>NW_026693024.1:3812500-5169375 GCF_021218885.2 Marmota monax | reverse complement strand
GTGTTTGCATTTTTGTTGTATTCTTATGTATTTAAATTTTTCTATTTGTTCTTATTCCTCCTCTCTCTTGTTTTTTTCCAACTATTCTCCAACCAACAGTCAATCTCTGTTGGCTCCTCTTCCTCTCTTCCTGTGAATTTTCACTTCTAGCTTCTCTCTTCCTCCCTGTCAAATATCACATACTACACTACCTCTGTTCTCTCATCCACCATTTGAAATTGTAAATTGTTTTAACAAATATTCTGTTTGTACTATAGATAGTTATTGAACTCATTGTTTTGGTTTAATTCGAGAAAGCAGTAGACGCCTTAGAGGGAGCTATTAGGTTTAAGGCTATACATGTATATGCTGGGTGCTGATGATATTGGTCTTACCAGTAAAGGCGAAGTGCTGGAAACCTTCAGGGACACTATAGGTCTACAGGGTAGAAATTATGCTGCCTTGTATCCATACTACTAGATGAGAAAACACACCAACAATATGAAAAAAAAAAAAGGAAATAAATCACCCCAAACAAACCAAGATGCTTCAACAACAAAAGCCACTGATAACACAGTAGAAGAAATGTCCAAGAAGGAGTTCAGATTGTACATAGATAAACTGATAGGTGAGGTAAAGGATAGTAGAAGGAGTGAAATCAAAGAAAAAATACAGGAAGTAAAAGATCACTTCAATAAAGAGTTAGAGATTGTGAAAGAAAACCAAGCATAAATCCTTGATATGGGCCCTGGCTCAGGGCTGCGGAGCCTGCGGAGGCTGCTTCTTGGACCCTGCTACTATCAGAGCAAACACCAAGCACTAAGCAGCCGAATACCGGCTCCCGGAACTGAGCCCGCAGGGACTGCTTCTTGGAGCTTACACTTATAGGAGCTTACACCGAGCACGGAGCGGCCGAGTTCCGGCTCCCGGAACTTCCCTGGACCGGGGCTAGGAGCCCGCGGAAACTGCGTCTCGGTCCGGGTCCTGCTGAGGGCCGGTCAGGACTCACCCGTTGCTTGGATTGCCCGGCAAGGGGAACGAAATGCTGCCATTCGCATAGGATACCAACATGGCAGAGATCTGATGTCAGCAGAAAGCGGTGGAGGAGAGATCTTCATCAATACCAGCGGTGACATAAGCAGTTGGTCTCCTGGTAAGGGGGGTGAGGCTCAGTCACCCGAGTCTCCTCAATTTGTCCTCGAGCCAGAGGGGAGGAGCCGGGCCGCCACCAGCCCCCGGAGCAGGCCCAGCGGCTCGCCAGCGTGGTGACCGCATGACCCCAATTGGAGAGGGGGCGGAGCGGAGCCGCCACCCACACCCGCCAGGTGGACAGACCCACGACCCAGTAGTACATGGGCGTGGTAGGAGGGGCAGGGCAGAGCCACCCTTCGCGCTTGCAAGGTAAACAGACCTGTGACAGCCTGGCGGGTCAGGCCCAGTGGCCTGCCAGTGTGGTACACACGTCACCCCAACTGGAGTAGGGGCAGAGCAGATCCTTCTCCCACGCCCGGATCAGGCCCTGCCGGTGTGGTGGTCATGTGACCCCAATTGGAGTGGGGGCGGAGCGGAACCGCCACCTGTGCCCGCAGGGTGAGCAGACCAGTGATCAACCTGCAGATCAGGCCCAGGGGTCCGCAGGCGTGGTAGGAGGGGCAGGGCAGATCCGCCGCCCGCGCCTTCAAGGTAGGCAGACCTACAACAGACCGGCGGATCAGGCCCAGGAGCCTGCCGGCGTGGTACAAACACCACCCTAATTGGAGTAGTGACAGAGCAGAGTCGCCTCCCTTGCCAGGAACAGGCCCAGCGTCCTGCAGGCGGGGTAGTCACGACACCCCAATTGGAGTAGGGGCAGAGCACAGCCGCCACCCGTGCCCGAAAGGTGGGCAGATCTGCGACCGACCAGCGGGACAGGCCCAGTGGCCTGCCGGTACGACAGACACGTCACCCCATTTGGAGTAGGGGCAGAGTAGAGCTGCCGCCCGCGCCTGCAGGGTAGGCAAACCTGCAACCGACCGGCGGATCAGGCCCGGTGGCCTGCCGGCGTGGTACACTCGTCACCCCAATTGGAGTAGGGGCAGAACAGAGCCGCCGCCAGCACCCAGAACAGGCCCAGTGACCTGCTGGCGTGGTAGCCACGACACCCCAATTGGAATAAGAGGAGAGCAGAGCCGCCGCCCGCGCCTGCAGGAAAGGTACGCAAGCAGTATGAAAAGACAAGGAAAGAAAGGACCACAAGCAATGCAGGTCAACGCAACTTTAGAAGAGGTAACAGCTGCAGCAGATGGAATGTCAGATAAAGAATTCAGGATATACATGCTTCAGATGATCTGGAGTATCAAGGAAGACATTAAACAGCAAAATCAGACAATGAAAGATCACTTCGACAACGAATTACGCAAACAAATCCAGGATGCAAAGGATCAACTATACAGGGACATAGAGGTTATAAAAAACAAGCAATCAGAAATCCTAGAAATGCAGGAAGCAATAAACCAACTTAAAAACTCAATGGAGAATACTACCAGCAGAGTAGAACACTTAGAAGATAGAACATCAGACAATGAAGACAAAGTATTTCAACTGGAAAAGAACATAGACAGCTCAGCAAGACTGTTAAGAAACCATTAGCAGAACATCCAAGAAATATGGGATAACATTAAGAGACCAAACTTAAGAGTCATTGGGATACAGGAAGGTACAGAGCTCCAAACCAAAGGAATGAGCAGTCTATTCAATGAAATAATACAAGAAAACTTCCCAGACTTGAAGAATGAGACAGAATCCCAAATCCTAGAAGCCTACAGGACGCTGAATGTGCAAAATCATAAGAGATCCACACCTAGACACATTATAATGAAGATGCCCAACATACAGAATAAGGAGAGAATTTTAAAAGCTACAAGAGAAAGGAAGCAGATTACATTTAGGGG
Source organism: Marmota monax (assembly GCF_021218885.2). Taxonomy (NCBI): domain Eukaryota; kingdom Metazoa; phylum Chordata; class Mammalia; order Rodentia; family Sciuridae; genus Marmota; species Marmota monax. The sequence goes on along the minus strand of NW_026693024.1, from coordinate 5,166,466 downwards.
TAAGCCAATCAGGATAACAGCTGATCTTTCAACACAGACTCTGAAAGCTAGAAGATCCTGGAATAACATATTTCAAACACTGAAAGAAAATGGGTTCCAACCAAGAATTGTGTATCCAGCGAAATTAAGCTTCAGGATGGAGGATGAAATTAAAACCTTCCACGATAAACAAAAGTTTAAAGAATTCGCAGCTAGAAAACCATCTCTTCAAAACATCCTCACCAAAGCATTACAGGAAGAGGAAATGGAAAATAACAATGAAAACCAACAGTGGGAGGTAGGACAGTAAAGGGGGGGGGGAAATAATCAAAGAGGAAAACAAACCATGTTTAGTAACAGAAATAAACAAATATGGCTGGAAGAACAACCCATATCTCAATAATAACCCTAAATGTTAATGGCTTAAACTCACCAATTAAGAGACACAGGCTAGTAGAATGGATCACAAAACAAGACCCAACAATATGCTGCCTACAGGAGATGCATTTGATAGGAAAAGACATACATAGGCTGAAGGTGAAAGGTTGGGAAAAATCATATCACTCATATGGACTTCGGAAACAAGCAGGCGTGTCCATACTCATATCAAATAAAATAGATTTCAAGCCAAAGTTAATCAAAAGAGATAAAGAGGGACACTACATACTGCTTAAGGGAACCATACACCAACAAGACATAACAATCATAAATATTTATGCCCCAAACAATGGTGCAGCTATGTTCGTCAAACAAACTCTTCTCAAGTTCAAGAGTCTAATAGACCACCACACCATAATCATGGGAGACTTCAACACACCTCTCTCGCCACTGGACAGATCTTCCAAACAAAAGTTGAATAAGGAAACTATAGAACTCAATAACACTATTAATAACCTAGACCTAATTGACATATATAGAGTATACCACCCAACATCAAGCAGTTACACTTTTTTCTCAGCAGCACATGGATCCTTCTCAAAAATAGATCATATATTATGTCACAGGGCAACTCTTAGACAATATAAAGGAGTAGAGATAATACCATGCATCTTATCTGATCATAATGGAATGAAACTGAAAATCAACGATAAAAGAAGGAAGGAAAAAGCATACATCACTTGGAGAATGAACAATAGGTTACTGAATGATCAATGGGTTATAGAAGACATCAAGGAGGAAATTAAAAAATTCTTAGAGATAAATGAAAACACAGACACAACATATCGGAATCTATGGGACACATTGAAAGCAGTTCTAAGAGGAAAATTCATTGCTTGGAGTTCATTCCTTAAAAAAAGAAAAAACCAACAAATAAATGATCTCATACTTCATCTCAAAATCCTTGAAAAAGAAGAGCAAAACAACAGCAAAAGAAGTAGAAGGCAAGAAATAATTAAAATCAGAGCTGAAATTAATGAAATCGAAACAAAAGAAACAATTGAAAAAATTGACAAAACTAACAGTTGGTTCTTTGAAAAAATAAACAAAATCGACAGACCCTTAGCCATGCTAGCGAAGAGAAGAAGAGAGAGAACTCAAATTACTAGCATACGGGATAAAAAAGGCAATATCACAACAGACACTTCAGAAATACAGAAGATAATAAAAAACTATTTTGAATCCTTATACTCCAATAAATTAGAAGATAGTGAAGGCATAGATAAATTTCTTAAGTCATATGATCTGCCCAGATTGAGTCAGGAGGATATAGAAAACCTAAACAGACCAATATCAATTGAGGAAATAGAAGAAACCATAAAAAGACTACCAACTAAGAAAAGCCCAGGTCCGGATGGGTATACAGCAGAATTTTACAAAACCTTTAAAGAAGAACTAATACCAATACTTTTCAAGTTACTTCAGGAAATAGAAAAGGAGGGAGAACTTCCAAATTCATTCTATGAGGCCAACATCACCCTGATACCTAAACCAGACAAAGACACTTCAAAGAAAGAAAACTACAGACCAATATCTCTAATGAACCTAGATGCAAAAATCCTCAATAAAATTCTGGCGAATCGGATACAAAAACATATCAAAAAAATTGTACACCATGATCAAGTAGGATTCATCCCTGGGATGCAAGGCTGGTTCAATATACGGAAATCAATAAATGTTATTCACCACATCAATAGACTTAAAAATAAGAACCATATGATCATCTCGATAGATGCGGAAAAAGCATTCGACAAAGTACAGCATCCCTTTATGTTCAAAACTCTAGAAAAACTAGGGATAACAGGAACATACCTCAATATTGTAAAAGCAATCTATGCTAAGCCTCAGGCTAGCATCATTCTGAATGGAGAAAAACTGAAGGCATGCCCTCTAAAATCTGGAACAAGACAGGGATGCCCTCTCTCTCCACTTCTCTTCAACATAGTTCTCGAAACACTGGCCAGAGCAATTAGACAGACGAAAGAAATTAAAGGCATAAAAATAGGAAAAGAAGAACTTAAATTATCACTATTTGCAGATGATATGATTCTATATCTAGCAGACCCAAAAGGCTCTACAAAGAAACTATTAGAGCTAATAAATGAATTCAGCAAAGTGGCAGGATATAAAATCAACACGCATAAATCAAAGGCATTCCTGTATATCAGCGACAAATCCTCTGAAATGGAAATGAGGACAACCACTCCATTCAAAATATCTTCAAAAAAAATAAAATACTTGGGAATCAACCTAACAAAAGAGGTGAAAGACTTATACAATGAAAACTACAGAACCCTAAAGAGAGAAATAGAAGAAGATCTTAGAAGATGGAAAAATATACCCTGTTCATGGATAGGCAGAACTAACATCATCAAAATGGCGATATTACCAAAAGTTCTCTATAGGTTTAATGCAATGCCAATCAAAATCCCAATGGCATTTCTTGTAGAAATAGAGAAAGCAATCATGAAATTCATATGGAAAAATAAAAGACCCAGAATAGCAAAAACAATGCTAAGCAAGAAGTGTGAATCAGGCGGTATAGCGATACCAGACTTCAAACTATACTACAGAGCAATAGTAACAAAAACAGCATGGTACTGGTACCAAAACAGGCGGGTGGACCAATGGTACAGAATAGAGGACACAGAAACCAATCCACAAAACTACAACTATCTTATATTTGATAAAGGGGCTAAAAGCATGCAATGGAGGAAGGATAGCATCTTCAACAAATGGTGCTGGGAAAACTGGAAATCCATATGCAACAAAATGAAACTGAATCCCTTTCTCTTGCCATGCACGAAAGTGAATTCAAAATGGATCAAGGAGCTTGATATCAAATCAGAGACACGCCGTCTGATAGAAGAAAAAGTTGGCTACGATCTACAGTCGGTGGGGTCGGGCTCCAAATTCCTCAATAGGACACCCATAGCACAAAAGTTAATAACTAGAATCAACAAATGGAACTTACTCAAACTAAAAAGTTTTTTCTCAGCAAAAGAAACAATAAGAGAGGTAAATAGGGAGCCTACACCCTGGGAACAAATCTTTACTCCTCACACTTCAGATAGAGCCCTAATATCCAGAGTATACAAAGAACTCAAAAAATTAGACAATAAGAGAACAAACAACCCAATCAACAAATGGGCCAAGGACCTGAACAGACACTTCTCAGAGGAGGACATACAGTCAATCAACAAGTACATGAAAAAATGCTCACCATCTCTAGCTGTCAGAGAAATGCAAATCAAAACCACCCTAAGATACCATCTCACTCCAGTAAGATTGGCAGCCATTATGAAGTCAAACAACAACAAGTGCTGGCGAGGATGTGGGGAAAAGGGTACACTTATACATTGCTGGTGGGACTGCAGATTGGTGCAGCCAATTTGGAAAGCAGTATGGAGATTTCTTGGAAAGCTGGGAATGGAGCCACCATTTGACCCAGCTATTCCCCTTCTTGGTCTATTCCCTAAAGACCTAAAAAGAGCATGCTACAGGGACACTGCTACATCGATGTTCATAGCAGCACAGTTCACAATAGCAAGACTGTGGAACCAACCTAGATGCCCTTCAATAGATGAATGGATTAAAAAATGTGGCATTTATACACAATGGAGTATTACTCTACATTAAAAAATGACAAAATCATAGAATTTACAGGGAAATGGATGGCATGAGAGCAGATTATGCTAAGTGAAGCTAGCCAATCCCTAAAAAACAAATGCCAAATGTCTTCTTTGATATAAGGAAAGTAACTAAGAACAGAGTAGGGACGAAGAGCAGGAGAAGAAGATTAACATTTAACAGGGATGAGAGGTGGGAGGGAAAGGGAGAGAGAAGGGAAATTGCACGGTAATGGAAGGAGACCCTTAGGGTTATACAGTGGAGGGGGTAGAGAGAGAGGAGGGGAGGGGAGGGGAGAGGTGGGGAGGGGGGAGGGTGGAGGATGGGAAAGGCAGCGGAGCACAACAGACACTAGTATGGCAATTTGTAAATCAATGGATGTGTAACTGATGTGATTCTGCAATCTGTGTATGGGGTAAAGGTGGGAGTTCATAACCCACTTGAATCAAAGTGTGGAATATGATATGTCAAGAAATTTGTAATGTTTTGAACAACCCACAATAAAAAATTAAAAAAAAAAAAAGAACTGGAAAAAAAAAATCCTTGATATGAAGGAATCAGTAAGCCAAATTATAAATTTAATAGAAAGCATCACCAACAGACTAGACCACTTGGAAGACAGAACCTCAGACAATGAAGACAAAATAGATAACCTTGAAAGTAGAGTTGAACATGTGGAGAAGATGGTAATAAACCAGAACAGAACGTCTAAGATTTATGGGATAACATGAAAAGACCAAATTTAAGAGTTATCAGAATAGATGAAGGAGCAGAGATACAAACCAAAGGAATGCACAATCTTTTCAATGATATAATAGCTGAAAATTTCCCAAACCTAAAGAATGAAATGGAAAAACACATACAAGAGGCTTACAGGACCCCAAATGTACAAACTACATCAGATCCACACCAGGAAACATTATAATGAGAATGACTAACACAGAGAATAAAGATAAAATCTTAAAGGCTGTGAGAGAAAAAAATCAAATTACATATAGGGGGGAAACAATTCAGATCTCAACTGATTTCTCAAACCAGACCCTCAAAGCTAGGAGGTCCTGAAATAATATATTTCTTTTTTTCTTTTTTTAAGAGAGAGAGAGAGAGAATTTTTTTAATATTCATTTTTCTTTAGTTTTCGGCAGACACAACATCTTTATTTGTATGTGGTGCTGAGGATCGAACCCAGCGCCGCGTGCATGCCAGGCGAGCGCGTTACCACTTGAGCCACATCCCCAGCCCCTAAAATAATACTGGGTGACTTTAACACACCTCTCTCACTACTAGACACATCTTCCAAACAAAAACTAAATAAGGAAACTGTAGAACTAAATAATACAATCAAGAGTTTAGACTTAACAGACATAAATAGGATATTTCATCCATCAAGGAGCAAATATACTTTCTTCTCAGCAGCACATGGCTCCTTCTCTAAAATGGATCATATCTTATGCCACAAAGCAACTCTTAGTCAATACAAAAAAAAAAAAAAAACAAAGGAGATAATACCCTGCATCCTATCAGACCACAATGGAATGAAATTAGAAATAAACAATAAAATAAAAAATACAAACTACTGTAACAAATGGAGACTGAATAATACACTATTGAATGATGAATGGATAGTAAAATAAATCAAGGATGAAATAAAAAAATTCCTAGAGGTAAATGAGAACACTAAGAGAACATATCAAAATCTCTGGGACACTATGAAGGCAGTACTCAGAGGAAAGTTTATTGCATTGAGCACATTCATCAAAAGAATAAAACATCTACAAATAAATGATGTAACACTACATCTCAAAGCCATAAAAAAATAAAAACACATCATTCCAAAAAACAGTAGAAGACAGTAAATAATTAAAATAATTGAAATTGATAAAATTGAAACACACAAACAAACAAAAAACAATTGAAAAAATTGACAAAACAAAAACTTGTTTCTTTGAAACAAATAAAATAGATAACCCCCTGGCCATGCTAACAAAGAGAAAAAGAGAGAAAACTCAAATTACTTAAATACAACACAAAGAAGGAATTTCACAATGGACAAGTCTGAAATACAGAAGATAATTAGAAACTATTTTGAAAATTTATATTCCAGTAAAACAGAAAATATCAAAGACATCAACAAATTTCTAGAGACATATGACCTACCCAAACTGAATGAGGAGGTTGTACATGACTTAAACAGATCAATTTCAAGTAATGAAATAGAAAACTCCATTAAAAAAAAAAAAGCCTACCAACCAAGAAAAGCCCAGGACCAGATGGATTCTTAGCTGAGTTCTACAAGACTTTTAAAGAAGAATTAACACCAATACTCCTCAAAGTATTCCACGAAATAGAAAAGGAGGGAACCCTTCCAAACTCATTCTACAGGCTAATATCATCCTGATACCAAAAACAGACAAAGACACATCAAGGAAAGAAAATTGCAGACAAATATCCCTGATGAACATAGCTGGAAAAATTCTCAATACAATTCTGGCAAATCGCACACAAAAACATATTTTTAAAATAGTGCACCACAATCAAGTGGGGTTCATCCTAGGGATGCAGGGTTGGTTCAACATACAGAAATCAATAAATGTAATTCATCATATTAATAGACTTAAGAACAAAAATCTAGGGGAGGGGAGGGTGGATAGTAGGGGATAGGAAAAGTAGCAGAATACAACAGTCACTAATATGCCATTATGTAAAAATGTGAGTGTGTAACCGATGTGATTCTGCAATTTGTATTTGGGGTAAAAATGGGAGTTCATAACCCAATTGAGTCAAATGTATGAAAGATGATATATCATGAGCTTTGTAATGTTTTGAACAACCAATAAAAAAAAACTTTAAAAATTAAAAAAAGAACAAAAATCATATGATCATCTCAATAGATACAGAAAAAGCATTTGACAAAATATAGCATATCTTCATGTTCAAAACACTAGAAAGACTAGGAATAATAGGAACATACCTCGACATTGTAAAAGCTATCTATGCTAATCCCAAGGCCAGCATCATTCTAAATGGATAAAAACCTAAACCATTCTCTCTAAAACCTGGAACAAGACAAGGATGTCCTCTTTCACCACTCCCATTCAACATCATCCTTGAAACTCTAGCCAGAGCAATTAGACAGAAGAAAGAAATTAAAGGGATACAAATAGGTAAAAAAATAACTCAAACTATCACTATTTGCTGATGACATGATTCTATATCTAGAAGATCCAAAAAAAAAATTCTACCAGAGAACTTCTAGAACTAATAAATGAATTCAGCAAAGTAGCAGGATATAAAATCACCACTCATAAATCAAATTCATTCCTATACATCAGCAATGAATCCATGAAAAAGAAATTAGGAAAACTACCCCATTCACCATAGCCTCACAAAAAATAAAATACCTGTGAGTCAATCTATCAAAAGAGGTGAAAGACCTCTAAAATTAAAACTACAGAACACTAAAGAAAGAAATTGAAGAAAATCTCAGAAGATGGAAAGATCTCCCATGCTCCTGGATAGGCAAAATTAATATTGTCAAATGGCCTTACTACCAAAAGTGTTATATAGATTTAATGTAATTCCTATTAAAATCCCAATGACATTCTTCATATAAATAGAAAAGGCAATCATAAAATTAATTTGGAAAACTAAGAGACTCAGAATAGCTAAAGCAATGCTTAGCAAGAAAAGTGAAGCAGGAGGCATCACAATACCAGACCTTAAACTATACTACAGAGCTATAGTAACAAAAACAGCATGGTATTGGCACCAAAATAGACCTGTAAACCAATGGTACAAAATAGAGGACACAGAGACAAACCCACATAAATATGGTTATGTCATACTAGACAAAGATGCCAAAAACATTCACTGGAGAAAAGATAGTCTATTCAATAAATGGTTCTGGCAAAACTTGTCGCGACCCCTTGCCCGCAAGGAAGACGCAACTCAGGAATCTTCTTTCAGCAGTTTATTCAGGCCCTTGATATTTCTTCTTCTCCCCCCCGGATGCCCCTCCCAGCCTTAATAAAGCATCTCAAGCCCCAATGCGAAGCTGCCACGTGGAGCTTTCTCATAGGGTGGTGAAAAACCATGCGCCAACTCTCCCAAATAAGGAGTTGTTTGTCACAGACCACAGCGGAGCCAGCGCCATCTTGTAATGGCGACCATAGTCTGCAGAAACGGCAGAAGCGGCTCACCACAAAAACTGGAAATCCATATATAGCAAAACAAAATTAAACCTCTATCTCTCACCTTGCACAAAAATCAACTCAACATGGATCAAAGACTTAGGCACTATAACCTGTGCCTAATAAAAGAAAAAATAGGCCCAAATCTTCACTATGTTGGTCTAGGATCTGACTTCCTTAACAAGACTCCTAAAGTGCAAGAAGAAAAATCAAGAATCAATAAATGGGATGGATTCAAATTAAAAAGCTTCTTCCCAGCAAAGGAAACAATCAATAATGTGAGGAAAGATCCTACAGACTGGAAGAAAATCTTTACCACATGCACCTCTGATAAAGCATTAATTTCTAGGATATATAAAGAACTCAAAAAACTTAACACCAAAAAATAAATAACCCAATAAAAAATGGGCTAAGGAACTGAGCAGAAACTTCACAGAAGAAGAAATACAATCGATCAACAAACTTGAAAAAGTGTTCAACATTTTCATCTCACTCCTGTCAGAATGGCAATCATTAAGAATACAGGCAACAATATGTGTTGGCAAGGATGTGGTGAAAAAGGTACACTCATACATTGCTAGTGGGACTGCAAATTGCTGCAACCACTATGGAAAGCAGTATGGAGATTCCTCCGAAAAACTTGGAATGGAACCACCATTTGACCCAGCTATCCCACCCCTTGGTTTAGACCCAAAGGATGTGAAATTGGCATACCACAATAATGCAGCCACATCAATGTTTATAGCAGCTCAATTCACAATAGCTAAACTATGGAACCAACCTAGGTATCCTTCAATAGATGAATAGATAAAGAAAATGTGGCATATACTCAATGGAATATCACTCAGCTTTAAAGAAGAGAGAAATTATGGCATTTGCCTGTAAATGGATGGAGTTGGAGAATATCATGCTAAGTGAAATAAGCCAATCCCCCAAAACCAAAGGCTGAATGTTTTCTCTAATATGTGGATGCTAATTCATAATAAGACAGGGAACACTAGAGAAGAATAGTGTTACCTTAGATTAGGTAGAGGGAAGTGAAGAGAGGGGAAGGAGGGGGATGTGGGAATAGGAAAGATAGTAGAATGAAACAGAAATTATTATTTTATGTGTGTATATATATGATTGCATGACCAGTATGATTCTACAACATGTACACTCATTATATCCCATCTATGTATGATACATCAACTTGCATAAATGCATTCTACCGTCTGGATAGCTAATTACAACAAATTTTTTAAACCTTTATTTTATTTATGCATTTATTTATGTGGTGCTGAGGATTGAACCCAGGACCTCACACATGCTAGTTGAATACTCTACCACTGAAACACAACCCCAGCCCTAATTACAACAAATTAAAAAAAATTTAAAAAAAAAAATACAATGGGCTAAGCATAGTGGCACATGCCTACAATTCCAACAGCTCAGGAGCCTGAGGCAGGAGGATCACAAGTTCAAAGCCAGCCTCAGCAACTTAGTGAGATCCTGTCTCAAAATAAAATATAAAAAGGGTTGGGGATGTGCTCAGTGGTTGAACACCCCTAGTTCAATCCCCAGTACCAAAAAAAAAAAAAAAACCTGCAATGAGATACCACTGCACTCTTATTAGAACACATAAAACCAAAAAGACCCACCACTACAAGGTATGGAAGGACAAGAGCTCTACACACTGTAGTGAGAATGTAAAATGGTACAATCACTTGGGAAAATGTTCTTTTTCTTAAAAGGTTAAACATACTCATAACATAACCTTAAAAGGTTAAATGTACCCTTCCTACATGTGGATTCCACATCCCCAGATTCAACCAACTGCAGATTGAAAATATTGCACATATACAGGATTTTTTCTTATCATTATTCCCAAAACAACACAGTAGAATGAATATTTATATCACATTTGTATTGTATTAGGTATTATAAGTAATCTAGAGATGGTTTAAAGTATACTGGAGGATTGGCACATGTTATCTGCAAACAGTATACCAGTTCATGTAAGAGACCTGAGCATCCACAGATTTTAGTATCCACGTGGGGTGGGTTCTTAGAACCTATCCCCAGGGATACCCAGGGATCACTGTGCTATGTAACTCAACCATCCAATGTGTAGGTAAATGTCCCTTAGATAAAGGAAAAGATCTATATACACACAAACACAAGCACACTAATGGGCATGAATGTTCACAGCAGCTTTATTTATGATAATAGCCCAAACTGAAAACAACCGAATGTTCTCAGCAGGTGGATGGATAAACAAACAGTGGCACAGCATCTACATGATGAATACTGGTTAGCAATAAAAAGCAACAAACCACTAACACATGCAAAAACATGGGTGAGTCTCAAAATCACAAATGCTGAGTGGAAGTCGGGCAAAGGAGGATTCATGCTGCATTATCCCATTTATAATTTTAGAAAATGCAAACGCATCTATAGTTCTGGGAAGCAGATCAATGGTTGCCTAGGGAGGCAAGGATCACCAAGGGACATGAGGTAACCCTCGTGGGTGAGGGATATATTCATTATCTTCATTGTGGTGATGCTGTCACAGGTGTTTACAGATATCAAAAAAAAATCGCCAAATTGTACACGGTAAATGTGTACATGCTGTTGCAGGTGTTTGTATATACATATAACATGTATGTATATGTACAGACATTTATATCAAAAAATCATAAACTGTTCACTGTAAGTAGGCTGTAGCTTGATCCAGTTTTAAAGCCCTGGCTAATAACTGCAGTTCCTTTTCTTGAGCAGATGACTAAGCCCATTTTCTAACCACCTTCGTTTTGGGCTCCAAATTTACAATTTCCTTGCCCTAATCACCCCCAAGATAAATACCAGACAACCAGAGACAGTCCCTTTATGGTCTGGATATAAGGTGTCTCCAAAAGTTCCTGTGTTAGGCAATGCAGGAAGAATGTTGGCGAAATGATTAGATCATGAGAGCTGTCATTCATCAGTGGATTAATCCATTTTTTTTTAAATTTATCTTTTAGTTGTAGATAGACACAATACCTTTATTTTATTTATTTCTATGTGGTGCTGAGGATCCAACCCAGTGCCTCACACATCCCAGGCAAGCGCTCTAGCACTGAGCCACAACCCCAATCTTAATCCGTTTAGGTGGTAGCTGTAGGCAGGTAAGGTGTGGCTGGGGGAAGTAAGGGTGCCCTTGGGGATTATATCTTGTCCCTGGCTCCTCACCCAGGGTCACCTCCTGGCAGCCACACACTCATGACCTGCCTCACTCAGGCCTGGAGAAATGGAGCTGGCTGACCGTGGACTGAACCTCTGAAACCATGATCCCAAATAAACTTTTCCTTCTTTAAGTTGTTCTGAAAGCTAACACAGTCCCTATACCAGGGAGCCCTGAAATTATTCAAACTGGCCAGTTCTAAGCCTGCTAGCCTTGACTTGCTTGTTCCTTTCCACAGAGACTAAATAGAGGAGCCTGCCCATAGTTCCCTGGCCCCTGCCTCCTGACTGAGCCAGCTTCACTACAGTGGCCCTGCAAGGCGCCCGCTGTGTTCTCCCTGGGAACCGTGGGCATAACAAAGCTGAGACACTCCTTTGGTTCCTTTTTCCTGATCTGGGTTTGGCTTGATCACACCTCTCCTAGGAGAGCTGATTGTGGGCTGGGAGTGTAGCTCAGCGGAGGAGCACTTGCCTAGCACACTTTGCAAGAGCCTGGATTCCATCCCCAGCACTGCAAAAATAAACAAACAAACAAACAAAAGTTCTTTTTAAAAGTCAGCTATGCCCCCTAAATCTGTTGAAAAACATGACAACAACAACAACAAAAACCTACTTACTGATGATTTGAATCTACTCACATAATTTTCCCCCCCCTGGGTATCGAACTCAGGGCTTCACAAGGCAAGGCAAGCATTCTACCATTGAGCTGCACCCCCAGTCCCACCCCTGTCACTTTACAGAAGAGGAAAGGGAACGTCATCTATTCTCTCCATATACGGAACAGGAGAAAGTGGAGAGGGCAGTCCCTGAGCCTTGTCCTGAACTCTTCACCACACGAACAAAAGAACCTTTTAACTGCAGGTCTCTGGAGCTCATTAAATGAGAGGAAGTAGGAGTGCATTTGAGGCGCAGAAACTGTTCCTTTGCAAAGAAAATGAAAGCAATAAAGCCCGGGGCAAATAGAAGACAGCCGGGTATAGGAAGAACGGAACCAGAACAATATTTGAATAAATAGCAGTAATGACCCGCTGGGAGCAATCACCACCGAGGCCCGCCAGAGGGCGCTGAAGAGTGCAGACGGCCACTAGGGAGCCCAGGCCAAGCCTGGAGGGCGCTTCCGGGAGATGGGGACAGCCAGATCATCTCATCTAATGATGATCTTGAAAAGCAAACAACTGAGCAAAGGTTCAGGTGACTCAAACGACTGAGCAAAGGTTCAGGTGACTCACCCACACACCTACCAGTGCAGTAAAGACAGAACGATCCTTCCCACTCCCAATGGCAGTTCAAAGTATCCTTCCCTTTCTTCTTGTGCCTAATGTCCTTGCTCCACGCCATTTCCAGGGGTCAATCTCCTTCCCCACCGTCGTGCACTGACCTCTCCAGAGGCCCAGCCCTACCTCCGGGCTGTGGAGGATCAGAGGCCACAGCAGCCTTGGGGAAACTGCCCATCTGCAACGTAGTACTTTTAAATTCTGACTCACCCAGAGGCTGAGCAGGGCTTCTCTATGTATTTTTTTTTTTCTACCTCACTGTGTCTACCAGACTGAGATGGGCCCTGGAGGGCTTTGTTCATCCCTCCAAAAATGAATTCTTCAGAAACGAGTTCACCAAATGACTGACTTTGCTAAAAACCAATCTGTTGGCTTATTGACGGGGGCTCACACATTATTGATTAGGACTCGCACATTATTGATTGGGACTAAGCCAGCCAAGACCAGGGGCTCCTCATAGGGTTGGTTGGGGTGCAGACATGTAGAGCCATCAACAGATTTTCCTTTGGGTCAGCACATCCTACAAGAGTAAGTGCCCCAAAAGCCCGTGGATAGAGTTGACTCCTGATTTGGGGGTTTGGGGATTCTGGTTACCCACTGTTGCCCTCTCAATCTGTTTCCCAGGAGTTGTGGTCTCCCTAGTGACTCTGGTATTATTTGTTAACAGCCCCCCAAGGCCTCTGAGTTGGAGGTCCAGGATGCTGATCACCAAGAGTCACGAAACCTCCATTTGCACAACAGCCTAAGGAGGTCATGCAAAATCCTGCTGTTCTTGACAGATTAAACCCAGACTTATTAGTTTGAAATGAGGGTAGTTTCCCTGGCTGACTTCGGCCTTTTATGACTCCCACATGTCAGATCCTTTATTGCTCCTACCTTCTCTCTCTTGCCCTCTATTATACAGTCTCAGCATCACAAGAGAGAAGTCTATATGTATATCATATAAATGATAATTCTAAAATATGTCCTTGGCTGCACTGGAAAGATATTCTGAGATTTTCTCAAGGCCTGCTCAGAACACTGCCCTTGTCTCTGGATGTTAAAAGGGAATTGGTCACTTAGCGCCATCATCACTAGATCTGACCAGTACCAAGCAAGATGGCTTCCTACAGCTTAAGCAGCATGGAGATATATCCCATCACATTCTGATTCAGGCTGTGGGACCCTCTCTGAGGACGCGCTCACACTGCCTGTACCACCTCCTTGAAGGCTTCTGTGGTCTTGAAGAAACTGTCCCGCTGATTTCTTTCCTGGCTGGTCACACATTGCTCAGAGTCCCCCCTTCCACACACATACCCTGACTTTTTGTGACCTATCCCAGCACCAAAGCTTCCTTTATTCAGGGGTCAATTCCATTTGGGAGACACTCAACTAAATTCATTTCCCTCCCGTTTCCGTTTCCTCTAGCTACTTCCTCCCTGACACCACGGCTTGGTGTTGCTGAAGGCTGTCACCCAGAGACCAGCTTTCCTCCTTTCCTGTCCTCCTTGGGCTCCTTTCCCCTTGGAAAGGGGGAGCTGACCTTGTATTTCAAAGCTGTGCCTGTCAAAAAGCATGATGTCTCTGACTTCTCCAATTTTTTTTTTCCTCGGGACTGGAGATTGAACCCAAGGGAAGCTTAACCACTGAGCCACATCCCCAACCCTTTTTTATACTTTATTCAGAGACAGCATCTCGCCGAGTGGCTTACAGTATCACTAAGTTCCTGAGGCTGGCTTTGAACTCACGATCCTCCTGCCTCAACCTCTGGGGCCGCTGGGGTTACAGGTTTGTGCCACTATACCCGGTTCCTCCAAATTTCTTACAGCAGAAAAAGAATGAACTTGGCAGGGCTGGGGCTGTAGCTCAGTGGTACACGCTTGCCTAGCGTGCGTGAGGCACAGGGTTCAATCCTCAGCACCACATAAAAACAAAAAATAAATAAAATAAAGGCATTCTGTTCATCTACAACTAAAAAAAAAAATTTAAAAAGAACGAACTTGGCAATGTATTAGAATCAGAGAAGAGTCCTACAACTTAGAGGGAAAGGATCAACTTCTCTGTTATTTCTAGAAAATGCTCCCCAGGTGTAAGCATTAGGTTTTCTTAGAAGGGACAAGAACAACTGCGGTACTTCAATCTGGGTGCCTCTGACCATTGAAAACATGGTTAAATCAGTGCGTTGAGATGTAAGTGTCTCAAAGGGCTGCTGTTTTCCTGATCTTTTAGGGTCCCTGGGAGGTTTGGAGTGGGAGAGCAAAGTTTAAGGGCACACAGAGTGGACACTGGTATTGAACTTGGTTCCCACCACAGAGATTGAGGAAGGACTTTCTTGTACTTTGTCAAATACTGGAACAAAGGGCTGAGGTCTGGCACTAAGAGTAGGTGCTCTTTCAGAGAGGCAAAAAAGTCCTAAAACAAGTGTTAATATTATTCTAATTTTCCCCAGACCATGCCATGTTGGTGCAATCAAGGACTTGAATGGCGACCCCCGCTATGACTTGTCCAGCAGCTCTCAGCCCCCTCAAGTGTGGGGACCTCAGATGTTTCTCCTTTAAACTCTTGTTGTCTTTTAGGAGTTTTGTTATCATCCCCTATACCCAGGTTCTGCCGAGCCTCTGTTATTCCTAAAAGTCAGGAAGAATTCCCTTCAATCTTTTCAAGTCTGGCTGGTCTATGGGTCGCCCCTTCGCTGAGTCTCCTTGTGAGTGGACGGTGTGAAAAACCCAGGGCCTGAACCTAGGTCTGTAGGCCGTCTAGCACGCAGGACTATTTCTGCCTCTAATATCCTTAGTATTCTCAATAGGACTTAATATTTCAGATCTGTAAATCCAGCTGCTTAGAAACATCAAGGACGATGAAGTGAGAACACCACTAAATCCTTAAATGTATTCCTCGCAATGCCTACCAGCCCCCTGAGCAAGGTGACAGAGAACCCTCTCTTATTCTCCAGTGTTTATTGACTCATAGCAACTAAGTGCCCCAGACATTAGGACAGAACATTTTCTTAGTTATAGGTGACAGAAACTTCATCTAAGCTATTTCTTAGGAATTTAGTTATTTATGATAAATTATTTGTTAAATACTTAAGAATTTGTTGGAGGAATCTGCTTTGGTTTAGATGTGTTTGTTCCCCCAAGTTTCACATGTTGGTCCTCAGTGTGGAGATGTAAGAGGTGGGACCTGGTGGGAGGCTCTTAGGTCACTGGGGATCTGCCTTCAGAAGGAATTACCACGGTTCTCATGGAACTCCATTCTTGCTGTGGCTTCCAGTGTTTCCATGTGATCTCTCCCTCTCACATATACTCCTGCCATGATACCATTCACCATGACAGAGGTATCCTTGACAGAGCCAGTGCTATGCTATTTGGATCATCAGCCTCCAAAATTTTGAATAAACTAAACCTCCTTTCTTTAGAAGTTACCCAGCCTCGGGTATTTTGTGATAGTAACAGAAAATGGACTAATTTATGATCCAACAGAAGAGTTGACCAGCAAACCATGAAAACAACAGAGATGTATTTGTGTCTCAGGAACAACCAGAATCAAAATGTGGATGCCCCAGGACTCATCATCTTCCCCTGCACCTCCCTTCAGAAGCTTCCACTTATCCTCCCTGCAGGATAGCTTTCTCCACAAGGTAAGAGGCACAATCCAAGTCTCACATCATACTGCTCTAACCTCCAGAAAAAGACCAGGTTTCACTGACAATTCATACATTCTGGTAGAGGGTTCTACAGATGCAGTACGGCAGGGTGCCCACCTGAACAATCTCTGTGGACACTTAGCCCACACATGACTCTACTTCCAAGGGGCAGGGGAGGGTTCTCCATGAATCCAGTAGCTCCCAGGAGAACATCAGAGCTGGAGGGAAGGAGCAGCCATGGCAGGAAGAAGAGAAGGGGCAGGTGTCCCATAACACAGGTGCCCAGTGCAGGCTCCGAAAGTCCTCTCTCTTCAGCTGGAAAATGCCCAGGTAACGTTCCCAGGAAACTTTCTCTGGCCCCAGTCTCGACCAGGTGCCCTGGCTGTGTGCTGGGCACCCTGTGGTACATCTCCAGTGTGTTTCTGGTCGGTGGCCTGATTTCTCCCTCTCCACTCCGGCTGTCGTTGCTGGAGAAGGCAACTGTGGCATGCACCTGTGCATTTCTCAAACCTAGCTCAGTGCCTGCCCCACGGCCTGTTCTCAATATATTCCTTGAATAATACATCAAAGGAATGTGGAAAACCCAGGGCTCATTCACTCGTGACAGGAACGAGGCCACACACTGGGCAACCATAAAGCCACTCTAGGGCCATTTGGTACAAAAGATAAGGCCACTTGGGAAGGTCCTGAGGGCACCATCACTTGCCTGCTCCGAGCAACCAGGTATATCCACAGAGTCATCAAGAGGAGGCTGGAATCGTTCAGTCTGTGTTGTTTAAAGCAGAGAATCTGTGTATGTTTCTTAAAGCTTTTCATTGAAAGTGTGGAGAAAGGTTTTTATTTGATCCCCATAAATATCCATTTCCTTGATTTCTGTACAACAGTGTTTTCTTGACCCTCCTTTGTTGATTTTTAGTGGAGGAATACAACAAGCATTTATCACATGCTTTTTATGGGACAGAGACGGGGCTAGGCATCAGTGCTACAAAGACATTCGTGGCCTATAGAGACCTGCGGTCAGTGTAGAACTGCAGAAAGTGCATTGACACAAGCTCCCACAGACCCCTTGGGAACAGAGGACAGAGCCTTTCTGTCAGGCTAAGGGACCTGGAATCTTCCGAAGCTTCTCTGTAGAGGGTGGGATGTGCATTGACTTGGAGTTTTTGATTGCAAACACGGTTTCTGACTGTCTTACTCCATTTTCTGGTGCTATGTCAGAACACTTGAGACATGGAACTTACAAAAAAAGAGGTTTATTTTGGCCCACAGTTCTGAAAATCCAGGAGCCTGGTGCCAGTATCTGTTGGCTTCTGGTAAGGGCCTTGTGGTTTACAGCATGGAAACATGGTGGATGTCATCATATAGAGGGACTACGTGCAAGAGGCGTGGAGCAGGCATGGAAGATAGGAAAGGGGACAGAACTCTCCAAACAGCTAACCCTTCCCTTGAGAAAAGTGTGAATTCATACACCAGGGTGGATCCTCATGACCCCACCCACCCCATGAAGGCCCCACCACCTCTCAACACCATTACACCAAGGACCAAACTTCAACATGGTGGCTACAAGCCATGTTCAAACCACACCACTTCTGGCCAAGTCAAGCAACTTGTAGCCATGTGATAAAGAATCTAATGAAAACAAACTGAGGCAAGACAGAAGTCAAGCCAACCTGGGGATCCAGCCAGCCAGAGCTACGGTGCTGGGAGAATGAGCTCCTGGCACTTTGTACCCTGGAAAGGAGATGGGAAGCCATCTTTCCAACTCGGAGAGGAGAATCCAGGGCCTAGGCTGAGTTATATCCCTTCTCCTTGGCCAGAGGAGAGCTCTGCCCCACATTCAGCCTTCAAGTCCTAGAACTCTCCCCTTTCAGTAGCCCTTGGTCCTGCCCCAACTCACCCCATCAACTCCTGCCTGAGCCCCTAATCATCATCACCTGGGTCCTGCAAGAGCTTCTTAACAGGTACCCCCAACCCCACCACCACCACCAAGGCACTTCTGTCTCTGCCAGGGAATCTTCTAGAGACTCAAACTGCATCACGTCACTTCCCTGCCTCAAGCCTCCCAGTGCTCTCCAGGCTGTTGGGACTCGGTGCAGATGGCAACAGGACTCACAAAGTTCTCTGTGGCTGGCCCAGGCCCATGGGTCTTGCTCAGTGCTGTCACTCCCCAACACTGGCCTTTTTGTTCCAATTGTGCAGTCAACTGCATCTCCACAATTTGCAAAGCTCTCCTCTTCCTCCTCAGTGAGCTAATTTCTGCTTAACTGGTCATTTCTTGTTTTATTAACAGCTCTTACTCTTTTTTTTTTCTTTAGGAGCTATTTTCTAACATCAGGGTTACTGGCTTAAGTATCTGTTGGCAGATGAGGGCAAAGACAGAGGAAGGGGTAAAAGTGAGCTCAATTTTGGACATGTCCCATGGGGTCTTAACACTCCAAATTCTACCCACCCTTCAATTATAAACAACCACACAAGTTACATTATTACTTATTCATTCATTCATCAAACATTTAACAACCACCTACAATGTGCAGGTGTTGAGAATGTAGCACTTCACCTAATTGCTCTCTTCAATGACTCACAGTCTGGTAGGGACAAGTTAACAAAGGACTATGATACAGTAAGATAAAAGTGTCGTTATATAAATACTAAGATTGCTAATGTTACCACAAAAGGACTGGGCTGGACATGAACTTCATGGATCATCTCAGCCTTTTATTCAGGAATGAAGTTTCATATAGGAACGGGGTAATGCTGGTGGAGACGCTTTCCTGGTGGAAAGTGAATCATCGATCAAAGGAGGGGAATGGGCTTATGTAGGTTATACCGACAGGTGACTTAATTAATAAGTGAGTCAGTTTGGGCACTCAGGAATTTGGGGTCTGTTCTATTGGACCAAATGGAAGGGGGTCTGGGGTCAGTGGTCAGTCTCTGGGATTTATCTTGCTGGACCAGATGGAGGGCCTAGGGTCAGTGGTGGGTATCTGGAAAGGATTTGTTTAGGGAAGGATTAATGCTTTGGCCTCTTCCTAGAAACTGCCTTTCTAGGTTTGATGGACACCTCCTCCCCAGGGTTTGTTTTATCACTGGAAAAGAATGTATTGGGAAAGGATCAACGCTCTCAATGTATGGCTTTCCTTCTCACTCTGCTTTCCCCAGGTCTCACTATTTTGGGGGGTTTGTCAATTTCTATATATAAAAGCTGACATAAATTTCCTTAAACTATTTGACCTAAATCCAGGCTTAGGTGGGGAAAAATAACCGGTAGAGATAATTTTAAGTATTATGGCATTCCTGGTCATTTTCTTGTAATGACCAAGTCACAACCTTTCAACTCTCCAAATATCTTCAATTTTCAGACTATCACTACATGAATTTTAAAAAAAAGACTTTTTCCATAATTGCTTTCAGTTTGTTTCAACTGAATAAGTATATTTACATTCACATGTGGATTTGTGTCACACCAACTGGGCACAAAGCAACCAAGAAGAGTATGCGAACAGCTGTAATTAAAAAAAAATTGGATGCTCCATTTGTGTACAATGTGTCAAAATGCATTCTACTGTCATTATAACTAATTAGAACAATTTTTTTTAAATTGGGGTGAGGGTGTCGCTCAGTGGTAGAGTTCCTGTGTGAGGCACGTGTGAGGCCCTGGGTTCAATCCCCAGCAATACAAAAACAAAAAAGGTTGATGAAACCATAGTTGATAGGAAGCCCTGTGGCTTCATGAACCCAATCACTCTTCAGACTGCCCCACTCCATGAGACCAGAGAGACCAAAGACGCATCTCTCCTGTGCAAGAAGGAATTCTGCCAACAGATCCCCTTGGACCCAAATTGCAACTCTTCCCTGGATCTGAGAGGTGACTTAATTAATAAGCGAGTCAGTGTGGGCACTCAGGAATTTGGGGTCTGTTCTATTGGACGAAATGGAAGGGGGTCTGGGGTCAGCAGTCAGTCACTGGGATTCATCTTACTGGAACAGATGGAGGGCCTGGGGTCAGTGTGCAGATTTGGCACTTGCCAAGCCTGCACAATTTCATCAGCTGATTCCTTAAAGATTCATTTATATTCTCTGTCTCTCCATCCGGTTGGTCCTATTTCTCTAGAGATCCCTGACTTCTACATTTGGATTATTTTCAACAGTGTTGCCCAGATATTTTGTCTCCAAGACCTGCAGTCAGCTTTCTGCCTTAATTCTAACATTTCTGACCCTGCCACTTGGTGGTCCAGGAAAGGTGGGAAGTGTAGACAGCTACAGTGTCACCATGTCAGGCAGGAAACCCCTCCCTCAGGCACTGAGACCCTTTTCTCCCCCAATGCCCATCTAAGTCTGCCTGGGAGAACTGGGGGTCTTCAAAGCATTTTGCATTTAATTTGATAGAGTGGCAGGGACTACCAGAAAGTTCCAATCAAACCCAGACATCCATGGAACCCCTAAAAAGGACCAATGTGTCTGACAGCCCCTTGCCCTTCCACATTCATAAGCATTTATTAAGCACTTACTGCAACTGACTGGAATTGGTACAATGAACATAAGAGATTAATAAAAACACAGCCACTGCCCAGGAAGCCAGAATCTCATGCTCTTTTTCTTTTATTCTTCCTCATAACTGCAAACATCATCCAGACCTCAGGATTTTAACCTTTTTAAAAAAATTCCTTCAGAAACCAATTAAAGGAAAAGCTATAAATCACCACTGAATTCTGCCTTTCCACAGCTCCCACCTTTGGGTGACTGACTATACCCAGGGACATAAAGGAGATTCAATGCTAAAGCCCAAGAGGCCCTTTTAGATAATGTAACAGTGTTTTAAGAGAATGTATCTTTGTCTGCACCCTGAATTGTAGGCTTATCTTTTATGTTCTTCAAAGAAAAAATAAATCCCTTACAGGGAACTTCTAAAAAGGATACGCATAAAATTTGACAAGGTTTCAAAAGCTGAAAAAGCAAATTCGATTTTAGTCGAAATGGAGCATCAGAAGAGACTTGAAGGCTTTCTTTTGGAATGTGACTCAAAACTCTTCCCCAAATACACTGTGCAACCGCATTCACACTTTTTTTCACTAGGTGGCAGCAGAGGGACCTCTCTGACTTGTGACCACTGGCTTTTGAAGGCCATGGGGGATCAGAGAGTGGAATCACTTTATTTTGGTGTGTGTGTGGGGTGGGGTGGGGGTGGGGGTGGGGGGGGGCTGTCCCCTTTGACATCAAACATGTCAAACCATCATAGTTGACATTAATATCAAATAAGTGACCTGCAGTGTAGAATTAATGTCAATTCAATATGTGGGCAGGAATAGGGGAGGGAAGTGGGAGAAGCAGGAGCCATTGGCTAGGGCCCAAATGCACTTTGTCCCACTTGGATGGTCTTTCTTTGGTGTTCCTGAACGGCAGCCAGGAGCCAGTTTTAAAGCTGGTGTTGGCCACTTCGCAGTGGTGCACGCCTGTAATCCCAGAGGCTCAGGAGACCTAGTGGCTCAGGGTTAGGACCTAGTCTTCCCTTCTCTCTACTCGGACTGCCTTGGTACCGCCAAGTATATTGTCCCCAACTTCCTGACTGTGCCTCAAAAAGTCTTACTAAAGGAATAGAGAGTCATCCCTTAGTATCTACAGGGGGACTGGTCCCATAACCTCCCCACAAATACTAAAATCTGTGGATGCTCAAGTTCCTCATACTAAATGGTGTAGTATTTGCAAATAACATATGCACAATCTTCTGTATACTTTAAGTCATCCCTTGATTAGTTATGATACCTAATACAATAATATACATAGCTGTTATACTGTATCATTTAGAGAATAAATAAAGAAAAAAAGTCAGAGCTGGGCACAGAGGCACATGCCTGTAATCCCAGCAACTTGGAAGGCTACAGCAGAAGGATTGCAAGGTCAAGGCTAGTCTCAGCAACTTAGTGAGACCCTGTCTCAAAATAAAAAAATAAAAAGGGTTAGGGGTATAGTTCAGTGGTAAAACACCCCTGGGTTCAATTCTCAGTGCAAAATAAAAAAGTCAGTACTCTTAATTTGGTTTGAGGTGGCTAAGGTTACAAAGCACCAGGCAACCCTTGTGCAAAAGAACAACCAATCAGGTGCCGACAGACAAGCAGTGAACCACCTGTCAATCAGCGGGGTCTCCTGACCAATCCTGGAAAGACACCGGTCTCAGCAAGATCCCCCGACCAACCCCAGGAGGACAAGGAACTCTAAAAACCTCCCTTTCCTGTCCCAAGCCCTCCCTTCCTGCCCTAAATCCAATAAAATTCCAATCCGGCTGAGCCTGGGTGCAATTCCCCCTGACCCACTCTGTTGGACTGGAGGGTTTCACCCAGGAGCGAATCTCAATAAAGCCTTGTTCAGCTGCTTTTAATCTGCCTCCTTTTGATCACCGGTGCCTGACCTTACATGTACCTGTTCAGTACAGATGCAATTTTTATTTTCCAAATGTTTTTGATCTATGGATCCAATGTTTTGGATATGCAGATGTGGAATCTACAGATACGGGAGAAACATAGTTTAACTCTATCCCCTGTGCTTGGTTGGAAGCAACCATATCCCCGCTCAGTTAGGGATCCGTTGAGATGTTTACTGGATGGGAAAGGATGAATAATTGAATCTAGGATTCCCTGGCTCTTGAACATTTGGCAATTACAGTAAATGAGCACTTCGCCATGATTCGCAATGAGTGCTTGTGGAAGCAGGTTCCATTCAGGCAGCAGCTACTGTTTATCCACCCCTGCACACACTCAGGGCTCCATCACCTCCACGTTTTTACAGTTATCTGAATGCTCACTGCATCAGTGCCTATCCCTGTCCTTCACTAAAAGCTGCCAAGGGCAGAGACCAAGTCTGACTGTGCTCAGCACTCTATCTCCAGGACTTTGCACACAAAAGAAGCTCGGGATTCAATGAATGACTGCATGAATGCCCCCGCAGGTCCATTGTTTTTTACAGATTGAAGTCCTCTGTGGACTTGGATGTCTCCGTGTTCATTTCTCAGTTCAGTGAGCTGCTCCTGGCTTTTGCAGCTCAATTGAATGGCAGGCAACTGGTCCTTGAAGTAAAGTTGATGCTTTTGGACCTGCTAAAACAAAAAAACGTCTCTTGAACCTGTTCTGTCACATTGTAACTCATTGTTTCCAGATGCCACCTGTATGGAAGAGAGACTTCTTAAGTCTGCAATAAACACACATACCTCTCTTCTTTTATCAAAATCTATCAAAACATTGCCACTCTTACTCAACTTCCAAAGTTCCTGAAATGGGTGAGTTTTGCCTTAAGGGACTACATCTACCTTTGTAGCCCCCAGGGGACAGCAGGACAGAGGGAAGACCAGACAGTGTAGAGGACAGAGTACCAGCCAGATTTAGGATGTCAAGTGATATGACTTTCAACAGGCTATTTCTTCACTCAGCTTTAGTCTCCTCTTCTGTAAACAGAGATTTGGTCAGATAGAGTCTCCAGTCCCCTCTGCTCCTGAAAATCTATAATGAGGGCTGGAACGTGTGCATCAGAGAAACCTCCCCACCCCCGGTAAAGTTTCTCACCAAGCCCATCCCTAGAGACACTAGAGACTTTGAGAACTGAACTCACAGATGGGTCTTCCCAGGTCCCAGACTGGAGCACTGGGGCAGGGGCTGCATGCAGGGACAGATCTGAGCAGCACTGAAAGTCTTTGAAAACGAAACTGCTTTAGTAAATATATCTTAATTCCCAAAGAAAATAGACTATAATAAGGGCTTTTACCTAGATGCCTAGTCTTCTCCCTAACATGCCCTGGCTAAGCCTCTCGTAGACATACACTGACCAAGGCCTAGTGGAATTATTTCTCAGAATGACGCCCAAGTGGAGATTTTTCATCTTGTTAATTAACATTCATAGTTTTGAATTCTTGCAAGCATTTCAAAAGGCCTACATGACATGGAATAAGGGGTGATTTTTGTGGGGCTAGTTCCTTCAGTGAGCTGCTCAGACAGGAAAAGGCCAACTCAGCTCCACTTCTGCCTGTACAGGGGCCTGGTTTTCTTAGTATATTCAGCAACTATCTGGTAGTGATCGAAATTCCACTTATGTGATGAAAACAGCCACAAAAAGGGAGAGACTACCTGTTTATTTTGTTAATGAAAGACCCCCCAAAGAGGGGTTAAGTATAAGAAAATAATTATTTTTCCAGAAAGTAGGAGTTTTAGCTAATTGTGGCAGGACAGCTGCTCTGTGCTCCCAAGGCACAGAGTGGGGGGGGGGGGGAATCCCTCAGTGTTTCTACTCTCCTTTTTCTCCACTTTCTAGTGTACCGACCCTCAGGCAAGTTCACAGCAGGGTTCATGCAGTATCTAGAGGCCAGCAAAAGGAGCCACAAGTCTGAGGGGAAGGAAATCTTGCCCTCAGTTCTACAGAGCTGCCCCTTCAAGATGGTGGCATCAAACACTGTTGCTTCTCTCGACATTTTCCCACTGCTGCAATGCAGTCATGGAAGTAGGTGGTTACAGGCTGGACAACCGTAAAAGGAAGCCTCGAACCAAGTACTGGGTACTAGTACCTAAAACTAAGTACTAGAAAGGTGGTGGAGAAAGAGGAGCTTGAGAAGTCTGTGAATCCTGGGCTGACCCTGATATAAGCAAGGGTGGACCTGGCCCTAATTATCCTTCTAAAGACTTTGAGAACTGAACTCACAGATGGGTCTTCCCAGGTCCCAGACTGGAGCACTGGGGCAGGGGCTGCATGCAGGGACAGATCTGAGCAGCATTGAAAGTCTTTGAAAACGAAACTGACATTGGGATCACAGCCCAGAGAAAGTAGGTTGAAACTTGAGGCCTGAATCTAAGCAACAAGTGCACAGTATGCCAAAACAGATGTCAATCCCCTTCTCCAAAGGGGATTGAAACAAGAATCAAAAATGACTTGTAATGCCAGATTCGTGGGACCCCAATAGACCTCCAGGAGCCGAATCCGATGCAATCACACAAGAGTCTTTATTGCAAGCTCCAGCCTGGACTCACAACCGTTCCCGACGCAGCGGTCCCAGGGAGTGAGTCCTGGTCCTTTGTCCAGTGAGATTTTGTAGGTTTTGGGGGGATACTCTATGCATCACAACATCACACAGCAAATCATTCCATACCTCGGGAAAATCAAACAACTACTCTTAACATTGATTAGCACATTCATTGGCAGGAACAAGTTGGGTAGGGGTGATTCCTTTGAACTGATTGGTTTAGGCCACAAGGGGTGTTCGGACTAAACTACATGGTTTCCCAACATGTTATCAACCACCATAAACTACTGGGGGGTCATCTGGCATCCCAGGTATTTTCCCTGTCTCCTGCTGATTGGTGGTTGCTAGGGGGTGGCTATGGGTCTTCACCTAGCCTGACTGAGTCAGGGACACCTGGCGCCATGGATCTCTCCTGTTATTTGCAGACAAACAACTCAGCAGGTGGGTAGGTGCTTAGGAGTGCTCTGTGGGTTTTTCCAAGGACAAGGGTCACGCCCCCTTCCTTAGGACAGGCCTTGAGGTAGAAGCTGGTTTCTCAAAAATGGAGTCACATCAGTTTCTCAGACTCAGCATACAAAGAACCATGAAAATCTCAGCACACATGAACACAGTTGAAAGACACCAATAATACCATGACATAAATGTTGGAGTGACTGACAAAGCTTTTGAAATTCTTGAATGAGTAGTCATGAACACTCGTGAAACAAAAGTTAAAATACGAGGTCTCATTAAGGAAATAGAATATACAAAGGAGATCAACAGGAATTTTAAGAGTTGAAAATATGATAACCAATATAAAAGAATTTTTTAAATGACCCATTAAATGAGCTCCACACCACAGAAGATACGATCGAAGAAAGAGTGAACTTGAAAATACATCAACACAGAGAAAGAAGTTTGAAAGAAAAAAACCTGAGTCTCAGGGACTTGTGGGACAATGGCACGAGTTCTAATATTTGTGTTGTTGGAGTTCTAGAGAAGAGGAGAAAGATTTCAGTGCTGCACAAACATGTCAAGAAATAATGTCTAGGGGCTGGGGGTGTATGTAGCTCAGTGGTAGAGCACCTGCTTAGCATGTGTAAGTGTTAGGTGCAGAATAGGCTGAACTATGTTATCTGCAGGGCAGGCTGAACAAATGTTAGCTGCAGGATGGCCCACGCACTCAAAACCCCTCTGTCTGGTCCTTTATCACCTGTTTGCG
The DNA here is from genome assembly GCF_021218885.2 of Marmota monax. Taxonomy (NCBI): domain Eukaryota; kingdom Metazoa; phylum Chordata; class Mammalia; order Rodentia; family Sciuridae; genus Marmota; species Marmota monax. The sequence continues at coordinate 5,139,933 of NW_026693024.1, read as the reverse complement.
TCAAAGCTGAACATTCAACCCCCACTCAAGGCTGAACATTCAACACCCCCTTGTGCCAACAAGGCAGCTTGCAGACCCAGAGGCCCCATTAGATTTGGGCTATAAAAACTCCCTCCTGCTGGGCCCCTCTCTCTCTTGCTCTCTTGTTCTCTTGCTCTGTCTCTCTCGATCTCTCTGTCTCCCTTGTGTGCATGCTCTCTGCTCTCTCCTCTCTCTCTCTCTCTCTCTCTCTCTCTCTCTCTCTCTCTCTCTTTCTCTCTTTTCTCCTCTGTTGCACTGCTGCAAAAATATCTCTAGGTCACTCCGAGTGTTGTGGTCACTTTCCTTTCAGTAAGACCCTGGGTTGCATCTCTAGCACCAAAATAATAAATAAAAACAACAAAAACTTTCCTAGTTTAGCAAAGATTTTTAAAGGTGAAACAGAATAACTGTAATAAATGCAAATAAATCTATAACAACAGTGTTAAAAAACAAAGATATTTTAAAAATCTTGAACACAGCTAGAGAAAAAAACACAGTGCCCACAGAGGATTTTCAATTCAAATAACTACGGATTTCTTTCAGATCACATGGGACCAGAAGGAAGTATTAGAACAACATTTTAAGAGTACAAAAAAAAAAAAAGTAGAGCCAGAATTTGGTAAAATAAATTCATTTTTACAAGATGGGAAATGAAGAATCCATGACCACTAGACAGGCTTAAGAACATACACATACATTCTTTCTCACCAGACTGAGATAAGTTGATGGCCAGTGTACAATGAACTTCCTACTTAAAATGTCCCAATAACTTCCTTCTATTCTTAAAATCTAGAGTCTACATAACAATCTAAAATCTAATCTCTGAATCTATAAGGTCCCAAATGATCTAGCCATTTTCTACATAATATAATACCTATAATCATTTTATTTGTCTGCCTGCTAATTTTCACCTTCACAGAACTTTTGGGATCTGGTTTGCCTCCATTTCTCTGGTGCCTAGGACAAGCCTGGCACATGGTAACTGCTCAATTAAATATGTCTTGAAGACATAAAAGAATGAACTCCAATTCTGAGCATCTGTAATTTATCAAAGAAACTAATGTTTCTCTCTGTGAAGTTTCATAGGAAAAAAGGTTAGATTAGAGCAGTCCAAAATCTCAACATAAAATCAACTCAAAAGAATAAAGTTACCTAGAACACAATATATTTTTAAAAATTTTTTAATACTTTTTTTAGTTGTAGTTGGACATGATATCTTCATTTTATTTATTTATTTTTATGTGGTGCTGAGGATCAAACCCAGTACCTCACATGTGCTAGGGGAGTGCTCTACTACTGAGCCACAACCCCAGTTCCCACAGTATAATATTTTAAGTGGATAATAAAATCAGCAGTTAGTACTTGATAGGAGTTCAAAAATATTTAACAGCAAATGAAAAGCTGATCCTGGTGTAGGTAATTAAGCTGAGTGTAAAGTTTAAGAAACCCATAGCCTACAAATCAACAATTAAACTAATTCTCCCCAGCTCCATTAAAAAGATTTATAGCCTTACTTGTATCTGCCATTACTTTATTTGAGTTGAGGGAATTTATTGCCTATTAATATCCAGCATTAATGACAGAAAAGGTGAAATAGCCCATGGATCATCTCGTATTTTATCCACTATTTCTTTTTAAAAATAGTCAACTGAACATGCTCTCTGGGATGTTTGAGTAGAATTCTCTACCAGAGAGTCTTTATTCTAATATACTGAGTCTTTATTCTCTCAAATTTATGATAGAGTAGAATTCTCAACAGACACAGGTAACTTTGGAGCTCTCTAGATTCTATGGATTTCCTAGAGATCAATGGTGCCTACTATAGTGCTCATCCTACAATATATTACATACTACTGAGCCAACAACCTGCTATTTGCAATGTAGCTTTAGCTCATCAAAGAAAGTAGATAAAATATCATCTGAAGAGAGAGCATGTCCCACAATCTTCACATATCCCGAATTCCTGAGGCCACCCCTGACCACTTCAGTCCATGATGGCAGCCCACATAGCCAACTCTTTCAAGTCTGCCTACACAAAGAGCTCCTCATTGTTTGCTGAGCCAAATGATATGCACTTTGCTCTATTACCAGATATTTATTGAGTCTCTGTGTGTACAAGACACTTGGGGCCTCAGCATGCCCAGAACAAGCATAGTTGTGCAAGTCTTCATTGCCCAAGAGAACGGATGAAATGGAAAATGTGGGGCTAAAATCCAGCTAGTTCAGTTTGCAAAGCCAGGGGCTGCCCACACCTGCCAGGGTCACCCTTTTCAATTCATATATGATAATGTATTAGTATTGACCCTGATCCTCTTTTTGAGGAGAGGAAAGAAGTCCTGCTTCCTGTGAGTCATGCACTGAGAAGCTTCCCTCCACCATGACCATCTGCCATGAAGTTCTGCCTCACCTTAGGCCCAGGGTAATAGCGTCTGCTGAGCCTGGACTGAGAGCTCTGAAATTATGCGTAGGAGATAAGCCTGTGCTCTGGACCTCTAAACTTCATGCTCACAAGACTTAGTTGCTGAAGAAGCTGAAAGAGAAGAGCTGACAGGAACGAGAGGAAAATTGGGACTGGCAGTTCTTCCAACTGTTGGGTAAACATATAACGGCAGCAGCACCCCAGAGAAAAACCCCAGCATGGCGTCTAACGACCCTCTTTCTCCTCTTTGTTTCTTTCACTGGCGCGAAACCTTCCAGCCGGCACCAATGTTCAAACCCTGCTGGTGGGAAGCCTTAGCCCCAATTAGAATTAACTTCTTGGGCCCCGGAACTGACATATGGAAGAGCTTGCCAATAAACGGGCGACCTGTTATCTACCTCAGCCCTGCAACCTCTCTTAGACCTATATAAACACACAGCCTTTTGTAATAATGTGGGAAATCTCTTTGGTGATCTGTGTCTTCCAATCTTACACCAACAGGAAGGAACATGAAAACAAGCAGATCAGCACCAGATGAATAAACTGCAATCGCTCCCAAACTCACATTCACCTTTGGAGGATTACCTGAGTGCTACTTCTCTGGGCCATAGTTCACACCCTATGCAAAGTGCATTTGTGGCCGATTTGAACTTGGAAAACTATATGGACGAATATGAAACATGGAGTTTCAGTTAAACTAAAAGGACACACCAGAAACCCACAACATTTCATTTAATTCTGTAGTTTTAATGTAATTATGCTTATAATTATTGACTTCAGGTTAGAAGTAAAATTTTAGAAAGTTGAAAGAAAAGATTCTCCAACAAACAACAAAAAAATTCATTCCAGAAAATTTGCAGATATTAATTTACTCTCCTCATTTACTACAAACACATAGCTTATATTCTGGAAAAGCAGAAGGTATTTGGAGAAACTTGATTAAAAACAATTAACAATTGAATACATACCCAAAAGAACCCAAACCACTAGATACCTAGAGTATTCAAATTCATAGAGACAGAAATAGAATAATGGTAGCCAGTGATAGGGGAAGAGAGAAATGAAAAGTGGCTATTTAATGGTGACAGTTTTAGCTTCAAAAGCTGAAGAGTTCTGGAGATTGTATGCATAAGGTATTTGGAGCTCTCTTTATTCTATGGATTTCTTAAAGATCAATGGTGCTTGTCCTACAAATAGTGCATAGTACTGAGCCAACAACCTGGTATTTGCAATATAGTTTAGCTTATCAAAGAAAGTAGATAGTATATCATCTGCAGGCATATGCAGGCCCATGAGACAGGATTTGGCTAGCACCTGGCTTTGCAAATGCACAAGTGTGAACATACTTACCACTGCTGACCTGTAAAGTTAATGTTAGACCATGACGCAAGAAAAGACCACTGACTCCAATTAAAATCAAATTAAAGCAAGCTTATTATTTCGACCGGCCGGGCTGCCTTGCCCATCAAAATCGTGGGAGCCAAGGACAGCGGCGAGGCTTCTTTGTGGCCCAGTTTTATAGCCCAAAAAGTTACACAAAGGGGGGTTACAGATAACAACACTCTGAGGAGCATAACACAAGTTTACATTTTTGCTGGCCCCGGCATCAGAATTTATGGAGATCTTAGAGACTCAGAGAGGGTCGTTATCCGGCCAGGGAAGGCCAGAATTTATGAGGCGTCACTAAGGTTTAGGAAAGGGTTGTTATCTGGTCAGGGAAAACCGGACACGGGTGAGTTCAGGGCACGGGCAGGCATTCCAATCAGCTTTACAACATCAACTAATGGCCAGGCCATACAGACATCCTGATATTTTTACAGAAAACAGAAATGAATCCTTCATAACTTGTGACAAGCTGGCTTCTGATCTAATGAGATAACTAGGCTAGGTATATCAGTTAACAATGATTAAGATGGATAATTTTATGTTATGTTATTTTTTTACAATTAAAAATATAGTGAATAATAATTTATAGTCCATTCATTCCATCTGCTTCTCTTAAAAAATTTAAAAAAGTCTCCACACAGGAATATCAGATGGTCTTTAAATACATTTTCTGAGAAATTTCCCATCACATCTCTATAATCTTTACCCATTACTATCAAATTCATCTACCCACATTCATTTTAACATTGATTAGTTTCATTCGGATCAAAAGAATAAGTGATTTGATTTTTTTTGACACTATGTTTGTATTTTCTGAATTAAAGGATTTCTTATCTGGAAGTCTGCATGTTTTCATATAAACTTTGCTCTTAGCTCTGTTCACCCATGTGAAAAATTAACCCAACACTGTGCTTCTATAAGTTGAGCTCACAGATGAGAGAGCTACTTACTAACTCTGAGATCTGGGCAATCCCTTTAGACTCTCTGTGCTTCAATTTTATAAACATAACAAAAATAATTTTACCTATCCCCAAGATGACTTTGGATAATACATGTGGCCTGTTGTGGTTTATGACGTTGAGCTTAAGTGATGGAACTTCAGAATCGCAGAACTCGTATCAATGTTGTAAAGACACAGACTCAGGACTCTGCCTCCCCAGCATGCAGCTTCCTGGAACTGGTTCCACTGGAAACATTGTAGCATCCCTTCTTGTTCCAACAGAAAGAGCACATTCCACAGTTTGCCATTCCATAGCAAACTCATCACTCATAGGTACCCAGGCCTCTGTCAGAAAGCCTCATCTGCCCTCTGCTACTGCCTGGCATATAATAGATGATTAGGAATGAATGAATGTATGCTATCAACTTTCCAGCCTTGTTAAGTGTTGCCTATACCTAAATAAAGGCAGTGACCATGGCAGTTCATGTACTGTAGATCAATCTTGTCAATAAAGTATTTTTCTTAATTTCCTGTGATTGATAGCATCCCTCTGAAACTTTAATTCTTTCTGGCCTGGCAACCTATGGAGTCTGTAAGTTATGTCATTAGATTTATAAGGACTGTCTGCAACAATGATCTGGTTTAAAATGTTGGGAGGTATGAAAAAGGCACTAAATTTTTGCTCCATGAAACTCCACAGATGCTTAGGATGTAAAGAGTTGTTCCAGAGAATAATCACCTGGTAATAAAGTAATACATTGGCTGGATTGTTACTGCAAATTTTCTACCAACGACTCCACTTTAACTCAACTCATTTTAAAAACAAAGACTGTCAGACTGGATTTGGAAGAAACAAAACTGTATGCTATCTACAAGAAACCCACTTTAAATATCAGTTATCAGGAAGCTGAAGCAAGAGGATCCAAGTATGAGGACAACCTAGACAACTAAGGGAGACCCTGTCTCAAGGTAAATAATAAAGAGGACTGGGGATATAGTTCAGTGACAGTGTTTACCTACCATGTGTGTGTCCCTGGGTTCAATCTCTGATTCTGGGAGCAGGCAGTAAAAGCAAAGATAAATAAATAAATAAATAATAAACAATACAAAAGTTGTTTTGTCTAAGATTCAGTTAATTAGATTCATATCAAGGAATAAGGAACAGTACATAATGATAAAAAGATCAATTAGGGGGCTGGGGTTGTGGCTCAGTGATAGAGTGCTTGCCTAGCACCTGTGAACCCTGGGTTTGATTCTCAGCACCACATATAAATAAAAATAAAAGTCCATTGACAGCTAAAAAATATATTTTTTTAAAAAAAGATCAATTCATCAAAAACACATACAACCATCAATGTGTGTCTACCTAACAACTGAGCTCCAAATACATGAAGCAAGAATTGATAGAACTGAATGGGAAATAAGAACATTTGTTCACAGTAAATGTTCACAATTACACTTGGAGACGTCAACATCCACCAAAGTAGAAGACAGAATACCAGGAAGTGCTATTTAAATTCATCCAATGAAAACAGAATATACATTTTTTGAAGGCACAGGAAATATTCACCCAGACTGACCACAAACTGGGTGGGCCACACAACACACTTTAAGAAATTTAAGACAACTGAATTCGTACAAAAATGTTCTTAGAATAAGGAAATAGAAATCACTAGGAGAAAGATGTATGAATAATCCCCCAATTCTTGGAAACAGGTTTCCTCCCTCCTCCCTCACAAGCATAACTCTGAAGCACCTGGTCCTCAGTGGCCCTCAGGGTCCCCAGCAGGACTGAATTTCAGGTGTCTACAGACTTGATAATTCACCCTTTATTTCCTGCTTTCCTTGACTTTCCTTCCTTCCCCACTCTCACATGAATATGGGATCATTTTCCAAATAAATTCCTTTCTTATTTTTTTCTACTTCTGGGAGAACCCAAGCTAAGTCACCTTCATATATAGTTATGTGTCATTATTCAGGGAACCCTGCGCACCCATGGCGTGTACACAGTCAGCCCTGAACATCTATGGGTTGTACAACTGCAAACTCAACCAAGTGAGATCAAAAAACCTCTTAAGATAAATAAATAAATAGCCATATTGAAGGACCCCAAGGCCCCAGGCCCAACATTCGGAAATCTAACCCCTGTGCCCTGAAGCTGCAAGATGTTCTCTTACACAACCCCCATGTCAAAACCCCACCAGCTGCACGTAGCATTTCAAGTCTTGCACAATGCCACCACAAGATGTTCCATATAGATAACCCCGGAAGGGCCAAACTTGAGCAAACAGGGTAAAAACAGGAACTAAAGGGACAGGATGCAATTTTATGGTTTTTCCGAGAACTAAAGTGGGAAAACAAGTTTACCCCCCAGGTGACCTAAAGGCTGAATTCAGAGGAACCAATAGAATAACTGTTACTGTGCTAAGCTAAAAACTAACCCCCTGCTCTCTATAAAAGATCTGTGCCCTAGAGCCCGGTGTGCCAGTTCGCCACAGCTCCGGCTGAGGTCTCGCTGAGCACCCGCAGGCGCCTGTGTAGCAATAAATCGCCTCTTGCTTTTGCAGCCAGTGCCTCGTGCGTCTTTCTTGGACAGGGAATCGGCGGGTCTTTCAATATGACAAGGGAAAACAATACAGTATCACTATTTACCTAGCATTGATATTAACTTAGGTATCATAAGCAATCTAGAGATGATTTAAAATACAAAGGAGGATGTTCTTGGGTTTCTTGGGTTATATGCAAACACTATGCCATTTTATATAAGGGGCTTGAGCATCCATGGTATTAGTGAGGGGTCTTGGAACCTATTCCCCATGGATGTCAAGGGACAAACTGTACTGAACCCATAACCCTAGTGGGAATACAGGGTTAGATTCCTTTGAGTCTTCAGTTACATTTTAATCCACCAATCAATATGTGATCTTGCCTTATCATAATAGTGATACTGTATGTTTTCTATTTCAAGTCAACTTAATTAATATATGCTATTGATTTTTCAACAATGAACTCACCAACAGCACTATAAATCATGTCTAAGGCATATCATAGCCTTCTCATGGTAGGAACACTAGATACACAGCACTTTGGCTTTGTGCTTGGGGACCCTACCTTTTTTTTTTTTTCCCTAGTACTGGAGATCAAATGTGTTGAGAGCCACAGCCTAAAGGGCCCCAGCAAACTTCCAGCTGCCAGCAAACTTCCAGCTGCCGGCTGATGATTGGCTCACAGCAGCCCCAGCAACATCTAGCTGATTGGCTCTTTGGCCCCAGCAACATCTAGCTGATTGGCTCTTTGGCCCCAGCAACATCTAGCTGATTGGCTCCTCTGCGGTGATGCTCATTGGACTGTTTCCCTGCCCTTTCAGACCACGGAGCTACTCATTGGGGGACTTTTTTGGCTCCGCCCATATGACCCAGCCAATCGGCCTCAAGAGCAGGAGGATTGTGGGAGGTAGAGAGAAGCTTGTGTGGGAGAGAGAGGCTTATGGAAAGCCGGTAATAGCAGTTGAGGCTCTGAGGGTTTTTCCTGAGAGGCTGTTTTGTTTGGTGTGTGTGGTTCTAAAAATAAAGTTAGTTTCTTTTGACAAGTGGCTCCTGATTGTGCCCAGCCAGACTGCGGCATTTGGTGGCCCGTACGGGGAGCAACTAAGGGTAAGTGAAACTGCTCGCCCCTGAGGGCAGGGCGAGAGGATGGGTAGCCATTTTAAGATTCCTCTTTTATTTTGCTTCACTTTTGTTTTAAGTTGCCTGTCCCTGGAGATGAGTGAGACGGAAGAAAAACAGCTCACATCTGAGGAAAAACTATTTACGTCTGAGGAACAGATAAGGAGAAAGGACAGATGCCCATGTCAGGAGGATAGAAAGGCTATAATGACTTTTTGTTGTTCCCTTTTTATTTCATTCTGTCTCGGTTTTGTTTGGCGTCATCTTGTTGGGTTGTATTATAGTAGAAATACGGGATCAGAAATTAGTAAAAAACAAACTGAAAGAGTGTTAAGTAAATTGTTAGAGGAAGAAGGCATCCCAGTAAAATCAAGAGCAGTCAGGGCATACGTTGATACAATACAGAAATGTAGCCCATGGCTTTTTAAGGAGGAGTTATTAAATATATCACAATGGAACCATCATGGTGAAGATTTAAAAAGAATAGAAAAGAAAAGCCCAGGGACTCTGCCAGTTGGCACATTGCCATTGTGGACGTTCATATCTTGTTTGCTTAGTCCAAAGCCTTCAGTTCAGACAATGGTAGAGGAAGGAGAAGACATAATGATTCAAGTAAAAGAGAAAGTCTCTCAAGTTAGTCAGACAGAAGAAAAGATTCAAGTAAAAGAGAAGGCCTCTCAAGCTAGTCAGACAGAGAAAGAAAATGTAAAACAGAAAAAGCCATCAGGGGGAAAGTTACAACAGGAGACTGCTACTAACACCTTTCTATCACCAGAGGGTGTAAGTGTCCAACCAACAGCACCACCTCTACAGGAGACTGCTACTAACACCTTTCTATCACCAGAGGGCATAAGTGTCCAACCAACAGCGCCACCTCCATATGCTGGGAGGCCCCCAACCCCCGCAGTTGATAGTTGGGATCCTGAGACAAGATCTCAAATATTAACATGCCCTGTATTTGAGGCAGGAAGGCAGAGATTTTACCAAGTTTTAAATTTCAAAACAGTGAAGCAGCTAAAAGAGGCTGTAACAACCTATGGTCCTCAAGCACCCTTCACTGTAAGCATGGTCAAATCCATTAACAACTTGAACATGATGCCAGCAGATTGGGCTAATATATGTAAAGCTGTGCTAAATGGAGGACAATACCTGTTATGGAAGGTTGCCAATGAGGAATTTTGCAAGGAGACGGCTAGGCGAAATGCAGCAGCTGGTTATCCTCAGAGAAATCTAGATATGTTGTTAGGAAAGGGACCTTATGAGGATCAACAGCAACAAATTGCATATGATCCTGGCGTATACGCACAAATTGCTGCAGATGCAATTAAGGCATGGAAAACTTTACAAGGACATGGAGGTTTACAAGGTCAATTATCTAAGGTAATACAAGGAGCTAATGAACCTTATGCTGAATTTGTAGATAGGCTTATTCAAACAGCTACCAGAGTTTTTGGGAATACAGAACAAGCAATGCCATTACTAAAACACCTGGCTTATGAGCAAGCGAATCGTTGGTGCAGAGATATCATTAGACCATGGAAACATGAAGATTTAAACACATATATTAAATTATGTAGAGACATTAATGAACAAGAGCAAGTCGTGGCAACTGCAGTAAAACAGGCTTTAGATGCCAGAGACATTAATGAACAAGGGCAAATTATGGCAACTGCAGTAAAACAGGCTTTAGATGCCAGGCCAAGAACATGCTACAATTGTGAACAAACAGGACATTTTAAAAGGAATTGCCCCATTGGAGGAGGATTTAACAAAACTAGGTATCAAAGGAGTAGAATACCAGGTATTTGCCCACGGTGCCGTAGAGGGAGACATTGGGCTAATGAATGCCGTTCTCAAACCACCATAGAGGGTCCTCCATTATCAAAAAACGAACAAGGACCAGGTGTTTATCCACGATATCGTGGAGAAAGGCATCAGGCTCCATTGCCAAAAAATGGACAGGGGGGCCCAATGCTCCGGGGCCCAAAACCACAAATATACGGAACACTGGAGGAACCCAGCAACCCCATCAGGGTAATGCCCAGGACACATTGTCCATCAGATCCCTCATCAGACAAACCAGAGGGAGCGCAGGGTTGGACATCTGCGCCTCCACCAGAGCAGTACTAATTCCAGAGATGGGAGTTCAAATCATTCCCACAGGGGTGAAAGGACCTCTTCCCAAAGGAACAATAGGCTTATTATTGGGACGCAGCTCTTCTACTCTAAAAGGACTTATGATAAGTCCTGGGGTAATTGATCCCGATTATGAAGGTGAAATAAAAATTATAGCCAGTTCTCCAAAGGGTATATCAGTAATTTCACCAGGAGATAAAATAGCACAGTTACTAATAATACCCAGCCTACATGATAAATTTTCCAGTCATACTGTAGAAAGAGGTTCCAAGGGATTAGGCTCCACAGGTGTAGATTGGGCTATGCTTTCTTTAAATTTAGATTCTCGCCCCATGCTAAAACTAAATATTCAAGGACATGAATTTAATGGGCTACTAGATACAGGTGCAGACCTTAGCATCATCTCTCGTCAAGAATGGCCAAAACATTGGCCATTACAACAAGCCACTCAAACGCTTCGAGGCCTAGGAGTGGCAACTAATCCCCATAGAAGTGCAATGGTATTAGATTGGAAGGATCCTGAAGGATATGAAGGAACTATACAGCCATATGTATTGGATCATCTTCCTATAAATTTATGGGGACGAAATGTCCTAGATCAATTAGGTTTAACATTAACAAATAACATCAACCAAAATGCACCCACTATTATGACTAGACAAGGTTTTAGGAAAGGAAAAAGATTAAAAAAACAAGAACAAAATATAGCAGCACCAATACAAATAGATCAAAGAACAGACAGACATGGGTTGGATTTTCAGAAAGGGCCACTAAGACAATAAAAATTACTTGGAAATCAGAAAGACCAATATGGGTTCCTCAGTGGCCCCTGACTAAAGAAAAGATACAAACAGCCCATGACCTGGTCAAACAACAATTAGCAGAAGGACATATACAACCTTCTGTATCTCCCCATAATACTCCCATTTTTGTCATCAAAAAGAAATCTAGTAAATGGAGATTATTGCAAGATTTAAGAGCCATTAATAATGAGATGGTTATTATGGGACCTGCTCAATCAGGGATTCCTCAGTTGTCTGCTTTGCCAAAAACCTGGTATATTTTAGTTATAGATATTAAAGATTGTTTTTTTTCAATTCCAATTCATCCTGAGGATAGTCCACGTTTTGCATTTACTATCCCTGCACTGAATCATGAAGGTCCTGATCAGAGATATGAATGGAAAGTACTCCCTCAAGGGATGGCTAACAGCCCAACTATGTGTCAAATTTATGTTAACAAAGTAATCCAGCCACTTAGAAATCAAAATCCTGAACTACAAATATTTCACTATATGGATGATGTATTATTAGCACACAAAGATAAAAACACATTGCTAAAATGTTATGCCACACTTACAAACTTATTAAAAAATTATAATCTAGAGATAGCAATAGATAAAGTACAATTAAATTTTCCAATTAATTATTTAGGAGTTCTATTATCCTCAACCATGGTCCATCCACCAAAAATTCAAATACGAATAGATCAACTCAAATCACTTAATGACTTTCAAAAGTTATTAGGAAACATAAATTGGATAAGGCCTTATTTAGGTATACCAACAGGAGAGTTAGGACCTTTATTTGATATCCTAAAAGGTCCATCAGATCCAAATTCACCCCGAATGTTAACGCCTGAAGCAAGAAAGGCATTAAAAATCATTGAAACATATATGGAAAATATGCATTTGGATAGAATTGATATAAATTTGCCTTTATTATTTATTGTAATACCAACAAAAAATATTCCTACAGGAGTATTTTGGCAAGAAGGTCCATTATTATGGATACATTTATCTTATTCTCCTAACACTATTCTTACTAGGTATCCTGAGGCTGTAGGACAATTAATACTCAAAGGAATAAAAGCAACAAAGGGAGTGTTTGGAATTTCTCCCAATAAAATTATTACTCCATATACTATGAATCAAATTGATGAGTTAGCTAATGAGTTAAATACTTAAGCAATAATCATATGCAAATCTAATGTTTCATTTGATAACCACTTACCATCTAATCCTCTATTGTCTTTTTGGTCATTGCATCCTGTAATTTTTCCAAAAATGACAAGAAAAACACCTATCATGAATGCTCCAAATATATTCACTGATGGGTCAAATAATGGTACAACAGCAGTAGTTACCCCTGATCAAACTTTTACATTTTTAGTACCCAAACAATCAGCTCAAAAGGTAGAGCTTAATGCAGTTTTACAAGCTTTTGTGATGTTTAAAGATTCTGTATTTAATTTATTTTCTGATAGTCAGTATATAGTTAATGCTATAGTATCTCTTGAAGATGCTGGTAGGATTTCCCCTTCTTCTACTGTTTTCTCTTTGCTTTCCACTATACAAAGTCTAATCTGGGACAGAAAAGATCCATTCTTTATAGGACATATCAGGGCACATACAGGATTGCCTAGAGCCCTTAGTTTGGGCAATGATTTAGCAGATAAAACTACACATGACATACATATTTTCTCTACACTAGAAGAAGCTATAAATTTTCATAAAAAGTTCCATGTCAATGCTAATACTTTACAAAAGCATTTTAAAATAACTAAGGAACAAACTAAACAAATAATAAAACAATGTCAAAATTGTGTGACCTTTTTACCACAAGTTAATCTTGGAATCAATCCTAGAGGATTAATACCTAACCATATTTGGCAGATGGATGTCACACACTTGCCAGAATTTGGAAAATTAAAATATTTGCATGTTACAGTTGATACTTCTTCTGGATTTTTGATGGGCTCCCTTCATGCCGGAAAAAAAAACTAAAGATATTATAGCTCATTGCTTACAAAATTTTGCCACTGTGGGTATTCCAAAACAGTTAAAAACAGATAATGCCCCTGGTTATACTTCTACCTCTTTTAAACAATTTTGCTCAACATTTGGCATTACTCATATAACAGGAATCCCATACAATCCACAAAACAAGGCATAATTGAAAGAGCTCATCAAACTATTAAAATGTACTTATTAAAGCAAAAAGAAGGAATTGGGAAGGGGTATATATTCCCCAAAGATAAACTTAAAATAACCCTTTTTACTCTAAACTTTTTAAATTTGGATTCATCAGGACTTAGTGCTGCGGAAAGGCATATGTGTCCAAAAAATGTGCATAAGCCCAAGGTACTTTGGAAGGATATTCTAACAGGACAATGGAAAGGTCCTGACCCAGTAATTGTCTGGAGTCGGGGGTCTGTTTGTGTGTTTCCACAGGAAGAACAGCAGCCGATTTGGATTCCAGAGAGATTAACCAAGGTCCTGACCCAGTGATTGTCTGGAGTCGGGGGTCTATTTATGTGTTTCCACAGGGAGAACAGCAGCCGATTTGGATTCCAGAAAGATTAACTAAAGCGATTTCTACAGACCAAAAAGAAGATGATTTGGCTCAAATCCATAACAACTGATATCCAAAACTCCAGTTTGGCTATTCTTACATCTGCAACAGAACCAGGATGCTTTTTTCAATATCTATTTTATTATTGCCCTTTGCCATATCATGAAGTTCTATTTTGTTTTTTGAGCTCATACAGACCTAGGTTAATGTTTTGCTGATCAGTTCTATTTTTTGACTATAGAGTTTTTAAACATTGCAATGGAAATTTCACCTGTAAAAAGTTATAAGGCCTTTACTATAATATTATGTGTTGTATGTATTATATTATGTGTGCACACTTGTGTTTTGTGTTATATGTTTGAATGTATGTATGTCCATATATCATATATGATGAGCGCTCATGATAAAATGGATCCAAATATTTTTTTTCACGTGATTTATATGGTTTAATTTAAATTGGGTAAACAACTGTTGAGGATTGTTTTAATATGTAAACAAAAAAGAAGGTTAACAGATCTGTTTGTTTACTTTCACCTTTCCTTTTCATTATATTTAATAATTCTCTTAAAGATAATGTAAATTGTTAAGAAAATTGTTTTCTTTTAGTGCCTTCTGTAATGTTACATAATTTTTTCTTTAGCCATTATTGCCAGAATTCCTATCTTCATCCCAGTGCCAATGAAGACAATGTAAATTGTTAAGAAAATTGTTTTCTTTTAGTGCCTTCTGGAATGTTACATAATTTTTTCTTTAGCCATTATTGCCAAAATTCCTATCTTCATCCCAGTGCTAGTGAAGTCAAAGATAAAACCAATCTACAGCTTCTACAATAGCCATCACTGAACTGCTTGCAGAACTTGCCTGGACACATTGTGAGCTCACCTGTATGCATTGTGAACTATCTGTTGGTACAGCGAATTGTGGTAATGCTGGAGTATTTTTGCTGATGGTGTCACCGGTGGTACAATTTTTCAAAGGAGCCCTCAATTGGCTTAATGTCATGGCATTTTGCATCCTCCTCTACTAGTGATGGTCTAAAATTTGGGGGCCAACAGAGGTGAGGCAAAGAACCTCACCCCCCCACAGGTGCAAAGGCCTATCCACAAGTATGGCTGTATGCTGGACCGGTAGTCAGTGACGGGTATGATCCAATTGCAGTGGTACCAACCTAAGAAAGGAGGCTGACGCCTAGAGGTCAATTCATCCGATGACGGGTAAAGACCATATGTTGAATTGGACTGCCTAACAGGCACGGTCCCTAAGCCACATGCTTGTTGTTTAAACAGAGAGGGGGAAATGTTGAGAGCCACAGCCTAAAGGGCCCCAGCAAACTTCCAGCTGCCAGCAAACTTCCAGCTGCCGGCTGATGATTGGCTCACAGCAGCCCCAGCAACATCTAGCTGATTGGCTCCTCGGCCCCAGCAACATCTAGCTGATTGGCTCCTCTGCGGTGATGCTCATTGGACTGTTTCCCTGCCCTTTCAGACCACGGAGCTACTCATTGGGGGACTTTTTTGGCTCCGCCCATATGACCCAGCCAATCGGCCTCAAGAGCAGGAGGATTGTGGGAGGTAGAGAGAAGCTTGTGTGGGAGAGAGAGGCTTATGGAAAGCCGGTAATAGCAGTTGAGGCTCTGAAGGTTTTTCCTGAGAAGCTGTTTTGTTTGGCGTGTGTGGTTCTAAAAATAAAGTTAGTTTCTTTTGACAAGTGGCTCCTGATTGTGCCCAGCCAGACTGCGGCAAAATGAAGGGAGCTCTATCACTAAGCTACATCCTCAATATTTTTTATTTATTTATTTTTTATTTTGAGACAGGGTCTCACTAAATTGCCTAGGCTGGCCTTGAACTTGAGATGCTCCTGCCTCAGCCTCCCAAGTAGCTGGGATTACAAATGTGCACCACCATGCCCAGATCGATGACCACCTTACATATCAAAATCACTGACAGAAAGCACATAAATTTGAAAAAAAAAAGTGGCGCTAAATAGTCCACAATTTGTTTAGAGCTTCTTAGACATTTGTTTAGAGCTTGGCAGTTGAAACAAGAAATCAGTATATTACCTGGTAGGACCTTAGCTGTGAGCATGTACTTGCACTAAGTCAAATTTTCCACCATTCTGGACATGTTTGTGAATGACCATGAAAACCCTGTATTGATTTTGAGATTATAAATATGTTTTAGCAAGTAGGCAAGTTTGTAAATAAAGAATTTGGGAATAATGAGGAATGAATGTGTCTTCTTAATAAATTTTAGTCTTGAGCTGGCAACATTTGAATAGAATTTTCTTCTTTCAAGTACACCAGGGAGGAGGCTAGATCACCTTTGCTTAGTCAACCAGGATGTCACCTGCTCCCACCAACCACGGATGCCATTCTTTATCATCTTTCTCAGTCCCTGAATGAATGAAAAATTGGATAACACTGGAATATAATACATATCTTATGATTCTCTTTGTGGCCCTCCTTGGGTGATTTTATTTTAGCTGATCTATACATTTGGACAGACTATAAATTAAACTTTGGTGTAAACAGGGAAAAGTGGAATGTCTAGAAAAAATAGTCATTTCTTACCCAGAAATATCTATCAGTTCCAATCTTTCTCAGAGGGGAACACCTGAGGAATATTTCCTTCTTAGAGAAAAGTAATTGAAAAGTAATCTTTGAGTACCAGGTTGGATTAATGATTTTGCAATACCCAAAAAGAGCCTTAGGTGAATGAACAAATTATACAGGTATAAGCGAATCAGGCAGAAGTGATAAAAAATGAGCCAAATGTTTACTTCTGAAATATCTTTCTTTTCTGAATTATAATAATTGGAAACAAGAAAGAACACTCATAAGTAAAATTCTAGCATATTATTTTTTAAATCTCTGACATAAACATATACATTTGTGTGGGAAGATGATATCAAAATTATTTAGAAAAAAAGAGACTATTTTGTAAAGAAAGCATAACAGCAATGTCATCAAACTAAACCAGGAAATAATTATGATGCAGAACAAAGAATATGTACTGATAATATTTAATGACTCATAGAAGAAGCTATAATAGATTCTCCCCTCCTGCAGTTTATAGCATTAGACATCACACTTTTCTTGGCACCCCACTTTTCCTTATTCAATTCAACACAGGAACCTGTCAAATTCTTTGCTTCCAGCTACTACTCACTGAAAAAGAAAAACTTCAAAATACCAGAACACTCATGTTAACATTTTCTGACAGCTTAATAGAAACATAGCACTTGGCCCAGAAGCTATCATCACATGTGGAGGCATAAGCTAGACAGAAACTTTCAATGTCAAGTGTGTTGTCAAGAGACAAGAAATGGAACTTAACATAGTGTAGAAGTCCTCCCAGGGTGTGCCCTGGGGTGAGGAGTGAGACAAATTGCTAATCAGAAATAAAATAGTGACACAGGTGCTTGGAGAAAGACAAGCCTGGCAAGACCGTAGGATCTCAGAGGGAAAGAATGTAGTCAGAGGGCGGTTCAGAGACTTCCTGGATCAGCTAGTGTACACACTGAGAAAATACGGCAATGTGGAGACTCAGAAACTGAGCTACCCAGATTCATCTGAAATAGAAAGTGCACACGTGGGGTTGAAGAGAGATGACTAGGCAGGTAGGCAAGGGCCTAATCTTGGGGGCCTTATATGCCAGGCTAAGACGTTTGTCTTTGTTCAAAAGGCAAAGGGGACCCATGATGACATTTTCAGTCATGGGGGAAGATCAGAGAATCATGAGTGTGTGTCTTAGTCCATTTTATGTTGCTATAATAAAATATCACAAACTGAGTAAATTATAGACAATAGAAGGTAGGATCCAACAAACTATACAGTCCCTTCTCCAAGATCTTCACAAAAGCCAGGAGAACCTAACATATAACAGAATGGAGATTAGAGTTTTGGATGAGGTCTTGACTGAGCTACTGTAGTTCATATATATATCTTTATATCTTTATTTTATTTTTATGTGTTGCTAAAGATATATATATATATATATATAATATATGTATATATATACATATATATATATCTTTATTTTATTTTTATGTGTTGCTAAGGATTGAACCCAGTGCCTCATGCATGCTAGGTGAGCACTCTGCCACTGAGCCACAACCTCAGCCCCTATAGTTCTTATTCATATATCCAGAAGCATTATATACTCTGAGAATGTACTGGGAGCCTATGGTTGTACTGAACACTGTGTAGCCAGGTATGCAAGTTGTATCTTCAGTGGCTCTCCACTGCTCTCAACACAGAATCCAAGCTCCTTAGCACGGAGCACTACCCAACTCAAAATGGCTCCTTTACACTGAGAACTGCTCCCTACTAACCCCAGCCACGGCAGCATGTTAATATGGCTTAGCATGGACTCCAGGTAAGAGTTTGGTAGACCAAAGGTGGTTCCAATGTGACCCTCTGCCAGGAATATTTATCACCTCAACCATCTCCCGTCCCTCAAATACTGAGATAAAATGAAGCTTTAGTAAATGACAGTGGGCATAGGTGCAAATGATGTGTCAAACAGGAAAAAACTGCTCCACAGGTTATGGTTTTATTGATCTGTGGCTACTAATCAGGTTTATATCTAATTTTGCAATCTATTCTAATGTTCTTTTTTACATTGAATATATAAACAGATCTTTCAAATTTTTCTTTACCATCTTATAAATCTTTGATGAACTCTATTTTTTAAGTTATAGTTTGACAAAAAGCTAACTTCCTACATACTACATTTCTATATGAAAACATGGTAAAAATAGGCCTGAGAAGAGTTCACTAAGACAGTGCAAAGTTTTAACTCCAAAATGCTTATCAGCAAGAGACTTTTACAATGTTTCCACAAGAGATGCAGCTCTCCCAGTATCTGCAATTTCTGAGAGCATTTTCCTGACCTACCAGGGTCACTTCAGACTGGTATAAGTCAGGATCTTTGAGAGACTCAGCTCAAACAACCAACTACCACTTTATCGAATCCGAAAGAAAGTTTAGAATAAGCCCAGATTGTTCTACCTGGCTTCCAATCTTGTCCCCACTTACACTATTACTCACATCTGCCTGATGAAACTATAGGGCCATCGACCTGGAATCATAAGTTAAAGATAGGACTCTGCTCACTTGCAACCCTCAGGTCTTTGGGCAAGTCCTCAACTAGTTAATTCTTCTGGATCTCAATATCCACATCAGCACAACAAAGCGATATCATTTTACTTTTCAGGATTGTTGAAAAAAATCGCAATCAGCCGGTAGTTCACACGTGTCAGCTACAGAAATCTTAAAAACAAACAATCAAACACCAGTCTTACTTGGATCCCATAGCTTGAGCACCAGATTTAAAGGGCATTCGTGATTTTTTTTTTTTTTAATTCTTTCCCAAAGAAAATACTTTGTAAGAGCTTTGGCAGAACTCAAAAATAGGCACAGATTTGACATGAAAATGTTGATTTAAAATATTTCAGAGGCCATTCCTGATCCTCAGGCAACATTCCAGGTCTGTAAATCTCTCCTGCTTGGGGGTGAATAACGAGGTTATTTTTAACCCCTCAACTGTGACCCCCACTGCCTATATCTAAGGCTGGGACTGCCCATCAGAGCTCACGGCTGGACCACAGGGGGAAGTGGCCCCTCCTTGCCAGTCTCCGCAGGACACTCGGACTGAACCCTAGTAGGGCGCCCGGTGCCCTGGCGGTCGCAGCGTTCGCAGCGTCGGGTGTTCCGTAGACAACGTCCTCTTCTCCTGAGCGCTAGGGCGCCCGGGGACAGCGCGCGCTGCGCCCATTCACGCCTCCCCGGCCTGAGCACCGTCGCCCAGTGCCCGGGGGCGCCTCTGTCACGCGCCGGGGACCCTCCAGCTGCACAGGTCAGTCCGACCCGTGCGCCCCGCGGTCCCTCCTTTCCTGGCAGCTTTCCCGCGCCTCGGCCCCGCCCCAAACCCGGACCACGCCCCCAGCCTCGGCCCCGCCCAAGTCGCGTGCTACATCCTGACCCCGTCCCTGTCCCGTCCCCGTCCAGTTCCGTCCTCGCCGGGGCTCGCGATAGCTACCATGGCAGGGAGGCTGACCCGTTGCTGGAGTCCGAGGTAAGGTTGACGCCTCGGCCGCCGGGCCCAAAGTCGCCTGCCGGACACCGCTGCCCTTGAGGGGTTGCCTCCCGCCAGTCTCGCGGGAGCCGCGCTGTTGTCTGGTCTGGGCGGCTGCAGGGTTTCGCCTTCGTGGTTTTCCAGCGAGAGGGTGACCTTCACAGCGTGCCTTCCTCCTCCGCTGGGCCCAGGAGAGTCAGGATGCATCCTCTGGAGGCCGGGGACTTCGGAGGACCTCTCTTTGGAGGGTCCCCCAGGCCTCCGCCCGCTTCCGCGCCTTGCGCGCGCGCCCATCCGAAACTGGCTCCCGGTGGGAGGGCCGCCCCCGCTGCTCGGGTACTTACCCGGGTGCCCGGGCCTGCCAGCTCACCCTGGGAACTTCTAGGGTGCACAGTGTCTTTTGATAAACTGAGTAGAGCGATGAAACACGGGTTTGCTTGTTTGCTGAGCGCTGTAGAAAAGCCCTTGTCACCAAAGTGGGCTGGAAACTCTGCTTCTTTTGGAGAACACACGAGTTATAATGTCAAACAAGTAATGTTACATGTCCTGACTGTAAACCACCCAAAAAGAATCTGTGTACGAAACAAAACCTGGAACTTGGTGATTGCTTTGAAGTGGTGGAATTATGAGCGATCTTATTATCTTAAATGGTCGTAATTTTGCAATATGTTTTTAAGACCCAGGCTTCATTTTAAAATAGCTAAGTTGACACCACATTTGATGGGAAGTTGCATATTTAAGCCCATTGAAGACATTTTAAATTGTTCTTGATTTTCTACTTGAAATTTTCCCCGTGCCAAATTCAGGTAAATTGAGCCCCCCCCCCACTTTTTTGTGGGGGGTGGGGGGAATTATTGTAAGCGGATTTTACAGAATTCCTGATATCCCAGGATTTAAACCTTGAGGTCATTGTACCATTTGCCAGTAACATAAATGCAAAGAAGGTGATGATGATTGCTAGGTTTGGGCTTTATTTGTATCTATTATTTTAATTATTTTTAATGCCCTTAACTTTATTATTCAGGGTCATCATTGTGAACGTCCAATTTTTTGCTTCTGGCCTCAGTACTGTGCTTTGAAGTTCACCATCTCACTTGGGTGCTTAAAAACTTAACCCCCTGCCTTGCTTGCTGTTTCTGCTCTGCGCCTGTCTGTCTTGTATCCTGACTGTGAGGATGGAGTACACTTGCTGAGCCTGCTTCACTGACTACTTTCCTGCACAGGTAGATTCCTTCCTACCTTCCTGAGAAGAGGTGTGTGGAATGCCAACTGTTCATCTGTCCTTTTGGACATTTCTTGTGTCTTCCTCCTTCCACTGTGTGTATGTTGGGACAAGTGTTTTGTCGCCTAGAATTGACCTGATAATAGTTACATATGACTAATCAGTGAGTGCAGAGGCCGTTTCAGGACCTTAGGACTCACCACTAAGTTCTGTGCATCCTAATCCCTTGTTCTGCCGGCTTCTGTCTTAAGTGCATTTCATTTATTTCTTGCCTGTAACAAAATTTACATGGACAAACTTTCCTGCTGGTGGTTTTGAATTGCATACAAATGCCTTGCTGAAATGCAGATTTTTTTTCCATTATTTTAAAATTATGGGCTGGGAATGTGGCTCAGTGTTCGAGTGCCCCTGAGTATAACACCCAGCATCACCACCCCCCCCCCAAAAAAAAAAAAACAAACCTCCATGATCTTAAAATTACTACAATTAGCTTCTATGTTGGTTTCTCTTCCTGGGACAAGTATAAAGAAAATATTTACACAGCATTTTGGCATGTGTATGTGGTGAGAACAGTAAGATATAAGACTGCAGAAATATGACTGGAAATAAATAGAATCAGGCTATTTGTAGTCTTCTGCAGGTCCTTCACTTCCCAGTAGTTCAGCTGCACATGAGCAGAACAGCAATGAGAGCCAGTGAGAAGGACTTTGAAAATGCAAGCAATCAATTGAAACTCTTGACGAAGGATCCAGGAAATGAAGTGAAGCTAAAACTGTATGCCCTGTATAAGCAGGTAAATGCCTAAAGTCTGACATTATTTAGAGACATTTTGAGCAAATGACTCCTTAAATACATTTGCTGTAGGTCTACTAAAATGCAATTTAATATTTTGAGTGTATGGTTGCCTTTTGTCTGAAGAGTATAGATTGGCTGTTTGTGTGTGTGTGTGTATGTGTGTGTGTGTGTTTTGGGACTTGAAATACTAGTAGGGCATAACGTAACACCTCAGGGTCACTCCAAAGCATAAGAGATTTTAAAAATATAACATTCAAATGTGTAGACCTTATTTGACTCCTGATTAGAATAAATCAACTAAAAAGTTACTTTGAGACAGCTGGGGAGATTTGAATATAGACCGAGTTTTAGAAACTATATAGGATTTATTGTTTTTTTTTATTGGTTGTTCAAAACATTACAGAGCTCTTGACATATCATAATTCATACATTAGATTCAAGTGGGTTATGAACTCCCATTTTTACCCCAAATACAGATTGCAGAATCACATCAGTTACACATCCACATTTTTACATAATGCCATATTAGTGACTGTTGTATTCTGCTACCTTTCCTATTCTCAACTATCCCCCCTCCCCTCCCCTCCCATCTTCTCTCTCTACCCCATCTACTGTAATTCATTTCTCTCCTTGTTTATTTTCCCATTCCCCTCACAACCTCTTATATGTAATTTTGTATAACAATGAGGGTCTCCTTCCATTTCCATGCAATTTCCCTTTTCTCTCCCTTTCCCTCCCACCTCATGTATCTGTTTAATGTTAATCTTTTCCTCCTGCTCTTCCTCCCTGCTCTGTTCTTAGTTGCTCTCATTATATCAAAGAAGACATTTGGCATTTGTTTTTTAGGGATTGGCTAGCTTCACTTAGCATAATCTGCTCTAGTGCCATCCATTTCCCTGCAAATTCCATGATTTTGTCATTTTTTAGTGCTGCGTAATACTCCATGGTGTATAAATGCCACATTTTTTTTATCCATTCATCTATTGAAGGGCATCTGGGTTGGTTCCACAGTCTAGCAATTGTGAATTGTGCTGCTATGAACATCGATGTGGCAGTATCTCTGTAGTACGCTCTTTTAAGGTCTTCAGGGAATAGTCCGAGAAGGGCAATAACTGGGTCAAATGGTGGTTCCATTCCCAGCTTTCCCAGGAATCTCCATACTGCTTTCCAAATTGGCCACACCAATTTGCAGTCCCACCAGCAATGTACAAGAGTACCCTTTTCCCCACATCCTCGCCAGCACTTGTTGTTGTTTGACTTCATAATGGCTGCCAATCTTACTGGAGTGAGATGATATCTTAGGGTGGTTTTGATTTGCATTTCTCTGACTGCTAGAGATGGTAAGCATTTTTTCATGTACTTGTTGATTGATTGTATGTCCTCCTCTGAGAAGTGTCTGTTCAGGTCCTTGGCCCATTTGTTGATTGGGTTATTTGTTAACTTATTGTCTAATTTTTTGAGTTCTTTGTATACTCTGGATATTAGGGCTCTATCTGAAGTGTGAGGAGTAAAAATTTGTTTCCATGATGTAGGCTCCGTATTTACCTCTCTTATTGTTTCTCTTGCTGAGAAAAAACTTTTTAGTTTAAGTAAGTCCCATTTGTTGATTCTTGTTATTAACTCTTGTGCTATGGGTGTCCTATTAAGGAATTTGGAGCCCGACCCCACAATATGTAGATCGGAGCCAACTTTTTCTTCTATCAGACGCAGAGTCTCTGATTTGATATCAAGCTCCTTGATCCATTTTGAGTTAACTTTTGTGCATGGCGAGAGGAGGGGATTCAGTTTCATTTTGTTGCATATGGATTTCCAGTTCTCCCAACACCATTTGTTGAAGATGCTATCCTTCCTCCATTGCATGCTTTTAGCCCCTTTATCAAATATAAGATAGTTGTAACTTTGTGGATTAGTCTCTGTGTCCTCTATTCTGTACTATTGGTCCCCCCGCCTGTTTTGGTACCAGTACCATGCTGTTTTTGTTACTATTACTCTGTAATATAGTTTGAAATCTGGTATCGCTATACCACCTGATTCACACTTCCTGCTTAGAATTGCTTTTGCTATTCTGGGTCTTTTATTTTTCCATATGAATTTCATGATTGCTTTATCTATTTCTACAAGAAATGCCGGTGGGATATTGATTGGCATTGCATTAAACCTATAGAGAACTTTTGGTAATATCGCCATTTTGATTATGTTAGTTCTGCCTATCCATGAACAGGGTATATTTTTCCATCTTCTAAGATCTTCTTCTACTTCTCTCTTTAGGGTTCTGTAGTTTTCATTGTATAAATCTTTCACCTCTTTTGTTAGGTTGATTCCCAAGTATTTTATTTTTTTTTTGAGGATATTGTGAATGGAGTTTCAGAAGTTTTGTGGCTGATATACAGAAATGCATTTGATTTATGCGTGTTGATTTTTATATCCTGCCACTTTGCTGAATTCATTTATTAGTTCTAGTAGTTTTTTTGTAGACCCTTTTGGGTCTTCTAGGTATAGAATCATATCGTCCGCAAATAGTGATAATTTAAGTTCTTCTTTTCCTATTTTTATGCCTTTAATTTCTTTCGTCTGTCTAATTGCTCTGGCCAGTGTTTCAAGAACTATATTGAATAGAAGTGGTGATAGAGGGCATCCCTGTCTTGTTCCAGATTTTAGAGGGAATGCCTTCAATTTTTCTCCATTCAGAATGATGCTAGCCTGAGGCTTAGCATAGATAGCTTTTACCATTTTGAGGTAAGTTCCTGTTATCCCTAGTTTTTCTAATGTTTTGAACATAAAGGGATGCTGTACTTTGTCGAATGCTTTTTCTGCGTCTATCGAGATGATCATATGGTTCTTATCTTTAAGTCTATTGATGTGGTGAATAACATTTATTGATTTCCGTATATTGAACCAGCCTTGCATCCCAGGGATAAATCCTACTTGATCATGGTGCACAATTTTTTTGATGTGTTTTTGTATCCGATTCACCAGAATTTTATTGAGGATTTTTGCATTTAGGTTCATTAGAGATATTGGTCTATAGTTTTCTTTCTTTGAGGTGTCTTTGTCTGGTTTCGGAATCAGGGTGATGTTGGCCTCATAGAATGAATTTGGAAGAGCTCCCTCTTTTTCTATTTACTGAAATAACTTGAAAAGTATTGGTATTAATTCTTCTTTAAAGGTTTTGTAAAACTCCACTGTATACCCATCTGGTCCTGGGCTTTTCTTGGTTGGTAGTCTTTTGATTGCTTCTTCTATTTCATCCATTGATATTGGTCTGTTCAAATTGTGTGTATCCTCCTGACTCAGTCTGGGCAAATCATATGACTTAAGAAATTTATCGATGTCTTCACTATCTTCTATTTTATTGGAATATAGGTTTTCAAAATAATTTCTAATTGTCTTCTGTATTTCTGTAGCATCTGTTGTGATATTGCCTTTTTCATCCCGTATGTTAGTAATTTGAGTTCTCTCTCTTCTTCTTTTCGTTAGCATGGCTAAGGGTCTGTTGATCTTATTTATTTTTTTGAAGAACCAACTTTTAGTTTTGTTAATTTTTTCAATAGTTTCTTTTGTTTCAATTTCGTTGATTTCCGCTCTGATTTTAATTATTTCTTGCCTTCTGCTACATTTGCTGTTGTTTTGCTCTTCCTTTTCTAGGGCTTTGAGATGAAGTGTGAGCTCATTTATTTGTTGTTTTTTTCTTTTTTTGAGGAATGACCTCTAGGTGATGAATTTCCCTCTTAAAACTGCTTTCATTGTGTCCCATAGATTCCGATATGTTGTGTCTGTATTTTCATTTATCTCTAAGAATTTTTTGATTTCCTCCTTTATGTCTTCTGTAACCCATTGATCATTCAGTAACATATTGTTCATTTTCCATGTGATGTAGGATTTTTCCTTCCTTCTTTTATCATTGATTTCCAGTTTCATTCCATTATGATCAGATAAAATGCATGGTATTATCTCCACCCCTTTATATTTACTGAGGGTTGCCCAATGGCATAATATATGGTCTGTTTTTGAGAAGGATCCATGTGCTGCTGAGAAAAAAGTATATCCACTTTATGATGGTTGATATATTCTATATATGTCAGTTACGTCTAGGTTATTGATTGTGATATTGAGTTCTATAATTTCTTTATTCAACTTTTGTTTGGAGGATCTGTCCAATGGTGAGAGAGGTGTGTTGAAGTCACCCATAATTATTGTGTTGTGGTCTATTTGATTCTTGAACTTGAGGAGAATTTGTTTTATGAATGTCGCAGCACCATTATTTGGTGCATAAATATTGATAATTGTTATGTCTTGTTGATGAATGGTTCCTTTTAACAGTATATAATGTCCTTCCTTATCCCTTTTGATTAACTTAGTCTTGAAGTCGATTTTATTCGATATGAGGATGGCCACCCCTGCTTGCTTACGAGGACCGTGTGTGTGGTATATTTTTTCCCAACCTTTCACCTTCAGCCTGTGTATGTCTTTTCCAATCAGATGTGTCTCCTGGAGGCAGCATATTGTTGGATTTGTTTTTTTAATCCATGTTACCAGCCTATGTCGCTTTATTGGAGAGTTTAAGCCATTAACGTTTAGAGTTACTATTGATATATGGTTTGTACTTCCAGTCATGTTTGATTATTTATCTTCTTCTTTTTTTTAATTTAGTTTGTTTCTCCATGATTAGCTTTCCCCCCGCCCTCTGTCTTTACTGAGGCACTTCCCACTGATGGTTTTGGTTATTGTTTTTCATTTCTTCCTCATGTAGTGTTTTGCTCAAGATGCTTTGCAATGCTGGTTTTCTGGCTGCAAATTCTTTTAACTTTTGTTTATCATGAAAGATTTTTATTTCGTTGTCATACCTGAAGCTTCATTTTGCTTGATACAGAATTCTTGGTTGACATCCATTGTCTTTCAGTGTTTGAAATACGTTGTTCCAGGATCTTCTCGCTTTCAGCGTCTGTGATGAAAAATCCGTTGTTAACCTTATTGGTTTACCCCTGAATGTAATCTGCCTCCTTTCTCTTGTAGCTTTTAATATTTTCTCTTTGTTCTGTATATTGGATATCTTCATAACAATGTGTCTTGGCATTGGTCTACTGTGATTTTGTATGCTCGGTGTCCTGTATGCATCTACAATTTGTATATCCGTTTACTTTTTTATTTCTGGAAAGTTTTCTGTAATTATTTCATTCAGCAGGTTACTCATTCCCTTAGTTTGAATCTCTATACCTTCCTCTATCCCGATGACTCTTAAGTTTGTTTTTTTTATGTTATCCCATATCTCTTGGATGTTTTTCTCGTGATTTTTTACCAGCCTTTCTGAGTTGGCTAGACTCTTTTCAAGATGATATATTTTGTCTTCATTATCTGACGTTCTGGCTTCTACTTGCTGCACTCTGTGATACTCTCATTTGAGTTTTAATTTGGTTTATAGTTTCCTTCATTTCTAGAATTATTGTTTGATTTTTTTTTTATAATCTCTATCTCCTGATAAAGATGCTTAACTTCTTCTTTTATCTGTTTATGTAATTCAATTTCAATGTGTTCTTTCACTGTTTGAATTTGCTGTCTCATATCCTCTTTAAGGTTCCATTCCATCTGTCTAAGGTATTCCTTGAGTTCTTTATATGACCATTTTTCTGATGACTCTAGGTCCTCCTGAATATTTAGGCTTTCCTGTATTGTTTGTACTCCTTTTCTTCCTTGCTTTTTCATGCTGCTCATGTTACTTCTTGTTCTGTTTGACTGCTGAGTTACTGTTTACTCCTATAAATTTATTTGATGCTTGGGAGGAAAGGTATTAGAAGGGAAGGGAAGAAGTCACTAAAGAGAATGAGAGTAAGCAGGTAGAATTCAAGGAAGGGGGAATAAGAAAATTGAAAAGACAAAAGAAAAAAATAGAAAATAAAAAAAGAAAAAAATAATTTAAAAAAAATTAAAATTAAAATTTTAAAAAAATTTTAAAAAAAGAATTTTTAAAAACAACAAAAAAATGAAAATGAAAAAAAAACCCAAATTAAAAAAAATTATTAAATGCAGTCTTAGAGTTTGATTAACTTCTCTTCCAGTAGGTGGAGCTGTGCCCACCGGGCCAAGCTTCTCCTCTCGATATGCGGGAACCAATCACTGTGCAGCAGCTCCTCCTCCCAGACTGGGCAGTGTCCAATCCTGAGTGCCTAGGGCCTTCTCTTGTGTCTAGTCACTTCCCCACTTTTCCTCAAGCCAGGCCCCGCTCACCGGTGACGCTCACCACAATACTGGCTACACGCCAGGTCTGCTGCTCCCGGGAGCCCTGTTTTCATGTACGACTGGGCACACTCTCCCTGTTTGCCATTCCCTCAGACCCTAAGTTTGTAGAGCTTGGGGCTGAGAACGCTCAGTGAAATTTGCTTGCCCTCCGGTAGCCATGCCCCAGGTAGCTGGTGCAAGAGACCTCAGTTGTCAGCACTGGTGGGAGCGGTAGCCGGGAGTTCCGCGCCACGGGTCCTGCGCCACTCCTGATTCCCTCGGTCTGGCTATCGCGCACATAGGAGAGCTGGGAGGGCCCCTTAAGGTTTCCCCGCTGTGTGGAGAGGGAAGGCTAGGGGGCTACACACCTGTCGCCGCTGGTTTCAATGAAGTTATCTCCTCTGCCGCGTTCTGGTGACATCAGTTCTCTGCCATGGTGGTATCCCATGCAAATAGGATTTATTGTTAATGATGTCATAGTTATCTAAGAAAATGTAACTGTTTTATAAGAAATGTATACTCAATGTGGAGGGGTGAGGTAGCCTGATGTTTGGGATTCATTAAAAATAGCCAAAAAGAAAGAAAATAGATGAAGCAAAGGAAAAATTTGAAAATTGTTCAATTTGAGCAGTGGAGTATTAGGGACTCATTTTAATATTATACTTTGGTTTGTGTTTGAAATTTTTTATAGCAAATTGAAAAAACCAAAGCTTTGAAGGTATAATGCCAAAGACTTCCCTGGCACGTCTGCCACTCTGGTCTCCTGTGTTTTTTTTCTGTTAGATGATTGGCATGAACTTTGCCACACAAGGTTTTGCCCCCTCCGATTTGGGGAGATAATCTCTAAACCCTTGAACTATATATTCTTGATTGGCATGCCTTTGTGTGCCTGGACAGTCTCACATTGTGGTAGGGCCTCACCAGCTATAAACAATACAGGGAGGGGCTTCAGTTTGTCTGATGATGCTTGCATGATACAGACCTGGTAAAAACTCTGGACATAAAAGCTGAAATGAGCTTCTCTGTTTGGCAAGACTCTGTGAATATTGTCACACATAGATTCTGAGTTACACTGTCCTGACTCCCTGAGGAGAGGACAACAGAATTGCCACATTTGCTTCCGCTATGAACTCTGTCCTGTGTGCTTTTTCCCTTGACTGATTTTAATCTGTATCCTTTTCTGTAAAAAACTGTAACCGTGAGTGTAACAGCTTGCAGTGGGTTCTGTGACTTTTTCTAGTGAATTATTGAACCTGAGGGTAGTCTTGGGAATATCCGCCCCCCACACCTCAAAAACTGGTGTCAGAAGTGAGAGTGGTCAGCCAATAAGGTCAAACCCTTATCTTATGGATTCTGTTCCCTCCAGCTTTTCAGATGGCTCACTTGCAGGATGACTCAGTCATTATTCTTTACTCCCTTTCCTCTTTTACTGTCTTACAAAATTTAGAAATTTTTACATGGAATTTTAAATTGCAATTTCTAAGAAGTAGCTGAACAGGATGTTTTATTTATCTCAAGACACCCACTTCACCTAACCTCAAGTAAATAAACTATAATTGCTCTTTGCTTTTCACTGACATGTCCTTCAGTGAAGTTTCCTGAGAGCTAGTGGTTCCGACAGCCCACACCCCTCCCTCCACCAGCTACAATTCTGTTGTCCACTTACCAGAAATCTGCCACCCAAGCAGTGTGGTTTTTGCTCCTGTAGATGGGCTTTCAGAATGTACTGTGGGTTTCCAAATGTTTGTTGGCTAGTTCTTTTGAAAATGGTTGGCTTGAATGTTTTTGTGAAATATATGATCATCAGTGTAAAAATAAGGAACTATTAGAATTTTTCAGATAGCACTTTCCCAGAGCCTTTTTCTTGCATTATTTCCATATGCAGGTAGTTATAACTTATTTTAGGGACTAATCCAATAGCACCTTTTCTCTCTCCAGTCTTTTTTTGTGTGTGTTTTAAGCAACAATATTTAAAAAAAAAAAAAAAAAAAAAAGAGGGTGAGAGGAGAGTTCAGGTGATTCTATATAAAATGTATATTTTATATTTATATGGGGGGAGACATTCATGCTATCTGTGGATTTTATGGATCTTAAATATTTAGGGCTCCAATTTTCATGGACATTTGGCCATTAATCACCCCTCTCCTCTTCATAGGCCACTGAAGGACCTTGTAACACACCCAAACCAAGCATGTTGGACTTCATCAATAAAGCCAAATGGGATGCATGGAATGCCCTTGGCAGTCTGCCCAAGGTGAATTTACTTGTTATACTCTGTGGGGTTTTTTTTGTTTTGTTTTTGTTTTTGTTTTTTGAGACAGGGTCTCACAAATTGCTTAGGACCTCGATAAGTTGCTGAGGCTGGCCTTGAACTTATGATCCTCCTGCCTCAGCCTCCCAAGCCACTGAGGTTACAGACATGTGCCACCACACCCAGTTGCCTTTTATTTTCTTTGCTAGACATCTAAAGAAGCTTGGTGCTTCTCACCAAGCCATCATCAACAGAGCCTTTGAACTCTTTTATTTATTGCAGCCTGCTAATCATTAGCATATTATGTTTCTCAAAGTGCTTATTCATTGACTGTCAGCTGAACCTCTTTGTCATCTACTCTTCAGGAAACTGCCAGGCAGAACTATGTGGATTTGGTGTCCAGTTTGAGTCCTTCGTCTGAGTCTTCTAGCCAAGTGAAGCCTGCAGCAGCCAACGAGAAACAACCGGGATCTGAAAACATCATAGTGACCTCTCAAGATGGCATCACAAAGATCATGTTTAACCGGCCCACCAAAAAAAACGCCATCACCACTTCGGTAATGTTCCCTGCCCTGCGAGTGTGTCCTGTTTTTCTTTTCCTCTTCTTTTCTTTGTTCCACTCAAAAAAAAAGAAAAAGAAAAAGAAACTGTTGAGCTTCAACATTATTTCTACTTTAAAAATGTCTCTGGTTTGGTTTGTTCAGGATCATTAATAGTGGCCACTGTTTTCTTCGGATTGGCCATGTTTTGTTGAGGATTTGTGAGTTTTGGGTCGGAGCAATGTATCCAAAGGGCACTGAGATTTTCCTATGAATAGAAGCACAAATCAGTTAATATAAATGAAATATGTGTTGATACAAGAGCATATGCAGAGAGGCACTCTGAGATTAGTATAAACTGCCCCCCAAAAGTGTCTGACTGTCAGTTGGACTTTTCTGCTCTTACGGATTTTATTTTATAAGAGTAGAGGAGAAAAGGACAAATGACTTTATCTTCAGTAAACCAAAACCCCACTGTGCTCTACCAGGACAACTTTGAATTTGTCCCTGAACTAGAAAGATAACAAAATAAGGACTTCAGCCCCTTCCCCCATGAAATAAATTACAGGGAATTTATCCAGTGCTCAGTGGGATTATAACGATTGTGTTTCTGCAGTGTGGAACAGAGAACATACTGATCTGAAATATTCTTAAGTAAGCATTTCATGATTGTCATATAGTTGATAAGGCACTTAATTTTCAAAATTGTATTTCTGTTTACCCTAACTCGTTTCTATGTAACCCTGACACTAATAGCTAGTCTTCCCAGGTGCCTAATAAGGGTCGGCACTTTCTGCACAGAGCTGTATTTTTCACAAGAAGCCTACTACCGTTATTTAACAATTAAATAGACAAGAAGACACTTAAGTTCACATAGCTAAACAGCAAGAAAATCTAAAGTTATACTTATTCTAAATCTGGATTATGTCATTACTATAGTAAAGGAATTATTTCTTGTTCCCTTCCTCAGTGGAAATGACTACATCTTTGTTCATGCATTATGTAAAGTCTATACCTTAACTTTTTTCAGTGTTATTATATCCGTAAATATCAGCCCTCTTCATCATTCTTTCCCACATGGAAATGTCATCTACGATAGAGACTGCACCTACTTTATTTTTGTTAATATTTTTTAGTTGTTGATGTACCTTTATTTTTTTTAAATTTTATTTGCATATGGTGCTGAGGATCAAACCCAGTGCCTCACAAATGCTAGGCAAGTGCTCTGCCACTGAGCCACAACCCCAGCCCCCTGTACCTATTTTAAATGCATTAATAGCAATAGCAACATGTCCAAGATTTTCAGATGTGTTGCTGATTTAAAATTTAGAGGGCCTTGTCCTTGAATACTATTACAGTGGTTGGACATCTCAGCCTGTGGCATTCTTTACCACTTCCCAGACTGTCCAGGACACCTATTCTTTCTTGAGGTCACAGCAGGATACTGCTTTGTGGAAAATTTTCTCTGACCATCTCCTACGTCACCCATCCTCAACAAACCTCAGCACCTCCCATGAGCTTCATGCTGCTTCATGCTTTAGACCCTTGGCTCCATTTGAGCACAGTAATCTCCTGTATTAATTCTAAAAGCTTAAGGTCTGCATCCTTTTTGCTCACTTTAAAAACAAAGTGGTTTTAGCTCCTCTGCATCTATCAAAGTGCCTGGTATATTATATGCATCAAATAATTACAAAACAAATGAAAATCCTTTTAGGTATCGTGGTCCACTTTTTTTGAAGTGGGGGAACAGGTACCAGGGATTGAACTGAGGGCACTCAACCACTAAGCCACATCCCCAGCCCTTTTTTATATTTTTTAATTTAAGAGACAGGGTCTCACTGAGTTGCTTAGCACCTTGCTGTTGCTGAGGCTGGCTTTGAACTCATGATCCCCCTGCCTCAGCCTCCCGAGCCACTGGGATTACAGGGGTGCGGCACCATGCCCGGCATATTGGTCCATTTTTTGGCTGTTAAAATATAATCAATATAAAGGTTTGGTGAGAGCAGACTTGTACATTGACAGAGTGAGTCCATTGACTGATAGTTCTTATTTTCAGTGTTCTTTTCCTCATTTTCCCCTTCACATAGATGTATAAAGAAATTATTCATGCACTCAAAGCTGCAAGCACGGATAACTCAGCCATAACTGTTATTACAGGTAAGACATTTTCTTGGACTTCTTAATTAAATTTCTATTTTGGAGAGTCTTCCACTAAATAGGAAATTAAGTGAAAAAGT
Organism: Marmota monax; assembly: GCF_021218885.2. Lineage (NCBI taxonomy): Eukaryota > Metazoa > Chordata > Mammalia > Rodentia > Sciuridae > Marmota > Marmota monax. Next base: position 5,106,679 of record NW_026693024.1, on the reverse strand, counting down.
GTGAAGATGTTTTCCAGTATTGCAATGCTTTAATTTATAAATATATAACCATATAATAGACATGGGCTACCCACTCTTTAATAATTCAAGGATAAGCATGTATCCTAACATGGCTTGAACAAGAACCATCATGATGGCCTGATTCACAGTAGCCAAAGCAAAAGATGTCTTAAACCAGCTGGATAAATAAATCGTTGACTATTCATGCAATGGAATGCTACTCAGCAATAAAAAGTAACACATAACAGACACAAGAACATGGATGAGTCTTTAAAGCATATTTCAACAAAATAAGCCAATTACAAGAGTACATATTGTATCATTCACTTTATATAAAGGTTTGCAATAGACAAAAGTTCTAGTCTAAAGTGGTTGATGTCCTAAAGTGACTGCCTTGAGGCAGGTGGGATAGTGTAACTACAGAAAAGCCCCTGGGAACATTCTGGAATGATGGTATACCCCAAGTAATACCAAAATCTGCAGATGCTTAAGTTCCTTATATGAAATGGCACATTATATGCATAGAACGTATACACATCTGCCTGTAAACTTTAAATTATCACTTGATTATTTATAGTGCCTAATAAAATGTCAGTGCTGACATAATTGTCATACTATATATTAAGGAAAAAGAGTTGGTACGTGTTCAGTTCCTAGGCATTTTTTTCCAAATATTTTCTGTTGGTGAATCCACAGATGTGAAACCCACAGATATGGAAGGCTGACTGGGGAACAAAATATTATATACTAGTTTGGTTCTATTGCAAGGTTTGAGGCATCTGTGGAACATCTTGGAGGATAAGGAGTGGGGATCACTGTATCTTGTTTTGGATGGTGATCATGCAGGTAAATACAGTGATCAGAACTCATTAAACTGAACATTTAAGAACTGATCATTTTATTGTATGTAGATTATACTAATACTAGTGTGGTAATGTACACTTGTAATCCCAGTAACTTGGGAGGCTGAGGCAGGAGGATCACAAGTTCAAGGCCAGACTTAGCAACTTAAACCCTGTATCAAAATAAGAAATTAAAAGGGCTGGGCATGTGACTCAGTGGTGGAGCCCCTGGATTCAATACCCTGTACAAAAAAAAAAAAAAAAATACACAGGCACACACACACACACACATCTTCAATATATCTTAAAATAAAAAAGGACTTCTTAGTAGGATTTAGAAAGCCCAACAGTCTTGTCCTACTCATCTTCATTCTCTGTCTTCTTCCCCTGGCTATTTCTACGTCAGCCATGGTTATTTTTTCCAGCCCATTGTACACATGGGGTACACCCCTGTGTAGACCCTCAGCACATTAGTTCCCTCTGTGTGAATTTATTTCCTATTCTCTCCCTATCTAGCCTTGCCACTCCTCCAGATCTCAATTCAATTTTCCCTTTTTTTAGGAAAGTCCCTCCATTAACTCCCTGACTAGACCAAACTCATGATCCTTATTCGTATCATCAGACACCTCTCTTTTGTCTCTTAGTTACCTTCTCTACATTTGTGGGGAGTGGTTTTGGTTTTGCCATTATTGGGAATTAAACCCAGGGGCCCTTTACCACTGAGCTACACCCTAGTCCTGTCATTTTTTATTTCAAGACAGGATCTCGCTAACTTAACCAAACTGACCCCAAACTTGAGATCCTCCTACCTCAGCCTCCCAAGCTGCTGGGATTACAGGCCTGCACCTCTGTGCCTAACTTATTATTGTGTTTTAAAACCAATGTCCAGCTAATTTGCTGGTCTGTAAATTAGGACAAGAACCATAGCTGGTTCACCAGTGTATTTTCAATGCCTAGCACCTAGAGCTTGTACATAGTAGATTCTCGGGTGTTACAGAGCGAATGCATACATAAATGAATGGTGGTTGGTTTTCCTGTTTACAGGAAATGGTGATTATTACAGTAGTGGGAATGATCTGACTAACTTCACAGATGTTCCCCCCACTTCAATAGAGGAGACAGCTAAAAATGGTAGCATTTTACTAAGGTAAGAGTGACATTTGTCTGATCATGGAGTTCATTTTTATATTTATATCTTTATTTATAATTTATTTTTATGTGATGCCAAGGATTAAACCCAGTGCCTCACACATACAAGGCAAACTTTCAACCACTGAGCTATAGCCCAGCCCCCTGGGGTTCATTTTTATATATCAAAGTGGTATTTACTTGAGCAAAAGTGAAATGCCTACTTCTCTGCTGATACAGTTAACTGTGACTTTGAACAAGCTTATTTCTCCAAGTCTCTGATAGTAGGTGGGCATTCATTCTATCATTCTATCACCTGGACTTCTGTCCCCTGTCCATCTGGCCACTCTACATGAGATTGACTAGAAGGCAGGAGGTGAACTAGAATTGGAAATAAAATTCTCTCGTAATGAGGCAGGGGAACTTAGCACATTCTCCTCAGGTCAGGGCAATGGATGATTTCCATGAGTGCTGGTGACAGGAGGCTGAAGTAGTCTTGAAAGACACAGAAGACCTCTGTGAGAGCTTTGCTCTTTCTGTCCTCTCTGTCCCACTGAGTCTGAGTCCCACCATGCCGGGATAGCACAGCGTGTGCTCAGTCACCTGTCGTAATCTCTGAACTCACTGCCCATGGTACAGGATCTGAACGAGGTTTGGCCTGTAGGATTCGCTGCCGAGCTTCCATCAGGAGCCATACAGGGGGGTGTCCTTAGTGACTCTCGGGGGAAGACCAGGGAAGTGGCCAGGCAGGGAGCACTGCTGGCTGGTGTGTATATTTTATTTTGAGCCAGGGTCTCAAATTTATTCTCAGATTCAAACTTCCTTGCCTGCTTGGAACATTTAATGCTTTTCTGTTTCTTTTTTCATAGGGATTTTGTAGATGCTTTTATAGATTTTCCTAAGCCTCTGGTTGCAGTGGTAAATGGCCCAGCTGTGGGAATCGTGGTCACCCTTCTCGGGCTATTTGATGTCGTGTATGCATCCGACAAAGTAAGTCAGCTCCCAGAAACGTGGAGGCCAGACCACTGGAATGAAGTGAGATCCTCCGGATCGTTTTATCATTGTTGGTAGTAGCTGGTTACACGTGGCTGTAGTAGGATGGACTGTATTTAGATCGATCTCCAAAAAATTAGCTCAATTGGATAGATTTTATTTTTCCTTCATTATTAACTTGAATTTTGCTAAACACCAGTATTATGGTTGACAGTGTCAAGTGCTGATGGTTCTGTATTCTGATCAAATGATAGAGTAGTTATTCAACATTCCATTTTCATATTACTCTGAAAGACTAAGGATACACTTAAAAGCTGGTTTTCAAAAAGCAAATGGCATCATTTCAGGTTGTGCAAGTTGACTATTTGATCCCTAAATGAATCCTAGTATTTAGAATTTTAGAATAAGAATGATGATTATTATATGTGCTCATTATTGTTGTTATTACATACTCTGTACTTTGGTTTTCTTATAAGAGAACTGAATCTCTGAGAAATTCCTTCCCCAAAACACAGTATAGCCAGGGCTGGGGTTTTGGCTTAGGGGTAGAGCATTTGCCTTGCATGTGTGAGACTCTGGATTCGATCCTCAGCACCACATAAAAATAAACAAACAAAATAAAAGTATTGTGTCCTTTTGCAACTGAAAAAAAATTTTTTTAAAAGTATAGCCATATGTTCACCACTGAATTAAATATTTTAGTTTTTGTACTTACCAGAGTTTGTTTCTATCATAGTGGAAAATAAGATTTTGAAAAATATAGAAAAGTACAAAGAAAAATGTTAAGTTAAAAATCACTCCATGCAGCTGCGTGTGATGTCACAAGTCTGTAATCCCAGCAACTCAGGAGGCTGAGGCAGCAGGATCAAAGTTTGAAGTCAGCCTCAACAGCTTAGCAAGGCTCTAAGCAACTTAGTGAGACCCTGGCTCAAAATAAAATATAAAAATGGACTGGGAATATGGCTTGATGGTTAAGTGCCCCTGGGTTCAATCCCTGGTACCAAAAAAAAAAAAAAGGTGTGTGTGTGTGTGTGTGTGTGTGTGTACTTTTCTAAGTTTTTCAAAATTCCACAGGGACAGAAAATGGGAAAGTATAGGTCAAAGAATACAGAGTAGGAAATACGTAGGATCAAAAGACCCCATGTACGTGAGGACCATAGTTAATAATAGCATATTGTAATCAAGATCTTTGCTAATTGAGTAAATTATACCTGCTGTTATGTATGTGTCGGGGTGGGATAAAGGTGAGGGTGATAGATTGTTAATTTGCTCACAATAGCAACTATTTTACTACATATGTATTTTATTATAGCATGTCATATGCACCTTGCATATACACAGTCTTTTTTTAAGTAGTCTTTAATTTTACCTCTCAGAGATAAACAGTGCTAGTGTTTGGTTTATATAACTACTCTAATGTAACCAGTCCCTGACTGCTGGAGCCACAGTCCGTTTCCAGTTTTCATCATTGTAAGAAAGACACAATAACATTTATCTCAGAACTTTGACCCTAGGATATTTACTGTAGAACTGATAATGACTCTAGAGTTGTCAGATTCTTCAAATGACTTATGTACTTCAAATGTTTATGTGCTGGTAAAATTTTCTCATCTGCCACCTTGTGAGAGACATCTGATTTTTCACGACTGAAGAAATTCCTTAGGATTTATCATCATTGGCTTCATGAATAAATACCACATTAAATCATGGGCCCATATTTAACCCACATAGTCAAATAGTGATTAGTTCACTCTAGCCATTTTTCCTTATGAGCTGTGGTGAATAATGCTTGGTAGCTTTTCTGTTAGCAAATGAGTTAATGCACAGGGAGAAGTTATGTCATAATAGTAAGGATCTGAGTGCTCACTGTGTACTAGGCACTCTGTTAGTGCACATCACACATGCACACATTCACATATTCCACCAACAGCCTGGTGAGATAGTTACTTTCATACCACTTTACAGATGGGAAACTGGCTCAGAAAGGGGAAGGAACTATCCCAAAGGCACCAAGCAGTCTGATGCCAGAGTTTACACCCTAACTACGTCTGCTGCTTTATCAAATAAACATTCTGATTGCTGCTGATCATCAGTTTGTTTGTATGTGTCTGTGGCCCCCTAGGTCTGGTTGGTATTTTCATTCAGTTTTCAGGTGATATTCCTTAGTCTGTGTCATCTCACTGTTTTTTCTTTTTTGTACCAGAGATTGAACCCAGGGGCGCTTAACCACTGAGCCACATCCCCAGCCTTTTTTAACATTGTATTTAGAGACAGGGTCTTGCTGAGTTGCTTGGGGCCTCTCTAAGTTGCTTAGGCTGGCCTCGGACTGGTGATCCTCCTGCCTCAGCCTCCCAAATCACTAGGATTATAGGCCTGTACCACTGTACCCGGCCTCACTTATTCTTGGAATAATACTTCTTTATGAGGGGAGAAAAAGTTGAATGATATTAATAAGAACATGTTCTTTTATATTTTTCTTTATATGTTGCATACATTATACATTTATATTTTCTGAGAAATATGCATTAAAAAAGACCATGCTGGACTATAGGAAATAAAATCTAAATATTCTTTTATATCTTATCAGTTATAAATTAATTCTCCTTCATAAAGATTTATTGGTCGTCAAGAATATAGAAAAAGAGGCTGGGGATGTGGCTCAAGCGGTAGCGTACTCGCCTGGCATGTGTGTGGCCCGGGTTCGATCCTCAGCACCACATACAAACAAAGATGTTGTGTCTGCCAAAAACTAAAAAAATAAATAAATAAACATTTAAAAATTCTCTCTCTCTCTTTAAAAAAAAAAGAATATAGAAAAATACTTAATACTTTAATACTTAATACTTTAATACAGTAAATCTAGAAAAATATTAAAAATGATTGTATTCCAAATAAGCAATATCAAGATTGATTTAGTATCTAATACCAGTCGGGGGTGGGGGTTGAATTAAAAACTCTTAAGTCACCAAGACAAACGAAAGATTGAGGAAATTGAAACAATTTTTCAACCCACATAAGAGGCTAATCTCTCTTAATATTTTAAGGTATATCTATATAAATTACCAACCTAATATAAAAACAGGCAGTAGAGAGGAATAAATCCTTCACAGAAAAGAAAGTAAATGACTTTTGAAACTATATGAGAAACACCCATTATGAAAATGGAGAGAGAGGGCTGGGGTTGTGGCTCAGTGGTAGAGTGCTCACCTAGCACATGTGAGGCCTTGGGTTCAAGCTCAGCACACCACATTAAAATAAAGGTATTGTGTTGTGTCCAACTACAACTGAAAAATAACTTAAAAAAAAAAGAAAATGGAGAGATAATCCACACCAGAATATTATTATTTGCATGAGATTTACAGTGAGACTCATAACCTGAATATAAAAGACAACTTACAAATCAATAAAAAGAAGGTTAAGAGTCTAACTTTAAAAACACCAAGAAAAATACATAAGCAGTTCTTCACCAAAGATGTGAATATAACTAATATAAGTACATGAAAAGATGTTCAACATCATTGATCATTAGCAACATGTAAACTAGGACAAGGTGAGACTGCTCCACACCCATGAATATGGTTAAAATTAAAAGGACTTTTAATAATAAAGTATAGTGAGGAGGTGGAGCAAATGGGGCTGGTAGTAGTGTCCAGACTCTGCTATTCTCTTAAGTTCAGCGTAACTTTCCACACAACCCAGCAATTACACTGGTGGGTATTCACCAACAAGTACTGAAAACATGTTTACCCAGAGCTACCTTTTCACAACAACCTTATTTTGTTAGAATTATCTGAAAAATATTTAATTTTTCTTCAGCTTCATTGAGGAGTAATTGACAAATAGAAATTGTGTATATCAAAACAACTTGATATTTTTCTAAACAGTTTTGTGCACAAAGTACTGGAAACAATACCAGTGGCATTTCCAATGGCAAATGGGTAAGCAAATTATACAAATTATCCATACAGTGGATTTCTACTCAACAGTAACAAGAAGCAGGCTAATATGCAACAGTGTGGTGATTCCCAGAAGCTTTAGGCCAGGGGACAGAAGTGAGACTCAAAGGCTTTGGAACATAGGATTCCATTTATATAGCATGCTAGAAAAGCCAGACTACAGGGACAGAAAGCCAATTAGTGATTGCACAGGGATGGCAAGAAGGAAGGGATTGACCACCAAAGGCCATGTTAAAAATATACTGTGTCATTGAACAAAGACTTGAAAAGAGTGGATTTCACACTGCATAATCCTAATCTAAATTTTTTTGTTAAGCATTTTGAAATTATGATTAAGTGGTGATTTTTTAAAAATGGTTTTCTTTTCTTCCCCCTCCCCAAATAGGCAACATTTCACACTCCATTTAGTGAACTTGGCCAAAGCCCAGAGGGATGTGCCTCTTACACTTTTCCGAAGATAATGGGCCCCGCCAAGGTAACCTCTGGGAAGCTTAAAAGTAATGTTTAATGTTTCATTCCTCTTCCAAATATAACCCCATATTCTCTCTTCTTTCCCTTACTGATATGTACAAAGAGATAGAAACTATTTGACCTCCAACTCTAAGGGTTTTACAAGTGGAGGAACCAAGCTTTAGGAAGTGTCTGGTCTTAAAGAAAATTGGAAATTTTCTGCAACTTCCCAAACTGGGTCACTCCTTTCAGCTAGTTGCCTGATGCTATCTCATTGCAAGCAGCACAAGATCTTGTTCTCCACAGCTGTGGCATAGTGGGAGGACAAGGACTGTGCCCAGCCCCCTAGGTCTGCTCAGCTGAGGGCCACTTAGTTACTAAATGGATGAGCCACATCCACTGAACATGGTACACCAGCATCTTCACTTTCAGAGTCATATGAAATACTAGAAATGTGGGGCCTCGTGGATGTTTCCAAAGCCACTCCCAATAGCAACAGCCTTTCTGTCAGCCTGTTTTGAAAGATATTAAGAGACTCCCAAGCCACTCCCAAGTGGCTGCTCAGGTCTTTCCCTGTGGTTATGGAAACCTAGTTACCCATGCTTGGTACATGACTCCAAGGGATTGTGACACAGCTGGAGAGCGTGGCGTAGGGAAAGGCTTAGCCAACATGCTTCCTGATCTCAGAGGCCGGGGGTGAGATTGTGCCTGTTCATTGGCTGCTAGGTTTTTGATGAAAATATTTCTTCTTTTAATCTCATTTTGCTGCCATATACCCCAAATCATTATACAGGTTTGGAAAGTGGAGCAGAACCAACTTGAAGGCTTAGAGCACTTGGAATAGTGTTTGCTTTTCTGGAAGACAAATTGCAAACAGAGAAAGGACATCCACTTAATCATCTCATGGGCTTTTTATTTTTAGTTTTTTTTTTTAAGAAATGCAATTTGAGTCATCTTTACTTTCTTTAAGTCAAGTAGAATAATTTGAGTGCCTACATAGGTAAAGAAAACTGTCAAAGCTAAACCAGGGGGGAGAGGAAGATGGCGGCGAGGGGAGTGCATTGCCCCCGTGTGCTGCTTCACTGTGTGGGAGTATGACAAGTCAGGACGGCTAAAGGCTATCTTGTTAGGAATTTCCAGCAATAGTGGGGTGCTCCGGAACCTGGAGGAAGGATTTCCATCGCACAAGGATCGGCTACGGGGACTCAAACGCGAGAGGTTTGTCGCACGGAGGGTAACACTGCTTATTCAGCAAATCGCCCCGCGGCTAGAGTCTGCAGCGCGCGCTGGGAAACGAGGAGATAGCGACGCAGGGATACAGCGCTGCAGTTTCTGCCAGCCGTGCAAGCACCGTACTCAGGGCTGAATTCTGGGTTTGAGACGGGGGAAGGAAGCGGTCCATCTCGGTTCTCCACACCGGTCAGACCACAGAGGAGGCCAGCAGCCACCATGTTGGAAAGCTGACATCACCATCCCTGTTTTCGACTGACCGCAGCTCATTCAGCCATAGAACAGGTAATTTCAGGCTGCCATTCGCCTGCGGCTTGCAGACAGATTGCTAGGGTTCAGTGCCTGGGGGCTTCTTAGAACCTGATCTTATCGGAGCGAACACCCAGCGCGGGGCGGCCGAGTTCCTGCTCCCAGAACCGCCCTGGCCCAGGGCTGGGGAGCCTGCGGAGGCTGCTTCTTGGACCCTGCTCCTATCAGAGCATACACCAAGCACTAAGCGGCCGAATTCCGGCTCCCGGAACTGAGCCCGCGGGGACTGCTTCTTGGAGCCTACTCTTATCGGAGCTTACACCGAGCACGTAGCGGCCGAGTTCTGGCTCCCGGAACTGCCCTGGCCCAGGGCTAGGAGCCCACGGAAACTGCTTCTCGGTCCGGGTCCTGCTGAGGGCCGGTCAGGACTCACCCGTTGCTTTGGTTGCCCGGCAAGGGGAACGAAATGCTGCCATTCGCATAGGATACCAACATGGCAGAGATCTGATGTCATCAGAAAGCGGCGGAGGAGAGAACTTCATCAATACCAGCGGCGACAGAAACAGTTGGTCTCCTGGTAGGGGGGGTGAGGCACAGACACCCGAGTCTCCTCAATTTGTCGTCGAGCCAGAGGGGAGGAGCCGGGCCGCCGCCAGCGCCTGGAGCAGGCCCAGCGGCTCGCCAGCGTGGTGACCGCGTGACCCCAATTGGAGAGGGGGCGGAGCGGAGCCGCCACCCGCACCCGCAAGGTGGGCAGACCCGCGACCCAGTGGTACATGGGCGTGGTAGGAGGGGCAGGGCAGAGCCGCCGCCCGCGCTTGCAAGGTAAACAGACCTGTCACAGCCTGGCGGGTCAGGCCCAGTGGCCTGCCAGTGTGGTACACACATCACCCCAACTGGAGTAGGGGCAGAGCAGATCCTTCTCCCACGCCCGGATCAGGCCCTGCCGGTGTGGTGGCCACATGACCCCAATTGGAGTGGGGGCGGAGCGGAACCGCCACCCGTGCCCGCAGGGTGAGCAGACCTGTGACCAACCTGCGGATCAGGCCCAGGGGTCCGCAGGCGTGGTAGGAGGGGCAGGGCAAATCCGCCGCCCGCGCCTCCAAGGTAGGCAGACCTGCGATAGACCGGCGGATCAGGCCCAGGAGCCTGCCAGCGTGGTACAAACACCACCCTAATTGGAGTAGGGGCAGAGCAGAGTCGCCACCCGTGCCAGGAACAGGCCCAGCGACCTGCAGGCGGGGTAGTCACGACACCCCAATTGGAGTAGGGGCAGAGCAGAGCCGCCACCCGTGCCCGAAAGGTGGGCAGATCTGCGACCGACCAGCGGGACAGGCCCAGTGGCCTGCCGGTACGACAGACACGTCACCCCATTTGGAGTAGGGGCAGAGTAGAGCCGCCGCCCGCGCCTGTAGGGTAGGCAAACCTCCAACCGACCGGTGGCCTGCCGGCGTGGTACACTCGTCACCCCAATTGGAGTAGGGGCAGAACAGAGCTGCCGCCAGCGCCCAGAACAGGCCCAGTGACCTGCCGGCGTGGTAGCCACGACACCCCAATTGGAATGAGGAGAGAGCAGAGCCGCCGCCCGCGCCTGCAGGAAAGATATGCAAGCAGTATGAAAAGACAAGGAAAGAAAGGACCACAAGCAATGCAGGTCAACACAACTTTAGAAGAGGTAACAGCTGCAGCAGATGGAATGTCAGATAAAGAATTCAGGATATACATGCTTCAGATGATCTGGAGTATCAAGGAAGACATTAGACAGCAAAATCAGACAATGAAAGATCACTTCGACAATGAATTACGCAAACAAATCCAGGAAGCAAAGGATCAACTATACAGGGACATAGAGGTTATAAAAAACAAACAAACAGAAATCCTAGAAATGCAGGAAGCAATAAACCAACTTAAAAACTCAATGGAGAATACTACCAGCAGAGTAGAACACTTAGAAGATAGAACATCAGACAATGAAGACAAAGTATTTCAACTGGAAAAGAACATAGACAGCTCAGCAAGACTGTTAAGAAACCATGAGCAGAACATCCAAGAAATATGGGATAACATTAAGAGACCAAACTTAAGAGTCATTGGGATACAGGAAGGTACAGAGCTCCAAACCAAAAGAATGAGCAGTCTATTCAATGAAATAATACGAGAAAACTTCCCAGACTTGAAGAATGAGACAGAATCCCAAATCCTAGAAGTCTACAGGATGCCGAATGTGCAAAATCATAAGAGATCCACACCTAGACACATTATAATGAAGATGCCCAACATACAGAATAAGGAGAGAATTTTAAAAGCTACAAGAGAAAGGAAGCAGATTACATTTAGGGGTAAGCCAATCAGGATAACAGCTGATCTTTCAACACAGACTCTGAAAGCTAGAAGATCCTGGAATAACATATTTCAAACACTGAAAGAAAATGGGTTCCAACCAAGAATTGTGTATCCAGCGAAATTAAGCTTCAGGATGGAAGATGAAATTAAAACCTTCCACAATAAACAAAAGTTTAAAGAATTCGCAGCTAGAAAACAATCTCTTCAAAACATCCTTGGCAAAACATTACAGGAAGAGGAAATGGAAAATAACAATGAAAACCAACAGTGGGAGGTAGGACAGTAAAGGGGGGGAAATAATCAAAGAGGAAAAGAAACCATGTTTAGTAACAGAAATAAACAAATATGGCTGGAAGAACAACCCATATCTCAATAATAACCCTAAATGTTAATGGCTTAAACTCACCAATTAAGAGACACAGGCTAGTAGAATGGATCACAAAACAAGACCCAACAATATGCTGCCTACAGGAGATGCATTTGATAGGAAAAGACATACATAGGCTGAAGGTGAAAGGTTGGGAAAAATCATATCACTCATATGGACTTCGGAAACAAGCAGGAGTGTCCATACTCATATCAAATAAAATAGATTTCAAGCCAAAGTTAATCAAAAGGGATAAAGAGGGACACTACATACTGCTTAAGGGAACCATACACCAACAAGACATAACAATCATAAATATTTATGCCCCAAACAATGGTGCAGCTATGTTCGTCAAACAAACTCTTCTCAAGTTCAAGAGTCTAATAGACCACCATACCATAATCATGGGAGACTTCAACACACCTCTCTCACCACTGGACAGATCTTCCAAACAAAAGTTGAATAAGGAAACTATAGAACTCAATAACACAATTAATAACCTAGACTTAATTGACATATATAGAGTATACCACCCAACATCAAGCAGTTATACTTTTTTCTCAGCAGCAAATGGATCCTTCTCAAAAATAGATCATATATTATGTCACAGGGCAACTCTTAGACAATATAAAGGAGTAGAGATAATACCATGCATCTTATCTGATCATAATGGAATGAAACTGAAAATCAACGATAAAAGAAGGAAGGAAAAAGCATACATCACTTGGAGAATGAACAATAGGTTACTGAATGATCAATGGGTTATAGAAGACATCAAGGAGGAAATTAAAAAATTCTTAGAGATAAATGAAAACACGGACACAACATATCGGAATCTATGGGACACATTGAAAGCAGTTCTAAGAGGAAAATTCATTGCTTGGAGTTCATTCCTTAAAAAAAGAAAAAACCAACAAATAAATGATCTCATACTTCATCTCAAAATCCTTGAAAAAGAAGAGCAAAACAACAGCAAAAGAAGTAGAAGGCAAGAAATAATTAAAATCAGAGCTGAAATTAATGAAATCGAAACAAAAGAAACAATTGAAAAAATTGACAAAACTAAAAGTTGGTTCTTTGAAAAAATAAACAAAATCGACAGACCCTTAGTGATGCTAGCGAAGAGAAGAAGAGAGAGAACTCAAATTACTAACATATGGGATGAAAAAGGCAATATCACAACAGACACTTCAGAAATACAGAAGATAATCAAAAACTATTTTGAATCCTTATACTCCAATAAATTAGAAGATAGTGAAGGCATCGATAAATTTCTTAAGTCATATGATCTGCCCAGATTGAGTCAGGAGGATATAGACAACCTAAACAGACCAATATCAATTGAGGAAATAGAAGAAACCATAAAAAGACTACCAACTAAGAAAAGCCCAGGACCGGATGGGTATACAGCAGAATTTTACAAAACCTTTAAAGAAGAACTAATACCAATACTTTTCAAGCTACTTCAGGAAATAGAAAAAGAGGGAGAACTTCCAAATTCATTCTATGAGGCCAACATCACCCTGATACCTAAACCAGACAAAGACACTTCAAAGAAAGAAACCTACAGACCAATATCTCTAATGAACCTAGATGCAAAAATCCTCAATAAAATTCTGGCCACTCGGATACAAAAACTTATCAAAAAAATTGTGCACCATGATCAAGTAGGATTCATCCCTGGGATGCAAGGCTGGTTCAATATACGGAAATCAATAAATGTTATTCACCACATCAATAGACTTAAAAATAAGAACCATATGATCATCTCGATAGATGCGGAAAAAGCATTCGACAAAGTACAGCATCCCTTTATGTTCAAAACTCTAGAAAAACTAGGGATAACAGGAACATACCTCAATATTGTAAAAGCAATCTATGCTAAGCCTCAGGCTAGCATCATTCTGAATGGAGAAAAACTGAAGGCATGCCCTCTAAAATCTGGAACAAGACAGGGATGCCCTCTCTCTCCACTTCTCTTCAACATAGTTCTCGAAACACTGGCCAGAGCAATTAGACAGATGAAAGAAATTAAAGGCATCAAAATAGGAAAAGAAGAACTTAAATTATCACTATTTGCAGATGATATGATTCTATACCTAGCAGACCCAAAAGGCTCTACAAAGAAACTATTAGAGCTAATAAATGAATTCAGCAAAGTGGCAGGATATAAAATCAACACGCATAAATCAAAGGCATTCCTGTATATCAGCGACAAATCCTCTGAAATGGAAATGAGGACAACCACTCCATTCACAATATCTTCAAAAAAAATAAAATACTTGGGAATCAACCTAACAAAAGAGGTAAAAGACTTATACAATGAAAACTACAGAACCCTAAAGAGAGAAATAGAAGATCTTAGAAGATGGAAAAATATACCCTGTTCATGGATAGGCAGAACTAACATCATCAAAATGGCGATATTACCAAAAGTTCTCTATAGGTTTAATGCAATGCCAATCAAAATCCCAACGGCATTTCTTGTAGAAATAGAGAAAGCAATCATGAAATTCATATGGAAAAATAAAAGACCCAGAATATCAAAAACAATGCTAAGCAGGAAGTGTGAATCAGGCGGTATAGCGATACCAGACTTCAAACTATACTACAGAGCAATAGTAACAAAAACAGCATGGTACTGGTACCAAAACAGGCGGGTAGACCAATGGTACAGAATAGAGGACACAGAAACCAATCCACAAAACTACAACTATCTTATATTTGATAAAGGGGCTAAAAGCATGCAATGGAGGAAGGATAGCATCTTCAACAAATGGTGCTGGGAAAACTGGAAATCCATATGCAACAAAATGAAACTGAATCCCTTTCTCTCACCATGCACAAAAGTGAATTCAAAATGGATCAAGGAGCTTGATATCAAATCAGAGACACGCCGTCTGATAGAAGAAAAAGTTGGCTACGATCTACAGTCGGTGGGGTCGGGCTCCAAATTCCTCAATAGGACACCCATAGCACAAAAGTTAATAACTAGAATCAACAAATGGAACTTACTCAAACTAAAAAGTTTTTTCTCAGCAAAAGAAACAATAAGAGAGGTAAATAGGGAGCCTACACCCTGGGAACAAATCTTTACTCCTCACACTTCAGATAGAGCCCTAATATCCAGAGTATACAAAGAACTCAAAAAATTAGACAATAAGAGAACAAACAACCCAATCAACAAATGGGCCAAGGACCTGAACAGACACTTCTCAGAGGAGGACATACAATCAACAAGTACATGAAAAAATGCTCACCATCTCTAGCTGTCAGAGAAATGCAAATCAAAACCACCCTAAGATACCATCTCACTCCAGTAAGATTGGCAGCCATTGTGAAGTCAAACAACAACAAGTGCTGGCGAGGATGTGGGGAAAAGGGTACACTTGTACATTGCTGGTGGGACTGCAGATTGGTGCAGCCAATTTGGAAAGCAGTATGGAGATTTCTTGGAAAGCTGGGAATGGAGCCACCATTTGACCCAGCTATTCCCCTTCTTGGTCTATTCCCTAAAGACCTAAAAAGAGCATGCTACAGGGACACTGCTACATCGATGTTCATAGCAGCACAATTCACAATAGCAAGACTGTGGAACCAACCTAGATGCCCTTCAATAGACGAATGGATAAAAAAAATGTGGCATTTATACACAATGGAGTATTACTCTGCATTAAAAAATGACAAAATCATAGAATTTACAGGGAAATGGATGGCATTAGAGCAGATTATGCTAAGTGAAGCTAGCCAATCCCTAAAAAACAAATGCCAAATGTCTTCTTTGATATAAGGAGAGTAACTAAGATCAGAGTAGGGATGAAGAGCAGGAGAAGAAGATTAACATTTAACAGGGATGAGAGGTGCGAGGGAAAGGGAGAGAGAAGGGAAATTGCATGCAAATGGAAGGAGACCCTCAGGGTTATACAGTGGAGGGGGTAAAGAGAGAGGAGGGGAGGGGAGGGGAGAGGTGGGGAGGGGGGAGGGTGGAGGATGGGAAAGGCAGCGGAGCACAACAGACACTAGTATGGCAATATGTAAATCAATGGATGTGTAACTGATGTGATTCTGCAATCTGTGTATGGGGTGAAGGTAGGAGTTCATAACCCACTTGAATCAAAGTGTGGAATATGATATGTCAAGAAATTTGTAATGTTTTGAACAACCAACAATAAAAAATTAAAAAAAAAAAAGCTAAACCAGGTTTATCAGAGCTAAACCACGAGGTAATGGAATTTTGAAAATGCCTAGCATTTGACCCAGAACTGTGAGTTGTTGTTATTTAACCCTTTTTTGTAATCATTATAGTTTATAAAGCAGTAGGTCAGCTGCCGTGGTTCAGGTCCTTTCTGCCTTTGCCCATTCTTACCTCTTCAAACCTGGGTGGACAGAAATGGTTGCCCGTCTAGCCCTTGCAGAGATGGAAGCCTGCAGTGGTCTCCACACACAGTTTGCAAACTGTTGCCCCATTGAGGTCATCAGCTTCTCCCTCATTGAGAATATAAGCAACTTTAAAAGACCATGAACAAATCTTTGCCTTCTGAAAGCAGTCAGTTCTGCAGTTAACTTAAATTTTGTTTTTATTAAGGTAGTGTCTTAACTTTGCTTTTTATTTCAGGCAGCTGAGATGCTTATTTTGGGGAGGAAGTTAACAGCAGGAGAGGCATGTGCTCGAGGCCTCGTTACAGAAGTTTTTCCTGAAAGCACTTTCCAGAAAGAAGTTTGGACCAGGCTGAAAGCATATGCAAAACTCCCCACAAATGTAAGTCTTCACCTTTTACTTGTAGAAACCTTGAAAATAATTTCCCCAGGGGAAAAATGTGTAAACCTTAAGGGAATAAGTCATAAAGAAAAGACATTATCTTTAGTTGATTTTATTTTTATTTTTTTTTTTTAATTTTTTATTGTTGGCTGTTCAAAACATTACATAGTTCTTGATATATAGTTGATTTTAAGCACATCGAAATTTGAGGTTAAAAATAATTACTGTTAGTGCTGGAGCTGTAGCTCAGTGGCAGAGGTCTTGCCTAGCATGTATGAGGCACTGGTTTCCATCCTTGGCACCACATAAAAATAAATAAAATAAAGGCATGATGTCCATCTACAACTACAAAAAAAAATCTTTAAAAAAATAACTAATGATGTTGGAAATACTGATTTTTATAAAACTTATGAAATAGATATTTCGTTCCTATGGTACAGAGCCAAGGGGCAATTCTTTGTGGAGATAACTTTAGATTATAAGCAGTAGTTTCTGAGTTCTTTTACTTTGGAATTCAGATGAAAAAACAGAGAGGTTTCACAATAAGGAGATTGTTACTTTTTTTATATATGGGATAGTTAATGACTGACTGCTCTTTTATTCTTGCTATTCAAAATGTGATCCTGGAATCAGAAGTTTTAGCATTCATCTGGAACTTTTTGAAAACATATAATCATAGACCTGCCCCAGAAGTACTAAGGTGATTCATATGCACATAAAAGATTGAGAAGCACTGTCTTATTATTACACATGTGTCTTACAGGATTAGTTAAGTGAACATGGGAGAAATAAGAACCAGAATTACTGAATATCCCACTGCTGTTAGAAGAACTCTTAATCTTCCTGTTGGTTTTGTTTTATCAGTCCTTGAGGATTTCAAAGGAGTTGATCAGAAGTAATGAGAAAGAAAAGCTACATGCCGTTAATGCTGAAGAATGCACTGTCCTCCAGGGAAGGTGGCTATCAGAGGAATGCATGAATGCTCTCATGAACTTTGTATCCAGAAAATCAAAACTGTGACAACCACTTAGAGAAGAGTTAAGACCATCAAAGGAAGGGTATGCGGTTAGTGCTGATTTTAACTAAATAAACTTCACTGGGCCTTTTTCCAGTGCTATATGTCAATTATGATGAGAATATTTTACTTACAGCCCTAATGAATAAAAACTTATGAAACAAGCTTTAAGAATTCACGTAGGTGATGTTGGCCTCGTAGAATGAATTTGGAAGTTCTCCCTCTTTTTCTATTTCCCAAAGTAGCTTGAAAAGTATTGGTATTAGTTCCTCTTTAAAGGTTTTGTAAAACTCTGCTGTATACCCATCCGGTCCTGGGCTTTTCTTAGTTGGTAGTCTTTTGATGGTTTCTTCTATTTCCTCAATTGATATTGGTCTGTTTAGGTTGTCTATATCCTCCTGACTCAATCTGGGCAGATCATATGACTTAAGAAATTTATCGATGCCTTCACTATCTTCTAATTTATTGGAGTATAAGGATTCAAAATAATTTTTGATTATCTTCTGTATTTCTGAAGTGTCTGTTGTGATATTGCCTCTTTCATCCCATATGTTAGTAATTTGAGTTCTCTCTCTTCTTCTCTTCGCTAGCATGGCTAAGGGTCTGTCGATTTTGTTTATTTTTTCAAAGAACCAACTTTTAGTTTTGTCACACTAGTATGGCAATATGTAAATCAATGGATGTGTAACTGATGTGATTCTGCAATCTGTATATGGGATAAAAATGGGAGCTCATAACCCACTTGAATCAAATTGTGAAATATGATATATCAAGAACTATGTAATGTTTTGAACAGCCAACAATAAAAAATTTTAAAAAAATAATAATAATAAAATTGTTATTTAGGTCACAGCAAAGAAAAAGTTGACAGAAACAATTGGTACTGCTGTTATTTGCCATTGGTGTTCTCTGCGGTTGATAAAATTAAAAACTAATCTTTTTCTTTAAAAAAAAAAAAAAGAATTCACGTAGGTTATTGGAACTAGAAAGTCTTACATCTTTCGACATGAATCGATGCTGCCAGGAACAGTGGAACATTGTGCCTGGGATCCTGCTTTGGAAAGCGTTCACGGCTTTACACGCTGAAGTTACATTCTTGAACACCACTACAGCACTTTGACGTCCACACGCGGTGACTGACTGAATCGGGCCAAACATTGACATCCTTTGAATTACTGACTTGAGATCCTCGGTGGGTTGCATGTCCTTTTTCAGCCATCTAGCAAGGGAGCAAATGCAAGGAGCGAGTTACTAGAAAACAAATAAGAATCTTAGTTTCTTTTTTTCCCCCAATTTAATAAAGAGGCATGGAGGGGAAACGGGTTGTGTCATTGGAGAGCAGTGCTCCTTATTGGTATGGAGCCCTCCTTCTTGTTCAATGTGGTATTTTATAAGAGACACCTGACAAGGACTAGAGATGCAGTTCCAAGGGCTACAAAATTGGCATGGAATATTTTGCTTTTTTAAATACTTTTTTTTTTTTCCTTTTTGACCTTTCCTTCCAGAATCAGCTTCCAGATAAATAACCCACCAAACCTGTAACTTTTTATTTCTAATTTTTCTTTTTTGTTTCACTAATCATACATAAAATGTCCAGTCCTATAGAAAATATATGACTAGAAATAACCATTATGTCTGTTGGGCACTTACTAGTGCTTAATGCTCATCATTATATTTAATCACCCCCTACCAAAAAAAAAAAAAGATGCCAGAAATCTAACATGAGGTAAGCACTGTTGCTTTTATAATTGTCGATCTTAAGACCTAGAGATTGAAGAGATGGCTTGGATCTGGAAAGCCCCCCAAAGACTGATGTGTTGAAGGCTTAGTCCCCAACATAGCAGTTTTTAGAGATGGGGTTACCTTAAAATTGGGAATGTGATTAGATCGTGAGGGCTCTGACCTCATCAGTGGATTTATCCATTGATGGATAGTTTGATGGCATTATCGGGAGGTGATGGAAACTCCACAAGGTGGAGCTTGGTTGAAGGAAGCAAGTCACTTGGGGCATGCCTAGAAAGGCAAGTATTGTCCTCGGCTCATTTCTGACTCTTTGCTTCCTGAGTGCCATGAGATGAGCAACCTCCTCTGCCACATGCTCCTGTCACCTTGATATTCTTTATGCCTTGCTTCAAGCCCGGAAGCAGTGGAACCAGTCAACCTTGGACTGAAACCTCTGAAACAGTGACCCCAAATAAATCTTTCCTTCTCTGTGTTGATTTTCTCAGGTACCTGTCACAATGATGAAAAGCTAACTAACATACTTTCTGAGGTAAACTCCCAGTAAATACCAAATATGCAGACAAAAACCCAGAAAAAAGATAAAGTATGTTTAAGCCTATGTAAACATTATACAATATATTCATTGTGATGAAACATGACATTATCCCATTAATATGTACACTTTTATGTTTTCATATACCAGTGAAAAAATTAAAAACCCAGGCAGAGTTCCAATACCACTGTGACAGTATGTGTTAACTATTATCTGCCCACTAATTACAACTAAACCTGGGGAAAATAACTACTTAAGGATGCTGAGATTAAGCAAAAGTAGGTGGATTGTGAAAAGCATCAAAATTCAGAAAAGCCACTGCATAGAGATGATCTTCCCAGATTGTAGGAAGTAAATAGTTGGCTGAGTTTTCTCCTGAGCATGAGAATGCTACGTCCAAGGCAGAACCTCATTGTGAAGTGGAACTATGGTAACCATGGAATGGCCAACTAAGCAGAGGTTGAGGGAAACAAAAACAACTTTCTAGCCAAGAAGAGAACTCCTTGGGAGCTCAAGAGTGAAAGAAGAGAGTCACAGAGCAAAGAGAAAGAACTTCCCCCAGTTCTCTGTATGAACCAGTCCCAATCTTACGTTGAGGAATGAGACACACAAATCAACAAAGCAAAAGCTTTGAGAACCAAACTGGGATTTGAACGACCACCCAGAGGAAATCAAGACCATTTGTCCAAATCAAACCAAGTTGCTAAAACACCCAGAAAGAGGAAACATGCCCACAAAAGACCTGGGAAATCCTGGACTAATCTTAAGGGCTCATGGTCCCATTAACTAGCAGAGGTCTTGCAGTCTACAAAGACTGGGAGAGGGGCTATTTTTTCAAATGCCCAGTTTTTAATAAAATGTCATAAGGAATATAAAGAAGTAGGAAAAATAAACAAAATAATTATACAGATATTATCTTAAACAAGTATCAGGCATACCAGACTTTTAAAAGACTTTCAAACAACTGTCTTAACTATGCTCAGAGATTAAAGGAAAATGCAGAGAATTAAGAAAACCAGGAAATCAATACATGGACAAAAAAAAATAGAAATTGTAAAAAAAAAAAAAATTAAAATTCTTGGCCTGAAAACATAACAACTGATACCACAGGGATTCATTATAGTTTATAAAAGCAAACTCAAGCAGAAGAAAGAACTAACAAACTTGAAGACAGGTCATTTGAAATTCAAAAGGAAGGGAGAAAGGAAAAAGAGAACAGAGCTAAGGGACTTGTGGGACACTATTAAACAACCAATAAATGCTTAATGGGGGGTCCCTGAATAAGGAGAGAAAGGAGCAGAAAAACTATTTGATGACAAAATAATGGTTGAAAACTTAACCAAATTTGAAGAAAGGCATGAATATACAAACCCAAAACCTAAGGGAACTCTGTGAATAACCCAAAGACTCACACCAATACACATAAGACCTGAGAAAGGATAGAAGCAAAGATCATGAAACTAGCAAGAGAAAAGTAACTCATCATTCATGAGGCCTCAATAAAACTGTCATGGATTTTTATCAGCAAAAGGCTTGCAGGCCAAAAGCAACAGGATAGTATGTTTAAAATGCTGTTTAAAGGGGGAAAAACTGTCAACTGAGAATTTTATATCTTTGAACTGTCCTTCAAAGATGAGGGAGAAATTAAGATATTCCCAGACAAAAGCGGGGGCGTTTAGTACACTACAACTGCCCTATAAGAAATACTAAAAAAAGGGAGATCCAAGATGGCAGAATAGAGGAGGTCATGTTCCTAGCTGCTCCGTGATGTGAAACCAGAAAAGCAGATAGGCAGCTTCTCCAAAAGTGGAGGTACTGGAAACCTTCAGGAACACTGTAAGTCCACAGGGTATAAATTCTACTGCCTCAGATCCATACTGTTCGATGGATAGACACACAAAACAACATGAAAAGGCAAGGGAACAAATCATCCCAAACAAACCAAGATACTCCAATAACAGATTCCATTGACACCGCAGTGGAAGAAATGTCAGATAAGGAGTTTAGAATGTACATGGTTAAACTGATCTCTGTAACAAAGGATGATGTAAGACAGCAAATACAGCTAGAATAAGATCAATAAAGAGGTAGAGAGTCTGAGGAGAAAAAAAACCAAATTCTTGAAATGAAGGAAACAACAACAACAATAAAAACCTAACTAAAAAATCAATAGAAAGAATCACCAGGAGACTAGACCACTTAGAAGACAAAACCTCAGGCAATGAAGACAAAATATATAATCTTGAAAACAGAGTTGACCATGGTGAGAAGATGCTAAGAAACCATTAACAGAATTTCCAAGAATTATGGGATAACATGAGAAAACCAAATTTAAGATTTATTGAGGTAGATGAAGGCATGGAGATACACATGGGATGCATAATGAAATAATATCAGAAAATTTGCCAATTCTACAGAATGAAATGGAAAATCAAATGCAAGAGGCTTACAGGACCCCAAATGTGCATAATTACAATAGACCCACATCAAGGCACATAATAATGAAAATGACTAGCATACAGAATAAGGATAGAATTTTAAAGGCTACAAGAGAAAAATGTCAGATTACTTATAGGAGGAAACCAATACAGATCACAGCTGATTTCTCAACTCAGACCCTCAAAACTAGGAGGTCCTGGAATAACATACCAAGCTCTGAAAGAAAATGGATGCCAACCAAGAATCCTATATTCAGAAAATTAAGCTTTATATTTGAAAATGAAATAAAAATTTTCCATGATGATCAAGAATTAAAAGAATTCGAAGCCAGAAGACTGTACTTAGAATATTCTCAAAAAAAAAAAAATATTCCATGAAGATGAAGTGGGGGAAAAAAGGTGAAAACCAGCAAAGGGAGGAATTACACTAAAGGAATAGTCAATCAAAGGAGAAACTAATTCAAATTAAAAACTAGAAATAAGCCAAAATGACCAGGAACACAAATCATATCTCAATAATAACCTTGACCATTAATTGTCTAAACTCATCGATCAAAAGACATATACTTAGGGCAAAGGGGAGGGAGGGGGCAAGGGGTATGATGGTGTAATGAGTTAGACATCATTACCCTAAGTAGATGAATGAAGACACGAATGGTGTGAAAATACCTGGTGTACAATCAGTGACTTGAAAAATTGTGCTCTATATGTGTAATATGAAATGAATTGCATTCTGCCATCATGTATAACAAATTAGAATAATAATTTAAAGAAAAGTTCCCCAAAGTTATTGCTCATAAAACCCTAAAAAATGACAGAGCACTGCTGATGAGTCCTAGTGTTCTGAGCTCACTATTTTTTACATGACTATATATCTATTAATTGTATACATCTTTCAGTCAGTATAAGAATAATTTTTCTTCTTGATAATTAAAGCATCTAGTGTTAAATGTTTCATATTTATTATCTCATTTAATTCTTACAGTAACCACCCCATTTAGCACTGATTTTGCATTTTATAGATGAAGAAATTAAGGCTTATAAAGCTTATGTCACATACTAGCACAGGTGGAGCTGGGATTTAATTTCACTTCTGGAATAGTGTAATAAAAAAATGTGGGGAGGTTCTAAACAGACACTTCTCATAAGAAGATATACATTCAATCAACAAATATATGAAAAAATTCAACATCTCCAGTAATTAGAGAAATGCAAATCAAAACTAACATTTCATCTCATGCCAGTCAGAATGGCAGTTATCAAAAATACAGACAACAATAAATGTTGGTGAGGATATGGGGGGAAAGGCACACTCATACATTGTTGGTGGGACTGCAAATTAGTCCAACCAATCTGTAAAGCAGTATGGAGATTCCTTAGAAAACTTGGAATGGAACCAACATTTGACCCAGCTATCTCACTCCTCAGTCTATACCCCAAAGACTTAAAATCAGCATACTACAGTAATACAGCCACATCAATATTCATAGCAGCTCAATTTACAATAGCTAAACTGTGGAAGCAACCTAGATGCCCTTCAATAGATGAATGGATAAAGAAAGTGTGGCATATATACCAAATGGAATATTACTCAGCATTAAAAGAGAATAGAGTCATGGCATAAGCAGGTAAATGGGTGGAGTTAAAGAATCTCATGCTAGGTGAAGTAAGCCAATGCCCAAAATCCAAAGGTTGAACGTATTCTCTGATAAGTGGATGCTGATCCAAAATGGAGAGGGGGAAAATATGGGAAAAATGGAGGAACTTTGGGCAAAGAGGAGGGTGGGTGGATAGGGTGCATGAGGGCAGGAAAGATGGTGTAATGAGATGGATACCATTACCCTAGATACATGTAAGACTGCACAAAGGGTGTGACGCTACATCGTGTACAGCTAGAGAAATTAAAAGTTGTGTTGCAATTGTTAATAATGAATCAAAATGCATTTTGCTGTCATATATACCTAATTAAAATAAATAAATTTTTAAAAAGATATACACTGGAAGATTGGATTAAAAAACAAGATTCAACAGGGGCTGGGGTTGTGGCTCAGTGATAAGAGTGCTCACCTCGCACATGCAAGGCACTGGGTTTGATCCTCAGCCCCATATATAAATACATAAAATAAAGGTAGTGTCCAACTACAGCCAAAAAGATATTTTTTTTAAAAAAAAGACTCAACAATATGCTGTCTCCAATAGACTCACCTCATAGGCAAAGACTTCCACAGACTGAAGGTGAAAGGATGGGAAAAAACATCCCTCACATGGATTGCATAAACAAGCAGGGGTTTCTCTCCTCATATCACATAAAGTAGACTTCAAGCCAAAGTTAATCAGAAGGGACAAAGCCAGCCATTTCATACTGCTTAAGGGAATTATACATCAACAAGACATAACAATCATAAATATATATGCCCCAAACAATGGAGCAGATGCATACATCAAACAAACTCTTCTCAACTTCAAGAATCAAATAAACCACAACACAATAATAGTTAGTGACTTTGACACACCTCTGACACTACTGGATAGGTCTTCCAACCAAAACTAAACAAAGAAACTATAGAACTCAATAATACAATTAATAATTTAGACTTAACAGACATATATAGTATATTTCACCCATCAATGAGCAAATACACTTTCTTTTCAGCAGCACAAGGATCCTTCTCTAAAATAGACCATATCTGATGCCATAAAGCAGCTCTTAACAAAAAAAAAAAAAAAAATAGAGATAATACCCTGCATCCTATCAGATCATAATGGAATGAAATTAGAAATAAACAATAGAATTAAAAATAGAAGCTACTCTAACACCTGGAGACTAAATAATATGCTATTGAATGATGAGTGGATACCAGAAGAAATAAAAAATGAAATTAAAAAATACTTAGAGGTAAATGAGTATAGTGATACAACATCTCAAAATCTCTGGAATACCATGAAGGCCGTGCTAAGAGGAAAGATCATTGCATCGATCTCATTCATTAAAACAATAGAAAGTCTGCTGAGTGTGATGATGAGCACCTGTAATCCCAGAAGCTTTGGAGGCTGAGGCAGGAGGCTCATGATTTCAAAGCCAGCCTCAGCAAAAGCAAGATGCTCAGCAACTCAGTGAGACCCGTCTCTAAATAAAATACAAAATAGGGTTGGGGATGTGGCTCAGTGGCTTAGTGCCCCTGAGTTCAGTCCCAGGTACCCGAAACAAAACAAAATAATAAGTCGATGAATAAAACATTGTATCTCAGCCCTAGAAAAAGAAGGAGTTAACACCAAAGCCAGTAGAAAGACAGAAAATAATTAAAATTAGAGCCGAAATCAAGGAAAATGAAACAAGAAACAATCCAAAAAACTGACAAAACAAAAAGTTGGTTCTTTGAAAAAAATAAATAAAATTGATAAACCCTTAGCCACACCTAATGAAGAGAAAGCCAAAAAGACTCAAATTACTAAAATTCATGATGAAAAAGGAAATATCAAGACAGAGACTACTGAAATACAGATGATAATTAGAAACTATTTCAAAAATTTATATTACAATAAAATAGAAAATCTTGAAGACATCAACAAACTTCTCAAGATATGACCTACCCATCTGACCCAGGGGGCATACACAATATGAACAGGTCAATCTCAAGCAATGAAACAGAACACCATCAAAGGCCTACCAACTAAGGAAAGCCCAGGACCAGACAGATTCTCAGTCAGGTTCTACAAGACCTTCAAAGAAGAATTAACACCAATAGTTCTCAAATTATACCACAGGATAGAAAAGGAGGGAACCCTTCCAAACTCTATGAAGCTAGTATCACTCTAATACCTTAACCAAAGGCACATCAAGGAAAGGAAACTTCAGACCAATATCACTGATGAACATATATGAGAAAATTCTCAATAAAATTATGGCAAATCGCATACAAAAACATTAAAAAGATAGTGTGCCGAGGTCCAGCCCCGGCGGGGGGTGGGGGGAGTGGAGTTCCAGGGGTCCTGAAGGAGGAGTGGTGTCCTGAAGAAGATTTGGGACAACAGGTTGCTAGTTAGGAGCAACCTCTAGAAGAAATCTCTCTGGCCCTAGAGGGATCTTTATTTTTATACCTTTTTACGGGTGTTTTTTCAGGTAGTTAATGGATAGCTTCAAAGCCAGAAACTTTTTTGATTTACATAATTTTCAAGAGTTACAATCTTTTCTGACCTATATTGATTACCTAAGATACTGAGTACATTGTTCAAAGTATTTTTCTGTAACCTTAGTCAATCATGATTAAGCTTTTAGATTTTTACCTCAATCACTAGGTGCTAGGCGATGCAACTAGACTACATGACTCCTGACCTATTATTTGCATCTAACTTTAAAGCATACCTATAATTATTTCATTAACCTTTAACTTTAAAGCATACTTATGATTATTGGTAAGCTTTCTTACTTCTAAACTAAAATCCCAGTAAAACACACTTAAAGTAGTGAAAGTCTATTATTTAAAAGCCTACTATTCTGAAGTGCCTCTAAAATATATCTATGTTAATTTTACATTATTCTATTTTAATTTCCAAGGTAATTCCCTTTTTTTTCATATGACCTATTCAGCTACTTTCTTAAAGAACTTCCTTGATCCTTGGTCAAAGCACACCAATTCTTATGTCTTTGTAATCTTTAACTAAAGGGCAGGCTTTACACCTCAACCCATTTGTAATTTATATTAACTATGTGTTTTCCATTTTCATCATAAGTTTCTGCGTAAAGCAAAGGAGGGTCTATTGGTTGGGGAATGTATTTTTATTTTAGCCTCTTGTCCTCGAGGGGATACCATAAGCTACATACAGTGGTCCTTGTACTGTTGGCACAGCAATTGTTTTTCTGTACCTGGGCTGTTTTACAGGTTGTGGCTTTAGGATGGGGTTGAGGGGGTCTAGTATAAATTGTTAACCATGGGATAAATATTTCTTGTTGTTTAAGCTTGAGGAATAACACCATTGTTTGTATCCTGAGAGATATTGAAACGCATCTTATGGCATATCTCAACTGTATCCTTAGTCTCATTCTGGGAATTTTCCTGCAATTTCAGGCAATATGTACTTTTATTATTGATTGATATATGCCCTGTTATCTATATCATGAGTATCACAAACAAAACACTTAACATTCCTAATGGTTCCGGTTTCCAGATGGAGCGGCCCTGCCACAGCATTCTCCACACCATGACCCTGTCAGACAGCAGGTGCAGGAACACCTTCATCAATAGTGCACCATAATTGCTCATTGATGGGTGAAATATACTATATATGTCTGTTAAGACTAAATTATTAATTGTATTATTGAGTTCTATAGTTTCTTTGTTTAGTTTTTGTTTGGAAGACCTATCCAGTAGTGTTAGAGGTGTGTCAAAGGCACTAAGTATTATTGTGTTGTGGTTTATTTGATTCTTGAAGTTGAGAAGAGTTTGTTTGATGTATGCATCAAATGGGGTTCATCCCAGGGATGAAAGGTTGGTTCAACATACAGAAATCCATTAATTTAATTTG
This sequence comes from Marmota monax, assembly GCF_021218885.2. Taxonomy (NCBI): domain Eukaryota; kingdom Metazoa; phylum Chordata; class Mammalia; order Rodentia; family Sciuridae; genus Marmota; species Marmota monax. The sequence goes on along the minus strand of NW_026693024.1, from coordinate 5,079,111 downwards.
TCACATCAATAGGCTTAAAGACAAGAATCACATGATCTTCTCAATAGATGCAGAAAGCATTTGACAAAGTAGAGCACCACTTCATGTTCAAAACACTGGAAACAGTAGGGATAGTAGGAACATATCTCAATGTTGTAAAAAGCTACCTATACTAAACCCAAGGCCTACATCATTCTAAATGAAGAAAAATTGAAAGCATTCCATTTAAGAACTGGAACAAGATAAGGATACCCTCTTTCACCACTTTTATTAAACATCATCCTTGAAACTTGTAGGGATTCTGACTGTGGAAATATACAGGGAAGTGTTCCTCTGGTGAGCAAACTCCCAGGGAGTAACAGGCACCCTGTATCTCACACTTAGGATGCTCTGCAGTTTCTCCTAGAAACTAGTAAGATAACTAATACATGTGCAATGTCTAGCTGCTATGGCAGTGCCCTGCATGAGGAGGCGCTATGCTAAAGTCTTAGCCTCGACCTTGATCTCAGGCACATCGCTCCTGGGAATAAAGGAACTTGCTTGCCAGATAACTATAATGTTTCACCAAGCCCCAGTGCTCCTGGACCTGACCACCTAATGCCTAATGGTAACTTCAGACAATGGATTTTCTTGAGAACTACACAAAGCTCCTAACATGAGACACTGCAGCTACAGTATGTAACTGAGGAATAAGCTGCATAATGTTGCTAACTCTGTAACCTGCCTAATGACACAATGAACAATAATGTGCTACTGATGCCAATGACTTAATGTAACCTATTGCTATAAATAAAGCTAGCAGCTTGGCCATTCTACCATTCTGCAATCTTTCCTGCCTCTGCATCTTGTCTCTGTGTCTCTTTTTTATTTTTCCTACAGAAACTCTAGCCAGAGCACAATTAGAAGAAAGAAATTTAAAGAACACAAATAGGAAAAGAGCTGGGCATGGTGGCGCATGCCTGTGATCCCAGGGGCTTGGGAGTCTGAGACAGGAGAATCATGAGTTCAAAGCCAGCTTCAGCAACTCAGTGAGACCCTGTCTCTAAATACAATGCAAAATAGGGCTGGGGATGTGGCTCAGTGGTCAAGCACCCCTGAGTTCAATCCCCAGTACCAAACAAACACACACAAAAAAAAATAGGAAAAGAACTCAAACTGTCAACAAATGGTGCTGGCAAAACTGGAAACCCATATGTAGCAATATACAATTAAATCCTATCTCTCACCCTGCACAAAACTTAACTCAAAGTGGATCAAAAACAGGCTACAACAGAGACCCTGCACCAAAGAAGAAACAGTAGACCCAAATCTCTACCAGGTCGGCTTAGAAACTGACTTCCTTAACCAGACTCCTAAAGTGCAAGAAACAAAATCAAGAATCAATAAATGGGATGGAATCAAACTAAAAATCTTTTTCACAGCAAAGGAAACAATAATGTGAAGAGAGACCCTACAGAATGGGAGAAAATCTTTACACCATGCATCTCAGAGCATTAATCTCCAGGATATACAAAGATCTCAAAAAAAAAAAAAAAAATAAAATAACCCTATCAATAAATAGACTAGGGAATTGAACAGACACTTCTCAGAAGAAGATATACACTCCATCAACAAATATATAAAAAAATATTCAACATAATTATAATATCATCAAAAATAATTTAACCAAGGAGTCAAAGACTTGTACAATCTGGGCACGGTGGCACAGGCCTGTAATCCCAGTGACTCATTAGGCTGAGGCAGGAGGATTGTGAGATCAAAGCCAGCCTCAGCAATTTAGCAAGGCCCTAAGCAACTTAGTGAGACCCTGTAAAGTTCCCCTGGGTTCAATCCCTGGTACAAAAAAAAAAAAAAAGTACAGTAAAAACTACAAAATATTGCTTAAAGAAACCACAGAAGACATAATATAAAGTTATTCCATATTCATGGATCATAAGATGAATTGGTATAAAAAATGTAGTCTATACATAGAATGGAAAATATCACCCTTGAAAAAGAAGGAAATTCAGACTCATTCTGTGACATGGATGAACCTTGAAGACATTATGTCAAGTGAAATAGGCACAAAAGGACAAATATGGTCCCACTTATTTAAATAGACATAATAGGCAAGTTCTTAGAATCAGAAAATGAAGCCAGAATTAGAAAGGCAGTTGGTATAAAGAGGTAAATCGAGTCAGGTAAGATCAAGGAGGCCAATTTGAGTGAGTCGGGGAAATTGGAGACTGCCCCTTTTGGGGGTGAAATGTCTTCAGAGCCCTTCCTCCACCCTATCAAGAATCTGCCCCTGAGCCAACCTGTTGCTAAGGTAACCTGTTGCAGGAATTGCTCCTTCCCTACATTGAGTTGTGAAAGTTGTTAATTAATGATGGATGCTCCATCCTGCCCTTTCCCCTCAGTCCACCTGTTTCCCACCCTTTTGGTCATCCCTGGCATTTTCTGGGCCTAGTCACAAATGCAGGGAGAAAGATAATGGGGAAGAGAACAGGAAAACAAAGAAAGCTTAGGACATATAAAAAGGCAGGACACCTCACTTCTTGGGATATCAGGACACCAGCTATGGCCCCCTTCTCCCTCCTGGGAGAAGTTATGTTACCCCTTTTTAAGTAAACCCTGTTTTATATGCTTGCCTTAGCGTGCTGCTCTAATGTTATACTTCAACATGTGAGGGAGCAGGACTCCTCACCCATAAGGCCGCATCCAGAGTGGAATAGCGATCACCAGGTGCTGTAGGGATATGGGAATGGAGTTGTTTGATGGGTACAGAGTTTCAGTTGGGAATAATACAAAATTCTGAAGATAGCTAGTGATGATGGTGACACAACAGTGTGAATGTACTTAATGACACAGAACTGTGACCTTTAAAGTGCCTTATATGGCAAATTTTGTGCTATATACATTTTATGTGGTTCACCAATAAGCAAGATGAAGAATTAGTATTTTTCAACAGATTCAGAAAAAGCAATTGACAGGGCTAGGGATATAGCTCAGTTGTGGTAGAATGCTTGCCTTGCATGCACAAGGCCCTGGGTTCTAATCCCCAGCACCACCAAAAAAAAAAAAAAGAAAGAAAGAAAAAGAAAAAAGCAATTGACAAAGTTCAACATCTATTCATGATAAAACTCAATCCACACTAGCAACAGTAGGGAACTTCCTCAAACTGATAGAGGGATTCTACATTGTATTGACTTGTTCTCTGCCTGGGATTGAGAACAAATCAAGATGCCTGCTTTTATCACTTCTGTTCAACATTGCACTGGAAATCCGAGCCATTGAATAAGACAAAGAAAATAAAAGGAGTAAAGATTGGAAAGGAAGATGTAAAAACATCCTTTTATTTGCAGATTATATAATTACTTGCATAGAAAAATCCCAGGGAGTCATATAATCCTGCAATCTCACTCGTATTTTTCCAAAAAAATTAAAATCAGTATCTCAAAGAGATACTAGCACACCTTTATTCATTGCTGCACAAGTCACAATAGACAAGATTTAGAAAAAAATATAACAGTCCACTGGCAGATGAATGGTTAAAGGAATACAATATACAGTGTTTAGAAAGATGGAATTGGGCATGTGTGACATGGACAAATCTTAAGGACATTATGCTAAGTGAAATGAGCCAGTCAGAAAGAGTACATGATTCCACTTATAAGAGGCATCTAAAATAGTCTAATTCATAGATCAGAGTAGAATGGTAGTTATCAGGAGCTGGCAGAAGGGTAAATTGGGAAATCAGTGGGCAACCAGTTCAGTCAAGCAAGGTGAATAAGCGCAATACAGGAGGTATACAACATTGTACCTGTTCATCAATAATAATGTACTATGCACCTAAAATTTGTCAAGAGGGTAGACCTCATGTTAATTGTCTTAGCACAATAAGAGAAAAAGGACCTGGGCACAGTGGTGTACACCAGCAGCTTGAGAGGCTGAGGCAGGCGGATCAGAAGTTCAAAGCCAGCCTCAGCAACCTAGTGAGACCCTAAGCAACTTAGCAAGAGACCCTGTTTCTGAATAAAATAAAAAAAGGGCTGGGAACGTGGGTCAGAGGTTGAGTGCCCCTGGATTCAATTCCTGGTACCCCAAAAGAAAAAGCCCCCTCAAAAAATCTAAAAATAGCTACTAGAACTAATAAATTAATTTACAAGTTTGCAGTATACAATAGTAATAAAAATCAATTGTAAACAAACAATAAATGCTGGTGAGGCTGTGGGGATAAAGGACCACTTGTACATTGTTGGTGGGACTGTAAACTAGTACAATCACTCTGGAAAGTAATTTGGAAATTCTCAAAAAACTAGGGATGGAACTATCATATGACCCAGCTATCCCATTCCTACACATTTTCTTTTAAAGATCTAAAATTGGCATACTATAGCAATACATCCACTTCAGAATAATTCACAATAACTAAATTATGGAATCAAGCCAGATGCCCATCAATAGATGAATGGATGAAGAAATTGTTACACACACACACACACACACACAATGGAGCTGTTAAAAATAATAAAATCATGATCACTGGGCATGGTGGTGCAGGCCTGTGATCCCAGTGGCTCAAGAGGCTGAGGCAGGAGGATCATGAGTTCAAGGCCAGCCCCAGCAAAAGCAAGGCACCAGGCAAATCAGTGAAACCCTGTCTCTAAATAAAATACAAAATAGGACTGGGGATGTGGCTCAGTGTGTAAGTGCCCTGAGTTCAATCCCCAATACCCCCCCCCCAAAAAAAAAGGAATGAAATTATGGCATTTGCTGGTAAATGGTTGGAAATGGAGAATATTGTGCTAAGTGAATTTAATCAAACCCCCAAACACAAAGGTCTAAAGTCTTCTCTCATATGTGGAAGCTAGAGTGAAATAAAGAAAAGGGGGAGGGAAGGTTAAGATTACATAAAGAACCAATTAAATATAAATTACTAGACAAGCTAAAGGAAATGTAGTAAAGAAAGGAGACAAGGGGCAGGAGGGGGGGGGGGAAAGCGGGGATCGTGAACTGAAACCCATATCCGTGCACGTATGAGTTTTTCACGATGAACACAACCACATGTATAACCATGAAGCTCTAATAAAGATCTTATTTTTTTAATTTCCATGTATAGTAGTGTTATAAGACATAAAAACCTAGTAATAAATATGTTAATAGATGTCCAAGATGTCTACTTTGAAAAAAACTACAAAGCTTTGTTTAAAGCAATCAAAGACCTAAATGAATGGACAGATATATTCTATCCATGAATTGGAAGACTCTCATTAAGGGGACAATCTCCTCTGTTGATCTACAGATTCAACTCAATTCCAACCAAATCCTAGGTAGACTTTATAGAAATTGACAGGCTGACTCCACATTTTTATGGAAACACACAGGACCTAGAATATTATCAAAGCCAGTTTTTAAAGCACAAGATCAAAGTTGGATGACTTGCCCTACTTTATTTCAGGACATACTATAAATAAATGTAAGATAGTTTGGTTTTGGCAAAGACATATAGATAAGTGGAGCAAAATAGGGTCCAGAAATATACTCAGATGTGCACATTTTTTTACAAAATTGCCAAGGGAAAGAAAGAAAAAAAAACCTTTTCAAACTAACAGCAGTGAGTGAAAATAACAAACAAAATTTAAAAAGAGCAGCAAGCCATAACAATCAAAGTAAACTCAAAACGGCTAATCAAATTTAAAATGATCGAAGTTCTGAAAGAAAATATAGGAAATCTTTGTGACCTTGGGCCTAGGTGAAGGATTCTAGGAAAATGTACAAACTATAAAAGAAAATGAATTGGTGAGTTGGTCTTCAACAAATTTAACCGTTGTTCTTCAAAAGATACCATGAAAAAGGCAAGAGCAGCCGCCGTGAGGGAGAAAACATTGGCAGTGATTCCATCAGACATAGGGTTTGTATTGAGAATACGTAAAGGACTCCTGCAACTCAGTCATAAGACATAGAAACTTCAAAATAAGTGGATTTCAACCAGCCATTTCACAAAAGATATGAATGGCTGGTAGGAACATGGCGTGTGACTCAACATTTTCAGGAGATGCTGATGTCTCATTTGTGGGCAGGTGTGCAAAGTCTCAGGCATTAACCCAGGACCTGTCTCTAAATTCCAAAAATAATGGCACACTTCCCTGATCAGCCAAATCACACCCATCCATTCATAAGACCACGTGCAAATTCCTTAGAAGGGCTTCCCAGTACCAGGAGCATCCCTCTCCATACCTGCCTTAATTGCCTGTCACATGGTCACCCAAGGGCCATTTTCTTGCCTCTCCATGTAGAGTGGTTTGCAGTTTCTGCTCCAGGCTTTCTATCCCATCTCTGGAGACAGCATTATTTTTTCAGGTCTTAGTCAGAGAGTCCTTTATTGCTTGTAAAGTTTGTTTCCCTAGAAATTATGACACAACAGGTGCCTTCGTGCACACCTACAGTCCCAGAAACTTGGAGGATGAGGCAGGAGGATCTCGAGTTCAAAGCCAGCCCCAGCAACTTGTGAGGCCCCAAGCAACTCAGCAAGACCCTGTCTCTAAATACAATATTAAAAAGGGCTGGGAATGTGGCCCAGTGGTTAAGTGGCAGTGAGTTCAATTCTCAGTACCTAAAAAAGCAAACAAAAACCAAACAACAACAACAATACTCTATGACACTAAATTCTAGGGTTTTTTTCTTTGGGTTGGGTTGTTTTTCCCCACTGTGGGTGACCCCTTTTTTCTCATTAATGACTTCAGACTGAAAAACATTTTTTCAAGACTTACTTTCCCTGCAAGAAGTCAGGCAGCTGGCATCTGGCAGATACCTGGTGATTGTCCTTGGAATAATGAAAATGGCAGGCTCTACCCATCACAGGAGAATGACTTTGTCCTCACCTCCTGTTTTGGAAAGCTTCACTTACTCTCATTCCTGGCTGAACACTATCATCACCTGGGAGCATTCTAAAATTAGCAGGATCTGGCCTCCACTCCTCAGATGATGGCTCAGGTGGTCTGGGATGGGCCCAGCAGTCACTGGGCAATTCCAATCTGCAGTAAGGCTTCAGAGCCGCTGGAAGGTTAATGGTGAGAATGGCTGCCTCCTCTCAGAGCTCTGAGTGCATCTCCCAAATCAGGTCAGTACCATCTCATCACAAAATTCTTATCCTGAGGCTTCTACTTACTTTGCATCCCAGCATCATTCCCACAGACTGCAGCTATTTCCAGGAGAACAAGGAAGGGGACAGAAGAGGGAGGTGTGACAGCCGAGGATTGCCCTCTTCCCTCAGGAAATGCACAGTCCCCTGCCGCAGTCTGGCTGCAGCAAAATAACGGGGGGCGGGGGGGGGTGACGAACAACTTGTGTACATTGATACAGCAGGAGTGGGAGCCGTTTATTGTAGGACAGGAGCAGTATTTATACATTCCACTCGCTGGCGTTACTTCACAAACCACTCCCTTTGGCATTTTGCCAGGCGCCATCCAGACTTGTTTACAGACTCTAACATTTGCCAGGCACCATCCTGACTTGTTTACAGATTCTAACAGTCCCCAATCCTCAAACTTCCCCAGACATTTCTGCTTATCCTATTAATTGCAACCGTGAGCCCATTCTTAGACTGTGCAAAAACAAACAAACAAAAAAAATCCTATTACTTAAGCCCCATTGGAATTCCAAATGCCGAATATGTGGAATATGGTATCCAAGAGGATATGTCTCTATCTGTGTACGTGTATGTACATAGAAACAGTCACCCACCATATGATGACATTTCAGTATGGATGGATGACATATATAATAATGGTCCCAGAAGATGATAATGGAGCTGGGAACTTCCTAGTGATGTTGTACCATTCTAATATTGTAGGGTTTGTGTAAAAGTATAATATATGTAATTATGTGCAGCACATAATACTTGATAATGTTGCTGGTCTATGTATTTACCTTTATCATTATTTTAGAATGCACTCCTTATTAATAACGTTTGCTGTGAAGCAGTCTCACACATCCTGTGTTTATCACCTATCTTGATGGCATCACATGGAGTGATTGACAAGATCACGTAGGTTTTGGGAGGCACATTCCAGGATGTGTACACAATGACCAGATTGCCTGTGACCTGACACACAATCCTCAGAAGGTATGCCTGTAGTTGAATGACACATGACCATAAATAAAAACAGAATGTGCCAATAAAGATACATATATATATGGAAAGAAAGGGGAGAAAGGTTTTAAGGAATTGTCTCATGTAACTGTTGGGGCTGTTCATTTGGACAGTTTTAGGATTGGCCAACAGACTGGAAATTCCAGTAGGACTCTATCTTGCAGTATGAAACCCAAAGGCAGCCAGGGGGCACAATCCTTCCCTTCAAGAGGTCTTGGTCTTTTGTCTTAAGGCTCTCAACTAATTGAATGAGGCCTACCCCATTATGCAGGGGCATCTCAAAGCATGCTGATTGAAATGTCAATTTCATCTGAAAAATACCCAAGGCAGGAAAAATCACTTGAGCCCAGAAGTTTGAGCCAGCCTGGTGAGACGCTGTCTCAAAAATAAATAAATAAGCAGCATTTTGTCAGTGAGGTGTACAGATGGACCAAGGGACATTGATGTACATGCCCACATGGGCGAATCAGAGTAAACAGAAATTTAACATGTGCAAATGTGGCTTAGTCCTTGCTCTTGCTCTTCTATATTAGCTGTGCCTCTCCTAGATTCAGTTTCCTTACCATCTCTCAAGGACCAGATAGCTATGCTTTAGAGAATTTACAGCTTTAACAGCCTATGGATCCTGTCTGGAGGAACAAGTAATAAAGGGAGGGGGAGAGAGATATGGGAACCTTTCATTTAGCTACATTAATCAATTGTATTTTAAATTTATCTTGGCATGGTGTGGTGGCCACATTTGTAATCTCAGTGACACAGGAGGCTGAGGCAGGAGGATCCCAAGTTCAAGGTCATCCTCAGCAACTTAACAAGATCCTGTCTAAAAACAAAAAATTAAAAGGACTGGGGATGTAGCTGAGTGGTGAAGTGCTCCTGGATTCAATCCCCAGTGCAAAAAAAAAAAAAAGAAAGAAAATTCACCTTGTATTAGTTTACAGTAGACTACTTTCAATGTTTTTTTTTTAAAGAGAGAGGGTGAGAGAGAGAGTTTTTTAATATTTATTTTTTAGTTTTCGACGGACACATCATCTTTGTATGTGGTGCTGAGGATCGAACCCGGGCCGCACGCATACCAGGAGAGCGCGCTACCGCTTGAGCCACATCCCCAGCCCTCAATGTTTTTTCTTTCTTGAATGTCTACCCAGCATCCAGGTGCAGAGCTTAGATGGGGTAGCAAACAATCGTGTCTACACCACAACATGGTAAATGCAATCAAGCTGAGTAGTGGTGGGGATGACTAGGAAGGGATGACTGGCTTCAGAGCTGGCTCTAAGTCAGGCTTAATGGCAAGTGTCTATGATGGGCAGAGGGTGGGCAGAATGAATCCTATCGACTACTAACCCTTATCTTCAGTTGCTACCACATTGACTTAATAAAAAAATTTGGGATCTAAACTGAATCCTTTCATGAAACATCCAGTCTTCTCCTGGTCAAGTCTGCATTTGTCACACTTTTCAAAAAAGAAAAAAGAAAAATGAAGCCCTAGAGCCCATAAATATGACATATTGAGCCAATAAATACAGTTTACAAGTAATTATGATTTACATGCAGTATCCAGTAGGGATTTTATAGTATTATAAAACTGAAAGTTGGGATCCCACCAAGTTCTCCAACAGGGATAAATATACCACTGTGTGCAACTCTAGATGCTCAGAAAATCTGTTTACCAGTTGGTGTCCCAGGACTGCCGGCCTTTGTGCCTGCTGATTTATTATTTATCTACAAGGCATAGAATTGAAGGAACTTTTCCAGAAGCCTCCAAGCCTCATGTAGGGTTTGACCCTAAAATTGAAATTGCCAGGAGTTGTGGTCTGAATTTGTCCCCCACAGTTCATGTGCCGGAACCGTAATTCCCAGTGCAATGGTGTTGAGAGGTGGTGAGAGCTTTAGGAGGTGTTTAGGTAATTAAGAGGAATCAACGCCATTCTGATAGGACTTGCTCAAGTCACATTCTTGCAAGACTGAATTAGTTACTTCAACAGTAAATTGTAGCCAGGAATGGTGGCACATGCCTGTAATCCCAGCATCTTGGGAGGCTAAGACAGGAGGCTGAACTCAGCCTCAGCAACCTAGCAAGTCTCTTGGCAACTTAGTGAGACCCTTGTTGAGAGCCACAGCCGAGTCAGAATGGCCCCCTGGCATTTTGGCAGAAGTAATGGTTGCGAGGCGAGCCATTAAAGTGATGCTGGATTGATTCAATTGTATATAGACCCCTGCTGTCCGCCTTGGGCGCCCACTACTTTGGAGTTCTCGCGGGGATCTCCTGGGGAGTTCGTGTTGGTTGATGAAGTTCCAGTGGAGGGAGTTCCGGTTGGTGTGGTGTGTCGGAGAGGGGCTGCGTGGGTGGTGTTCGGGAGAGTTCCCGGGGAGTGTGCGTGGAGTGCTGTTGGAGTTCAGGCAATAAAGTTTCCTGTTTGAACATACAAGTGCTTTGTGGCGGCTCCGTGATTTGTGCCCAGCCAGACTGCGGCAAATTACATAGAATATTCTATGTCTTATCAACATTAATTCTGAGTATCTCTAAATAAGTCTGCATATTTAGACAAAAAGTGCCCAGCACCTACCTGACAACCACAGTGCTCATCGGAGGCTCTTTTATGTTCCTCCTCCATAAGCGGCACTTCTTCCACCCGTCACTCACATTGTTCATGGCTTTTCTTTGCCATGAGTGCATTCTGCTTGGCTTAGGAGTCAGACTAATCTCTTTCGGCAATTCATGTCTTGCCAAGATCCTTTCTAAACAGGAAAATTCAGATATCTCACCTGGTGATAAGATAAGCATTATTACAACTCCATGTTCCTTTCCATCTTTGCATAGCAAGAGTAACTTAGCATTAAAGTAAGAACGGACACTCATGCCTTCTCATAATCCTTTTCAGCTGTGTCATTTCTTTATTTCAACAATATTGCTGGTGCCATTTAGACCTTAACCTGGTCCTGGACATCAAATGGAAGCACTGTAAATGCAGGAATGAATGACCAAAGCATGAAGGGACTACCATGAATACTGTTGGTTACTTGTGCATGATTCTCAAACTTATAGCAAGTTACCCTACAATTATTATTATCAGAATTCTCATCTTCACTTTTTTTATATTTTTAATTTTTAATATTTATTTTTCAGTTTTCGGCGGATACAACATCTTTGTTTGTATGTGGTGCTGAGGATCGAACCCAGGCCGAACGCATGCCATGCGAGCGCGCTACCGCTTGAGCCACATCCCCAGCCCTCTCATCTTCACTTTTATTGCATACTTAGAGATGTACATTTTGAAGCCTCTCAGAAGAAATGGGATGAATGCTGACAATACTGTCCAGCTCTTAATTTGGGGCTTCAGATTACTGGTGACTTTGCCTGAGCAAGGGCTACAACATAAGAAATCAACTTAAGGGGCTGGGGATGTGGCTCAAGAGGTAGCACGCTCGCCTGGCACCGATCCTCAGCACCACATACAAACAAAGATGTTGTGTCCGCCGAAAACTAAAAAATAAATATTAAAAAATTCTCTCCTCTCTCTCTCTCTCTCTCTCTCTCTCTCTTTAAAAAAAAAAAAGAAATCAACTTAATAGCATGCCTCATCAGGAAGAACGTGGGAGTGTATTTTATCAATCATTTCTGTTTCTATAAAATTTATTTCTGGCCAAAGATAGACTGGCTTTTCTCACTTTGTTCTAAGCTTGTCATTTTTTGGGTAGGCCAGTGGGAACTGTCTTCCTTCTTGAGACTCAAGGTTTGGACCTTTGCAGCCTACTGCCAGAAATCTCTGGGTGGCCAGAGGTGCAATCATGATGACAGCATGGTGGAACTGCTTTGAGAAGATGAGATCAACACCAGGGGTGTTCACATCCTATTTGTCAGAAATGGAACAGCACCCTTCCCAGGTCACCCTTCCCAGCTCCACAAGAGGTAGGTGCTCCGGGATGTTCTTCTAGATGATGGTGGATGAACCTAGTGCTTCCCCATTGCTCACTTAGTTTTCAAGAACAATGGCAGAATGGGCTGAGAATGTCACATCCTGAGATAAAGGAGAGCTGGTTGGAACACCCTGGTCTGGCCCAGTCTCCTGTCTATAAACCGGATGTCCTTTAATGCTCTCACCCAATGACTCAAATAGCCAGGGTTATAACACCCAGGGTAGACTGCTTTCCAAGATTCCTCAGCTCTGGTGAGAGTGATAATCACACACAGATAAGACTTTATCCAAATGAGCAGCTTTTCTGAGCTGTCACACCTTATAAGAAATGGGGATCCAGGGAGTGTCTCTGAGAGTTGGGAAGATGTTCCATCAAACATTATAGTTCAGGACCTGTAAGCAAGGGGCTGAAAGAAGCAGCCACAACTACTACTATGGAAATCTGAACACTGTAGGAAGCTATTCATAAGGCTTTGGGATGGACACACTGAAATCCAAGAGAAAAAGACCAGTGTTTTGGTATCTGAGACAGGTGATAATTGGTAGTATAGGATTCCATATTCCCAATGTCACTCCTATCTATCCAGGTGTAATTCAGCTTTCTAGAATTATTTTCTATCTTTCACCAGAATATAATTAAGCATACTGCTTCTTTATCAAGACAGACTTCCTGAATGAAAAGAAAAAAGAAAAGAAAAGGAAGGGGAAGAGAAGACCAGCTAAGCTGACTACATAGTGTTTTTATTGATAAAAGTTGACTTATATTGTAGGGTAAACTTCTTATCTCTTCTTCAACTGTAACAATTTGAGAACTAACATCCACTTTGAAGATCACACCTTGAATAACTCAACGGTCCATTGGAGCAAATTAGAAAATGAGAGAACACTCAAAAATGTTATGCTGGAAGAGAAGCAGACCTCACAGAGATTCAAAGTGAGCCTGCCTAGGAATACGATCAAACTGGTCCAGTTCTCTTTTCTCCAGCTGAACCATGATGGTCCCTCCCATAGCATGATAGTAAGCAGAACCCCACAGTACCATGAATTGGCTCAAAGGATCTTAACTTGGCAGTCTGACTAAATGGTATATTGCTGGGTGAATAGGTTGATCAGTAGAGGCCTCAGAACCATTTCAAACGGGTCAAGCACAGGACAGGAAACTGAGGCTCCTGCTTGGTGGTTTAAGGCCTGGGGGGCTAGATAGCCTCTACCTACTGCCTTTAGTGGCAGTACCAGTATCAGGATTTCTTAGTTGAGTTTGATATTTAATTTAATTAATTCAATTCAGGTATTTGGTAACATCCACTTAAAATCTATATACTTTCATATATATTTTTTTCCTCAAACAAAAATTTTAAATGATTTTCATACATATTCCTATGGTTTTACTGAGCGTTCCCCCAAAGGACCATTTGCAAAGTCTTAGTCCCCAGGGTGGCACTATTGGATGCTGTATATCTTTAAGAGGTCCTTAGGTCATTGGTGGTGTGCCCTTGAAGCCAATTGTGGAACGATGGTCTTTGTCTCTCCCTCTCTTTCTCTCTCCCTCTCCCTCCCCCCTCTCCAGTTGAAAATGTAATAATTTGCTTGCTTCTACATGCACTGCCACCATGATATATTACCATCCACTACCCTCACCAAAACTGAAAAAGTGCAAGTGTCATGTCTGAAACTCCAAAACTCTGAGCTTAATAAATCTTTTCTCTTTATTAGTTGCCTCAGGTATTTTGTTGTAGTCACATGAAGCTAATACACATATACATATTTTGATACTTTAAAACATCTCAGATACTCTGTAAGTAACTAGGGATAAATGAGAGAAAATGAAAGAGAAGAATATTCAACAAAAATGATAAATTATCATGTTCTCTAGTATGAGTGATTATATTTTAGTACTGTATACCATGATAAGATAAAAACTCAGAACTCACTTTGAACATTTAATTGGGCCTTAAGGAAGTGTTCTAGTTTTTCAAATAAAATACAATAAGTATATGATGCTTCAAGAAATTATTTAAAACTGAGGGCACAGCTCAATGGTAAAGCCCTTGCCTAGCACGTGTGAGGTCCTGGTTTGATTCTTCACACTACAAAAGACATTATTTGAAGTAGAATAATATTGATCATAAATTTATAGGTGAAGATTTGGAGATATTAGATTATACACTGCTTGAAGGTTTTATTTTTATTTTAAAGCATGAAATTAAGTGCGTGTTGGATGGATGGATGGATGGGTGGATGGATGGATGGATGGATGGATAATGGATGGATGAAGGATGGTGGATAGATTAGAATCACATTGAATACAAATCAACATTGACAAAGTATATAACCAGTTTACCAAGCCACCATGTAGATATTTATATGTGTTTGTACCAGAAAGTTACTTTGGCACCTAATTGTATTTTCCCATGTACCTAAAATCACAGATTTGACAGTTGCCCCAGGATTACTAGTATCTGAACTGCATATACTTCTGGTAGTCGCCCTGTAGGTCTCCACCAAGGCCACCTACTCTATGGGAACAGATCTTCCCTACTGCCTCACCTCTCCTAGTATATCCCCACCAATTAGCTAAACAGCTCAGAAAGTATTTGGGGGCAAAAGCAATAAATTAACCAAGAGAAGTAACTTCTTTGGAATTGAAAGCAATGAACAAGCAAAAGCTTAAACTTCCACTTACCTACTTTTCAGTTTGGTACAAGTAAGATATACAAGGAACTGAGTTGCAGAATATATCACACACCATCAAACCAGTAACCATCAATATTGCTCCCCTGTGTGTGGGGTGGGGGGCATCAGGAGGAAGAGCACCACTTGAGGAGACTGTGGATGCAGATGGAAGCTGTTTATGTTTTGGAGACAATTATCTAAACAGCAGTATAACTGAATCCATATAGTATAAAGGACCTTCATTTCTCATTGTTATGATCCAAGTCATTATTTAAAACATAAAAGAAAAACTTGGGTGTTGTGATAGACATTTTCCTCCCTCCCTCCCTCCCTCTCTCCCTCCCTTCCTCCCTTCCTTCCTTCCTTCCTTCCTTCCTTCCTTCCTTCATTTTTGAGTAAGCAGTATAGTCTAATACAGTCATAGCTTCCTTGTGGATGAGGACGGCTTTGGCAGGGGAAGTAACAAAATCTATTTTTAAGGTTAAAAGAAATTTTTCCCAGAAGCTTTATACACAGTAGCAGTGAGATATCAGAATTCATTACCACATTCATAATATGATGAAGAAGAATATGAGAGATAGGATCATCTCCTTAGAATTGTCTTTCGAGGCAATCATGATACATTTGGAAATTGCATTTTGAAAGTGAAGCAGCCTTGTATAAAGAATTCAGGGCCTCCAAGGCCAATGTGCCCCTGATGGCTGGACCTTGCCTTAGGCCAGATCTTGAAGACACAGCAGTAGAACTCAGAAGAAACCCCTCTTCCCTCAGTGCCAACAACCTCAGCTGTGTCATGCACTTCTTCAAATGGGCTTCCAACCAGAACAAAGGATCAAGATATCAGAACACCTCTGACACGAGGGCACCTCTCAGCAAAATGCCCACCATTTTTACCTGGGAGGAACTACAAGGTGCTAATCACATCAGTGTTGACAGCATCTAAGCTGGGAGACTAACAAAACATAAACATCAGCATACACCTGGAGGATCACTAGAAAATGGAAACCTGCTTGTCCAACCTGACGTAACCACCCACAGCCTTTTCAATGCTAAGTTTCATTTTCTGCCAGGCACGGTAGAGCACACCTGTAATCCCAGTGGCTTGGGAGTCTAACGCAGGAAGATTGCAAGTTTGAAGCCAGCCTCAGCAACTTAGTGAGGCCCTAAGGAATGATAGCAAGACCCTAAATAAAATATAGAAATGGGCTGAGGATGTGGCTCATTGGTTAAGGGCCCCCTGGGTTTAATCCCTGGTATCAAAAACAAACAAACAAACAAACAAATAAATAAGCAAGCTTCTTTTCATTGCAAATTTACACATGAAAAGACTTCCATCAAAAAAAAAAGACTTCCAAAAAAAAAAAAAAAGACTTCCATCAAAATAAATAAAATTAAACAACTTCAAGATGTCTACAGAGTGAAAAGATGAAGTAGGATTCATCTTGTCCTGAATTTGATGTCACCTTCCAAAACTTTTTTATTCATTGACATATGTTTTTGTATGTACAAAGTCCAGTTTTATTTTGGCATAAACAGACTCCTTTTGTGCTTCTTTTGCAGCTTGTTTATCAAAACTCTACATTACATTTTGTAGATGTCTGCCAATCTTTGTTGTGGTTTGAATCTAAAACATTCCCCCTAAAAGCCCATATGTTGAAGGCTTGGTTCCCATTCTGTGGTGCAAATGGGAGGTGGTGGACTCTTTAGAAAGCAGGACCTAGCGGGAGGAAGTTAGGTCACTGGAGGCGTGCCCTTGAAAGGGACATTGGGAGCAGGTCCCTTCCTCTCTCCTTCCCTCTTTCTCTCTCTTTCTTCATGTGGCCACCAAGCTCTTCTCCCCACTGCTCTCTTGTGATGCTCTGCCTTACCACAGGACCAAAAAACAACAGAGCTAACTGACCATGGACTGAAACCTCCAAAACCAAAAGCCAAAATAAACCTTTCTTCCGTATGTTGATTTAGTTAAGGTATTTGTCATAACAACAGAAAGTTAACATAATTTTTTTATCATAGCAACCCTCAGTTTGGATATATTCATTTAATCATTCTGCTACTTAATGAAATTAGGCTGCTCACAATTTTTCACTGTTATAACAATGGATCAGAGCATATCCATGTCCATGCAGCTGTCTGCACAGGTGTGAATGTGTGTGTGGAACAGTAAGTGGAAGAGGAATGGCTGATTTGAAGAACAAGTCTATGTAACAGAATAGTGTGAATTTTTTTCTGTTATCTCAGTTGTGTCCCAAGGCTCTAAAAAACAAAAAACAAACAACAACAAAAAAAAATTCAGCAGGTGCCAGATATCCTGTACATAAAATGCTTACCTGTCTCCTAAGCATTCTTAAGACACTTGAGGATTTGGTTAGCACTGAGTAGTTGGGTCCTATGAACTACAGCATTTTCCCTTCTCTCCCTGGCTTTAAGAGGTAATTTAAGAGAACTGGGTTGGACTAACTCCCCTAACTCCTGGTGAATTAGTTTTCTAGGACTGTCATAAACTGGGTGCACAAATTGGGTGGCTTAAAACCACAAATTTGTTATCTCACAGTTCAGGAGGCTGGAAATCAGAAACCCAGGTGTCCGAAGGGTCGTGCTTCCTCTGAAACCTCAAGGGGAGATTTTTCTTTGCCTCTTCCTCAATCCTGCTGTTCCCCAGGGATCTTTGGCTTTCCTTGACTATAGATGTTTCACGTTCATCTCTGCCACCACTGTCACATGGCCACCTTCTCCTTGTGAATCTCTTCTCATAGAGACATCAATCATATTGGATTAAGAACCCACGCTGTTCCAAGTTTGACCTCATCTGAACTTAATTAATTACACTTGCACCCTATAAAGACCCCACTTCCAAATGTGGTAATGTTATGGAGTACTCAGGGTTAGGTCTTCAATATATATTCAGCAGGGGAGGGGTGTGTGGCCACAGTTCAACCCCTAACACTTGGAAACATGCGTTGGGGAATGGCTGGGGCCATTTGTGAGCAGCCTAATTTCATTTCATTCAGTAGCAGAATGATTAAATGAATGTATCCAAACAGAGGGCTGCTATGATTAAAAAAAATAATTATTTCTCATTTCCTCTGAGACCAGAGGAAAGGGGGCAGCGTTGGAAGTCAGTTGTATTTTCATCAACTGGATGAAGACATGGGGAAAGGGGGCTTAATTTTTTTTTTAAAGAGAGAGAGAATTTTTAAAATATTTATTTATGTATTTATTTTCAGTTTTTGGTGGACATAACATCTTTATTTCATTTTTATGTAATGCTGAGGATCGAACCCAGCGCCCCGCGCATACCAGGCCTGCACGCTACCGCTTGAGCCACATCCCCAGCCTAAGGGCTTAAATTTTTTACAAGCCAAATGTAAACCTCCTGGAAAGTAGTTGGCTTGAAACCATGTTGACCAGGATCACAAGAGGGATTCTGTGCAAGGATGAGGAAATCTTAGTTGAAATAGGAGAGACCAGTGCCATAAAAAAGCTGGGAAGGGGGTGGAGCTCTGATTGAGTGTTTGTGCGCCTCCAATGCATGTTGGTATCCTACCCCCAAGTGACTGGTCTTGGGGCTGGGACCTTCCTGATGGGATTAGTGCCCTTAGAAACTAGTTCCTGGAGAGACCCACTGCTTCTACCACTAGGCAAGGGCAGGGCAAGAAGCTGTGGTCTCTCAGCCAGAAAATCCTCAGCAGACACTGAATCTGCTTTGACCTTGGACGACCCCAGCCTCCAGAATCGTGAGAAATGAATTTCTGTTGTTTAGAAGTCGCCTGGTCTGTGGTATTTTGTTACAAGGGCTAGAACTAGGGCAGGTGGAGATAAAGGAAGGGAAATACTGGCAGAGGCTGTGCAAATAGAACCCAGCAATAGCAACTCACCAAAGAACCCACCCAGATGCCCCAGGAGAGAAAGGAACAGCTTTTCATAGCTGCCACTCAGAGGGCATACATACCAGATCACCTCTCTCTCTCTCTCTCTCTCTCTCTCTCTCTCTCTCTCTCTCTCACACACACACACACACACACACACACACACAGGCACTTAACCACTGAGCCACATCCCCAGGCTCTCTTATTTTTTATTTTGAGACAGGATCTCACTAAGCTGCTCAGAGCCTCACGGAATTGCTAAGAATTTGCAATCCTCCTGCCTCAGCCTCCTGAGCTGCTGGGATCACTACCCCTGGCAGTGATCTGATATTTTGCCAGTCAAGAAAAAGCTTTTTAGTTCCTCTCCTCTCCTACCTTCCACTCTCATTTGTGTCTCCTAACAGAAGCCAGCAAGGGAAGAGTTGGAGCAACAAAAAGAAAAGAAGCCCCCGTACTGCCTCCTCCTGGTTTCCAAACAGGCGCAGACAGGTTTTAAACTGGATGAGAATTTAGTCCTTTGATATTAGAGAAGACTTTTCATTATCAACACGACCAGAAAATCTATGAGATTTTCCTGTAATTTTACCCAAGGCTAAGGGACAAGAAGTTAACACAATGGGTCAAAACAAGTTATGAGAAAGACAATCACCTTCTACCAAGTTCAGTTTCAATAAGCTAATGACATACATTTGAACTTTTGACAAAGACTTTCAAATTATCCTTCAAAAAGCCTGAATCAATTCATAGTATGTGAGGATATTAATTTACCCACAAGTTCATTATGATTAATCATTTTAAATTTGAAAAGTAGGATGCCTAAAACGATCTCCTTGTTATATCTTTTACTTCCTTAAGGACCAGAGAGTTCAAACTTCTTTTCATCTTATTGATTTATGGCTAATCATGCGGATTGCCGATGCAAACATTTATCTATTAGGATGTTTTTGTTTTTCTTGATGATTTATATGTTCTTAATGTAATCTGTAATGTGGCCTAGATACCTGGACTGAGGGACTAGAGATTAATCAGAATACAAAGGGCCAGATTTGCCATATAGTTTAAAAATCATTATGCCAATATCTACCTTACTTCTCTGGTTTGTGTTTGAATCACTGTGGCACCTTCTAATTTTGTCTTCTAAGATTGTAAGGGTCCGGCAAAGCGTCGGAGGAAGAGACCACCAAGGGACCGCGACTCATGCAACAGCAAGTGGGGTTTATTGAGATTCCAGCATGCTGGGGCTCCGTGCTCACTCAAGAAGGGAGAACAGCCCAGAGCCCAGAGCAGGGGCTGAGCACTGCTTAAGTACACTTCTTGGGGAGGGCGGGGACTTTACATACATCAAAGTCTCCTTTAACAAATCATCATACACCGTGGGAAAATCAAACAATTCCTAAACATGATTAGTTCATTCATTGGCGGGAACAGGTCAGGCGGGGGTGATTGGTTACTCCTAAAGCGGGGTACACATTCAAACTGATTGGTCCAGGCCCTGCGATGCCTACGTGCAAGGCTACACAGAGCCCTTAAGTTATTAAACAACCAGGCGGTCAGGGGAAATATTTACTGGGCAGTTCCAAGCATTGTCTTAACAGCTACAGGAATTTCAGGTTTTACATGTAGCCTAGGAACTTAACAATACCTGGTCCTTTACATTTTAACTCAGGCCTTGCAGCTTAGAAACTTTACAATGCCCGGTCTTTTATACTTTAACTTTTACACTTTAACTTCAATTTCTTTTACCCTTACAAGATCATAGGCGGGGCTGGGGATGTGGCTCAAGCGGTGGCGCGCTCGCCTGGCATGCGTGCGGCCCGGGTTCGATTCTCAGCACCACATACAAACAAAGATGTTGTGTCCGCCAAAAACTAAAAAATAAATATTAAAAAAAAAAAATCATAGGCGCAGGTGGCTGCCACCTACCTGTGTCCTCCACTTAGTCATGAGAAATTCAGGAGGTAGACTCCACTCAATTCTCCAAATCAATCAAATTAGCAATGTCCCTGACCAAATTTCAGGAATAGCAGGTCACTCCAAACTGCAAAAAGTCACAGTTAGTAGCTAGGCATGGTGGCACATGCCTATAATCCAAAGTACTCAAGAAGCTGAGGCAGAAGGATTAAGTGAGTTCAGGAATTTAAGGTCAGCCTGGGCAATATAGCCAAGACCCCATCTCAAAAATAATAATAATGATAAGAAATTGAAGGTTACTTATAATTCCCAGGGGGGAATATCCAGCTTCTTCCATGGCAAGAAGAGGAGAAGGAGGAAACAGAGCAAAGGAACAAAGTTTAAACTCTAACCTTCAACTTGGAAGTTCTCTCACTATTGTAAAGCAAAATCTAAAACATATTTTGTAAATTCAGTGTACTTCCCACCTTGGTCCAATTCCATCTTTCAAACAGATATTCTTTGCCTAAAGTAGAGTGATAAACCAAGTGCCTGTAATCCTAGCAGCTCAGGAGGCTGAGGCAGGAGGATCACAAGTTCAAGGCCAGTCTCAGCAACTTAGCTCAAAATAAAAAATAAAAAGGGCTGGGGATGGGGTTCAGAACCCAGGGGTTCAATCCATAGTACCAAAAAAAAAAAATTGGACAAAACAAAAGGAACTGATCGCACCTGCAATGTCAAGGATAAATTCTTACTTGTGGCTAAAAGAAGAGGCAGTTTTACCAAGATGAAGTATGTGCTTACTAATAGAGTTCATGAACACCCTCTACCCACATACATTTTTTTTTATCCTCTTCGCTCTGGTAGGATTGAAGCAGCTCCACAAGATGGTTTGGAAGCAGTTTGTGAAGGTTAGAAAGAGTCTCAAAGGTATGACACAGGACATCAGGCTGGGTATAGTCCTTATGCTCCAGTTTCTCAGGGATGATGATGTTCAAGTCAGAAGGGTTGTTGCTGGCTGTTCCCATGATGGCCCGTGGAGTTACAGAGAAGGACAAATACAAATTGTCAGAGCGTCTGACAATGGTTCTTCCTCCCAGCTTCCCTCCATTCCCAAGAAGAGATGATGGAACTTACTTTTTGCTGATTACTTCACATTCTGAGAGTCACAATGGTCCAGGGACTGACCTAGAACCCTGAGTGCTCATCCTGTACCTTCAAAGCAGAGAAAAGCAGTCAAGTGTCTCAGGGATTTTCTACAGAAATGCTAATTTACTTTCTGGGTATGGACAAGATCTAAGGGGAAAAAATAGAACCTTCCTAAAGGAAGGGAGGAAAAAGCCAATGTGCATCTCTGTCTGAGGTAATTTTCCCCTCTGGCACTTAGAAGAGGCCTTTCACCCTGTGCAAGGATAATTAAGACTCCACAGACAATCGGAAGGGGGCCCTAAGGAGTGTGATTACATCATCACAATCCTGAGCAGATCTGAGAAAAGAACTTCATGGTCCCAAACCAAGGAAATGTCCAGATTAACACAGATAAGAGGCCAAACTGCGTCTTATTTTCTGATCCAAATGAACACTGAGGAAGCAAAGAAAACAAAAGTGCTCAACTTTACTGATAAGAAGCCATGGTAGGCCAAAGAGTAAAGGACAGTAGAGAGATTAAATAATCTTGAACACACCACACTTGATTGTGAGCCCTAAGGAAACAGACTCCTTCTGAAGTGAAGGGCAACTTCCTTATGTTGAAAATTAAAAGCTCCGCATTGTTTTAACTTCTAAACTTCTTCATAATAAGACTGAAGGTGGAAGGGCTGCCCACTCTGGCCTAACAGATGCCAAGGGATTGACTGACAGGTTCTCTGCTAACTAAATCTACATCTGTCTCCTGCCTTTTGTCCCATTTGGCTTTCCGTTCCTTGTAAGTTTTCCTGGCCCCTGAGATCTCTGCAGATGTTGGTATGAAACAGAAAAAGTTTCCTCTCTCCTCCTTCAAAGCTGGCTTTGAGTACAACCTATTTTCCTGCCAATCTGACTGACTCCCCAGTATAAAAGCCTAGCCTTTCTTCCCTTACCTGACACAGTAACAGTTTTGTACCGTGACACTAAGCAAGTTAGAAGCGTCTAAGAGCTACTCCCCAGTTTGGGACAAAAATGCAAATAACAGGGTTTCTTGGAGCTACTCCCTGATTTCAGGCATGTTCCACCTACAGTGAAGATCCCTGTCATTATGAATCGGCCAAGGAACCACAGTGCAACAGGGTTAGAGTTGGGGAAGATGAGCAGAAATGCCATGGGGAAGCTGCTAATATTGGCCAGCTTTTTACCAAACTTGAAAACCTTCAGCCAGGACTCTAAAATTATCCTGATTGTACCATTCACCATTCACATCCAGAGCGTATATGCCTGAAGTCCCAGCTGCTCAGGAGGCTGAGGCAGGAAAGATCACATGAGCTCAAGAGTTTGAGACCAGCCTGGGCTGTAACACAGTAAGACCTTCATCTCCAAAAAAAAAAAAAAATCTATTTCTTAATTTCCAAAGACAAGTAAAACTTTTAAAATAAACTAGTTATATTTAAAATATAAACATATTTAATATTTCTTATAGAACTAACAAGAACCACTTGAATGCAATGTGATTCATAATTGTTTGGGTGTTTTGGGACAGAAAAGGGAATTGATGGGGGTAAGAAAGGTAGAATATTCTAGGAGCTGAAAGACATATTGCCATGGTTTTTCTTCCAAGCAAGTTGAGTGTGTTACTCTGGCCCTTATTTTTATAGATATATGAGAACAAAACCATTCAATGTGCTAGGAAATGATCCATTAAAATGTGATCTTTTTACATACCATGTCAATGTTCTTAATCATTGCTGTAAGTCGTTATGGATGGAATGTTTGCAGCTTTCTGGAGTGTGTTGACTGATGAAAAATCATAAGAGCACAATTATTATTTTTTTTGAGTGACTTATCAAAACGAAACAAAATAAATGCTGTCAAGGATGCTGAGAAAAGGGTATACATTGTTGGTGGGAGTGTAAATTAGCTCAGTCATTATGGAAAATAGTGAGAGGGTCTCACAAGAAATTAAAAATAGAACTACCATAGAGCCAGCAACTCTACTACTGGGTATATACTGAAAGAAATTAAATCGGTACATTGAAGAGTCACTTGCCCTGACATGGGTATTGCAACTCTATAAATGACAACAGGGATATGGAATCAACCTAAATGCCCATCAATGGATGAAAGGATGAAAAAAAAACAAATGTGGTATAAATATACTCTGGAATACTATTCAGCCATAAATCTACTTATTTGTGTATTTTGTGGTACTGGGGATTGACCTCAGAGTGCTCTACCACTGAGCTATAGTCCCAAGGCTTTTTATTATTTATTTTTTTAAATTTTGATTCAGGGTTTCACTAAATTGTCGAGGCTGGCTTCAAACTTGTTATCCTCCTTCCTCAGCCACTTAAGTAGCTGGGATGACTGGTGTGTGTCACCACCTCTGGCATAAATTTTATTTTTAAATGAATTGTCAGATGGGTACATTTTGCATTTTACAATGAGGAAGACTTCTAGTAAACGGCTCTATTTTCTAATTGTAGTGATGAGAAGCACATTTTTTAGGGTGGGAGTGACAGTCACTGTAGATGCTGGGCTGCTGACTGTGTGATCTCGGTTCAAGCCAACCAGGTCTCAGCCTTGGGTAATAAAGAGTCTGATAAAACACATGCTTCTATTTTCTATCTTGTTTTGTGAATCTCTTATTTGCAATCCTATTCTCCAAAGGCCAATATATTTACCTTTGTCAAAACCAAATTTTTAATGTATAATTATTTTGTGCCAAGAACAGATTCGAGAGCATTCTCCTAAGCCAGGGCAGGCACCTCTCCTTGCTGTGAGGTTCAGTTGCTATGACAGAGCAGCAGGCTGCTTAGGCGATTAGCAGCACATTATTAACTAAATTAATCCCGCAGTGTAGCCGAAGCAGTGGGAGCAGAACTCTGGGTTGTTTGTCTATTCGGGCTCTTTTATTCATGAATTTTAGGTAAACAGCAATTCCTTTTTTTTTGTTTCAAAGAGGGTTGTTGTGTCTCCTGAATACCTTTCCCTTCCCTCGGGCCACGGTGGAGGAGGTGACAAGGTCAGCTGGCTTCCGGAAGGCAAAGTATTCAGTAATGTTCAGAGAAAGAAGATCATTTCCAAATTTCTCAAAGGAAACGTTCTGAAGGGAGTACTCCTATCAAAGCAGATGCAGAGGGAGGATACCGACTCCCAGAAAGAGGATCCCAGCTACACCTTTACTGACATCAGAAAGTAAGTTCTGATATAACTTAGACCAAAATTGAAAGCGAGCCCAGCCTGGTGCCACACACCTATAATGCTAGTGATTGGGGAGGTGGAGGCAGGAGGGTGGTAAGTTCGAGGCCAGCCTGAGCAACTTAACCCTGTCTTTTTTTTTTTTTTTAAGGGAAGGGGGCTGGGAATGTGGCTCAGTGGTAAAGCGCCCAAGGTTCAATCCCAGTATTGGGGGAGGGAGTGGGAAAGGAGTGAGTTTTTGCTGTGAGGCTAGGAACATATAACTCCAGAGGATAGGAAGACTGTAGCATCTAAAGATAGGAAGACTTTGGAAGCAAGGTAAATTCAGAAAATCATATTGCAGTAAAATCAAAATAAAGGAGGAAACACATGATTGAAAATTTACTTCAAAGTACTAGCTACAACATATGCAGATGTAGAAAGTACTGATGTGCATGCTTTTCTTTCTTCCTTTTGGATGTATATACAGAAACATCACTATCACCTTCATTCTAGGAATAAAGAGATTTAAAAAAAAAAAGATTTAAGTAGATTTTAAACAAGATTTCTTATATTTTTGCAAGAAAAGGTTGGCCTCCCAAATAACACCTAAGGAAGCAAAGCATTGAAGGTTAATATTTAAAATGAAACTTCAAAGTAGAAAAGAAAAACTAAAACAACTTCGAAGCAGGGGAAAAAATGTACATACATCTTTAAAAGTAATTATATAAACACAAGAAAGTCAGGATATTTAAGATGAATTCTCTTAGAAACAGGGTCCTAAATCTGGATAAATAGAATCTACCATTCCTAAAAGATACAGCGGTTGCTAGGAATAAATAAATAGATAAATAAGGATTAGTTATCTAAACCATATGCTAAATACAAATTGTCCATAATTCATTTGAAATGTTTCACACTGGTTGAGCATCTTATTTGAGAATGATAACAACAAAGTATAATTCTAATTAACTATTGCTCATTAGAAAATATTGTCCTGACTTTCTGAAAATAACTACACAGAAGAAGATTCTGCTGTAGTACTTGCCAACCATGATCGTAGTAAACTGAAAGGGAAGTAAAGGTGGGTAGGGCAATTGCATGGGCAATATCAAAACATGGAAGGCACTGCAGGAGGCAGACTGAAATGGAATTCTTTTCCTGAAGGATAAATAGAAACTAAGAAAACCTGCTACTGACATTTGTTGCACGATCTAGGACATTAAAAGGCATATGTGTCCAGGTGCCTTGCACCCCATAGTTACCTGGTAGTCAATTCCCTGGGTCATGGAATTTGGTGGCAAGGCAGGCTTTTTGGAGCCCTCTGAAGTGATTGGTCCAAGGCTTGCCTTCTTTCCCTCTGATTTAGACCATCTCATGGTCAATAATGCAGGAGTGAGCTAAATGCCAAGAGACAGCATTTATACCTTGTCCCACTTTGTTTATGAAAGATTGGTTTCACTCCAAACTAAAGAAGTGCATATGTCAATTAAGGAATGCTTGAAGCTACCACTAGGAACTAAGTGCTGGGTGTGGCCTTGAGATGTCATTGAAGGGAGGTACATTCTGTTGGGCCAAGGACTGAAGCTAAACCTGAGCCTAAACTATTGTGGTCAGAGCTGTATTAAAGCCAAACCAGACCCAAAAGGGCTCCGGGAAGGTACCATTCTCTTAGTTTTAACACCACCCAAAACCTTTCGTATTTAGTGATGACAGAAGAGGCAGCCAC
This sequence comes from Marmota monax, assembly GCF_021218885.2. NCBI lineage: Eukaryota > Metazoa > Chordata > Mammalia > Rodentia > Sciuridae > Marmota > Marmota monax. The sequence continues at coordinate 5,052,618 of NW_026693024.1, read as the reverse complement.
AATTTCGATATTGATGTCGAATCATGAAGAAGTCTCCCAGAGAAAGAAAGAACAGTTAATTAGGAATGATGATAGGAGAAAAAGGCTTTTAAGAATAATTTCTGTCGAGGGAAAAAAGAATTGTGGAAGATCGTATTGATGGATGACAAATCTTAGAGGTGCTCGAAGGGAACAGGAATCAGTTCAAGTCTTGAAAATCAAAAGGAGAGGCAGAAAAAGAAATAGAAAGAAAGGGAGATGGCCGAGGATAAGCCCGAACTGGGAAATTTGCACACGCTGATGAACCTGCACTCATGTGTGCACAAAGAGCTTCTGTCTGGGGTGGTGGTGATAATTTTCCAGATACATATACTTGTAGACAGTATCAGCTGGGACTACATGGACCCCAATGTTGACCTCAATTCACTACTTTTCAAGTAATTGTAAGTTGGAAAAAGTTACTTAATATATCTGAAGTTCAGGTTACTTGTTTTAAAATAATAACTAGTAGACTTGCTTCATGGGGTGGTTAGTAGTATTAGATTGATTAATCAATCTAGAATATTCAATAATATGTTGGCACCTTGTAACCACAACATATATTCTAGCAAATACTATTTTTTTTCAGTAATTGAATGAATTCAAATTTTACTGAGTACCTACTATATGCCAGGCAACTTGCTAAATATAAAAAGAGTAGGTCTCACCTTCATGTTGCTAAGATAGTGACCTGTTGCAAATGAATAATTATAATGTCACATGAGCAAGAAATTGTAAGTAAATCATTTTATCAGAACCCAAAAGAAGGGGTTTTGATAGAAGTCTTGCAGGGGATAGTAGTTTATTCTTCCTGAGAAGTCCGGAAAGATTACTTCTGAGCTAGAACTATGACTAGAGTTAACTACGCAGACTAAAAATAAAATCATTTCTTTTTTCAAAGGAGGCCTTATTGCAGGAAAAGTAAAAATGATGTACATCCTGGAGGACAGAGAAGTTTGGGAAATTGTAAAATGTCTGAAATAGGTGCTGTAGTAGGCACTGGGAAGGAAAGGTGATTCCCAGATACTTCAAGGCTGGCTGCAGAATTTTTTTTTTGTTATTATTATTTTTTTAATTGCTTTTATTTTTTAAATACATGACAGCAGAATGCATCACAATTCTTATTACACATATAGAACACAATTTTTCATATCTCTGTATAATAAAGTATGTTCACACCAATTCATGTCTTCATATATGTACTTTGGATAATTGATGTCCATCACATTCCACCATCATTGCTAACCCCCGGCACCCTCCCTTCGCCTCCCCCACCCCTCTGCCCTATCTAGAGTTCGTCTATTCCTCCCATGCTCCCTCTCCCTACCCCACAATGAGTCAGTCACCTTATATCAGAGAAAACATTCACCATTTGTTTTGGGGGGATTGGCTAACTTCACTTAGCATTATCTTCTCTAACTCCATCCATTTACCTGCAAATACCATAATTTATTTTTTTCTTTATTGCTGAGTAATATTCCATGGTGTATATATGCCACATTTTAAAAATCCAAAATTCATCTACTGAAGGGCATCTAGGTTGGTTCCACAGTTTAGCTATTGTGAATTGTGCTGCTATAAACATTGATGTGGCTGTGTCCCTGTAGTATGCTGTTTTTAAGTCCTTTGGGTATAGACCGAGGAGAGGAAGAGCTGGGTCAAATGGTGGTTCCATTACAAGTTTTCCCAGGAATCTCCATACTGCTTTCCATATTGGCTGCACCAATTTGCAGTCCCACCAGCAGTTGTATGAGTGTACCTTTTCTCCCACATCCTCGCCAACAGTTATTATTGTTTGTCTTCATAATAGCTGCCATTCTGACTGGAGTGAGAATGGTATCTTAGAGTAGTTTTGATTTGTATTTCTTTAATTGCTAGAGATGATGAACATTTTTCATATATTTGTTGATTGATTGAATATCCTCTTCTGAGAAGTGTTTGTTCATGTCCTTGGCCCATTTATTGATTAGGTTATTTGTTTTTTTGGTGTTTAGCTTTTTGAGTTCTTTATATACCCCAGAGATTAGTGCTCTATCTGATGTGTGAAGGGTAAAAATTTGCTCCCAAGATGTAGGCTCTCTATTCACCACAGATTGTTTCTTTTGCCGAGAAGAAAACTTTTAGTTTGAGTCCATCCCATTTATTGATTCTTGGTTTTAATTCTTGCGCTATAGGAGTCTTATTAAGGAAGTTGGAGTCTAATCCCACCTGATGAAGATTAGGGCCTACTTTTTATTCTATTAGACGCAGAGTCTCTGGTTTAATTCCTAGGTCCTTGATGTACTTTGAGTTGTGTTTAGTGCGTGGTGAGAGATAGGGGTTTAATTTCATTTTGTTGCATATGGATTTCCAGTTTTCCCAGCACCATTTGTTGAAGAGGCTATCTTTTCTCCAATGTTTGTTTTTGGTGCCTTTGTCTAATATAAGATACTTATAATTTTGTGGGTTTTATCTGTGTTCTCTATTCTGTACCATTGATCTACCAGTCTGTTTTGGTGACAATACCATGCTGTTTTTGTTACTATTACTCTATAGTATAGTTTAAGGTCTGGTATAGTAATACCACCTGCTTCACTCTTCCTGCGAAAGACTGCTTTAGCTATTCTGGGTCTCTTAAATTTTCCAGATGAATTTCATGATCGCTTTTTCTATTTCTATGAAGAATGCCATTGGTATTTTGATCTTAATTGCATTAAATATGTATAGTGCTTTTGGTAGTATGGTCATTTTGATAATATTAATTCTGCCTATCCAAGAGCAAGGTAGATCTTTCCATCTTCTAAGGTCTTCTTTGATTTTTTTCTTTAGGGTTCTGTAGTTTTCATTGTATAGATCTTTTACCTCTTTCGTTAAATTGATTCCCAAAAAGTATTTTAATTTTTTTGAGGCTATTGTAAATGGGGTAGTTTTCCTCATTTCCCTCTCAGAGGATTTGTCATTGATATACAGAAATGCCTTTGATTTATGGGTATTGATTTTATATCCTGCTACTTTGCTGAATTCATTTACTATTTCTAGAAGTTTTCTGGTGGTTCATCACATCAATAGTTTCAAAGATAAGAATCATATGATTATCTCAATAGACGCAGAAAAGGCATTTGACAAAATACAGCACCCCTTTATGTTCAAAACACTAGAAAAACTAGGGATAACAGGAACATGATCTCAACATCCTAAAGGCTATCCACACTAAGCCCCAGGACAACATCATTCTAAATGGAGAAAAATTTAAGGCATTCCCTTTAAAAACTGGAACAAAACAGGGATGCCCTCTGTCACCACTTCTATTTAACATAGTCCTTGAAATACTGGCCAGAGCAATTAGACGAAAGAAATTAAAGGGATACAGATAGAAAAAGAAGAACTTAAATTAGCGCTATTTGCTGATGATATGATTCCATACCTAGAAGGCCCAGAATTTGTTTTTTAATATTGATGAATTAGGAGAGCATTTGAGGTCCATGTGTTAGAGCTGTGGGATGGAAAAGAGACTAGAGAGGGGACAGCCTGGTAGGGAGACCGCCAAGGAAGCTGCAGGGAATGAGGCCTCTATTGCTCTTATTCATTGGCCTTCACTGATTTGGCCCAGCCCAGTTTTAAAGTCGGGGGATACCCCACAGAATGCAGGCAAGTCTCTCCTTGTCTACTAGGGGTAAACAGATAACAAAAAAGCAAACAAATCAAGGAATTAACAAATAAAATTGAGGAGCCAGGCATAGTGGCACACACCTGTAATCCCAGCCACTCTGGAGGCTCAGGCCAGTGGATCATGAGCTAACAGCCAGCCTCAGCATCTTAGTGAGGCCCTAAGCAACTTAGTGAGATCCTGTCTCAAATAATAAAAATAAAAAATAAAAAGTTCTGGGGATGTGACTCAGTGACCCTGGGTTCAATCCCTAGTACCCCAAACAAACAAAAACAAATAAAATTGAGGAATACAAATGATTAAATAAAGGTAGAATAAAGCACGTAGGAAGGCCTGAGAGGAAAATGGAGATGCAGAGGGAGACACCTGTGAGCTGGGATCAGAGATCCAAGAGACCCTGGAATCTGTGGTCAACATTTGTTATATACCTGTGTGTGCATTATTCTAAGAAGATTCCATCCTCCTCAGTATATTAAGATGCTTATTGAACTATCTGGGAGATTGAATTTAGAGCCTGGTTTTCAACCCAACAGAACACAATAGTATCATTGGCAAAGTAGTGCAAAAAAATTCTCAAATATAAATTCTTTATTACAAAGAATAAGACTTAACAAACATTTTTTAGTAGTCAGATATGTTTTGTTTCAATTTTTTCTTCTATATTAACCTGTTGTGGAAAAGTGTGTGTGTGTGTGTGTGTGTGTGTGGTGTGGTGTGTGTATTCATTCATTCCTCCTTTCCTCCTCTCTCATTTCATGGAGCTTGGTAGGAGATACGCATTTGTGGGTACAAAATTGGGCTCAATCTAAACGTATCCCAGACAGAAAGAAAAACATGGACTTTTGTTCTTCCTGTCCTAAGACAGATGACTGACCTGAAGCGGACCATCCCGCTTGCTCTCAGCGGGATACTGTTCTTCCATTTTAATCACTTAACGTGTGCGCAGAACAGACTTGACCACATAAATCCAGTCTCTAGGAGTGAGGGGCAACGCTCCGGGAGGCCTGTGCCCAGGCGATCGGCCCGGAGCCTACTGGCCGCCACGCGGAGTCCTCAGCCCCGGGCCGCGGAAGGCCCGAGGAAGCCCGGGGAAGAACCCCGAGGACCCGGGGAAAGGCAGGGGAGGTCCGGGAGGCCTCGGGGAGGGTCCCGGAAGCTTCAGGGAAGCAGCGGAGGCCCTGGAAGGGACAGGGAAGGCCGGGGGAGGCGCAGGCCGCCTCGAGGGCCGGTGGGTCGGCAGTGGCTGCGACCTTGCCGGAGGGGTGCCCTGGGAGCACTCTGCGCCCCGATGGACGAGTGGGCAGCGACGCCCCTGCCGGAGCCGGGGGCCGCGCAGGGGTCGCACCCGAGGCCCGGCGGCCGGCGGCATGGCGCTCCCGACACGCCGGGCGGCCTGGAGACCCCCGAGCGGCTCCCCCTCCGGCCAGCCCCCAACAGACCCGAGGCCCCCGAGTCCCTGTGCCCCTGGTGGAACGCAGCGACGCCTAGGGCGCCCCGGCCGCTGGGGCAGGCCCCGGAGCCGCAGCCCCTGCCACCGCTGGCCTCCTGGAGCCCGGCCTGGGCCCTGGGCCTGAGCTCCGTGCCGGCGCCGGCCTGCGGGCCCCGCCGGCCCTTCACGGCCGAGGGCCAGGCCCCCCGCTGCCCGCTGCCCTCCTTGTCCTCCCGCTACAGGAAGGCCGAGTCGGAAGGGGCGCTGGGCAAGCCGTTCGCACTGCGCGCGGAGCGGCCGGGGCCTCGGGGCGGCTTCGCCCTCGGAGAGGACACCGGGGAGGACACGTGGGCCTGCGGCCCTGTGGGGTAAGAGCCCGAGCCCCGGGCGACCGCGAGCCCCACCTGCGCCCTGGCCCGAGCTCCCCGCTGAGACCAGCCACAGCCTGGGAGCGAAAGGGAGCCGCCCGCCCAGGGCCCGGAGCCCCCTGCAGACACCTGCCTTCCCGCTCTGGGACTCCAGAAGCTCCCTTTCCTTGTCTGAAGCTCCTCCTGCTGGTACCTTTTCGGGTGCCTGGTGCCAGGGCTCTCCCCCAGGAGAGGACCCTGCGTGGCCCCGGGCGGGCCTCTACTCCAGAGCCTCCTTCCATCCGCATTCTTCCCCAGCAGTGGCCGCAGGTGGACCAACCCCTGGGTTCACTACCCGATCTGTGTCTCCCGTTTCTCCAAAGCCCACCTTTACGTCTAGGAGACATAAACTGAAACCAATTAGCTGATGTGTTTAGTATTACGTGGCTTTAATTTATAATTCTTTCCAAACAGTTATATCTTAACCCGGTGATTGGTTTGTTATCTTCTATTTTTCCAATACTCTTACCTTAAATTATAGTGGGCTTTTTGGACACCATGAAAGTTTAGTGTGGAAAATATCGCCCTGTAAAGTTGACCTGGCTTCCAAATTGAGCACTTTTTTATTTATTTATTTTTTATTTTTTTTAGTTGTAGTTGGACACAACACCTTTATTTGTTAGTATGTGGTGCTGAGGATCGAACCCAGGGCCTTGCACTTGCTAAGAGAGCGCGCTACCACTGACCCACAACGCCAGCCCCAAATGGAGCACTTTTTGTTTTGAATGATTCAAAACAGATATCATGGCCCTATTTGTTAAATTCCAGATAACTCACCCCCGCCTTTTTTTTTCCAATTTGTATTTCATTTTTCTTATCTGATATCTCCTTTCTCACCTCTGTCTTAATTTTGTAATCATCTGTCAATTAAAAATTCTAGTTTGCTTTTGTTTGTGCCCTTTCTTGTCCTGGTTTGCCCCGCATTTTTTTTTTTTTTAATCCTGGTTGATTTCATATGGTTACTCCAACCTCACAGTCCACTCTGCTTTCTAAACATTTTCTTTTTTTTTTTTTTTTTGTGGGTGTGTGTGGGGGGGGTGTGGGGGGTGTGGGGGGGGTGTGGGGGGTGTGGGGGGGTGGGGTGGAGGGGTGGGGTAGGGGGGTGGGGTGGGGTGGGGGGATCAAACCCAGGGCCTCATGTATACCAGTTAAGTGCCGTAAGCTCCCACTTTCTTTTTATATGAATGTTGAATCTTACCCATAAATGTGCCTGTCCCACAACCTGTATAGGATTTTAAGGAAACAGAGGAGCAGCTACAACAAAATGGGCAGAAGAAACGGTGAGAACTGTGGCACCACGGTCCATCTGTCAAGCATTTCTCAGGAGGTATGGCAGATGCTACTGAACTTGAGCCTTTGGGCAGGAGCTCTCATTGCTAAAACAATTCCCACTGACTTTTACTACAGAGATAACCTTACTGCTTTCAGTTTGTAAGCTGTTTGTACTGTTTTTCCCTCTGCACATTTGAGATATCAAACCTTAGCTCCTCTCCAAATCTCAGAAGATTTCGTTAAAGATACTGTTTATCAGTTATCAGGCAATTCTCACCATTTTACTTTCTCACGTGTACTTCATGGAAAATATCAGCAAGGCAATAACCAAGTCTGAGGCCTTAAGAAACTTGCAAACTAACTGATTTCATGTTTAGCTGACCAGCCTTCCTTACCCATGTCACATTTGATTGTTAATTTGTTTGTATAAACAGCAGTTTTTATCAACTTCTTTTTACCATTTGAATGTAAGGATGTTTCTCACATGTACATTTGAGACACTAACTAGTGTCCTGGGATTATATAGTTGAAAGAAATTTGTGAATCCATTGGGGAAGTTTTTAAAACGCAAATATCTGACTTCACCCTCATTCTACTGAATTAGAATCTGTATTTTTTATCAACTTTTTTCTTTTTAGTGCTGAGGATGGAACACAGGGCCTCACGCATGCTAGGCAAGCATTGTACCACTAAACTACAATCCCAGCCCTCAACCATCATTTTTAAAAAGTTCCCTAGGTGGTTCTCATATAGCAACTAGACCTCACATATGTTATATCAGAAACAGAAGTTTATTAATTTTATTTTCAAAAGTTTCCAAATAAAAATAATTGGCACCCTCCTTTCCCATATCCCACTATCCTTCCCATCAGGAGATACCCTGCTGTGGATAAATTAAATCCTTGTGTGTATTGAAGCTTATTTCTCCCTGTTCCTCCTTAGGGTAGAGCTGATACCTAATAATACCTAACATTTCATTCATTTAGAGATTCATTTATAAAATATTTTTTTGTCTGAGATAGAAAACAACTAGGTTCACTCCTCAAGTTACTTTCGTAACTTATCACTTCCCCTTTCTAGAATAGAGTATTACAATCATTCCCTGCCCACACACACAGGTTTCCCCTATAGCACTCTGCACAACATCTGGAATAGAAATACTTAGTAGATATTAGTACCTTTCCCTTTTCAATCATTTTTTGTTTTCTTTTTGAGTATTTCCTGAGTGTTTCTCAACATCTGAAATCTAGATTGAGAGTTATAGACTTGTTAGCATTGGATATAATGCAAGGATTTGTGGAAGGGTTTTGTAGGCTTTCCGATCTGGTGCTCAGACACAGAAAACCTGATGAACATGCCATTGTGTACCTTTTATTATATTTTAAAATCAATTTTGAGAACCTGTGTGTCATTTTAATAAAATGAGAAGGGAATCATAAATTATGGTAAGAGTGTTTCCATTTCCTGGATGTCAGGTGTTATCAAGCTGGTAAAGGTTTGATTAAAGGAATTGTCTTCATCAAAGATACTGAATGCATCCATCCTGGAGGCAAAGGGGTCATAGGACTTTGGGCCTTGTGTCATACTTTAACCAAAGAACGTGTAAAATTGTGTACTTGGGCTTTTAAAAATCTTCTTAATTTTAAGTATATCCTAACCAAATATTATTTTAGAATGTATCTTACTGGAGTTTGGATTCCGAAGTACCTGTTCTTGAAAATAAAAACCTCCCACCTGGAAGGGATAGTGCGGCAGGTGGTAAGAAATCCTAGATGTGTATATTAATACTGGAATAATTACTTATGTTAAAGGGGGTTTGTTTGAATGCAACCTGTTTTATGTAACTATTAATTGTCATTTTTTCATATACATTCTTTCAGGCAAAATTAATAAGGTAAGGATGTTTGGTTTTAAATAATTCAAAAACATATTGTTTGAAAATGATAAGCATATTTGAAATTTTTTTCTTCTTCAAAATTAAACTTTAAATTTTATTTCTGTAGAGTTCTTCAACCAAGGCAACGTGTTTCTGTTTTACAGGGCTGCAAATTGTTCATTTAATTAATATTTTGTTATTTTAACTATTTTTAATAAAACAATACTAGACATGGAAATTGACATGTAGTAAATATAGTGTTTTTTAGTCATTGCCAAAAGGGAAGTAGTCTCAGCCCTTACAATGTATCAAAGTGTTTGAAATGGTAAATATCCTGTTTTGAAATGGCATAAAATTAATCTTTCACTTACAATTTTTGATCAAAATATTAAATGCTTCACTGTAAAATAATGTTAATGATACTGAAGGTTCATTAACAATGTTTAGTTAGTATTGATAATAGATTTCTGATGAACTCAGTAAAAACAAAATGATTTTTGTATGCATAAATGGAATACATTGGATCTTATGATAGATCCTGTGGTTAGAACAAGAACTATACCTTCTTAGAACATGAACAGGAAACACAGACATGTTGTGTTTAAGTCTTCTGCTGCTTCATAGAACCATTTGGAAATCCCAGTAGAGCAACTGATGCTAGAACTTAATATGTCAGAGCGTGCTCACAGGAGAACACAGGTGGTATTTTATTCATCGTATCATACTCTTAAATTATCATTCAAAAAATTCATGTATTTTCTAAGACACTGTCATGATCTTTCTATTATCAGAATAGTAAACAAGAGCTGTTTCAGTTATGGAGTTACCCTCTTAATGAAGGAAGTACCATGGAGAACAGGTAAGAAGATACTTTTGTAATACTCTAAATTACTGAAATAATTTTAAATACAGATGAATTAGCTGCTTGAAATACAAGAGCCAAAAACAACCAGCAGAAAGAAAAATTGTGTGGAAATTACAGAAATCCACCCTGAAATGGGAAGTGGTAATGGACACCACAAACTAGCCAGCAAGCAGGTAAGAGGTGAGTTCGCTCTGCCCTTGCTATGAAGGCTTAGATGACACTAGGGTTTTCTTCAAGTTGTAGAAATTTTCATCTCTTACAGTGGAGGCTTAGATGGATAGAGTTGGACTTGTCGTTGAAAGGAAAATGAAATATAATAGGGAAGTACTATTCTAGGAACTCTTTGAATTCTCTATACATATTAACTCATTTAATCTGAGCCCAGTGTTACAAGGTAGATGCTGTTAGCATTATCCCTGTTTTACAAATGAGGACACTGAGGCATGTTGACCAGTTCTGTAACTTGTCAAAGTGACACAATTAATGGATGGTGGAGCTGGGATTTGAAGGTAGCATAGTCATATCATATTTCCCTGGGTTTGCATTCTCATGTTTTGTGCTTAGATTTTACTATAGATTAGAACCAGCTAGACTGCCCCTTAAAAACATAGGTGTTTGGAAATTTCCTCTTCTTGAACACGGCTCGGTGTCACTTTTACACATAGTGAAGGGCATCCCAAGTCCCATTCATCTCATCCGCTGTAACAATAGAGTGCGTCACTTGACAGTAACTCTCTTCTGGTCAGAGGCTTTCAACTCCATGAGGCCCAGAGGAAAGCTGCCCTTATGTAAAATTCAAGGGAGAACCAAGAAGTGCCAGGAGAATTGTGTGTGCTAACAAGGGAATGTTGGTGCTGCTGGATAGGCTAACTTTGTGAGAAAGCACTCAGCTAGGGACAAGGATGTCAAGGTAAGAGGTCAAACACAGTGAACTGACTTTTATCACAGTAACAGAGAAGTAAACATTAAAGGAGGGAGCAGAAGGCAGTGGTTGGGATCACAGCCATGATCTCTACCACCTGAGTTCAAGTCCCAGCCCCACCAGTTACTAGATATGTGACCTTAGCCACCGTGTATCTCAGTGTGCTTATCTATAAAAGGAGGAAAGGGAGAGAGCCCATCTCATGGGGATGTTGTGAGGACTAAACAGAAGCATGTGTTTGATAGGGATTTGCTCTTCATGCTGATTAGGCCTAAGGATGATACAGAGATGGAAGTTGGGTGTCAATGAAATAGTTCATTACAATTTTTCTCCTCAGTGTACCATCAACAAGTAAGGAGGATGAAAATTACTTGCATTTAGTGTTTAACATTTCACATAGTACAGTGATATAACATGTTCTCCTCAGAACTCCCCTGAGGTGGATATTGACCTTTGCATTTTGCTTATTCACTGCTGCTGGTACGGGGTCACACCTAGGCCTTCCTCAGCCTGCCTGCTCTTTTTACTATACCGAAGGGGGCTCCTGTCTTTGAGCAACTGAAGATTTAAAGGGATTTTCCTGTAGTTTTTCAAAGGCAAGGCAGCATTCCTAGTGCTTAGCTATAGTGCTTAGCTAAATGAATAAATCTTTTATCACCTTCTGTAGTAATTATTTTTCAAAATTCTAGATTACCTTTACTATAAACTGGCCACTTATAGAAACAAGACCAATGTTAAGACCACATGTCAACTTAAATGCATCTGATCTTTCAATCCTAGTATTGCTAGCTATCTTAAAAAAAAAAATCTAGTAACTCAGTATTTTATGGCCTAGTGTTTTTACAGTTTTCAGTATTATTGTTGTAGTTTTACAGTATTATGTTAATATAATACCTAGAAGAATCAATCCTAAAGTAAAAAGGCACCATTAGAAGAAAATTACTAGGGACTATATCTGGAATAATTTTGGTTTGATAGATATTTCTTACTTTTTTGTTAGAATAATTTTTTAAAACTACAGTGATTAACATAGAAGTCTTTGTTAAGTAACCTAAGTACATTCGTTAAGTTTCCTTTTATCTGATTCTAAGTCATTTCACTATAATTTCAGTTTGAGTTGGATATCCTAATTTTCAGACATCATAATTTCATGTACAATATAGGTAAATGAATATAATTAGCCACTTTTAACCTTGTGGCTTCATAGCCACAGTTAGCTGTTTTTAGGTCTCATTTCAGGTATCTTGCTACCAGCTGGATAAGCTAACTTTGTGAGAAAGCACTTGTGCAAAGGGATATCTAATTAATATTTTAATCTGTATAGTTTATATAATTAAAGCATATTTTGAAATTAATATATTTTTGTTGCAGATAGCTAGATACACATATACATATGTGCCATTGGGAACTAAATGTTAATCAATCTTTGACAAAGGTTATTTATTTGTATCATTTAATAGCATTTTAATTATAGTCAACAAATCACTCATTAATTAAATTATTTTTTAAAGGGAATTCAAACAATCTACAATGGAAACTGGCTTTAATGTAGTCAATAATCCCATAAGGCTCTTTACCCTAAACCACTCATTAACAAGTACTCCAGCTGATCAGCAAGCTGGTTCTAAACTGGGACTGCCGATGCCGATAAGTCTCTACTGGCCCTTTGCTGACGGAGACTTTTTAAAGGACAGAAGTGAGTTTCAAATTGATTCATGTTCACCTATAGAAACCAGCAATGGAGAAACTTTATCTGCTCCAAACTGCAACCTTAAACATGGAAACAGCAGTGTGGAAGAAATTTTAACTGATGAAAGTGACTTATCAGAAAACGAGAACACTAATGATACTTTACTCAGCTATTTTAAAAAGATGGACTTGAAGTTAAAGCCAGAAACAATAGAAAATGTTGAGGAATCTTTTACTGAGGAACCAAGTGAAGTATTTCTATATCCTGATTTTCTTCCCCCTCCTTTCAATACTCTGGATTTGCACAAATTTGCCTTTTCAAGATGTGAAAATTGGAAAGCGACATTGGACTCTCCAGAAAGCTCCATTGAACAGCTGATAACTCGTTTACTAGAACTGGAACGATTACAACATATGACTATACAAAAGGAGCGGTCTAGGCTACCAAGTGCTTTCTGTTCTCCAGCAATTTCTGAGCGACCCTCTTCCTCCAAAAGTACATTGAAAGCGAGGCAGCCCAAACTTCCTGACGCTTTGAGTCTTCTGACATCTTGTGTAGATAAAAGCCGAGAAAAGAGAAAAAACAGTTCTGGTTGTGGTAAGCTTGAACAAAATGCTTCAAAGTGGAATTGGAGTGGTGATGGAAAATATAAATGGAATTCTAGATCACCATCTCTAAAAAGTTCACCAACCACAAAACAATATATTGCAACTTATGATGATTTTAAGAATCCCAAAAGTTTCACTTCAAATTCATGCCAAGAACTCTCACCCAAGCCTTCCACCACCCAAACTACTCAATCACTGGTTAAAATAGGCTCAACAAGATGCCTGCCACCAAGGTCTCCAATACTAGTTTCACCTATACCCCTGTCTTTTCCTGAAAATCACAGGGAAGAAATTAAATCACAAAGGACCAAAAGGAAACCTTACCAAAAAAGTATACTAATGAATAGACCATTCTATATTCAGAAACTAAACTGTTTTTCACCTTCTTTTATGGATAAGGGTAAATGCTCACCCATTGACCAAAAATAACTCTTTTCTTTCATACATCCCAATGTGAGCAAATGTATTCCAAGAAGTTCAGCTAACATATGGTTTGTCATTCTGAGATGCAGGCATAAAAACAAAAACAAAACAAAAATAAATTAACAAGAAAACCCACACAAATTGATTGCCTGGCAAGATACAGAGTGCAGCCTGTGCGTCACAGCTAAGCCATCTGTATACAGATCCAAGGGCTTACACATTGCTGCATCTGACAATTCTTCACGTTATGTTTCAAAGAAACGTTTTACTTAGTAAACCTAACTATTCTATTCAGCAGCTTGTTCTCTTGTTGTGATTGTTTTCCAGTATAACTCTATCATCAATAAATGGTATAATTGATAGATTGCTGTTGTAGTTATTCTTGGATCGTGCTGTGTTATAATCATGTAAGACTTGCAGTTACTTCTCGGTGACATCCTTCAGAGATCTTCCCACTCTGTATCAATCTTTTTCTTCTCCCTCTTAACCTCCACAAATCATCTATCATTCTGATCTTTGGACACTGATTGGCCCTTAAAAGTTAAAGAAGTTGCTGTTCTCTTAATTGAATATCTGAGATCCTCCAGATTTTCCCCAATCCTTAGAAACTTGCCATTTGTTCAGGCCCTTCTTTGTCATATACATGAAAGTAATTATCAATTCTCTTTTGAACCCAACTACAGGTTTAGGAATACAATAACCCTTTTCCACTTCAACCTGATAGTTGAAGAAAAAAATCTAATAAGGTCATAGTCCGCAGTCAGAATCTCATTACTGGATTTTTTTTTTCCTTCAAAGATCTGCATTGTTGTAAGTCTTACCCTGAAGCTTAATTCATTAACAAGTGAAAAACTTTGACAAACTTTATTGCTAGGAATCAGGGAAACAAACAATAGAATTCTGGCTTCTACCTCTGGCTGACTGAAACAAAATTTTGGGGAGGGGGATCCATAGACACATACTATGAACAAGCATCCTGAGTGATTTTTAGTGCAGGTGATTCTTGGATCACACTTTGGAAAACATGAAGAAAAGCCTTAACATGCATAAATCAAACATCTGGGTATTCTGGGCTATAGTGTGCTTCAGTTTAAGCAGATGATTGATGAATTCAAATGAGTTTTTCTTTTCTTTCTTTTTTTTGGTACTGGGGATTGATCCCAGGAAAGCTTTACCACTAAGGCATATCCCCAGCCCTTTTTGTTTTTTGAGATTACAGGGTCTCACTAAATTGCTTTGAGCCTCACTAAATTACTGAGGCTGTCCTAGAACTTGTGATCCTCTGCTTCAGCCTCTGAGCTGCTAGGATTACAATCATGAGCCACTTGCCTGGCTAGTTTTTCTTCCACATTAAAAAATAACAAATGATTATAATTTAAAACATTACCCAAATGTACCAAATGAAATAAAAGTCCTCTTCCTTCCCACCAATGCGAGGCACAAACCCAGATATTATTAAGTTTCTGTGTATCATCCTCCCAAATGATACAGAATATTTGAATTAGGAATGGGGAGATGCATTAATGAGTAATTCAAATAAATGTTAACGAGAGCAAATGTAGTTTGCTTTCTCTGTTACCTTTAGTTTAAAAAAAAAGGCTCAAATAGTTTTCTAAGAGGCAGGGATCATAGGGAGCATGCTTAGCTTTTAGTTAACATCAAATAATTTTCCACAATAGAAAATAATTGGTCAGTTTCCCTAAATGTAATGGAATTTTGCCTGTATTCCATCCAATAATTCTCATTATCAAAACTGGTATAATATTCTTTTCACAGAACTGTAATGCAAAAGTGGACTTTTATTTTCATTCACTTCAATTCTCAGTGACCTTCCTTGGTTCCTGTCAATTATCTTTACTCTCAGTTCCCTCAATTTGAGAACTGAACCTTATAACAAGTGCTTTGTGTCCATTCTCATCACTTAACTGGATTTTATTCCTTCATCTTTAGGGTCATAATGATGTGAAGCTTTACAAGACTTTAGAATATATATTTCATATTATATATAATTGCATACATATAATATATATGTGATTAAACCCAGGGGTCCTTAACCACTGAGCCACATCCCCATCCCTTTTTTATTTATTTTTTTTGAGACAGTGTCTCACTAAGTTGCTTAGGGCCTCACTAAGTTGCTGAGGCTTGTAACTCATGATCTTCCTGCCTCAGCCTCCCGAGTTGCTGGGATTATAGGCATGTGCCACCATCATTGGGATTGTTATTCATGAATGGTTAAAAGCACTGATTGATCTATAACCTGAAATGGAAACCAGCCTCTGTCACTTAACAGCTCTAGTCTACATAAGCAGTTTCTTTAACCTCTCTGTGCTTCATTATCTGATTTGTAAAATGAATGAAATGCCTTTTATTTCATATAATCACAAGGATTAAATGAATAGGATTAAAAGTGTTTGGCATACAGCAAATTGTCAGAAGCCATTCATGAACCAAATCGGCATGGAAGCCTTTGAGTAAGAAAGTCTGGTGTCTGGGAACTCCCAGCAGCACTCCTGCTGGTGAGACTGCCCCAATACATGTGACATTCTACCTAGTTCTGCCAGGTTCCACACAGCACTGGCGATGGGGTTACCTGCTGGAGCCACAAAGCAACACAGCCTCTCAGAGATGGGTGTGGCTTGCTAAGATGACAACCTGTTGAGGACAAGACACCATGAAGCAAGAGTCCTCCTGCTGAAACTTTATCCTTCCCTTTGATGTACCCCCTCAAATAAACGACTGGAGCCATTTTCTAGTTGTCCAGCTCCAGCTCCTGTGTGGACTGGATCTATCAGGCGCTCCATCCCTTAAAACCTATTTTTCTGACTCTGCCCCATATTCAGACTTTTATTTCCTCAGGTGGCTTACCCTCTTTTAAGAAGGAAAAATTACCCTGGTGAGATGCTGGCTGCCTGGTGATAACAAATATTCAAAAAATGTAACAGGGAAATAAGAATGACTCAGGAAGGCAGACCTAGTGCAAGAATAAACTGACTTAGCATAAACTGACTTTACTGCCAGCAGAGGAATGAGAGTTCTTAACAAATTAATGTTCTCCTTCTTGCAAGGAATGTTCCAGGCAAGCTCAGGAACATGGTATGTGGGAACAGACACAAACCCTTTCAGTGAGGCCAAGGTTTGCAGTGGCCTGGGAGATGGAAGTAGATGGCAGGGAAGAGCATGTGGAAGTAGAGGTCACAAAGGTTAAGACTGTCAGGGAAACACGGAACTGATTCTTGTATTGGAGGGCTGCTTTGGCCCCTTGCAGTGTGGGGGAAAAAACTGATTCTGAGCTTTGACGTCCTCTATGAAGGATGATTTTCTTTTATGGACATGAATTTACCTGCTAGATCATCAGATGAAAATATGTGGCAAAAAGTGAAGCAAGGTTCCTAAGGGTGATTTCTTTTTTTCTTTCTTTCTTTTTAGTACTTAGATTGAATTTGGGGGCACAACCACTGAGCTACATCCCCAGTCCTTTTTTTTTTTTTTTTAATTGAACCCAGGGCCTGGTGCATGCGAGGCAAGCACTGTACCAACTGAGCCATATCCCCAACCCCTCCAGTGCTTTTTGAGATAGGGTCTTGCTAAGTTCACCACACTGGCCTCTAACTTGTTATCCTCCTGAGTAGCTGGCATTACAAGCAAGTGCCACTGCATCTGGCAAAGGGTGAATTTTTTTATTGTAAACAACCGGGCTACTTTATTTAGGATGCTATTAGACCTAAATAAAGGAGCTACTGAAATACCTATCAGATGGTTTTCCAACACTGCTTTATTAAATATAAATATCAAATCTGGACAAGAAGTATTGCCATTTTCCATTACGGGGCAAAGGTATCAATAATTTTAAAGTCAACATCACTCATTAATTTTGCTTAACTGGGGATTGAATTTAGGGGTAATCTACCACTGAGCTACATCCCTTTGTAACGCAGGGTTCTTAACTTGTTCAGGCTGACCTCCAATTTGTGAACCTCCTGCCTCAGCCTCCCAAGTGGCTGGGATTATCAGGGTGTGCCACTGCACCTGCTCTACCACTGTTTTTTGGTACTAGGTATGGAACCCAGGGGCACTTAACCACTGAGTCACACCCCAATCCTTTTTGTTTTGAGACAGGATCTACCTAAGTTGCTTAGGGCCAAGGTTGCTAAAGTTGGCTTTGAACTTGTAATGTTCCTCCTGCCTCAGCCTCCAGTCGCTAGGATTACAGGCATGAGCGACCACTCCACCCAGCTATCTCTGCCATTATTATTACTTTTCATGGTGAACTTTGTTTTAATTTTTTATAATTGTTTTTAAATTAAGTTATACATGACAGTAGAATACATTTATGCACTTAAATGGGATATAATTTCTCATTTTTCTGAGTGTGCATGTTGCAGAATCACATTGGTCATGCATTAGCCATTATTTTGGATGGAAGTATTTGGCAAAATTTATTGTCGAAAGTAATCCTGTTCAAGGGCAGCAGAACAGACAATATGATTGATGTAAGTACATTCCATGTACGTATTATATATCAAAATGCATTCTACTGTCATGTATGACTAAAAAATTAAATAAAAATTAAAAAAATAAAAATAAAAAAAGGTAATCCTGTTCAAGAAAATTTAACTTGCTCAGAAATCCCTGTTTTTTTGCTCTCCATTATTCACTTTTTTCCTCAGCTCATTGGATCTTAGCGAGGTTGACTTGGCTTTTTTAATGAGCCACAGATGGACATATGAAAGATCTGGTTTCCACCTTAATACATTCTGCATAATTCTCTCAAATGCACCAGAAACAATGACCTCATGACCACTTGTGGTATACAATTATGTAGCTCTATCCTGACAGCCCAAGCAAATTAGAATGTGGTCCTTTAAGACACGAACATTCATCCCATTTCTTATAAAGGATGCAACCAGAATCAGTCTTTACCTGCCACTTGGAGATGATTAGCTCCAGCTGGGGTGGATGTGTTCTACAAAGCCAGACACTTCTACCCCTGCCCGCATAACCTAATCTTACTTTGCATGCACTAGGGATTTACACATCCTCTTTGGTCCTTCTTATTATGTTTGGTAACGGGGATTGAACCCAGGAGCACTTAACCACTGAGCAATATCCCTAGCATTTTTTTTTAAAGACAGAGTCTAATATGCTTAGGGCCTCCTTAAATAGCTGAGGCTGATTTTGAACTTCCCACCTTCCTGCCTTTGAGTTACTGAGGTGAACAAGCATGCTCCACTGTGCCTGGCCTTATTTTATTCTTAAAAGCTGAAAACATTTCCTTAAAGGAAGAAAGGAGTGAATAGGCTAGGGCTAAGAGCCTGATATGTCAGGGTTCTAAATGGGCAGTGAACTGATTTACTTGTTATTTGAAAAAAAGGAAGTTAGTTCATTACTTTGTATTGCTGTTTGTGAGGAAAATCTTACCACATTGGTTGTTTTCAAGGTACAGGTTCCAGAATCTACTGAGGTTGTATGCCACATTTATCCCCATACCTTTTCGAGTCATTGAAATGCACATCAAAATCTTTGAGATTTTTCTAGGATTTCTATATAGCTTCAGCCCACCCGTCCCTAATTATATTTGAGCACAGAATACATTTTTTTTGGGGGGGGGGTCCAGGGTTGAACCCACGGTCGCTTCACCAATGAGCCACATCCCCAGCCATTTCTGTTTTTTCATTTTGAAATAGAGTCTCACTAAGTTACTTAGGGCCTGCTAAGCTGCTGAGGCTACCTTTGAACTTGTGATTCTCCTACCTCAGCTAACTGAGTCACTGGGATTGCATGTGTGCAACACCACACCTAGCCAGAATACTTTTCAAATCATATCTATCCTTAATGAAATGGCAGCTAAGAAACCTCAGGTAAGAATGTTTGTAACTTTAAAGTAAATGTAAAATGCCAAACCTAAGCCAAGGGGGGAAAAAAATCAGCAGACAATATGCTACCAAGAGGCATTATTTTATTAAGTTTTCCAATAAGTCAATTGGGGACATATGCTGCTAAAATGCAAGTTACAAATCAAATAATACCATGAACAATTAGGATACACATTGAGTATTTTCAGAGATCAGCTTCCATATCTTGATTGCTAAATGGAAAGGTTCTTCAGAACTGTCCCTTACCCTATATACAGAAGGAGAAGAAAAATTAAGGATGCTACAATGGTATCTCAAAATAACTGGAAAATATCTTAAAGTCAAATTAGTGTACATCATTTGACATGTAAAAAATAAAAACAAAAATCACAAATGAATTTGCTGGGGGACATTTTTATAAAGAATATAAAATATATGTTGAATATATTTTGGAACTAGCATACTATTAAAAAAACATACTTATGGAGCCCACTGTTAATGATGTCATTTTAACTGAAGAAGGTGTATTACATATTTGATTATGTGACTTATTTTGTATCTCAACACTTAAGAGGACACTCCCTAATTGCTTAACCTAAATTTTAATGTACGTGATTCCTGTTTCATTTCAGAGATTTTATTTCTACCTATATAGCTGGGAGTTCTGCTTATGAATGATGATGAAGTATGGGTAAAGCAGAAAAGAGGAATGCAAGTCTGGAACAAAACTGAGAACATTTCAATACCTCTATCACATACTATAAAACATTACATATTTTGTATTGTAAAAAATGTCCTTAGTGTTTATTTTTGTTAGGAAAAACGTGGTAGTTATAATGTCAAGATAAATATTACTTATGTTAAAAATACAACAAAATAGTCCAGCAAATAGAGTGAGATAGCCATTGGGGAATGAAGAAACAGTTTTTAATACAGATTTACAGATAAACACAAATATCAGGAGGATCTTATTTATGACAAGATGTTCCCCTTGCTCAAAATCCACTTATTTCTGATGATCTTTGAGAATAATCTACCCAGAGACAATGTACCTAAACTTCATATGCTTTCCAGTTCTCCTCCAGCTCTAGAAAGAACTACGACATCTTTGGAACTATGCTTAAGACTTTCACGAACTCTCAAGTACTTGATATTATTTTTGCCATAAAGTATACGAAAGCTGAAACTTCATAACAGATACTTCTATTTGAAAATTATAAAGCTATTCTGAAACACGAATGCAGGTTTGTTAAATAAGATCATTAACTAAATGACTTCAATGTTACAGAGGTCTTAAAAAGTTCCAAATTTCTGCCTCAGCAAAATTACAAATTCAAATAAAACCATGTATATGTATGTAAGATGTTTTTTACAGGGTTTCTTTCAAGTAGATAAAAATAGGAATGCTAAATTTGCGAACATGAAAAACTAGTTATAACCTTTTTCATTTCCCTTAAGAAAAACTGACAATGGCTCTGAGTAATCTATTTTAAGACCATGACTGGAGCACTTGTTAAAACAAGGTTATTAAAGGTTAAGTAAGAGAATAGATTAACTAAAGGAGTTAAACACATTCTTAAAATTCCTGCTTCTACTCTTCTGTACCTGCTTAAAGATGAAGATTACTTTTAGATGTATGCTACTTGGTGGCTGCTGTTTTTCTAATAATCCTTAGCATCTAATTTTTACAACCATGTGTTATGTGGGATCTTAAGGACCCAAGAGCCTTTTATATCACTAAACTTAAGTACTATTTTTATTTTAGAGGAGGGGTATAGGAGAGGAAGAGGCAGGAAGTATGAGAAAACAAGCACTTTACAAGATGAACACCACGATAGCACTACTATTCTAAATACCAAACACCAATGAAACCCAAATCATAATGCTGAAAACTAAACAAAAACTAAATGGAGCCTTTTTTTTTTTTTTTTTTAAAATCTTTTATAGGACAGAAACCTTAGCTCATGTCTTCTGGTTGTCATCATCTTCCACTGAGCTGCACCTAAAACACAAAGAACAAGTAACAAGCAACTTTGTTTTTTAAAGAACAGGTAATAGTTTTGAAGGTAAAAGATGAACTGTTTCTAGTGGAAATTAACTTACTTATTAAATAATTATATAAAATGAAGTCATGAAAATCACCAGAAGCATCAAAATGTCAACTATTTTGAGTGAAAATAACTACAAAAGACTTGAATATGCAGCATACTGTCACCAAAATAAAGTACATAATGGTGGGAAAATTACTATCCATATTATTAAGGTAGAAAAGCTGCATGTGATGCCTTATTTAAAAGGCTTCACTCTACCTGAAGATGAAAAAATCACCTTGCTTTTATTTTAGTAAGTCTAAACCATGAAGAGTCGGGGTGTAGATTCAGAGTTGGCTTATTATATCATCTATCACCTTCCTGGCTGTGCAGTTCATTTCATGTCTTTAATTGGAGCAAAACCCACCAGAAGAATGCTGCTATTCTGATTTTCCATTCTTGAATGCACCAAAATGTGCATGCTTGTTGTAATTAGGTGCCTGGGTGAATAAAAAAATCCCATTTACAATTTTAAAATACTATTTAAATCCCTAAAATCTGATTGTTTTCCATATTCCTCAGGGAGACAAGCATTAATTTTACCCCCCAAACAGAAAAAGATTACATATGCTTTTGAAAATCGTATCAAGTTACAAATACGAATTCCTCTGTTTTGCAAAACCAAGCTGATTTACATGATTTTGTTTTAAATCGTTGCTAAATGTTTATCTACACATGCTGTCAGAAATAACCTTGTTAAGAAGGTGAAGCTGGTGTCTCAGCAAATCAGACCCCTTGCAGAAGGCGTTGAATGGCCTGTGCCCCGTTTTCCTTTTTCTCTTTCCGCACCATCAAAAGGAAAAGTGAGAAAATAGCAAAAACATTAGTTAAATCCTGCATTATACCCCATAACCTACAGGAATAATCTCACTACACTGAAAGCTGACAATATTGTGGGCTTTTGGGGGGTGGGGGATAAAAATAATTAGAATCCTAATTATTAATAAATTGATAAACTTTTGGCTAGATTTACTTCTTTCAACAATACTCTCAATTAAAGACTTCAGGATAAAAAGAAAGGTTGCTTTTAGCTATTTATGGTTTACCTGACTTACCAGCACTGAAGACAAAAACTTTTAAAAATGGCTACAAATGCCTTGTTCACAAAAGACTTTATTATCTAGTGATGCATACTGAGAACATACAGAAATCTGCATGGTCCACTTCACATGCAGTAGAACAATCTTCACTTTACAATAAGTGAGTGTCAACTGTTTATGCAATAGACAACACTTTAAAGTCACAATCTTAAAGAAAAGCTTCATTTACAAAAGAAATAAAAGGTAAAGAAGCAATTACCGCTTTTAAAAAGCAGCTGCTTTGTTCAAGAGTGGAAGGTTTATGCCTGTATTGAAAGACAACATGATCACAAATAATGAAAACAATGAACAAATGAAAAAACACTTTTACCATAAAGCAGTACACTTTCAAAATGACATACAAATAGTTAAAAATTTTATTATGTTGTCTATCTAACCTTTAAATATGAGGACTTTGAGAATTAGGCCTCAACATTTGTAATTAGTAAATGAAAACTATGCATCGTTTCTATGTCACTAGGAACTGTATTTAACAAAATGTATATAAAGTCTATAGCAAGTTGATTTTAAAAAAGTAAAGTTAATAAGAAACAGTACACTGAAGGCGCTCTATCCATCAAGCGCATACTCTTCAAATTTTAAATGTGATGAACAGAACAGAAATTGTAACTATGCCACAGTTGCAATGCCAAAAAATAAAACAAGATCAGTTATCACACATGCAGGGAATTCTGCCACAAAGCTATTATCCCTCATTTGTCAATTATTCCAATAAAATAACATCTTAAAACACCAGTGATGTTGATGGTTTAGCTTACCTTCAGTGTACTGAATGTTGTACACAACCTGCTTTAAAAGAGGAGACCGTCCCTGCAGGCAGGCTCAAGAAGGAACAGACCCCTTTCGGCACTGACTACACCAAGGGCATGCTGCTGTGGCCTGCACACACACACCTAGGAAAACGTGAATATAAACAGCATTTATGCTGGCCATTTTATCTGAAGACCAAAATGAAGCCAATTCTGCTAAAAACGAATCAACCACCCAGTATTACTACTCATTTTATAACAGATGCTTTTGTCTTTTATGTGAACTGCAACCATATACATTAGCACTGTAATTTTGTGCAGTCTTGGCAATTAAAACAGTTCTACAGTGAAATTTCACATAAGACACAAAACAGATTAACTAACATTTCTAAAAGAAATATCACCCTTGGTGTTAATTCAAATATATCATGCTTCCTCAAATTTGCTGGAGAAATATTTATAAGTTTATATACATTAATAATAAACTGCTGTGAAATTTCTTCAGTCTTTGTATTTAATTACTCAAACCCTTGGAGTTTCTTCATCTCGTTTAAATTTTTTCCTGGATGAAAGCATGCTGTAGGGCCTGGTTGATGCTAATTCGCTTAGCTGGGTCCAACATTAGGATCTGGTCCAACAAGTCCTTTAGCTGGTGTACTTTTTTACGTTGGTCTTCAGGAAGTCGCTGGCACCCAATCAAGTCAGCCAACAGGTCCTTAGTTGGATTAATGGTGCTCATGACAGTAACTTTCTCCTAAAAATAATTTTTACAATGCGTATCTCTAAATAAATTACTAAACAAAAACGACTTACATCAGACTGTTTTTTTGTCTACAAAAATATTAAGAATATGTATATCAATCACAATCAACTGCTCTTTTAAAATTTATGTGGCTTTCTTTATCCTCTACATCTTTTCAATAAGTAATAAAAAAAACTCAGACATGTAGGTGGTTCACATCTATAACCCCAGCAATTCAGGAGACTGAGGCAGGAGGATCTCTAGTTCAAAGCCAGCCTCAGCAACATAGCAAAGCACTAGGTAACTTAGTAAGACATTGTCTCAAACAAAACAAACACCCCCATCAAAAACAAAAAAACAACAACAAAAAAACCCCAACCAAACAAAATTCCCCCAAAACCAACCAAACAAAAACCCCAAATAAACAAGCCAACCAAAAACAAAACAAACCCAAACAAACAAAAAAACCCAAAAAATCTTAGATGGAAAAGCTCCCCAAGTTAGCAATGAAGACAAAGGGTAAAAACTGGTCAAACTGTACTTTCCCTACTCTTAAGTGGCAGGAAACAGACATGTAAACAAGCTGATAACAAACATGTGCTTTGACAAAGTTATGCACACAGTACATGTATACAACATGTACTTTTGCTAAGGCTTGAATAAATTTTTTTCTAGGAGATGAGGAGGCAAATTGGCTCAGGGAAGTCTGAACCAATGTCCCTATCATTCAAGTGTAAAATGGTGGGGATAAAAGAAACTGCTGAAGGTGGAGTTCATACCAAAAAGAACTTTGACATTATGAAGAACTCAAATATCATAGATAGTAGGGAGCCAACCAAGTATTTTAAGCAATAAGAATTAGCATAATCAGATTTGTTTTCAGAAAGATCACTCTAGAAGCAGAACACAAGCTGAATGGGAAGCGAGACCTAGGAAGTGATCCAAGAGATAGGTGATGAAGGCCTGAATATGACCTATCACAAAAAGAAACTCATGATGATACTGAAAATCATCCTTTCATAACCTGACATATTTTATTGAGAAACTGTTTGACAGGAAAAAGGAAATTAAAAATATTTTATTTTATTTTTTTAAATTCACAGCTCCATGTACCACAGAGTACTCAATTCATTTAATGTAGCACACTTAAAAACACTTACCCTCTCTGTTACTTTATCAACTTCTACATACATGAAGTTCAGATTTTGATCAAAATGTTGGTCTTTGAATACACCTTTCCGAATCATCTATAAAACAAGACAGAAAAATCTGGATTTTAAACTTAAAATTATAAAGCAGCCTTGGCCTACTAACAATATTTACATAAGTTTATTGTGTAGTCTCTCTTGGTATTAGTTTCTTGCTTTCAGAACTTATTAACATCTTTGGAAAAACTAATCCAAATGCTATGCCTAAATTACTAATAATATGAAATGACATTTTCACAGTTACTGACAAACAATTGCTATGATACAGGTAAGATTTCATTAAAACAAGTGTCAACGTAACTAATTTGTGCAACTTATTCTAAACAAGTTCGATGTAATACAATTTGAACAATTCTAAAAATAATAATGGATTCTGATCCATAAGAAAAATCTGTTAAAATGTTTCAGGAATTCAATAAACAAGCTGAAATCTTAGACAGCTAAGATACAGAAAGCCCTCTCATATTTTCATAAATATCTTTCTCATAAATAAAGTTGGTTCCTTCATGTTAAACAGAAAACTAGTAGGATAGCTGAAGCACTAAGGGTGAGCTTTATGTTCAAAAGATATCCTAATAAGTGAATTTTCTTGGTATCCTCCTTTCCCAATGACTTCTAATCTTTAAAAGCTAATTATCAAGCTCAAAGTTCATCTATTCTTTCTCTGACCACCAAGCACTTCTTTCATTTTAACTAAACCAGTCTACATCTTTTTTCATTTTATCTCCCAAACACGTAACAAGACTGAGCTCCTTCTCTCCCCATCACTGAAAATGTTCTTTTGATAGGGCTGGGGATATAGCTCAGTTGGTAGAGTGCTTACCTTGCATGCACAAAGTCCTGGCTTCAATCTCCATCCAGCACCACACACACACACAAAAGTTCATTTAATAGCGCTTGGGTGATTAGAGCCACTAATTTGAACATCCGAAACTTGAAAAGAGCTAAGGAATGAAGGTAGACATCTATCTGCCTCTCTAAAATCTTTTATTTCACAGCTATAATGGTAAATGTCACAAGTCCATCAGTCTATACAAAAACTTGAAAAATTAAGCTGATGTCCTACCTTATTTGGCATCTTTCCTTTGAGATCCATGGCGAGTTTCAACATATGGTTGTTGGTTTTGCCAGGAAATAAAATTTTTCCAGTGTAGAGTTCATATAAGGTACAACCTACAGACCACATATCTATACCATAGTCATAGCTTTTACCTATAACTGAAAACAAAATGAAAGTTTTTAATATATCAATGACTGACTTCAATTAATTTTTTTATTTCCATTAATAGGGGACTATCTTGACTTTGATTATAATCATAACTTGAACACATCAGTTTGGCAATTAATTTTGTGTTCTTCCCAACTAATTCTTAACGAAGACTCTTAAAACTTCAAAAGTAGGGGTATGGGAGAAGTGAAGGGTCAAAAAGAAAATATATATTCTTTTTTTCACTTCACCTTTGGTGGAGGTGCTAACCAACCTCAACCAAGGCAATAGGAAGAGAAAAAACAAAGGTCCCATACAATCCATAAATGTAATAATCAGACCTTGAATAACCAAGAGCAGTCTTCTAAAGTCGAGGATTTTCCACACCTGTTTTGCTACTCTTGCTTGACATGATCAAGACTCCTGCCACAACTACTTTCATTCCACCTGAGGAGGATGAACTTGCTATGGTTCCCTTCCTCATGAATGAACTCGAGCAGCTGCTGAAGTGTGATGGAAAACAGTGCTTAGACATTACATATGCTGTTTCCACCGCATATGATGGCCCAGGTCAAAGAACATTTTTGAGAAACTTACTGATTTCAGGAGCACGATAAAATCTACTGACAAGATAAGGTGTTATATCATTATCTGCAACATGTGAAGCCGATCCAAAATCACAAAGCTTTAAAATCGTTTTTGATTCATTAACCTGCAAGACATTTTTTTAAGGAAATTTAGTTCATGTCAGGAAAAACAAACACAAATGAATAATTAAAATGGCTTTAAGAAGTTTTATTAATTCCAATACTGTGAACAAGAGCCATTTATAAAAATTCCTATTCTATTTATAACTTAATTTTCCTAAATATGAAAAATTAAGCTCTCCCAAATATTTTATTATGATTAGTAAAAAACTTTTTTCAATGAGGAATCATGGGATAACACTAAATATATTTAATTTTAACAAAGAGCATTTAAAAAAGGGTAGGATTGAGAGAAAAAAATCTAATTTCAGGAGACAAAGCATCTTCTAGAAATCGCCTGAATACCTGAGTAGTCAAGTTGCTCTCTAAAGAAACATGAAAACATTTGTTAATAACTTAGATTTCAGTTAACTTTCAGCTGCCACAAAATTACAATGGCAATGAAAGCAAAAGGGTGATTCAGGTTAAATTTGGACTGGAAAAAAAAATTTTTTTTCCATATGAAGCTGGTCTAGATTTAGCAATCTAGCAATCATGTCAAGTTTAAAAATATCAAATCCCTTAAAATATAAAGAAGATATTAGTCAAGAAATGTTAAATATTTGGCAAAACTGATAAACACGAACTCTATATTAGTCATTTGTTCTTGTTTCCTTTGTAGATACTTTCACATACACAGTAACAGTGACATCTGCTGAGAAAGGCTGGAGCTGCTCCCATGACTGCTGCCACTCATGAGTCAGAAGCATGTGCAGGATTAACAAGTGAAGATAATTCATATTCCAGAGTCCCTTCCCCCCTTCAAAAGAGACACACACAAATTCCGAGTTGGGACTTGAACTTGGCCCTATTGTTCCCACCCCAAAGAAACATAACACTTTAGCCCTAGGGACTTTATAGGAGGGTATCATAAAATGTTTGGTTTACAGACTTGGCTATTGTAAGCAATATCCTCAGAACTAAACTATAACAAATGATTATTTTAAATTGCCATCAATTACAATTTTCTTTATTTTGGGAATCAGGAAAATAGATATCTTAAAAATGGAAAAATTCTTTTAAGAAGCTTTTTTAATATTGTGGGCTTGCTTTGTGCTAGGGAATGAACCCAGGGCTTTAGCATGCTAACTAAGCACTGGCTCTACCAACAGCCCCTTATATGAACGTAAGTGAGCTATACAACTTCTACTCCCTCCAGGAGGAATATGGTAGTTTCCCACACTGACCACTAAAACCACAGGCTAAAACATTGAGATTTTCATTAACAAACATGAGCTCCATGTGTTTTCTGGGTCTATTTTTTCTTCCTCAGAAAAAAGGAAAAGTACTCAGTTTCTAAAACCCTATACTAGTTTAGTACTAACTCAAGGAAAAACTAAGCACTAAAACCGAGAGCATTTTAAGATATTGACAAGTGTCTTAATCTTTAGTCTCCACGGGTGTTCACTGTATAATTATCTTCTAAATTACATGTTTTGATGTGGATACTACATTTCACAATTAAACAGAAAGAAACATTTAAAGAAGACAACTATGAAGCTGGCTATGCAATTCAATTTTACAATCTGCTTAAAAAATGTACGTTCCATCTCACTGTAATTATTCAGCAACTCTAACCCCACGTTAAATTAGATAGAGTATTATTAACACAACGTAAGCTCAGACCACATGTGAAAATGGAATAAATATTAATAATCTGGAAGGAATAATCAAGATATTAAAAAAGAAGAAAAAGAAGCCTAAACTAAAGAGCCTAAGGAGTTCTGAAACTTTAATGTTAAAGTCATATTTTTTAAGAGTTTACTGTGTCATAGTTTAAACAGTTCCCAGTAAAGGACACCTTACATGTTTGGCCTTTCCTAAGGCTCTCTTGGATGCATTTAAGGTGTGCATTAAAATAAGAAAGAAAGAAAAAGAGAGAGAGGCAGAAAAGCAGAACATGTTGCTGGCAGAGAATACAGGAATTCTCCAAGTTGTGAATATGCTTACAACTGTGAACACCACAGAGCAAGGTGAAAAAGGGGCCAAGGACAGGTGTGTGAAAGTATTAATCACAGTACCATGAGGATGTATTTTCAAATTTCAAAAACACTTCAAACATTGTGAAACCCATGTTGTTAAAACAGAAGTCACTAATAGTGAAAGTCAAACCTTCAAGAGATGCCTCTCAATATTACACCTAAAACCATAACTGAGCTTTTCTGTTTGGGCTCCAGGAGCCAGTTTCTAGAGCAATAAATAATAAAAAAGCGGGGAGGGGGATTAATTCTAGGTACCTTTTAAACTCAGAACCATATATCTGCTCAAGAGAGGGTAATTCCCTTAAATATCCCTAACTCCATCCATTTATAAAAACTAAAGAACAAAGAAGTGAAAATTTCTTATTTCAAAGCAGCAACATGTGCAGCAATTTTTAAAGATACCAGAAGAAACACACTATTACTACAAAAGCATTCTCGGGGTTATTGTATACTCTGAATCAATGAATCAGAAGAGGTGGTGGTGGGGGGACGGACAAAGATCCATTTCCTCTTTCTTCATAATTTTCTGTAAAACTTCAGGGCCCAATTTCCAAAAAAGGTACAATTTGGTCAAGTCATTCATAATTGGTGTTATTAATACTCTGACTTACATTTCAAAGATGTCTTTTCTGAAATAGTAATAATCATATTTCTATTTTAAAAAATGGATGTAAAAGCCTGGTTGTTTTGACTTACCAGGATATTGTCTGGCTTGATATCTGCATGTAGGATATTGCACCTTTTAAGGAGTTTCAGTGCCAGGAACAATTGCTGACTATAGGATCTTACAGCTTTAATATGAAGACCAACATCCTTACCATATTTTTTTAATACCTCTCGTAAATTCATACTTTTAGGAGAGAAAAAACAAAAACAAAAGGAATTAAAATGCAAACTGGAAATATAAAAGGTAAAACATTTTCAAGTATAAGTTAAAATGAAGTACAAAACACGATTTACATTTAAAATACTCTGTTCCAGAATCCCCCTCCCAATCCTTGACAAAAATTATTTTACATTGAAATGAGAGCATGTCACACTGTGCATACACAACACAATTTCTCAAAGTCAACTTTCAAAATAAATAGAAGCTGGACATGGTGGCACACATGCCTGTAATCCCAGTGATGCAGGAGGCTGAGGCCTAAGGATGGCAAGTTTGAGGTCAGCCCCAACAACTTGCAAGACCCTGTCTCACAAAAATGAAAAAGGAGTGGGGATTCAGCTCAGTGGTAGAGCGCCCCTGGATTCAATCCCTAGCACTACAAACGGAAAGATGCATGATAAAATTCATATTTTTAGAATGAGCTTTTACCTTTGAAATCTCTACAATGAAACCACAGTTGAAGATAAAAACTGTATTTCTACCCAATCACTTTCACTCTTTCATTCTGGCTTAATCCTTACCTTGAAGTATTTAGTTTTCAAAGAGGACCTACAGACTACCTGAGATTAGTGCAGGTACATAGTATATAGTCAACTATTAGTTTACATATTAATTATTGTCAAGAAGTTAACCAAAGCTAAAAAAACAAAAACAAGAAATGACTGAAAAACACTAGTCAAATACCCAGAAAATTGTCACGGCACTGATCTAAAATGAGTTTGGTAGAAGCTACATTTTTTTAAATTTAATATATAGGCTCTGACATTGTACCTGAGAGGCTCAAATACGAGACAGAGATGCTGCTTGTGATAAAAGTGCCTGAAGAGTCGCAAACAGTGAAATTTGTCATCTGGATCAGCATCATTAAGTTTTTTCAAGAACTCTAATTCTTTTAAACCAGTCTTTTGCCTGCAATGAAAAAGAAAGTTAGGCCTAAACTAAACATACACAGAATTTATGAGAATAACATTTGCTAGACCCAATCTGATGTACCATGTGCAACCATTGGTGATGTGGATAAGTAGTGTTTTTTTTTTTTTTGGATGGTGCTGAGCCACCAAACTGAGCCATATCCCCAGCCCAGTAGTCTTGTATTTTTTAAGTACAAATAAATCTAAGTTTCTGTATCATTTACATAATAGTTTATTATTATTTCCATGAGTAGAGTGAATTTCCAGAGTAATCAATGGATAAACAGAAACATTCCCACTCTGCTTGAAGGGAATCAATATTGCACGTTTTAGCTCAAAATGTCTTGATATAATTTTTTAAATCAAACTACCCTATAGACTAGTCTTCTCTGTTGTACACAGAAGAAGCTGGGACTTCCCAACAAAACACCCTCTAAGACATCAGTAAAAATCCACAACTCTTGTAATATTTCAAAACCAGAAAGCTGACATTAATCCCAGCTCAGAGTGTGGTATAGATTATGTACTGAAACACAAGTAAGGCAATTATCTATTCTATTAAAGGAAAAACATTAGATACAATAATGCCCACCATTTGCTAATAAATCAGTTTTTATTTTGTCACCATATATTCAGTGACACTTGATATGATCTTTTCATTTCTCACCTCTGGTCTTGAGTTAAGATAGTCATAGCAAAAGATGTTGTATAAAGTAAGCAGTAGAAGGTATGTGCCTACGATTGTACTAGTGCACATAATAGGTACTGAAAAATTAATTATTATAATTATTACATAGTAGACGGTACTGAAAAATTAATTATTACTATGGTTCTAGTACTTTACACATAACAAATTAAAAAATCCAGTAAAAGAGAACTGTTTCCATTACTTTAAAAAGGCAATACTTATTTTAAATTGTGTCACATTTTAAAAAATATTAGAAAAAAATGCTCATTCATAAATATCTGTGTTAATATTAAAGGCTCCAACTCATTTGTCTCCTGAACTTACATGAGCTCATTGTTTCTGATGATCTTAACAGCCACTTCTTGGTTGGCTCTTGCATTATCTCTGGCTCGTACAACATTACTGAATACACCTTGCCCAGTGTAGCCGTACACATTGTAACGCTTATCTAGGACTTCGCCTATGTTCACACCTAAGAAAACAAATTAAAAATTTAGAGGTCTTACCATAATAACGAACATAAAACTGGAAACACAAAACAATCACTTAAAAATTGTGTAAAAACTGTACTATGCGGTTTTCTACAAGAGGGAAAATCAGGATTTGAAAGTCATTCTTTCAAAAATGTGGTTAGAAGTTATATGCCCATTTAGATAACTACAAGAAGAGTTTCTGTTCTAACACTGAGTAGGGAAGAAATGTTCCATGAAACATTTTCAATTGTATTCTTGCCTATCAAATACTGCACTACTGGCATTCAAAGTTCCTTCTATGTCATTTTTCTTGGTTTCAGATCAAGAAAAGCAAGTGATGGACCCCTTCCTTCTAAGGCATTATCTTGTGGACCAAAATTATTTTGATTAGATTTAGGTTGTATATCAAGTCTTTATATCTCACCTCAATTTGCAATGCTTCTTGGCTGCTTACTAGAATATAACAGGGATTCATGCAATAGGTGCATGTGCCATACTTTTAAGTGATGGTACTGTGATGGGATTTTTTGAAGTTCTCCAACAATATGTGACTACAGCAGGCAAAGTGTTTGGTTACAATAAACTCCTAAGTTAATAAGAAACGTGAACTTACGATAATAGCCTTCTGCATCAGTCCAGTTATCTCTGAGGTTGGGATTCTCTTTGAAATCTTTTCCAATGCCAGCAGCCCTAAGTCGAGCACTCTGAAATTAAGGAGACATACATTATTTACTCATGTAATCACACATTCAAAGCACTTTCTTTATAACTAACAACAAAACTAGCATTTTATCGCAAATTAAATAAATACAATATAGCTAAAATAGGATTACCAAATTGTCTTATATTACAACAAAACTCTGGGGAGAAAAAAATAACAAAGAATCCTCAAAAACTAATGAGTATGATTAGTTCATTATTTAAAAAAAAAAAACCCTCAAAAACCAGATCTGGCTTTCTTTAGCTGATGTTATAATGTCCAACTCTTTCCTACCAACTTTAACCATTTCTTTCACTGCCTTCTCCATGAAGACACTGTGTTCTTTTCACTTATGCATGAAATGTATGACAGTTGTTGGCTGCACCAGTTGAGCCTATCTGGAAAATTAATCTACTACTTGGGATCAATCTTCTTTTGAACTTTGCTTCAATAATAATAAAACAAATAAAAGCAATAGCTTTTGGCATATGAACAAATATCCAGAAGATTCTTTAATACTGCTATAGTTTGGATCTTCAGTGTCCCCTAAAAGGCTCATGTGTTGAAGGCTTAGTCCCCAGGGCAGCACTATTAGGAAGTCTTTAGGTCACTGATGACAGGACTCTGAAGGGAAATGTGGAATCCCAGGCCCTCTTCACTCCCTTCCATCCTTCCTGACCATGAGGTGAGTGGATCTGTTCCACCATGTATGTGTACATGCTGTATCGCCTAACCACACACAGGGCCATAGCAATGAGGCCATGTGACCTTGGACTCTCCAAAAGTGGCAACAAAATAAACATTTTCTAAGTTGGTTATCTCAGGTATTTCATTATAGTAACAGAAAGATGAATGACACAAGTAACACCTAGGCAAATGAAGGGTAACAATACTTCAGTTGGTTCAATACTTCATTTGATCCTCTCTTAATCCATTTTTTGGTATCTCTTATAGTTTATACATCACAGATTACTGGAGGCAATTGCCAATGAGTTCATACACTAATTCTACACCATTAATTTTCCCTATTGTGTTTATCCTCCCTACTTCCTCTTACAAAGACCTCATATTTCTCATATCCTTTTAAATTTATATTGAAAATGGCCTCACACTTTTGAGTGCATTGATAGTTGTTCTCAACTGCATACAACACAGAGGTCTAAAAGTAGACAAACAAAAGGCCTGGGAAATACGGACATCACTTTATCTCACCTAATCACCACATGTAGTCGTTTGATGCATGACTTTCATGAAGCTCTCAAATTACTCTGTTGTGCTTGCTTTAAAATTTTGATACAAATTCAGATTTAGAGGAAAGGTACTAAACTAGGTACCCTTCACTCAGATATTAACATTTATTATATTAGTGTTATACTCATTTCTGTGTGTATGTAAACAGACACACACATATTTTTACTTTGTGGCACTGGAGATCGAACCCAGGAGTACCCTACCACTGAGCTACACACCTTCTTTCTTTCTTTAAAGATGGTCTTGCTAGGCTGCTGAGGATGGCCTCAAACTTGTAATCGTTCTGCCTCAGCCTCCTGAGTCACTGGAATTACAGTTATGTCCTGCTTCATACATACATGTATTTCTTATATATATTTTACTGTAGTTGATTTAAAAATTACTTACATCAAAATATGCAGCAAACATATCGTCAGATTCTGTAAACATATCAGGTGCTAAAAGTTTTTTCTGAGATGAACCTTTAAAAAAAAAAAAAAAAAAGAAGCCTTAGTATTTGAAAGATGAAAACATACAAATTGAAATATAAGTCAATGGAAAGTCAGTTAATAGTAGTTAACTTTGGCCACTGTTAAGTTTAAGTAAGCAAGAGCTGAACAATTTTGTATTAAAGTGAAAGTATTCTTTTAAAAACAAACACCTTCCCACCCCACCCCCGCCAAACAAAAACTATTTTAAGGGGCTGGGTTGTAGGTCAGTGTAAAGCACTTGCCTAGCATGTGTGAGGCACTGGGTTTGATTCTCAGCATCACGTTAAAAAAAAAAAAAAAAAAAAAAAAGTAAATAAATCCAATAAACATCTATCAACAACTAAAAAAATTAAAAAAAAAATATTTTAAATTTGTACTTTAGTAAA
Source organism: Marmota monax (assembly GCF_021218885.2). Taxonomy (NCBI): domain Eukaryota; kingdom Metazoa; phylum Chordata; class Mammalia; order Rodentia; family Sciuridae; genus Marmota; species Marmota monax. The sequence continues at coordinate 5,018,018 of NW_026693024.1, read as the reverse complement.
TCCTCAAGGATTAATATCCCCACTACAGACAACATATCAATATCAATCTGTATATATTTGTTTCCTAAAAATATCCACAGAAAACTGCACAAAAATAAACCCCATGACCTCAGGAGGCTGAGGCAGGAGGATTATAAGTTCAAAGCCAACCTCAGCAACTTAGCAAGGCCCTAACCAACTTAGTGAGAACCTGGCCAAAATAAAAAATAAAAAAAGGGCTGGGGTGGCTCAGTGAAGTGCCTCTAGGTTCAATCCACAGTATTTAAAAAAATAATAAAATAAATAAAAGCAATAGCTTTTGGCATATGAACATATACCTAATTTCAATTACTATACAGAAATGTGAATTAATTAAAACTACAATGTGATATCAGTTCTCACCTATAATACTGGCCCCAAATCAAGAAGTATTAAAATAATTTGCCAAAAGGCTCTGGATAAATAAGCACTCAGACACCGCTTACGGGATGGCAAAACTGTACAACTCTTAAGAGAAGAGTTTGACAATAAATTGCAAAAGTACTCATGCACTCTTGTAACCCGCAATCCCACTTCTGGTGAACTAATGGAAAACAGTGGTCAAGCATTAAAAATGATTTAATGCACAATATTATTAATTAGTATCCACTGACAGCCAACTAGACACAAATATCCAGTGTTAGAAGACTGAATAAACTATGAAACATGCTCTAGAAAGAAATAAGGAAGACCATACAGATGTGTAGTTAGTATGCTTTTTTGTATGCGCAGACAGGATATAAAACACTCAAAGGTCTTAATAACTTAAAAAACAAAAAACAAACGTACTTTCTAAAGATCAAAAGCAAAAAGACAAAACCTAAACCTAAAAAATTCCTAAACCTACCAAATTGGTGGCATAGCTATAAAGAGGAGAATTATTTTAAGTGATTTTAAAAACAAAGAATTATGACTATATACCTTAGGATATGGTATAAGGACAGAAAGAATAATTATTTAATAATGATAATTCATACTCATGTCTCTAAAATTTAAATATAATAACCTATAAGTAACTATGCTATGCAAAACAAGGTTTTCATTGTAAGAAAAAAAAGAATACTAAAATCAAAAAGTTACCACATAAAGACTGGGTTAAATCAAACCCACTGTGGTTTCTGTATGGCCTGTTTTTACACTTTTGGGAGGGAAAGAGAAAAATCAAGAAGACTATTTTTGGGCAAATTTAAATTAAACAAAATTCAAATGTCACTGTACATAACAATATTTTTGCTTGTTTTGAACACAGCATGTCCACTGATCAGTGCATTGTCTGTGGCTGCTTTTTGCACTCCAAGAGCATAATTCAGAATATGGAAAAAAGAGGGCAGAGAAGTTTACAATGATGTATCTACTACTTGACTCCTTATACAAAGTTTGCTGGCCCTTGTTCTAGAAAGTAAGAAAGCTCTTTTAAATACTAAAACAGTTGATTCAGAAGGACATTTGAAATCTACTAAAAAGGGCTGCCTCCATACTCTGACTGAAGAGAAAATAACTTGAGCTTAAACAAATGAAAACCAAAGGGGGAAAACGGCTAAAGACTCAAACATATCAACAACAAAAACCAAAATGGTACTAACAATAAAAACCCATCAAAACTGAATGAATGGGGCTGGGGATGTGGCTCAAGTGGTAGCGTGCTCGCCTAGCATGCGTGAGGCACTGGGTTCAATTCTCAGCACCACATAAAAAGAAAATAAAGATATTGTGTCCACCTAAAACTAAAAAATAAATATTAAAAAAAAAACAACTGAATAAATACTAATGAATTTTCTCTGGAGGTTGCCAGGGCACTGTTTTTTATTATAAAAATTGGTCAATACACAGAAATAACCATACATTCATCCTGCTTTTCCTATACAAACTGTATTCTGGAATAACCAAAAGTGGAAGTTTCTTTCATAGAAGAACTAAAATTTAACAATTAAAAAGAATGATAGAAAAAAAAATCACCATATTGGAACCCCCGATGAAATAATGTACCTAAGTAATGATCAAGGACTGCTAAAATCATTAGGTAAACATCCAAAGGCAAACTATATTAAATAGATGTGGTTCTCATTATCCTAACACATTCTTTCAATGGCAATAAAACAGGACAACTGTACACCACATGTGATACAACAGTACAACACTACTAATATAATATTTTTGCAAAAAAAAATTAAACCTAAATCTACTGGTTTCTAATGTCAGCTATTAATTTTCAAGAAATACTGGAGTTAGAGGAAATCTCAGTACCCTGATGAGTAGTAGCAAGAGGAGAAAAACAAAACAGGATTAGAAAGAAAGAACTACTAAATCTGAAGAAAGGTTTAAGAGCTATCTATCCCATATGATTGGATTTTGAGTCAAACCATCCAACTGTCAATAGTCACTGATAATAAATATTAAAAGATTATCCATTTCATTACATATACATATTCACCTGAAAATCAGCAAGCAGAACAGAAGGTGGCGAAAATGTGGGAGTTCAGTATACTACTTTTTGGGACATGTGAATGAATAAAGAAACATATATACAAAACATTCATTACAATATATCTAATATATTACCGTGATATAGTTAGCAGGAGCAACAATTCTATTCCTTTTCACTTTTCCTCAATCCCAAATCTCATTGAAAGTATGGTCTCTCTAAAAAGTTATACAGCTGAAAATTCAGAGAAATGCATGGCCAGGACAAAAATCTATTTTACTCACCATTATTCTGTTCAACAGTCATTAAATTATGCTTGGCTTTTACTGATGCCTCAAATGTATCAACGTTTTCCCGTTCATACTCTTTAACATCAGCAGCTACTCGCTCTAGGATGTCATCTGGAGAAGGTGATCGTGTTCTAGTACTGCTCTGGGGGCTGCTTGGTTCAGATGGTACAGACATATTGCTATCTTCAGCAAGGTATTTATATTTCTGTAATTAACAATATGACATATTTTCATGAAATTGGATGCTAAATGAATTTATTACTTAATTTGTTAAGAGTTGTTGCACTGAAAAGTTAACAGTGTCCATGTAAAACAACAATATTTATACCTTGGTTTAATCAGATCCACGATCCCTTATGTAATTTCAAAATTCAAAAGAATTCTCAAGTTTGCCCCCTGCCTCTGTTTGGTGCACATTAATCATGTGGCAAAACCTGACCTGACCAGACCAGATGAGATGCTGTTTATCATCTTATTTATTCCCTCAGTGTAACCATCAGTACATCTCATTTTAGAAATACTAATGTAATAATCATGGGTCACTTCAGATGTCACTGAGGTGCTAAATGATATACACAGATGCACCATATTACCTTCCTAAAATGCAAAAATTTCGAAGTTCTGAAGCACCTCTGGCCCCAAGGACTGGAGATAAGGGCTATCATAGTAGCTCTGTTTTTGTCATCTGTCATGAGAGAAGGCATTGTAGAAGGACTGAAGCCCACAAATGACCTACTGTACATAGCTTTATCTAAGGCTAGCCAAGGAGAAACTAAGAGTTTTCTATGGTAGCAAATCTCATCAATGAAGGACTTTATCACGATCTGTGAATAACACCCTTTTCCCATTTAATTTTCTCCATCCCTCCAGTCTTCCTCCATTTATTTTTTTGTTTGTTTGTTTTGCTTTGTGGTGCAGGGGATTGAATTCAGGGCCTTGTGTGTGCAAGGCAAGCACTGTACCAACTGAGCTATATCCCCAACCCTATATCACTCTAGTCTTAAAATTATTTTTCAAATGTTTCATAAACAACCACATTTGCACTAGAAAGCTTGCCATTACTTTATAGACATTAAAATGTTTGCTTTTACAGTTAAAGGCATTTATTTTTGCTAAATAAAATTCCTCTAATCTATTTAGAATTTATGTTCATTTTTAGAAAATGAAACCTCAAATTCTCATGTCTTACAAAGGAAGTTTATATCAAAATTCCATGTATAATAAAGAGAAACATCTATTTTAATAACTAAAGTAACTCCTTCAAGTCTCAATAAGTTTGTGTGCTTCTTTTCTGAAGACCTCTTCAGATGTCATTTCTTTATTAAAGTAAAAAATCTGCACTAGAGCAGTGACTACTCAAGAGAACTGATTAAAAATAAATAAATAAATAAAAATCACATACCTGGACAATTGCCTGCCTTTGTATTCTTCTCTGTTCTATTAGAGCTTCTTCATCTTCTTCCTCTACATCAAAATCTTCGAGACTTAAAAAAAAAAAAAAAAAAAAACCACCAAAAACGTTTTTCAAACATCCTTAAGATATTCTATAACTATAACTCTTTTATGTCTTAATATTATAGTTGGAAAATGTCATTAAGAGCAAAAAAAGCCATAAGCCACATTACTTGTTTTTCAACTGTGTCAGTTTTCTGATATGGAATGCTAGTAATATACCTTTCCTGTCTATTTTCTTCTCACTTATTTCATGGTACCCAAACTGGGAACAAGAAAGATCCCTAATTTAGAAAAAGCACCACTGGCTCTTTCAGGGCTTTCTTTATTTTACCTCACTGATACTCAATTTTATCACCTATAACAAAGAGGTCTAGGACCTTTTCTGGGTCACAGAACCCTTTCAACGCTTATGAAAGGTATTGGTCCCTTTCATATAAAAAATACACATGCAAACACTTGTTTGTAATCTGAAAGGTAATGTGACTCAATTATTGAATACTGTCCCTGGCCCTCCCTCCCTTCTTGTCCCTCCAAAGACCTCCTCCTCAGCTTTTTGATTCTTTTCAATGCAACTTTTCCATTATCCTAACTGCTAAATGTGCTGTGCAGACACAAAAGCCAACTGTTATGATGATATCAGGATCTATGTTGAGCACGCATTCCCTACCCAACTTTCTTAATTATCAAACTTTCATCAAGGTCTCTCAACCTTAGTGCTATTGTTTTTGGTATGGACAATTAATTTGTGGAGGATTAGCATGTGCACTGGAGGATGCAGTATCCCTGGCCTTCTGCCATTAGATAGCAATTGCCAAAATGTCTCCAAGGAAATAAATAGCCCCCTTTGAAAACTACTGCACTAAATTGGTTTTATGTTTACGGTATTCCATTTAGACAACCAAGTGTGTGTTTTAAAACTTAGTTTCTGTTATTTTATTAGTCATTGAAAAGTTTCTCCATCTTTACATTGTAAAAGGTTGTTACCTGCCACCAGCTATCTCCAAATACCAAGCAGGCAACACTTAACATAAAATGAAATGTCATAAATTTCGTATAGCAATTTCTTCCCCAAAACTGGTAACTCAGATTGGCAGGACAAATATGTCTATTATTCCCAATAAAAATAAAGGGAAGACTCACAATAAAATGATGGCCCAGAATTCACAACAGCCAAAGTTGGAAAACCGTCACCTCCACCATAAATTTGCCCAATCATCACAAAAGGTTAACTTTTAACTCAGGAAAAAATGACTGATTCACTTAAAATAATCAAGTGCCCACTTAAATTTTCTAGTCAAACAGTTTCTCTAAACACGAAAAATAAAATTATGGTTAAATTTTATTCTTACTTATCATCAGATGAAGACTCCTGCTCAACCTTCATTCCTTCAGAAAGACTTCCTTTAAATTTATCTTCCTTTACTTTGCTTCTGCTTCTTCGTCTGCGACCACCTCGTGATCGAGACCTCCTTCTCAAGCGTGATCTGCTCCTACGACCTCTGTCTCTATTTGAAGGTAAAGAAGATATATACATATTTTGAAAATGTCAAAATGGGGGAAGGCACATGTGTGGGGAGAAGAAATAAGAGAACTTTACTTTCTGCTCAATTTTATCATGAACCCCAAACTCCTTTATAATCTACTTTAAAAAAAGGTAATTTAAGAAAAATAACAGTATCACAACAACATCAGTGTAACTAAACATAACAGAACTAGCTACTGTTCTCAGCAAACATTTTAAACTAAATTTTTTTTTCTCATGAACAAAGACTTGTATGTTAAGCTCTATGAGGAATAAATATGTTTCTTTGCATTCCTCCCCCCAACCCCCGTGCTAGGAATTGAACCCAGGACCTTTTGCATGCTAAGTAAGCACTTTAGCACTGAACTACATCCCCAGCCCCTCTTTGCATTCTTTTTTGATGTTGAGAAACATAATATTTTAAAAGATGAAATACTCTAATACATGCAAAATAAAAACTTGAAACTGACATTGGGATAACAACACTCTGTGGTGTAAACTAAAAAGTTAGAAGAAAATAATAATTAAAAAGAATTAATATAAAATATGCTCACAGTAGCTTTCCCCCATTTTTAAATCGCCCACCAAAGTAATATTCTTTCCACACTGAGTATACTCCTAATTTAACGAGACTGCTTAAAAAAAAATTAACAAAAAAGGAATAAGAAAAAAAGAAATGAATCCATGACCTCCCTCCTGCCCAATTAATAACAAAATTCAGTTGATGAACGGAGGTGGGGTGTAGGGGTTAAACCACAATCAGCAGATTACCAGTTTTCTGTTCCCCACTCCTCTGTAGGCCTTCTGGGTTTGTGAGCTGTGTGCATGGCTCTTACTTCTGGAAGATTCCTCTTGGGCATTTAACATTGGGGCAGGGATGGGTGTTCTATGATTTCTTAGGTATAAATGGAGAGGAGCAGAAAATAAGTTTCTTCCTTTTAGCCTGGTGGTGGAAGAAGGGATGTGGGGGGTGGATTTGCTAATTCATAGAATTGGAATTCACTGGCAGTAAAGTCCTGAGCAAAGACTCTCTCTTAAAGCCTGAGACAGCAGGGTACAGCCTTCAGACACGGTGCAGGCCGAAGTCCTCAGCCTCACACTGTGGTCCCACATCTTAGCACCCAGTTGGGGTATAGTGTCAGATCCCTGAGGCACTGGATTGGAAGCACTCAGGTCAATATCAAGCTCATGGAACCACCCAAGATGGCAGTCTGCCCCACCTTGGCCTCCGTGTTTACATCGGCCAAGGACCCAGGAACTACAGCTCACTGGTGAAGCTCACCAGTGTTCTCCCTGCCTACACCAGGGGCCCACTGAAGAGCGCACAACGATTGCCTAGTAGTTAACTGGGTGCCACCTTCCCCTTGCATACACAGGCCAGCAGTGCTAATGCGCTAGTGGTCATGCACTTGACATCCACCTTGAAGGTGAATAGTAGTACTGTGAATTGTCACTAGCCACTGCCATGGAGCACGAGCCCATCAGGAATTTGAGGTTGAGTGACAGGCCCTGTGACACCTCCAGCAGCAGCTTTAGTAATACCTGCTCCACCCCATGGCAACAGTGTGTCATTATTCGGTAGCGGTCCACCAGGCCTGGCTGAGCAGACTGCTGTGGCCATCACAGCCAGATAGGTTGTGTGGGCTGACCATTCGGTCAGCAACACCAACAGGTTGACCAGCTCTACTTGACTATCTTGGTCTTTTCCAAAGTGGCCCATGTTAAGCTGTTTCTGCACCACATGGGTAAAAATGGAGAGCCCTTCACTCATGCAATAGTGTCCTGGCACTACTCAAAGGACTTGCACCGGCACAAGAGGCAGGGCCCTAGAAAAGTACTGTATTAGCCTTGCTTGACAGCAGAAGCAGGTCAGCTACCAGTCGTAACTTGCCCTCATAGTAGTAGCAGTCACCAGCTGCTTCTGTGGCTGTGAGCTGGCCCTAATGAAGGTGCTCTCAGGTGCTAGAGAGACAGCCTGGTTGGTGGGTTTTCCGGCGCTGGCACTAGCCATCACGTGCGGATGAGGATGGGGTTGCACTGGCATGCCACTGGGGAATCTGCTACTACCAACTCTGCAACTCAGCTGGCCCTAGTGCCTTCCCCACACCATAAGGCCATCACCATCAAGGGCAGAAGGCACTGTGCTATGGCAGCTGGAGCCTGGGCAGTGTGGGAACAAACCTATGAGCCAGAGAACACTAGAGGCTCTTCTGGTCCTGAGGAAAGGCTGCGGCATAAGGCCTCCTAGAAAGCTTGTAGGAAGCATGAACCCCAGCAGAACAAACTCAGTCCATGATCCTCACTGTGGAGCTGCCAGGAAAAGTCTCTTCTTCTGGACATTGCCGCCTTCTTGGTCATGGCATGGCCGTCTAAGAAGAGAGGGCGGAACAGGAATTGTCCTCCCTTCCCTCCTTCCTTTCTTTCAAATGAAAATCCTTTGGTCCAGGAGGTGCTCCGTCAGTGGCCAGTGGGTTGGGCTGTCAGCTGCTGTAACCCCGACAGGAGACACTTCTCCAGGAAGGCTCTGGAACACACAGCAGAACTGGGCACATCTTCTAACTCACTCTGTGGAAGAGGCGCCAGCAGTGGCTGCATGGTTGAGGGTGTGGCAGCGCTGTCCTGGCTGCATGGTGGGAGCGTGTACTGACTACACACAGTGGCTGCCCAGCTTGCACCTTTGCCTGCCTCACGCTGGCTTTTGGCACAAGTCCATCCTGGCGCTCCACCTTCTTAGGCCCTGCAGCTTTTGATCTCTCTGGAAGCTGTGTGCATTGTGTCTACCCAATCAGAGGGTCCCTGTGTTGCTGTGGCCATCAGTAGGGTGCCAGGCTCCTGCCAACCACCAACTTCACCTGCTTTTCTCTCTGCGTCCCACTGAGTACCAGCCCGCTAGGACCACCGGAGGCTTCCCCTGCCTTTCTTTGTATTCTTATAGTACCAAGGTTGTGTGGTACACAGAAAGCTAATGATCCATACCAATGAATACAGTAAAAATGTTTTCCTCTGGTCTCATCAGTTGAATTGTATGATTACCAAAAGTCAACCCCATTCTCCAAGCTGTTTACGCTATTAATCATACTCATTTTTAACTACCTGATTAATTATGTAAGCTTATGAAAAATATAAAAAAGGTTTTCTAGGAAAACCAAGTTGAAACTATAGGAACAGAAAACACACAGCTGGTTACCCAGGGCTAGAATGAAGGAAGAGACTGACTACTAAGGGAGATGTTCTCTACCCTGTGACTGTATGTGCCTGCCAATACTCAACCTACACAAAAGAAGGTGACTTTTATTTTATACAAATTATGTTTTGGGGATGGGGTTGTGGCTCAGCGGTAGAGCACTCGCCTAGCACGTGTGAGGCAATGGGTTTGATCCTCAGCACCACATAAAAATAAATTAAATAAAGGTATTGTGACCAACTACACTTAAAAAATACATATTAAAAAATTGCATGTTTCAATAAACACAATATAAAGAGAATGTGAATACATGATTGCAGAGATGCCAAGAAAAAGCATCAAATGTGCAAATTAGGTATTATTATTACCATCATTACTATTTTGGAGATAGAGTCCCACTATGTTGCCAAGGTTACCCTGGAACTCTTGATCCTTCCTTTTCAGCCTCCTGAGTAGCTGATATTATAGGTATGTGTCATCATGCCCAGCTTTGAAATGTGCAAACTGAATGGAAGAGTAACAAATCAAATAAAGTTGACCGTGAGTTCAAACACACAAAGTAGGACAGAGACAAATCTGAGCATAACACTCTAAAGAGGCCAGGAACTCCGTAGACTCTAAAGGATGGAGTATGAGGTAAAAGTTGGAAATAATTGGTTGAAAGCCTATAGAAACAGATTCTTGTATATTCCCCTCCCCAATTCAGTGGAAAATGCCAAACACTCCCTTCATAATGTGACAGAATACTTAAGATACCTGCTGGGCACAGTGGCATGTACCTTTAGTTCCAGTGATTGGGGAGGTTAAAGCAGAAGATTGCAAGTATGAGATCAGTTATCAATAACTTAGCAAGACCATGTCTCAAACAAATAACAGCAATAACAAGAACAACAACAAAAGGGCTGGGGGTATAGCTTATTAGTACAGTGTCCCTGGGTTCACTCCTTGGTACCAAAGCAGGGGTGGGAGATTTACTTTCTTGGGGCTGGTAATAGGGTTAGGGTTAGGTATACTCAGTGGTAGAGCACTTGCCTAGTACACAAAAGGCCTGGATTCAATCCCCACCACTAAAAAATAAAGAAACTTTTAAAAAGTTTACTTTGAGGTTGTTATAAAAATTGACACAAGACACTTGGTGGTGCTTTACCAAAAACAGAGGTGAAGAGAAAGTTTACATCATGAAGAACCAGAACTCTACTGTACCAGGTTTATATGTAGGATGTCAGAGAATTCTGAAAAACTTACTAGGCCCAGAGAAAAGACTGGTATTTAAAAAGTCTCTAGTTCCTAAAGTGATACCATGAAGTGGTACTCTCCAGTTGAAGACAATTTCCATTCAGCTTTTTAAATGTCTAACTATGAAATTAGAACAGAAAACGCTGACTGATGCAGCTTTCTGAGAAAAGTCTTCAAATGAAAATGTGAACAAATAGCAAGAAAAGAGAGAAAGAGAGAGAGCCAGGCACAGTGGTGCATGCCTGTAATCCCAAGGCTGAGGCAGGAGGATTGCCAGCCTCAGCTACTTAGCAAGGACCCAAAGCAACTTAGTGTGACCCTGTCTCAAAATATTAAAAAGGGCTAGGAATATGGTGTGGGAGACCAACCCTGCAAGTGACTGAGTCACCTCCCCTGCTGGGTGCTGAGGCGCTCAGTCACAGAAATGTGGTAGAGCTTTCCCTACCCTTCTTGGGTTCGAGGGTCGGTCTCTCATGCATGGGTGTGTCTTGCTACAGCCCCATGGGTGGAGCTATGCTCACCTATTCCTTTGTATGTAATATAATCCCTTGCCCTGTTTAGGATAGAATCTTCCATGGAAGTGCCTTGTGTATGTCCCCTTCTCTTAATGTGCCCTTGGGTGTGACCTACCCAGGTGTCAGTCAACCTGCTGACAGTGGACATCATGAAGATAGACTCAGCCCCCTGAAAACTGACCCCTTGCCTCATTTGAATAGCTTCTCCTCAATAAAAGGGGTCAGCGCGTGCTCTCGCTCTCTCTCTTCCTGCGGACCCGTAAGGTCAGAGGAGCCGTCACAGCGACCCAAAAGAAAAAGGTATTTGTGTCTCTTGTGTGGTTATTTTGCACAGCTCAATTAGCCCAGTTTATCTGGAGTGACCCCTGAGCCTTTTAGTCACGAGAACAGAAACCTGGCAATATGGCTTAATGGTTAAATGCCAGGTTAAAAAACAAAAACAAACCCCAAACAAACAAAAAACAAGACATTTATTATAAATTTAAAGATGAAGAAAGAAAAAAAGCACCCAGGAATCAGAATTAGGCTCTAAAGGGCAATACTGAAAACTAGAGATCAATAGAATGATTTAAAGATTCTCAAAGAATGACTTCAACCAGGAATTCTATTCCTTTCTAAATCAGCAATGAGAATAAAAGGTACTTTTTAGAGATAAAGGCTCCAAAAAATGTCCCTTCTATGTGCTCACATAGCTATTAAAGATGGGTTATCAAGACACAGGAATGATTAGAAAAAGATCACACGGGAGTCACATGAAATAAAGAGGGAATACCAAGAGGATGGCAGAAGGAAAGCAATACAAGGATAACTGTATTAGCAGTCATAGAGAATGATGTGGAGAAGTCAACAACGAGAATTAGAAGAAAGGTCCCCTCTTCTCTCCTCCCACCACTATTTGCTCAGCAGGGAACAATCAACATAGGATAATGCTTACACTGACTCTTAAAGCATACAAAATACAATAAAATTGGGTGGAAGACAATTAATTATGCGTAAGGGTGGTATTAAAAAGCCCTCACTGTCCGAAAGTACTCTCAGACCATGTATTTCTACATCCAGGAATATAGTATACAAAAATTTTCAGAGATATGTAAATACAAGCCTTGGATATGTTGTCTTTAAATCATATTCAATCAAAAATATTATAAGATTGGCAAGTGAATGTTCATCTATGGTTTAATGTACATATGCATTTAAAAACATGATTCACTACTTTAAAAACATTCTTTTTGATTACATGTATGTTAGAAAAAAATGGTTTTCTAACAGTGAATTACATAGGTTTTTGACCAAGACTCCTCAGGAGTCAATTATACATAATAATTATAAAAAGAAACTTCAGTTACTTATTTACCACCCCCTGAGCCTGTCAGCTAAAAACCAAGATCTTTAAACCTAGCTCATTTAGTATTTAGCTCTCTTTAAAAAAAGGGAAAGTCCTACTTTTAAAAAATATATATATATATTTTTTGGTGGTGCTGGGGATTGAGCCCAGGACATTGTGCATGCAAGGCAAGCACTTTACCAACCAAGCTATATCCTCAGCCCTTAAAAGACTGAATTTTTAATGAACAATGATTTGATGGGAAACTATATTAAAGACAAATTAATGTTTATGAAACATCACATTCTGGCAAACACAAAATATGGGATCTCAGCTAAAAATTTTCAGAGAAAACTGCTCTATAGGAAAACTTAACTGAGCTAAATGGAGCTTCAAAAACATTCAAAGGTTAATTAATCAGTAATAACATATGTAATTAATTATATTTACCGTCTCCGAGGAGACCTGCTTCTTCTTCTCGGAGATCTGCTACGTCTAAGTGGGGAGCGCGACCTTCGTCTAATGGGAGATCTACTTGTTCTTCTTCGGGTTGGAGACCACCTATTAATAGGGCTGGCATCTTTTGATCTTTCACGTCTACTGAGGATATCATCTCGAGGTCGTGTTCTTAAGGGGAAAAAATGCAAGTTAACAGAATAACAAATCGACCTAAAAGAATCTGTTCTACATATAAAGAATATCTTAAGATATCAATCTAATGATAATGACACAAACTGATGTGTTTTAAATAAAAACTTAAATTCAACTGAGGACCACAATGACATTTTGGTATTATGAAACATTCAATAAAAGTCTGTTTGCTAGGCCTCACAATTTGAAGAATGTTAAAGCCTATCCATACTCATAAAGCCATTGATTACAATTTCAAATTAACAACTCAAACAAAAGTTTCCTAAATGGGTAATATCATTCCATTTCCTCAGTTGGAAGTTTATTTTTATAACGTGACATTTCTGCAGTTAAAAATTTTACCTTTAATATCAATTTTGTATAATAGTATCTTACAATGGTAAACCTCAAAACTGAGGAAATACCTCAGCCTCTCCTATGCAAAATCAACTTTCTCGTAAGTTTTAGTCTGTTCAACATGATATCAATGTTATTATAAGCCTTTCTGCAACTTCATTTTTTTGGGTTTTGAACATTTCTTTCAGATTTGCATAGAACTAGTCAATCCAAACAATCAGGAAATAGGTTTGTCTTCACAAGTAATAACATAGTATTTCCCCCTGGATAAAAACATGAAAACACAACCTGCCTTACGTGTTTGGACATGGTATACAGAACCTAAAAGAATCTTTTTTTGATCTAGCCCAAACAAGCAAAGTAGACTTTGATTCAGAAATGCAGTACTTCTTGATAGGGCCATCTGTGAAAAATTGTTTTTCATATATATTCTGTTTACACACTCTTTTCAAAGACCAGTTAAAAACTGTAAATGATAGGATAAGAATATAGCAGTCAGGGAGAATTATTTGCTTAAATGCGATGAAAATAAAAATGCTTAACCTCTATTGATAGGGCATTCAAATTTAAAATGTCCCCTCCCCTTTTTAAGGTGACAAACTGGTAATTATATGATTTCTTAGTTAATAAGGGTTTGGAGAAAAGGACTGTCTGCATAGTCTAGGAAGCAGAAGGCGGTTTAACTTTCCTGAAAGGAAATTTGGCAGTAAGACTTTCTAAAATGTAAATGCACACACCAGGAGACTTTGCAAGTCAACTTCTCAGAATCATTTGCTGAAGCTTCACACATAAGCCATGAAGATCTTTGCACACAACAGTGAAAAACGTGAATCAATCTAAATTTTCATCAGTTTCAACAAAACTGGATACTTTGGGTACATATACCCTGTGAAATACATACCATGTTGTTATAAAGAATTAAAAAGATTCTATATGTAATGTCACTGAAGTATTCATAAAAGAATACTATGCTAATGTAAATAATTACTCCATTTTTATAAGAAAACACTTATATTTGCATAGAAAACGGATTAGAAGGCACAAAATTGTTGGAGTGGTTATAGAAGGATGGAGGAGAGAACTTATGGGTTTCTGCATTATTTGAATTTCTCTTTAGCACATATCACTTTTGTAATTAAAAGCATTTTGTCTGTTTCAAATACACAGGTCTGGTATTGAATTGCCTCTTCAAACTGAAAGACTATCAGGATAACTAAGAAACACTTTCAATACGACAATCGACAATCAACAAGACTAATACGTGCTTCAACACAAAAAGTTAAAGGGAGGCTATTTCATTAAAACATACCACTTAGAAGTGAAGAGCAAAGAATCAAAAGTATCTCTAAAAGCACTGTGAAAACAACACTTGAAATTTCTGAGAATGTGATGACTTAAACTCTAAAATTATACTGATACCCATACAATAAAAAACTAATGAATATAGTAAATGGCTAGGAATTAATATTCTTATAAGCTAACATTTTCCTAATAAGCAAACCTTTGCCAGCAAGTGTATACAGTTACTGAACATACAGCAGATAATAATAAAACCAGTTTCTAAAGTAGTTCAGAATGGTCTGAATCTCCCTACACACATCCCCAAATTTAGTTCTGTGATCCTATAATCACATAGCTTCTGATTCTACCTCATTTAAAAATTTGATCTAATCTTCCATCCCCACCAAATGAGTTTTAGATAATCTCATGAAGATTCAGTAGTTAAATCACGTGGATTTAAATGAATGACCTAGCAAATTAGATACTAAATTAAACCAAGAATTTGGAAAAAAAAATACCCAATCTCACTGTCAAAAGCATAAATGTTAATGACAGGACTAGATTATAAAATCATGAACTCACGATTTCCTCATTTTTAACTATCCTTAAGTTCTACTTTCCATTTAAGATACAGCATATCGGTAAAAAGCATTAATATTTTGTAAAGACATTACCTCGGAGAAGAAAGTCGTCTTCTTTCGGGTTCTCTTCGTTTTCTTTCTAAGGATCGGCTCTTGGCTCTTCTACCCGGAGACAGAGTTCGAGAAGGTGATTTGCTTTGCTTAGATCTTCTATCATTTAGAAGTGGAGATCTACTTCTTCTTGATTTTTCACGTTGTTTTGGAGTCAAACTTCTTCTTTTAGGACTACGACCAGGTCTTCTACTGGGTGACCTATTTTCTTTCCCAGAAGAAGCATCTTTAGAGGGAGATTTAATTGGCTTCTTTTCTTTATCAGTTTCAGACCTTTTTGATTTTCTGTCTTTGGATCGCGACCTTCTGTCTTTGGATTTACCTCGTAAGTCAACTGGGGATCTGGATTTTTTACCTCGATCACGACTTCTACTTTCATTTATAATTGGGGATTTTTTCCTATCTTTTGTCTTACTTTTATCTTCAATTTTAATTTTCTCATCATTAGGAGATCTGGCCTTCCCAATTTTCTCTTGAGATCGCCTTCTAAGGGTAGGGGATTTTGATTTTCTTGCTTGATCTTGAGACTTACTTCTCTTGGATGGACTTTTGGACTTCTTCCTTTCCTTTGACTTGCTCCTAGTTATTTTCTCTTTAATTATTTCAATACCTCCCTTACTTTTCTTTTTATCTGACCTATGTCTAGTCCGTTCTTTGGATCTGCTTTTACTTCTTTTTTTTGTACTATTTTTATTGTCCACAAGTTCAAGTTTACCTTTTGCACTTGAAGATC
Source organism: Marmota monax (assembly GCF_021218885.2). NCBI lineage: Eukaryota > Metazoa > Chordata > Mammalia > Rodentia > Sciuridae > Marmota > Marmota monax. The sequence continues at coordinate 5,002,359 of NW_026693024.1, read as the reverse complement.
TAGTACTAGATCTATTTCCATTTCTTGCCTTTTCATGAATCTCCCCTTCTTCTTCAGAGCCAGACTCATAACCTTGTAAAATGAGCCCCATCCCAGACTGGACCTTTCCTTCCATTAACTCATTGTCAAGTTCAGCTTTAATCAAGGCTCTCTGTTTTTCCAAGTCTTCAAGCAAAGCTAAATCATCAAGTTTAGTTCTTTTTGCTGGGGACATACCTTCTTTGTCAGAAGCATCAATAACTTCTTTTCTTTTGTGTTTCTTATGTTTATGTTTATGTTTATGTTTTTTATCCTTGTCTTCTTCTGAGGAATGTTTATGTTTCTTATGTTTACTTCTGTGTTTATGTTTCTTTTTTTTGTGACGACTGTGCTTATTTTGAGATTGGTCTTCTGATACTTCTCCATTTTCTTCATTTATACTCTTTTCAGAATTATCAGCATCTTCCAGCCTGTAAATGCAGGAAACACATTTTATTTCTCTATTTTTTCTTTAACTTGTTGCTCATGGTTGAATCCACAAAGTATTAGAGCAAACAAATAATGGGGTAGATTGGGAGACAAATCTCCTTTTCCAACTTGAAGTTCAGAAAACTTCCTCTATAATAAATCTAACAGGTCATTTTTTTTGAGCATATTTCACCCAATCAACCCTTGCACATCCTGAAAAAAATATCTCGAGCCAATAATGAGCTGGTCCCAAAATAAACAATCAATGTACACTACTGATGTTGGCAGTATAATATCCCCAAGGGTGAAAACTAACCAGGAGTGAGGACTCTTGACCTTAGCTGCCACAAAGCAACTATGTGACATTAAAGAACATTTTACAAATCAACTACACTTTAGTTTAAGCAATTTTATATGGTTTGACTCAATATTTGTTCAAATTATTTAATCTTTCTGATTTCCAAATGAGACATTGGTTTCTCAAACTATGTTCATATTATCAGGTGCTATGCAAAACCAAAACAAAGCCAAGGGAAATTTTGTGCTTACATGTTTGAATTGTACTGGGTTTAAGAGTTTGATTCTAAATTTATTATGCCCACAGTGCTTAGTAATTCCAGGTTAACTACATGGTTCAACAGTATTACAGATGCTCTTTGACTTATGATGGGGTTATGCCCTGATAAGCCCACCCTAAATTCAAAACATTCTTTTTATAAAATATAACTTACACACCAACCCTACTAAATGCTATACTTAACTTTCCCCTTTAAAGTGATTCCATAATAAATCATATCCTAAAATAAGATCCAAAACAAAACTTTAAACTGGATTCAGGACATCACACTATTTTTAGAGGAAGATATGGATTATTTTGTCAAGGCTTCAAATGATATATTCTGTTATAGTTTGAATCGGCAATGTCTTCCAAGGGCTCACATGTTCAAGATTTGGTTCCCAGCTGCTGGTGCTACTGGGAGGTAGGGGAAACTTTGGGAGGTAGGCTGAGTTGGAGGAATTAGATCACTGGGGGAATGCCTTTGAAGGGTTTATTTTGTCCCCAGCAACTCTCTGTCCCTCCTGGCAGCCTCAAGGTAAGCAGGTTTGTCCACCTCACCCTCCACCCCAAGTCACAGGGAGGGGCCAAGTGATCCCAGACTGAAAACTCTGTACCAATGAGCCAAAATTGTTGTAAGAGCTCACAAGCTTATTCAGCAATCCTTGAGTTTTTTTTTTTTTTTTTTTTTTTGGCAGGGGGTGGGAGGTGATACTGGGGATTGAACCCAGTGGCAAGCTATATCCCTGTCTCAAGAAAATTTAGGCAGCGTCTAAGTTGCCCACTCTGGCTTTGAACTTGTGATCCTTTTAACTCAGACAGCTGAGAAGCTGAGATTACAAGGTATGCACTACTGAGCCAACTTGTAGTAAAAAAAAAAAAAAAAAGATCACCACAGTAGGCATTAAGCTAGGTATCAGGTAAACAATAATATACAAAACAATAATATACAAAACCATAATACACTGAGGGACTGAAATGATGAAGGCACAAATAAAGGCATTAGTGGGGAAACACTGAAGGATCACTTAAACTCATTTTTAGAAATAGTCAGGGGTGTATTTTGTAGATCACAGAAAAGAAACCCAAAGTGATTTATTAAGTAGGGACTTTGAAGAAAGAGAAAAGCTGTTAACGGAGAAGAAATGTGGATTTAAAAATAAAAGCTAAGTATCACTGTTCTAAAAAAAAAGTGAATTAAAAAGAATTTCAGAGAGAAAAGTTGCAAAAAACTTAATCATACACAGCAAACTATAAACAGATCAATGTGACTAGGACATCAGACTTGTGGAAGAACATGGTCTAAGAGAAGCCAAGATCTCCAAGTTGATCAATTCCAGGAGACAAAAAAAGTTGATTTTGGGAGTGAGAGGTTGAGACAGAACTAAAGGCTCTCTAGAGTCGCAGAGGCCCAGGAACTGCAAGACTAGGCAGCTGGTGGGATTGTTTATTAAGGCACTGACATTTCTGAGAATTACAGCAGGAGTTAGGTATAGAGTGTGGTTCTCCAGTCAGGTCTCAGTCTTCAATAAACATGGGGTGGCTGTAAAGGTGTGGAAAATGGAGATATGACTGAGAAGTTATTAGATGACAATGGGGGAGTGCAGTGGAGAACACACAGCCACCACCAGACATCAAATGCAAAGAACTTTTATTCTTTGCCAATCTCCATCTTTGGTACCAGAATATAGGAAAGCAAACAGTAGTGACAGAAATGCAGAGGAAGCTGTGTCCTATGATAAAACATCAGGTTTTAACCTGGGCCAACTCTAATGGAGTATGAGAAAATAAAGGAGAAATACTAGTGTTCTCTGGGTCATCATTTTTTCCTCAAAGACCTGGAAAAAGAAAATGCAGTACACACAACAACAAAACGCCAACACTGCTCTTTTACAGAAGAAAAAAGAATCAAAGATATAAGTAGAAGATCCAGAAACATTTCAACTTTGTTCCTGATACAGGATACACAGCCATCCATCTCCTTTTCCCAGAAATCTCTTATCCTACAATCCAGAAGATGGGGTATATGTCTTTTTTCCTAAACCTTGACTTACAGGGGAAATGTCTGAAAATATTAGACTAATTCAAATTATGGAGAAACTTTTTAGAGATCAAGAATGGTTGTCAGGCACATAAAATCTAAGTACCTAAAGCACATAATTCTAGTCACTAAGCTTGAAATCAAACTACCTAGATACTCTCCAAATGTCCTCCAGATAAAAGATAGCTGAGAAGATTAAACAGTCTCTAGAGCCAAAATGCCTAGGTTAAAATCTTAGTTCTACAACTTACTAATTGTGAGGCTTTGGTAAGGATCAATCCTTAGGTATCTCATTTATGAATTGCAGAAAATAACAGTATCTATCTAAAATGGTATTGTGAGGTTTACAATCCTACTTAATATGAACTCCAAAGTGTTACAAAAGCAAGCTGATATAAGTGAGTAGACACTGGATACATACATTTATTTATTCACATAACTATGTGGAGCAGACAAGGCAGTTACTCTGAATGTTATAAGTTATCAAAGAACATGGATTCTATAGTCAAACTACCTGGTTAAAAATGTTCTAACATGACATAACTGTTGTAACCTTAGGTAAGTTGCTTCTCTATGATTCATTGTCCTCAATTGTGAAAACTGGGGAAATAATACTACAGATAAATCAATTTTGCTGCAACAACAAGAAACATTCACACTATAAAAGGTTGTCAAACTAAGTACTCAAGAAATGTCTTTTCACATGACAGATGTGACTTTGATGTTTTGAGAAGGTTTAAGGGACTTGTCTAAGGTCACACATACAACAACCCAGTTAGAAGGCTTATTCTGCCAGTCAGAAGCTCCACCAATTGATTGAAAATGCTTTTAAAATGTCAGATTATGTTGCTACTCTTCATATAACTTAATGCTTATCTTATTCACAGTAAAACTAAAATCCTTTGTGAGGCCTTATCCTACTGCCCCACCTCCCCAAGTCTTGAATCTACTACTCCCCTCATGCATTCATCCTGTCAAACTGCTTTACTTGAACAATAAGTATTTTCTCACCTCAGGGCCTTGGTACTTGTACTTGTGTTGTCTCCTTCCAGCAATGCTTTCCTCAGATACAAGTATGACCTGTTCCTTTTGTCTAGCCAGGTATCTGCTGAAATGTTACTTTCTCAGTTAAGTCTGCCCAACTCCATTTTGGTTGCAGTTCCCATCCCACACATACTCCCTTTCTGTGCTTAAATTTTCTCTACAATAACCACCACAATTCCTAATCTACTTCTTGATGGATACTCTTTTCTTCAGAATTTTTGATCTACTTAGTTCATTGCTCTATCCCTAGAACCTAGAAGATGATTTAACCTACAGCAGGTACTCTAGAACAACCTGCAAAAGCTATATTCACCAAACTAAAGCTGTTTTTTACTTTAACAAACTCCTTGAAAGCTAAGATTTTGCTCTTGTTAAGTTATATCAGCAGTTTCTCAGTCAGGTCTGCCCAACCCCAACCTCAGAATGCACAGATATAATACATGTTCACCTATTTAATGTAGAATACTAAACTGATTTATACAGTCACCCCTTCCCCAAAGAAAAGTTTGCTTTTTGATCTTTTTTTTAATGCTTTCTACAGTTAATTTACAAAAGTCTTAGTTGATTTCAATTCAAAATTCTTAAAAAGTTTGCCCATAGAGGGAAAGGTAGAAATTTAGCTCCTAGTGCTTCTGGGAATCAGGATTTATATCATGATGCCCCTCTCCATAAGAACAATTTCCATCAGTGACCTCAGTTTCTACTGTAATTTATTGAATATTATTATGTCAAAAAATAATGAAATGTCTCTCCATGTGATAGATGAGGTTTCCAAGTTCCAGGAGGTTGAAGGACTACCTTTGTTAACCATAATAATCAATCCTAGCATTCTCTTGTATTGGCCTATGCATATGGCAAACTGTCGCCCTCCTCATTTGATCTCTTAAAGCAAATTTCATAGAAAACAAGAATTACACTCTGTGTTTAAGTTCTTGCTTGCCTAGAATGCACAATGCCCTAGTTTCCATTCCTTTTTCCAGTTCCACAAAAAAGGTAGTCTGAATTCAGCATGACAGTGGCATGGCATATTATATACAATGAGCTTGTGCTAAGGCAGCTGAATCAGGCTCATTATCAACAATTTTCTTCTAAAGTCTTGGGAAAAGTTCCCTTGTTAAGAAAACTGATGGTCTTGGACATTAACACTGACAATATCCACTATATAAATTCCACAAAATAAATTTATGCTTTGTATTTACATTTTCCAATTAAACTTTAAACACTTAGCAGGTGGATATGCATACCAACCTGTCCACAACAGGTTTGGCATAAAACAAATACTTATTGAGAACTTATTAAGTTCTAGGTAACATACTTTGAATCACATCATTTGAGAGTAAAGATGAATTGGAAGTGCAGACAATATTTGGGTATTTTAACAGTATTTAAGCTTTATCCAATAAAAACAGTGATGGAACAATTTCAAAATAACATAAAGTACTAACTACCAATCATTGTTTTTATTTTTACTTCCCCTTTCACATGTATTTTCTAGAGATTAGTGTTAATGAATTATCTGGGAAGCATTCAATTCAGCTTTGGAAACACACAGAACTCATTAATTCTGTGCATAAATGGAACAGTTTTTAAGCTTGAAAATTTTTCTTAAAAATGTTTTTAATGGTAAACAAAGTGAAGGCCACAGTTTAAAAAAAAAGAAAAAACAAGTAATTAAGTCTGTTTCTCTGACAAAATGAAACACCTCTGATTCAGAATTAATACTGATGTAGTCCCAAAGACCAGTCTTAACACAAACACCTCTTGCAAATCAAGTTTCGGAATCTGTTTCATTAAGTTAGAAATGTCACAGCAAAAAATCATTTTTGGCTTGGGATGCAGGTCAGTAGAGGAGGATATTGTTTAATAGGCACCAAGACCCTGTTTTTAATGCCCAGCACCACCTGCCACCTTTCCTATGGACCTTTCTGAGACACTGACAAGAAGTAAAAATGATTTGAAAACCTTAAAGGTAATTTTAAAAGGAGCCACAATGTATAATGGAAGGCCAGACAATACAATAACTAGGAACAGTGTTTTAGAACCAGACTGCCAAGGTTTAAATGAGTTTGTTGCTTGGTGTGACTTAAGGGCAAGTTACTCTGTGCTCCAGTTTCATCATCTGTAAAAACATGGAAAATAACAGTATCTACTCTCATTTAGGTTTTACATGAATTAAATAAATTTGTTCAATGCTTTGAGGAACATCTTATCTTTGGTTTATGCAAATAAGTTTAAAAAGCTTGAATTTAAGAGTCTAACAATGTAAAAGCCACTACTTAAAAAACCTTTGAGGAGTTAACCCCTTCTTTGTATTTATTCATTCTAAATTTTCCATTTTGAATACATTTCATTAACTATAAAACTGTTTAGATGCTATACCTGAACACTCACCATGATCACCAAGCATAGTAGGTGCTTTCACATCAAAATGTTATTTTAACTATTTTCAAATTAGTGAAAGTAGGACACATATAGACTAAATATTTCATTTACACAAAGCATTATGTATAGAAGGTAGGGGAAACCCAAAACTATCTCAGCTTATTTACAGTGCAAGGGACTAAACAAAGGGTATATATTATTAAAATCAAGTATTATTCAAATATGTAAATGAAATATAGCTGACTCACTCCTCAAAATGCTATACAGCATAAGATTTGTATTCTAATTGTGCCACAGTTTACTCGTTGAAAAACAACAAGAAGCTGTAAGTCTAGTTAAAACTTTTATTAGAGTCCGTTTTTTCTCTGCTAAGTCATATTATGGGGGCAAAATGCAATTTTCAAATGCCTGGAATAAAATAGTTCAATTCTCCATCTAGCTGAGAAAACCAAGTGACTAAGGAGCCCAGAACTGGCTGCACAGCAAAGAAGTGTCAGATTGTTTGGTGGCAAAACTTTCCCCCTTCGCAAGTTGCTGGAAGGGTATACCTACCTCTTTCCTAAGATGGATGGAAACAAATAATATAGATGCAAAAGAGGGTTGCTACAGGAATATTGTTTTAAAATCCACTTTTAGGTTCTTGTTTTAAGTTTTCCCAGTATAAACATGAAAAACAAAATACTGCTTTTAGTTAAGCAACGGTTTGCTTAAGTATGTTTTCACACGGTTGCAAGGATTCTTACACTAGCTTAACTACAGAAGTACAGTTCGGTTTGTAAGCAGTTAGCTGCAAATCCCACTCTTCTTTCATTCATCCTCCTAAAGAGAGGCTCTAAAATCCGGCAAAAACAAAAACAGAAAACAAACCCCCAAACCAAAAAGCAGGCCTCGATCTTACTTTGCCTCAAGTTTGCAAGTTGCCAACAGGCAGGGGAAGAAAAAAACAAAACCGAGGTGGCTGCTGCAATAAAAGTTCTGGGTAGAGAGAGAAGGTTTAAGGCTAGCCAGGGCCAGTTCTGGGACGGTCAAAGAGTGCGACCCTAGCACCCCTTTCTCGATCCTTTTAGGTCCTAAAACTGACAGAAGTAGGACGAGGCGAGGAACTATATGCGGAAAAGACTGAAGGTTTGCCCCGCCTGACTCCACTGCCCCTCGAGTCCCCAACACCATGCCGCCGAGTGCTCAGACAGGAGACCTAGGCTCTGTCCCCGGGAGAGGAGTCGGAAGGCGCGACCTCAGAGCCTTGGCAGCCGCCACACGCACAGGACCTGTAGAGGCCGCTCGCGCCTTCGCCTCCCGGGGCAACGACGCGCGACAGGCCGCGGCCGCCTTTGCCCCAACAGCCGCGGCCTCTGGGAAAGCGAAGCTCGAAGGCCGCCAGCCTTGCTCTCCACGCCTCCCGCCCCACAACGAATCACTCGCAGAAACGCAAAGTTTGGCTCTCGCCGTTTAGGCCTGAACTTTCCCGCCGGTCCGTGCAGGTCTCCACGGTTTCCCACTCCGCGGCTTCCCGGGTTCCGGCCTCCAGCCCACTAACAGAGACTACTTACTCTGGCTGCTCCCGCAGCAACTGAGTCTCCGCGGCAGCCATCTTGAACTTCCTGACTCCTCGGCGGCACTAGCGGCGGTTCCCCGGACGGTGGAAGCTAGTGGAAGTGGAAATGGGGGGGTAAAAAAAAGCCGTAGCGCATGTGCAACGCGCGAAGGGGAAAGCGGTACTCTTAACTCCGCGCTAAGAATCCGGATATAAAACCCTACATCCGGGGACGGAGTACGGAGCGTCGTGACGTAACTTCCGGGCCCGTGGGGGCGGTGCCCGTTGAAACTAAAGGCGAGTGATTTGCCGGGCTTGATCTGCGGTCAATGTTGTAACGGAGCAGTTCTCGGAACTTGCTGGCGAGGGAAACAAAGGGAATGGGTTATTCTTTTCGTGTGCGCGGTTCCCAGAGCTGGTTCACTATGGGCCCAAAGTTGGGTGAATAAATAATATTTTTGTCTCTTCCTTGTTGCTGTTTGATTAGTGGAGGGCTCATAGGCCGGTTTTACTTTTCTCAACCATGATGTGAATTATTTCCCAGGTCCCCTTTTGGTCTTAGAAATGTTTAATTTGGAGACTAAGCATCCTGATAGGACAGGATAAGTGGGGGAGAAGAACAAGCACACAAGTTTATATTTGATGCTAGATTGTGATTTTGAAGCCAGTTCCAGACTTCCTCAAACCAAATTTTTAAAGAAGAAAAAACATGTAAGAACATACTGGCAAAAACTTTCTTTAAAACTTCCTCACCAACTATAGTTGCTTGGTAATATCACTTGGGCGAGTGAAATGCGAAGATTTCAGGGACTCCCCCAAAACTACGCTTTTTTGTTTTGGAAAAGTTTTTTTTTTTTAAGCCAGAGTTAAAAGTAAACATCAACTTAATTTATTAATTCATCAAACGTTTACAAGCGACAGACTTATGCCCAGCATTCTATTCTTGCATTTCTTTCGGAACTCAGGAACACGTGTACCCGAAAGCAACCCCCCGTAGGCGCCGTTTAAGCCGGCCGGCGAGGAAGGAACAGACAGCTCAGCGGCGGAAATAGACCCCCGGAAGCCTTCCGAGGTCTAGGGAGGCGCATGCGTGCTAGCGTCCTTGGGCCGGCGTGGACGGATCTGATGTGCTGCCCGACTTACGGTTCCGGCTGTGCCCGCCTGCTGTCGCGGAGCGCTTCCTGCTTCTTTCCGTTGGTGCCAGCGCGGCCCGCCGCCTACCCAATGCCTTTTCTCTCGCGCGCGGAGTTCCCGGCCCGTACTCTTCTACCCCTCAGGGCAGCGGCGCACTTGCCACCGTCTCGGTGAGGCTGTTTTTCCGCAGTCGCCTGTCGGCACCGAGTAGTAGGTGGGTGTTAACAGCCCTGGCCCGGGGTTCTGTCTGGCAGACTCGGCTGGACCCCACCGCCTCCTTGTGATAAAGCCGAGACCAGCCCTGTTTGCTAACAGAGACCATGGAAACCACAGCACTTGGCGCCCCGTCGTCGACAAACAATACAAAAAATTTACTGGCTTGGAGATAAGGTGTTGGGGACAAGCGTGCATTTGTGAACATGTCGATTTTTTTTTTCCTACAGTCTTTGCTTGTTTCCTTTTAAGCATTATTCCAAACGATGCACAAAACAGAAATAATTTGAAAATATTTTTAATTGTGTTCCTGGCGTGGAAAGGGATTAAATTTGCACCCTCTGAGATACGTTGCCATCATCAACTTCAATAAGCCCTCGATAGGCTCATTTAGTTTGTAACAAAGGCTACAAACTAAAATAACGAATATCATAAAATCCTTTGAAGAAATGTATTGGCCCATCTATAGTCTCCAGATGTCAATTAAAAGACTGTAGATCCCTATTTAGATAATACCTTAACCTGTCTAGTTTAGACCTAGTCCTAAAATTAGGAGCTATTTGCGTGGACATGCTGGACTGTTTCTCCTTTATTACAAAATATTAACACGGATTTTTTTCTTTAGTCCATAAGGATGTAATTTAGCTTTATGTTTTTGAAGCAGGTCTGGTGCAATTATGAAGATCATACAAAGCAAAAGGAAAAAACCCACCCTCCATTCCTCACATTGAACCAACATTAATATGTTCGCTTGTTTGGCTTTTTTTCATATGAAATATTAAATTGTCTTGCTTTCATGTAAAACGTGACAGTCTGCTTTTACGTGTAAAGTATTCAACTTTTATGTAATTCTGGTTTCAAGAAAACATTTTTTTATATCTTCACCATTTCCCTTATTACTAGATTTCCAGATTGTTTCAGTTTTGCAATATTGCATATTAACGTTTGGAGTTACCCTTTCTCACTGTTATGCATATATATTAGTGATTTTTTAAAATAGGCTTATATTTTAAATTTGGCTTCTTGCTGAGGGCAGCAAATACTCCGGTATAATGACAGTAGGGTGATTAAGAGAGTAGGAAAGCTAGAAAGAGAGCTTGTGGAATTTGAATTGCATTAAAAATTGCTGGACAGTAAGTTGAGGGGGAGGAGTGACGGATGTGATTTAATTTGTCTTAGAATGTTCACTTGGCTGCTTTCTGGAGAGAAACTCCGGAGGCTCAGAGGAGGAAAGGAGGAATCCAATTAGAAAGTATTTTAGTAATTCCAGTGAGAGATGATGTTTGCTTAGACCAGTGTCTAAAAGGGAAAAAGTGTTTTGATGCTTACGTATTTTGAAGGTATAGGTTATTATTGTATGTGGGATGTCAGAGAAAGCAACTTAAAATGTTTTTCTTTTATTCATTTTTTTTACCACTGGGGATTGAATTCAGGAGCACTTTATCACTGAGCTACATCCTCAGTTTCTTTTAATTTTTTATTTTGAGAGAGTTGTTGTTTAGGGCCTGGCTAAATTGCTGAGGCTGGCCTCCAACTTGCAATCCTCCTGCCTCATCCTCCCAAGTTGCTGGGAGTACAGGTGTGGGCCACCATGCCTGGTTGCAACTTTAATTTTTGGCTTGAGCAATTGGATGGATGCAATTTCTATTTAACTGAGATAGACTAAAAGAGAACATTTTGGGTGAGGGGACACTGAAGAGTTCTTCAGTCATGTTTTGTGTTGCAGAATCTATTAGAAGTCTAATTGAAAATTTGATCTTTCGACTATTGTTACTGAGGAATCTATTTGTCTTTTCATTTTTTTTTTTTTTGCTATAAATACAGTATCTTGATTCTCTGTTATTAGGTGTGTATATGCTTATGAATGTTATGTCTTCCTTGTGAGGTGATCCTTTTATTATAAAATGTACCTATTGTAAAGGTCGGGCGAACGTCGGAGGAAAAGACCACCAAGAGACTGTCTCATGCAACAGCAAAGGGTTTATTGGGGATCCAGCATGCTGGGGCTCAGAGCTCACTTCAGAGGAGCAAAGAACCAAGAGCCCCGAGAACAACTTAAGCAGAGTTTATATACATTCTTTGGAGAGGGCAGGGACTTTACATACATCATAGCATCCCTTAGCAAATCATCACATACTGCGGGAAAATCAAATAACAACTCTAAAACATGATTAGCACATTCACTGCGGGAACAGGTCGGGTGGGGGTGATTGGTCAGTACTAAGAAGGGGTATACATTCAAACTGATTGGTTTAAGCCCTGAGGTGTATATGTGCTGGACTGCACGGTTTCTGGGAGGGGGTTGTTAAGCAACTAGGTGGTCAGGGGAGATTTCGACACACATCTAATGGGCAGTTCCGGGAATTGTTTTACTGCCACATGAATTTCAGGTTCTGAATGCAACTTAAAAACTTTACAAACCTTATCCTTTACATTTCAATTTCTTTGTCCTTTCACTATGTTTCTCTATAATATTTTTTTATTTTAAAGTTAGTTTGTCTGAACCTAGTACAGCCATTCCAGCTTCCTTTGTAACAATTTGTACAGTTGATTCAAAAGTGTGTCTCCTTTAGAAATCGTCATGTTGGATATTAGCTTTTTGTAAAAAACGTAGTCTAACAGTCTCAGCCTTTTGACTTGATTGTTTGATCCAATCACATTTAATATTACTATTATATAGTTGGTTTTATGTCTGTCATCCTCGTTTTGTTTTCTGTATGTTTTTATGTCTTTTTTGCTGTTGTTCCTCTGTCCCTCCTTTATTCTTTCTTTTGCATCCAGTGAATATTTTCTAATGTAACATTTTAATTTCTTTAGTGATTTTTTTCAATGTTTTTTTCCTAGTTATTGACTTTATGGTTGCTCTTGTGACTTAATGGTTGCTCCTGCTTTTTGTGGTATAAGTCTTCCAAGCCCAACAATGCATTTATTTTAGTTATTGCTGTATATTTTTTTAAGACAATGAAAGAACAAAGGAGAGCAAGTGTATATTTGTAGTTTTTGTTATATTTCTCTTACCATTTTAGTTCTGTTCATTTCTTGTTTTTATGGACTTAGGTTACCATATTGAATCATTTCTTGAACTCAATACAGCTTCACTCCTACCCATCTCATTTAGGCTATTATTTAGAAAGTATGTTACATTTCTTTATGTCTTAGGCCTAACAAAACATTTGTATAAATGTTGCTTTATAATTGCTTTTTATTTAGGTATACATTTTTATACAATTTTATCAAGGTATAATTTATAAAATCATCCAATTTAATTATATGTCTTAGTGATTTTTTAACAAATTTATATTTGTCAGTTATCACTAGAGTTTCCCCAGTTTTATTAATATATAAGTGACAAAATTATATATGAGATGTATAATGTGATATTTTAATATATGATATTTTAATGTATGTGAAATAATTGCTTCAAAAATGAATCATTCATATCCATCATCTTAATTTGCTTGCTTGCTTGCTTTCTCTATTCCCTGCTTCCTTTTTCTTGTCTTTATGACTATTCCTTTTTTTTGAAGAGGAGAGTACTTAAGATCTACTCTCTTTCATTTGCAAAACATTAGAAAATATATTAACTATAGTCACCCTGCTGTACATTAGGTGTCTAGGACTTATTCTTAAAACTGCAAGTTTTTACCCTTTGACCAATATGCCTGCATTAACCCTACCTTTAACCCCTGCTAACCATCATTCTACTCTGCATTTCTGTGATTTTGACTTTATTTTAGAATCCATATATCAATAAGAGCATGTGGTATTTATCTTTTTGTCTCTGCCTTATTTTACGTAGCAAAAATATCTTTCTGTTTCATTCATGTTGTCACAAATGGCAGGACTTCCTTTGTAGGATAATATTATAGTGTGTGTATGTGTGTGTGCGTGGGGTGGGAGTATGTTTACCGGTGAGCATCACGTTTTCTTTTTTTGTGTATCACTAGATGCTTGGGTTGATTTTATGTGTTGGCTACGGAATGCTGCATTGAACATGGAGTACTGGTATCTCTTTGATACAATAATTTTATTTTCTTTGGATATATGTCCAGAAGTGGTATTGTTGAATTATATGGTAGTTCTATTTTTAGTTTTTTGAGGAACCTCCAAATTGTCTTCCATAATGGTTTTACCAATTTTACATCCCCACCAATAATGTATAAGAATTATCTCACAAACACTTGTTACTTTTTGATGTTCTGATTATAGCCATCCTAATAGGTGTGAGGTGGTATCTCATTATAGATTTTATAGTATTTCTCTGATGATTACAGCAAAGCACCTCTTCATATATGTTGGCTATTTGTATATCTTCTTTGGGAAATGTCTGTTCAGGTCCTCTGCCTGTTTTAAAAAAAATAGTTATTTTTCACTATTCACTATTGAGTTGTATAAGTTTCTTATATATTTTGGATACTGACCTTTTTTAAAAATATATATTTTTTTTTGTGGTTCTGGGGATTGAACCCAAGCATGCTGTACCACTGAGCTACATCCCCAGGTTTTTTTTTTTTTTTTTTTTTTTTTTTTTAAAACACAGGGTCTTTTCTAAGTTGCTTAGCCTGGTCTTGAACTTGTGATACTCCTGCCTCAACATCCTGAGTTGCTGGGATTACAGATGTGTGCTACCACACCTGGCTGATTATTAACTGACATATGGTTTGCCAACATTTTCTCCCCTTCTGTAGGTTGTATCTTCATTTTGTTGATTGTTTCTTTCCCTATATAGATGCTTCTTGGTTTGATATAGTCCCACTTGTCTTTTTTTGCTTTTGTTCACATATCAAAAAAAAAAAAAAATCATTGTCAAGATTAATGTCATGGAGCTTTCCCCCTATGTTTCTTCTGAGATTTTCACCATTTCATATTTTACATTTAAGTCTTTAATCCATTTTAAGTGGATACTGTGTAAAATGTAAGGTTAGGATCCAATTTCACCTTCTTACATATGGATGTCCAGCTTTCCCAACACCAGTTATTGAACAGACTGTCCTTTTTCCATTGTTTATTTTTGGCACCTTTATTAAAGGTCAGCTGATAAAATAAAAATAGATTTATTTCTGGGCTTTCTATTCTGTTGCATGGGTCTATGTGTCTGTTTTTGTGTGGGTAACAATGTTTTGATTATTGTGGCTTCATAATATAATTTGAAATGAGGAAGTGCGATGCCTCTGGCTTTGTTGTTCTTAATCAAGGTTTTTTTTAGATATTCTGGGTCTTTTGTGACTCCACATGAATTTTATAAATTTTTTTCTATTTCTGTGAAAAACCTCATTGTATTGTACCTATTGATTGCTTTGGATAGTATAAACATTTTTGACAATATTGATTCTTCCCATCCTGAACATGGAATATCTTTCCATTTATTTTTGTCTTGAATTAATTCCATCAAGGTACTAGATGTTTTTAGTATGTAGATCTTTACCCTCCCTACTTAAAACTATTCCTAAGTTTTTTATTCTTTTTGATGCTATTGTAAATTGGATTTTTTTATTAGTTTTTTTTTTTCAGATACTTTGTTGTTAGTATGTAGAAACCGGCTGACTTTTGCATATTTAATTTTAAATCCTGCATCTTTGCTCAATTTATTTATTATTTCTAATATTGGTAGAATTAGAGTTTTTTACATGTAAGATCATGTCATATGGCAACAACCAAATTACTTTTTGATTATGATTTGGATGCCTTTTATTTCTTTTCCTTGCTTAACTGCTCTGGCTTGCATTTCTGGCACTGTGTTGAGTAGAAGGAGCCAGTGTAGGTATCCTTATCTTGCCCATCCTCTCACATCCCTCCTGCTCACAGTTGGGCACTTCCTCTTTGTGCAGCCTCCTGTAGACTCACACAATGTGTGAGCATCATAGTGTAGAGCAGAGTCCAGGGACCCCCTGAAGGATTCTAGAACTCTTTTTCTGTCTACCTCCCTGCTCTCCAGAACCCTACTCTTATTCTCAGTTGCTTCAGACTTTCAAAACACCAGCTTCTGATATCTCAACTTAGTAGGACCTCTATGATCTACTTGAAACTCCCTCTCTTTCCTGTAGTCTTAATGTGCTCTCAGATCAAAAGCCGTGGCAATGATAGGACTTTCTTCATTTGATTGTCTTTTCCGAGGGCCAACAATTCTGTGCTGTTGCCCAACATCTGAAAATAGTTCTGCATTTTGTCCAGTTTTCTAGTTCTTAAGATAGCAGATTAATTCAGATTTGGTTATTCCATATAGCAAGAAGCACAAACTCTCATGACTTTTTAAATGACATAAGCATGGATTCTAAACATTTATTATGTAGATCCTGAAAATCTATCCATTATCCATATCCATTATGTTGTACATTCTGTGTAGTTGGAGGAATATCTTTGTTTTGCTTTCTTAAGTGTGTCACTGCTATGATTTAGATATGATTTTAGTGTCCCTAAAGTGTTCATGCTTGAAAGGCCCAACATGGCAGTATTAGGAAATAGAGAAATCTTTAAGAGGTGTGGCCAAGCAGGAGGTCCTTGGTTCATTGGGGGACTTAACTCTCCAAAAGGATTAAGGTCGTTCTCTGGTGACTCCTTGGTAATTTGCCAGAGAGTGTAGTTATAAAAACACGCATTTCTCTCACTCTTTCTCTGCTTCCTGGTTTGAAATTTGATACTTTTTCTAATATATGCCTCACCATTGTCATTGGGCCCTCACCAGAACCTGTGCCAGGCTATTTGGACTTTCAGCCTCCAAAACTGTGAGCTAAATACACCTCTTTATTTTATAAGCTCATCTCAGGTATTTCTCTAAGGTAACAAAAAGCTGACTAATATAATCACAAAGTACCAAGTTGATATGCCAGATTGAAGTAAATTGACCCCAAAAAAGGCCAATTTAACTTTATAATCACCATCCATCTTATTAGTCCTTTGAACTTTCTTTTTTTCTATAAATCTAATATCAATAGCTAATTCCTTAGGATCAATATTAATCCAGCGTTTTTCAAAGTTTACTATGTATAAAAATATTCTGGGGAATATTTTGTTCAATTTGTATTCTAATTTAATAGGTCTGGATAGAGTCTTGACTTTCTACAATTCTAGCATGTTCCTAGGAGATGCTGGTGCTACTTACTGGTTAGTGGGCCTCAATTATTGGCAAGGAACTTATTGCTCAATATATAAAATAAGCACATATTCTGGGTAACATCAAAGGAAGGGTATCCAAAAGTATATGAGGTTGACGGGAGGTATTATTTTTGGATATTTCGAAGAAATCATTGAAATAAGATAAATCCGAGAGATTTGTTGGGTTTCTTAAATATTCGTTCCATATTTTATTATGGTTTTATTTTGAACACATAATAGGAGTAGCTGCTATGGTTTGAAAGTGTTCCCCAAAGTTCGTGTGTTGGACACTTAATCCCCCTTGCAACAATGTTGAGAGATGGGACCTTTAGAAGGTGATTAAGTCATGAGGACTCTGCCCACATGAATGGATTAATGTTATCTTCATGGGAGTGGGCTTATCATTGCAAGAGTGTTTCTTATAGAATCAGAGTCAGACCTTTCTTGCTCTCTTATACTGTGATGTCTTCTACCATGTTATGGCAGAAAGAATGTCCTCACCAGATGTGGCCTTTGATCTTGTTCTTACCAGCTTCTAGGACTGTAAAAAAACAATCTCCCTTCTTTATAAATTACCCAGTCCATGATATTCTGTTATAGTGCATGAAATGGACTTACATAGCTACTAATATCCTTAATCCATATTATCTCAGATTTAACCCATTCCCTTTATAGTCCTCATATTAAATCAGGTGTTCATATTGACAAAACCATCTTCCTATACTACTTTACTGTTTTTATTCTCTTCCTGAACTAATGACAGTGCTTCTTAAACATTTTGGTCTGAGGATCCCTTTATATACATAAAATTTCTGACACCAGATATACGTGGATTTGTCAGTTCTGCAGTGGACACCAGCTGGGTGTCCTTTAATTCAACTCAATTCTGACACAATCTATCCTGAGATAGCATCAGATCTCACAGGTTGAGGTCTCAGTCCCCAAGACAGTCTGTCTCCTTTAGATACCAATCATAAGCCCTAGGTTATAAAAACCTGTGCTTCTGACCAACTGCTATAAATTGGAGTTCCCCAAACCCCCTTCTTGAGTTTTATTAATTTACTCTAGTGGTTCATAGAACACAGGGAGATGTTGTATGCCCTGGTTTATTATAAAGGGTATTACAAAGGATACAGATGAAGAGATGTGTAAGGTGAGGTATGTGGGAAGAGGGGTGGGGTTTCCAGGCCCTCTGGTGCACCAGCCTCCAGCCACGTCCGTGTGTTCAGCTATCTGAAAACTCTCTGAACTCTGTCTTTTTTGAGTTTTCTGAGGACTTTGTTGTATAAACATGATGAAAGCATAGACAACCATGTAGAAATATGACTGGACACAAAGGGTCAGGTCTAACACTAATACACTGCATCCCAGAAAGGCTTGTCTGTTTAGATTCTTGACCTCTCTGTGTAAAATTCTTTCTTCCCAACTGTGGGGCAGCTTCTTTCTGAAATGGGGGTTTATAACCTACTATTAGACAATGTAGGTCAGATAATTTTTTTATGGCCAGTTCCCATCAGAAAGGCAGGAGTAGATAAGAGTTTCTATGACCTGCTGCCTTGGGGAGGGAGTTATAAGTGAGGAACTATGGACAAAACCTCCCAGATACATAAAATATCACAAGAACGTTTATATATGTGGGTTATATCCATTGATATTTCTTTTAATGAAGATTAAAATTGAAATTTTAAATGTTATTCATTTAAAATATTAATAAAACCCCATTATTCAATATAAATTATTGATTTCTTTTTATATAATTTTATATAAATATAAATTATACTTTTTTATGAAAAATAATTTTATTTTCCACTGTATGTTTCTGTGTTCTAAAAATATGTAGATGATTGTCAGGGTAGAGTATGTTTTAGAATATGTATAAAGTATGTTTTTAGGAAATGTTTTCTGGTACTTTTTCCTTTTTTAAAAAGTAATCAATAGTAGTAATTATTATTATTTGGTACAGGGGATTGAACCCAGGGGCACTTAACCACTGAGCTACGTCACCAGCTCTTTTATTTATTATTCATTTATTTATGTTTGAGGTAGCATCTCATCCCTAAGTTGGTTAGGGCCTCACTAAATTGCTGAGGTGGGCCTCACTAAATTGCTGAGGTTGGCCTCCAACTTGTAATCCTCCTGTGTCGTGTGCCAATATACCTGACTTCTGGTACTTTTTCTTATTTTCATTTTTTACAGAGAGGAAATGTTTTCTGAACAAATGTATATCGATTTTTTAAAAATTGGAAGTATGTAACTATATAAATTTATAGTTTTTTCTAACAGAATCTGTCTAGTTGACAATTTCACTTTTATTAGAATTTTCTTTGGAAAACAGGTTATTTCTTCCTTATTAAGTGATACATCAGTTTGTAAATAATCTATCACAAAATTTGATGAATTAATATTTTTTTAGCTCTTGGCATGGGAAGGATTGGAGCATCCAAGACTCCTTGGTACAATCAATATTGTGATTATATATAAAAAAGGAGATAGTTTATTTTCATGTTTAGGTGTCATAAGCAGGCATGGGTTGGGCCCCAGCAAATGCTAGGTTTACTGTACAAGTGTGACCCCAAGGCAGGAAGCAGGAGGAGTGCAGTATGAAAACACTGTGGGGGCCCTGACCTGAACAAAGATAAGGCTCAACAGGCATTCAGAATTCTAGAATACATGTTATTTCTATCTGAAACAATTCTCCCTTAAGCTCTGATCATAAGAAACTGGTCAAGGGCTAGGGCTGGGGCTCAGCAGTAGAGCGCTCACCTAGCACATGCAAGGCCCTGGGTTCAATCCTCAGCACCACATAAAAATAAATAAATAAAGGTATTGTGTCCAACTACAACTAAAAAACAAATATTAAAAAAAAAAAAACTGGTCAAATGCAAAGGTGCCAAAACATAGGCTGGAAAAAAGGTAGCCTTTTTAACAAGTGGTGCTGGGAAAACTGGTTATCTGTGTGTAGAAGAATGAGACAATATTCCTGTCCCTCACCATTGCACAAAAGTCAACTCAAAATGGATTAAAGACCTAGGAATTAGACCAGAAAGTTTGCAACCCATAGAAGACAACATAGGGTCAACACTTCAACATCCAGGCTCAGACAATGACTTTCTCAATAGACTCCTAAAGCTCAGGCAATAATACCAGAAATTAATAAGTGGGATGACATCAAATTAAAAAGCTTCTGCACAGCAAAGGAAACGAGAATGTGAACAGAGAATCTACAGAATGAGAGAAAAAAAATCTTTGCTAGGTACTGTTCTGAGAGGTTTAATATCCACAATATATAAAAAGACTCACTGCCAAAAAGACATAACTCAAGTAATAAATGAGCAAATGAATTTAATAGATATATCTCAAAAGAAGAAATACAAATGTCTACAAATACATGAAAAATGCCCAATATCTTTAGCAATTAGGGAAATGTAAGTCAAAACTGAGATTTCCTCTCACTCTAATTAGAATGACAGCCATCAACGGTGTATGCTGGAGAGCATGTGGGGGGAAAGGAACACTTTTACACTTTTGGTGGAATTGTAAACTGGTACAAACACTATGGAAATCAGTATGAAGTTTCCTCAAAAGACTAGGAATGGAACCACCGTGACTCAGCTATACCACTCCTTGGTATTTATCCTAAGAATTAAAGTCAGCATACCATAGCTGTATATGTAAACCCATGTTTATAGCAGCACAATTCACAATAATCAAACCATGGAATGAGCCTAGGTGTCTGTCAATGAATGAATGGACAAAGTGGCATAAGTATACAAAGAAGAATGAAAATATGCCATTTGCAGGTGAATGAATGGAACTTGAGAGCATTATGTTAAGCGAAATAAGCCAAACAAAGTCAAGGGTCGTATGTTTTCTTCTCATGTGGAAGTCAGAGAGCATAAAGGAAAGAAAAGGGGTGGGAGTAGGGAGAATCTCATGAAAAACCAGTGGAGTAAAGTAAAGGGACCAAGGGAAAGAAGGAGTACTGGGGAATGAGACTGACCAAATTATACTGTTAAATCATGTGCACGTATGAATATGTAACATGGATCCCACTATTATAATGCGCCAATGAAAATATGGGGAAAAACTGGTCAAATAGACTGACCTACTATTCACACATTCAGTAAGCAGCTCCAGTTACTAAATATAAATTTAGGTAGTGTAATACTCCCCTGAATTTTCTCCTTGTGTTGATCTTTAGGGCTCTTCCTCCTGTATTCTCCCCGTTTAAGCCTTAGTGGTGAGCATTTCCTCACTTTATGTTCTCTTTAAGTGATCATTTTGTCAGTTATGTGCTGAGTATGTGGCATATTTACTGAGATACCTCATAGAAATCTTAAATTAAACATGTCCTCTCCCCACTATACTGGCTCCTTCTGTCTTCCTTACCTGGATACATTGGCACCTTTATCAGTTGCACAAGCCAGTCTAGTTGACTCTCAAGCTCTGTTATGTTAAACTTTCAACTATATTATATATTTTATCTTTTCCCCCCCAACTCCATTGTAACCACCTTAATCCTAGCCTCTGTTTTGTTGGAACTCCTGTAGTTGCCTTTTTTTTATGATTTCTCTGTTTCTTTGTCACACTCCAAGAACTTTTCTCCACCCAAAAACTGGAGTAAGCTTTTGAAAACAATTAGATCATGTCACTTCCCTGTTTAAAACCAGTTAATGGTGCTTAGCACTTCAAAGAAAGTCAAACTACTTAACATGGCCTGTAAGGTCTTGATTTAAGCCCTGTTTTCAAGTTTCATCTTTCAGCCACACAGTCCTCATGTTAATCCTAAAGAATGCTCTCCTTTTTTCCTACCTCAAGGCTTAAGGGATTTTTGCTGTTTCTGTTACCTGGATTTCTCTTTTCTCACTCGTCACCTTGATTACTAGAACTTATTCTTCTGGTCCTAATATCTTAAATATGTTAAAGGCAAATAGATCCTAATATCTTATCTTTCCCATACCTTTTTTTTTTTTAAGCAACTTTATTTTCCCTAATAAAACCTTGTCAGACTGTCAGGGTGTTTATTGGCACGTTGATTTGGTGTCTGTTTTCTCTTACTAGTCTCTAAACTACATGAGATTGGACCATCCTCTTTTGTTTACCATTCTGGACTTAGGTCCTAACACACTGCTTTCACATAATAGTAGGTGTTTACTCGTGAATTCAGTATTTGATGAATAAATGTAAGAATGTTTGAACTAGCATGATATTAATAAAAAAAGGAAGGAAAACATAAATAACAAAGCCCTCGAAGAACTGAATTAGTCATGGGTTGTTGTGGGGTTGTGATAGAGCTACTGGGGGAATCCAGGAAATGCTTTTAGGCAATGTACCAGCAATCTTGTTGTTTTGTTGTTTTTGTTTTTAATCTGAATTATTCCCAGTATGTGGAAGAGATACTTGTAGTATCTACCCAATATTTGGGAGTGACATAGAACACACATGATATGCACATGATAACCATAGCTTTTCCTAGTTCTGGTGAAGAGAGCCAGGTGAAGACTAATTCCTAGGATCTAAAAACTCCATTCCAGCAGAGAGTCTGAAGAAGTTTCCTTGTATAAGATCATCCATGGAAGATCACTCATCTGTGAGTTAGTGAAACAATTCCTGTTACTGTTTAGCTATAAAAATCACTCACTGTTTTGAGTCCATAAGATTGTGGGCTTTAATGTTTAATTATTAACAGCCTTGTCAAAACTGAAACAACTAGGAAGATAACATTAAAACTTTCAGTAATGTTGTTCCTTACAGATTTTGTTGAGAATTGATCAGGCCCTATTTACTGCAGAGTTCAAGTTACTTAGTCTTTCCTGAGAGAGATTATGGTCAAGGCCAACCAGCAAGAAATTAAAAGGCCGAAATTGGAAGGAATTTGAACCATTCACTTTGACTATTTGTTAAATGTCAGTTTAAAAAAAGGCAAAAGTGCTTGAAATAGATGATTAAACTGAAAACTTTTGATGATATTTTTCAACTCATATCTTTATTGAGAGTTAATAGACTACATGATGTAATTTTATAATTTAAATAAATGTAATATATAGAAATATGTATACCAAAAAGATTAAACTGGAAGGTGATTAGTTATTTAACTAAATAAATAAGCACAGGATTCTTACAAAATCAAGCTTAATACATACCAGTTATTCGGTGGGTAAAGTTTTCAGTTTGTTGTGTACTTTTGTTCATTGTGTACTGCTTAGGTACTAATTGCTTTGTTCTAGAAACTCGTCTATCATGTAAAGCTAGGTATGCCTGAAATAATTCAGTTATGGCAAAGTCAGACTAGTTATTTGCTGGGGATATTTCTGTATCTGTGTGTATCTTCCATAAGAGGGCAGCAAAGGACCATCCTAATTAGTTCTTATGCAATGTCATGGAAGAGATTGGCTCCCAGTGTAATCTTCCAGGTAGAAGGGAAAAGAGTTTTACTTTGTTTCTAAGTTGTCTTATATGGTCTAAAATATTTTTTTCTTTGTACTGCATAGTAGAATATCTGACAGGGACTGAAGAATTAGTGATGGCCTGGTTGTTAAGTGTGTGGCTCTGGGTCAGTTGTCAAGAGTTTGATGGGCTGGGGATGTGGCTCAAGCGGTAGCGCGCTCGCCTGGCATGTGTGCGGCCCGGGTTCGATCCTCAGCACCACATACAAACAAAGATGTTGTGTCCGCCGAGAACTAAAATAAATAAATAAATATTAAAAAAAAAAAAGAGTTTGAATATGTGAAGAAAATGGCTTGCTAGTTTTTGACCTAGAAAGACTATTTGATCTTTCCAAAGTTTCTTCATCTGTTAAAAAAGGGGGCGTTTGGGGGGAGAATAACAATGCCTACTTCACATATATTTAATAAACTAAATAGATGGTTGTATATGCATTGCACACTACTGGGAATTGAACCCAGGTGTACTCTACCGCTAAGCTACATTCCCAGCCCTTTTTATTTTTTATTTTGAGAAGGGTCTCTCTAAGTTGCCCAGACTGGCTTCAAACCTGTGATCCTCTCTCCCCACTAAACTGGCTTCTCTGTCTTCCTTACCTGGATACAAGCCTTAGCTTCCCAAGTCACTGGGATTACAGGTGTGTGCCACCATGTGCACACACCTGTAATTTAATTTAATTTTCTCTAATTAAAATACAGAACATAGGGCTGGGGATGTGGCTTAGTTGTCAAGTGCCCCTGAATTCAATCCTTGGTACCAAAAAGAAAAATTAACATCTCAAATGGCAAATCTTAATCTAGTCACTCTTATTATCTAAATGAATAAATAATTATATTTAAGGTACTGAGTTTGTATCTTCCTCTTCTCACAAATTTATTGTGATAATTGATGTGTTTCTCCTTCTGATATTTGTTACTTTTCACTTAAGCTTTCTTGATTCTTTTTCCCCTTTGTCTGTAATATTATTGATAATGATTCTTTTCTCTCTTGTGCTTAAATTCGAAATATGCCTTTCTATCAATAGTGAGAATTAACCAGTATCTAATCTTCTGCAACACTCAATTAAGAGATAAATGTTTAGCTTAGCTTGATTTTTTTCCTAGTCTTCCATTATGATATGTCTGTGTTTTACTAAATAAAAATTTTATTCTGAGGTTATTAATTTTTGTTTGTTGTATTTGTACCTTTTGAAAATGTGGTACACAGAAATAGACTAATCATAATCTCTAGTTCATGACACGTTGTCACTAGTGGTCTATGCAGAGCCTCCATTTACTTTTTATTTAGTGTGTGTGTGTGTGTGTTTGTGTGCTGCTGGGAATTGCTAGCTACATCACCAGCTTTATTTATTTATTTATTTATTTATTTATTTATTTATTTAGACAGAGTATCACTAAATTGCTCAGACTGATCTTGAACTTGTGATCTTCCTACCTCAGCATCCCAAGTTGCTGAGATTATACGTATGTGTCACCATGCCTGGCTACTTTTTATTTACTTTTAATACTGATTAAGTATCTATGAAGCTGCTGGTCAATTCAGCAGCCAGGACCTTTATATCAGCCCACATCTCTTTCCTTGCTCCCCTGCACTTGGCACATCCAAGTTGTCTGTTTCCTAAAAATATTATTGAAAATAATTACTTTGAATTCTATTCTTTTTAAATTTTTTAGTTGTAGTTGAACACAATACCTTTATTTATTTTTATGTGGTGCTAAGGATCGAAACCAGGGCCTGGCACATGCTAGGCGAGCACAACCCCAACCCTGAATTCTATTTTGAAAAAGAATCATGCTGATGTAATCTCTCAGGACTACATGGGATCTTTGGACAGTGTTGGATTGTTTATTTTCCATTCTTCTATTGGTAGACATTTAGTTGTTTCAAGGTTTTTCTTACTTTCTGTCATACTCAATAATTATTTCCTTTGGGATTGAAGCAAGGAATAGAATTCTTATGAATGTTTAAGTTTCTGTAAATAGTACTATTTTCCCAAGTGGTTGTACTAATTTAGAATCCATGGAATGAATGAGATTCTGTGATCAGGATCTTCTCTAACACTGGATATTCTCAAGTTGATAAAGGTAAAAATTACCTTATTGTAGTCTTGATTAGCAATTCTTCTGCTATCAACAAAGTTTAGCATCCCTCATTTGTTGGTCATATGTGTTGTCTCACCTTAATACCTGTTAATATCTTTTGCCTATTTTTTATTGATCTGGAGTTCTTTGTGTATTCTTGATATTATCAGTCGTGTGAATTCTAAATATTCTCTTCACTTGTGACTTTCTTGTCTTGCTATCTTGTAAATATCTTTTGATGAAGAAGTTCCTAATTTTAATAGTCAAGTTTATCATTCTTGGGCTGAGGATGTGGCTCAAGTAGTAGCATGCTCGCCTGGCATGCGTGCGGCCAGGGTTTGATCCTCAGCACCACATACAAAGATGTTGTGTCCGCCAAAAAGTAAAAAATAAATATTAAAATTCTCTCTCTCTCTCTCTCTCTCTCTCTCTCTCTCTCTCTCTCTCTCAAAAAGAGTTTATCATTCTTTAATAATTAGTGCTTTATTTTCATAGAGCTAACATCTATGACTGGATGTTGAAGCCCAGCTTGTCTATATCTAAATCTCACATGTGTATGATCTTTTATAAAGGTGTAAAATAGAAGCAAAAAGTCCCCTGTAATTCCACTCTTCCAGTAATGACTGCAGTTCAATTTAGTGTATAAGTTTCTAATACTTTTTCCTACTATATGTCAAAGTTCATTTTTTTATTTAAGTGGTTTTATACTATCCAACCCATACTCTTTGAGAACTTATATTTCTCACTTAACAGTAAAAGGTGGATCACTGACACAGTTTAGGTTTTCTAAAAGCAGACACTGAGTTTGGAATACAAGATTTGTTTTCAATGTCACTATTTTTTCAAAGGAGGAATGAAGAAGTGGGGTGTAAGAAGTGAAGCTATGATGCCGGCCCTGGAGTATTTCTCTTGGGTTCATATTGGTCTTTACACCCTTGCCTTGCCTAGGTACCTGATGGGGCTGCCCTGAGCAAGATAGCTTCTACGGGTGAGGTACATAGCAAAGTTTCTGAGAACTGAACTCCTTCCCTACAGTCTTTTGAAGGAGGATCTAAGCATGTCTATTTTGTCCTACTCTAACAGAATTCCACAGATTAGGTCATTTATAAAGACCAGAAGTTAACTTCTGGTCTTTATAAATTCTAGAGGCTGGGAAGTCCAAGGTCAAGGGGCTGCATCTGGTTATTGCTGTCTTGCTGTGTTGGGGCAAGACTCAGCAAAGAAGGCTTGAAGCAGAAGAGGAACAAGAGGGAGGAGATAGAATTTGCAGCCTGATACCCTTTTATAATCCTCATTAATCCATGTATAAGAGAGCAGTTTTCATGAATGAAACACCTTCCAATAGGTCCACTCCCCAATACTGTTTCATTGGGCTAAGTGTCCAATCCATGCTTTTGGGGAACATTTTCAAACTATGGCAGTGTGCTTGGGTGTTTATCAGGGTGCAGTTCTTGTGTCCCTTGTAAACCCTTCTCTTCATTCCTTTTGTTCTTAAATGTGTGTTCTCAGGCCTTTTATCTAAAATCACTGAAGTTGTTCTTAAGGCCATCAGAACTATAAATTGTCTTAACAATAAAATGAAGGAGAAATAATACATTTAAAATCTATGGTAATATTCAAGAATTCATTATAATTCCAAACTTTAAAGAAGCTTCCTGATTAATAACTCTTTGTCATAACTTGTTCATTAATTTTTGACAAAGATTTTTGACAAAGCTATCCAGCAGTTGCTATTTTTTGTCCACCTGTACAAAAATCATTAAAATTCAAAAGCAAACTGGTGGTCACATGTGACTCAAAGTCTCCAGCAATGTGTTCAATTGCACATTGAGTATAATTGAAATTTCTAGAAAATTTCAAGCTTCTTTGTCTCAAATTCCATTTAGATTTGGCTAATGATATGAAACGTGGAGATATGATTTTTATTAGATTGTTTTCACTGCTTTAAAAGAAATCCATACTTGCCAAGAAAGAGAAAGAAGGAAAGAAAAGAAGGAAACATTCATTATATTTTTCTGTGTCACTTCAAACTTTCCAAGGGAAAAAATCATCAACCCTTCCAAGTTCTTTGGCACTTCTTCAGTTCTGAATGGTTATTTCCTTTTTTTTTTTTTCTTTTTTCCTTCTCTTCTTTGGTACTGGGATTGAATCCTCACACATGCTAATAAGCGCTCTACCACTGAGCTACATCCCCAGCCCTTTATATTTTGTTTTGAGACAGGGTCTCACTAAATTGCTGAGGCTGACTTCAAACTTGCGCTCTGCCTGCCTCAGCCTCCTAAGTTTTACAGGTGTGCACCACCATGCTTGGCTTGTGATGGTTATTTCTTTGAATTCTAAAACATCTTTTTGTTCTAAAACATTATCAAAAGTTTAGTCTCAAACACACATTCATAGAGGATTGCTCAGAAGACAGGGAGTCTGTCTGTTCATCTGATCAGACCTTGGATCATACCTTGCAACCAAAGGGTGACACATCAGAATCAGAAGATATTGGAGCCAGGTGCAGTGGTGCATGCTTGTAATCCCAGTGGATTAATAAAATGAATAACAAGAGCAGCTTCTTTTCCTCTGCTCTATTTTTGTGCTTTTTGTAGCTCTGTTGGTTGCTTTCATATGTGCCTATCGTTTATGCTAGGGAAGAGAGAGAGAGAAGGAAAGGAAAAGAAGGAAAAAATTAACTCTGTTTTCTGCACTTCCCCCAAGCAACTTCTTGTTTTATTTGTATATGTGATTACCTTGATTTTATTGGAAAAAGAAGATCTATGTGGCTGGTGATCAATTTCTTCATAGCAAAAAAAAGGAAAAAATCTGGATTTATAATAGTAGTTACTGTGTGCTAGGCACTGTTGAATATGCTTATATATATTTACTCATTTAGTTCTCAAAACAATTCTATGAGATAGGTTTTACATTCCCATTTCACAATTAAGAAAACTGAAGTTAGGTGACTTGCCCAAGGTCACATCGTTAGTAAATGTCAGAGCTCTGAATTTCATGCTCTGAATCAATGTGCTATTATTATCAAAGCTACCGATTAAGGTTAATACACAAAATGCACATTGTGGGCTGGGGTTGTGGCTCAGTGGTAGAGCCCTCGCCTAGCATGTGTGAGGGCCTGGGTTTGATCCTCAGAGTCACATATAAATAAATAAAATAAAGGTATTGTGTCCACTAAAAAAATTTTACAACTAAAAAGATTTTTTTAAATGCACATTGTAAATTAGGCTCCAAAATGTTTTAGAGCTTTCTAGAAGTCAAAAAAAGCATGGTTATTTGCAAGACCTTCAGGACAGAAAGTAGTTGCTTAGAAGAAGTATAACTTTCTCAGGTGTTAGGCCTGGGAAAAATTCTTTTTTTCAGATATTTATAAAGTTGATGCCATGTGATATTGTGAACACTTCATAACGAGCCTCCAGTAAATAGTATGAAGCTGTTTTGTTGTTGTTGTTGTTTTACATGAGAAATCTATGCAGAGCCAACATCTTTTTTTTTGGTACCAGGGATTGAACCTGGGTGCTTAACCACTGAGCCATATTCCCAATCCTTTTTGTTTTAATTTTTGAGATAGGATCCTGTTAGGTTGCTTAGGGCTTCACTAAATTGCTAAGGCTGGCCTCAAACTTGTAATATTCCTGCCTCAGCCTCCTGAGCTGCTGAGATTATAGGCATGTGCCTCTGTGTCTGGCTCCAATGTTCTGTAATGTTGATGTGTCACTCTTTGGATGCATAGTGTGATCCAAGGATGGATTATACATTAGATGAACAGACAGACCCCACGTTTTCTGAGCAGTGCTCCATGAATGTATGTTTTGAGACTAAACCTTTGATAAGCATAGAAAAACTTTATTCTTTTATTCTTTCTTTGAAAACCTACAGTAAGGAAATATTTTATATTGTCAGTAAACAGCAGATTCTTGAATTTTAACACACCTAGCAGAGGGTAAGATAAATTCCTTTCAAGTATGCCTGAACCTGCCCAACCTCAACACAGAGACCATGAACTTCTTAGGGTCTTTCTTGGTTTAAAACTCCATGGTTCTGCCAGGTGTGATGGAGTATGCCTATAATCCCAGTGATTTGGGAAGCTGAATCAGGAGGATTGCAAGTCTGATGTCAGTCTAGGCAATTTAGTGAGGCCCTAAGCAAGTTAGTAAGACCCCGTCTCAAAATAGAAGGGACTGGTGATATAGCTGCCCATGGGTTCAATCCTTAGTGGTAAGGGTGGAAGGAAGGAAAAGAGAATTGCCCGTAATCCTCCAAGAGTCTATAAAATCTCAGTTTGTTGCACACACACATTCCAGCATACTTAGAGGGTCCGAATAGGCACACGTTATCTGTCTTATTCAGGTAATAAGTTATTATCGGATGACTGTCAATGTGATTAAATTTAAATATTAATGAATATAATGGCTGCAGAGTCTTATGTGGACATGCTCAGGACTGATGCTTTGCTAGTACCTTACACACTGCTAGAACAGCCATCCTGGTTGTTAAAACATGGAAAGACATTCATACTATTTGGTAAATGTTGCTGCCTTGAGCCCTCTAAATGTCTTCTCATTGGTCATCCCCTCTACTTTCTAGCAGCTAAAGTATTAACATCTGGCCCGTCAGGGGCCTCCAGATCCTACTCCAGTACTGTGGCAAACCTGATTTCTGACTGATCAGCATTCCTAATAGTGATTTTAAAAGTTTGGATATCATCCTTGAATGTATCATAATCTGCCATATTATTAGTAATTTATTAAAAAGTATTTATTTGCAAGTGTTTTTTATTTTTTTAATTATAGATGGACACATATCTTTATTTTATTTATTAATTTTTATTTAATTTATTTATTTATTTATTATTTATTTATTAATTTTTTATGTGGTGCTGAGGATCCCAGCCCTCATTTTAATTTTTTTAAATAAAAATTTGTTAGTTAAAAAGTGTTTTTCTGTTAAATATGTGTATATTTTTTATTTTTATTTTTTGCAATGTTGGGTATTAAACATGCACAGGGTCTTGTGCATCCTAGGCAAACACTCTACCTCTGAGGTATAACCCCAATACATATATATATATATATATATATATATATATATATATATATATATATATATACATACATACATACACACACACACACACATACATACACACACACACACACATACACACACTACTTTGAAATTTTATGATGCCTTTAGGAGGTTGTAGGTTTTCATGGGAAATAGGTCTCTGGAATTATCACTGTAATTAATGTAATAATATACACTTATTGGAATAGGGGTTTGAACATGTAACAGTCTAATTTATAAACAAAGCATACCTGAACACAGACTTTTCCTTCTATAGGCTAAAACATGGCATTTAGGTGGACTCCATTGGTTTATATCTATTTACATTTAGACATTCAATTCATTTTTCTTTTGAAATGAAGATTTTTAAGTTGCAATAGTATATTGGACTGCATTGTCTTCCAATCTGTTCTCATAGTTCTTTATGTTCTTTCTTCACTTCTTCTAAAATACACATGTATCTTCTGAGCTTTGCCTTTTACATATTCAGTCTTGACTAGAGTCTCACATTAAATGGCTAATTTTTTTATAATCTGACCTTCTGGTTTTTGACTTTATACTAGTTGTTGGCTTTCAATAAGCAGCTTTGTTGCAAGCATTATTTAAAAAATTAAAATGAAAAACACTTGCAAATTTTTTATTTTCTCAAATCTCCAGAAATGTTTTTGTTGTTGGGTTTGTCTTTCTTTCTTTCTTTCTCTCTTTCTTTTTAAGCATTTATGAAATGGTTATGAATTTCTTACTGTAATTTTCTTAGTTGTTTCTTTTTGGCCCTAGAAGTAGAGTTTTCTTCTTAGTTGGGGAGATCTGTTGCCACCAGTTTACATTAACTCTAAGAGCTGAGCGAGGTCAGCCTGTTCCTGCTCCTGCAACTTGGTTCTTTTCCTCAACTAACTAATTTAGATTAAAAGAGGGCAAGTGCCTGTTGACTATGTGTTATAAAACTTTCTCTTGTATCATCTTCACTTCTGCTGCCCTTATTCTAGGCTACCAAAATGTCCTATCTGGTTTCTTTGCTTCTGTTCATTTCCCTGAAAGAGCAGAGTGAGGTTTCAAAACATGAATCAGAGCAAAAAGCCATCAGTGTTTCCTTAGTATGTGTAAACTAAAATCAGACTCCTTACCATGACCTCTGAGGCCAGGTATGGTTGTCCCTCCCTGAGTCTCTCTTTTACTCTTGAAGTTCCAGCCATGCCACCTTTTCTTCTATCGAAGTTCTCTGAGCGTCTTTTTGTCTCAAAACCATTGCATGGGTTGTTCCTCTGCCTAGAGCTCTCTTCCTCCACATCTGTGATGGTTCACTTTTCCTGACATTCAAGCTTTAGCTCAAAGGAAACATTTTCTGGGACCTTTCTTTCAGTCTTCTACCTTTAGCTCCCAAGTGGACCTCGTCTCATGCCCTTTTACTTCCTTCTCACTACTTAAAACTATGCAGTGTACGATTGTCCCTTTCACTTTAATAATTGGTCACCAGTTAGATATAAATTCTCTAAAATCTATGATCCTGTCTATTTTGGCAGCTGTTTGCCTAGTACTTGACAGTGCTTAGCATATGACAAATATTTGTTTAATTTCCATGTTGTTAGTCTGTACTTCAGCCAGTTTGGCTGTTTGATGTTTTCATATGACTATGTTCAAATTTTAGTTGTTTCCAATTAAGTTTAGTCAAGAATGATCCTTGCCTGCCACAGGACCACCCCTATTTCAACCAGTAGATAAGGAGCATCCGGCTTTAATTTAGGATTTAAATGCCACACCACAATTATCTACAGAAAGTGACTGATTCTAGTTACAGAATGTCCTCAAGAAAATTTTAGACATATAGTTAATTCTGCAGTTGCTGACAAGTGTTTTAGTTTACAAAATAAAAGAATCTTGCCTGGGGTAAGACAAAAGGCTGTGTCTTTTTAGCACTTTTCTTTCAGTTATGGAAAGGATAGTTCTCCTTGGCTACTCTGTCCTGGTAATGCCCAGTTCTCTGTTAGAATCTGTTGGAAGGCTGGAGCTCCTGCTTTCCTGTGTGTAGGCTTTGGGTTTTTTTTTAAGGTTTGTGTTTTTGGAAGGAACATTTCCATGGTTACACCGTTTCCTTCTGCCATCCTTGAAAAAAACAAGGACAAGTAGAGTAATCTGATTCCTGGATCACTACTACACAGATGTCTTTTGTATCTGCCTACTTACCAAACTGTGGGGAAGTTCCATTTCCATGCATTTATCCCCTCCGTTGCTTTTTTTAAATGAGGCATTTTTTAACATTAGGAATAAAAGACTTTGATTGGCAACTTAAACAAGGAATGGCCTATGTTATGTAAATGGCCTAAACTCAATGAAGGATGAATATAGAGGTATAGCATATAAAGGGAGAGATTGTGTTGGGAGCAAAACTAAATTGCAGCTTCAGGCAGTGATGGTAAACGTGTGAAGAATACTGCATTCAGAAAATCTATTGGATTTAAAAATAGTATTTTTTAAAACAGTGTTTTGATGCTTAGTATTTAAAATATAAAGCTTCTTGTTGGACTATTAAAATAAGCATATGTGCTTTTACTGTCACAGAGCAGTAAAACTCACTTTTCCTTGAAACAGCCTGTATGCTTATTACTGCTGCACACTGGTCTACTTGAAAGATATGCACTATCTAGTATATACTTTTCTTCCATAGCATTACAAAGCATTTGCATAGACATGTTTGAATTCATACTCTCCAGTTAATTTCAGGTAAAACAGGGGAGTAAGAGAGGGACCTCCTGATGATTAATGGAAAGTTTAAATTATGAAAAAGCAGCGCAGTATTTTTTATTTTTTCTCTTTAAATTTGTATGACAGTGCAGTGCAATTTGTTAAAGTTATTGTAGTAGTTAATTTATACAGTCATCCCTCTTTTTTTCACAGGGGATTGGTTCCAGGACCTTCAACAATACCAAAATCCATAGATGCTCAAGTTCTTTATATAAAATGCCATAGTATTTGCTTAGAACCTCTGTACATTCTATCCTATACTTTAAATCATCTCTAGATTACTTATAATACCTAAGAGAATATAAATGCTATGTGAATAGTTATTATACTGTATTGTTTAAGGAATGATGACCAGAAAACATTCAGTACAGACATAACCATTGTGGACCTAACTACTTTTTTTTTTTTTTTTTTTGGTATGGGGGATTGATGGGGAGATGGATTCTGCCATATTTCTAAAGCCCCCTCCTACTCCAACCATCTAAATATTAATTTTTTTTTCTTATACTACTTTTATATTTTTATTTCTTTTTAAATCTTCGGTACTGTATTTCTGAAAACAATTTATGTAAGATTCATTTGTATATTTTTTTCCAAGTAGCTATCATTTTGTCGCAATATGTTTATTGGACCCCACAATTTGAGATGCCACCTTTATCATAAACTACATGCTTGGTATACCTGAGTCTATGTCTGGATTCTCACCTGATGTAAAGCAGTACAGTTGACCTTTGTATAACAACCTTATCCCTGTCCACCTTGTGAAACTCTTATTTCCATTTCTAACTTTGTGTCTATGGATTCTTTTAATTTTCTTTTAAAATGATAAATCATTCCTTAAAATACTGCTCCTGGCCAGTGCGGGCAGCTAAACTAGAGGTCGCTCCAGTGAATTTCCTAAGGTATCAAATAAAACACAGACCACAATTTACCTTTAATTTCAGCCCCGGGGGGGGGGGGGGGGGGGGGGGACAGCTCTTCTGCCCTCTGCCTCAAGCTCCCCAAATGGGAGAGCAAGGAATGTCACAAGAGGCTGGAGAGAGAGAGAGAGAGAGAGAGAATATGAGAACATTCAGGAGTAGTCTTTTATTGAGAGAACTCTGGTTCTTAGAAATTTCCATCCAAAAAAGGTCAAGAGGGGCAGGGTTACAAGGACAGGTAAGGTAACTCAATCCCTGGGGATACAGGAAGGCACGCCTACGCATGAAGACACATTTGGCGGCATTTTTACAATGGGGCCACCACCTACAGGCACTTTGATGTGGCCAGTTCACTGGAAGTGACCAACAGGGCCTCAACCAATCAGGAGAGGAAAACACTGGTCACATGACATGGTGGCCTCCCACATTAATAAGGATTATCTTCATCCCTTTCAATCCTTTCTCATCTTTTTGATTCAGTTTATTTTATGTGCTGTTAGGGTCTTCAACTGTATATTGTTTCTTCTGTGATTTCTAAAAACAAACAGAAACAAGACTAAACAAACAAACCAACCCTAAGGCTAAAGTGGCTATAAACTAAAAATCCAAATTTTATCATCAGGGTTGCTGACTCATTCTTATCAGTTTGTCCCCAAGTCATATAACTAAAAGTTAGGACTTAGAATCAGGAAAAATCAAGGCTCTGAAAGCTGGAATAAGGACAGGAAGGGGGGATTCAGAAAACTCCAAGGAGTCTCTGAACTCAACACCATGAGACCCCCTGCTTGCCAATGAAGCTTTTCTTTCCTTCTCATTTTCGTGAGGATGTTTTCCTCCTGACATAAAATGTATGCTGTTTTTTCTAATACCAGCCACTTTCTGATTCTCCAATTAACTGGATGTTCAGTTAAATTCTGATACTATCTACCTGGAGTTAGTATCAGATCCTACAATTAAAGGCTCAATCCCACAATACTGCCTCTGTCACCAGAGGAGTTCCAAGTGAAAAACCAGCCTCTACCTCAGAGCAAAGCCTGTCCAAGGAAGGGGGCGTGACCCTTGTCCTTGGAAAGACCCACAGAGCACTCCTAGGCACATACCCACCCTGCTGAGTTGTTTATCTACAAATAACAGGAGAGATCTGCTGGGCCAGGTGTCCCTGACTCAGTCAGGCTAGGTGAGGACCCATAGCAACCCCCTAGCAGCCACCAATCAGCATGAGACAGAGAAATACCTGGGATGCCAGATGACCCCCCAGTAGTTTATGGTGGTTGATAACATGTTGGGAAACCATGTAGTTCAGCACGAATTCCCCTCGTGGCTTAAATCAATCAGTTCAAATGAATCCCCCTTTTGTACTAACCAATCACCCCTACCCAACTTGTTCCCACCAGTGAATGTGCTAAAATCATGTTTTAGAGTTGTTTTATGATTTTCCTGCGGTTAGATGACTTGCTAAGAGATGCTATGATGTATGTGAAGTCCCTGCCTTCCCCAAAGAGTGTATAAAACTGCTGCAAACCCTGGGCTGGGGCCTCTCAGCGCCACCAGTTGCTGTGTGCACATGGAGGACCCAGCTAGCTCGCAATAAACACCTCTTTGCTGCTTACATCGATCTTGGTCTCTGGTGGTCTTTTGGGGGTCCCAAATTCGAGCATAACACAAGAGAGGGGGACCTTGACTCAGGAAAAATGGGGTCCTTGGCGAAAGACAAGTGACTCACCCAAGACAGAGATTCAACCAATAGATTTTATTGGGGTCCTGCCCGAAGGAGAGGTAGAGAGCAGAGAGAAGAGGAGGAAGGGAGAAAGAGAGGAAGAGGGCAGAGAGAGAAAAGAGAAAGAGGAGGAAGAGGGAAGAAAGGAGAGAGAAGAGAGCGTGTGCTTACAAGCTTCAGCTTAGAAGGGTTGCATAGGGGACATGGCGGTGCTGATTGGCAGGGTGACTAAGGAACAGCGAGCGGACACTGTGTCCTGCAGGGATTGGTCGAGAAAACCTTTGAATTTGGCGCTCTTCTTTGGCTTGGCGCCCTTTGGAGAGGAGGGGGAGGGGTAAGGGATTCCATGATGTTCTCCAAGAAGGGGAAGTCTCCCACACACCCAACACTTGGCATGCGATGGAAAAGAATTTTAGCATAAAAACTAGTCAGAGACATACACATTTATTAGGAAAGAAGATACTCATTCAAGAAAGAATACTGGCTATCTCCAGAGTAAGAGACAGCAACCCCTTGGTGTGGGATATTAATAATTATAGAGGAACAGTAGTTAGGGGCTGGACTAGAGGTAAAGCCAGGGTGGAGTACCATGATATTGTGCCAGTTTTTCTGCTGCCTGTGCATTGCCCTCATATTATTTTTTTTGCAAGCAAGGGTACAGAGGTCAAGGGCAAGGACCAAGGTTGGGGGTAAAGACTTGACTGGGTTGCTCACAATGCTATTTTTGCATTTCAAACTTTCATGGGTGTGTCTGCATTCCAAGGTCTCCAGGGTGCTCTTTTGAGACTCAATATTATCTTTCCTTTTCTATTTGCTTCTTTTTTCTTTCCTTTTCTGTATCCTCAAATTCCTATCTTACCCTTACCTCAATTGCCAGCCACAAACAGGGTGCCCAGGTGACACATTTCTGCTCAATGAAAACTTGGGACTTACCATGGTTTCTAGCCCTTAGTTTTGATAATTGTCAAAAATGTCTCAGGAAAGCACTGAAGTATTTTAGTACCAGTTTATTACAGTGGACACAAACCAGGAAAGGCCAAATGGAACAGATGTGCAGGGGAGGGACACCACCCTCCCAGTACCTCCTTGCCTTCATCAACCTGAAGCTCTCCAAACTTAGTTCTTTGGGAATTTTAAAAGGGCCTCATTATGTGAGCAAGATTGATTAAATCATTAGACATTGATGATTAACAAAGATCTGCAACCCCTGTCCATTCCCCAGAAGCTGGGGATGGAGTAGGATCCAAATGTTACTGTCTAGGAGTGTTGCCATCTTGCCCTGGCTGCCTGAGCCCTCAAAAATCTCCCTCAAAAAGTTCTATCCCTTTAAAGCAATCTTTTTTTTTTTTTTTTGACCAATCAACCCCTGTCCTGAAGCTATCTAAGGGCCCCCAGCCACCAGTTTTCTCATTAGCATACAAGAGATAATCTCGTCACTCAAGAAATTATAAGGGTTTCATGAGCTGTGGGCTGGGAACCAGGACAAAGACCAAATACCTATTTTATTTTATGATGCTTTACTTCCTTTTAAAAAATCCTTTATAGTATTGTGTTATGGGTGAATGGTTTCCCTTCCCACCCCAATTCACATGTGGAAGCCCTAACTCCAGGTACCAAAGTGTAGCCTTATTGAGAGAGAGGGCCTTAATAGAGGCAATCCAGGCCTTAATGAGCTCATTAGGCCCCCCCTTGGTATGGCTGGTTCATTTAGAGAAAGGGGATATTTGGACGAGAGTATTCACAGATATGAAGAGATGCAGGGAGAAAATGGCCGTCTACAAGCCAAACGGGAGGCCTGGAACAGATCCTTCCCTCATCACCATCAGCCCTCAGAAGGAACAATTCTGCCAACACCTTGATCGTTAACTTATGGCCTCCAAAACTGTGAGACAATAAACTTCTGTTGTTTAAACTACTCAGTGATGCTTTGTGCTGTTTTGACCATTATAAAATAATTGCATGGAAAAAGTGACAGAGAAAAACAACTTAAAAAATTAAACTTTTTCCGACTGCCTTGATGCAGCCTATAATCCCAGTGGCTTGGGAGACTAAGGCAGGAGGATCGAGAGTTCAAAGCCAGCCTTAGCAATGGTGAGGCACTAAGCAACTCAAGTGAGAGCCTGTCTA
The DNA here is from genome assembly GCF_021218885.2 of Marmota monax. Taxonomy (NCBI): domain Eukaryota; kingdom Metazoa; phylum Chordata; class Mammalia; order Rodentia; family Sciuridae; genus Marmota; species Marmota monax. Next base: position 4,964,821 of record NW_026693024.1, on the reverse strand, counting down.
AATAAAATACAAAAAGGGCTGGGGATGTGGCTCAGTGGACCAGTCCCCCTGAGTTCAATCCCAGGTACCTGTCTCACCCCTCTCAAAGAAACTTTCAATGGGAAAGTATGTATTCCTTAAAGCAAAGGAAAAGAGGGAAAAAAATAATACTTTTACAGTGTTAAAAATTATTTATAAATGACTGAATTGTAAATATTGTTACAACTTTAACACTCTAGTTTTGATTTATGGTTCTCAATTAAATTAAAAACTGATTTTAGATGATGGAGTGCTTTTTTTTTTCTTTGCAAGGTAGTTAAAACTTGGTTATTATCACTATAATAGAAACGAGGCCATGAATCAGAATCTTTGTGTGTCTGCTCTGTGCATGGGCAGAAGCTCCACCATTAGTATATTCTTATTTTGAAATCCTCCATATCACAAGTATGCTCCTTATCATTCTTAGAAAATCTTACTGTATCCTTGTGAGGTAGAAGTTTAGGGACATCAAGAAAAATGCTGCCTGGAGAACAAGATGGATGAGTCATCATGTCCCAGTTTGAGATAGGTCCCATTACCATGACTACTCCAGCTACCCAGGGCTTATCACCATGGCAGCTTCCACCACAGGTCCTGTATTCTAATTCAGAGAGTTAACCAATGAGAACAAATAGGGCAAGGTTTTCAATCAAGTCTCTGCAGAGAGGGGTCAGAGGCTCAGCTCAGCATATGATAAGACTCGCCTAGACAATAGGGCCTTGAGCCACTTTCTAGTTTGGCCCTCTCTGCTCCACTTCACGGAGTGTGACTTTCACTTTCAATAAATTTATGCTGTCTTTTTCTTTTGCATGTCTCATTCAATTCTTTGTTCAGAATGCCAAGAACCTGAAACCCAGCTGGACACCCCATTGGTATCATTTGGACTAGGAAATACAATAGATATTTAAAGGGAAAATTACAAGTAGGCCTCTGGGTTTCAAAGCATTTATCTTAGTGATCCATTGGTCATGTTTACAATTCTATGTTGTTGACAATGTCAACATTGTAGTTTGTTTTGTCACATTTGTACTTTTGTGAACATATAGCCTTTAGTTTTCTCTGAAAAGTACAACATTATCATTTTAGTTAGGCAGAACAAATTTTACTTCATCTGACTCAATGAAGGAAAAATGCATCTTTTTACAAAGAATGCAGTGAGCGTTTGTTGGTTAATGGGATATATCATTTCAGCTTCATACTTTTAGACAGTTCCAAGATGAAATTCCTGGTGTATGAGGAACAACTACTAGTATATGACATATCCTAATTTTTTAGATGCCAGTGTTTAAGCTAGAATTTAATAATCCCTTGATGAAGGAGTGAAATCATGTAGGTTTCTAAGCTGTATGCAATTAAAGCATTTTTTCCCTGACCAACATCTTTTGCCCTTGATGTTATCTAGCAAGTGAAATACAGGCCAGGTGGACACAAAGCCCTTCTTTTATATTGCTACTTCCTCTTCTCCAGCTCTTCTTTCTGGTTATTTTGTGCTGTTACAACCCATCTTTTTTTTTTTTTTTTTTTTTTTTTCACTTTCAGGAAGGAACTTTTATGCAGAGCTCAATCCAATGAAGCACACTGGTGCAAAATCAAGGGGAAGTCTGAAAAGAGACTCATTGAATGTACAGGGACCATATGAAGTGGGACTCTGCTGCTAGCCTACAGGCCTTGTCCACTCCTGGCCAATTTCCTTATTACGCTAAATTATATTTATTCCTCATTTGGGGCTTCACTTTAGAACTTAAAGATGAGAAATGAATTACCTTAACATTTACTTTAATTACATTTTATTTTATTTTGATACTGGGAATTGAACTCAGGGGCAATTGACCATTGAGCTATATCCCTAGCCCCTTCTTATTTTTTATTTTAAGACAGAGTCTCTCTGAGTTGCCCAGGCTTACCTTGAACTTGTGATCCTCTTGCCTCAGTCTCCTACTCACTGGTGTTACAAGGTATATGCCACCACACCCAGCTGTAGCAGAACTTTCTCTTGATGATACCATTCAGAGTGTACCACTCTATATTTGATGTTCATAATGATGGTCCTTAGTATCTACAATTTTCTAAACTGTTATTCTCAATGAAGAGAAATTAAATTATGTTTTTTTATGGAAACTACTTTTCTTATTAAACAAAATTTCTTGGAATGGTTGAAAAAAAGCCATTTTGATAACCTACCTATTTACTAGAAAGTAAGAAAGAGTGCCATCAGTTTGCTAGAAACTAAGAAAGTACTGAAAAGGGGAAAGAAACAAGGTCACATTTATATAGAAACAGCCTAGAGTGAAACATCCAAAATTGGAGAAGACTTGTGTAAAAGTAGAGGTCATATCCTTAAAGGCTAGGAGGTGCAAGGGGAGGCCCTCCTAGCCTTTAAGGATAATGAGGTGATTCACTGAGGACAGAGTAGAGCAGTTGGCCAGTTTCTGCTTGGGCTATGTACCTGACAACAGTGGCACTTGCTCTCTGCATAAAGCAGGCCTGTGCATTATAGGAATGGAAAGGCAGTGCAGTGTCCCTGTAAGTAATGAACCCCTTCCCTGTGAGCTACTGCCAAGCTCTCCTAGAACTATTAGGGTATTTCCCCATGGTCACTGACAGCAAGCTGCATCAAACCAATAGAACAAACCAATAAATAGAGCTCACTAAAAATACAGAGTGAGGGTGTTCTGGTTTTTGGTTCTCTATGTCAAGAGCCTGGACATTTCCTTGCTGTCCTAACAAGTAAAAAGAGTGAACAAACTGAGAAAAAAATAATTATTCTTAGCTCTGTAATAGAAGTGAGGTCACAGGGCAAACCACCATTCTGCACCCACAGAAGGCTCTATGGAAACCATTGCCAAGGTAGGAAAACCTGGTCAGTGATTGACAAACTGCTGGAGGTCAGGCATGGACAAGCCTGAGAGTTGAAAACTACCAAAGGAATCAACCACAGGAGGGACCCAGGCCACTGCGAGTTTTACCGTCTGTGTTAGTCTGGTTTTTTTTTTTTTTTTTTTGTGTGTGTGTGTGTGGTTAGTAACAATACCACCGACTGGGTAAGTTTCAATGAAAAGAGACTTATTTGGGCTCATAATCCTGGAGGCACAAGGTCAAGGGGCCACACTGGATAATGGCCTCCTTACTGGCAGAGTCTACAGGTGGCTCAGGGCATCACATAGCAAGAGACAGGGAACACAAGTATCTTTTACTATAGTGCCACCACTGTACAATCATGGGGGCTCCACTCTAATCCTAATCATCTCCCACAGGCCCCATCCCTAAACACCATAAAGCCTCTTAACACCTCACAGTGGGGATTAAACTCCAAGGGGAACTTCAGAGCCATCCCATGTCCAGGAGCTCAACCAGGTCCTCACAGTAAAAGGGGAAAATCGCCCTGTACTTCTGGTAGACAAGGGGGAAAAGGAACCATTTCAAAATACATCAGAGCACTCTATTCTTCTTAACAAGGTCTGCCCTCAGGAGAGACTAGTTAAGTATGCCTAAACTGTTGGGGTTTGTATCAAAGCCTAACTGATTTTGGAGAAGGGGAATATCCAACTCCAGGCCACTCTAGCCTGGGCCACATCCTGTCCCAACTAACAGGAGAAAATAAAACTTGAGAAACACATGAAGTTCATAGTCCAGAGGCATAGACGGAAATCTAATCATAGGACTATAGAATGCTTTTCCTCTCTACACATTTACCACCACATTACTAAAGGGTTATTGATAGCAGTTCCTTTTACCATGTACATCACTATGGCCATCAAAAAAATAACAAGTAATTCCAAAAGACAAGACACAAAGTTTGAAAAGATAGAGCAAGTACCAGAATCAGACATGGCAGGGCTGTTGAAATTATCAGACCACAAATTGAAAACAATCATGATTTATATGCTAAGTGTGGAAAACAATCATGATTTATATGCTAAGTGTGGAAAACAATCATGATTTATATGCTAAGTGTTTTCAATTTGTGATTAGTGATGCCTAATGATCTATGCACAACTTTTATGTGCTTGTTGGCCATTTTCACATCTTCTTTGGAGAAATGTCTCTTCAGATCCTTTGCTCACTTAGTAATATGGTGGTAGATATAAGAACAAATGGGCAATGTACTCAGAGAGATGGCAATCTTAGGAAAGAACCAAAAAGATATGCTAGAGATAAAAAATATTGCAACATCTGTGAAGAATGATGGGCTTATTAGGAGACTGTACCTGTTCTTGAAGATATACCAATAGAAACTTTCAAAACTGAAAAACAAAGAACAAAGACTGAGAAAAAACAACAGCATATCCAAGAACTTTGGGACAGCTACAAAAGGTTTAAATACACATAATGGGATACCAGAAGGAGAAGAAAGAGAAAAAGGAAAAGAAGAAATATTTGAAACAGTAGTTGATAACTTCCTCAACTTGATGTCAAACACCAAGTCATAGATTCAAGAAACTCAGAGAACGCCAAACAGGGTAAATGCCCCCCAAACTGCACCTAGGTGTACTGTTTTTAAACATCAAAAATCAAAGACAAGGGGCTAGGGTTGTGGCTCAGCGGTAGAGCGCTTGCCTAGCGTGTGGGAGGCCCTGGGTTTGATCCTCAGTACCACATAAAAATAAATAAATAAAAACAAAGGTATTAAAAAAAGATTGATTGAATTAATTTATTAAAAAATCAAAGACAAGGAACAAAAACACCTACAGAGGAGCAAAGATAAAAATCACATCCAAGTTCTCAGAAACCATGCAAGTAAGAAGAGAGTGCAATAAAATATTTGAGAGCAACAAAACACCAAACTAGAATTCTGTGACCTGTGAAAATATCCTGCAAAAGTGAAGAAGAAATAAAGACTATTGCAGACAAAAGTTGAGGGAATGTTTTACCACTAGGCCTGTCTTGCAAGAAATGGTGTTCTTTGGAGAAAAGGAAAATGATATTGGTTAAAAACCCAGATCTACACAAAGAGAGGCAGTACATTCAAAGAAGGAATAAGGTAAAATAAAAATATTCATTTTTTAATTTTTTTATTAATTTACAGATACATTTGTTCAAAATTATAATAGCAACAACATATTCAAGTGTACTTAAGTGTATATATATGCATATTGTATATATATATATATATGCATATTGTATAACACATAATCATACATAATTGAATATATACCTAAGCATATATAAAAAGCACATATGGAATGAAATGAATAATAGCAATAACGATAGGAGGGAGGAGTTAAGAGTATATTCTTTTTGTAAGATACTCACACTGCCCATGAAGCAATACAGTGTTATTTGAAAGTAGACTTAGGTAGTTATAAATGTATATTACAGACTCTAGCACAAGCACTGAAAAAAGAAGTATAGCTGATGTACTAACAAAGGATTTTCACCCTGGCTGTGGAAGCTAGAGTGAAATAAGGAAAAAAAAAAGGCTAGGGCAGATCCCATGAAAATAGAAGGAAGATCAGTGGAATAGAGGAAGAGGATTGAGGGGCAGGGAAAGGAGGAACCTCAGGATGAAATTGCCCCAATTATACTATGTACATATATGTATGTACCACAGTGAATTCCACCTTTATGTATATCTATAAAGCACCAGTTAAAACAAAACAATAAATAAGTGGAAAGAAGATCAGTAGAGTAGAAGAAAAGGAACAGGGGGAGGGAAGAGGGAGAGACAGAGGAATCACTATATCAAAATGAAGCAAATTATATTTCATGCATGCATGATTATATCAAAATTAACTCCACTGTTACGTATGACTACAATGCACTAATAAATATATTTTTTAAAAAACCAAAAAGAAGAGAAAATTTACATAACATGTTTGATTAAACTGAATATGATACAGTAAGTGCATGAATTTATTACATATATTTATATACATATATCTTCATAAATTATAAATAAGAATCTGTGACCCAGGAAAAAGAAAGATCCCAAAGACATCAAGAGTGGAAGATAAAAGTATGAACACCAAACAAGGCTACAAATAGAAACTACCAAGTACAGGACCTGGGATAGGGGATGGGCAAGTCAGCCTCTGCCCTCAAAAAGCTCACAGTCTGGTGGTCAGTGATCTTCCATCAGTTAAGGATCCTGATAGGGACTGGCATGTATACTGCTCTTCCTGCAAGCCCCCCACAGCTCCAGCAGTACAGGACTTTCCATATGGACTCTTTTCTAACAAATTTTGTAGATATTAGTCCAACTATATGAATAATAGCTTTGAACCTAGTGTTTGAAGTGATGCCTAAGGATCTATGCACACCTTTTGTGTGCTTGTTGGCCATTTTCACATCTTCTTTGGAGAAATGTCTCTTCAGATCCTTTGCCCACTTAAAAATTCTTTTCATAGTCTAGATAAACATGTCTTGGGCTGAGGTTGCAGCTCAGTGGCAGAGCGCTTGCCTTAGCATTTGTGAGGCACTGGGTTCGATCCTCAGCATCACATAAAAATAAATAAAATAAAGGTCCATCAACAACTAAAAAAAAATTTTTAAGTGTCTTATCAAACACTTTGATAATTTGCAAATATTTCCCCCTTCTCTGGATTGTCTTTTTACTTTCTTGCTGATATCATTTTTACCTGAAAATTTTTGATGAAGACTAATTTATTTATGTTTTTCTTCTGTCATGAACACTTTTGGTGTTATATCTAAGAAACATTGCCTGACACAAGGTCTCTACTCCTTTTTTCTTCTTCTAATGGTTTGTAAGTTTAGCTCTTACATTTAGTTCTATATTCTATTTTTATTCACTTTTTGAGGATGATAGGAGGCAGAAGACATTCATTCTTTTGCTTATGGATATTCAGTTGTTGAAGAATATTCTTTCCCCCATTGAACTGCCTTGATTCCCTTGTCAAAAATCAATTATGGATTTATTTCTGCATACTCAATTCTTTTCAACTGATCTATATGTCTATTTTTTATGCCAATATCTTAATTTTATTTATACTTTATTTCACCTAATGTATTTTTAGTGAAATTGGGAAATGTTTGAAAAATGTAGTGTTTTTTTGGAAAATAAAATGCAGGCCATTTAAAAACTTATTAACTACAACCTGAATTTGGTAATCTATCACTGACTGCTTTTTTCATTCATATGAGTTTATAGGTCACATAAATTATTTTGACAACAAATCCATTCTACAGAGACATTAGACAATTTCAAAGTCATATATAATAAACACTTGAAAAACGAGATCTAATGAGGTGATATTGTATTCTTTTCTTATCTACACTGATAAAGGTGGAGGGGAAACTCTCATTAGTCTAACTGCAAATATGAAATGGTTGCACAGAGTGTATTTTGGTTTTGTATCACAAGGCTTCCATAACAGAATGCCATAAGTAGACGGCTCAGAGCAACAGTCTTTCTTCTATGCATGATTATTTCTGTGTACAAATCTCCGGGTTTTATAAGGACACCAGGCATTTCAGATTAGAGACCAACCTAATGACCTCATTTAAAAAAAATTTATTTAGGGCATTGATTTTTATTTTTATTTTCTTTTTTTATGTGGTGCTGAGGATCGAACCCCGGGCCTCACATGTATGAGGCAAGTGCTCAGTCACTGAGCCACATCCCAGCCCCTAATGACCTCATTTTAAACTTGACTACCTCTATAAATACCCTATTTTCAAATAACGTCACATTTTGAGGTACAAGGATTGGGAATTCAATATATATTTTTGAAGAAACGATTCAACCCATAACACCGATGTTCAGAGAATAATATTTTACTAGACCAATATTTCAATTAAAAGTAAAGTAATTTTTAAGTTACTTTACATTTTGTGTTCTACTGTGCTTAGAACTGATGATCATCTCTTGATTATTATTTTCCCAGCACAGGTCTGTTCTTAATAGTGACTACGGCTATTTGCAGGCATTGTAGCCATCAATGTTGTTGTGTATCATCTCTATTTATTTTTGTATTTTACCCATATTTATTTATTTATCCAAAAATAGCTATTAACTACTTATTAAGTGGAAGACATCGCACTGGAAATTGGATCCTATTAACCTTATTTCTATTTGACTTAGGGAAAAATTGGTGACAAAACTATACTAACACGTCTGGGACATTAAAACATTATTAATAAATTTCATCACTAAGCTTGCTAAATTGTGTCCTTAATCTAATGGAACACTTTTTATAGTGGCTTTCTGACCTTAAAGTATGAGGGCTGCCCATAGAGGGTGTCATCTAATGTAAAGACCTTGCTTTTCTCTAACAGTTTTGCTCAACATTTATATTTTAAGCACTATCTTCAACTCCTCAAAAAGTCAAAGAAAGGAAATCTGCAGAACACTATGCAGAAAATGATCTCTGAGTCTATATGTAAAACTTACAGAGGAATGTGAAATAGCTTATATTATACAGTCATCTAAGACTGAGAAACAAGTGAAAAATAAGTCTAATAGCAGTTCTTGAGCCCTTAAGGAATAGAGTAGGCACTTAAGAATTTCGCTCAAAAAGACTTCAATGCTTCTGTGGCCAGAACATAGCTAGGCTCAAGCTTAGCGTTAAAAGCTTTGTTTCTGCAAGTAACAAACAGACCATTACTTCTGAGAGGCAACAAATTGAACACCAGGAGCCAGAGAAAGAGTCAGCAAAGAATTGGAACACCAAGGAATAAAATAAAGAGTCCATAGGAGGCTGTAGCTTATATGAAAGGCTTCCCTGTTCTTCAATTAATATTGATTTCTAATTATAAAAGATAGAAGAAGGAGTTTCAAATATTGAGTTTCTTTTGGAAAGTTGAATATATATGTGTTAGATGTGATGAGTGAGGGTTTTCACCCCAGAACACTTGGACATGGCCTCTGATGTATGCAATCCTACTCATGCCTGCCAACCCTTGGCCCTCTTCTCCACCTCCCACCTGTCTGCCTCTCTCCCCTCTCCCCTGCCCAGGAAAGGATATGGTTTCTCCTGGGCTGTCAGAGACAACTTAGCAGTGACAGCAAGCCCGTGATTGACCTCTCTTCCTTTATTTCCTCCTATTAAATATTTTCAGGAAATTGAAAAAAAAATACAGAAAGGTAAAGCATTAATTTGATGAACTTTCATACCTTGGTAATTCAGAATTGATAACTTTTTATACTTAGTCATGTCTGTTTCAGTGTTCTGTGTAACTAACAAAGAAATCTTAAGTTAAGGATCTCCTTTTGTCATTGGAGAAAAGGGTCATTATGACTTCTTACAAAGACAATTATTATCAAGAGTTTCATGGGTGCTCTTCTACTGATATATATATCATCTCATTTTGTTCTTTTTATTTGCTTATTTTTCTGCTTTCCACTGGATTTAGTTTTCTTTGTTCACTTTTCCAACCTTTACTAAGTCATAATTATGCATCTATTTCTCATAGTTAACCCTACGTTAACCAAGCACATGCTTAAACTTACTTCCTTCTAACTTCTCAAGTTAGCCAGAATCAATATCTCCTTATCAAAATAGAATCCCAAGCACACTTCTGTTTTACTCCTCTCTCCATGAAACACTTCCCCAAAGCCTTCTCTATTTTAATATCAAGAATATTAATTATAATATAAAAAGTGCATTCGGTGCTTATTTTTACAGCACCACGTTTGACTGAGCTTCTTGACTCACCATCAATGGTTTGGATGTCATTTGTCTCCTGAGTTAATTGTTCTTCATGCTAGAATGTTTCTTTCACAGAAAGTATGGATGGGGTAAGTTTTCAGAGTTCTCAGATGCTTAAAAATGTGTCCATTTTGCCTTTATACTTGACTGATATTTTTCTTGAATATAGAATTTTATATTCTACTATTTTTCCTTCAGTTCTTAAAAATAGTGCTCCATTATCCTCTCACCTCCAGTACTTCTGAGGAGACACCAGGTGTCAACTTGACCTCGGTTCTTTTTAAGTAATCTTTGCTAGTCTCCTTTGGAACTTACGGCCTTGGTGTTCTGAAGGTTTACTGCTAGATACCTGGGTACATTTTTTCCTCTCTTTTCTTTTTATCCTCTCATATTCAGTGGGTATTTCAATGTGAGGATTTATGTATTCTTTGGTCCTAGAAAATTCTTAAAACTATCATTCCTGATACTGAATCATGTTCCCTTTGCCCACATCACAATCACTGAGATGACTTTTGCAAAGGAGAAAGAATTTATTCATAAGGCAGCTGAGCATGGGGAGACTTGGGGGAGACACAAGTCTCAAATCCACCTTCCCAAGGATAGAGTTTGGAGATGCTTATGGGATAAATAGGCAAGAAGATTAAAGGCATTTGGGAAAGGTTGTTGAAGATGAAGTAATCAGTGGTCTGCATACCTGTAAGTGAACTTCATGATTCTTCACAGAACACATGTTCAGAAAATGATCGTGTTAGCATGATCTAAAATTGGGGCTTTCAGCCTCTGGACCCCAAAAGTTCACCTGTTGGACTGTGTGAAGGTCCAAGTGAAGATTCAGTAGTTTCAACAAAAGTGGCCCTCAGGTCCTTGAAAAGTAATTCAGGAAACCATTATCATCATGACCCATATACCAGAGCTGTTATCTACAGCAAAGCTAGTGGGAGACTAATTAATAGCTTAGCTCTGTGACCTTCAAAATGTGTGATTTTTAGAAGTCAAGTAGGAGTTATCAATTTACAGTCAGAAAGTGAAGCTAGAGGGTTTGTTTGGGTTTCCCTTGTTTCATTCTGTCCCATGTGGCTGTCTTCCATTCTATTATATCTTTTAGGAAAGTGTATGAGATAGATCTACCCTCCATGTCTCTCAACTTTTCTCTTAAACTTTCATTGGCATGGAATTCTCTAAGAACTTCTTCCTGGTCTTTCTAGCCCACTACTTCACTCTTTATGTCCATTTTTTCTTCTCAAAAACATCTATTCAGTAGTTTTAAAATTTCAACAACCATAATTATAATTTCTAATGCTCATTTTCAAGATCTCTAATGTGTGCACATGTGTGTGTATTGATAACTACCTATACTTACTCCATGGATATTATTATATTCTTCCTTATCTCTCTGGCACAGGGCCACCCAAGTCTTGTGGGTCTAGAAAATTTCACAATTTGAGTGCTTCCTTTAGGAAAAAAAATATAATAATTTATGAATGACATTATTTAGAATGAAAAAGTAAGTTGCAACACATTTTGGTAGTCTTGGAGCTTTAGATACCTTTCTTCAGGGTTCCTTGAGGAAGCTCACCAGAAAAGCTTACCTAACAGTTTGTTTCTCTTCTCATCTAGAATGTTCTACAACTCCTGGCAACTCCTAGCCTTCACAGGGGCTCACACTGAGGAATATCCACATCCACAAATGCATAGTCTTTTCAGTTCTTGTTGGTGCTTGATGTGAGGAAGCATCTGGAAATGTATTCAATCTACTTTCCTGGAACCACAGCTCTGGTTTTCAGTGAGGTTTGTGGGAATGACTTTCACTTCCCCTTTTCATCCATATCTTTGTTTTCATCTATTGTCATAGGTCAACAGTTTATGATCCTATTGTGGTTAGGTATGTATTGTAGTCTCAAACCCTTTCTGAAATCAATAAGCACACACGTAGTGTAAGAAAAGAAATTGGTGCTTTAAAATATTTGTGTTTAGGCAAAGTACCTTTGGGAGATAAAAATATAATCTAGCATGCTGGTGGTTAAAAAGTTGTTTACTAATCCCCTGAGAATTTCTGTTCACTAGTGTTGTTCTTTGAGAAATTTGTACCCTCTACAGGGCTAAAATATAAGTAAATTAAAACTATTTCATTCTTTAGAGGACTATTTTTTTTCCAAAGGAGACAAATTCTTATTTGCATTTCTTTTAAGTGAAAATGGCTATAAGGGCCCAAACTATTCCAGACAGTGATTTTGTGTAACAATGCAGCTGCTCAAGAACAGAGTGGATGTGTGTATGACGTTCCCCCTTCTTCCCTGTTTTTTGTTCCATTCACCTCCTTGACCTATTGGATGGTGCTGCACACATTTAGGGCTAGTCTTCAAAGCTCAGTTTGATGACCCACATGTCAACCATCTCTGGAAACACCCTCATTTACACACCAAGAAGTGCACTTTACCAATTTCTCTCAGTCCAGTCAAATTGACAACCAAGATGACACATCAAAGATTCTTCTAGACATGTAGAGTAGACACGGGAGAATTTGTAAAATCCATTATAATAAATTCAAATCCAACATTATGGGCATTCTTTGGACAATTACTGTTAACAGGTGCCTATCTGCCAGGCATGGTGATGCATGCCTACAATCCCAGCGACTTAAAAGGCTGAGGCAGAAGGACTGCAAATTAGAGGCAGCCTCAGCAATTTAGTAAGGCCCTAAGCAATTAGGGAGACTCTGTCTCAAAATAAAAAATAAAAAGGGCTGGGGGTATGGCTCAGTCAGTCAGTGCCCCTGGGTTCAGTCTCTGCTACCAGAAAAAAAAAAATCATTGCAGGTTTTAAAATACCAGAGTATGATTTGAATAACTTCTAATGCTCTATAGCACAGCAGGATAACTGTGGTTGGCAACAATCTAATGCATATTTCAAAATAGCTAGTAGAAAAGATTTGGATTGCAATGCAAAGAAATGATAAATAGATAAGGTGATGGATATGCCATTTACCCTGATCTAATCATTACACATTATACACATGCCTTGAAATATCACACTACCACCATACATTTCTACAATATTTTGTGTCAATTAAAAATAACTCCCTTTAAAAAAAGAAATAAAAATGAAAACATAAAGGTAGAAAAGCAGAAACCTCTAGAAAGAGGTTCTGTGTAAATCAGAAGTTGCCACCACCGTGTGCACACACCACTTAACAAGGAATTTGGGGGTCACATCCTCTTTATCTCTACTCCCTCTTCAATGAGCCAGTACTGAGAGCTGTCTAGAAAGCTCATCACTAACTTGTCCCCAAGGGCCTGCAGAGCACTTCTGCCTCCTTAAATACCAAATGTACTGCAGGATCCAGGATGGTTAAGGCCACAGGGAGAATCAGGCTAGGTTCTGTTTTATTGTATGACCCATAATTACTGTGTTTTGTTCCTTCTGACTAGACTTATCCATTTTCTTCTAGGTCAGTAATAATTTTCACTTTCTGGGAACAATTGCCCATGACCCTAGTGAGCAAATTACTTGTCTGCTGGATTTTCTTTCCTTTCTTTTTGGTTTTGGGGATTGCCACACAAGAGCTCTGCCACGGAGCCACATCCCCAGCCCCTGCTGGCTTTTCCTCAAAGAGCATCAGTACATTGCCAGTGCTCACTTCCACTGTAGTTCCTGGAAAAGATTTGCAATTGCCCACACTCCTTTTTTTGCTTTCCTGAGTTTATTAGTTTTGTGATGTTTTTAAAAGAGAAGTTGCAAAGAAATTTATTTAGATACTTGGTGATGGCTACAAGCCATGCTTACTTAACATGTTCCTGCAGTTAACATATACACTGCCAATAATGGGTTACGCAGATTACCACAATGCTTCTCCCCTCCTGTTTTAGAAGCTTAGCTCTGAAGCCCTGTGTAAGTATAACACCTGTCAAGACTTGACGCATACATTGAGGTATATTGTAAACCAGTGTTTTTCCAGTCTTCTCTTATGAAATTATAGAACCAAAAGAAAATAAGATTCATGTTTGGTCATATCAGGCTGCTTAACAAAACAGCACATACTAGGTGACTTATAAACAACAACAAAAAATTATTTCTCAAAGTTCTGGAGGCTGAGAAGTCTGAAATAAGGCCCTGGTAGATTGGTTTCAGGTGAGGGCTGCTTTTTGTTTTATAGATGGCACTTTCTTTCTGTGTCCACACACAGCAGAAGGGTGAATGAAGCTTCTTGGGTCTATTTTATAAGGGCACAAAATGCCATTAATGAAGGCTTCACCTTCATGGTTTAATCACCTTCCCAAAGAACATGATGATCCCCCTAAAACCATCCCCTTGAGGGTGAAGAGGTCATCGTGTGAATTTGGGGGGCACAAACATTGAGACAGTAGCAAACACCAAGTATCAGCAACTGGGCAAAAGGAACGGACCTCTAATCACTATGGGGTCACACACATATAAAAACCCAAAGTCACACATCTGGAATTCTGAACCCCTGGGGTGAGCTGCTGGAGGATCATTTTAAATGACCCAAAGAAGGAGATTTAGCTTTCTGTGTTCATTTATGGACCTTCTCTCTCCTGCTGTCTTTTGCCCAGTATCTCCACACTCAAATGGGTTTATATGACACTCTGTTTTACTATCTCCAAAAAGTGACCTTCTAGTTGTCTGGCAAAGTCAAAAAGGCCATCTGAGCCAGGCACAGTGGCACACACCTGTAATACCAGTGGCTCTGGAGGCTGAGGCAGGAGGATCGTGAGTTCAAAGCCAGCCTCAGCAAAAGTGAGGCGCTAAGTAATTCAGTGAGCCCCTGTCTCTAAATGAAATACAAAATAGGGTTGGGGGTGTGGCTCAGTGGTTGAATGTCACTGAGTTCAATCCCGGTACTCCCCTGGTACACCACCAAAAAAGAAATAAAAAATGGCCCTCTGAATAGGATTGACAGATTTAACAAATAAAAATATAGGAGGCTCTGTTAAATTTCCTATACACAAGGGATTTTTTTTTTTTTTGTAGTGATTGGGGTTGAACCCAGGGCCTTATATGTGCATGTTACTGAGCTGTATTCCCCTTCCTCTCTGAGCACACACCAATCTCAACAGAATCTCAATCACATCTAAGTTGGAGGTTTGGTATCTGCTCTCCAGGGAGAGGTCCTGGTTTAGAATGGTCCCACATGCTTCTGTAATCCTGCAGGTAGCTGAACTGAACTTATTTATTGACAGTCTGAGCTAAGAACAAATTTGCTATTTGACATTTTCTTCCTAAGCAGGCAAGGCACTAAGTCTGGCTTTGCTTTTTATATTATCTCCTTTTTACTGTTTGATAGGGCCCCAGATCTGTATTAACATATTACATTTGCTCAGAGGTAATTTTTATCCATTAACAAAATAAGCCCAAAGTGTTCTTTTAAGATAATCAGCCCTCCTCGGAGACTACTTTGGCAGTCAATTTGACATGCTATTTCAAGAGCACCTTGTTCACTGTGAGACCTCTTCTTCCCCTCAATTAACTCAAAATGTCCAAAACTGAACTTATCATCTTTGCTTTCAGAAGACAGCCCCCCCTTCTCACCTCCATTTTCAGGAGTGTTAGAACTGTTGACACCCAGGCCAGAAGAGCTTTGAATCTTACTTCCTGGGTTCAGCAAAAAGTATTATTTTGTTTTCCAAATTTCCTCTTGGATATTTCCAGTCCTGCCCATTTTGATGGCTACTGTCCAGCCTATATCTTCATCCCTTCACATATGATTTCATTATTATTCTACCTCTAAATTATATCCACAGGCTCAACAATTCTGTCCTCATTCAACAAACACTTAATTGTCACAATTTACTAAGCCTTTCTCCTCCCAATCCACCCAACCCACCATTACCAGACTAATTTTCCTAACACGTGCATTGATTATCGTGCCAAGATGACCAGTTGTCCCCAGTTCACATTCTTGC
The DNA here is from genome assembly GCF_021218885.2 of Marmota monax. NCBI lineage: Eukaryota > Metazoa > Chordata > Mammalia > Rodentia > Sciuridae > Marmota > Marmota monax. The sequence goes on along the minus strand of NW_026693024.1, from coordinate 4,949,274 downwards.
CTTCATATACAAAAATAGAATTTATAGTTGGGCACATTTTTCTCATTCCCCACCACTTTTGTAAATCTACCATTGGAGGCTGACCTCTTAATTGGGTCATTAATTTTCTTACCATTTATCCCCTATTTTCTGTCGCTTGGTCATTTTGCTCTACTTGGAAAATTTTTCCATGTTTATCATCTTGTAACCCTAATCCTGAAGTTTAATTTTTTTCCCACTATATTTTTAGTTTCTAGGAGCCCTTTTGTGTCCTCTGTTCCATTTTTATAGCCTACAATTCCTTTTATTTTTCATGTACTCATTATCTTCTCATTTACATGAAGATGGAGAAGACAGCCTTTTTCCTTTATCTCTCCTCACATTGACTTTTTTCCTGTGTGTGTCTTTCACATTAGACACTCATCTCATTCATCTGACACTTTTTGCCTCTCTGTTCCTATGTAAGAGTGGAGCTTGTAAAGCTGACTGACAGCTCTGTATGCACATGGACTGATAAGCTTTATCAACTGTGGTCTTCGCTGCTGGGTGGTCTGGCAGGGTAAGTTCACTGCCAACATCATCAACTTCCAACATCAGTATTTTTTAGGTCTTTTGCCTTGAGCCGATCATCTACAGGAAAGAATCTTTCAGTCTTCCAACTGGGGAAAATAGGCCTGGGTACCAGATCTCCAGGAAGACACTGAGGGACTAAACATCAATTACCTAAATTTTCCTCTTGTTTTTTGTGCAGTATCTCCACACTCAAAAGGGTTTGTGTGACACTGATTTATTGTCTCCAGAAAGTAATCTTCTAATTGTCTGGCAAAGTCATAGAGACTGTCTGAGTAGGGTTGACAGACTTAACTAATAAAAATATAGAATGTTCTGTTAAATTTCATGTACACAAAGGATTTTTTTTTTTTCAAAATGAGGATTGAACCCAGGGCCATATGCATGCTAGGCAAGTGCTTTACCACTGAGATACACCTCCATGCCAAACAACAAGTCATTTTTAACATAAATATTCCTCATGCAATATTTGGAACATACTTATATTTTTAAAAAATTATCCATTAATGCCTGAAATTCAAATTGCATTGGGCATGCTACATAACCTAAGCCTACATCCAAAAGTTTAATGGCTTTTCAAATAGACTTTGAACCAATTTCCACATTTTCCACCCCATTTCCACCCTTCTAAGAGATAACTGGATCTGTCAATAGTTGAACCTTTGGATAATATAAATGTGTTAGTTGACTTTCCATTACTATAACAAATGCCTGAGAGAATCAACTTATAAGGAGGAAAGGTTTATTTGGGCTCATAGTTTCAGAGGTTTCAGTCCATGGTTGGCTTTGCTCTGCTGTTCTGGGGCCGGTGGCAGAACATCATGTCAGGGAGCACATGGTGAAACAAAACTACTCACTCGATGGGGGTTGGGAAGCAAAGAGAGACAGAGCAGGAACTGGGCATCCAATACCCCCTTCCGGGGAACCCCCACAATGACCTAATTGTTCCCACTAGGCCCCGCCTCCTGAAGGTTCCACCACCTCCTCTGAGCTTTCTTGGGTGTGTTAAGTCAATTGGCACTTGCTCATCTGCTTTCCAGTTTCCAAAATTGTGTGGTTATTGGTTTGTCCTTTCTAGCTCCCTTTGCTCAGAACAACATTTTTGTTTGTTTTTATAATCATCTTGATTGGGGTATTATAAACATTTATAGCTGAACAATTTGGGGTATTTGCCAAACGTATATGGTGGGGGAGGGACCGTAAAAATCAACAGATAGAAGATTTCTACCACCTCTGAGTTTCCATCTGCAGCTTTGCACTTGTTTCTCTCCTCACATCCATGGCCTCTGGCAAAACTGATCCACTTTTTGGTCATTTTAGCTTTGATTTTTATAAAATGTCATGAAATAGGATCAGATGGTATTTAGGCATTTGTGATTGGCTGCTGTCAAAAAGTAGAATGCTTTTGAGATTCATCATGCATCATACATAGTTGCACATAGCAATAATTTGCTCCTTTTTAAGGTTGAGTAGTATTTCATTATGTGGATATATGCAATTTGTTTATCCATTTATAGCAAAAGAACATTGGTGTTATTTCCAGCATGTTTCTCTCTTTGCTATTTGAATAAAGCTGCTGTTTACATTGGTGCACAAGACATTGTGTGGTTACGTGTGTTCATTTGTCTTGGGTAAATTCCGAGGACTGTTTCTCAGTCAGAGGATTGTTTCTGAGTCAGATGACAAGTGTACCTTCAACTTTACAAGGAATCGATAAACTGTTCTCCAAAGTAGCTGTGCTATTTCACACTCCTACAAGCTCTGTGTGCATGTTCCAGTGGTCTCAAGGCCTTGACAATGCTTGGTTTTGTCAGTCTAATTAATTTTAGTCTTACTGAGTATGTAGCACTATCTTATTGTGGTTTTAATTTGCATTTCCCTGATGATTCTGAATATTTATTTCACATTCATATGTTATCTTTGGTAAAGTGTTCAAATCTTTTTTTTATAATTTTTATAAGTTATTTGTGCTTTTATTGGACTTGTAAGTATTCTTTGTATATTCTGGATATATCCATTTTCAGATAAATGGTTTGTAAATACAGTTGATCCTTATCCTTCAGGGCTTCTGTATTTGTAAGATTGCTACTTACTAAAATGTGTTTTAACCCCGTGTTGTAGACTATAAGAGAAGTAAGGTGGTTATAAGACTAGTAATAACTGTAAGGTCATTCAAACACCTTGTAAAGTAAACACTGGGTGTCACTTAGTAGGATGAATCCTGGCTCAAGGATTTGCAAATCTGGTCTAGGGGTTTCCGGAAACAAAGTCACTTCTACACTGATGCAATTCTCATAAACCTTTAAACAAAGCTCATCCTTAATTCCTTCTTGAAAGACACAACTGGTGACCAACCTGGACCAAATACAGATATGAGAAAGGGAAAAGGGTCCTTCTTACTCTGTGAATGACCTCCAGAGGAGGCCTTCTTAGGCATGCATCTGACCCCCGACTCCATCTGACCCCCGACTCCATCTGGCTCATGCCCCCAACCTGCTACTGCTATCTGTCTTGGAAAATCACTGTTTGAGCATCAGACAATGTTGAAGACTCATCTTAGGTTCAAACTGGATCAAAGGGAAAAAATGGCCCCTGGAAAATCTGGTTAATTAAGACCATCTATGAACCCCGAACACAACACCCCGAAATCAAAGCTCACAGAGCTTTCAGGGTCATTTGCAGACATGTACAGAGTGGCAAAAAGTTTGAGTTGCTCAATGCAAATTCCCATCTGAGGCTGAATAGGCAATGCTGTGCCGTCTTGTTTCAGCTCTCCTACCACATTTTTCATTCTTGTTTCACAGTTGAAAGTGTTGGCAAGTGTTCCTAAGAGTAAATTCCCAAGTTTGCTGTGCCTTATGGAGAAAAATACCTGTGCTATAAGCCCCTCTGGGCACAAGTTCTAGTGCTGCAGGTCCTAAGTTCAAAGTTAATGAATCCACATACGGTTCGTGCAGGAAAAAGAAGAGAAAATTTGCCTCCATATCTGAGTTCCCTCCAGAAAGAACTGAAGTAGCATCTATAATATGTGATAAAACCATGGAAAAGAAGCTAAATTTGTGGATTTGTGAGATAAAGTCTTATGTTAAAAAAAAAAAAAGAAAAGAAAAGAAAAAAAAGTGTAGCTTTGTTGTGAGGCAGAAAGCCAAAGAAAACTTATATTAAAAACTTATAGTTAAAAAAAATGTTAAGGCCTTCTTGTCATGCCTGTCTTGCAAATTTCAAAAGGTGATAAGCTCTGAAAAATATTATACCTAAAGGCAAACTATGTTCTCAGATCAGGAGGTGGCAGAAGAATTTGAAAAACTCCTGCTAAATGTTATGCAGGAGAAAAGGTAAGGTGGGAGAACAGATTTTGAATGCTGATGAGACTGAATTGTACTAGGATGTCACCAAACCAACCTAGATAACACAAATGGTGTTTCAGTTGATGAAAAAGTGACCAGAGCCTCACAGGAACCTAGCCTTGTGGTTTTCCCCAGGAAAAATACTTGTGTGTTTGCAAGAAGTTCATAGAGCCTACCTAACTACCACAAAGAGCAAGAATCCACAGCGCTCCCCACTCCTATAAAGTTGTTAATTAATGTGCTAATTCCTGTAGTGGCCTGAAGAGACTTTTCCTGGGCTGTCCTCTCTTCTCCTTCTGGTCACCTAGATTCATCCTTTAACCTTCAGCCCCACTCATGCTCAAGAAGATTCTGTGGACTCCATTCCTAGGTCAACAGAGATTCTCCTCTTCTGTGCTAGTTAATATGCAGTGCGCACACCTCTAGCTCAGCATCTAAAAGAAGTTGTTCATAACTTTTTCTGCCTCCCTCATCAGTCTCTGAGGTGCTTGAGGGTAGGGCTTTTCCTTCTCTTCCTTCTTCCTTCTCTCTCTCCTTCCCTCCTTCGTTTTTCTTTCTTTCTTCACACACAGATGCACCTCGACTCATGATGGGGTTACATCCTGATGAACCCATCATTAAGTTGAAAACAGGATTAGTCAAAAATGCATTTATACACCTAACCTATGGGGCACCCTAACTTAGCAACACAGCTCACTATAGAATTCCAGTCGTTACCCCTTTGGGATCTTGTGTCTGAGCAGGAGTTGCAGCTCACTGCCTGGGCCCAGCACCTCCAGAGAGGATCAGACTTCAAATCACTAGTCTGGGAAAATATAAAATTCAAGATTTGGGGTACAGTTTCAATTGACTGTAGCGTATCACTTTCACACCAACAGAAAATTGAAAAACTCTAAATTAGATCAATGTAAATTGGCTGCCATCTGTATGTATATTTGTATATGTGAATATATATACACACATACATTTGTGGGGGGTAGCAAAAAACCATCATGCCAAAATATTTCTTATATTGCGCTTTTATTTTTAAAAATATAGTATCATTCCTATTCAATTGATTCTATGTTTCTATGTTCTGAGACATTAGCACTGAGACTGGCCCATAGAAAGGATCAATAAATATTTGTGGGTTAAAAAAAAACATGAAAGTTAACAATATTTATTTATTCTACCTAATCAAAGTTTTTTGAGTCTTAAAGTTTTAATAAATAAGAGAGTTTGAAATTAACATGCAAAATTAAAACTACTCTAAACAATTCCCCTGCCCTTTTTTATTAAAACTTGAGCTATCTATAATCAAACTTTGCTGAGCAAAATAAACTTCAGCTTAGTCCAAATGAAATAATTAGAAATTTGGAACATGCAGCCTGAACTAATTGAGTTGTTACCATGCTCAATCTTATTCTAGCATATTAGAGTCAGAGAAATTATGACTTACATTCATGGTAATCAAGGACTTCAGGTCAGCTAGGAAGACAGAGGGGAAAGAACAGAAAGAGTCTTACCAGGCTGCATGGAGCGGGAAAGGAGGGCCATGCACAGACACTGCATGACCAGCTTTCTGTAGGAGCTCTGTCCTTCAACAACCTCTTCTGAGCAGGTGATTGCTACTCTTGGAGCCAGGACTGATGTTGTGGAGACTCAGCAACTCTTGCCCCTGCTTGGAGATGACTTGTCCTGGCTCATTTACTTGCGTGGCTCTATTCTCGTCCTGTCTTAGGCTTCTTCCCAGACTAGCAAGTACTACTATATGAGACTGTTGGGGAAGAAAAACTCTCCACTTAGTTCCAGTGCCTGGAACCCTGCAAATTAGACTGATAAAACCCAGACTAACAGAAAAAAAAAAGGCATACAAATTTTATATGTTATTAATATTTTAATTTTTATATGTTCACAGGGGTCTCACAGAAAAGGAAGTGAAAAAAACAACTACAAAAAAAGTGGTTAGGCCTCAGAGTCTATATACTGTCTTAACAAAGTACCATAAATTTGTGGAGAAGTGACAAAACAGAGGTGTTTGGATTTCAAGGGGTGGTGAATTGTAGGAATGTGAACGTATAGGGGAAACTAAGGACATATAAATGTTATTTCAATAAAGTATATTTATGCAAATTCAGCTTGGTATTGTTCCATTGATAAGAGCCATCTCCTCTTTGGGATATGGGTGAGGGGATCAGGACACTTTCACAAAAGAAAATATATGTTCTGCCTTTAGGCAGAAAGTGGGAGGGTAGAGTTTTCCTGTGTCTGCTGTTTCTCATTTGCCATCTGCAAAACTATCCTTGTGCCAAAGCGGCATATTTAGGGTGTGATACTGATTCCCTTGATTTCTGTTTTAGTCAGCTTTCTCTCTGCTGTGACTAAAAGATATGACCAGAACAATTTTAGGGAAGAAAAGTTTATTTGAGTGCTCATGGTTTCAGAGGTCTCAATCCATAAAAGGCTGGCTCCATTCCTTGGGGCTTGAGGTGAAGCTGAACAATAAGGTAGAAGAGTGTGCTGCTCACATTGAAGCCAGAATTAGGCAGGCAGTCAGTGTAGGTAAATCAAGTCAGGAGGGATCAAGGAGGCCAATTCTGACTGATTCCCACGAGTTGGACTGTCCCCCGAGGGACTGAAATGTTAATTCCTTCAGAGCCCTTCCTCCACCCTTATCCAGAACCTGCCCCTGCTCCAACCTGTTGCTAAGGTCACCTGTTCCAGGAATTGTCCCTCCTCCACAGGGAGCTATAAAGTTGTTAATTAATGTGTCCAGGGCTACACCATCCTGCCCTTCCCCCTTCAGCCCACCTGTTTCCCGCCTTTTGGCCATCCCACCCAGCACTCCTGGGCCTAGTCACATACACAGGAAGAAAGATAAGGGGAAGACAGCAGAACAAAGGAAGCCTAGGACAGATAAAAAGAGCAGAACACCTGGCTTCTAGGGATACCAGGATACCAGCGATGGCCCCCTCCTCCCTCCAGGGAGAAGTCTATGTCACCCCCTTTTCAATAAACCCTGCTTTATATGCTTGCCATGGTGTGCCTCTCCAATGTCCGACTTCAACATGTGAAGGAGCAGAACTCGTCACCGATAACTGGCAGTATCAACCTGGTGATCAGGAAGCCAAGAGATGAAAAACCAGCCTCTGCCTCAGAACAAAGCCTGTCCAAGGAAGCGACATCACCTTTGTCCTTGGAAAGACCCACAGAGCACTCCTAGGCACATTCCCACCCTGATGAGTTGTTTATCTACAAATAACAGGAGAGATCTGCTGCGCCAGGTGTCCCTGACTCAGGCTAGGTGGGGACCCATAGCAACCCTCTAGCAGCCACCAATCAGCATGAGACAGGAAATACCTGGGATGCCAGATGACCCGCTCAGTAGTTTATGGTGGTTGATAACGTGTTGGGAAACCATGTAATTCAGCACAAACACCCCTCTTGGCTTAAACCAATCAGTTCAAACGGATCCCCCTCTTGAAGTAACCAATCACTCCTAGCCAACTTGTTCCCTCCAGTGAATGTGCTAATCATGTTTTAGAGTTGTTATTTGATTTTCCTGCGGCGTGTGATGATTTGCTAAGAGATGCTATGATGTAGGTGGGGGTCCCTGCCTTCTCCAAAGAATGTGTAAAACTGCTGCAAACCCTGGGCTCGGGGCCTCTCAGCGTCACCAGTTGCTGTATGTGCGAGCGGAGGACCGAGCTAGCTTGCAATAAACACCTCTTTGCTGTTTACATCGATCTTGGTCTCTGGTGGTCTTTTGGGGGTCCCGAATTCGAGCATAACAGAGAAACTCTGTGCTCACCAGATACAAATATGTACCTTATAGCCACGCCCCCAATGAACCACTTCCCCCACAGCCACACCCCACCCACCTCCAGCTACCACTCAGTTAATCCTATCAGGGACTAATTCACTGATTGCGTTAAGGATATGACCCAATCATTTCTCCTTCGGACCTATTTGCATTGTCTCACACGTAGGCTTTTGGGGGATACCACATCTAAACTATAATAGTCTCAAATTCAAATTCCCACAAAGAAAGGATTCTATTGCTTTGAAAAGTTATTCTCCTTCTTGCTGGGCAGAGATATTACATCAGTCCCCTTAGGAAGGTGGTGGTGACCCTATAAGTTAGCTCCCTTAGGGCCCCCTTCTCCTCTTTGGTCCAGGATGCTGACAAAGTCCTCTTTCTGGAAGAGTCTATGGGTGTGGAATGCATTAAAGACACACCACTGGGAACTCCTCTGAGGCAGCTGAGGCAGTAATTGATGCCTGCAAAGTCAGGGAGATATTTCCTAAGGGAGAGATCTCTGAATCCCCAGAATCCAGAAGATCTGTCTTATTGACTTGTATCTTCTGACCTGCTCCAAATACTTGGGCTAAGCCCACAAAGCCTGGAGTAATAGAGGGATATTGTTTATATTGTTAAAAACATTGCCATTCTGACTTTTATTAGAATTATTTATGACGAAAAATTTAAGTACGCTTGATATCACTGAACAAGTGGGCCATTAATGTGGTGTTTATTTTCATTTGTTTTTCTTAACCTAAATAAGTTAATGATAAATTAATAAATAAATGAGTGGTCATTTAAAAAAAATAAATGGGTGACATTACAAAGGAAATTGATATCAAGTTTTCCAGAAGTTACTGTTAGAAGCTATTAGTATTAACTTTTTAGACTTTTTAAAAACAAGGCATTATGGAAGGTAGTATTTATTCAAATGATATTTGAGAACCAACTCTGTGTCAGAAACATTGTATTAAGCCTCAGAAACACAGATATGAAGAAGACATACTCCCTGCCCCCAAAGAACTTAAACGGTATATATTCAATCAACCCATTTTCCCATTTTTTAGAATAACAAAAAGTTGGAAGGGCAAGGAGTGAATGGGTCCCAGAAGTAAACTCTAAAGTCTCACACCAAAGTTTTCTCATTAAATTATGAATGAAAGACCTTAAGCCAACAATTAGCATTGAAAACTGCAATTTTCCTTCAAATTCAAGCCATCTGTGAGTCAGAATAGTGCCCAATGTCTTACTAATTTATGATCTTTTTGTCCATTGGGGTTGCCCCACCCCCATTTTAATTTCCTCTTATCTTAAAGGGACTAAAAACTGTCAACAAATAACTAGTAGTTGGCATCTTAATTTTTAGATTACTGTCCCGTCCGGCAGGACACATCAACGTGGGCAGGGAACCTAGATGGGGAGGAATGAAGGGACAAGAGACACGAAAGGATGACAGCAAGACAGGAATTCTGATCAAGCTGCAAACTTTTATTGTTCACACAGGGGTATTTATATGCTGGGGATGGGGAAGCTCTCTAATCAGCAATTGCTGGATGTGGGTGGTAAAACTGCCAGCTGCAAGATGTCTGATGATCCTGATAACCGCAGGATGTTCCAGGGAGATAGGTAGCTGCAGGATGTCTCCCAGGGGGCTGTCAGGCTATTCTTTGAAGGAGAATTTCCTTCTAGTCCCTGACAGATTACTATTACTCTTTCATGAAATCAGTGATGTAAAATGAAATCTTAGACCTTATAACCTGAGAAATTATCAGTTTCCATCACAAAAGGCCAACATTCCTCCTGGTTACCCAGCCTCAAGGCTAATGAAAGACCATCCCATTTCCTGCTCTGCTGTATTCTTTCATCATTCAAAGTTGGTCCTAGCAACCAACTCATGAAAATTTTTAAAGTACAGACTCAGGAATGTGGTTCTTATTGTTACTCTCAGCAAATTGAAAATCTGATTCTAAACTTTATATGAGAAGCAGAGGGCCAAGGCATTCTTAATAAGAGGAAGAACCAACTAAAAGAAATATGCCAGATACAAAGACTTTATAAAGTCACAGAAATTAAGACAGCAATACTGGAACAAGATTAGAAAACAGACCAATACAGGAGATCACCTAAAACAGACTTACATGTATGTGAGCATGTGACCTATGACAAAGGATGTAGATTAATGATAAAAATAGATGAAAAAATTAATCAATATGATTAAAAATCATATTGAAGCCAGAATTAGATAGGCAGTCAGTATAGATAGGTAAATTGAGTGAGGTCGGATCAAGGAGGTCAATTTGAGTGCCCCTGCTCCAACCTGTTGCTAAGGTAACCTGTCCCAGGAATTGCCCTTCCCTATTGGGAGTTATAAAAGTTGTTAATCAATGTGTCCTGGGCTGCTCCATCCAGCCCTTCCCCCATCCATATGCTTCTCACCGTTTGGCCATCCCACCGAGCATCTCCTGGGCCTAGTAATGTATGATAAAGGGGAAGAGAGCCAGAGAACAAAGGAAGCTTAAGACATGAAAAGGCAGACCACCTCACTTCTTGGGATCCCAGGATACCAGCTATGGCTCCCTTTGAAAAACCAGCCTCTACCTCAGAGCAAAGACTGTCCAAGGAAGGGAGCGTGACCCTTGTCCTTGGAAAGACCCCAGAGCACTCCTAGGCACATACCCACCCTGCTGAGTTGTTTATCTACAAATAACAGGAGAGATCTTCGGAGCCAGGTGTCCCTGACTCAGTCAGGCTAGGTGGGGATCCATAGCAGCCCCCTAGCAGCCACCAATCAGCATGAGACAGGGAAAATACTTGGGATGCCAGATGACCCTCCAGTAGTTTATGGTGGTTGATAACATGTTGGGAAACCATGTAGTTCAGCATGTACACCCCTCGTGGCCTAAACCAATCAGTTCAAAGGAATCCCCCTTTTGTACTAACCAATCACCCTACCCAACTTGTTCCCGCCAGTCATGCTTTAGAGTTGTTTTATGATTTTCCCATAGTGTGTGATGATTTGCTAAGAGATGCTATGATGTATGTGAAGTCCCTGCCTTCCCCAAAGAGTGTATAAAACTGCTGCAAACCCTGGGCTCGGGGCCTCTCAGCGTCACCAGTTGCTGTGTGCGTGTGGAGGACTGAGCTAGCTCACAATAAACACCTCTTTGCTATCTTGGTCTCTGATGGTCTTTTGGGGGTCCCGAATTCGAGCATAACACAATATGTGAACAAGCAAATCTTGAAACCTATCTTATGCCATCCACAAAATCAATTCCATAAAGTAATTTTAAAAATGAAATCTTTTTAAAAATGTCACTTTCATAAGAAAAAATATTTTATAATATTGAGAGAGGGAAAGATTTCTTAAACATATCACCAAAAGTAGTAGCCATAAAGGAAGAGGTTGGTAAATAGGACTACCTCCAAATTAAGAGGTTTAGTTTATCAAATGACAGCTGAAAGAGAATGTGTGGGAACTGTGTGGGAGTTGATACATAGAATACATGTAACTGACAAAGGACTCATAGATCCAGAAAATAGAAATAACTCCTATAAATCAGTAAGAAGAAGAACTCTAATGGAAAAAATGGGTGGAATACCCAACCAGGTAATTTATGAAAGAAGATATGCAAATGGTGTTCAACTTCCTTAATAATCATGTAAGTGCAAATTAAAATCACAGTGATTTACCACCATCCATCCCCTCTCCAGCTAAAATAGAAAAGATTAGTGATTCAAAGTGTTAACAAAGAGGTGGAACTATAACTCTAGTTTACTGCTGGAGGGAGTATATTGTTTTGGGTGTAATATGCTAAATTTAAAATTAACATATTCCAAGACCCAGGTATTTCACTCATAAGGTAATAGAAATGCATATGCATTTGCATCAAGAGATGTGGATTTGTAATAGAAAAAACCTTGAGGAAATCCAAAGGAGACTTCTGGTTGGAAGTTGTTGCCTGTGTCTTCACAACAAGAGAACAGATAAACAAACTAAAAATAAAATGTTCTTAGGTTCATCAGAGTATGGATGGAGATCACAAGGCAAACTGCTGCCCTAAAACTGGAGAGACAGGTGGATACAGGAGCAGAAGTTGGCTATGGGAGCCAGGGATGGGGAAACTTGAACTGTGATGAATGAACTGCTGGAGGTCAGTGTGCATACATTTGAGAATTAAAAATTAAAAGGGAGCTCATTCTAGATGTTGCTGCATATTTATGAGCCTACCTCTAGGAACTCCATCAGGTACTTGAGGTGAACATCAGAGAAAACTCCCTCTTACTTTCCATAGGAGAGGAGAAAAGTACCACTTTGAAATATACCCAAGCATTCTGTCCTTTAAAAACAAAAAACAATAAATAAATAAATAAATAATCAAAGCTCTTGCCTCTGAGGGAAACTATTTTACCAGAGCCTAGCCACCGTGGGTTTTACCAGAGCTGAACACACCTGGAGGGTGGTAATACCGAACTTCAGGCCCTCTGTGGCATTCCTATCACACTTAGCATGGTGTATGTGTATGGCAGGTAGCCAAGAAGCACTTGAAGGTCACAGCCCACGGGACAGGCTCACTAACAGACTGGTCATAATCATAGATCTATATAGCGTTTTCCCTCTCTCCACACCTTATCAGCATACAAAAAGGACTCTGTGTACTACAGGAGAGCACAACTGACAGAACTGCAGACCTTTAATCTTTTTTGAAGACATAAGAGAAATCCAAAGACTTAGGAGAGAATAACTAAGGACCCTAGAGAACCTCTAACATCTGTATCCTAAGTAAGCTTAGCTCTTAACCAGATCGATAAAATGTTACTCACATATTTACCTCAGGGTTTTTTTTTTTTTCTTTCTTTTTCCCAGTTCATCACAGCTAACCAAACATTAGAAGCCATAATAAAAGGCAAAAAAAAAAAAAAAAATCATAGCTTGAAGAAATAGAGCAAGCCAGATTCGGATATGGCAGAAATGTTGGAATCATCAGAGATCAGGAGTTTAAAATAACTATGAATAATATGCTAAGGACTCTAACAGAAACAGTGGATGATATGCAAGAACAGATGGGTAATGTAACCACAGAGATGGACATTCTAAGAAAGAATCAAAAGGAAATGCTATAAATCGAAGATACTACCAGAAATGAAAAAAATGTCCTTAGATGGTGTTAAATTGATAAGTTTGGCCTGTTTCCAGAGATGAGAGATATAAGTTGGCCCAAAGCCACCTCTATATGTAGCAACTTGCAAACTTAGTATGTAAATAAAGACCTGACTTAAGAATATATTCTTGTAACAAATAGCTCATTCCCAGTGAATCTCACAGTAGAGCTCCAGCCAATCACAGGCTACCGACTGATCACACCATGCCCATATAAGACAAATGTTGATTGCAGCCAATCAAGTTGTTTCCATATGTCACTTCCTTTACTCAGGCAATAAATATAACCAGCACATATGGGTGGCTGGGGAATTCTGAAGCCGTGTTGGTCCAAGATGCTGCCCTAGAACATTTTTCTTGCTCTAATAAACTTCATTAAATTCAACTCATCTCAGATTTTTCTTTAACAATTTTTGGATCTTCAGGAGCTTGAAAATAGCTGAGGAAAGAATAAGTGAGCTTGAAGATATGTCAATAAAAACGTCTCAAATGTAAAGGCAAAGAGAAAAATGAATAAAAATAGAGCATACTATTTAAAAAAATGGGACAATTAAAAAAGGTGGAACACATGCATAATGGGAATATCAAAAAGAGATGAAAAAAAAAGGACTAGAAGAGATATTTGGGTAACAATGGATAAAAATTTTCTAAAATTAATAATAAATACCAAACAACAGAGTCAGGAAGCTCAGAGAAAGGTTAAGTGGACAAATGCATGAAAGTATATATGCTTAGTCATATCATATTCAAACTGCAGTAAAATGAAAGATAAATAAGAGAAAATATCAAAAGAAGCCAGAGGAAATAAAACACCTTATCTAAAAAAGGACAGGGATTAAAATTACATCAGACTTCTCTTCAGAAATCATGCAAATAAGAAAAAAATATCATGTTCGTCAGCTTTCCATTACTATAACAAATCCCTGAGATAATCAATTTAAAAAGAGAAAAGTTTCCTTTTGACTCACAGGTTTGGAAGTCTGATTAGAGCTTATGATTGATTGGCCACATTGCTGTTGGACCTGTGATGAGGCAGTCCATCATAGTAGGAGCATGTAGCAGAGCAAAACCCCTCACCTCAGGGCCAAAATGAAAGTGAAAGGAAGAGGAAGGGAGAAGGACCCCCTTCAAAGGAACACCTCTAAGGACCTGAGGCCCTCCCACTAGGTCTCACCCATTAAAGGTTCCACTGCCATGCTGGGGACCAGGTCTTCACCACATGGACCTCTGGGGACACTTAAGATAGAAACTCTAACACTAATTTCTTGGAAAAATTATCCTTTAATAGTGAAGGAGAAAAGATTTTCTTACAGGAAAACTGGTTATTTGTCACCAATAGATCTGCCTGTTAAGACATGTTAAGAAGTCTTTAGAGAAAAGAAAAATGATCTGGATCAGAGACCAGGAACTTTATCAAGAAAGCAAGAGTGGGGCTGGGGTTGTGACTCAGTGAGGCACTGGGTTTGATTCTCAGCACCACATATAAAAATAAATAAATTAACTAAGTAAAGTTATTATGGCCATCTACAACTATATATATATGTGTGTGTATGGAAGCAAGAATATATATATATAGGCAAGAGTGAAGGGACAAATGAAACAAGATCCTTGATTCCTTCCCCTAAGGCATTGCCAAGATATGGAACATGATAGATTATTGCTTTATAAAAGAAATATACTGACTTTTTTTGACCCACAGCTGCAACCTCTACATTTAGAGGTACTGAAATGGACATAACAAGCTCTCTGATTCATGAGCAAAAGACTTGGTAAAATTGTAAATAATAAATGGAAATATGATGAGTGCTATCTTCCCCTCAGCTCTATCTATCATAATACTGCAGCTTATTATATATATGCAAGGGAACATATTCATTATAATGTCATCTTGCCAGTTAAATTCAGGCATGATTTTTGAGACCAATCACTCACAGTTTAAAGAAAAAGAAATTGAATTAAGTATGGGCACAATGAGTTGCTTAAAAGCCAAAAAAAAAAAAAAATTATTAGTTTTTCAAGTTAGAAATGAAGAAGCAGCAAAGCCTTTAATGACTTTTAATTTCTAAATAAAGTAATACTGATCACTATGATCCATATAAACAAAAAGTTCTTTGAGTTCCTACCTCCTTTCTTTTTAAAGAAGTAAAAGAATTCTTGAGAATTAGAGGTGAGAAAATCTCTGTGAATTATTCCTAGACATGAATGGCCCTTTTCTTTCTGTGACCCTCTAAAGAGCCATTGTTAGGGAATCCCAAATACCTTTGTAAGTATTTTTTATTTTTTAACTTTGTTAGTATTGTTACTAAAAAAGTAATTATAACTACAATATTTTGTTAAGAGAAACACAGGATAAAAAGATGTTGTGATTATGAAATCAAAAACAGAATGTGAAGGAGTTACAGTTTTTGTATGCAACTGAAGTTGTTATCAACTTAAAATAAGCTGTTATAATATATGGGGTTCTATGTAAGCTCCATGGTAACCACAAAACCAAAGTCTGTAAGAGATACACAAAAGATAAAGAGAAAAGCATCAAAACATCACCACAGAAAATTATCAGAATATAAAGGAAGATAGCAAGAGTGGAAGAAAGCAATCAAGGATCACAGAACAATAAAAAATATAGTTAACAAAATGACAGCAGTAAGTCCTTACTTACCAATTATTATTCTGAATGTAAATGAATGAAATTCTTAGAGTGGCAGAGGGTTTACAAAACAAAACCCAATTATCAGTCACCTACAAGAGGCTCACTTCATCTGTAAGGATATATACAGATTGAAAGGTAAGAGAAAGAAAAAAGATCAGATCACAAAAACAGAAAAAAAGAAAAAGAAAGAAACAAACAAACAAAGAGAAAGATAAATTCCATGCAAATGGATACCAAAAGTGAGCAGGGTTCGCTATAAATACAAAATAGGGCTTGGGATGTGACTCAGTGCTAGAGTGCCCCTGAGTTCAATCCCTAGTACCCCCCCAAAAGAGAGAGAGACAAAGATGTCATAATACAATGATAAAGAGATCAATTCATCATGAGAATATAACAATTGCAAACATACATGAACCCAATACTTGAAAATATGAAGCAAATATTAATAGACCTAAAGATAGACAATGATACATAATAATAGGAGATTTCCATACCTCATCTAAATATTGTCTGATAATTCAGACAGAAAAATCAATATGGAAACATTGGGTTTCAATGATACTTTGGACTGAGTGGACCTACCAGACATACACAGGACATTCCATTCAATAGCAGCAGAATACATTCTACTTAAGTGAACACAGAACATTCTCCAGAATAGGGTATATCTTAGGACACACACACACACACACACACACACCAAATTTAAGAAGATTAAAGTTGTATCAAGTATTATTTCGGACACGAAACTAGAAATTGGCATCAGGAGAAAACTAGAAACATTTGTGAATACCTGGAAATTAAACAATATATTCCTGAACAGTCAATAGAATAAAGAAAAAAATCAAATGGGAAATAAAAATATCTTGATAGAAAAACAGACACACAACATACCAAAACACTTAGGGTCCAGGAAAAGCAGTTCTAACAGAGGTGTGTATAATTGTAAACATACCCATTGAAAAAGAAGAATGATTTTAAGTAAATGACCCAACAAAAAACCTCAAGAGGGTGGTGTGTACTTGGTGGTAGAGAGCCTGATTAGCAGGCAGGAGGCTCTCAGATTAATCCCTACAAAAGACAAAAACAAACAGTAACTCTCAATGAACTAGAAAGAGAAGAACAAAGTCCAAATGAAAAGTAGAAGGAAGGAAATAACAAAGCCCAGAGTATATATAAGTGAAACAGACAAGAAGTACAATAGAAAAAGTTTAAAAATTTTAAACTTTAACAAACCTTTAGTTAGGCCAAGAAAAAAAAAAGTAAATAAATAAAATCAGAAATGAAAGAGGACACAACTAACACTATAGAAATACAAAAAAGCATCAGAAACCCCTATGAATAATTATATACCAAACAAATTAAATAACCTAGAAGAAATGGGTACCTTAAATATATACAATAAAATATTTTAAAGGGTGCAATGCAAAGGTATAAATTGTGATCCCTATTTTATAAAAACAAATGCACTTCTACCTCTACACAGGACACTTTTTCTATAAGGCATGGAATAGTGGTTATCCCTGGTGATGAGTTTAGGAAAAATGTAGCAGAGTCTCGTTAAAGAGCAGTGTTTTCACTGGGAGGCAAACGGATTTCTTTTCCATCACTTGAATTTATAATTAGATGCTTTTCACTCTTCAAAAGAAGAGCTAAAGTTTTAACATGTATCCTTTCTCTTCTTTGAGGTGTCTTGGTTTTTGTTTTGATGGGGGCAGAGAGCAAGGGGAAGGCCTGGAGCACTTGTTCAGTGGGACACATGTGGCCCAGTGAAAACCTGGAGTGGGCTTTCACGAGGGGCTAGAGATGTGACCTGTGGCCACTAATTCCCTTTTACTGCCTGTCTAACCAGGTGTTAGTCCACTTTTTTGTTGCTGTGACAAAATAGCTAAGAAAAATAAAAGGAAGAAATGCTTATTTTGGCTCAAGGTTTTAGGCCAATGGTGGCAGGATCCCATGGCTTTGGGCCTGTGTGGCACAGTACATCATGGCAGGAGCATATGTCAGAGAAGATATGCTCACCTCATGGTGACTGGGAAGCAGAGAGAAGAAGGGGCAAGGGTCCCAATAGCCCCCTCAAGGACACACCCCCAATGACCTAAATTCCTCCCATGAGGCCCCACCTCTTAAAGGTTCCGCCTCTACCCAATAGCACCACAAGATGGTGACCAAGCCTTGAACACATGGGCCTTTGGGGGACATTTAAGACCCAGACTGTAAAAGCGGGTCTCATCTTTCTGCCTGCTGTTTGTTATGGCTTGGTTTCTGTTTGCTATTTTTGAAGACAAAACTTGGGTTCAAAGGAAAAGTTTAAGAAATGCTTCTAGGAATAATGATGGGAGTCTGATTTCCTAGCAGTATTCCTGGGCATCTGATTAAACTCCTTTGTCAGTAATCAAAACCCGGATTATTCTGGATCAGTTCCGTCATTTCACAGGGACAACACCCTTCTTCCATAATCCCCCTGAAAAATGACTGTTTTGTTTGAAAGCTTTTTGCTTGGAAACCACTGATGTGTTATTACTTTTATCAGCTTAAAAACCCACAATTATAGGTTTTCCAGGTTTTGGGCTCTGGAGGACCTTAAAATCAGCTGAGTATTTTCAACCTGAAAACTAAAAGCATTTGTTAGGAAAACATTGCTGATATACACATAAGGATAGAAGAGGGCCTATAATTCATTTGTTATAAAATGTGATAACTCCGCTTGAATCAAATGTATGAAATATGATATGTCAAGAACTTTGTAATGTTTTGAACAACTAATAAAAAATGTGAAAAAAAATGTGATAACTCTAGGATTTCCTCTGATATGTGCACTTTCCCCTCTCAAAAACGTTTTTCTCTCTTTGTGCTGTATAAATTCTTTACTTTATGATCCACTGGGTCCCGTAGAGCGAGGCAGCTCTCAGACACAGGATGCTGTAGCCTTCGACCTGCTCCATGCCGCCGTGGACTTACCTAACTGCACATCAGAGATGGCAGGGGCTGGCCTTAGGGAGATGGGGCCAGTTTATCATCATGACGTGGGAGATGCTGAAAAGACCTCCTGCCGCTGTCCTTAAGCCAACATCTCTCAAAATCACACCATTAGAGACTTGTGCTTTGAGTCTTGGAGACTTTTCATCACGAGTTTCTGTTCAGATGCGACTTTCCAGGATGGAAAGCATCTGCCACCCAGAATCTCTCCAGGGTTCCTGCAGGCCAGCTGGGGACAGAGCAGAGGGACCTGCTGCTGGGCCTGGGGGAAGAGGGGCAGGTAGCTGGCTCACCAAGGGCGTTGCACAACTGTTGCTGGTTCTGCCTCCTGCCCAGGGCTGCAGGGTGTCGCAGGAGAGCAGGACACCTGCCTGAAACTGCTGGGCAGTGCACTTCTGGGCTTTATTTTTTCTCTTTATCAATTAATTTATAATTTACTCCACCTTTCTCCTCTCTAACTGCTAATCACTACTCTCTTTAAGGATAATCACAAGAAAGAGGCTGATTTTCTACCAAAGAGCTTGCTCCAATTTCCTTCCGTGGTTATGTGAAAATGTGACTCCTCTCCCCTCTCGGTCACCACCCCTTCCCTTTCTCAGTTCTTACTCTGCTTCTTGCAAAGTGTTTGAATGAGTTGGTGAAGGGAGAGTTGAGACATTGGAGTGAAATGGATTTTCATTTAGCAACACATGAAGGGTACACATGGAGGTGAACACCACATATAGGTCTATGATAAAATGTGGGTGGTGTTCGAGAAACTACCACAATTTAATGAAATGAACCATGGACCCTGAGATGCAGTCCCCCATCTAGGAGGATGCACACTAAGGTTATGGGTCACAGTTGAGGGAGAGCCCAATGGCTCTCCACTAAAAACAGATCACATACTTCTTCTTCTTCTTTTTTTTAATCTCCCCACCTTCTGAGATTATCACATTGCCAGGAAGGAGTGTGTTAGCAAGGAGTCTGTTAGCAAGCGCTTGCCAACATCTGGTTCCCTGCGCTTTCTATGTACCTCACAGTTGCAGATCTGAAGAAATGTGAGCATTTAACAAAAAATGGCTCTCACTCTGTTGAATGTTCCCTTATTTTAGTTCAGACGTTTTAGTTGAAAAGAGATGTTTAATATTGCTTGACTCCTCCACAGATCCAAAGCATAGCAATTCCTTTTGGATACCTCAGCCCCTTGTAATTTAGTAGCTCTAATGGATGCTTTTCAAATCTGTCTACTTTTCCTCCGTCAAAAGGGAGAGGAATTGCTGACATACTGCGTGCCAGAGCCCCGAAGCACATCTATTTGCAGCTTGAATAGCACAGAAATTGCCAGAGTGATGCATTACGAATTTTACCTTCCAGCGCTATGTGCGCCTATGTCTATGCTCTGTCCTGCCCTCTCTCTCTCTGCCACGCAGCAGAAGGAAGGGATAGACGTGGCTCCTGCTGCTGTGCCTGCCTGAGCTGCCTACCTGTGCAGGGCTCTGTTTTAGCTGTGTGCAGTCTCCAAGCTTCAGGAGACCAAATGATCACTCAGCCACTGAAGAGCAGGAGCCAGGAGCATTTCTGGTAGTTTATTGTAGGGTGCGGTCTCCGTCTACATCTTTAGCAGCAGGTTTCTACAAGCAATTATTGGGTAGAATTATTTTGCAAACATATTCAGCCAGCCATGAAAAAAATGGTCTACTTGGTTTCAGAAGCCACAATTGATGCTTTTTTGATGAAATTGTTCAAATCATTACTTTTCTTAGTTATTTATCACCATAAGCGAGGTTAAAAAACAAGTGGTGAAATATTTTCAGCATATGTAATAATGGACAAGTTAGCAAGAGAACAAACACTTTAGTCATATAAATGTCAAGAATAGGCACTTTCAAAAAGAGAGATACAAAAATCTAATAAAAATATGAAAAGTTCTCAAACATCACTAATAACATAAATGAACATAAAAGCACACATTTTTTTAAATACCTTTATTTTATTTATTTATTTTTACGTGGTGCTGAGGATCGAACCTAGGGCCTTTCATGTGCTAGGGGAGTGCTCTACCATTGAGCCACAACCCCAGCCCCAAAGCATCCATTTTTAAAATTGTTTTTCTTTTAATATTTTTTTAGTTGTCAATAGACCTTTAGTTTATTTATTTGTATGCGGTGCTGAGGATGGAACCAGGGCCTCCCATGTGCTAGGCAAGCACTCTACTGCTGAGCCACAACCCCAGCCCAAAAGCACACATTTGTAAATATCCAATTGGCACACTGAACCCCATATCAGAGAGAAACTGAAAAAAAATGTCTTCTTATATATTATTGGTATGAACATTCATAGGTACAGTATTTTTGTAAGGCTGACTTACCATATATAATGATAATTTAAAATATGCATACACCTTTTCCAATAGGATAATTTCCCACTTCTTGTCTCTTCCTCACATAGTAGGACTAACCCCATAGGGGGTTGGCCCAGGTCACTCAGTGCAATATTATTTTTTGCAGTGTCCATCTGGAGAGTGCACTCGGCCTCCCCTTCCTGCTCTGTGGCTCCCTGCAGTCAGGGCTTAAGCTTTGCTCTAAAGGAAGCTCAAGGTACCTGACAGTGACAGAAGGGACATTTCTTCTGGTGTAGATAGAGTGACATGGATTCTGGAGCAGGGTCCTGACACTTGCTCACAAGGACCCGCTTTATCTGAAGCACATAGTTAACACCTTGCTATGGCTGTTTGGGCAGCTCTGGCCCACTACAACGTGGCCGCTGTGAGACTTACCTGTAGGTCCTTACCTAGGACAGGTGGAGGCTCCCTTGACCTGACTGGCACCAGCAGAGATAGGGACTGGGTGGGCCTGGCGCTCCTCCTCCTTCTCACTGCTCACCTGCCTTTGCTGAAGGGAACGTCAGCCTTGTTCCTTTCCTCCTTTGAAAACTTGGGTCTGGAACTTATCATTGACATGAGAGACCCAGGGTTGGCTCTGTCTTGATTTGTGGGTGTCTCTTTATGCAAGTGGCATCAGATAGTCCTATGGGGAGCACACAGTGGTTGTGTTGTGAATTTGTTTTCAAGAGGCAGCATTTGAATCATCATGGTGGCACATGACTGTAGTCCCATCTACACAAGAGGCTGTGGCAGAATTGCTGGAGCCCAGAGCTGCAGGCCAGCCTGGGCAAGATAGGGAGACCTGATTAAAAAAAAAAAAGACAGCATTTGAAATTAGACATCCATTTACATGCACTTTACATTAATTTACATATCAATCTCTGGTAACTAGCTCCAAATAATCTTATATGAATTCAACTAATCAGTGCAGCTAACCAGTGTAGCCCAACTCAGCACTAAGGGCACTGCATAGATTTGTAAAGTCAAAATCATGTAATTGCAAATGAGTCTGGGCCATTCATACATACAGCTGGCAATAGCTGTTTCTTAGCCCCAATTTCTTATGCTGAAGTGATATCTCAATTACCAAATTTCAGAGAAATTGTGCCTTAATAACAGCTGTGTTAACCCCATCCAATCCCCCCAAAAAGAAGGAAAAGAAACTAACATTTATTTACTATCTTTCATTTTATAGGGACTGTGCTAATATTGGCAAAGCCACTACCACACATTCATTCTTTCATTTAATAAGAAACCTATATAGCTGTTGATTGATGAGAGAAGAACACACAGGAAAGAGCACATTGTAGATTAAGGGAAGGGTGCTGTTAGGGCTTGCAGTACACAGCCTGCACAACCACACACAGAGCTTGAGAGGACCTTTTCCTACTCTCCTCCTTTATTACCCTTTATCCTGGAGTGACTAGACCTCAACCTGCCTCACTGAGAATAGAAAATCTGGGGAAGAGAACAACTAGACCTTGCCATATGCCTTGTGTTGATTTGGGTTCCACTGAACATTGATACTGTCCTGGGCGTGACTGAAATAATATACTGACCACTGGGTCTGTATATGTACTCCTGATTTTCAGAAGCCTTTGGGGAAATTTTACCTCTTTCAGTGATTAGGTTGGGGATAGAACAGGAGGATCTGTTCTCAAATATTACAGGGTTCTAAAAATTCATGGTGTTCTTTGCAGTCACTTTAAAATACTGATCATAATAGATCTTAAATTAACTAGTGTGTTCCCTTTATGGTTTTGCTTATATTAATTATATATCCATTAAATACATTCTAGTATGGGCAAAAATTAATAAGCCCCTCTTTTCTTCAAATTGTGGGTAAATAAATTATGAAAAGTCTATTCATTTTTATTAAGAATGTAAGTAACAGCAACTGTTGCAGACTCCACCCCTTTCCCCTCTACCCAATCCACGGTTGACATGGTTATCTGAAAATCAAGGTTTAGAGAATAAAGGTGTGGTCTCACAGAGCAGTACTGTTTCCCATGGGTTTTGAACATTAATGATACAAAGGAAGTTTGTGCTTATTGTTAACATCAAGAACCAACCTCCCCACTGGCCATGTCATGTAAGAAGATGAAGAGCTTGTAATTCAGTTTTGGCTGAACTCTGTTCTCAAGAACTGTCATAGGCTCATGGGGAATCTCAGCCTCTATTTCTCTAGCTGATCCTGAAGTCCATCACCCTCTGAAATACATCAAGTCCTCATCTTTTCATTATTGTCACTTTGTGGTTTAAGCGTAATGGACAACAGTGTATTTATGGTGTCCTGGTGCCTTGCATCTCTTCTCTGTGGAGGAAGACAAGTTTATTTAGTGCTCACCGTTTCAGAGGTTTCAGTTCATAGACAGCCGGTTCTATTCCTTACAGCCCAAGGTGAGGCACACATCTTGGTGGAAGAGTGTGGTGCAGGAAAGTAGCTCAAGACATGGCCTCCAGGAAGAAGAGGGAAAGAAAGAGAGAAAAATAGTTCTCCTCTTACCAAGGACAAAATGTATACCCCAACCCTCCAATTATAGACCTCCTCCAGTCTACCCTACCTGCCTTCAGTTACTACCCAGTTAATCATTTTCAGGGGATTAGTGCACTGATCAAATTAAAACACTCATAACCCAGTTATTTCACCTCTAAACTTTCTTGCATTGTCTCACACATGAACTTTTGGGGTATATCTAAACCATAAGAGTAACTAATACCTAAAAACTTCTAAAACTTAGTGGAAAATCAAAGTTTTTAGATGTAAAAAGGTCACCAACCCTCCCCCAAATAAAAACAAATTAAACCATACCTTGCACACCAAACAAAACTGCTAAAATCCAAAAATATGATCTTGAAATTCACCAGGAAAAAGTTATGCATTACAAACAGAGAAATATATTAGGAATGATGTATGACATATCCTCAAAAACAATAGAAGTAAATCAACAATGGAATGAGATATTTAATGTAAATAAAGAAAGAAAAAACATCAACATAGAATTCCACATTTAGCACACTCTTCTTCAAAAATGCATCAGAATCTACAATAAGATACCACATACCTATAAGAATAGCCAAAGTAAAAAACAGAATTAAAAGACCAAGGGCTGTTGAGTATTTGCAACAACTAGAATTGGGAATGCCAAACGAAACAGCGCCTGTGAAAAACAGTTTAGCAATTTCTTATATAGTTGAGCATATAATTACTATTTGACCCACATATGCTAGTCCTGGGTATTTCCTAAAACAAAGTGAAAACTAATATTTAAGCAAACATGTGTATGGGCATGTTCAACCTCAATTTTTCTATTATTATGCTATGTTTTAAAACAATTGCCACAATGAGCAGAGTATTTTGGTCTCATACCGGCATACTATGCCCCTAGACTTCTCTTGGTTTACTGGCTGGTGCCACCAGGTGGCAGAGATGGCCTTGGGGAAGTTTTACCACCCACTGGCACATGTTTCCTATGGTCCCATTTGTGCTCTTTGCTGTAGTTACTAGGTGTTGCTCCCGGTTCCCACCCCCAATTTAAAACTCAAAAGCTGAGTTTTCCCTGAAGTCTAGTCTGAGCTGAATTACTTGCCCAGATTCCAGGACCATGATTCAGGGATCACCTCTTTCTAATATTGATTAGCAAAGTTTGCCAAAGAAAGGAAACAAGGTGGGATTTCCCCCCATGTCCTATGGATCATGCTTATCAGTGCTATGGTTTGAATGTCTGTCTCCACCAAATTTCATGTTGAAACTTCATCCCCAAATTCCTATGTTATAGGTATTTGGAGGTGGGTCTTTGAGAGGTAATTAGAATTACATAAGTTTATAAGAGTGAGGGCCTCCCGTGATTGGATTAGTAACAAGGGAAGTCAGACCTGAGTTTGCACTTGCTCTGTCTCACCACACGATGCTGCTACGGTTGAAGTGTGTTCTCCTAAAAGTTCATGTGTTGGCGGTTTGGTCTTCCGCATGGCATTTTAAGAGGTGGTGGGATCCTTGGGCTGAGGATGTAGCTCAGTGGTAGAGAACTTGATAGACTATTAATCAGCTACACAGCAGTGACAAGTGGCAGGTAAACAGAGTTGTTATTTTCCCATACCCTTTTGAGTAAAAAGAGAATGTGCTCCAGAGGGGGCTCATGTGTTGGAAGTGCTGTGAGGGAATCCACTCAGGATCATGGTACCCTGCAAGAAGTACTGGTCTGGACCTCATCTGCAGTGTTGTTGCTTGTCTTACTGCTGTGCTGATTTATCCTCCAACCACATATGTGAAAATCCAGAATTTATATTCTAAAATAATTTATATAATAGCAAAAAAATCAAGCATTGATTGGCCTTTCTGTCACTACACCATAGATTCTAAATTAAATTTGGCATCGCCTAACATATACCTATTGACAAAACTTCATGGGCTAAATCAATACTGGGGATCAAATTACAATTATATCTGAGGATTCTAATAAAGCTAAGCATTATACCCCCTATAATCTTAAGAAAATAATTAAATGTAAAATTGAGGAAAAACAAGTATGCCTCACTTTATCACCTTGACTAAATTTCTCAGAGTTCACTGCCCTAAAATATCCCATATAGGGCATAGAAACTTTAATACAATGAATAATAAGTTCAAATTAAATTAAGTCCTTGGCTTTTAAAAATTGACTTGATAAAATGGGTCTCAGACCCATAAAGTTAATGTGATCCAATGTAAATTAACTAAAACTTATTATATAAGATCTAAAAATAAAGAGATAATTGTCCTATTTGTTTATGCATTTAATAGTCCTATTCTTAACTTTGCTAGTTGCTTAAAAAAAAAAAGGGAAAAAAAAATGACACCTCTGTGGAATACTACAACCTTAATGCTGTGGTCCATCCAGATATTTCAGTATTATTGATTTGGCTAGTATGTCCATATACTGCCTCCAACAGCTCCTCAACCACAGTTTGTCTTCTATGAAGGGACACAATGCACCATGAGGTACCTCAACAGCTTTGCCATGACTCCCCATCTTGGCAGACAAGATCTTCATTACATCCATCTTCATCTGGGAGCCCAGGTATGATTATTACATTAGTGATATCTTCCTCCAAGGAGACTCATTCAACACATTCATTCATGCATTTCCAATATGGACTCCTCTTTGGGATCTAGTGGCAATGTATTCCTCATGTATACATTTATTTAACGTCATTGCTGTTGCTACTTAAAAAGCAGCCCACCTTAAACGTGGTACTAAAATCTGTCCAAATTAGAAATCAGCAGCCACTCCTATTAGTGCCTTCTTCATTATGGAGGCTTTGACAATTGTGTCAGTCAGCTTTCCATTGCTGTGACAACATACCTGAGAAAATAAACTTCTTAAAGGAAAAGTTTTATTTTGGCTCAAAGTTTCAGAGGTTTCAGTTCATAGTTGCTTGGACCTGTTGCTTTGGGCCTGTGGTGAGGTAGCCCATCAGGGAATGTATGGTGGAAGAGGGCTGCTCACTTCATGGCAGTTGGGAAGTGGAAAAAAGGAAGGGACAGGGGTCCCAGTACCCCCTTCAAAGGCATGCTTCCACCTCCCTTCCCCTAGGCTCCACCTCCCAAGGGTGCCACCATTTGCAATAGCTCCACAGTCCAGCAAATGAGCCTTTAGTACATCAGCCTTTGCAGATGTTTCAAATCCAAATTACAGTAGCAAACTCTTCTCATGCCTCCTGAAGTCTTCAGACCACCTATAAGTCTTCCGACATGCACCATCAAAATGAAAATGGCTAGTTGCATACTGGGCTATATAGAATCAAAGACTTTCCCAGGCCCTGTAATAGGGCACAGGGAAGGGACTACCCCTTAAGGCTCTCAGTTCCACCAGGGCCATCACAGCACTCCACCTGAAGCCCCTTCCTGTGAGGGGAACGTCTTGAGGTTAAAGTGAAAAAGCTAGTCGCGCACAGGGGAATTCAAGACCACGAAGGAAAAGGCCCCATTCTTGCGCATGCGCAACAGCTCAGAGGCGTGTCCTAAAGTTAACTAGTTGCCACTTAATACCTTGTTGGCATTGCAGTTTGCTCCCGCTTTGTGCATTTTCATGGGGGTTGGGGGAGGGGAAGGCGGGGAAGAAACAGGCACAGGCAGTAGAAATTATGTAAGATTCAGCTGTCAATCAAAGTATCCATCCATCCAAGCCCACCGAGGGGAGAAAAGGAGAAAACTAGCATGAAAACCCAAGAAAAGCAAACTCCCCTGTGTAGACCGGACCTTAAGCTCCTTCGCAGCTCGGCCCACTCTGTTCTCCCCGAGTATCCTCTCATGTCTCCCAGGGTGTTACTTTTGCTTTCAAATAAATCTCGGCCTCCCCTGCCAGCCCTCCCTGTAGGCCTTGCCTGCTTCCTTCTGTCTTGCTGGACCCGGGACCCCCTGGCATGAGTAACACCTGAGCCTGGGATCGTCTGTGCTATGTCATGGAAACAGAGCCCCAGAAGCTTAGCACAGCTACCAGGAAAGAACCAAACCTGGGCCCTCGGGCCTGATCCACCTGCAGGGAGTGGCTTCCTCTGTCTTCAGTCCCGAGCGGATGCCATGGTGCCCGCGTAGGTCTCCCACCCCCCAGACTGCTTGGCTACCTGGGAGGCCCTTAGATTAACCGAGTAAGCAGCATCTGGAGTCTGTAGAGAACAGGCATGGCCCTCCATGGCACTCATTGGAGTGCTGCTGCTTACCATCCCTGTGCCACCATGTCCCTGATGAAGGATAAGCACTGAGTGCCCTAGCCAAAAAGTGACCCATCTTCACATTTATTAAGAAATTCTACCATTGCCTAAGACTTGTCCCCTGAAGGGTAAAACAAAACAAAAGGAAAACCTCTGAGAATCTCTTGCCTCACATGTTCCCCAAATGTAAATCAAAACCACACGACTCGGCCTGTTTAAGGCTGTAATGCAGGATCTTGCTAGTGAAGCCAGATTTAAAGTCAGGCAGTCAGTGTGGTTGGGTCAATCGGGTCTAATATCGAGTGAGATCTAAAATGGAGGCCATGCTGACAATGATTCCGGAAACGCGCGGGACAACTCATGGAATGTTAATGAAGTCCCTAGGCCCAGAGTCCATCCCAAAGGAATGTTAATGAACAGCCCCAGCAGATTTGAAGATCGCCCATCCCAAAGAAGTGTTAATGAAGTCCTTCCAGCCCAGATTACTTCTTTGGTCCACCTGTGTCCCACCCCTCGGGCCTTCCCACCTACATTCCATCACTGAAGGAACTATAAAAAGGGGAAACAACCCACTTCCAAGGATTCCACCTCTTGGGTCCCCTTCTTCCTCCGGGAGAAGCCTTTTCTGCTGTCCTTTAATAAACTTCTAATTTCTACTCTGACCTTGCCTCGGCGTGCTTCTCTGGTTATTCTTCAACATTAGGGAAGCAAGGACTCGTCACCGGTCAACAGCGGTAACACCAGGACAGTCCTATTCCCTTCTGAGTTATAGACATTACTAATAGTAACAATGGCACACATCTCAAAATATGTAATGCTGAGCTCCTAAAGACGGTGTTCAATGGAAATGCCACAGCCCTAATGAGTTCTAGATAACTGCTTTAGTGGAGGAAGGTCAGGGTCTCCTTAGCCAAGCCCTTTTCAAGTCCCAGTCTGGTCGTGGGTCTCAGTCTTACCTAGGACTTGCTCTTCACTCAAGCCCCCTTACCCAACCCTCACCTTACACTGACTTTAAAAGAAAACGTGATATGTCTACTCAATGGAATATTACTCAGCTTTAAAGAAGAGTGAAATTACGGCATTTGCCAATAAATGGTTGGAGTTGAAGAATATCATGCTAAATGCAATAAGCTAATCCCACAAAACCAAAGGCCGATATTTTCTGTAATATGTGGATGCTAATTCACAATAAGGCAGGGGGCACTAGGGAAGGATAGAGTTACCTTAGATTAGGTAGAGGGAAGTGATGGGAGGGAAGGGGAGGGGATATGGGGACAGGAAAGATAGTAGAATGAAACAGACATGATCACTGTATGTACATATGTGACTACATGACCAATAGGATTCTGCAACATGCACACTCAGAAATTTCTGTACTATTTGCTCCCCAGTGCTTTCTCCCCACCTCTGCTCCTCCAGCAAGGCCTCCCCGTGTCAGAGTGTCACAGGGTCAGGTGTATTGCCGATGTCTTTCATTTTCTGTCTGCTGATGTTTTGACATCCAGGGCCTTGCTGAGCCTAGAGGGACAGTGCCTTCCAGCACTGGCCAATTCCTAGTGATAGTGAACAGATGCAAACCAACCAACCCAGAGGCCACATCCCAACCACCTCCTTTTGGGGGGTCACACTCTAGCTACGCTCCACCTGCCCTACTATCCTTAGATAGACTAGATACGGTCCTGTGCCCCAGAGGCTGTGGACATGGTTTAATGGAGCCAATCTTAAACCTTACCTGCCCCATCCACTCCTTCCGTGGAAACCACAGCAAAGGCTCTTGCTAAAGTTTCTCCCTCTCTCTCTGCCTGCTGACGGACCCTGGTGCTCCCTGAGTGATCCTCTAAGGTCTGGCCTCTCTTCTTGGGACCTGTGAGTTTATCAGTCTTCCTTTTAAATGGCAGTTCTTTCCTCACCTGTTGGCCTCACCATACCTGAACGACACTAAAACCTATTTATTTACTTATAAATAAATTTTGAGCTAGGACCTGGCACAATTGCTCAGGCTGGCCTGGAATTTGTGATCCTACTGCCTTAGTTGCCCAAGTAACTTAAATGACAGGTGGGTGCCTCCACACCAGGTGGCAGAACAGCTCTGTGCTTATCACTATAGTTTGGATCTTGGTGTCTCCCAAAGGCTCAAGTGTCCCCAGTCTGTGGTGCTCTTGGGAATTGGTGGAACCTTTAAGAGTCCTACTGGGGAATTTTATGTCACTGGGGTATGCAGGAGGTTTTGGGACTCTGGTCTGTTCTCTCTTTCTCTTCACTTCCAGGCCACCATGATGTAAGTAGCTTTCTCCACCATACACTCCTGCCACGACACACTGCCTCTTCTAAGTCCTGAAAGCAACGTGGCCAACCAGCCATGGACTGAAACCTCTAAATCACGAGTCAAAAATGAACCTTTCCTCTTTTTAGGTTGGTTTTCTCAAGTATGTTGTTATAGTATGTCTCAGTGGAAACCTAACTAATATCTTCATCTTTGCTATGACTGCATGGTATTCATAGTATCTGTCAGTCCATTTTCCCCACTAGGACAGGAATCCATTTTTTTTTAAACTTAGCATCCAGTACCAAGTTCCTGGAACACGGCAGATATGTATCATAAGGATATTGAACTAAAGTAAAATTTTCTTTAGAAATGCCCTGTTCTCTTAATTATTTTCCCTACCTTTGACCTACCTTATTTTTAAGCTACAATGGTCAAAAACCCATCTGGCATTCTAAGTTGGGACCTTCTCTTGAGGTAGTCCCATATAAGAGAAAAGGCACAGGGGTGGAATTTAAATGGTCCACTTTCAGTCTTGGTCCTGCCATGAGCTAGTAGCTTCTCCAGAGCAAGTTCACTTACGTATTCCCTAGGACTTACTTATTCATCTATAAAATAAGATCCATGTCTGATAGACCTTCCCATGATGACAGAAATGCCCTGTGTCTGCACCATCCAGTATGGTAGCCATGAGTCACACATGATGACTCAAGCCACACTTGAAATGTGGCCAGTGTGGCTGTTGGACACTCAGCTCTAAGAGTCCTTCCTATTTTACAACAGTACTTTCTTTATGTTTTTCTACACATTCTTTTTTTTTTAATTGGCTGTTTTCAAGTTTACTTATAATAGAAAACTCAAACATAGAATATCTTTATTTAGGTTTTTTTGGCAAAATGTCAATATATTTATAACAATGAATGATAAAAAAACATTTTTTTTGGATAATTATTCTGGAGAACTGAGGAAAAAAACAAAAGGTTACTCTAGCCACATAGTTTCTGGAGGTGAAGCGAATCAAGAGTCCTGGCAAGCTTGGCGATTGTCTGTGAACAGGTGAGACTCTTCCAAGGTGTCATGCGAACAGCCTCTGCTAGACCTCTACCTTCTGTCGGGTTCAAGCATCTGCAGGCTGTGACATCTGCCCAGCTACTGGGAAATACCAATCTGGGACACAGGGCTTACTGCCAAATCTATGGGCCTGTGTCACCAGTACGTGTATAGATATTTCCTGCTCCAGCCACAACCATGCTGTTAATAGGAGGGATTCTCAATGTGGGAGGATCTTGCTTCCAGGAGACATTTGGCAATGTATGGAAATGCTTTGATTTGTTACAAATGGGGGTGTGCGCATGCTTTGGCATCTGGTGGAGAGGTGATTGGCCAGAGGTGCACGGGACATCTCCTGACAACAAAGAATCATCCACCTGCCCCCAGTCTCACTAATGCTGAGGGTTGAAACGCCTGCTTTATAGCAACGTTTCTCCTAGAATGCAAAGGATTTGTACATTCCAGGATCCTTGGAGCAGAAGGAAGTTTTTAATAAATGAAGTGGCTTATTTCTAGACAGTTTCATCATTTGGTTCTTTTTTTTTTTTTTGGTGAGGGGGGGTTACCAGGAATTGTACTCAGGTGCACTTGAGCATTGAGCCACATCCCCATCCCTATTTTGTCTTTTATTTAGAGACAGGGTCTTGCTGAATTGCTTAGCACTTTGTTTTTGCTGAGGCTGGCTTTGAACTCCTGATCCTCCTGCCTCAGCCTCCCAAGCAGCTGGGATTTCAGGCGTGTGCCACTGCACCCAGGTCATTTGGTTCTTTTTTTTATTAATTTTATTAATTAGTTAATTTTTAAAAGTCTGTTATTGACAATACATATATACAATTTTATCTGAGTTTGGCAGACTGCGATGCCACTAAATGGTTAAGAAAGGATCAGTCTCAAATATTTTTCATTATATTGATCAAATAAAATATTCCATCTTAATGAAAACCACATTTTCCTATTCTGTTCTTTTATCATTGTGGCTTTCTTTTCTTATGTGTGTGTGTGTGTGTGTGTGTGTGTGTGTGTGTGTGTGTAGAGAAAGAGAGAGAGAGAGGAGGGAGAAGGAGAGGGAGGGAGGGAGAGAGGGAGAGAGAGAGAGAGAAAGAGAAAGAGAGAGCATGCACCTATGTCACCAATACATGTAAAGGCATGCCCACTCCAAAACAGATATAGTTATGCAAAATTTGGTTATTGAAATGAACTAATTTTTTTTTTTGTAATTGGGGATGGAACCCAGAGGTGCTCAACCATTGAGCCACATCCCCAGTCCTTTTTTTATATACTTTATCAGAGAGACAGTGTCTTGTTAAATTGCTTGGGGCCTAGGTAAGTTGCTGAGGCTGACTTTGAACTCACAATCCTCCTGCATCACGACCTCATAAACTGCTGGGATTACAGGCATGAGCCTCTGCATCCTGCTGAACTAAAATTTTATTTAGAATTGGTCGGTCCTCTTTTTTCCCTACCCTTGACTTTATTTTTAAGCTACAATGGCCAAATATATACAAATATGTTTGTCCATATATGTTCCTAAAGGGCTTTAATTTGTAATTCCAACTTGTCTGTAAAAATGAAACTTCATGCATATAAATGCAGCAAGGTAATACTTTCTAGACAATATTTATCAAATATTTAGGATTTGTGTTCAACAATTTCATACACAGTAATTAACAATAAGCAGTTTTGCAAGATGATATTATTCTGGTTTGATAGTGAGGGAAACCAAGGTTGTTCTCAAGGATGAAGAATCAAGTTTTAAATATTGAATTGTTTTTATTCCTCCAATTGTTTTTATTCCTGTATGTACAAAATATGTACAAAATAATTCAGCAAGCAATTCCTTTGTAGTTTAAATAACTAAATTCATTTACTATTTTTTTTTAAAAAAAAACATTTATTGAGATAAATTTGTTCTCATCAAAATTTAAATGTAGTTTGATGCATTATGACTCCTATTGCTTTTAAACCTATTATTTCAAGCAAAAATCATTGACTGAACAACAACGACAACAAAATTTAGGAGGCATAGTTTGACCACTCAGCCTTTGTGCATGCAAATGTTAACATTTTTTCCAACGTAATAATAAAATCTCATTGATCTCATCAAATTGGGAGAAAGTCCAGTGTGATTGAAAGGAACAATTTTGAATTTTAGAACACTTGTTAAAGTAATCTAATTGTATTGCGCATGAGGAATTAGGGCTGCTATGGAGTTACACATTGACCTCGACAACTCACATAAACTTGTTGAATCTCCAAGTCTTCATCAAGGATAGATGATTCCACAGAAAGATCTCTTGGGTCCCTCACAGCTTGTCTTCTCTAACTGTGCCTGGCCTGCCTTTGTCCTCCACCTCTCCTGTTTCTCCTCCTCCTCCTGCTGCCACAGTTTCTGGATCTCCTTCCGGGCATCTTACATGCTGGGATTCCCGGGCTCCGTCCCTGGATCCTGGCACTCCCCACCTTCATGGCTATGACAGCCACCGCCAGCTCATAGCTTCCAAGTTCCTGTGTCTCTGCCTCAGCCTCCTGCTCCTGGCCTCCTGGGAGCAGGTGAGACGACCACGGGGCACAGGTATCCACAGGCATGCCCAACCTAACAGGTACACAAGGAACTCCTCTCCTTCCTTCTCCCACCCCAGATGTTGCTCTTTCCCTGTTTTCCTCATTTAGGTGAAAAGCACTAGCACTCATTTAAATTTAAAAATAACTCTGTTTGTCATCCCTATATCCCATACAGGAATTTAGACCTTAGAGATAAATAATAATAATAATAATTCTGAAGCGTAGAGAGGTTAAGCAACAAGTCCAAGGCTATGTGGCTAATCAGGGGTGGAGTTTGGATTTAGACCCAAGTCTTTGACTCCAAGGCTGTGGTTCTTCAGAATGGTCCTGTTCTCACCCATGCGCCCAATCAGGGGCCTGGTGTTGTCCTCCATGTGTCCCTGTCACCACTCACATCCGCCTCACTACCAGGCCCTGAAGACTCCTGGTCCTCAGACGGTTGCCAGGGCGTGGTTCAGCCTCCCACACCCTCCTCTCCCTTCTCAGCCACCCCCTAACCCGTCTCCCATCTTCCTTTTTCATGCCCCATTAGCTCTTCTAAGTCCTTTGCATTTAATTATAAATTTTAGAATTGTCTTTTAAATTTCTATTTAAAACCCTGCTGGGATTTTTATTGGGATTGTACTGAATTGGGAGAATTAACATTTTACCAATGTCGAGTGTTTCAATTCAAGAATGTGCTATATCTCCAATTATTTCTGAATTTTCTCTCGGCAATGCTTTATAATCTTTAATGCACAAGTCTTGCATATTTTGTTAAATTTTTCCCCTAAGTGTTTCACATTTTTGGCATAATTTTTAACATTGTTCTTTTACAATTGAGAAGTTTATTAGCTTTTATTTGAGAATTGGTACTCAGACATTATGAACAGTTTGTACATAATTTATTTTTGTGGTCCTGGGGATCAGACCCAGGGGTACTTTACCAATAAACTATATCTGCAATCCTTTTTACTTTTTATTTTGAGATAGGTCTCGCTAAATTTCTGAGGCTAGTCTTGAATTTGTAATCCTCTTGCTTTAGCCTTCCAAGACACTGGGATTACAGGTGTGTACCACTGTGCCTGAGAGATTTGTACACAGTTCTTTTTTGGTACTGGGGATTGAACTCAGGGGCACTTTCCCACTAAGCCGTATCTCTAGCCTTATTTTGTATTTTATTTAGAGACAGGGTCTCACTGAGTTGCTTAGTGCCTTGCTTTTGCTGAGGCTGGCTTTGAACTTGCCATCTTCCTGCCTCAGCCTCCATAGCTGCTGGGATTACAGGCTAGTGCCACCATGCCTGGCTGTACACAATTCTTTTTTTCTTTTTTAAATATATATATTTTTAGTTGTAGGTGGACACAATACCTTTTTATTTTATTTATGTGGTGCTGAGGATCGAACCCAGGGCCTCACACATACGAGATAAGTGCTCTACCACTGAGCCCCAGCCCCAGCCCCCTACAATTCTTAATATAAGTAATGAAATTCCAAAAGGCCTTATAGTTGTAATCCTTTTTGAACAATTATCCTCTATCACTCTTTTCTTTCCTTTCTTTCCACCCACCGTTTCTCTCTCTCTCTTTTTTTCTTCTTTCTTTTTCTTAAGATGGGATCTTGCAGGGGTGAGATTGTGGTTCAGTGGTAGAGAGCTTCCTGGCATGTGTGAGGCACTGGGTTCGATTCTCAGCACCACATAAAAATAAACAAATAAAATAAAGGTATTGTGTCTGTCTACAACTAAAAAGTATTAAGAAATAAAAAATATATATGGGGACTTGCTGTGCTGCCCATTCTAGCCTCAAACTCCTAGGCTCAAGCCTTCCTCCCACCCCAGCCTCCTGAGCGGCTGGGACTCCAGTTGTGTACCACCATGCCCAGTTTTTCTGCTTAGATCCCGAAGACAAATTGTCCTTAAGAAAACAAGTAACAAGTGCCAATATCTTCTGATCATGGTAAGCTATCAGGTCTTGAGTCCTACAGATTTACAGTTTAAGATCATATACACTGTGTGCTCAAAACTCCTAATCTTTTACAGCACATTAACAAAATTATTAGGGAAAACTGGTTGATCAGGACCAAAGACGTCACAGTGAACCTTTAAATCTGCTAGGGAGGCCTAGATCAAAGCAGAGTTTTCTGTAAGACACAACTCTATAAACAAGTATCAGGAATAGAAATTAAATAACTTAAAATGTTTACAGCATATTAAATCACCACCCACTCTAAACTGCCATTTTCTTTGTTTGGTATCATAGGATATTAAAAAAAATCCCCTACCACAAACCTATGGAATATTAAGATCCAAACATTTAATACCTCCCTTATTAAGAGATTTCATTACTTTCTGGTTGCTCAGAAAAATAAACCACCAGCACTTGATTTCACTTCTTTAAAAAATGAATATTTCAATGTACTTACATACTTTTTTAAAAAAAGATGATACAAGATTCCCTCTTTCTTAAAAATGTCTTTCTAGAACCCTGGAAACTTAAATTTCCAAGATCGTTGGTGAGCTATTTCTCTGGCTTGTCACAAGAAGCAAGACTCAGGACCGCAGATAAGATTTTGTACAGTATGTTTATCAACGTTGGTGCCCAGCTGGCTTGGACAGATTTATAATGACATGTCATGAGGGGAAATTGGGACCTCGGCTCCTCCTTTTCTTCTCTTTTTGTGTCCTGGTCATCAGGCGAATGGCTTTACTCTGCCATGCACTCCTGACACGATATTCTGTCCCCACACTGAGGTCTAAAAGAAATGGTCTGATCATGTCTGAAATTTCCCAAACCGTGAGCCAAAGTAATTTTTTTGTTTGTTTTAGAATTTGATCGTCTCGGGTGTTTATCACTGTAAAAGAAAGCTGACTATGCAGTGTTATATTATTCAATTCACTTCTGACACTGTTCTTAGTACAAATTACACAGATTAAGGTCTCAGTCCTGCAAGAAGGCTCTCCTACTTCAGTTACCAAATGGCAAGTCCAGGTGTCACCTGAGCTTCTGACCTCTTGACTTTAAATCAGAGGTTCCCGTATCCCCTGTTTGAACTTGATGTTTCCAAGAACAACTCACAGAACTAACGTATTGCCAGTTTATTATGAATATAACTCAAGGAGTGGCCAGATGGGGGAGACGCATAGGGAAAGGTTTGAGGAACTTTCATGCGCTCTCCAGGTGCTGCTCTCCATATGCTCAGAACCCAGAAGCCCCCTAGGCTCCCTCCTTTTGGGTGTTTATGGAGACATCGATGTATCAGCCCAATTGATTAAATCATTAGCCACTGAAGATAACTCAGCCTTCAGCCCTGCCCACTCCCAGGAGTGGGGGCAGTGAAAAGCTCAACCCTCTAATCATGTGCTTTGTTCCCTGGAGACCCTTTCCAATTTGGGGGAATCCTGGAGTCCCCCGCCACTATTCATCTCATGGGGATAAAAAACACTTATTACTTCTGGAATTCTAGGGTTCTTAGGAGTTGTGGGCCAGGAAATGATGACAGAGTCCAAGTATACATTTTTTATTATGTCATAATTGTATCCATCTTCATAGTATCATACAGAGTCATTTTACTTACCCCCCAACCCGTTGTGTTCTGCCTTTTCAATATTTCCTTTTCCTAAACATGACCATCCACTGATTTTTTTTTTTTTACTGCCTTCATAGTTTCTCACTTTTGAGAATGTCATATAAGTGGAATCGAAAAGTAGCCTTTCCTGATTGGGTTCTTTTACTTCATAACAGGCACTTAAGATCCCTTTGTCTTTTTATGGCTTGATAGCTCACTTTATTTTATCACTGAATAATATTCCATCATCTGGATGTACCCCAGTTTACTTATCCATTCACCTACTGAAGGTGAGGTATCCATTCACTACACCTTGGGTTGCTTCCAAGTTTTGGCAGTTATATACCTAGCTGCTACACATGTCCATGGGTAGTTTTTGTGCAGTTCTGTCTTCAACTCTGTTGGATAAATAGCAAAGAGCATGATTTCTGGATCATATGGTAGGAGTCAGTTTAGTTGTATAAGAAACTGCCAAACTGTCTTCCACAATTTTGTACCATTTTGTGCTTCCACTAGCAATGAAGGAGAGTTCCTGTTGCTCCATATCCTCTCCAGCATTTTGTGATATCCACTTTGGGATTTCAGCCATTTTAATAGGTGTGCTACAGTGTCTCATTGTTTTAATTTATTTTCAGTTCTCTAGTGACAGTTGATGTTGAACATCTTTTCATATGGCTATTTTCCACTTTCTTTGGTGAGGTATCTTGT
Organism: Marmota monax; assembly: GCF_021218885.2. Taxonomy (NCBI): domain Eukaryota; kingdom Metazoa; phylum Chordata; class Mammalia; order Rodentia; family Sciuridae; genus Marmota; species Marmota monax. The sequence goes on along the minus strand of NW_026693024.1, from coordinate 4,911,623 downwards.
TCAGATTGCATATATATGATTTGGTCTTAAGTTTCTCAAGAGAACTATAAACTGTATCCCTGCACTGATGTGGTTCTAGGGAATTTGGTCATGGGTCTTTACAATGTGCCTTTCACAGGATACTTCTTTACTTGCTGGTGCAGGCTCTTTGTAGAGTCCCAAGAAGGTACAGGGTATCACATGATAAGATAGGTACATACAAAAGACAGAGCCAAATTGGCTTGTGTCATAGGCTCGATCTTGAGATAAGTCACTAACCCATTAATCTATTCATGGCAGAGCCCTAATGACCTAATCACCTTTAAATTTTCCATCTCCTCAGTACCTCACAATGAGAATGAAATTTCCACATGCACTTTGGTGGGGACATTCAAACCCTAGCAGGAATTATTAAGTGATTCTTTTACAAAGTCCTGAAGCTAGTCAGCTAGAGAGCTAAGATTCAAGATCTGTCTGACTGTTTCTGCCTTTCTTCACCACCCCTTGGCCCCCACCCCTACCCCCACTTGCTGACTCACTGCCTATGAGGTAGTGTCTGTTGGCTTCCAAACCAGAGGCTGGCCAGCTCTGAGGAATGTTATAGGTCCCTAAAGGAAAACAAGAGGACAGATGCTTAGAAAATTGCTAAATATCATTTCCTTATTTGCAAAGAGAGAATTGCTCTTTCCATTTGTCTACTTAAGGCAAACTGCTTTTGCTTATTGATTTATTTATCTTAATATGATTTTAGCCTCTAAGCTCTGCCAGAAACCTGAAGGGTCTGGAAAATTGTCTGAAGCCATGTTATAGTGCAGGGGGAGCCATGTTATAGTGCAGATGTACCTGTCTTATCATGTGATACCCTGTACCTCCTTGGGACTCTACAAAAGCAAACTTCAAACCTGCCACTCTGTTTTATGCGTGTCTTGCCAAACACTGGCCTTTTCTCATCTAGGGAACTTGGAAGCCCAGTGTGACTTCCAGTCTGGGCTCTTTGGACCTGTGAGTTCATCGATGCCCTGAAAGGACTCAATAGCAAGCACTCCTGCTTGATATATATCGAAGGTAGGTGACATAAACTCAGTACCATAACTCAATAAACATTAAGTGCTCAATGAACATTAGGATTATGATTTTGTACTTGTCAACCTCAAATTTTACCCCCTGTATATCCTTCAACCTCAAATTTTACCCCCCTGTGTGCATGTATGTATGCATATATGGTGTCTTAGGGCAACGGAAGAGACTGCTGTTTATTACCCTGCCTGGTTCCATTCATGTATTGTCACTTCCGACATTCTGTTTCAAGTCACATAGAAGTAAGCATTCATTTAGCTGACAACCTATCACAGGGCATCTTTCTGCGTAAAACGAACCAATTTATAGTCATTGCTGACAGCTGTTTTTGAAGGCAAGGCCATTTTCCTTACTTGATTGCGAGGAACAGTGATTAATTCAGCTCATCAGCCTGCAGAAGTAGATGCTAAAAAGGGTTTCATTGTGTGAAGCCCCTACTTAAAACCTACATTTCTGAATATCGGAGCTTCCTGAACTTCCACTGGACTTCCAGAGGTCATTCAATCCACCCTCTGCCTCCTCCACTATCTGTAAAGACCTCTCAGGAAAAATAGTCCCTGTTTCTCTTTGGCAATGAGCCATCAGAGGAGGTGAACTTGGCAGTATATTTGCTTTAGGATTCTGTGGACATTAGAAAAGGGACCCTGCCCCCTGAAGTGACTCACCAGTGCCCCAAAAGGACAACACCTGATGTCCACCTTCACAGGACATATTCAAGGTGGATAGAACAAGGTCCAGTGTCTTTTCTCCCTATTTGCTCCTGGTGGGGGGAGGAGATGGATGGCAGGAAGAATCTCTTGACATAATGTCGAGGTGTTTTGCTGTGAGAAGCATTGAACATGGGAGTAGCAGAAAAACATTCCCTGCTCTGTCCCCTGCTGCGGACCATGAGAAGACTGGGAGGACCCCATTTCACGTGACTTCTACAATCTTGCTGTGTACCTTCAGATAGAGCCAGGACTGCCCCCCTCCCCATGGGAATTGAGGGATAGAAAAGACCTAGAGAAATGTGGAGGAAGGAGGGAGGGAGGGTGAGAGCAGAGAGTAAAGGGACTTCCACACACTGATCTGTCGGAGCGGATGGGAGCTTAATGGGAGAAGACAAATGGTGACCTGGGCTCTGGACGCTGTGGTCAGTGACCCTGAATGGGTCTGTCTGCTCACCCTAACAGAGCCTATGGACACTGCCAAGTGGCTTCCAGGACATGGCTCTTCCCTCTATGGGTTAAACTTAAACTGAAGCATCTGCTGGGTCTGGTGGCACATGCCTGTAATCCCAGCTACTTGGGCAGATGAGGCAGGAAGACCCCAAGTTCAAGGCCAGCCTCAGCAACTTTGTGACGCCCTAAGCAATTTAGCAAGACCCTGTCTCAAAATAAAAAATAAAGAAGACTGCGGATATAGCTCTACTGTAGAGGGCCCCTGGGTTCAATCCTCAGCACCAAAAAATACAAAAACCTAGCACAATTATGTATGATACACAATACTTCATATTTTTAACTTTTAAAATTTATATGTAATAGTGGAATGCATTACAGTTCTTATTACACATATAGGGCACAAATTTTTCATATCTCTGGTTGTATACAAGGTACATTCAATTCATGTTTCGATACGTGTACTTTGGATAATGATGCCCATCACATTCCACCATCATTTCTAACCCCATGCCCCCTCCCTTCCCCTCCCACCCCTCTGTTCATCTATTCCCCCCATGCTCCCCCTCCCTACCCCACTATGAATCAGCCTCCTTATATCAAAGAAAACACTCAGCATTTGTTTTTTTTGGGATTGGCTAACTTCACTTAGCATTATCTTCTCTAACTCCATTCATTTACCTGAAAATGCCATGATTTTATTCTTTTTTATTGCTGAGTAATATTCCATTGTGTAGATATGCCACTTTTTAAATATCCATTCATCTACTGAAGGGCATTTAGGTTGGCTCCATAGTTTAGCAATACTTAATATTGATAATAAACTACTGTGTTGGTGGTTTATGTATTTACTCTAGTATATCTCTATTTTTGAGTGTACTCTTATTTATGTAAGAAAAGAGGTGACTAAAACCATCTGCTGTGTGATGCTGGCAGCAGCCTCATCCATTTGCCTGGTCTCTCAATTACATCTTTCTTTTTCTCCTGTAGCTTAATTTCATCTCATGTTGTTTTGTTCACCATGGTCCTGGGAGCAGTAGGCCATCAAACACACACACACACACACACACACACACGAACTCACGCATGCACGCACACACATGCACACACACGCACGTGCGCACACACACTATACACACATACATCCGTATATATTTTACAGCCTAAGTATGTAGTAGGCTATACTAGATTATGTTAAGTACACACCAATTACTTAATGTAATCTAGTATAGATTATGTTACACACCAATGTGTGCACACCTAATGATGGTGTCCCCCTCAGATATCAGAAGGTGTCACCATCATTAAATGATGCATGACTGGGCTGGGGATGTGGCTCAAGCGGTAGCGCACTCGCCTGGCGTGTGTGTGTGACCCGGGTTCGATCCTCAGCACCACATACAAAGATGTTGTGACTGCCGAAAACTAAAAAATAAATATTAAAAAAAATTTCTCTCTCTCTCTCCTCTCTCCTCTCTCTCTCTTTAAAAAAAAAAAGATGCATGACTGCATTTCTTCTCACCTGAGTTGGGCTTAGTCTTTGCGTTAATCTGTTTTTGTTTTATGTTTATACATCTTCATTTTCTTTCTTCTTTATTTCTCCCATAAATTAAACAAAATTTCACCACTTTCTTTCACTGCATAGACAAGCAATAGTTCTGAATCCTTTATATATCCATTTCTGCTAGCTATTTGTCATTTATGGAAACCATAGTAATAGGTCGGTCAAAAAAAATCACAGTGATCAATTTGTTAAATTTGTCCTAAGAACAGGTTACATTGCAAATGGCCAACTTTCATAGTTAAATCATAGGATAATATTTTGGCTTTGGAATTTATAATGTGCTCTCTCATTCCTTTCTAACATTTTCTCTTATTCATTGTCCTCTCTGAAGTCAACATTTTTAGGATCCCATTTTACAGATATGAAGACAATAGCTCAAAAAAAAAAAAAAAAGAAAAAAGAAAAAATCAGGGCTTCCGGCTCTGTGTCTCCTGCTATTGCTAATTAACACACTCTGAATAAAAAAAAAAAAAAGACTGTCCACAGAGACATGTTAAATTTATGGGAGTTCCACATAGATTTCCAAACAGCTGGAGATGGTGCAAAAAAAAATAAATAGTTGAGATGTTGACTTTCCAACTCACTGGCCATCTGCGGTGGAGACTGGAGGTGAGGATGGTTTTTGTGCTTTTGGATGGACGCACCGACTTGCACACATTGGATGTTGCACATCTGCAGAACCGCGGAGCACCGCAGGGTCAAGGTTCCAGAACTGTTGGCAAGAGCTAGGCTTCGTATTTCCCAAAGAAAACACACTGCTGTGAAAGGAAGAAGCTGGTTTTCTCCAGCTGCTTAGTCATTAAGAAGCAGGAAGCCATCTCTCCAAGGCAGCAGCAACCCTCAGAAAAAAAAGAGCATCTTTTCCTCAATACAAAGGAGAGACTCCTGCTCACATGCTGCTCTCTCCCTGGTCCTTCTGGGGCATCGTTACCTAGAAGAGCCACAGGCTCCGGCAAGATGGCCGCGCAGGTGTGCAGAGACATGCTCGCGCTCTGGATCTGTGCCTGGGAGCTCAGAGTTGGCCAGGTTCCCTCAGGGGACACATTCTGCCATCTGCACAGCGAAGCGACATCTTCCTATTACTTGTTCAATGTAATAGGCGCCGAAAATGAGCAATTTCACACCTTTCCCTCCGCCTGCAAGACATTAAAAAGAAAAATGCTGATGTGACTGGGAGTCATTTTCCGAAGCCCATGGATGGCTTCGATGTCAGTTACTGGCTCTCAGGTTGTTATTTACAGGGCTGTTTATCCCCACTAGGGTAGTGGCACTTAATAAGTAGCTCAAAGTGGCTCAGGAGCCAGGCCCAACACTGCATATAAACCACTGTCTTGTAGTGTAGCTGATGAGTGTGTGGGAGGTGAACCTTAAATCACTTGCTTGATGGATTTTTTTTTTTTTCTCCTCTTTCCCTGGTAACAGGAAAAAGAATCTCAGTTTTCTCCCTAAGCCTGAGGCGGTGGGGCTTGTGCAAGTTCCTTTTCCTTCCTTGCCCAGAAAACAAAGATGCATACATGTTCCCCAGCCCTGCAAACACAGCCTTTCTTTCAGCAGCAGCTGGGTCCCTGGATCGGTTTCCCTGCCCCCTGGGCTGGCCCCAGTGTAACTCAGCAGATCTCCGGGTCCATTCCTTCTCTGCACATAGGCTGCTTTGTAAGCAGGAGAAACAATCCACAAAACATTACACTAAATCCCTGTGGGAACCAGGTGGGTAGGTGTGTGTTTGCACACCCAGAACTGTACACATTGCAAACGAACCCGCAGAGACAGTGACCTTGCTGGTCCATACAGACGCCAGCCAGAAATGCTGTCCGTTCCGTTTAGTAAATTAGCCACCCTGACCATCCGAGATGTCTCCTGATGCCTGGAGACAACAGGGGACCCAAACCTGAGAACTCCCAAACTGGGTCACATGCCAACTGTGCCTGTGACAGGCTGGGCGGCCCCCAACAGTGCCCTGGTAAACCCCAAGGTGCCTCTCAGGAGCCCCTGCAGCTAGCTACCCAGGACCCCTCTGACTGCTCAACCTGGGACCCAGGGAGGAATTCACAGAGCGGAGGAGGGTGGAAGCCTGGGGCTAACCCCACGTCCTCTCTGTGTTTTTGACACTGTTGCTAGCCCTTCACATCTCCTCCTGTACCTATGCAGAGCTCAGAGACCAGAAGAAAAGCCACGAGTTGTCTGTGGGAGGCTGTGTTTTAGCATTCTCTTTGAGTGTTTACTAAAGTAGCATTTTAGAAGTGGTGAAGAATGTTTTCGTCAAAGCTGCAGTTGGCAGGAGGATGAAGAGTGTTTTATAATCAGAAAGCTGCACCGGGACTCTGTGCCGGGGAGAATCTGCATTGTTGGCAGCTCCAGAAGCCCCATCATTGGGTCACCTCATCTCTTTTCTATTTTCCCCCCTCTCTTCCTCCATTGATGAGCCTTTTCCTCTTTGGGAGATGCCATGGTTTGGATAAGTGGCCCTTAAAGACCCTTGTGTTGACGGTTTGGTCCCCATTTTGGCACCTTTAGTAGGTGGTAGAACTTTTAAGAGGTGGGGCTTAATGGGAGGTCTTTAGGTCATTGGGAGTACGCCCTTTGTGTTAGTCAGCATTTTGTCACTGTGACCCAAATATCCAACAAGAACATCTTCAAGGAGGAAAGGTTTATTTTGGGTTTCAGTTCCAGAGGTTCAGTCCATGATCAGCTGAGTCCACTGTTCTGGGCCCAAGGTGAGGTAGAACATCATGGCAGGAGGAGCAGTGCTCCATGCTTGGCAGCCAGGAAGCAGAGAGAGGGAAGGGGGAAGGGGCTACAGGGACAATGAACCCTTTCAGGCCACGTTCCCACTAACCCTCCTCCTCCAGCCATGCCCCTCCTGCCTACAGCTCCATCCAGTCAATCCATTCAAACTTTAATGGACCTCTGATGAGGTTAAAGCTCTCACAGTCCAGTTATTTCACCTCCAAACATTCCTGTGTTAATCCAGGAGCTTTTGGGGGACAGCTCATATCCAAACCACAACACCCTTGAACAGGAATATAAGACCCCACTCTGTTTGTCTCCTGCTGTCTCTTTTTTATCCCAGACACAAGGTGAACAGTTTGCTCTGCCATATTCTTCCCACCATGTTGTATTGCCTCCCTAACAAGCAATGTGGCTAACATATCATGAACAAAAACATCTAAATCTGTGTGCCAATAACTTTTTCCTTATTTAAAGTTGATCATGTCAGGTATTTTGTTACAGTAACGAAAAGCTGACTAACACGAGTAATCTTGAAAAACCTCAGTTATGTTTTCAAGGTGCTTTTGATTCACTTTTCCTTTTTTGAATAACACTTTTAATTAAGCATAACATCACTATAGAAAACTGCCTAGGTTACGAGGGTCTAGCTCAAATAATGCTCACAAAGTGAATGAATTGGTATAAGCAAGAATCCAGGGCTAGGGATGTGGCTCAAGCAGTAGTGTGCTCACCTGGCATGCGTGCGGCCCGGGTTTGATCCTCAGCACCACATACAAACAAAGATGTTGTGTCCGCCGAAAACTAAAATAAATAAATAAATATTAAAAAAAAAAAAGAATCCAGACTAGGAAATAGAGTATCCCCAGCCATCCCAGACGCATTGAGTCCCATCCAGTCTCTATGCCCCACAAAGTATATCCACCTCTAGTACTGTCAATTCGTTCTGCTTGGTTTTGAACTTTATTTAAAGGAATTCAGTATGTCTCTGAGATACATCCATGGAGAGTGTGGGGTAGCTTGATGAATGTTCCAGTTTGTGACTAGCTCTGAAAGAACACTCACTGAAAAACAAGTGTAAGAAAATGCTTTGGAAGGAATTTCAAAATCAACCTGATTGTGGATGGGAGATCTTACAAACTTCAGTCTTCTGAGCTGACCTAGAGGTAGAAGGTAAACTGAGACCCTTAAGCTCCATCTTCCGCTCTCAAATGTTCTGCCACAGCAATCTCAGCTTCTGTTCTCATTTACTTCCTGGTAAATGATTAAAATTATGTCAAATATTGCTGTTTGCTTAAGTGAGTTTGCTGAAACCCCACACACCTAAGACTGGAATGCAGTACAAAGTGATCAATTGAGAATCTAGTTCCAAAGGGTGTAGGGTTGGAACCTACCGTGGATGAGCAAATCAACAAGCATTTACAAAAAAACCTCTGGGTGCTTTTCCTTCATTCACCTCTGTCCACGGGCCCTAAATGACGTCTGCCATTTTTTTTTCACTTGCAAATGAGATTACTCTATTAAAGAGACAAAAATGCAACAAAATATTATATACAACATTATCTTACACAGCACTAAAAAGTAAATCATGCTGGCTATGATCTGAATATTGATGTCCCCTCAAAATTCACATGTTGGAACTTAATCCCCAATATGATGCTATTAAGAAGTGAAAATTTTAGGGAGGTGATTAGGTAATGAGACCACAAAACTGGGATTTGTGGTCTTATGAAAGAGGCTGGGAGAGTGTGCTTTGCCCTCCCACAAGGTGAGGACACAGCAAAATGGCACCATCTATGAAGCAGAGAGCCCTTACTAGAAACCAAATCTGTCAATGGCGTGGACTTGGACTCCTAGATTCAGAATTGTGAGCACTGAATGTGTGTAGTTTATGAATTACCCAGTATATTAGTCAGCTTCCTTCTTCTTTTTTTTTTTTTGGTGGTGCTGGGGATGGAACTCAGGGACTTTGTGAATATGAGGCAAGCACTCTATCAACTGAGCTATATCTTAGCTTTCTGTTGCTGTGACAAATACCTGGGAAAATAACTTAAAGGAGGAAGGATTTTTTCCCTATATTTTTTACTGGTACATTACAATTACATAGAATAATGAGATTTATTGTTACATATTCTACCCACACAATAAAACAATATAATTTGGTCAATATTGTTCCCCAGTATTTCTTCTCACTCCCCTCCTACTTCTCCCTGGTCTCTCCCTTTTATTTTCATGAGATCTACTCCTCCAAAGTCTCCCCCTCTTTTCCTCTCTAGCTTCCACAAATGAGAGAAAACATATGGCCCTTGGTTTTCTTATTTTGGCTTATTTTGCTAAACATAATGCTTTTAAGTTCCATTTGTTTTCCTGCAAATGACATAATTTCATTCTTCCTTTGGCTGAATAAAACTCCATATGGATATGCACCACATTTTCTTTACCATGCATCCATTGACAGATACCTGAGCTCATTCCATAATTTGGCTGATGTGAGTTGTGCTGCTATAAACCTGGCTATGCAGGTTTCACTATAGTATGCTCACTTTAATTCTTTAGGATAAATACTGAGGAATGGTGTATAGCTGGGTCATATGCTGGTTCCATGCCTAAACTTTTGAGGAAACTTCATATCGATTTCCATAGTGGTTGTACTAATTCAGAATCCTGCTCATGGTGTAAAAGTGTTCTTAAAGGGGGGAAGATTTATTTTAGCTCAAAGTTTTGGAAGTTGTAGTCCAAGGCTGGCAGCTTCGGTTGCTTTGGGCCTGATAGGGCGATGAGCATCCTGGTGGGATGGTGTGGTGGAGGAGCGCTGCTCACTGCCTGGTAGCCAGGAAACAAAGAGAGGGGGGAGGGTGAGGGTAAGGAAGGTCCAGAAATAAGATTGACCATTCAAGAGCAAGTCCCCTGTGACCTACTTTTCCAACTAACTCAGTTTCTACCACTTTCTAATAATGTCATCATATTATTAATTCATTAATGGGTTAATTCACTGTGAGTTCAATCTCATGATCCAACCACTTCCCAAGAGCCTTAGGTCTGAACATTACCATATTGGGGACCGAGCCTTCAACAGTAAGCTTTTGGGAGACATTCCAGCTCCAAACTATAACACTCAGTCTGAGGTATTTTGTCACAGCAGCACGAACAGACTAAGATGGTGCCCAAGATGGACAGTCAAATAGGAGACCTGTGACACCAAAGCCATCCTTGGCATAGAGGAAGCCAGAAACAGCCCCGCCATGCAGAAATCTCGGTGAGAAAGCCTGCCTACCTCTAGCCTTGGCACGTAAGGAAGGAGAAGGAAACTTCCACAAGAAGTTGAAGCATACAACTTAATTTAAGTGGCCTGTGGTTGGTAATGCCGTCAGGTTCTGGCAGGAGCAAAGGCTGATTTTTTTTTTTTCCTGAAAGAATCAAACTTCCATCCAGGTGACAGCAGTTGTAAGCTGTCATTAAATGTAAGATTGCTTCAAATTTCAGAGATCTTAGAAGGTGAATCCATGACATATGGTAATTATGTGGTAATAACACCTGCTTCTCAGATTTGTGGTGGAGATTGGAGTGGAAATGTGCCTGGAACATAATAAGGTGAATAGATTGTAGCCACTTACAGAGCAGAGCATCCAACCGTGCTGTATTCGTGAAGACCATCAGCAACTCGGGTCATAATCCCAAGTAACATCAGGGCAGGCGGGAATAGCCAGCAAGACAGGCATTGAACCTGGCTGTGAGCAATTGAACAGTTAACAGGTGAAGGAGAAGCCATACTCCAGGCTGTGGAAACAGGATGAGCAAAGGTTTGGGAGCAGATGTGAACATGGCATAGGAAAGAGGAGGAAGGAAACAGGCTCAACGAGAGGAGCCCAAAGCATGAGGTGGGAAAAGGAATGTGCTGGGGTAGGTGATATGGAGTTCTGTCATGAGGCTGACTGATGATCTGGGGCAGGAAAGCTGCTCTGCCACTGTCACCTATGCCTGCCAGGCAAATATGCAACTATAGAACTGGGGGCAGTCTTGAGTAGTGTTAGGATTTGGTAAAAGTGTGCTTCAGAGATCTGCATTAGGGTGGTGTGCTGGGTGGCTAGAGGTGACCTGCCATCTAGGAGACAATAGCACAGACCCACCCAAGTGGATAAAGAGAGACTCACTGTCTGACGGGACGGTCATGGGGTGGGAGGAGAAAGGGCACTTGAGGATGATAGCAGGAAGGGAGAACAGGATTTCAGTCTAATGTCTGGATGAATGAAAGGGATACAGAAGAAAGGAATTAACAGGAGCTGGGGATGTGGCTCAAGCGGTGGCGCGCTCGCCTGGCATGCGTGCGGCCCGGGTTCGATCCTCGGCACCACATACAAACAAAAGATGTTGTGTCTGCCGAAAAAGCTGAAAAATAAACATTAAAAATCTCTCTCTCTCTTTCTCACTCTCTCTTAAAAAAAAAAAAAAGGAATTAACAGTGAAGAGCCTTCCTGTCTCGCAGCAAAGGCCTGTGGGTATGTCTGAGGTCATTTTATGAAAATCTCTATGGGTTGTGTCTCAGGCTGGCTTTTCCTGTATCCCAGCCTCCCTATTTCTGAGGGCCTCCCTCCCAGGGCGTCAGATTCCATCTCTCCTCGTCCCCAAGTGAGTCTATTAGTAGTTATGTGACAGTTAATGACAATATGCACCCTGAGAAATGTGCCATCAGGAAATTTCATCATTGTGTACTTACGGTGTACTTACTGAAGCGTAGATGGTAGAGCCTGCTCCACACTGAGCCATACTGTATTTATATATATCTATGTTGTGTAGCTTATTCTCCTAGGTCCTCTATGAAGAAAATGACACAAGATTAAATCAAGCGCAAGAGAAAATGATACAATCAAGAGACAAGGTAAACATGAGATGTAGGAGGCTGCCACCAGTGTCACACGGTATCACGTTTTACAACGAACTTTAAAAAAATTAGTAAAAAGTACACTCTAAAATCATAAAAATATAGTATAATAAATACTTAAGCCTGTAATAGCCACTTATTATCATTGCCAAGTATTATGCACTGTTTATAATTGTTTTGCTCCACTTTTAGGACTGGCAGGGCTGTGACGGGTTAACACCAGCACCACACGAGTAACACATGGATGTCAAGATCACTAGGCCATTGGAGTTTTCCAGGGCCACTCTAATGCTGTGGGACCACTGTCACATATGCAGTTGTGGACATGACTGTATATCCTCCCTTCAACGTCTCCACTTCCAGAAGTCAGCTCAGACTTCTCTCATCCACAGAGTACCTTTGCTGGGCCTTTGACAAACTTGCGAGGGCTCCTTGACAGGAGTCCACCCCCCTTTTTCTTTGCTTTTCAGAATCATGGTGGTGTTCAGCTTCTCCAGTGCTTTTCTCTATTCTGGGGCAGTTTGTGCTGGTGGTGGGCACAGGCTTGTCACTGGAGTGCCAGTTGGGCAACCATGACCACCAAGGGCACAGCACGTCCTGGTCACTGCTTGCAACTCTCCAAACTTGTCCTCCCCATACCCATTCACATAATCAACCACGAGACAAACCGTCCTGCAATATGAAGCTGAAGGGAGGGTGCTGAAGAAAGGAGGAAGTGGAAGAGCAATGAACACGAGAAGATGCTCAACCTCATGGTAATTGGGAAAAGGAATGTCTGACATTGCCAAGTGTGGGTGAGGGTTAGGTCCTGCACCCACAGAGCGGCATGTCCATCCTCAGCTGCCTGGATTGGCCCACTCCCGTAATGCCCCATTTCACACCCACTGGGAACACCAGCATCCTTTTCCATATTTCCGGGGAGAAGGAGGCTGTTTTGAGATTTCTCAAAGTCACCTCTACCTTCTTGTCCTATAACCCTTCCTCAAATTTTTGAGCATCTGTGCTACTGTTTGAATATGGGTGTCCCCCAAAGGCCTGTGTGTTGAGGTTTTGGCTTCCGGGTTGGTGTTATTGGAAGGTGGTGTAGGTGTTTAAGAGGTGAGGTCTAGTGGGAGGTCCTTAGGCCATTGGAGGTGTGTCCTGGAAAGGAATTATGGGGCCCTGTTCTCTTAACAGGAAGAGAACTGTTTCCTGGTGTGGGCTTTCATATTTGCCCTGACATGCACCTCTCACCATTGCCATCTGGGCCCCCACAAGAGGCCCAATCAACGAGCAATCTTGTTGGAGGCAATCTTGGATTTAAATCTCCAAACTGTGAGCTAAATAGTTTATAAATACTCTTTTCCAGTATATTTAAGACTTTTCCCTTTGTGAATTAATTACCTCAGGCATTTCATTGTAGTAACATGAAATTAATTATTACACTTTCCTTTAAGGAAAAAATGGAACTCGGAAAAACAGGAATTACACATTATGCAAACACTTTGGAGAGAAGACTGTCAATTTCTTCTAAGGTTGAAGACGTACATGCTGCTGTCCTTTAGTATCTATGGGGGATTGGTTTCAGGACCCATTCTAGAAACTCAAATCTGAGGATGTGCAGATTCATCATATAAATATGGTATAGTATCTGCCACTAACCTACAAGTCCTCCTGTATATTTTAAATTATATCTAGATTATTTACAATACCTAACACAATATAAAGGCTATGTAAACACTTGCTATATTGTTTAGGGAATAATAACAATAAAAATTCTCTACAAGTTCAGGATAGTGTCTTCTTTTTCTTTCTTTTTTTTGGGGGTGGGGGGGCATATTTTCCATCCTGGTTCAATCTGTGGATGTGGAACCCATGAACACAAATGGCAGAATGTTCCCCAGAATCCAGTAATTCATGTATACACAGGAATTACTCAAAAGGATTTGTTTAAAGTATTTGTAATGGCAGTGAAGTGGCAGCAACCTAACCCCCCTTCAGGAGGAGAATGAATAAACTCATTTATTTAGTTAATGCGGCAGTTAAACAGAAGAAATCAGGCCTGCATATATCTGAAGAACGTAATGTTGAAAGACAAAAGTAGTTGTCATTTATGTGCATTTCAAGAACACTCAAAATATTTATGGATACATGAATATCCAGTAAATTTACAAAATGAAGCTAAAACTGAGGCACTGAATTCAACACAATGGCCACCTTTGTATATGGGAGCCTCTGGGCAGACATGACCCAGGTGGGCACTTCTGCTATATCTGTCTTATTTATTTATTTATTTTGGTGCAGGGAATTAAACCTAGGATCTCCTGCATGCTAATCATGCCCTCTGCTAGTGGGCTACACTCCCAAATCCCCCCTTTTTTATTTACAGAAAACGCTGTAATTATGTAGTAAAATGCTAACATATTTTTTTATTTCAGTGGTGAGTAGATAACTGTTATGTCACCTTTTGTATGTTTGAGCGATTTCATGATTCAACATACATATGTAACTTCTTTAATTTTTAAAAAATTGAATAACTGCAAAAAAATGCATCAAAGTGTTCACTGTTGTTTGTACCATCATGGGAGAAATGTGTGGTTCCTTTCTCTCAACGCTTTTCCATATTTTGTGACTATGTTATTTTTATAATGAGAAAATTATAGATGATGATTTAGATTTCTTTAAAAAAATAATGACTTGGAAAATAAATATAAATAGCAAACCATGGCATTGTTCCGAGGCCAGTATGTTTGAATCAACCTCTTGGCACATAGGGGAACCTTTGTAAGGAGTGATTAATAAAACCCTTTGGGGAGGGTGTTAGCAGGCTCTGTTTGAGGGCTCCTGTCACACAATGAGCACAGTGTGTTGCCGATTCTGACACCAATATTTCTCAGGACCCAACTGATGGAATCTTTCTGAATATGTTATTTGTGGGTCCCCAAAAGGGAAAAAGATCTTAATTTACCAGCCAGACTCCAGGCTGGAAAGGGACAGACCAATTTTTATTCAGGTTCTTTATTCAGATTTTATTTCCGGCCAATTTAAAATCAGCATCTTTGGAGTGACCAAAGTTAATGCAGTGTTATTTTTGCTGCAGGAGGTCCTGGGTCCACAGGAGGGGCCCCTTCAAGTGTTCTTATCTGGATGGACCCTGGGCCTCTACCTTTGACATGTAAATAGAGTTGCTCAAAAACCAAATTCCCAAATATTAGGAAGTCAGAATCCTTCCTAGATTTCCAGGGAGGAGGAGGATGCTGCTTTAAGATACAGTCCTCTCTAGCTTCTTATTCTGGAATCGTTTCCCCAAATTATTGATGGTCTCACAGCAGGATCTTCCTGAACTTCCATCACCTCACGGGGTAAATACCTCCCTCCTGGAGGCTGAGGAAGTGGGGTGCGCATGGGAGGGTTAGGGTGGCTACCTTACAGCCTCACAAAACCTCCTGAAAATGAACATAAGCATATCCCTGGTATTTTAAGTCCCTCTGTTCTACTTGCCACCTGGACTTCCTCAGTGGCTCTTTCTTTCTTTCTTTTTTGACGTATGATAAAAAATATATGACAGTGACATGCATTATATGACAGTGGAATGTATTATAATTCTTATTACACTTATAAAGCACAAGTTTTTCATTTCTCTGGTTGTATACAAAGTGTATCACACCAATTCGTGTCTTCATACGTGTACTTTGGACAACGATGTCCATCACATTCCACCATCATGGCTAACCCCCTGCCCCCTCCCTTCCCCTCCCACCCCTCTGCCCTATCTAGAGTTCCTCTATTCCTCCCATGCTCCCGCTCCCTATCCCACTATGAATCAGCCCCCGTATTTTACAGAAAACACTTGGCATTTGGTTTTTGGGTACTGGCTAACCTCACTTGGCATTATCTTCTCTAACTCCATCCATTCTCGGTGACTCTTTCTTAGGGCAGTACTTCCTCTTATTTGTCAATTCACTTTTCACGGTTTCAGTTGCCTTCAGTCAACTACGGTAGGAAAGCAAGAAATGGAACATCCCAGAAATAAGCAACTCAAACGTTTTGAGTACACTGGATTATAGTAAATTGTCACAATTATTCTGTTTTGTTATTGTTCATATCTCACTGGGCCTAACTTGCAAATTAGACACCATCCTAGGTTCGTATATATAGGCCAAGCACGGTCTATCTGGGGGTTGGTGCTGTCTGCAGCTTTAGGGATTCACTGGGGGTCTTGGAAGCAATCCCCTGTGGATAAGGGGGATTGCTGAGGAACATTGCCTACTCCTTCATTTCTTTATTCTTTTCCGCCTAATTTTATCCATCCCTCCCACATTTTTTGTTTTGTTTGATCTTCTCTTTTCTGGTTGGGAGCTCCTAGCCCTTTCACCTTTGGGCACCCAAGAAAATTTATTAAACAGAATAATTTTGTTCTTATATCCTCACAGCCATCCCTCTTGGCTTTGCCCCCAAGGGCTACGTATTTCCTTCATAACACTCCCCCTCCCACCCCCACTACCACCACCACTAAAGGGTTTGAGTTCTCTAGGCTAAGTGAAATTCTGCCCGCAGAAGTTAAATTGTCACCATCCCTTCCCCACCAATCCTGCTGCCAGCCCCGTCCCCTGAAACCCCAGCTCAGGAATCAAAACACATTCAAAACCGAATGCTAAATGTCAAATGAATGATATAAGCAAGAAGTTTTGTAGGCATTGGTGTGGCGGTGAGGAGAAAACAAGGTATTTGATGAGTCAGAGATGATTTAAGTTATCGAAAAGTCAGACATAGAAATAGAGTTTTCAACAGCAACATCTCAGAAACTGGGTTTCTGAATCCTCAGGCTGATTTTGCAGTTCCTCCTGTCTGGAACATACAGTGGCCCCTGTTTCCCGGGAGAGCTGGTGGTGGTGGAGGAAAGGTTTTAACTTCGCTCCAGTCTGACCATCCAGGAGAAAAGGAGGCTGTGATTTCCAGTCTGAAAGTGGAAGTAAAGGGACATTCCAACTAGGCACAACCCTGGTGACCTAACTCAGCTGAGCAGGAAGATAATATCTGAAAGGTGGCGCTGTATGAAAGAGTCACCCGTGCTATCAATGCCCACCTATATTCAGAAAAGCAGGCTGAAAAGAAGCAGAGCCCTTCCCACAGGGCCCAGGCAGCCTGTTTTGGAAATAAAACAACTAGGACCAACCACCAGCCAAGTGTATTGGCTGGAAGCAATTACCCGGTTAGAGTCAGTTGAATGGAGGAAGGACAAGCAAGCTCAGGAGACTCAAGCATCATCTAATTGATTGCAGGTCTGGCTCAGGATTTCATAGCGTCACCAATGACGGAGATGACAGCTGGCACCCATGTAGGCTGAAAGCCATCATCCCAGGCTGCATGTGAGGCTCCCTGCTGCCTCCTACAGGCCTGCCCTGAGCAGAACCTATTCCCAGGGAGTCAGGATACAGAGGGGCTATATAGCTCCACTGAGGATGTAGGAAGTCCCAGCACTGGTGGGAAGAGGCCTGAGCACAGTCACTCCTCTGAGGGAGGGGCAGGGCTGGACACGTGTTTGTCTTATGACAAGGGACAGGTTTTTCTTCAATGCTTCCCTGGGTCTCTACATTCTGGACAACATTGGGGAGGTCACAACCAAGGTCAGTGCATCTGGTGGAGGGTAAGAAACCATTTCTGTGCAGCAGAGGGTTCTGATCTTCCAAATATTCTCTCCACCACAGTTGCAGGTGCCCTGGACTTTTGGAAAGGGTCTCTGTTCTGAGAAAGGGACAAATGAGGAAGGGGGGGGGGCAAAGTCTTAGCAAACCCTCAGAATTCTGTCCTCCCAGAGATTCAAAACACAGCACATAAGTGGCTCCCTGTGCACTGGCTTTCTCTGAAAATGGCAGCAGTGGGGGCTCAGACTCTTCACAGCTGGGTTGAACATCTTCCCCAGCATAAATTACCCAGTGTGTGGAAATGCAAAGTGCATCCGAGAAGAGAGGATGAATTCGAGGACACAGAGTTCTTATTTACTTTTACTTTAGAGAACCACTCGGTAGTGCATTTCCACTCTGCCTTTCTTCTGTAACTGCTATTTTTGCTCTTATTTATGTTGTTCTCCCAGAAAACAAGGTGAAGTGGTTGTAGACCTTTGAAAGATTAATTATTTGGCATTGGGCACACCATTTCTTGTCAAAGGTGCCATGACCGGCATGCCTCGTGCTGGCACAATTGCAACTGGAGAAAGATTTTTCTATTGTGTTGAATCCTTCCTGTGAGGTATCTGTGTCTATGTTGTGTTGAGACAGAGAGCAACGGATTAATTACTGTTGCACCCATGGACATAAGATGTGTTTTCCAACACACCAGCAGAAGTACAGCTGTCTTTCTTCCCACCTTACCCATAATTTTGCTTGCCACAGTTTCATTTACCCAGGTCAACTGTGGTCCAAAAATATTAAATAAAAAAGTCCAGGAACAAACAATTCATAATTTCTAAGTTGCATGTTATTCTGAACATCATGATGAAATCTTGAGCTGTCTCATTCTGTTCTACCTGGTAGGTGAATCATACCTTTTCCAATGTATCCATGGTGCCTATGCTACCCTCCCAATAGTCACTTAGTGGCCATCTTGGTTACCAGATCAACTGCTGTTGTATCACAGTGCTTTTGCCTAACTTTTAGTATCATTTGAAGTTTCAGATACCTACTAGGAATCTTTAAACATATTCTCCATAGGTAAAGGGACTACTGTAATAATTTTTCATTCAACTTGCATTGAAATTTAACCCAAGCCTGCTATCATTAAAAGGGATTATCAGGGGAAAGATGGCCGTTTTTATCAGGAGAACTCTTGGGACATGGCTATGGCAATAAGATGGTATGTCACTCCTAAATGACAGAGATAGCCCCCACTTGGTATTGTGAGAAACATAACGTTGCACAAACGAGTATCATTATGTACATGTGTGCTTCCTGTTGTCTCTCACATATAAGTGGTGTAATGGTTAATTTGAATTGTCGACTTGATTGGATTAAGAAATGCCAAGGATTAAGAGGCTTATGGGTATGTCAGTGAGGGTGTGTCTAGGAATGAGTGGCATGTGGAATAGCCAACTGAAATTGAGACCCTCCCTAAACATGGGCATCAACGTCCAATAGGATGGTGGCTTGGATGGAATAGATATTGGAAGAAGAAGGAAGAAGCAACAGATGCAAGCTCCATTCTTCTTGATCGGGTTCTTTAGTGCTGCTGCGATCATCCGAGTATATTGGATTCTCATTCCTTCACTCTTCCAGAGTGGACTCTGCCAGTGATTCTCTAGAAGCTTCAGTCTCATCGAGGCGAGCACCATTGATCCTTCTTGTTCTGGGGCTTCTTCCTCTTGGACTGTGCAGCTACTGGTTCTTCCAGCTCTCCAGCCTGTAGACAGCCATTGTGGACCACCCAGCTTCTGGTCCTGTAAGCCAACCTAATAAGTCCCCTTTTTATAATTATACGTCCTGTTGATTCTGTTCCTCTCGAGAACCCTGACTAATACAAGTGGAATGATAAGGTACTTGTCAAAAAAAAAAATCCCTTCCTATACATGGCTCATCATTAATAGGGTGTTGAATTGAATTCTGATTATTTGGTGGATTTTGCCCTATCTACATTCTAGGAACTAGTGAATCATTGACCTAGGATTGTAAGCAGAGCCCAAATTGGCTGACCAATCTTATATATATCACTAGTACAGGTATGCACTAAATAAAATATTTATTGAGTGGAACACATCCACTAACTAGCCTAGAGACAAATTTTTTTTAGGAGATAAAGTTCATTGGAAAAAATTTCATAAAATTTTCATAAATATTGAGAAGAGAAATAGTACAGTATGATCCAAAGTATAATCATAATATATGGTTATTAAAATAACCATAATATCAGTATTATACTAATAATCACTTAATAACACAAGTATTCATTTATTTAAAATATTTTCTTATCTTCTAATCTTTCTTTTAACAGTTTATTCCAACTGGGATCCAAAGAAGTTCAAATGATTTTAATTGGTTGTATGTTAGAATATATCTCTTGAAGAAATCTAATTTTTATCCTGTAGAACCTGGGTTTTTCTAATTACACTCATGTAGTATCTTGTAACATGTGTCTCTGTCCCATGTGTTTCTGGTAGTTAGATCTTAGATTCAGTTTTTTTTTGCAAGGTGGTCAAGAATACTTTGCAGATAGTGTTGCGTGAGAAAGAGATTGTAGTAGACTCCATTGGTAGACTACCTGACATATATAATCTCTCTGTGGTAGTCTATTTGGGATACTATTACAAAATACCTGAGACTAGGTAATTCATAAACAATAGAAATTTATTGTGCATAGTTTTAGAGACTGGAAAGTCCAAGATCATGATGCCAACAGGTCTGGTGTCTGGTGAGGGCTGCTCTCTGCTTTATGAATGATGCCATCTTGCTGTATTCTTATGGCAGATGGGGTGAACAAGCTCTCTCTTTTATAAGGTAGAAATGCCATTCATGAGGTCTCAACCTCATGACCCAATCACCTCCCTACCTCTTAACACTGTTGCATTAGGTCTTAGGTTTTAACATATGAATTTTGGGGAGACATAAAAATTTGGATCATAGAACTCTCCTCTTCTGCTTTCTATAGAACATGATTTTGTTAAGATATTCTACCTCCCCTGTGCAGCCACCTATTTAGGGAAGATTCCATTTCCACTTCCCCAAGGTCCTGATGGCTCTGAACCAGCTGTAGTGACCTCATCTTTCTTGCCATTGGTTTAAATATGAACATGTGATATATTTTGTCCAATAGAACCCAAGGGACAGATTCATGGGATATTTTCAGGAAAGATTTTTTTCATTCTTAACGAGAGACACAAGGAAGAGATGGCCCTTCTCTTGTTCATGTGAAATAGTCGCATCTGGCTATTTCCTCTGCTGCAGCCATCTCCTCAACACGGGAAGAAGCTAGAATGTCGAAGGTGGAGAAGCAGAAAGATGACAATGATCTGAGTCCTTGGTGACCCTCTCAAACCCTGGAGAGCCCTTAGCTCTTGCCATCAATTTCCCCTGCTCTTGGATTCCCTGAAGCTCGAGGGAGCTGACCTCATTCTTAGAGACAGGCTCCTGCAGGGGATGTGCTCCTGAGCTCCTATAGGCCTATTATCCCAGCACCTGGGAGAGCCTGGAAGCCAGCGAGCACTTAATAAACAGTTGTGTGATGAGGGGATGTGTGACGGATGATGAGCAAAGAAACCTCGTCTGTGGGCCACACAGGAGGTGGACAGATAAGCCACTGATGTGTCATGGTTAGAGGCAGAAGGGGTGCTGGGTGTCTGTGTTCTCAAGAAAGCTGCATCTAGCAGGGAGTTGCTGAACACGGGAAGCTGGCTGGGTAGAGCCCCAACAATGAATGGCAAACAGTCAGCAGAACGAAGGGCAAATTAGAACGATTAATAGGAATGCAATCAGAAGCGCCGCAGGAATAATGGAGAATAATAGATCATAAATGAAAGTACAGGATTGGCTCAATGGGTGTATTTCCAACTCAGCAGGCAGCTTGCTACATTCATGCTTTACATCCACAATAGTCACAGAAAATAGATATGATTTCCCAAAACAATGGAGCTAACTAAGCAGGCGTAGTTAGTCTTTTCAGAAAGAAAGGAGGGGGAGCCACAGCTGAGTTAAATAATTTGACCACTCTTCACTTCCAGCTGGGGACTTTAGAATGAAATAAGAACGAATTTTTTTTTCTCATGTTAACTTTGTAAAACTTGCTTTGATGGCTTAGGTTGGGAGAGAATCATAACCGAAGGTGCTAGAACCGTAACTAAAGGTGTACACTTAGGCATTTGAAGAACTGCTTAGGAGTTTCATCGAATAGGAAGTAACTTACATTATTTTTCCTTTCACGTTCAATATGAAAAGAGAAAGTATTAAAGTCCAATTTATAAGCACTATAGCTTTGCAACCATAAATAAAACTGATAGGGCACAGAGATAAAATAATCAAACACAGTCCTGGCCTTCATTTGGGCTGTGGAAAGCAGCCTGCCAAGAAGAAAAATCACATACTTCCTTTCCCAATAGTGTTTTTTTTTTTTAATTTAAAAATAAATGAGGCAAGCAAGTTTATACAAGACAGATTTTGAGACTTGCAGATAAGAACATCAGCAAACCTGGATGAGGGTGGATCCTGGAATCTGGCAAACATTTTTCTTCTAGTTTTCTTACCCCAACTCTGGAGGGAGGCAGGGTCCTGTCTTATCACAGAATGGTCCACCTGATTTCTCTGGAGGAAGACCATCATTGATGGTCAGAATTCTGGGTCCAGGAAATCCAATGCTTGAAAATTTTGATTTTGAGAGTTTCGTTGGTTGGTTGGAAAAAAAAAATTATTTGACTTTGATTGACAGAGATCACTGTGTTAAAAGACCAGGATCTGGAACCACCAGCCTGTGCCTGAGTTTAACTTTCACCACTGACCAGCCTGTGTGACTTTAGACAAGTTGCTTAAACTCTCTGAGCTTTAAATATGTGTAAATTGGGATCAGTGATAATACTTCTTAGAGACGTGGTGGGGACCAAATTAGTTGATACCTGTACAACACTTAACAACAGTTCATGACCCATGATGAAAACTTATGACATCACCTGTGAGGCCCTAAGCTCTGATTTATGGCACATCCAAGAAGTGTCCCAGTTTGGAAGTACCAGATCCGCCTGGTAGGTGTCTACCTCTGTCAGGGCTGTAGGCACCCAGACACAGCTGATCTCCAAAGACACTGATAGAAGGGATATGACATTGCCCCCTTGAAGATTTATCATTTTATTGACTTAAGAAAAAGTGAGGCGAATCAGGGTGGAAAATGTCAATTCTTGGTTATTGGTTAGGAAAGTGTCTCACTCCAAATGACAGACGCCCAAGCCAGACTAGGTTTATTTGGCTCACAAAAGAAGTCTGTAGGTGGCCAGGCCTGAGCTGGTGCAGCTGCTCAGAGAGACCTCAGGGACAGTCTCCTGTGTTTTCTTTCTTCATTCTGAGTCGATTGCATGTCCCCTCTGCACTTTTCACTTGTGGTCACAAGATAACTGATGTTTTTCTGGTTGTCACAATGACACTCCAGTCAGAGGGAAGTGGAAAGGATACAGGAGAAGAGAAGAGGGGAATAGCCTCTCTAGGGATTTCCACCTAGTCTCACTAGCTAGAATCACAGCATGTGCCACCCCACCCCTCCCAGCCTCTGACTGCAGGAGAGAGGCTGAGAAATGAGAATTTTGGCAGCCTATGATAAAGTAGAGAAATGCAGGAGGGACAAAGAGTTGCCAGTGGCTTCTAGGAATCTGATCCACAAGCCTGTCTGCATTTGACAATACGAGAGAGGAATGTATTTGCCTGTATTTCATTTTGAAGTCACCAATACTTTGTTTAACCTTTTACTATGAAGGGCTGTTTGGTGGGAGAAGGTTTTTGTCCTAGGAAAAGGGCTAATAGTCTTGTGCTTGGGGGCCCAACATAGAATTCTTACAGGAGAAAATATTTCCTCTTCCAATTTTATTCTACTTAAGGCAATGTGAAAGATTAAGCTTAAAATACAAGTTCCTTTGACATAGGCAATTCGTAAACTTAAATTCAGATGTAAGAGAAGAACTTCTAGAAAAAAAAATGTCCTGAGACAAGTGTTTAGTTAGGTGATCTGCACTGGGGTGATGGCAGCTTGGCCCTAACTATATAATTTTCTGTTCCACAGTTTTGCCCAAAAGAACATTTTCATCAGCTAGGCAATAATGTGGATTTATTTCAGGAAACTATAGATGATCATGTACCAGAAAGTGAGTTAAAAACAAAAGAAATCCTTTGTTCAGACTAAGTCTTACAGATGGCCCCAGTAGGGTTGGCACGAAGGTCCAGATGTCCTGGCCAATGGGTTTGGGGTAACATTTCTTCCACTCACCCTTCCCTGTCTTCTATGTCAACCTGGGGCTGGAAGTTTCTGTGTTGCTGGTGTCTGTCATTAGCCAGCACAGCTCTGTGCAGATACAGAGGGTTTTGAAGGACTTTTTCCAACTCTTTTTTGTTTTTTAATTTTAAATACAGTTGTCCCTTCATATTCTCAGGAGATGGACTCCAGTATACCCCCCATGGATACCAAAATCTGAGGATGCTCAAGTGTCTTATGTGAAATGGTGTGGTATTTGCGTATAAGCTACACGCATTCTGTGTATACATGAACTCTTCTCTAGATGGCTTATAATACTTAAGGCAATGTGAATAAACTATGTGAATACTTGCTATTGTATTGTTCAGAGAATAGTGACAAGAAAAGAAGCCAGTACATGATCAGTACAGATGCATTTTTATTCCCCCAGTTGGTTGAGTCTGTGGATGCAGAGCCCAAGGTTGGAGAGGCCCACTGTTACTGTGTCTTTACTGTCAGTACTTGGACGGAGTGGTGAGTGATTTTGGTGTTTCCCTGGGATCACACATCCAAGGGCCATGATGGTCAGTGTTCAGAAGCCATAAGTTGTCCACTCTCTGCCTTTTCTCTAAAACAGGGGTTCTCACTCTTTAGTGCACCTACGAATCACCTGAGCACTTGTTCAAAATGCAGACCTTGACCCTCATTCCAGCTATTCTGGCTTAATAATTCCCGGACGGGACCTGGAAATCCACATTTTTCACAAGGAGCTGAGATGGTTTCAATGTAGGTGATGTAGGAACCACATTTTTGAGACACCTTTTTCTCTAGCCTGGGGTTTTAGACCATTTGTATTGTCTGAATCATTTGTACATAATAGTTTTTAAAAAATCTTTCTCAGAGTTCGAGAGGCTGGAAAGTTCAAGATCAAGACACCAATAGATTCGCTCTTTGGTGGGGGCTGCTCTCTCCTCCAAGATGTGCCAAGTTGCTGTGTCTCCTGGACGGGACAAACCCTTTCTTTAAGTAATGGAAAGAAGACAGAAAAAAGGTGATGGAAGGGCTAAACTCAGCCCTGCAGGCCTTTTTGTGAGGGCTCTCATCCTACCCCTCAGGCAGAGCCTTCAAGGTCTAATCACCCTCACAGGCCCCACCTGTCAATACCTTTGCATAAGGATTTTTTTTTTTTTTGCAACATGAATGAGGGAGACACAAACATTCCAACTCCAGCCCCTGGAAATTCCAGTTGCTTCATTTCCTCCAAGTGCGGTCACACCATCAAAGCAGGAGGTGTGCTGTTCTCTGTTCCCCTCTGCATTTGTTTGCCACCATAACAGAACACCACAGACTCGCTGGCTTAAACAACAGAAATACACGCTCTTGCAGTTCAGGGAAGTCCTACATCAAGGTGTAGGCAGGTTCTCCGGGGTCTTCTCTCCTGCCTTGGAGATGGCTACTCTCTCTTCGAGTCCTCAAATGGTCTTCCCTCTGTGTGTCTCCATCCTAATTTCTTCTTCTTATAAGAACACCAGTCAGATTGGATTAGGGCCCACCCTAGTGACCTGATTTTAAATTAATCACCCCTGCATTAGTCAACATTTTGTCACTGTGACCAAAATGCCTGATAATGTCCCTGGTCACTGACTCCATTACTCTTGGCCCAAGGTGATGTAGCACATCTGGGAGGAAGGGTACAGCAGGGAGAAGCTGCACAGGACATAACTGCTGAGAAGCAGAGAGAGAAAAGGCCACAGGGAAGATGTACCTTCCAGTGCCCACCTCCTCTGGTCATACCCCCCCTACCTGTAGTTACCACCTAGTCTGTCCATTCAAACTAGGATGGGCTGATTAGGGTACAGGTCTCATAATCTAATCAGTTCATCCTTGAATATTTCTGTGTTAGCAGGAGATTTGGGGGGACACCTCATATCTAAACATAACAACCTCTTTATAGACCCTATTTCCAAAGGTAGTCATATTCTGGGACACTGGAGGGCAGGACTTCAGCCTATAAATTTGGGGTGGGTCATAACTCAGTGCATAACAAGCTCCCAGCAGTGGTTCAAATGAGCCCCTCCCAAGCTCATGGTAGACAGCACAGTGGCCTGGGCTATGGCTTCCTGGTAAAGGTAGCCCAGCTCTCCTAAAAAAAGCTGGATAGAAGTATTGAAAATTATATCCATGGAAGACAGCAGGGAGTGTTATGCTCGAATTTGGGACCCCCAAAGACCACCAGAGACCCAAGATCGATGTAAGCAGCAAAGAGGTGTTTATTGCAAGCTAGCTCGGTCCTCCGCGCACACACACAGCAACTGGTGACGCTGAGAGGCCCCGAGCCCAGAGTTTGCAGCAGTTTTATACATTCTTTGGAGAGGGCAGGGACTTCACATACATCATAGCAAATCATCACATACCGCGGGAAAATCAAATAACAACTCTAAAACATGATTAGCACATTCACTGGCGGGAATAAGTTGGGTAGAGGTGATTGGTCAGTACAAAAGGGGTATTCATTTGAACTGATTGGTTTAAGCCAAGAGGGATGTACGTGCTGAACTACATGGTTTCCCAACACGTTATCAACCACCATAAACTACTGGGAGGGTCATTTGGCATCCCAGGTATTTCCCTGTCTCATGCTGATTGGTGGCTGCTAGGGGGCTGCTATGGGTCCTCACCTAGCCTGACTGAGTCAGGGACACCTGGCGCAGCAGATCTCTCCTGTTATTTGTAGATAAACAACTTAGCAGGGTGGGAATGTGCTTAGGAGTGCTCTGTGGGTTTTTCCAAGGACTAAGGTCATGTCCCTTCCTTGGACAGGCTTTGCTCTGAGGTACAGGCTGGTTTTTTAGGAGCAGGACATTGAAGAACCAGGAGAAAGAAATGGAGAGGTGAGCAAGGGTAGTGGCTGCTCCCCCTAGGGCGTCTGCTGATTCTGAGATGTGGGTGCTCTTGGGGTGCCGGATATAGCTCACATTCTATTTCTTGACTTGCTGCTGATTCTCAGGTGCTTTTAATCTGGACACTTAAAAATTTTGAGTTCTTTTTTATGCATTTCTGTTGCCTCAAAAAAATCATTTTACAATTTTAAAATGACTGTGACAATACACAGACTGGGGTTTGAGGGCCAAACTACCACCAGCAATCTCAGTTTTGTTTCAACCTCCCATCTCTTTAGGGGTAAAATGCAGAGTGTCCTTTTAGGATTGTCCTAAGACATAAACATCAACCTGATGAGTGGCTGTAGGGTATTATGGGCCAAGAAACAGCAGTAGTAACCATTGATGCCATTTATTGAGAATCTGTTATATGTCAGGCACTATACTAAGCCCTTTATTTCCTATCTCAACCCTGTAGTCTAGGCCAGGTCTCAATATGATGGGCAAAGGGTTTATGTCTTTCTAAAATTCATAATTGAAATCCTCACTCCCAAGGAGATGGCATGAAGAGTTGGTTCAGTGATGAAGTCCTGAGGGTGGAACCCTCCCATGACTGGGATTAGTGCCCTTATAGAAAGACCCCAAAGAGCTCCCTGGCCCCCTTTCCAACATATGAGGATACAGGAGAAGCCAGCAGTCTGCTACCCCAGGTAAGTGCCTCACCAGAACCCGATCTGCTGGCACCTTAATCTTGGACTTTGATTGTACAGACTTGTGGAGAATCATTGTGGATAAGACCCTGGCCCATGTCACTTTGTTGTGACAGTTCAAACATGCTAAGATACTTGGCCTGGCGAAGGGCCTGGCATCACAGGTAGAAAATAAAGCCAGAATCCAGACTCAGGCCCCGTTCCAAAACCAGGGCTGGGGCCCTGTTTCTGGCTCGCTGATCACTCATTATACTGAGAGCACCACTTCACTTCAGCTGCTGCCCTACATTTTTACTAAGTGAACTCAATCTTGAGGATAATTTCTAGGATTCGGTATTGCTTCATCATATTTCCAGTTGGCCTGAACTACATTTATGGGTCCCAAATAACTCCCTAAAAGGGGGGAGGAGGCATTTTCATTTTCTCTCCTCTCAGGATGAGATTGACAAACTCAGTAAGTTGGAAAACAGATTCTACCCCAGCAGAGCCAAAGTAAATCTCCGTCAAGTTCAGATGCAACTCAAATGTCCATTAGCTTTAAACCAACAAAACCAAATTCAACTGTAAGATCTTCCATTTCCAGGGCCAGAATGGAGAGAGCTGCGGGGCACACTGGAGATGTGGATGCCCCGAGCCCATGCCAGGGCAGAGTCCAGGAAGCAGCTCCTGGAACGCTCCCAACAGGCCCACGAGCCACGTGAGCCCTAATCTGCTTCAACTGGGCAGGTCTGCAGCTTGGCCTCATGCCCCTGCACACACATTCGAGGTAGAGAAGCCAAAGGGGCTGACCCAGTGAGCAGCTACCCCAGCCAGACCTGTGTGTGGTGAGGCTCCGGTCACACTGGGGCAAGGCACCCTTGCTCTGCAAGCTGGTCCTTGTGTACCTCTGCATTTCATTTTTTGCTTTTGTTTTTCCCTTCAGTTGCCTAGTAAACATTTCAGTTGGAAATTTCCAACCTTGCCTCAGATGAACTAAGAGGAAAAGCAAAGTGTCCACACCCAGGCCGCCTAGCCAAGGAGGGCAGAGGGCCCCTTGAGGACGGGTTTCGTCAATGTGGCCACAGCTGCAGCTCCAGCTGCACCTCTGAGGAATCTGTGAGGTGGATGTGGGGTACCAGGAGCCCTGGGGACACAGGTGGATGGTTCCTCTGTAGAAGCCCAGGTCTTTTCTTCTTTCTCCTCCCACTCCTGCATCTTTGCCGCTCTGTGAACACAATCATAGCACTTATCTCTTAGGTGTGTACTTACCGACTCCATTAGACAAGGTCTCCAAGCCAAAGGCTGTTCTTGCTCATTTCAATATTTTCAGTGCCTATGCGGAGATGAAATAATACATACTAAATGTTTCTTCCATGGAACCAAATGGTGCAGTATAAAAGTGTGTGGGGGGAGTCGGCATGAACAACCCCAACAGTAAGATCTTCCATTTTCAAGGGCAGATTGGAAAAGGTTGAAATGCACAATAGGGGTGTGGAGACCATGAGGAATTCCAACAAACTGAGGAGAAGGGCTGCTATAGGAGGACAGGGTGTCCCAGAGCAGCCTCCCTGGAGCGTGAATTCATGCTTCTCAGAGCTTCTAGTAGACCCTGCGATATTAGCAAGGGAGCTCAGGATTACTAGCTTTTAAATTATTATTTTTAAAAGTTGAAAGAATGTTGTGAAATGTATGCTCACAATGTATTTGGGTCCTACAGTGGTTAAGGTGGGTGGGCTTGGCAGGTGCCAGCTCTTGGAAGGGATGTTGGATGGGGCATGCACCCTACCATGCAAGACCAGGAGCCTCTCCACCAGGGGGCGCTCATCTCTTGGGCTTAGTTGCTGCCAATGCAGCGTTTGTCACTTGTTGAAATGAACAATTTAATGGCTGTAGAACCACTAAGATGTGGCCTTCCATTTCCAGGATTAAATATTTACATGTTTTATTTCCCTGGGACCTGGAACATGTCAAGGGTACCCACATTTGATATTGAAGTCTGGTGAGCCCTTAGGGGCACGAAATGGTATGTCACACAGAACCCAGCTCCCTAAGTGAGCTCTGGCACAGCTCTGGAGCAGTGTCCAGGGTGACTGGTTTGAGTAACTTGTTTTATTGGACATTTGGCTTTGGCTAGTGGGACTGTTTTCAGCATTCCAAGGCTGCTATGGTCACCCGTGATATTGATCTGGTCACTGTCAACACGCCTGGACTTTTTGTGTTAAAGGATGTCAATTTACAAAGGAAACCTGTTTGATTTCTGAGCTTAGTGAGAGGAGTCAAAAAATAATAATTGTGAGGAGCAACCTCATGAGACAGGAGGAGAATCCATGTACTATCTTTTAAACTTTTACATCTCCCCTTTTGACTCCGGGGTCCACTTACTCACAGAATTGTTCCATGATCAGAAATAATACACTCCATCAAGTTGCCTCTCTCTAACACACTCTTTCAAGACCCCCCAAAAGAACATTGCCCAGACATTTTATAGGATAATGAGTCAAAGCCAATGACATTAATCTGGCCTTGTTGCTGGATGGCCAGAATCTTCTGGTTGACCACAGTTCTCACCAGACTTGGGAAAAGTTGCAGTAGGCTGTCCTTCTCCTTCCTCTCGTCATGCCACGTGGTGGGACACTCAGGGTCCTGGAGATGTTTGTCATTCTTGATGCAGCCGTTTCATTTCATATGAAGGTCACAGGCAGGACAATTCCCAATTCTAAAACCTCTAAAGCAGTGTGCAAGCAGGCAATCTTTTCAAATGTCACCAACAAATGATAATAATCTGTCATGTCTGTGTAGTGCCCACAGCCCCCTGAAATAGCTAGGAGACAGATTGAAGAAAGTCGTGATTTATAGGAGGTCACCAAGCAGGCACGTCTCAGAACTGGGATTAAAACCTCAGTCGACTGAGTTCTGGCCTGATCCTTCCTTCACATCCTTTGCTATCTCTGAGTGCCAGGCACTATTCCAGATCTAAAGAACGTTGATGGAAAATAATGTCTCTGTTTAAAGGAAATAAGAATTTTTTTTTGAGTCATAAACAAGTCACCATGATGCTGGAACATGGATTCAGTTACCCTGAATGACATGTTCCACTGTGGAAGAGGTTACATGAACTTTTATAGTCACAGAACATAGAAAGTCATGAATCAATACATATACCTCTTAGGGGTGGGAACATCTGGTAGGCAGCTACAGCAAGGTGGGGAATCTCTTCTGTCAGTTTCAGATGTTATCTTAGCTTGAGGATCGGTGGAGGCTGGGGGTCTGCTAGGCTTAGCCATACATTCTGAGAAGCGAATCTATTAGTTACAAGAATGTTAGGGCAGACACAAAAGTTAAGGCTATTAAAGGACTTAAGATAGCCCAAGATACTTTTGACTCTGACCTGCAACATCCTACCTCTCCACAATTATGAAGTTCTAGTCAGTCAAGGGCAAGAAGTCTGCAGGACCTTTAATTTAGATGCAGCGTCTTCAGAGACCTTCAGTTCATAGGAACAGAGCAGCAAACCGCTCAACGAAACTTCTGCTTCTGTGGCATTCACATTTTAGTCAGGGGATGTGAATCACCTCTGATTAACAAACAAATCTTCCCAAACACCTCAGTAATAATTCCTACATATGTAACAAAAAATCTGCACTTATGATAAATTTTACTTGAAATATCAGTGTGGAATCTTTTTTGAATTAATTTTTGAATTTTTCTTTTTAGAGACACATAACGGTAGAGTGTATCCTGACATATTATATATACACAAAGTATAATTTATTCTAATTAAGATCTTGTTCTTGTGGTTGAACATGATATGGAGTTTCATTGGTGGCCAATGTGAAATCTTTATCTAAATGACGTGTCAACCATCAACTGCACATTTTAAATTATTATTACAAGTTGGATGAGACACTCTAGCACACAAAAAATCCTCTTAAACATAACAAATAAAAAGACCCAATAGCTACAAATAATTTCCTAATCCCAAGATACCAAAATAAGACCATCATTCTGACACTTCATTCTGTATCCTTTCAGGATTATAGGTCATCTGCCCACCAAGGAAACAATCGTATCATTCTGCATAAATGTGGGACTGAATTTTAAAGTGAATTTTTAGACACTCCTTATCAGCTGTGTGAGGTTGGCTCCTGAGTGGAGATGTTAGCTAGCTCCTAGGAGCTGGGGGAGATGTCCAGGTTGATTTTTCTTGAGTCTGCCCTTATAAGTCACTGTCATGTGAGTAGATTGGCTCACAGTCCTGGCCTCCTGCATTCAGGTATGTGTCACATACTTCTGTCTACTCAGTGATGCCTGTAGGCTTGCCAGGTCTCGGAACCACTTGGCTGGATTGACCAAGGCTATTTTTGGCTTAATTCTTATTCTGAATTCTTTTCATATTCTGAAAATTTGCTGTACCCACCATGGACTTATTTAAAAGATATTGGATTGGGTTCTGTGTCTCTGGAAACCAGGGTCAGAATTGCAAAAATGACGTGTGTGTGTGTGTGTGTGTGTGTGTGTATGTCTTGCTGAATGTGGCCACAACCCGTCCTTCTTATTTGCCTCAGGGATATACAGGAGGAAATTACACAAACAAAACATTGGTATGTTTGAAGAGCGGCATCCTCAGAAAGATCTAGCTAATGGAGTAATATCATGAAACTGGAATTTCTTTCAGTGTGGAGGAGAGGAAAAGAGCTACCAACAAACCTTCAGGGACTGATAGTTATAATTCTCTGTTTCAATGGCATTTTCTTTTACCATAAAGTACATGCAAAACATTGATGTGGCAATAAAAAAACTCATTTTTTTTTCTTTTAAAGCAAGAAGCCTCTTGAATTTGTATCTGTTTTGCTACTCAAAAAGCAAATCCCTGAGGCAAACCAATGCAAACACAAGTTCTTCAGAACTCAACATATTTCTGTGGTTGCGCGGGCGACTCCATGGTACCCACAAAGCTTGGGAAGCCCATTGAGCTTCGGGGGTCTGCAGAGAGCTGGGAAAACAGAAGCATGTTGCCATGGTTCTTCAGTTTGTCAAGGCTCAAAGCTGCTCACACTTTGTGCTTTGCTGTATTGCACACTCACGGGCAGGCCAAGCACACCGACAGGCCATGGGATGCTCCATCACTGCAGGCTGGCCTCCAACATGGAACATCTCAAAAGCAGAAGCCATTGGCATGGTCTCCCCCCTCCCCACTTATTCTGTTTATAGAAGAGAGTTACCATACACCCAGAAAATTATAGTTCCCACAAATGTGGGTTTGGATTTTGAACAAGAAAGTTATTTTACTCTGGAAACACTTTATCATAGCTGAAAATTACGACTGCTTCTCTAGACATGATTTCTGTTTGCCACGTTACCAGGATGCACAGTGAGGAAAGTTCTGGCTTTGGTGTGTTAGAAACTCAAAAGCCACATGGGAAATGGGGCAGTCATCAGAGCCAGCATCTTGTCTGGAAATAATTATGCCCCATGAACGAAACAGTGGAAATCTGCGATGCCCAAAATACAACATCTATGCAAACCCAAACAAAGGGAACCAAATTCTCTCGTGTTTGGGATGCAGCTGTGTCTTACACTCCTGGAGGGTAAAAAGCAAGTTTTTACCTAAAATCCTATTACTTCGATTAAAGTCAAAATCATGTTCATTATGCTATTAAATAATGACAGATTTATGAGTAGGGAAAATTCTAAGAAAAAAATGTAGAATTATATTGTGCAGCTTGGGACTTTAATTCTTACAAATTAAATTCTTCTGGCATGTTACTCTGTCTGTACCAGGAGCATGTGATTAGAAAAAAAAATGTAGATATGCAGACTCCATTACTTAGTTGGGAAATTGAGACAAAAGAAAGGAATAAGGTTCCTCATTTGGTCTGGGCTCAATTCTTTTCCTAAATCAAAGAAAAACGTGCTGTCGTGCCAATGCTGTGAGAGGTTTGTTTTTACTGTTCGCTGTGTTTGAGGTGGGGGGATGTGCAGGAGCCTACAGGTATCCTATTTCCAACATCTCACTCTTTCTCTCTGTTCTGTGCAGCAGAGAAACCAACTGGAGTTCATAGCGCCAGGCCCGAGGGGATCAGCCACACAAGTCTTTTGAAGAACAAGCCTAGATGCATATTGAATTTTGAGATGTACAAGAAAGTCTATCTAAGCTGATAAAATTGCAAGTCTTAGGAGGGAAATAGGAAAATCTTAAATTCTACCTGATTCTGTTTCTGCCATCATGTGCCTTTGAGAGAAGAAGCTGGGGGCTGGCAGGACCCAGGGGCTGGGACAGGAGGGAATGGAAGGTAGAATTTGGAATTTCAGTACAGGGAGATGAAAAAATTCTGGAGATGGATGTTTGTAATGGCTGTGTGACAATGTGAATGTGTATAATGCAGTTTAACTGTGTACCTGAAGATGGTTAAGATGGCACACTTTATGTTTCATATATACGTGCGTATATTTATGCATATATACACACACATACGTATGTATGTGTGTGTATATAGTCACAATTTTAAAAAGAAGCCAGGGGGTGCCGCAGTCCGGCTGCAGCAAACTAGCCAGGGGGTGACGCCATCCTGACTTGTTTACAGACTCTAACAAGGGGGATAATACTCAAGTAGACAGAGTTCTACTATTCCTTTTGCGGGGGTGTGTGGTCTGTCTAATCTCCACTCAAATGGGGACAGAACTTGTGAATATGGTCAGCCCTCCATATCTGCAGGTTCTGTATGTGCAGATTTAATCAACCATATAATATAGAAAACATTTTTTTAAAAAATTGTATCTGTACTGAACATGCACATTTTTTTTCTTATCATTCCCTAAACAATACAGTACAACAGCAATTGATTTAGCATTTACATTGCATTAGGTACAAATGTCATCTAGAGATAACTTAAAGCATACAGAGGATGTGCATAGGTTTTAAGCAAATTCTGTACCATTTTATAGAAGGGAATTGAGCGTCTGTGGATTTAGGGATGAATGTATAATAGTATTTTATTATAATTCAACTGTATAATGGTATTTCACTCCTGTGATTATTACTTATTTGATAAAGCTAAAGGTATTTTAAGTGATTAAGGTCCCTCATCAGTTGACTTTGAGTTAATTCAAAGGGTGATTCCGCTAGGTGGGCCTGGCCTAGCCAGGTAAGCCCTTTAAAAAAGAGCTTCCTGAAGAGGTGGATTTAAAGCAGCAGAGACCCTCTCTAGAAGACTTTGTAGGTTGTGTGGTAGAAACTGTAGGTAGCCTCTAGGAACTGACAGCCCCTGTCCTTTAATCACAAAGATCTGAATTCTAACAGCAATTGTGAGTTGGTAGAGGCCCTTAGGCTGCCCCCTGAATTTCAGCCTGGTGATGCCTTGCTAATTGGATCCCTTACCCACAGGAGCTGAGAGTTAAGATGTTTGTGTGGTTTCAAGTGGCTATGTTTGTGGTCAGCTGATAGACAACAGTAAAAAATGCATGCAACCCTCATAGTCCCTGGAAGTTTCACATCGGATGTCCACCTTGGTGTATTCTCCACATCCAAGGTGCCTTGGAGATGTCTCTGCACTGGGGAAAGAGGCCCAGTGCACCCACCCACTGAGAGGGAAGCATCACCTGGGAGTTAAGTTGGCTATGACCTTGTTTCATTTTGATTAGATAAATATAATACTGAGGGTACCCAAAGGAAAAGCCCCAGGACAGTCAGAGCTTGTGTTCTATAAAACTCCCATGACACAAAGGCATGTGTTTTAAAAAGTATTCTTTAATGCGTTACACCACGTCTTGCAAGTGCGGATGCAGAGGGAGAGACCCTTCTCACTCAGTCTGGCATGCCATTTTAATTTTTCGTGCTGATGAAGACACCTGCAGGGTGGAGGGAGGGGCTGACTGTGTGTTTGCAGCCGAGAGACATCGAGCCGAGGGCTGGAAAACAGTAGCCGAGGATGTGGGCAGTATCTGTGACCACGCGTGGTCATGCGGTTTCCCGGTGTCTGCACCTATACAATGTGAGGA
The DNA here is from genome assembly GCF_021218885.2 of Marmota monax. Lineage (NCBI taxonomy): Eukaryota > Metazoa > Chordata > Mammalia > Rodentia > Sciuridae > Marmota > Marmota monax. Next base: position 4,876,785 of record NW_026693024.1, on the reverse strand, counting down.
CCAAACGGGAGCATTGCTTGAGGGGATGGGGTGTACCTAGGAAGCCGTCGGCCTCTGTTCAGAGGCTGCACCTGTTTCATCTGAAAGATGCTCCAGAACTTCATTTTCAAGGGTCAGACATCTCTGAGGCCCTCGCGGTTGTTGACGCTAATTAAGCATGGACTGGACCTGGGACTGAGGAAGGGACACTAGACCCCAGGCACGGTGAAGCTGAGCCCTGCATGTCACCTAACAGGTGGGTAACAGAGTGGAGCTGAGGGAGTGACAGAGTGAGTGTAATCCATGTCGCTGTCACTCTAGTTCAGCAGTGACATGGATGAGGTGAGCGAGTCCACAGCTCACAAGGCAGACACGTTTTGTGCTGCCTCCATTCCTGTCTTCCCATAATCACCTCTCGGCACAGTCAGGGATGGTTTACAGATACAAAACAAATCATGGCGTGTCCCCATTGGAAACCTCTCAATGCCTTCTCAGCTCATCATGCGTGACCTGCTGACTCCCGGGCAGGCCTGCAAGTCCTTCAGCCTGCTCACCACGTGGCAGCCACTCCAGCCCCAGCTCCTGCCTTTACTGCTCCCTTTGCCCCACATCCTTCTTATGATTCCCCCTCATCTGGGCTCGCTCCTCCAAGAGTCCTTCCCTGGCCAACCTATCCAAAGGCGTCCCTGGCACTGGGGAAAGGAGGGAGGTGAGAAAGAACCTCGAGGTGTCTAACTGAAATTAGACACAGTGGCATAAACTCACGTCCTATGAACAACAGTGGTCCCTGATATCTGCAGGGGATTGGTTTTAGGACACTGCCCATGGACACCAAATGCCGTGGATGGTCAAGGCCCTCCCATAAAATGGTGCAGTGACTGCTTAGAACCTGCACCCATGCTCTTGTATACTTTAAATCATCTCGAGATATATTTATAATGGCTTATAAAGTTTAAATGCTATGTTAGCACAATACTGTATTGCTTAGGAGATAATGACATGAAAAATAATCTGTATATGTTCAGCACAACTTTAATTTAAAACAAATTGTTTGTTTTAAATTGGCTGATTGAATCTGCAAATGCAGACCTGGTGGAGAGAGAACTGTGTATATAAAAAAAAAACTTTTCTTTTTCTTCTTTCTTTTTTTTTTTTTAGTTGTAGATGGACACAATACATTTATTCCACTTATTTATTTTTAGGTGGTGCTGAGGATCAAACCCAGTGAGGATCAAACACATGCCAGGCAAGTGTTCTGCCACTGAGCTCCAACCCTTTTCTTTTTATAAGTAAATTATCTCAGTTTCTTCTTTTTTTGTTTGTTTTAGTGATGGAAAGCTGACCAATGAAATGGTACATATGTTAATAATGAGAAACATAATTAACTTTTTCTCTTAGAAATCTTTAGCCTATTTTTTAGAACCTAGTCTCTTAAAACCTCATCTCTTAGTAACTCAACAGTTTATTCATTTGTTTTTAATTACCAATACATCCCTAAGTATGTAACGCTACATAATTAAGCATATTCATCTGCCTGATAGAATTTGATCACTTCCTTAACATATTGGTTGAACAGAGAAGAGAAAACCCTGAGGAGTAAGTAAACATTTTCTATTATAGAAACAGACTCAAGAGATTTAGAAAGACATAGGACGACATTAGGTCTTACCTACTTGAAGCTGGGACTTGAATTTTGAACTGCCACGTGAGCCACCTTGTTTGTCTCAAAAAAGTGGCCTATGAAGAATATTTCCCAGCAGATGGTATCCTCTCATTGTATAAGAGTCTGGGTGAATTTTCAAGGTAGATGCGAAGTCACAGAAGGAGCAGTGAAGGGAGAGAAGAACGAAGCAATGTTTGTTTGTATCAGAGTCAAGCCCACAGGCATGAGGTTCCACTGCTGCTCACTCACTATTAAACCAATAGAGTGTTCCCGGGAGGTGGGATTTGCCTACTGCGTACCTGGAACCGCGCAGTCAGGGATGAGAATCTGGTCCTTGTAAAAGGATAACTTCAGCCCTGAAGACTTAGGACATGGTGCCAACCCTTCAGAGAGTGTCTGACACAGGCAAAAACAGTGCTCGGTTTCTATTTTATTTCCTGCTAATAAAAACACACTGTATAGAAATTGGATTTTTTTTCTTTTCTTCTTCAAGGTTTCTTCGTGTACCTTCATTCTCCCATAAGTCAAAGTCCATTCCTGTGATTTCCCTATTATTATTATATTTTATTTCTGTAACTGGGGGAAATGCCTTTCCCTGGAACTTTTCTTTCTTTCTCTCATTCAGAAAATCATTCTTTAATCTGGGAACATGAATTTAAAATAATACTAGGGAGAAACTAAGAAAGGAGAGCAGTATAGAGGCTATAAAATGTAGAGAACCCGCTCCAAAGCTAATATTTCAAAAATCAATACAGCAGAGTCTTAAATTTCTGAAGCATGAATATTCTCATGTGTCAGAAAGTAATGTGACTAAAATGCCATGAATCTGGCTCTCTGTTATAGTTCTATGTTTATCTGGCCTTTTCTTCTACTACATCTTAATTTGTGACATCCTGTTGAATTTCACGTCTCCTTCTAGTTTGTCTGAAATTCTGCTTGTATGTGTCATACCCATGTCCCCAACAGATTTAGAAGCAGGCCTTAGTTACTGTTTATTTACTACGGAATCATAGATACACTTTAATATAAAAATCACTTCCACAAGCCATCTGTTGATAATATTCTAGGTCATCTTGGAAGTCATATCTTGTTAAAAGTCGGATGCATACAAAAGAGATGTCCAACAATAGGAAAATGGGAGAAAGTTAAAGCTAACAGGCAAAAATGATGAGAATGTGCATTAAAAGTTTTGAAAAAAAAATTGATCTTGATGGTACATTATTTTTACACTTTAAAAAGAAAAGCACGATTTTTGAACTTTCTGAAGGAAAGTGTGACTGTGAGGGTGATCTTCAGCTTAATTGTTTATGCACTGAGTGGCCTTTGGTCATAACATTGCCTGAGAATGCCAGTGAATGTTCTTCCTCTCTGTTTGTCATATTTTAAGTCTGTAAAGAGCTTTAAATATGCCTGATTTGCCCAGAATTGTAAGTGTGATGTCAATCAATGAAAGTTGGAAAAATAGCATGCATAATTCATTCATTCAAAAATTATTTATCGGGACACTCAGACTCTGTATCAGAATCCGGGGGATACCAAGGCAGCACAGTCCCTCCCCTCAGGGGTTCCTATGTTAGCCAGGGAGACTCATTCATGGCAGATAGACTTGTCAAGTCCACATTGCAACTCTACAGTGTTTTCCTGAGGGAAGGCATTTACGTTTCAAGAGCATCGTGGGTGTTTGACATCCTTTCCTGCCAAGCATTGATCCTTCAATTCTGCCAAGCTGCAGGAGGTCTTGATTGGAGACTCAGAGGACTTTTTCCTGGTACAGAAGCGGAAGAGGTCAGATCATCCTTCTTTCTGTTGGATGGGTTCCCAGGGGCAAGCATGAGCCCCAGGCATGCTCATTTGGATGTGCCCTCTGGACTGAACAGTGACTCCTGAGCAAAGATTGGGAGCAAGGGCTGGGGTCGTTTTCAGAAGCCAAGGCAGCAAGCCTGACTGCCTGACCAGTGGGGAGGTGGGAGGTGGCTACTGGGTCAGGAATTCCAAGCCCCCTGTTCCCTGCTGGTTCCTAAGCTTGGTGCTTCTGTCTTCTGTGGATTCTCTGAACCTCACTCACAGCTCCCACCCTCCCCACACCCCCTTTTCCTTTAAAAAATTTTCTTAGCTCATCTTGGCCAGAGTCAAGAACTCTCATCAATATAAACAGGGCTGCAATCTATTTTGTTTAGTTTGGAATAAGACAAACCGAAGGCCAAATCCCTCTTCCAACACTTATAATCTGGACAAGTTACTGATGTTATAAATGAATGTTATGATGTTAGGAATGTTTCCTCATCTGAAACTAGAGAGAATGGCACCTATTTCCTTAGTGAAGGTTAATAGAGAAAATATTGTGAATTCATGTGAAATTCTACCTAAAAGTTTGGAATCACTTTGATCAGAGAGAGAACATTCAGATAGAATCCAGGACTCACCCTGGTAGGCACTTGAGCTTGCTCAGAGCTGCTTGCGAGTTGACCAATCAGCTATGGAGTCAAGGACTTCAGTGTTTGCCTGAACCAAGCCTTGTCGGTTTCTCTGTCTTAAACCCAAGCTCTTCATTCTCTTCTTAGGAACACAATTTTGGCTTTGGCAAAATCTGTCCTTGAAATTACAATTCCTAAGAACCCAATAAAGCTCTTTCATTACTTCAGGCCTTGATGTTGATTAATGATCAACAATATAGTCTGGTCGTGTGTCTTGCTTATTCTGGGATATTCTAGGATTTTCTTATGACCCTCAAGTAAATGCTGGAAGAAATCTGTTGGTTAGTACAATATTAAAACCAAACCAAGGAAATAAGAACCTATAGTTTTCTGCTCCCAAGCTCCTTGGTTTCTCTCTCCTAGTAAAATCCAGGACAATCACTGGCAGGGAATTTATATTTATGCAACTGGAAAATGGATTTAGAAATTCTCAAAACAGCAGACAAAACAGTAATGGAATAATACACATATTTGTTGACAATAGTAAAAAATGTAATAATATGTTTTTCCTGGCAAAATTAAAAGCCAAACTGAAAAAACTTTTCTACTCATTGTAGCCAATTCTAGGAGATCTAGGGAGTTTGCTCCATGGTTAAATGTTGATTTTATTTAAAACATGCAGCAACAACAACAAAAAGTTCTAAGCTACCTTCTCAAACTGTCAGGGCACACTGACCCCACCATTTAATGAATACCAGAGAAACTAAAGGAACCACTGTGGTTCCACTGGGGCTCCTCTTAAATCCACTTGAAGATTTACAAATTTGATTTCCTATTTCCATACACTTCTTACTACCAGAGCAGTGCCAGAGCCTGTTTAGGGAAAAATCAACTAGATTTGGGTTTTAAAAGGTAAAGATATTCACAGTCTCTTTGGGCCTTTGGAGGTCAATCAGAGCCGTAGACAATCAATCTGAGTCAGCATAATTCACCAGGGTGCTACTGTGCCTTAGATCACTCCTTGACATACAGCTCAACAAGGGACTGAGAGCCTCTAAGAATATCATTGATTTGTGCTTGAATCTGGCTAAGCAAAGAGGAGATGATTCCTTCAAGTTGGACTCTCATTGCTTTATAGACAGGGGCTGAGTTCACAAAAATCAGACTGTGACAATGGAGAGTCACCTTGGGGGTAGCATCTTGTTCTACCAACAGCACACTGTCTATCCAATAACTGAAATGCTATGAATAATTTCATTCCACAAGATGATTTTATGTCATAAGTAAATAATCATGCTGATCTTCATTTTCCCCTCTTTGACTTAGACTCTGGGGAAATGTTCTCAAAGATAGGAAAAGGATTTGCATCTCTGCTTCAAATGGACTCTGTATTCAAATATCAAGATTAATATAGTTATCCTTGTGTACATTAATTATAATCATGCAGATGATTGGTTCCAAGACTTCCCCGAGGTTACCCCAATTTAAGGATGCTCAAATCCCTTTTTACAAATAATAGTATTTGCATAGGACCTACACACAAACTCCCATACACTTTAAAGCATCACTAGATTGCTAATAAAATCTAATGCTGTGTAAATAGTTGTTATGCTATATTGTTTATAGAATAATGACAAGAAAAAGGCCTATACATGTTCAGACAAAAATATTTGGGAGGGGATATTTTAGATCCTTGTTTGATCAAATTGGCAGTTCAATAGAATAGATAGAATAGTTAGAATCTGCAGAGACCGGAGGGTTGACTGTACACTTTGTTGGTGAGAGTTCTAAATATATTTTGGAGACAGAATGAAAACAGATACATATAGGGCTAATTAAAATATAAAGAAGGAGCCAGTGATCTGGGAGGCTGAGGCAGGAGGATTGCAAGTTTGAGGCCAGCCTCAGCAACTTAGTGAGGCCCTAAGCAATTTAGGGAGAACCTGTCTCAAAATAAAAAGTAAATAAATAAATAAAAGGGGTGGGGGTGTGGCTGAATGGTAAAGTACCCCTAGGTTCAATCTCCAGTACAAAAAAAGAAAGAAAGAAGAGAAAAAAAGAGTAAGGAAGGTGTAGTGATTAGAGACTGAATTGATGAACATTGAGTAAGAACTTGATGACAGTTGGTTTATTACTCAATCAAAAAATCAATTAAGCAAATGACCTTTAAACTTAGTGTCTTTTAAACAATAATGATTTATTTTCAGTCGTGGTTTCCAAGAGAGAGGAAATTGGCTTAGAGTCTCTCATGAGTTTGCAGTTTGGGGGCAAGCCCATGGTCACCTGAAGATTGACCGGGCAGGAGCATTTAGCAGGCCCCACCACAGTGGTCAGCAAATTGGTGACTGGCCATTGTCCGGGGCACCTGAATTCTTCTCATGTGCTATTAGCTTGTCACTTGGCTTGGTGGCTGATTTCCCCCTGAGCTCGCACACTAGAGATCTCCTTGATCTTCACTCGGGTGGATTTGTACAGCCTGGAGACAGTTTGGATTTCTACAACTAAGCAAGGAATGCAACTGGTGTCTGATAGGTAGAGGCCAGGGATGCTGATGAACACTTTGAATATACACAACAGTCCCTAATAAATAATTATCTGCCTCAAAATGTCAATAATGTTATTGTTGAAAAACCCTAGTTTTGAGTGGAAGCTGAAATGTTTTATGGCCTACTTCAGAAATTTCATAAGTATAAGTGCCCCACTTCCTGTGCCTTTCTGCTTGTCTCTATTTTTTAAATTTTCTGGAAGAAAAACATACATTTATATGATAATACATATATATATATATATATATATATACACACATATATATACTATATGCACTTTTATATACACAAAATAAAATGATATACTAAATCCCTTTAGCACTGCCTAGAGCTTTCTGAAATATTATCTGTTGAGAGTTTCTGGGTCATTGGTCTCAAGTAACTTACAGACTAGCATCCCAGGATGTTTTTGATAAGGGGACCAGGCAGTAGCCACAAAGAATGGCTAGGATTCCTCTTGCCCGATTTTCTGGAGAAAATAGAATAGTTTCTCCTGAACATCTAGAGACCACTTCTTGCAAGTTAGTACATTTGGGATCTGAGAACTGGAGCTGTTCTTGGAATATATTTTCTCTCTAAATCCTATTTGCCAATAACAATAGTTTAAGTTAAGCCAAACTACCAAGCAGCACTGGTGGAGGCCCGCGGTGTAGGTGTCTGTAGCTGGTGCCTTCCATCCTTTTGGTCTTTCCTCTTTGAGGTTTTTATTTAGCTTCTGCAGAGCTTATTGGTCTTACCCTGGGGGTGAAGGATCTCTGCTCACCTCCATTGGGACCAATCTCCATCTGTCATTTTCTTTTTTTAATATTTATTTATTTATTGGCGGACACAACATCTTTGTTTGTATGTGGTGCTGAGGATCGAACCCGGGCCGCACGCATGACAGGCGAGCGCGCTACCACTTGAGCCACATCCCCAGCCCTCCATCTGTCATTTTCCATTCTCTTGCTTTGTTCAAGCTTTTCTCCACCATTGGCCCATTCATCTCAGCATACACACAACACTTTAATCTTTCCATCCTTAAAATTGAAAGATGCAATTGATATGCTGAGTTCGGGACCCCCAAAAGACCACAGAGACCAAGATCAGTGTAAGCAGCAAAGAGGTGTATATTGCGAGTTAGCTCGGTCCTCCACGCACACAACAACTGGTGATGCTGAGAGGCCCGGAGCCCAGGGTTTGCAGCAGTTTTATACACTCTTTGGGGAAGGCAGGGACTTCACATACAACATAGCATTTCTTAGCAAATCATCACACACTATGGGAAAATCATAAAACAACTCTAAAACATGATTAGCATATTCACTGGCGGGAACAAGTTGGGTAAGGGTGACTGGATAGTACAAGAGGGGGGATTTGTTTGAACTGATTGGTTTAAGCCACAAGGGGAGTACTGCTGAACTACATGGTTTCCCAACATGTTATCAACCACCATAAACTACTGGGGAGGGGGGGTCCTCTGGCATCCCAGGTATTTTCCTGTCTCATGCTGATTGGTGGTTGCTAGGGGTTTCTATGGGTCCCCACCTAGCCTGACTGAGTCAGGGACACCTGGTGCTACAGATCTCTCCTGTTATTTGCAGACAAACAACTCAGCATGGTGGGTATGTGCCTAGGAGTGCTCTGTGGGTTTTTCCAAGGACAAGGGCCATGCCCCCTTCCTTGGACAGGCTTTGCTCTGAGGTAGAGACTGGTTTCTCAAAAATGGAGTCACATCAGCAATATCCTTCCTCTTTCCAACATCCACCACGAGCTATTACTTAATTTCTCTTCTTCCACCTATAAACTTCTTTAAAAAGACATCTATACTTTTAGCTGCCTCCACCTCTAATCCCTCCTTACCAAGATAGTAGGCAATGGGTTCTGCTTTTATTTGCAAGAATCACTTTTTTGCAGGTCTGAAGTGAACACTTGGGGTGGGGTCTGACTGATGGGACTGAGGATCTTGAGGACTGTCCCTGTGACTCTTGTTCAACCCCCCCCACTCCCCCCCCCCATATTGGGGATTGGATAAGGGGTCCTTTACCACTGAGTTACAACACCAGTTTTTTTTTTTTTTTTTTGAGACAGGGTCTCACTAGGTTGCTGAGGGTCTTGTTGAGTTGCTGAGGCTGGCCTTGAACTTGCAATCCTCCTGTCTCAGCCTTGAGCATCACTGGGATTACAGACATGCACCACATGTTCACCAACATTTAAGAGCCACCAGCTCAGCTTGCAGGGTTGGCCTCACAGATGAGTTGGCCCTGCTTCCAACACACTGTATTTTGGTGCCTCTTTCAAAGGCAGAACTGGATCTAATTTGCAACAGAAATTCTCATGATGTGAAATCGTATACCATGAGAAAGGAGAAAGAGGGAACACAAATACATGTTTTTGTGATGAAGAAAATGACAGAGATTTGAGCTCACTTATTTTTTCCTTTTGGCGAACTACTTATAACTGAAATTGAGATTTGTAGGGCTTCTTTAGACTTTACATCTGAAAGGCGGCAGTGGTAGAGATTTGAATCTCTTCTGAATAACACAGAGCAGAATGATCCATCTGACCCAGTTAATAAGCAGCACAGGGGAGGGTGGCACTGAAGGAAACAATTGTGCAAATTCGGAAGTGGGTTTAGAAGATCAAAGCGTTTATCTCTAACTCTATCACTTCATAGCCAACAGCATCAGATTTTATCAGTGGCATTAGATGGTTGATACAGTCAGAAGTGTACCATCTTGAAAATCATATCTTTCTTTAAAAAGAAACAGGAAACTAACACGTGGACCCTAACCAAGGCATTTTTTAAATCTGAAGTTTGTATATGGGGTTTTGAAAGATGGGGGGATGTGGCTGACAGGGGACCCAGGGCTGCAGCTGTGGGGGAGACTCTGGAAAATAGAAGCACTGGCTGTGGTCAACTTCAGGGGGAAACATAGACTCTGGGGGACACTGCTCTGGGAAGGAATCCCAGTAAGCTTGCTCTGTCCTCATCCAAGTCCTCCGTGCTTTTGACCAAGCAGGGTCCTGCATGCAGGGAACCTGCTCCTTTTTCTCTCTGCAAACAGCATTTTATAGCATGGATCCTCCAGCTGGGTCCTTCTGATGACAACAGAGTTTTCAAAGAGACCCAATTAGGAGGGAACCCCTCTGCAGGAGGAGATTGCCTTGTGCTGGCTCTGAGGGCAGTTCTGGGTCCTTGGTTCCCAGGCATCCTTAGGAACAGGGAAAGAGTTAATCTCATGCACCTTATCTGGCCCAGGACAAACCCTGATGCTTCCCATTTCCTGCTTCATTGAATATACTTATTCAGAGTCACACAAGGGTCTGGTTTGAATGTCAACTTATTTTCTCCTGGTGGGTTCATAAAATAGCCTTGGAAGATCTTAGTTTCTCCTTGTTTGAAGGCTGCCTGGGGTGGAGGGACAGAGACAAAGCTGTCTCTGCATGCAGAGGTGGAATTTAGGCCTTTAACCATGGCTAGAGTGGTAGGGACAAGGGAAGGATATTACAAATGATATTACAAATGTACTTTAACATATCAAGGTAATGATAAACTTAAAAAACAAGCCACAGACTGAATATACAGTTTAATGACAAAGACATATGTCAAGTAAACCACACGTAATTGACAAAAAATGGCCCAAGAGAAAAAATGTCAAAAAAACCCAAACAATTGTTTCTTCTGAGAGGTAGGATAATGAGGGACTCGCTTCTTTGCCAGTATTTAAAAAATTCTGTACAATAAGCATATATTAGATTTATAATATGAAAAATAAAACTCTATGGACATCAATTTAAAATTATATACAAAGTCTAGAGAAGAGGCCAGGTTATATCATACTCCAGGATGGGGAAGACAGAATGTTCCTCCGTGAATTCCCATCATTTGCCTCATGTCCCTTGCTATGTGAATTGACTTGATTCAGACTCCAGTCCTGCCCTGATCTTCTCCTTCCTGCGTGGAACAGGAAGCCCTCAGCACTCTTGCTGTTATTCAAGCTCCAGACGCCCACAAATGACCATGTCCCGTTTGTAATCATACAGTTGTTAGACATGGCCCATTAGCAGAAGTGAGCTGGAGCCAAAGCAACTTAACCCAGGGAAGAATAAAGAAAGTGTCAAAGCCATATGCTTCTGCAGAGAAACAAAGAACATCTGTTTTCAGATTCACAAGGCCAGCGATGACATCTCTAAGAGCAAAGCCCTTCACCATCCTCTCTGGACTAGGTCTACTCATGGTCATAGAAGTGCCTTTCCCATTGATCCTTTTTTTTTTTTTTTTTTTAATGCTGCTGGGGATTGCACCCAGGGCCTTGTACATGAGTGGCAAGCACTCTACCAATTTAACTATATCCCCAGCCCTCAGGATCATCTTTTTGAGAGAGCCCACAGTCTGAACAGTGATCTCTGTAGTGATCCATTTGTCAGCTTTTGCATGTCAGCTGGTAAGTCCATCCAGATTCTATAAAATAGGCCTTCTCAGGACTAATCTTAGGCCCAGGGCTGACTGTGGTGGTTTCAGAGACTCAAAAGCAAATTTGAGAACAGTGTGAGGCTAAGATAATTGCTATGCACCATTCAGACAAGAGAGTGTCTGAAAAACATGCCTCTGGTAGTTCTATGAGAAGTTTGTTTGAAAGGGACATATAGTAGATATTCCTTACCTGTGGTTTCATTTTCTGGGGTTTAGTTACCCTCTGTTAACCATGGTCGAAAAATATTAAATGGAAAACTTCAGAAATAAACAACTTATAAGTTTTAAATTGCACACCAGTCTGAATAGCGTGATGGACTCTCTTATCATCCTGCTCTGTCCATGTGGGACATGAATCATCCATGTGTTCACGTATCCACATTGTATATGTTACCCATCCATTAGTCATTTAGTTAGTAGCCATCTCAGCTATCAGATAGACTAATGTGGTATCACAGTGCTTGTGTTCAAATAACCCTCATTTTACTTAATGGCTCCAAAACTCAAGAGTAATGATGCTGATAATTCAAATATGCCAGAGAGGAGCCATATTTTCTTTAAATGAAAAGTTTAAAGTTCTTGATCTAATATATAAAGAAAGAAATTGTATGCTGAGATCTACAATACAGTAGGATATTCTAAGAGAGGGAGACCAAATTCACATTATTTTGATTACAGTATGTTGTTTTCATTGTTCTCTTTTATTATTAGTTATATGGTTGTTAATCTTTTACTGTGCCTAATTTATAAATTAAGCCCTATCATAGCTATGTATTTATAGGAAAAATATAGTGTATTCAAGGTTTGGTGCTATCTTTTATCTCAGGCATCCACTGGGAATCTTAGAACATTCCCCCCATAGATTAGGGGGATGACTGTAGCCTTTTCTTGGCCGCCATCTGCTCTCTTCCTGCTTCCTATCAGCTGACACTCACTGAGCTCCGTTCTCTCTGCGTGTTCTCATCTCTTCCCACAGGTCCAGGAGCTGACTTTTCTTTGCAGAGGGTGTCTTCATGTCTCGTTGCTTTAAAAAGTCTCAGAGAGAATCAGAGTTTTGGCTTTTGAGAGCCCAGCATTTCAAACTGTGGCTTAAAACACATTGGTAGGTCAAGAAATCTGTCTTGTAGATGGAAGCCAGCATTTAAAATGCCAAGGAAGATAGAAAAAGAATGGAATAGGAATTAATGAATTGGATTGAAAATCTCAGGTAATTGCATATAGTACAGAAGAGTACAATTTCCTAGAACTTGTATGAAATTCTGGTTTTATATACATATATTATGTACTTGGCTGGAATGTAAAAAATCTTAAGGGTCAGGACTAAACAAGTTTGTAAACTGCTGTTTTAGGTAATTGCCGTTTATATGTGGCTGTGATGTAAGACGAGATCTAGAGATGCTCCCCGACTTAGGATGGGGTTAAGTGCATATAGACTCATGGTAATTGGAAAAGAGTTTAAGTGGAGAATGCACTTAATCCACTTAACCTGCTACACATCCTGGATTAGCAGCACAGTGCAAAGGAGAGCCTGGGTTGTTTCCCCTGGTGAGCATGGTGCAGATTGGGAGCTGGGGCTCACTACCACCGCTCAGCATCAAAAGGAGAAAAGAGGAAAGGAAAGGAGAGGAGAGAAGATGACATGAAATCACTGTCCTGAGAAGAGATCCAGATTCAAAATTCCCAGTATGGATTCTACAGAGTGCAGGTGAGTTGCCAAGTCAGTTGGTGAACACACGGAGGTGCTAGGAGGGAGGTACACCCAGAAGGGATGCGGAAGCTCCATCCTAACCTCCCCCACCCAGGCCTTGCCCTGTACATCTCTTCCATTGGCTGCTCTTAGTTGTGTCCTTTATAATTAACCAGCAAATGTAAATAGAGTGTTTTCCTGAGTTCTATGAGTGAATCATCAAACCCTAGGTGGACAGGTCATGGGAAAGCCCAAATTTGTGGTTGCCGGGGCAGAAGTGCTGGGGAGCCATGGCACCCATTTGTGGTTGGCATCTGAGGTGGAGTCAGTCTTGTGAGGCTATGTCCTTAAAATGTGAGGTCTCTCTGCCTCCTGTGAGTCTCAGGCTCTACTGGAATTGGTTGGATGATTCTTCTCTGAGCATGCTATTATCTGGCCTGCAGTCATCTGGTGGTTCATCTAGGCTGGAGCATCTAAGATGGCGTCCTCACATAGTTGACTGTTGGTACCAACTGAGGGCTGGGAGTTCAGATTGGGCTGAACTAAAGAATTCATACATGGCCTCTTTGTGTAATCATTCCCATAAAAAAAATCCCAGCATACTCTTGCCCTAAAATGAGAACTGACATGATATATATATATATATAAAGCTTTCCTTATTAAACATAAATGGAAGGGAATCATTTGATTTTATCAATTACCCTTCTCTTTGCCTCTTTAAAGATAATCATTAAAATAAGATGCCAGTATATCTTGAAGTTATCAACCTTCTCCTTGAAAATCGGGCTTTTATCAAAAACTTAGGATGTTTGCATTAAAAAAAAATCAGTTTGAATTTTAATTATGTTTTATATTTTTAAAAGCTAACATATTTGTATGATCTACAATCCCAAAGGTAGAACCAGATATACTGTGAAAAGCCTCTTTCACACTTTTGTCTTCCAGCCATCCTGCCCACCCCCCCACAGCACTGAACAATGGCTTCTAGAGTCTTGTGTACCCTCTCAGAGACATTCTAAGTACAGTCTATATGAGAACATCCTTGTATTATTCTTCCTCTGTCCTCTTTTACATAAGCAATGGCATACAATGCATGTCTTTTTATCTGGGTGTTTTGTTTTGCTTTTTTTCCTACTTAAAAACATATCTTGAAGCAGAAAGCAATAAGAGAAGCTTGGGGAAAACTGTCCTCCAGAGAGATGTCTATTAAATGGGGTAAAATTGGCAAAATCTTATCAGTCAAAATCTCTGGAGGTTGCTCCATGTGCTTATAACAAATTGAAAAAAACATATTCAGCAAATCTACAGAAATGTAGTAAGAACAGAGAGAAGCTGTGGCATTTGAATTGGGGACTGAATCTACCCTCCCACAGCTCCATATTGTGGGAAAGTTGCTCCAGAGGGCTTGGAAGCCCATGGGCAACCCTTATCCCCCCCAGATCCCCCCCCCCCCGCCCCCGCCCCAGTAGAAGAGCTATTCCCAGTAGATTCAGCATCCAGTGAGCAGGACCACTACCTCACTGCAGGAGTCCTGTACTTCATGGGCCAGACTGTGGTAGGGTGGTAGGGAAGAATGGAAGAATGTGGAAGAGGTTGTTTCCCCTAAGCTTTTGTCATTTAAAATCCCAACCTCAGCCTGGGCAGGAACACAAAGGAAACTCCTCCTGACTGGCACCTGACCCCCAACTCCAATGGGTCACCTGATGCCAATACAATAAGCCCCAGGAAATTCCCTATTCACATTCCTGTCCCCACCCTAGTGAATCTGGTACCCCAATACAAAGAGCATGGGGAATTGCCTTCTTGTCCCACCCTAAACCAAGCCTATATAACCCAGACCCTTTCTTCAGCCCACCGCCATTTTCTGCCCTGAAAATGAGCCACACCAGGGTTCCACCAATTGACTCCACCACTAAATACTGAATTAGAAAAGCCCATCTAAGGTTTGCTTCCCGTCTCCGCCTTCGTCATGTGTACATCATCTGTCTTTACAGGCAGCAGGTGGTAGTAGTGCCTGTTTCTCCACCCCAACATAGAAAGGATCTGGTAAGGCTGAGGAAAGTCCAGCCCCTAGTTTTCAAAGCATTGACTTATGGATGAACTGCTCTGGTGAACTTCCGCAGCTCCTAACTCCTCTAGCTTCCCGAGTTTGAAGAGCTCTTCCAGGTAGATTCGGCAGCTGGAAATATTGGCCAATTCCACCCCCAGCTTTGGGCTGCAGATACTCTATATTGGAGGGTGGTGGCACAAAGTTTTATCTCCATGGAGATCCTCCTTACTAAGCTCCTGCTTAGCAAAGAAGATCTCCATGGTGCAGTTGGAGATGCATCATTTCCCCGTCCAGTTCCATAGTATAAAGTTTCTGCCAGGAATAGGTGGGAGCTAGCCTCAAAACTGGTAACACAGCCAGGCCCTGTGGTGCAGGCCTGTAACCCCAGCTACTCCAAAGACTGAGGCAGGAGGATCACGATTTTGAGACCAGTCTGAACAGTTCCCACCAGGGAACAATTTCTGCTCCCAAGTCATTATTGAAAACAATAGAGCAATCAAGTAACTGGTAGTGGAGAATTACAACTGGATTGTAATCCTAATGAGGCCGACTAGCCAGAAGCTTAATCAAGGAAAGTGCAGAGAGACCAGTTAAACCCATCCCAGGTGATCAGGAGCTCAGTGCAAATCCAAGGCTGATTCCTCTGAAGAGCAGATGGGGGAATTCTGAGCTACTAGTCTCTAACAGACCTTAGGGTGGATCTCACAAACTCCCTGAATGATAAAAGCAGTCTCCAAGTCATACACAGATCCAATGGTAAAAGAGGAACACCTTTCTGGTTCAGGGGACCTAAATACAATCTCTGACAAATTAGGAGTTTTCTGATCCCCAGGTTTTAAAGACGAAATTGAGGGGAAAAAAGTTTTGAGTCAACATCAAAGGCTGCACACATGTACAAGGAAAATAGATGTCATTGAATAGCCAAGCCAAGCCACTAAACAAGTAACCCCAGGGTGGGGAAACCACTATCCAGAGTTGCTACAATATATTAAAATGTCTCATTTATAACAAAAGTTAAGTGACACACAAAGAAACAGGAAAGTGTGACTCATAAGAGGGAAAACCATGGACAATAGGAGCTGCCTTTTTAAGTCTGCAAATGTTAAGCAAAACAGAAAGACTTCAAAGCAGTTACTATAAATATGTTCAAAGAACTAAAGAAGGTAGAACATGGTGGCATCATGGTGGCACGTGGCTATAGTTCCAGCTTTTTGGGAGGCTGAGGCAGGAAGATTGTGTCAGGTTGAGGAAGATGACTTAGGAACAAAGGACCAAACAGCCCTGTGGGCACTAAAGAAACACCAATCAGGCATCGATGGAACCGCCTGTCAATCAGAGGGGTCTCCTGGCCAATCCTGGATCTCAGCCAGTTCCCCTCAACCAATAACCAATTCCAGTGGGACAAGGGACTCTTTTTTTTTTTTTAAAGAGAGAGAGAGAGAGAGAATTTTTTAATATTTATTTATTAGTTCTCGGCGGACACAACATCTTTGTATGTGGTGCTGAGGATCGAACCCTGGCCGCATGCATGCCAGGCGAGCGCGCTACCACTTGAACCACATCCCCAGCCCACAAGGGACTCTTAAAAACCCCTTTTCCTGTCTCAAGCCCTCCCTTCCTTCCCTAAGCCCCATAAAATTCCAGTCTGGTCGAGCCCCCAGGTGGTTTTGAAGCCAGATTTAAAGTTAGGTAGTCAGTGTAGTTAGGTAAATCGGGTCTAATATCGAGTGAAATCTAAAATGGAGACCATGCGGAGAATGACTCCGGGAAAACACAGGACAACTCATGGAATGTTAATGAAGTCCCTAAAAGGCCCTAGGCCAAAGTCCACCTCAAAGAAATGTTAATGAACAGCCCCCAGCAAAAAGGTGCTGACTCAGAAGTCCTTCCTGACCAGATTACTTCTTTGGCCCACCTGTGTCCCACCCCTCGGGCCTTCCAACCTACATTCCATCACCAAAACTATAAAAAGGGGAAACAACCGCACTTCCACGGATTCCACCTCTTGGGTCCCCTTCTTCCTCCGGGAGAAGTCTTTTCTGCTGTCCTTTAATAAACTTCTAATTTCTACTATTCTTCAACATTGGGGAAGCAAGGACTCGTCACCGGTCAACAGCGGTAACAGTTTCTTCTCAGACCCCACTCCTATCCACTCTGTCGGGTGTTCTCCCTGGGAGGGAGTGGAATCTCAATAAAGCCTTGTTCAGCAGCCTTTTAAAATCTGCCTCCTTTTGGTTGCCACCATTGCCTGACCTTACAGCAATTTCAAGGCCAACCTGGGCAAATTAGTGAGACCCTGTCTATAAATAAATAAATAAATAAAAAGGGCTAGTTTAGTGGTAGAGGGTCCTTGGGTTCAATCCCCAGTACCAATAAGTATATAAGTAAATAAAATGTCTAAAGAATCAAAATAAGTTATGATAATAATGTTTCATCAAATACAAAATATAAAAGAGATGGAACAAATTAAGATTTTTAGAGTTGAAAAACATAACAGAAGTGGAAAAATTCACTATAGGAACTCAACAGTAGATTTGAGCTGGCAGAAGAAAGAGTAAGCAAACTTGAAAACAGATCAATAGAGATCAGAGGAGCAAAGAGGAAAGAAAAAGAAAGAAAGAACGTAAGCTTCAGAGGAATATGGGACACCATTAAACAAAACAACTATGCATTATGAGTGTACCAGAAAGAGAGGAAGTAACAGGAAAAAAAAAAAGATCAAAGAATTAATGGCTGAAAACTTTCCCAAATCACTGAATATAGTCTACACTTCTAAGGAGCTCACTTAATTCTAAATAGAATTAAAACAGAGAATAGCCAGTGCGGTGGTGCACGCCCGTAATCCCAGTGGCTCAGGAGGCTGAGGCAGGAGGATTGGCTCAGGGGTAGAGTGCCCCTGAGTTCAGTCTCCAGTACACCCCCCTCCAAAAAAGATAGCCATACCTAAACATCATAGTCAAAAGGTTGAAAGCCAGCAATAAAGAGACAATCTTGAAAGCTGCAAGAGAAAAATGACCCAGCACACACAAGGGAACCATAATAAGGTGAGTTGACTCAGTTCCTATAAGCTGACTTCTCATCAAAAACAACGGGGGACAAAAGGCCATGTTCAAAATTGTTCTGTCCAGTCAAACCTGAGGGTGGAGTTGCACTGAAAGCAGTGGCAGAGGAGTCCTCAAAGGGCCACTGGGATTCCAGAAAAGAAGCACTAAACATCAGGGTGATCAGTCCAAAGCATCTCTGGTGGAAATTTGTTTTGGGGGTCTGCTGCTGTTCTCATCACAGATAAGGAGACACAGTTTACCTAAGTGTGTCTATGACAAAGGGATCAAGGTGTGGCATGCAAAGGTGAGCTTAAGGAATTTGGCTCAGGGTCAGGGTCAATTTCCTTCAGGATTTTATGCAAGAACCTGAATACCTTTAAGAGTAGAAATGTTCTAGGGCCTGGCTTGGGTTCAAGGCCACTGGGTAAATCATGCAACTGGTAGGGCCACAGAATAGTCAAGGTGCTCTGTGTTTTTCTGGCCTGGACAGAGAAAAAATTGGTGGAGGTTGGGGGTGGGTTCTATAAGAGTGAAGAAAAAAAAATCCAAACCTGTGATCAAAAATCTTACATCTAGTAAAACTATCTTTTAAAAACAAAAAGAAATAAAGACATTCCCAGATAAACTAAAAACAGGGAATCCATTGCTCTGACACATACTTCTCTACTACAAAGCAACAGTAATCAAGATAGTATAGTGCCAGTAAAAGGATAGATCAATGGCATCGAAATGTGAGCTCAGAAAGGAACTTATTATGAGTCTGTGGTCAAATGATTTTTGGAAACAGTGTCAATACCACCCAAAGAAGAAAGACTAGACTTTTTAATAAGTGGTGCCTACGAGACGTAGCCACATGCAACAGAATGAAATTGTATTCTTACCTTATACCGTATACAAAGCAACTCCAAATAGACCAAAGGCATAAATATAAGAGGTGAAATTATAAAAAAGGGAAAACAGGAATAAATCTTCATGCACTTGAATTAGGCAATAATTTGTTACACAAAATATAAGGGAAACAAACAAACAAAAAACCTGATGAACTAAACCTCAATAAAATTAAAAACTTTTGTGCCCACGAATGCCATCAAGAAAATAAAAATATAAGAGTGGGAAATATATTTGTAAAATATATATCTGATATGGCACTTGCAAATATATATCAAGAACTCCTGTGACTCAATAAAAACACAGGTAACTTGGTTAAAAAATGGGCAAATGATTTGCATAGACATTTCTTTAGGGAACATACACAAATTGTAAGAGATACAGAAGAAATGCTTAATATCAATAACCACAATAATCACAGAAATGCAAATCAAAATCACAAGGAGATATCACCTAATAGCCATAAGAATGGCTATAGTAAATATGATGGGTAATAATAAGTTTTGGTGAAGACCTTAAGAATTTAAAACCCTTATACTTGGCTGCTGGGAATGAAATTAGATGTTTACCTCAGAGAATCAAAGACACGTTCACACAAAAACTTATACACAAATATTCATTAGCAATACTATTAAGTAACAAATGGAAACAACCAAATGTCTATGAGCCAGTACATGAATGGATAAATAAAATGTGGTATAAACATATACTGGAATATTATGTGGCCATAAAAGGGAATGAAATGTTGACACACGCTATTGAAGCCAGAATTAAAGACAGGCAGTTAGTGTAGAAGAGATGATTGGGTCAGATCCAGAAGATGGAGGCCAATATTTGAGACGGGAAAATTGAAAACTGCACCTGAGAGATTGGAATGTTCACCTTTCCAAAGCCCTTTGATACTACCACTCCCAAATGAAGGGACTCCTGAGCAGACAGAGAGCTACTGATCAACACCCCCTGGGCTGCTGTTTCCTTCCTGCCTAGTCACTCAACCTTGGCCCTTGCAGTCCACCTGCTCACCCCCTGGCCATTCCACCAACATCCCCCAGTCATCCCTGCAGGATGGGGGAAATGAACAAGTTCAGGGAGAAGAATGCAGGAGAACAAGGGAAACTTTAGACATATAAAAGGGACCTGGACTTCCACATGCCACCGATTCCTGTCTTTGGGTCCCCTTCATCCACCCAGAAGTCTGTTGTACTATCCTTTAAATAAAGCTCCTTACTTTCTACTCTACGCCTGCCTTGACGTGCTTCTCTGGTGTTATACTTCAGTGTTTGAGGAAGCAGGACTCATCAGGTAATCACTTTCACTACTTCATGGATAAACCTTGAAAACATTATGATAAGTGACAGAAATCAGACACACAGGGCCAAAAATTGTGTGATTTTATTATATGAAATGTCCAGAACAGGCAAATGTATAGACACAAAAAAGAATTAGTGGCTTCCTTGAGCTGGATAGGAGGGTAGGAGTGGGAGAATGTCTGGTAATGGGCACAGGGTTTGCTTTTGGAGTGACTGTGATAATGTTCACACAACCACCTAAATAGACTAAAAATCACTGAGCCATGCACTTTAAATGGGTATATTATGGTATGCGAAATAATGTCAATGAATACAGATAGTTTACTTGTATGTGGCTCACACTCTCTCATGAGAAGACTCAAGTTCTTGGCAGGGGCTGTAGTCATCTGAAAACTTGATGGGGCTTGAGACTCTAATTCTCCATAGGCTGCCCAGTTTGTGTTGGCTTTGAGCAAGTGGCCTTAATTCATTATTCCTTGCCAGTTGACTATTTCCATGAGGCTCTCTGATTATCTGCAAACTTGGCAGCCAGCTTTCCTCAAAGTGAGCCATCTAAGGGAGCAAGGTGGAAAGTACCTACATTCTATGTCCAAGTCTCCTATGCCACACAAGGTCATTTAATCAAAATCCTATTGCATAAGGGTGTGAAACCAAGAGGAAAGAATCATGGTGGTCCTCTTGGAAGCTGGTTCCCAAAAGTGGGAATTAAATTCTGCTGCCTTCATAGTGACTTCAGCTTCCTCAGCTCACTAGTCATAACAAGTACTCAACACCACCCTAATTAAAGACACTGTACCACTGTGATCCCTGAGGCCTAGGGAGCAGCCATTTGAGTTTCTACTGAGGATCTGAATATGCGTATATGCACATACATACACAAGCATAAACATGTTATTTTTTAAAAAGTCTGAAAGTAATGGATCCTCCTAGAGAAATAAATTTCCAGCACAAGTTAAATATGAGAAACCTCATATGGTTTTTCTTTTTTTCCCAAATAACCATTTACTATGACATTTACTTGGCAAAAATATTACTCCATAGGAAATGCCTTTCTCTGCTGCAACTCTCTGATTAGGAACATAGAGGCCCCAGTTCCTCAGGCTGAGGAATCATGAAAAACACAAAGAAGGCCCTGATGCCAGTCCCCCAGTGATGTTTTCAAATCAATTTATTGGCACCTGCTTGTATCAGGCTGGTTCCCTATCAATTTATCAGTATTTCCTGGAGTAGCTCAATTAGTTAGGGTTTTGGAAGAAGATGGGTAATTTTGTGATGATCTCCAAGAGTTCATATGTAAGTGAATTTTTCCCCACATAATTTCCTGGGGAGACATCAAGCCTGGGCAGTTTATATGCTGACCGGAAGAATGTTGCTTTGCCCATTGTGCATGAGGATCATCTTCTCTCTTACCAAAAGCAACTGAAAATAAATCAAAAGTTTCTGGCAGAGGGAGAAAACACAGAAGTACCCATTAATGAATGGAAAGTTCAGGAGATGCTTAGATGCTGGGACCTCAGGACTATGGTTGATGGATTCCCCTTAGCACCTGACATCAACATGAGACCTTGACTCTCCTCAAGAATTTTTTTTGTTCATCAAAAATCTCCCCCAATAAGACTGCTGGTGAATCCAGTTTTTTTTCATATCACATCAGTGTCCCTGTGGTGGGATTATGGTTTGGATATGAGGTGTCCCCCAAAAGCTCATGTGTGAAACAATGCAGGAATGTTCATAGGTACATGATTAGATTATGACAGCTGTAACCTAATCAGTGGATCAAACCATTTAATGGATTAATAATTTAAGTGGATTCATGAGTGGTAACAGTAGTCAGGTAGGGTGTGGCTAGAGGAAGTAAGTTACTGGGTGTGTGCCCTTGGGGGTTATATTATCCCTGGCTCCTTGGTGTCAAGCTCTCTCTGCTTCCTGGTTATTATGTCCAGAGCTACCTTCCTCTGCAACACCCTTCTATCATGGTGTTCTGCCTTACCTTGGGCCCAGAGCAATGGAGTCAGCCAACCATGGACTGAACCTCTGAAACTATGAGCTAAAATAAACTCTTCCTCCTCTAACTTGTTTTTGTTGGCCATATTGGTCACAGTGACACAAAGCTAATACAGAAGGGGAGAAGGGAAACAAACCTGGGCATTAGAGCTGTCTGGCCCAATGCTGGTTTTTCTTGTTGTTGTTTTGTTTTTGTTTTTTGCTATGGACAAGTGATGTCTCTGCAATAGGCCTCATTCATATTCTGAAAACGGACAGCTCAGAGGTTTCTAGACCTTCAGATCTTACTGACAGCAGGGACTTCCATGCAGTGATTGTTTTTTAAAAATAAAGATTTTTTAAAACAAAAAAAATAGCATTTATAATGATTATAATTTTCTTATAAAGAATGTTACACACCAGACAAGAATGAAAATGCACATCTCTAAACAAACGGATTCCTTAAAATAGAAAAAAAAAGATTTTATGAAAAACTTTATATTCTTACTGTTTCATTTCTTTACAAACCTTTGAAAAGAGCAGTGTTTGAGAGTTCAGGCACAGGCTCTGCAGGGTCCCTTCTGCTTTCACATCTCAGGCCTCTCTGACAGTGTGTGGGACTGCAGTAGTGTTGACCTAAGGCCACAAGGCCTCCCAAGCAGGCTGTGGGGAACAGGGCTACTGGAGGTAAACCAGGGATTAGCATGGCGTCAGCCACTCAGGGTCTTCCCCTCAGGGCACCCTCTGACACCCCATGCTTACTGTCAGGTCATCTCAGAGGTGTTAGTAACTGCTAATGGTGCTAAATTTTACTTGTCCAAATTTTTTCATTTTATTAGGAAATTTTTGAAGGTAAAAATACCTTAAGTCTGCACCCAATGTGCCCTTTCACCTATTGACGTGCCTCACCTGCACCACATCCTCTTCAGTGTTGCATGGTGCTGCTCCCATCCTCCTGGGGGCGATAATTTACCACTGTCCACTTAAAATCAATTCCATGGGCTACAAGGCCACATGGCCCAAACCCCTATAGCCACTGACCAGTGCTACTGAGTAAGTTGTGTCTCCCTCCCAGATTTATATGTTGAAGCCCAAACTCCTAGTGTGATTATATTTGGAGATGGGACCTTTAGGAAGTAATTTAGGGATAGATGAGGTCATGAGGGTGGGCTCCCATGATGGTACCGGCATTCTTCTAAAAAGAGACAATGGAGAGCGTCATTTCTCTTGCTCTCCTCCCCACCCACCATTCCTCTCTTTCTCCCTCTCCTAGTACTACATAGCACACAAAGTCCATGTAAGGCAGTGGCCAGGAAGATGACCAGGTGGGTCACTCAGCTTGAAGTATGGCACATCATTCCTCAGCCACATGGAGTCACAATAGAAGTAACAGCCCCACTTCTTGAGTCACATAGAGCAACAGCAAAGGTGACATGGTGATTCTCCAAAAGATAATTGAGGGAATGTATTCCTGGAAGAAAAAACAGCATGTCCAATCTAGAGAATTACCCATGGTCATCAAAATGGTTGAACCACAATCTAAATGAAGGCTTGGTACAAAAATTGAGGCAGTATAGTGACTTGAGTCCCCATCTGCCCTTAGTAGCTGTATAACTTTCTGGAAGTTACTTAAGCCTTTCTGTTGCTCAGTTGTAGAGTGGGAATAATGTAACCTGTCTCATAGGATCTGCATGGGGATAGAATTAATTAAAATACTTCCTGCCATATATTGAATGCTGGTTGCTATTGTGGTTAGTCTTTTGTAAGGTTCTGCAAGCTAAGGATTGGGCAGTTGGCCAATAATACACAAACCAGTAAGAGGGGGTTATGAAAGCAAGGCTTTAGTCAGAATGCAGACCCGCAGACCCCATCTCAGAGGCAGTGCAATGACCAGAGTGAACCCGTGTGTTGTCTTGGGGTCACAAGCTTGATGGGAGGGGTGTGGGCTGGCTTCTGGGGTTCTGATGGGAAGTTAGGTACCCCTGAGGAGGTACTTCTATTTTTCCAGCTAGATTCCACCAAAAGTAGTCTCCTGTCTACCTCAGTTTTGAAATCTGCTCAGAAAGGTTTGAGGCCATCTGGAATCTGAGCGTGAGCAGTTCTTGTTATGGTAAGGGTATCTTTGAGGAGATTTTTGCCTTCCTCCAAGTAAACAGTTTCTGTGATCCAGGTACTCTGGAATCACAAAGGAGTTTGTGAACGAACACAGAGAGATGACAGAAAAAGCACAGCCCAATACAGAATATGTGACAAGTACAGAGTACAGTGGAAAATGCGCCAAGGCAGGAGGTTCAGTCAGCTTTTTCTGGTATTGTGACTAAAAGACCTGACAAGAAAAATTTCAGAGGGGGAAAAAGTTATTTGGGGGCTCAAATTTTCAGAGGTCTCAGTTTATAGACAGCCAGCTCCATTCCTTGGGGCTTGAGGTAAGGCAGAACATCATGGCGGAAGATTGTGGTGGAGGAAAGCAGCTCACATGATGATCAGAAAGCAGAGGGAGAGAATCCACTGCAAGAAATAAAATATATACTCCAAAGGCATGGCCCCAATGCCCGCCTCCTCCAGCCACAGCCTGCCTGCCTTCAGTTATCACTTAGTAAATCCCCACCAAGGGATTAATCCCTCATTGGATTAAAACTGGTGTAACCCCATCATTTCTCTTCTAAACCTTCTTGCATTGTCTCACACATGAACTTTGGGGGACACCTAATATCTAAACCATAACAGCAGGTGAACTCACATCTGGGTGAAGACTTCCTGGGGAAAAGAACGAGAAATTGGATGACTCAGCAAAGCATCTGTCTTTGAAAAGAAGCCCTGTTTGATGGGGACACTGAGACAGCCAGAGCAGAGTAGCTTAAAAGTGCAGAGAAGTGAGGGGTCGAAAGAAGCGGGAGGCTGGACTGGCTACTGCTTTGTGGAGAGTTTGGGATGTTTGTCTCTGTGGTTCTCCTGGGTTTAATGTGATTATTCCTGCACTTGAGCATCTATCTGCCAAGTGTGTTAAGTGGAAAGAAAGTGATAAGATTCTGGAGCCCTGACTTTAACATTTTGAGAGAAAATGATTTCTATTCTGCTGGACTTTCAATGATGTAGGAGAGTAAAGCAAAGTAGGGTTTGGGTATATAAGCTCCAAAACACTTCTCAAACATCTTTGATCATAGAACAGCAAATCCACCAGCAAGAAGATATGATCTAGGAAACATGGGATTCAATATGCTGGGGTAGGGGGTGGGGGTTCCTTAGGACAATGGCAAAGAAAAATTTCAGAATATCAACTGAAAAACCAGCCTCTATCTCAGAGCAAAGCCTGTCCAAGAAAGGGACATGACCTTTGTCCTTGGAAAGACCCACAGAGCGCTCCTAGGCACATTCCCACCCTGCTAAATTGTTTATTTACAAATAACAGGAGAGATCTGCTGCGCCAGGTGTCCCTGACTCAGTCAGGCTAGGTGGGGATCCATAGCAACCCCCTAGCAGCACGAGACAGGGAAATACCTGGGATGCCAGATAACCCTCCCAGTAGTTTATGGTGGTTGATAACGTGTTGGGAAACCATGTAATTCAGCATGAACACCCCTTTTGGCTCAAACCAATCAGTTCAAATGAATACCCCTTTTGTAGTAACCAATCACCCCTACCCAACTTGTTCCCGCCAGTGAATGTGCTAATCATGTTTTAGAGTTGTTATTTGATTTTCCCGCCGTGTGTGATGTTTTGCTAAGAGATGCTATGATGTATGTGGGGGTCCCTGCCTTCTCCAAAGAATGTATAAAACTGCTGCAAACCCTGGGCTCGGGGCCTCTCAGCGTCACCAGTTGCTGTGTGTGCGTGCGGAGGACCGAGCTAGCTCGCAATAAACACCTCTTTGCTGCTTACATCGATCTTGGGTCTCTGGTGGTCTTTTGGGGGTCCCGAATTCGAGCATAACACAACTATGCAACAAAGAACACCCAACCCAGATTGCAGTAGGTGGGAAGGCTTCAGGAGATCTGTTTTCAAGAATCTGAAATCATTAGAATGCTTCATGTTCCTAAATATTGAGGGGGAAGACTTCTGTTTTCCAGTTTGGTAGGTAAGGATCTTAGAAGTCACCACTCCTGTCCTAACAACAAGCAAAAACCTGAACAAGTTAAAAATCAACAACTCTTCTTAGATACATCAGAGAAGGAAAGCTACCAAAGTCTGCCCCCTAAAGTCAAGAGACAGACAGGTGGGTAGAGAGATTCAGAGATAACCAATCATTTTTTAAAAAATTTTTATTTATTTTTTTTTAAAGAGAGAGAGAGGTAGAGAGAGAGAATTTTTAATATTTATTTTTTAGTTATCGGCGGGCACAACATCTTTGTTTGTATGTGGAGCTGAGGATCAAACCCGGGCCGCACGCATGCCAGGCGAGCGCGCTACCGCTTGAGCCACATCCCCAGCCCCGAGATAACCAATCATAAACCCACCAGTACCAGGGTAGGAAAACCTGGGCTGCAATTGTTGAATTGCTGGAGGTTCTGTGTGGACAAGGCTGAGCATTAAAGAACTCCAAGGAGACCCAGTCATATGAGGGGCCCACGCATCTGTGAGTTTTACCTCTAAGAGTTTGGCCAGGTCCTCATGGTAAATACTGAGGAAAAGGCCCCTCATGCATCTGACAGTGGGAGGGGAAGAGGTAACATTTAAAGTATGCCAGAGCATGCTGTTCTCCTTAACGCCTTAGTTTCTCAACCAGGATCTAAACTGATGGGTTATCAGAGTCTATCTGACCGGGAGAAGGGAAATATCTTTAGTCCAGCCGGTTCTGGCCTTCTGTTATGATTTGGATTTGGAATGTCCCCTTAGAGGCTCATGTGCTAAAGAGTTGGTCCCCAATACAGCCATGTTCAAAGGGGGGAATTCTAGGAAATGATTGGATAGTGAGGAGCTCTATCCGTAGACTAATCTGGAGATAGCATCATAATTTGATGGCATTATTGGCAGGTGGTATAAATTCTAAGAGGTGAAGCCTAGTTGGAGGAAGTGGTCACTGGGGATGTGCTCTGGAAGGGAGTGTATGTTTCACAGCCCCCTTGCTCTCTCTTTGCTTCCCAGATGCCATAAAGTAAGCGGTTCTGCTCCAACACATGCTCCCCTTCATGATATCTTGCTTTGTCAAATGCTCAAATCAATGGGACCAAGTGACCCATGGTCTAATATTTCTGAAATCACGAATCGAAATAAATTTTTCCTTCTTTAATTTGATTTTCTCTGGTATTTTGTCATAGTGATTGAAATCCAGTTAATAAGAGTCATCTTGTCAAATCCTGACTAAATAGATCCAGACCACAAAGAGATCATTTGCCTCAGTTCCTGAGATAATCCCCATTACCAATGTTTTCTGTGTCTTAATACAATTTACATAATTCTCCCCATCTTGTCTTTACAAATCCTTGCTTTCCTTTGCCTCCTGGAAATGCCTGTGGTATGGCTTGCTATGGCACCACCTATCCCAGATTGCTGTCACTCACTCCAGATAAACCCATTCTCTGTAGAGGATCTCTGTTATTTTAGGTTGTTAAGGGCTTTATTGAAAGAGGATGAAAACAACTGACAGGAAGTATGAAGTTGATTTAATAATAAGAACAAAGAAAGTTAATCAAAATGGAAAATAATTCCAGAAAAATTAGTAGAAATTAAACAAAAAAATTAGTAGAAAACAATTAATCCCAAAAAACCCAGAAAAATTGTTGATAATAAATAATGCTGCATATTTATGATGATAATATTGCAAACACATGAATATTGGTCCGATCAGAAAGGCTTTTGCTTCTAAGGGAATGATGGGGGTTTCACGTGTGTGTTGGGGGTTGATAGAGAAGGGAAGAAAGAGAGTTAAATCCTGGTCATCCATAATAGGAAGTTAACAGGTTATGCCTAAACCGGAAAACTCAAGTAGCAGCAAGATGACAGGTTATTCGGAGATGCAGAGGTCAATTTCAAGAGCATTTGCTGAAAAGTAGCTACCTCTGAGGAACTGAAACTGAGAGGGTGATGGGGCAGAGGGCACGTGCTTTTCTCACAAGTCTGATAGAAATCTCTCTTTATACAATGTGCAACTATGAATAAACATGAAGCTTCAACCGAAAATCAAAGGTGTAGAAGCCAAACAGACTGAGGTTTAAATCTG
Source organism: Marmota monax (assembly GCF_021218885.2). NCBI lineage: Eukaryota > Metazoa > Chordata > Mammalia > Rodentia > Sciuridae > Marmota > Marmota monax. Next base: position 4,848,608 of record NW_026693024.1, on the reverse strand, counting down.
TAAGGAGACATGTTTATTGACACTCACATGGAGCACTTCTGATGCAAGATGGGCAGGTGTCTTCTTTACTGACCAATTCTTTGACACCAGCTGGAATCCAAAAAATTCAACTGCATTCTTGCTACTGCATCAGATCCCATGGGCTAAGGCTCAGTCCCACAAGTCTGCCCCAACTGTGACACTAATACCATCAAGACCTCTTGTACTTCTGGTCAATTGGCTATAAATTAGAGGTTCCCATGACTCTATTTCCTAAAGCAGTTCCTAGGACTCAAGGAAACATTTAACTTATGTTTGTTTTAAAGGATGTAACAAAGATGAAGAGGCATATAGGGCAAGGTGCTGCAGGATCCTGAGCATAGGGGTGTCTAGCGCTGTGGAGTTGGGGTACACCAGCTGTCCTCCACTGGATGAGTTCACTACCCAAAAGCTCACCAAATCTTGCTGTTCGAGAGTTTTCTACAGGCTGAAAATTCCAGTTATCTAATTACTTGGTTTTTCTGGTGAACAGCTTCATCCTTGAAGGTCACCTCAGGATAGGTGGCCTATCCTAAGTCACCTCATTAGCATAAACCCAGGTGTGATTGACAGATGCTCATTATGAACAACAAAAACATGTCTATTCAGGAAATTCCAAAGATTTTAGGAGCTCTGTGCCAGGAAACTGGGATAAAGACCAAATATCTTTCTTATTATACCACAACATTCCAGTTGCAACCTAAACCCCATAGTTCAGATCCACAATTTCTGCATCAGGCTAATAATACAAATATTTTGTATTGCTGTGATTATTAGATGAAATATGGTTTATCAAGTAATCTGGCATATGTTGAAGTCTGAACATGTATTTAACCCCTTCCTACACTGGGGTTCCAATTGGTGACAGAAGCTATTGGTTCACTCCCAGCACATTCAGTCTTGTACCTACCATGGCTGTGGCAGTAGGGAAGTCTTAGGAGAATGTCAGAAGGCTGGTGTGTCTTAGTGCATATTTAGCTCCCAGTTTTGGAGATCCAAGAGCATGGTGTCAGCATTTGCTCAACTCTGGAGAGAGCACTTCTGGTTGTGTCACAATGTAGTAGAGAAGCAGAAAGGGAATGGAACATGTGCAGAAGGGATCACGTGGCAAGGCAGAAAGCCAAACTCAGTTTTTTATAAAATACCTGCTTTCTGGAGATTCAGTCTTATAAGAGCTGCATAATCACTTCAGAGGGTAGTAACCCCATGACTTAACTACAGAACACAGAAGGAAAAATACCCTGTGTTCTCACTTACACGTGGAATCTAGAACAATTGAACTAATAGAAGCAGAAAATAGAATGGTGATTGCAAGGGACCAGGAGTGAAGGGAGTAGGGAGGGGGCATCAAAGGTATCAAAGCCTCAGTTATAAGTCCAATTTTTTTTAGGTTAATTGCACAGCATGCTTAATATGGCTAATAATTAAGTATTGTATATATTATCACTAAGAAAGTAAATTTCTAATGTTCTCACAACAAAAAAAAATGTTAAAATAATTAAAAACCATAACCCAACGTTGCACCCTAGGAATATATATGACTATCATTTGTCAATACATAACAACACAAATAGCAATAAATGTTGCGTTCCTCACAACTAAAACACTCAGGGTCATTCCAGGTGAACTAGGTTGCAAGAAATAATCACACAAGAGATGGAGACACCTTTTTCTTTGGGTCTTGCTCCTCTGACCTTAGGGGTCCATGGAAAGAGAGAGAGAGAGAGAGAGAGAGAGAGAGAGAGAGAGAGAGAGAGAAATCCTTTTATTGGGGAGAAGCCACTCAAATGAGGCAAGGGGTCAGGTTTCAAGGGGTTGAGTCTAGCTTGTGATGTCTGCTGTCAGCAGGCTGACTGACAGCTAGGAAGGCCATGCCTAAAGGTAGAGCAAGAGAAGGGGACACACAAAGGGAGTTTCCATGGAACATTCTATCCCAAAAAGGGCAAAGGGGTAGGATTACAAAAGAATAGGTGAGTGTAGCTCAACCCCAGGGGTATGCCTTCTCAGAAGACTGGCCTTGCTATCCGAGCGGGGGTGGGGTATAAAGACTGAGTCTCGAGTCATGGTACTACCGCTCCAGAGTCATAGCACTACTGCTCCAGACTAGAGTGACCTTTCAGATCCCCGTGGTGCATTAGGACTGGAAGGCATGATAACTCAATGTGGCTCCCCACAAATAATAATAATAATAATAATAATAATAATAATAATAATAAAACAGATGCAGGATTAGATTGTGGTTAGAATATCAACTTCTAAATTAAAGCTGGATTGAAAAACATGACTTGGGCCTACAACCAAAGAGGTAGGGTTCTACTATTAGCACCCCCAAGTCTACATCCTGGAAGTATAGGCCAAAGAGTAGACATCTGGTCAGCCAGAGGTTCCTTAAATCTGATTATGCATCACTAGAGGGTCTTGTTGGCACACATGTTCTAATTCAGTAGACCTGTGATGGAACCCGAGACTCTGCTTCTTAACCATCTCCCAAGTGCTGATTCTGGGCCAAGGATTTCACCTCCAGTAGTAAGGACCTGTTTTCCACTGAAGTGTGTGTCCTGGACCCAGAATCAAGCATGTGTCCTGGACCCAGACCAGGTGTGCTTGTTGCAAGGAAACTCAAGAGGAGGGATAGAGGGAGGGTGTCCAGCATTTGTCTAATCTGACTGGGGAGCTTCAAAACACCATATCTACATTCTGTCCCCTGAGATCTGGCTCTGGGTGCTGGGAATTGAGAAGTTTAAAAGCTTCTCTGATGATTCTAAGAGACCAACATTGGAACTCACCATCCTGGAAAGCCAATGTTGGTTGGACAAGAATTCTGAGAAGTATCCCTCCTAGAGTCCATGCTGGGACTAGGGTAAATTGAGAGGGGTATATGCCTTGGGCTGTAAGGTTAAAGGAAAGGGGCACCTAAAAACTCAGTAGCTGAGATGAATAATATTTTAATATAATCTCTTTTTAAAATTAAAGTTAACAGTCACAATCAATGAAATATAAAAATTTTAGAAGACGACAATCTGAAACAGTGCTTTGTGGAATCAACCATATTGGAGCTTTTGTCAAAAAGGAAATTGATGAACTTTTAGGCCATGTACTCAATTTCTATCCTCCTAACCCCTTGGGCTAATCAACCAGCTAAGGAAACCAGAGGTGGGGCTGCTGTCTCACCTATGTGAGCCCCCTCCCCTCTCCTAACCACTTATCCTGGGAGTAGTGATGGGCAGGTATACCCCTGGCCTCAGACATTTCATAACTGGGTCATAGCAAACCTTTCAATAAAGTAACCAAGACCATAAGAAGAACAGAAGACATTTATTGAATTCTAAGTGTTTTACAAATAGTCAATTTACTCCTCACATCAGTGCTTATGAGGTAGGCACTACTGTCATTTCCTTTTACAGGTGGGAAAACCAAGGCACTTAAATTTATTAAGCTTACCCAAAAGTACACAGTAAGAAGCAGAAGCAGGAAATCAAATCCAGTCATTTCTGGCTCCAAAGTCCATCCTTAGAGCTCTTGGCCCAAAATGTACTCTTTACTTTATCACATAATGTACAAAAGGGCCATGCAACGAAGCCATGAAGCAGTATTAAAAAAAAAAAAAAAAAAATATATATATATATATATATATATATATATATATATATATATATATATATTTAAAAAACCAATCAAGTAACCAAAGAATAACATCAGTCACAGAATGACCAAACTGAATAATGGGACCCCTTTGTCTTTATTAAATTTCAGGTAAGAAATTAAGCTCATCAAACGATGTTAGAAGTTACAGGGTCTAGGAATCTGAGTATTTCCTATTCTGATGAGTCTTTCCTGGCACGTGCAGAAGGACGCCAGGGGCCTTGGCGTGCCCATCATCGGATGGTGTACTTGTCCCACTTCTTCTCGGGATCGTAGGGCTCCCAGCGGCTGGCGGGGAAGATGTGCTTGTTCTTCTCATACCAGCTCCGCAGAACCACTTTGCCTGCGTGAGACTCGTCCTTCTCCATGGTGGCATCGCTGAGCAGCCTCACGTCATCGTGCACGTCGAAGTTGAAGAGCGGACCGCTCTTGCCCCTGGCCTTGGCGATGATGAAATCGTAGAAGGTGTGGTAATGGGGCAGGATGAGGTCCTCCTTGATGTACATGAGCTGCTCCACGCCGGCCGAGCGCAGCTCGCGGAAATCCTTGCGCAGCCCCTGCAGCGCCTTTTTCAGGAACTGCTGCACTGTGCTGCCTTTGTTCATGCGCACGGTGCGCCGGTGCCCCGAGCCGTCCCAATAGCTGAAGGTGATCTCCATCTCCTCGCTCTTCACCTTCTCGCGCTTGGCCTCCCATTCCTTGCGCAGCTCCTCTCGGAGCCGGTTCTCCTCCTCCTCGCGGTCACGATCTGGCAGGAAGCTCGTGTCCACGTCGGGATTCTTGCCCAGGTTCTTCTTGCTCTTGCTGGCCTCAGCCATGCTGCCTTCATTGAGGTCATCGCCGCGGTCATCGCCGCCGCCGTCGTCGACCGTGAAGGACAGGTTGGAAATCTTGCGCTTACGCTCCAGCCTGCGTTCCTTTTCGCGCAGCAACTCCAGCTGCAGCCGGCGCTCTTCCAGCTGTTCCTTCTTGGCCAGCTGTATCTCGCGTTCCCTCAGGAGGGCCTCCTGCTTGGCCTTCATGTCGTTCAGGGTGACCAGGCCCACCGTGCTGGACTTGAGCTCGGCCTCCACGGCATCGTAGTGAGCCGAGAACTTTTTGTCCACCTTCGACTTCATGATGGTCTCTTCAGCGATGCGCTGCTTCAGCACCTCCATCTGTTCCTTCTGCTTCTCCCGCTTCTTGATCAGGTGCATGGCCCTGCCAGCCTCCCGCATGGTGCCCTTGTATTGCGCCATGCCTGGTGCTCAGCACAGCTCAGGCTATTTCAGTCCAGTTCCTTTCTCACACCTTGGAGTTTCTGCGCTAATTCATGAATTCTGCAGCAATGAAGAAAAAATACATGAATTTGAAAGACACCCACATAGCATCTTTATTCATGGCCTAAACCAGCACCTTATAAAAGAACTTTCTACCATGTGCTGACCCGGAATGGTAACCAATCAAGTGAGACCACTGAACGCTGGAAATGCAGCTAAGCTAGAGTCATCAAGATACTGCCTTTTCTCTTTTATTTCTGTTAATTTAAATAGAAGGAGCTACTTGTGACTACTGGGCAGTGCAGGGCTACATTCTGGGAACTGCAGGTGGAGAGGGATGGTCTACAGAGCAAACCCTTTGTGCATTGATATTGGTTCAGGTGCCCAGTCAAGCACAGAAAAGAAAGAACCAGAGCATGAAGAGAGCCTCAGCCTCAGGGGGAAAAAGAGTTTGAGAGGAAAATGTGTCCCCTGGTGGGGAAGGCTAGCCTGAAGGAAAAGCACCTGTCTCCTCAGTTGGATTGCTCTCCTTCGGGGAGGACATCTGGGTGCCAGCAAGGGGAGAAGAGTCAAGTGGAAGCACCTTCCAGAATGCACTTTTGTTTGTTTGTTTGGTGCCAGGGATTTGAACTCAGGGGCACTTGACCACTGAGCCACATCCCCAGCCTTTTTTTTTTTTTTTGTATTTTATTTAGAGGCAGGGTCTCAATGAGTTGTTTAGTGTTTAGTGTGTCTTTCTTTTTTGCTGAGGCTGGCTTTGAACTCAAGATCCTCCTGCCTCAGCCTGTTGAGCCTCTGGGATTACAGGTGTGTGCCTCTGCACCCTGCCAGAATGCACTTCTGTAGAGGGTGGTGTCCCTGCCTCTTCCCGAGGAATCATTTCTGTAGTGGCTGTTTTTTTGAGTCCACTCAAGTATGCATAAGCCATTGGACCCAGCCTCACTTGCTGTGGGAAGTAAGACACCAGAGGAATCATATACAGTAAAGGAGGGCTAAGTACAAAATTATCTTTTTGGTTCAGCCAAAGCAAATTGAGGCCTCTGTCTGATGTTACTGGAGCCAACCATCTTTCACCAGGACCAGTCTTTTCTTCTTCATCCTCTTCGCAGCTCCATCATCTGATGGATTCCTATGAATAGTGGGCATCCTTCCAACCAATTTTTCCCCACCCCTCCTGTTAGAGTCTGTAAACAAGTCAAAATAACACCTGGCATTTTGCCAGGGGAATGTTAGAGTTAGTAAACAAGTCTGGATGGTGCCTGGCAAAATGCCAGAGGGAGTGGTTTGTGAAGTAACACCAGCGAGCCATTAAGTGTGGAGATTTCTTATTGGTTGACTGCTGTATCTAGTTTATGCTAATTAGATAAGCTGTGTGGAATGTATAAATACTGCTCCTGTCCTGTAATAAAGGGCGCCTACTCCTGCTGTATCAACATACACAAGTTATTCGTCACCCCCCCCCCGCCCGGTTATTTTGCTGCAGCCAGCCGGACTGCGGCACCCTCCCACACTCTTAAACCCTTCCACTGTGCCTTCTGGAATACAGTGCCTTAGCAAACTCCTGTTACCTTCCCTTTACTTTCTGGTTCTATCTGGAGCCCAAATGTTCCCTGAGGATACTTCTTGTCCCTATGGCTCCCTAAAATTGAGGTTCTTTTTCTCTGATATTCCACATCTCAAAATCTAATGTGGGTATACAAGACCTTAAACTATACTGCAGAGCAATAGTAGCAGAAAAAGCATGGTATTGGCACCAAAATAGACTTGTAGACCAATGGTACAGAATAGAGGACACAGAGACAAACCCACATAATTACAATTATCGTATATTAGACAAAGGCACCAAAAACATACATTGGAGAAAAGATAGCCTCTTTAACAAATGGTGCTGGAAAAACTGGAAATCCACATTCAACAAAATGAAATTAAACCCCTGTCTCTCATCATTAACAAAACTCAACTCAAAGTGGATCAAGGATCTAGGAATTAAACCAGTGACGTTGCACCTAGAAGAAAAAGTAAGCCCAAGTCTCCATCATGTCAGATTAGGCCCCAACTTCCTTAATAAAACTCCTGTAGTGCAAGAATTAACATCAAGAATCAATAAATGGGATGGATTCAAACTAAAAAGCTTCTTCTCAACAACAAAAAACAAATAACCAAATCAATAAATGGGCCAAGGAACTGAACAGGCACTTCTCAGAGGATGATATACAATCAATCAACAAATATATGAAAAAATTTTCAACATCTTTAGCAATTAGAGAAATGCAAATCAAAACTCCTCTTAAAATTTCTTCTCACTCCAGTCAGAATGGAAGCTATTAAGAATACAAACAACAAGGGCTGGGGACGTGGCTCAAGCGGTAACGCGCTCGCCTGGCATGTGCACAGCGCTGGGTTCAATCCTCAGTACCACATAAAAATAAAATAAAGACATTGTGTCCACCGAAAACTGAAAAACAAATATTAAAAAAATTCTCTCTCTTCTCTCTCTAAAAAAAAGAAGAATACAAACAATAATAAGTATTGGTGAGGATGTGGGGAAAAAGACACACTCATACATTGCTGGTGGGACTGCAAATTGGTGCAACCACTCTGGAAGCAGTATGGAGATTCCTCAGAAAACTTGAAATGGAACCAGCTATCCCACTCCTTGGTTGATACCCAAAGGACTTAAAATCAGCATACTACAGTAATGCAACCATGTCAATGTGCATAGCAGCTCAATTCACAATAGCTAGACTATGGAACCAACCTAGGTGTCCCTCAATAGATCAATGGACAAAGAAAATGTGGTATATATACTCAATAATACATTACTCAGCTTTAAAGAAGAGTGAAATTATGGCATTTGCCAGTAAATGGTTGGAGTTGGAGAATATAATGCTATGTGAAGTTAGCCAATTCCCCAAAACCAAATGCGGAATGTTTTCTCTTATATAAGGAAGTTGATTCATGATGGGGTTGGGGGGAGCATTAGATGAACACTAGATAGGGCAGACGGGTGGGAGGGAAAGGAAGGGGGTATGAGGATAGGAAAGATAGTGGAATGAGATGGACATTATTATCCTAAGTACATGTGTCGCGACCCCTCGCCGGCAAGGGAAAACACGACACAGGATTCTTCTTTCAGCAGTTTATTCAGGCCTTGTTTCATGTATCATCTTCTAGTGACCCCCCGCCGAGCGCCCAAGCACTGCCTAATAAAGCCTCCCGCATACCAATCCCAAGCTGCCACGTGGATCTCTCTCATAGGGTGGTAAGGGATTGCGCGCCAACTCTCCAAAAAAGGAGTTGTTTATCACAGGCCACAGTGGAAGCCGGCGCCATCTTCTAATGGCGGCCACGGTCTATAAGAATGGCTTACCACATACATGTATGAAGACACGATGGTGTGACTCTACTTTGTGTAAACCAGAGATATGAAAAATTTTGCTCTATATGTGTAGTTCGAATTGTAAAGCATCCTGCTGTCATATATAACAAATTAGAATAAAAAATAAAAATAAAAAGATTAATGTGGAGCTAGAGGTGTTGTTTCAAAAGCATTTCTTTTCTTTTCTTTTCTTTACTATTCTCAGCTCCTCTGAAGCTCATGTCACCTGCTAGTGATTCCACTCACTGTCTTGTTGCTACCATCTCTAGAATTCCCTGTCCTCCCTGAATCCTGAGGATTATTAGCACTTGGCTCGATCACCTTCCTCTTCCATCCTATATCCACTGCTGTCCTGGGTGTCACCAGCACCTTGACCTCTTCCAAGAACCTCTTACCATCACTCACTCACTCCTCTCCCCACGTGGTCACACCCCAGCTCTTACCACTACCATATGGGCCTTACCTTGGAATTCTGAAATCTCCCATCTTCTTTCCCTTCCATTTCTGCACTCTAGTGCTCCAGATCACGGCTGTCTTCTGACAGCCCAAGAGCTCCTGATCCAAAGGCTTGTCCTTCTCCATTATCATCACACCCTCATGTGTTCCTCCCTCCCTCTGCACCGAAGATGGAATCTGTTCCTAACACCTCATGCCCCTTCCCTACCATCCTTCTCACCTGAAAAATCCTAATGCTGGCTCAACCCAGCCCCTGTCTTTTCAGCAACTGAATCTGGGTAACTGACTGTTACTGGAGAAAACAGTACAAAAACAGTAGGAGGTTGGTCTCACTTCAAATTCATGACCTTGTACTACCAAGGGAGACCCTTTTTTGTGCTGGGGATGGAACCCAGGGCTTTGCATGTGCTAGGCAAGTGCTCTACACCTGCAGCTCAGAGGACTCTGCTGTTCTACTCTGCACGACAATGATTTCGTATTTCCTCCCACGTTTCCTCTTATCTTTCCTCCCACTTGGGCTGGGAAACATTTGGCAGAACACTACACAGATATTCTTCAATAATGGAATCCTAGCCTCCTCTCAATGTCATAACATTGAGACTGCGTTCAGTTTGTTAGATCTCTTCTACACAGCAATATCCCCAAATATGTTTTCTGTGTAAAAGGAATTCTAAACTCAAGTGACTCTGAGAAACTCTGAGTTACTATGAGCCTTTAATATGTTTGTTTTCAATGTAGCTCTCCAAGGGATCCTTGCAGGGGGTTACAGCATTTCATGTTTCTATGTAAAAAGTTCGGGATTTTTAAAAAAATGTTTCTACCCCTTTAGGATATCTAACATTTGCCAAAACCAGTGCTTTGTGTGACCTAGAGATTGGAACAACAATGTTTGCCAACCTTCCAGCCAATCTTCTTCCAGCAATGATACCCGTGGGCACTACCTTGGCAAGAACGTCTTTATTGTATGAAGATAAAACATAGTACCTACATACCAAGAGGAAACCATAGGGACCACTCACCAAATTGTCCAAATTAGAAACCTAGGCATTTTTACTCTGGTACACACATAATCAATTACAGAAAAGTCTTATTAGATTTTTATCTCTTTGCCTATCACTTGCCTTAATCCAGGAAATTGGCACTTTTTTCCCCACCTAAAGCCTTCTCACTATTGGCCCAAAAGTACTATATTCTCATTCTTGCCTGTCTTCTGCATGCTGTCTATTGCGATCCTCACAAAAGTCCACCTGATAATGTCACTCTCCTACTTGAAAATCTCCTCCAGCTTTCCCTTGGGAGGATTGAACCAAGATCCCTTTGTCCTATAAGGCCTCTAGGAAGTGAAGCCACTCACCCATTCCCAGCATTCCGTGCCAGGCAAAAGTGCTTTGAATGACACTCTTTCTGGATAGAAGACGGCTTTTCATAACTGCTACCTGTGCAGAGATGCAAAGTGCTGTTCATCCCTGTGCCAACCTTCAGGCTCAGCTCAATGTCACATCCCTTTCTTCTACCCCCACCACCAATCACAGACACATAAAGTTTCCAATACTCTCTTAATTACCTTTGTTTCAATAGACACAAGTCAGATTGCCTGGCCACCTCTTTTTCTATTTCCAGCCACTCACTTTCATCCAATCAATTATAGTAGGCTGTGCCTATTAGACTTGTCCTTTCTCCAGTGTAATCAGAACTTGAATGTCAGTGTAGTTCCTAAATCTCTTCATTCTTCCTCTTAATACCTAGCATTCACCCCCTTAATTAAATTATAGCCTTCAAGCATTGTAGCCAGTACTGGAACTAAAAGGTTTACATGCCTGTAATCCCAGCAGCTTGGGAGGCTGAGATAGGAGGATCGTGAGTTCAAAGCCAGCCTCAGCAAAAGCAAGGTGCTAGCAACTCAGAGAGACCCTGTCTCTAAATAAAATACAAAATAGGGCTGGGGATGTGGCTCAGTGGTAGAGTGACCCTGAGTTCCATCCCTGGAAATCCTTCTCCCCCAAAAGAAAAAAAGGTTTAGCTTGGAACTCTTGGAAAAGCTTAACAAGGAAAAAAAAATAACAAAACGAAACAGAACGAAGCAAATTTATCCCAAGACTCTGACATCCTGATCTGTAGACTTCTCCCCAAGTTCCAAGATGGTAAGCGGTTCTGTGGCTGGATTCTCATTGAAATGTTTTCCAACAAACTAAAAGCTACTGCTTTAAACTGTTTTAGGTATAATCAACAATAGCCAGGATGATAAAAGAGGGGGAGGGAATAGCAATCTGCTCCAATGAGCAGAAAGTACTGAGCAGAAAGTACACAAATTTTAATTTAGAGAAAACACGAACCCCTTCAGCCTTAGTCATAAGGTAAAACAACGACTTGCAAACAGCATCATTTTAAATAATCCCACAAAACTAAAATCTTAAACTATTTTAACTGGAGAAAAAGGAATCTGTTTCTGATGCAAACAAAAACAGTAAGATTTTAAAAAGGAACATTTTTGCCATGGTCAGTTTTTTTTTAAAACTTTATTTATTTTTATGTGGTGCTGAAGATCGAACCTAAAGCCTTGCATATGCGAAGCGAATGCTGTGCCGCTAAGCCATAACCCCAGCCCCCATGGTCAGTTTTTAACTTGCCATCTACCAACTGAATTCTGTTTTAAAATGATTATCCTCCAAGTGGCAGATCCACAATACTGTCCCCTCCAGAGTCAGCCTTGAAATGAAGCAGCTGATAGTAGGCCAGGGCCTGGCCCTTCCCTATAAACCCAGATTGGGTTTAGGGTGAGTCTTGATTGCATCCTCGCTTAAGGACCCCTCCAACACCATCACTGAATTCTAGACTCACTGTCAAAGCAAAGCCACAGGACCTCAAGTCAACCAGATGCCAAAAAGAACTAGTATGTGACCTCTACAGAATTCTGACATTAGACCAGGAGTCCTCCAGGGGATATTTAAAGATGAATATAAAGCTGGAAGTGTTGCTTGGTATAAAGCCAATATCTCAGCATGCTACAGGGTAGGGGGAGGCGCTCTCACATGTTCAGAGACAGGGAAGTGCAAACTATACTAGCTGAGCTTAAATGAACAACCCGTGACTTCTAAATGCATTCTCTGGAGAAAAGGAAATCCAGACCAAGCAAGGGAGAAATTAAACTAAGAGAAGATGTCACAGATTTCAAAATAGATTCTGTACCATGAAGTCACTAAGTTTTGTGAGATCATTTTTTTCTTTAGTTTGTATCAAAGTAGTATATGCTTGACAAAAATAGTTTTTTTTTTAGAGAGAGAGAGAGAGAATTTCTTTTTTTTTAAATATTTATTTTTTAGTTTTTGGCGGACACAACATCTTTGTTTGTATGTGGAGCTGAGGATTGAACCCGGGCCGCACGCATGCCAGGCGAGCGTGCCACCGCTTGAGCCATATCCCCCAGCCCGACAAAAATAGTTTTAAGAGAATGCAAAATATTTTTATACCCTTGGTTTAAAATGAAAAGCAATAGTAAAGGGATTATTTTAACAAACAAACAAAGGCAAGCAATTCTGGTTTATTGCGCTCCTCCCTAGAGGCACCCACTTTCAGTCCTTTTGGATGTTTCTTCTTGTATTTACCTTATTTTAAAATAAGCATTATATTGCTATTTTTGTGATGAAGCAATTTTAGATTTTACTTATTGACTTCTTATTATAGTGGATGAAACTTTACTTTTTCCCTAGGAGAGATCGAAATGTCTAGCAAACTATGTGAAGAAGAGGGTAATTATTATGGAGGTCTGTCAATATCTAAGCCAGATAAGAAAAATGCAAAAGATTAAATTATACTCCAGACCTAATTACGGATATAGTGATAGAAAAACTATCATGCTAAGACAACATTGCTTCATCTACAAGTAAATCATTCATTAATTAGCAGAGCTCTTATCTTCTTTTGGCCATTGTGATCATCACTAAGAATAAATAAACAAATAATAAATTTGGTTCTTATATATTTATTCACTCATACATCCTCATCTATTTTCATAATTATTTCTTCATGTCCATAATCTTTTATCTGCAAAAATGCCTTACAGTTTGTCATGTTTTGGAATTCAGTATTCCAGGCTGGATGGTTTCTGGCAGGTTTGGAGGAATACCTTACTGTCAATCAAACCTTTATTTCTAGAGGGACCTATTTATTCTTTATACATCTAAAATTTTCTTTCATGATCTTGTTTTAAAAACATAAATAAAATAATAGCAAGGATGGGATGCAACTTAGAGGTAGAGCACTTGCCTAGCATGCCCGAGGCCCCGAGTTCAGTTACCACCGCCACCACCACCACCACCACCACCACCTTCACCACCGTACACACACAGAGTAATAATAGCAAACTGAATTCAGAAAGAGAGAGGACAGCTCACCCCTAAAATCTTTACATATAATTTACCATGAGCATCTCAATGCTTGCAGATAAATTTTTTAAAAAAGCAAAATATACCTAAAGGAAACTTCCTTGATAAAAGGTGTTTTTGAGAAGCCAATGTCAAATACCATATTCAACAACATACTTTTATGTTCTTTATGATTTTCTGAAAAAATTATGGGGAGTTTTGTTCTTAAACGACTATACATGCTCCTCCACTTACTGTGGAGCTATTTCCTGATAAACCCATTGCAAATTGAAAATATCCTCTGAAGAAAAGGCATTAATACTCCTAACCTATGGAGCGGCGGCGGCTCCCCTCGCCATCCTGTGGCCCCTGAGCACCTGCAGCTCGCGGCCCGCCCAGGTCACCAGAGAGGAGCCGGCTTCACATCACTCTCCCAGGACAAGCTCCAGGGTGTGGTTTCTACCGAGGGCCCAGGGCTTTCCCACCACCGTAAGGTGAGAACCTCGGTAAGTGGAGCCGTTCTAAGCCGGGGCCAGCTAGGCTTGGGAGGAGGGCAGGGAAGCCCTGGCCCTCCCTCAAAGGTGGGGCGTCTCTGGTTTTGAAATTTCCAGTTTTTGAACACAGTTTTTAAAAGTGTCACCAGAGAAATGAAGGACCATGACAGGAAGCAAGGAGCTTCTGCTGGCACAGAAAATGTCTGAGGAGAGTGCGGCCAGGGCCAGCAGAGCTAGGCCGCCTCCACTACTCCTCCAGATACCTGAGAGAAGGACGTCCGTATGGTGGCTCTGAGCTTCGGAGGCTTCGTCCACAACTGACTGACCCGCGGTTCGGGGAACGTGCGCGAGGAGTCCAGCTCACGCTGTCCCACAATCCCCCTGGAGGCCACGCCTCCAATGAACTAAGACCTCCTACCAGGCCCCACCTCTTAAAGGTACCACCACCTCCCCATCATGCCTTGGGCTGGCTACCAAGCCTTTAACACTTGGGGGACTTTCAGATCCCAACCCTAGCATCTGCCTAGAAAAGGAAAAGTTCTAAACCAGTTAGGAGTGACTCCCCTCCCGGGTTCCACTGGTCACTTAAGGAGGAAGGGGAAGTGTTACTTTATGTAGAAACAGAAAGCATTGCAATATGACTGTGCCAGTTGTTCCCAGGACCCATTTTCTGTTTATGAAGGTGCAGTGCAGGTGGGTTTTCTGTCTGCATTTCAGAGCGAGGCCTGGTTCACCTGACGTTTGTGTGGGTGATTTAAAAATGTGCTTTTAAGGCAACTCTGGCACTTTGCCAATCTCCTTTTGTTCTGGATATTTTCATCAGTTAAGATTATTGGTATCTAAACACCACCATGTTCTTCTTGCTTTGCTAAACTGTGAGAGCAGGTGGTTCAGATCCTGGAAAAGGGACAACAGGAGTACAGATGGATTGCTTCAAAGCTTGCATTTTCTTCTACTTTGAGTGGCCCTATGTGAGGAACTTCATCAGAGGAGTGGCTGCTGCTCTGTGGGACCTTGACTGTGGCTCATGGGTGGCCAAGAACACACTATGTGCAGCCCATGCTGAGTAGCAGCAGAACATCATGTTACTCTTCCCAGTTGACAAGAGATCCAGGAGCCTCCACTGGGTCCTGTGAGCTGGTTTTCTGATGCCTGAAAGTGGGGCATCGGCCTGCCGAGATCCACAATACACAGCCCAGCCCTTAGGTGGCGCTCGCTCCTTTATGCTTTGGGGTGGGGGCAGGCACACAGCTAGAACTGTTGATATCCTGGACTCTATGGCTGTGTCACAGTCCAGTATGCCTAGAGATGAACTGGGTTTGCGTCAGGAAACCCTGCTTCTGAGGTCATTTTCCAGAATGGCCACTGTAGAATTCATGGATGACGAGACAGGTAGAAGGAAACTACTGAGATACCAACTTCTTGGCACTTGAATGGGGAATGATTGCCCAATAAATCCAGGAAATCGAATTCTGAGATAAGAGGGTGCTTTAGAAAATATCTGAACCTGGAATTGCCCTTGAATGAGATTGTAAAAGACAAAGAAGCCTGCTGTGGTGGGGCACACCTGTAAATCCATTGTCTTAGGAGGCTGTGGCAAGAGGATTTCGAGTTTGAGGCTAGTCTCAGCAACTTAGCAAGGCCCTGAACAATTCAAAAAAAGGACTAGAAGATGTGGCTCAGTAGTGACTCAACCTCTAATATTAAAAAAAAAAAAAAAATTTTAAGCACAAAGAATTCTTGGGGACCCTGAAAATGAAGCAAATCGGGAAAGTGCTGGCTATTCTCATAATAAACCAAAAAAATCTCACTTAGAGTGTGAACATGCTCATTGGATTTTTCATAGTGTCCGATGACTTTATAACAATCAACAGAGACTGAATGTGCTATTACACAATGTGAACTTGTTCTCCTAAGTTTCGGTCACTGTAGAGAACTCCCTCATATTGCTACTAGGGAAAAACTTAAACCCTCTAGATTTTCTTGCTCTTAGTTGACTTAAAAATCATTAATTTTGGAGGTCACACAGTGGGGCAATACATTACTGATGCCCCACTGGTTTGCTGTAGATAACACCTCTGGCATGTGAATTTTGTTGGCAACAGTGGTCTGGGTTACTCTCCTTTCACTAAAGGCCACTGACCCTACACGTGGGCCTTCTCTATCTTAACCTTTTGTCAGATTCTACCCAGCTCTGTGTGTAGACCTGTGGAACATAAACTATAAAGCAGGGTTAACTTGACCTGGACTTGCTTAGCCTCTCTCCTCCCCATTCAAGGCTAAAGACATCTTCCAGCCACCAGGATGGGAAACACCAGACTGTGAAAGGAGTGAAAAGAGGTGGCACCCAAGTTCTTGGGAGATCTCTGCCTATTGGCAGAAAAGACATGGATGTCCCTCTGCTCTATCAGCCTGTCCCTCTCTTTCATTATCCCTCTCCTCCATGGGACTGAGAAACTGATTTGGAAGCAAAGCTCCCTCTTCTTCATTTTTTGGCTGCTGAATCAATCTGTCCTTTCTCCCCAGCACTCGTGTCTCGTATTTTAATATTTATTTTTTAGTTTTCGGTGGACACAACATCTTTGTTTGTATGTGGTGCTGAGGATCGAACCCGGGCCGCACGCATGCCAGGTGAGCGCGCTACCGCTTGAGCCACATCCCCAGCCCCTCGTGTCTCGTATGTTGGATTTTTTTGTGGGATGAATCTGCAACCTGGATGGGGTAATACCAACCATAGTGCCCCAAATGTCCACCTGTATTACCTGCCCAGGGAACGACCACCCTGGAGCACCCTGGGGCTTTGGAGAAAATTCAGTCACATTCCAATCTTCCTGGAAAATCAGACCAGTTAATAATATTCCCAGAGCTATCATGACCCTCCAGGAATGTGCCAGACCGAGGGCGGGGTTGATGTCCTTTGTGATTTTACTGGCCTATCATTGTTAGGATTTTTTTTTCTTTAAATAGCCTGCAAATATGGTGGTACTCTGGTGACAGGAGAGTTGTGTGATGTAGAAAGAGAACAAGTAATGCCGAGACTCCCAGCTGGTCAGAGAGACTTCCCACCTCCTCCATTTTTAACCCTTGCAGACTTTAATTTTCTGTCAGGGGCATCATTGTTTGTGGTAATAAATCAAATCTCAGAAGAAACTTCCTGGTAATGTATTCTCAACACCCATCACTTTAATATGGGGCCAGAAAAATTAAAAGGCATGAGCTAGGTGCTTAAAGTTTATCTTTATAGGTTTTTCCCAGAAGACTTTTTTTTTTCGATTAATTTTTAAATGTTTATATAGTGCAATTCACTCTTTTTGGTGTGTAGTGATGTAAGTTTTGACAAATGTCTGGATCCCCATAATTTTTGACAAAGTATAAATCATGCTCATTTTCCAGCTCATTTTCAGAGGTGCTGGTTGAGGCACCTGTGTTAGAAAATCTCTGTTACTCTTCCCAGTTGACAAGAGATCCAGGAACACCACTGGGTCCTGTGAGCTGGTTTTCTGATGCCTGAAAGTCACCATCTGCCTGCTGGGATCCACAATACACAGCCCAGCCCTTAGGTGGCGTTCTATTTCTCTATGCTTTGGGGTGGGGCAGGCACACAGCTAGAACTGATGATATCCTGGACTCTATGCCCCTGATATACTGTGACCCGCAAGCCCTGACCATAATACCACATTTTGTGTTGTGGTTTTTTGGGAAGAAACGTGGGGCTCATAACTTCCTGCTTCTCTAGTGCTGTCTCAGCGTCTTGGTTGATGGCTTAAACTTCTGGGAGGGAAGTAGTATGCTTTCCTAATGACTGTTGCCTTCCTATGGAAATATGTGTGCAGTCTTGCTGAAGTCTTATAATAAAATATGCTTTGCAACATCTTTAAAAGTTTTTAAAATTCAAATGTAGTGAAATTGACTCCTTTTTGGGTATGTAGTTATGTGAGTTTTAGCACACATAAAATCATGTACAGTAGTTCTCCTTTATACATGCTGTTCATGATTTCAACAATATGCAGTCAACCACATTCTAGAAAATATTAAATGGAAAATTCTAGAAATAAACAAATTATAAGTTTTAAATCTCATGCTGTTATGAGTAGTGTGTTAAAATCTCTTGCTGTCTGCTCCATTCCACCCTGGATGTGAGTTTTTCATTAGTCCAGTGTATCCATGCTGTATACATTATCCTGCTCATTAATTATTCAGTAGTCACCTACTATGGTGGTATCACAGTGCTTTTGTTCAACTAATTCTTATTTCAATTAATAATGGCCTCAAAGCACAAGAGTAGTGATGCTAGCGATTTTATTATAGTATGTTACTATAATTTTTCCATTTTATTATTAGTGTTGTTCATCTCTAATTGTGCGCAATTTATAAATTAAGCTTTATCACAGGTATGTATACATAGTATATTTGTGGAGTTTGGTACTATCCACAGTTTTAGGCATCCACTGGGGGCCTTGGAATGTATCTCCTGTGGCTAGCAGGGATGACTATCATCATCATCACAATCAGGAAGAGGATAGTTAAATCACCCCAGAAAACTTCTTGCACTATCCATTGTACTCACACGGCCCCCAACACATTTTCCCCTGACAACCACTGATCTGCTTTCTATGCCTTGTATTTTTGCCTTTTCCAGAATGTCACATAATAGAGTCATACAACTTGTAAGCTGTTGAGTCAGGGTTATTTCACTAAGCATAATGCCTTTGAGCATTATGTTGTTGCACGTACTAGTGGTTCAATCCTTTTCATCATGAGTAGTATTCCATTGCATGGAAGCACCACAGTTTTTCCATTAACACACTGAAAGACATTTGGCTTGTTTCCAGTTTTTGTTGTGTTAATGGATAACAACATGTGTTTTCATTTTCATTTCCCAACCTATGAACAGGACGGCTACATTATATAGTAAGTCTTCATAAAATCTTCCAAAATTATTTTCTACAGATGGAATCATTTTCACATTCTTAACAATATGTAGGAGTTCCACTTACTCTGCATTCTCATTAGCACTTGGCATTGTGTGTTTTTACTCATTTTTAAAATTTTAGCTATTCTATTTAATAGATGTATAGCAGTATTCTTTTGTGGTTTCAACTTATATTTCATCAAGTGGCAAATAATTTTGAATATTTTCTCATGTGCTTACTTGCCATTATACATCTTCAGTGAAGTGTTTTGTTTAAATCTTTTGCTCATTTTTAATTGGGTGTTTGTTTTATCACTCTTTTTTTGAGGGGAGGGGTACCGAGGATTGAACTCAGGGGCACTCTGCCACTGAGCCACACCCCCAGCCCTATTTTGTATATATTTTTTTAAGAGACAGGGTCTCACTGAGTTGTTTAGCACCTTGCTTTTGCTGAGGCTGGCTTTGAACTCGCGATCCTCCTGCCTCAGCCTCCCGAGCAGCTGGGATTGCAGACATGCACCACTATGCCTGGCTTGTTTTATTACTCTTGAGCTTTGAGATTTTGTATTCTGAGTACAAGTCCCTCATCAGACATGGGATGTACAATAAATTCTACCAGTATCTAGCTTCTCTTTAATTTTGTAGACCAAAAAGTTTTAATTTTGATGAATTCCAATTTACCAGCTGTTCATTTATGATCATACTTTTGGTGTTCATGCGTAAACAAAGGTCTCAAAAATGCTCCCTTGTGAGTCCTTCTTTTTTTTTTTTAAATATTTATTTTTTTAGTTTTTCGGCGGACACAACATCTTTGTTTGTATGTGGTGCTGAGGATCGAACCCGGGCCGCACGCATGCCAGGCGAGCGCGCTACCGCTTGAGCCACATCCCCAGCCCGTGAATCCTTCTTTAAAGTTTTATGGTTTCTTATTTTCCATTTGGATTTGTGATCCATTCTGATTCAATTTTCATTGTCTAACTTCCTTCAACATTGTTGGTTTAACCTGTCACCCCGGTTTCTAAAAACACCAGCTGAAACCTGCTCTCTATCATGTGAGTCTATGTTGGACAGAGAGGAATTTTACCCATCAGGATATTAAGGTGATATCAGAGACCATAGAAAACAATGGGAGACACTAGCCAGGTGCGTCCCTCTGTCCTTGATGCCAGCGCACAGTCTGCTGCATGCCGAGACACACAGCCATCTGCTCTCAATGGTGCTACTGCTCAGGCCACCAAGGGCAGCCTGTTTGGGGGCTTCCCCAGATGCTTCAGAGAGGCACAGTGGCTGTTCTGACACCAGGAAAGCCCATGCTTAGTCACACTATTCATAAGAAGTTGGTCTGAGAATCCATTAATCTATCCATAGCCATGCCATGTTGCTTGGTAACCAACATTCACAAGCTGGGTTTTGCTGTCAGCAGGATTATCTACCATGGTCCCAGGGGTTAGATTTGGGTCTTGGAGGGCAGGTAATGATGCCTCTCATCCTTTATGGCATAACTTACTGTGAGTGATGTCAAGGATGCTGAGAATCCAGTGGCAGATGAGATGTAAGAGGTGGGAGCTTCTTAGATTCCTTAACTGTCCGAGGTTGTGCGGGAGACCAGCACCCACTGCCACCACAGTCACAGGGTTCACATCCAAGAGTGGATGGCAACTGAATGTTGCCAGAGGGTCTTCAATAGGCTGAGTGTTCTGCAGTGATGTAATAATTCTCTGTCCGAGGGTTACCAAGACCAAGGGACAGGGATCTCCTGGGCAGGACTGGGCTGATTGGCCAAGGACATAGAACTTGACATTTCCACTAGTTTGCATGGCCCCTTTCCACCACTGAGTGGTTTGACATTTTCTGCTCTAGGACTTAGCACACTACATTGTTATGGTTTGGAGGTGAGGTGCCCCTGAACCATTGTTATGGTTCACGTGAGACAATGAAAGAAAGTTTGGAGGAGAAATGATTGCGTTGTAGCCTTGGCCTAATCAGTGAGTTAATGATTAACTGAAGTGGTGGGGTGTGGCTGGAGGAGGCGGGCATGGGGGGTGGCTTTGGGTCTGTATTTTTATCTGGAGAGTGGAGTCTCTCTCTGCTTCTTGATCACCATGATGTGAGCTGCTTCCCTCCGCCACGCACTCCGCCATGATGTCCAGCCTCACCTGAGCCCTGAGGAATGGAGCCGCCCCTCAGGGGACTAAGACCTCTGGAACCGTGAGCCCTCAATAAACTCCTCCTCCACTACTGTTGTTCCGGTCAGATCCTTGAGTCACAGCAGTGAAAAAGCTGACTAAAGCATATATGTTTGATAAACGTCTGATGAATGAATGAATGTACTCTGAGTATGTGACACTGAGATGCTACTGATAGTGACAACATGAGGTATGACAGTAAAAATAGCCAACCTTCACGTGGCACAGTTTCAGTTTTTGTTCTCTTTTTAGTGAAGGGATCAAAGCTCACTCTTTATAAATCCTGAGGCTCTGGAATCCTGCACCTAGGAATGTGGCCATGAAAGAGGTGACGTGGCAGAGTGGAAGTCACACTGCGTGAGGCCGAGAGGCCCCCCAGCAAGACAGGGTTCTCACAGAGTTGCTAATGCAAATCTGTTATGGACTTAAGTCATGCAACGGTCTAACTTTTTGTCACCTAGACAATTAGAAATGGGGACTTTCTGATCCTGTGGAGTTGTACGGGGCTGGGATTTAACCAAGAGTGTGTTCTTGGATCTCCTCTAGGTTGATCACAAGACGGGATCAAGGGGGCCTCGTGCTGATGTGTCTGTGTGGTGCCTCTGGTGACTGGTTGTCCAGAGTCCAAACTCCAGTTTCTGGGGGTGGGGAGATGTCAACTCCACAAAGGTGTCAGCTCATAGGGTCACATCAGACCAGGTTCACAGCAGGGGTGACGAGCTGGCCACCCAGTCCCAAGGCTGGTGGCGAGGGTGGGGAGGGCTGGAAACCGGCCCAGGAGCCCCTTACTGGGCAGCGGAGGGGAAGGAGGAGCCAGAGGCTGTGGAAGCAGCAGTGCCCACGGCTCATGCCCTTCAAGGAGCCAGTTCTTTTTTTTTTTTTTTATTGGTTGTTCAAAACATTACAAAGCTCTTGACATATCATATTTCATACATTAAATTCAAGTTGGTTATGAACTCCCAATTTTACCCCAAATACAGATTGCAGAATCACATCGGTTACACATCCACATTTTTACATAATGCCCTATTAGTAACTGTTGTATTCTGCTACCTTTACTATCCTCTACTATCCCCCCTCCCTCCCCTCCCATCTTCTCTCTCTACCCCATCCACTGTAATTCCTTTCTCTCCTTGTTTATTTTCCCATTCCCCTCACAACCTCTTATATGTAATTTTGTATAACAATGAGGGTCTCCCTCCATTACCATGCAATTTCCCTTTTCTCTCCCTTTCCATCCCACCTCATGTCTCTGTTTAATGTTAATCTTTTCTTCCTGCTCTTCCTCCCTGCTCTGTTCTTACCAGTTCTGAACACCTCTGGCCAGAGCTTATGCTAGAAAAACGCACAGAACAAGCAAAATCCCTTTTGTTCCCTGTGGAGTCTCCCCATTCCCAGCTTCCAGGGCGGGGAAGCTATTTTCTTCTCTCATTCTTCCCTGGAAAGCGTTTCCTCTTCCTTCCTTCCTTCCTTCCCACAGGTGACAGCACTGTCACCTGCCAGAGGCTTCCTTGGCACCCGGAAGCCTGGGACAAGGGGACTGCTTTCTACCACCAAGGGGGCTACAGATTACCCAGCCTGGGTTTCCCTCTGATTTATGGATCATTTAATTATTGATTATAAAGTAAAATATTTTTATATGAAATGAATTCTGTAAAAAATGATATAAATGGTCTCTATGATCTTATATCTGAGAAACTGCCATGGTTACTAGTTGATACTTACTTCCAGAATTTAAATGGACATGTTAATATGTATTTTTAATAAAAATGAGATTATTCTATACATCATTTGATAACCTCAAACAATATACCATACTTTTCCTCATGGTGAGACTTAAGGGTCCATTGGATCTATTTTGATGGCCTCAACATATTTCCAGATAAGAATATATCATAAGTATTTTACCAACTTTCTATTGTTGACAACTATTTTCTTTTCCTTTTTTTTTTAAACTCTAAAATGATCATTCTTACACATACACTTCTGTGAGATAATTCTTATGGTGCCAGGCACTTAATACATATAAGTTATGATTATGAGTAAACTCACTCACTCATCTTTCCTTCCTTCCTTTCTTTTTTACTTTCTTTGCTGGGGATCAATCCAGGCCCTCACTCATGCTAAGTATGTGCTTTATCACCAAGCTGACCCCCAACCCCATATTAATAATGTTTTTTTTTAACCCTTAACTTTGAATTTAAGTTTAGCAATTTTATATCTCCTTTGAATTTCATGATTAAATAATTTACCTATTTTTCTATTGAGATTTGTCCTTTTCTTATTGACTTGTAAGAACTCTTTCTATATGGAGAATACCAACCCTTGATCTGTCACATAACTATTTCTCCCAGTTTGCTTTTTCTCCATACCACCCCGCTCCTCGCCTCTCTTTCTCTCTCTTTCTTTCATACTGGGGATTAAACACAGGGGTGCTCTACTGGTGAACTACATCACCAGACCTTCTTTGATTTCTTTTTTTAATTTTGAGACAGGATGTTGCTGAGTTGCAATCTTCCTGCCTCAGCCTTCAGAGTAGCTGGTGTTAAAGGCCTGTGCCACTGCTCCCAGCCTGTTATTTACATTTTTATTTTGTTTATGCTATGAAGTTGGGCTTTTTTTTTGCTACATAGGAGTTTTTGTATTTTTATTTTTATGTAGTCCAATTTGATAGTCATACACACACATCGCAAGTCTTATATATATATTGCAAATATATATATATAATATATATATATATGTGTATATATATATATATAGCAATGTGTGTGTGTGTGTGTGTGTATATATATATATATACATACATATTTCTTTGTACATATATAGTTATTCTGGTTAGGACATATTTATAAACATACTGTAAGGCAGAGATCTAATTTTTTTTCTAAATAAGGTACTAAATTAAAATAAAAGCTTAAGCTGGGTGTGGTGTCTCACACCTGTAATCCCAGAAGCTTGGGAGGCTGGGGAAAGAGCATCATAGGTTCAATCCAGCCTCTTAGCAAAGCTATAAGCAACCTAATGAGACCCTGTCTCAAAATAAAAAAAATAAGAAGGGCTGGGGATATAGCTCAGTGGTTAAATATCCCTGGGTTCAATCCCTGGTACCAAAAAATAAAAATTAAAAAAAAAAAAAAAAAGCTTAAGAATTTTTCTCAACCTGTTCCAGGGACCACGAGTATTCTTGAAAACTAGTAGAAATAAAAATAACAAAAATCAATGTTTTATAGTCATCTGCAAGTTACAAAGCTTGTTTGCAAACCCTATCAGTTGAGAGTCTGTTCTATATTAGGGAAGAAAAAGTCTGACTTAAACGGGCTCCAACAAAATATTTAAAGACTCACTTATCTGAAAAGATTAGTGGTCAGATGGGGGCTGCATGTGTGGCTTAATTCAGAAGTTCAACATCTTGCCTTCCCTCATTTCTTCTTTTTCTTTCTTTCTTTCTTTCTTCTTCTTTTTTTTTTTTTTGGTACTAGAGATTGAACCCAGGGGTGCTTAACCACTGAACAATCCCCCCCAGCCCCTTTTGATTTTTTATTTTGAGACAGAGTCTCACTAAGTTGCTGAAGACCTTGCTAAGTTGCTGAGGCTGGCTTTGAACCTGTGATCCTTCCGTCTTAGCCTCTCAAACCTCTGGGATTGCAAGCGTGTGCCACCAGGGCCAACTTTTGCTTCTTCTTTAGTCTAATACTCCTTAGCACACCAAGGAATCCCAGCAGCGTCTGGAGACTGTGTGCTGTCTCGTTTGATTGGTTTCTCTGAAGGGTGAGGGAGTTCATTCCCAGATCTCCCAAACAATTCCTCTGATTTTTCCAATCATTGTGGCCATGGAAATGGTAAATAGACTTTTTAGATGAAGTCACTCGGGGCCTATCCTGGAGCAGGGTGGTGAAACCTGGGATGTGCCGGGGAAAGGCAGACATCCATCCTAACAAAAATTAGGGTCACATAATCAAAAGAAAGGAAGCTCGTGATCAAATTATCAAGTCCTCACCAGACGCATGCTCCCGTTAGACAGTTCTAAGAACCCTGTGAAGGTAGCTAGCCCCTAACTTCTCGTTTTCACAGACGGAGATAGGAAGGGTTTGAAGACGTGCATGATTTTCCCTTGGTCACACTGAGCTCAGGTCTAGATCTTGTGACTGCACTCTATGCTCTTTCCAGTATTTTTTAATTAAAAGGTCAAAAGGAGATTTTAGCAATTGAATATAAAAGTGAGTCATGAGGATTCAATGCTCTTAACCAAGGCAGAACATTATGTAAGTTTCCATCATGGTGGATTCAAGATAGAAAGTGGGATTCTTCCAAAGCAGAGCATGGGGCCAAGGCTTATGTGTGGATGGTTTATTTGGGAATGTGGTCAAAGAAGGGAGGACCAAGGAAATGAGGTAGGAGGCTGGGGAGGAAAGCCTAAGTAGCCATATCTATCAGTAACTGCTGGTGTTCGTCAGCTTTCCATTACTGTAACAAACACCAAGTATAATCAATCAGCTTACAAAGAGGGAAGGTTTATTTTGACTTTGGAGGACTTTCCACATCCAAATTACAGCAACTGCTTGATCCCACAGGATCTTTTGAAAGCTCTCTGAAGTGAATCTCAAAACCATGGAAAGGGGAAAAAATTGATCTCTCAACCTCAGTGGTCGATGGTTGCTCTACAGTGTGTTAACAACCCCTACATGAGAGAGCACCCTGTGAGTTGCTTCAGACATCCCATACACTGAATTAGGGAAGCCAGGAATGGGGAGTGAGAAAAGGCTGTTTCAAGGTGTTTCAGCTTGAAGCCGGTTGGTTAGAATTGCTCACTGAATCAGCTGCAGAAATGAGATGGGGACAGAGCATTTTAAGAGGGTCACGAGAAGTCTTCGTGACATATTACCCATTATAAACTAACATATTACTTATAACATATTACCTGTTATAAGCTAACAATACCAAACTTGGGTTAAGGGAGTGAAGTACAGATTCTTATTTTTCTCACATTTGGTTTTTCATGTCTGGATTATTACCATCACCTCCTTAAAAAAAAAAAAAAATAGCCTTCCTAGTTTTTTCTCATTTAACTTCTCTAGTAGTCTCCTTAAAATACAATACATTTTTAAAATCACTTTACTGAAGGGTTCCTTACTGTCCTGCTTGCAGGATAAGATACCAGATTCCTTTGCTTAGCATTCACATCCTTGACAACAGGTTTTACCATAGTTAAAGATCTGTTATTTCCTAAAACCATGCCAATTGGACTCAAGCCAGTCCAATTTCCTTACCTTTGGATGTGTATATCGGCATTATTCCTTCTTGGTGCTTTTGCTAGTATCATGCCTCCTAATGGATGGGGATAATATGCAAAATGTTTACCAACTGCTCTGGCAGGTACTGACCAATCAGCACGCAGGCTGAGCCCATCAGACTGAAGTCAATGTAACTGCCAACTGGGGTTGACCAGGTGCCAGCCCTGCCCCCAGCCTCTGCTCTCTTTCTACTTACCCCCTTTAGTTTTCCTGGGCTGCTGTTGTGCATGGAGGGTCTTTCCTTCTTGAGATTAATTACTACTTTACTATGTGTGCAGAGTTGCAGGAAAGATAAGGCAATGTGACAGCCTGACACACCCGCAGCTTTTGACAGCATATTTTTTTATTGCTAGTCCATCTGGGAGCACTTTTGTCATGTTTTCCACAGAGATAAAAAATTCATTCAGTCTTTCCTATAATTTCAATATAATTTCGGTCTTTTGGTTGATCAAAATAACTTTTTTTTCCTTCGACAAAATTTTAAGAAAAATCAATTAAACACAAGACACAAACAACCAATATCAGAAATTAGAGGTGTTTTCAACAGAATCGCAGACATTAAAAGGAATATGAAAGAATACTATCAACAATTAAGCTCCAACTCTTTAAACTTAAATGTAGATGAATTTCTTTTCTTTTTGGCAAAAAAGAGAGGGAATTAATTTTATTTTATTGTATGCTTATTTTTAATTCTAAAAATCTTTTTTGCTATAATTTATTATTTTTAAATGAATTTCCTTTTTTAAAGTTGATTTATTTTATTTTAATTAGGTATATATGACAGCAGAATGCATTTTGATTCACTGTACAAAACTACAGCACAACTTTCCATTTCAGCGGTTGTACGTGATGTGGCGTCACATCATACGTGCAATCATACATGTTCAAAATAACTTCTCATTATTGATATTTTGGAAAAAAATTTAACTTCAGAAATTCATGACTGACAATGTTATAAGTGTTAGAATTTTATTCCTAAATAAGTCAATGAAGAAGAAGGGGGAAAGCATTTATTCAAGAGCTAACATCCCCCAAAGTGTTATAAAATGATTAGTTCCTCATTTTATTTCTTAGATTGTGTCAAATATGCAGGAAACCCACAGAATCCTACTAAGAAATGGAGTAGTTTCTTTCATGTCTGAGCTATAAAATTTCAGGGGACTTAAAGTTTCCTTGAAACGCTCTTTAAGTGGCCATCAGATATATTCCAGGAAGTCAATCCAGCACCAGAATGGTTAGCAATATTTTAACCTGTTTGATGATTTTAAACATGACCTCCAAAAATTTTGATCCTTTCCCCACTGAGAGGTGGGTCTCCATTTCCTCACCTTGAATCTGTACGTATGTGTGAGTTGGATCTGAACAGACTTGTAATCCATAGAATGCAGAAAAGGGGAAGCAGCTACTTCTTTGTTCCCTGAGATACTCACATCTGGAGTCTTGACATCCCTGTGAGAAGCCCAGCTTCTCTGCAGCTGCCCTCCTTTGAGGAAGTAGGGTATGGGTACTGCACGCACAGTCTCAGCTGTGATTTCCCCTGATGGCCAGGTCCACCCCAAGCATGACCTCCATTTGATCCCAGCTCGCGATGGTTAATTTTAGGTGTCAGCTTGACTGGATTAAGAAAGACCTAAGAAACCCAGTGAAGCATTATTTTCAGTGTGTCTGTGAGGGTGTTTCCAGAGGAGATTAGAATGTGAGCCTGAGTGGACCAAGTGAGGAAGATCTGCCCTCAAGGTGGGTGGGTGCCATCCGATTGGTGAGGGGGCTGGAGAGAATAAATACGGAAGGGGAAATGGTCTCTCCCCTGAGAGCTGGAACACATTCATCTCCTACACTGGGACATCAGAATTCCAGGGTTGTGGGCTTTTGGGACTTCCAGGGACTCCTGCTTTCAGCCTCAAACTGAGAGTGATAACTATCAGCTTCCATGTTTCTGGGGCATTAGGAATTGGGCTGAGTCTTGCTTCCAGTATCCTAGGGTCTCCAGCCTGCAGATGACCTATCGTGGGCCTTCTCAGCTTCCATATCTTGGGAGCCAATCCTCCAACTAACTCCACTGTCTACACACATCTACAGCCACATCCTATTGGTTCTATCTCCCTGGAAACCCCTGGCTGATACAAAACCTGTCTGTAGAGTCACTCCCAGCTCAGAGTCTTCCCAACTGAGGCCGTGGACATTACTGAGAAGACATAAGCTGTGCCTCATCCAAATTTCTGACCTACGGAATCCATGAGTGTAATAAAATAGTTGTATCATGCCAGTGCATTTTGGAGCCATAGTTACCCAGTAGCAGTGATCAAAACGATTATGGATAAAAGTAACTATGACCCAGGTGCACCCCTGATATTTGTTGAACCCTGGGTTCAAATACAGTTAAATGGTCTATACACCATATTTGTAAACAGAGAAAGGGTTGTAAGTTGATGTTGTTTGTAAATGATGCTATTAAACTGTTAAATAAATATGTTCTCTCTTCTTTCCTTAAAAATAGCTAGGCATGGTGGTACACACCTTTAATCCCAGCTAGTCAAGAGGGTGAGGAAGGAGGATTACAAATTTGAGGTCAGCTTTGGCAACTGGCAAGACTCTGTCTCACAATAAAAAATAAAAAGGGGGGGTTGAGGTTGTGGCTCAGAGGTAGAGCACTTGCCTATCATGTGTGAGGCACTGGGTTGGATCCTCAGCACCACGTAAAGTAAAATAAAGACATTGTGTTCACTTATAATTAAAAAATAAATATTAAAAAAATAAAAATAAATTAAAAAGGGCCAAGGAAATCCATATGCAGTAGAATGAAATTTAACCCCTGTCTCTCACCCTGCACAAAACTCAACCCAAATTGGACCAAAGACCTAGGAATTAAACCAGAAACTCCAAAACTGCTAGAAGAAAATTAGGCCGAACACTCCAACATGTCAGCACAGGAACTGAATTTCTTATCAAGGCTCCTAAAGCACAAGAAATGATATTAAAAAAATAAGTGGGATGCCATCAAATTAAAAACATCTCACAGCAAAGGAAATAATTAAAAGCATGAAGACAGAGCCTGCAGAATGGGAGAAAATCTTTGCTACCTGCTCCTTAGATAGGGCATTAATATTCAGGATATATAAAGAACTCATAAAACTTAACCCCAAGAAAAGAAAAAAAAACAAACAAAACAAAAACCAAATAACCCAATCAATACATGGGCAAAAGAACTAAACAGACACGTCTCAAAAGAAGAAATACAGTCAACAAATATATGAAAAAACGTTCAGCATGTCTAGCAATTAGGGAAATGCAAATTAAAACTACATTGAGATTTCATCTCACTCTAGTCAGAATGGCAATTATCAAGAATACAAATAACAAATGTTGGCAAGAAGGTGGGAGAAAAAGTACACTCATACATTGTTAGTGGGATGGTAAATTAGTGCAACCACTCTGGAAAGCAGTATGAGATTCCTTAAAAACTAGGAATGGAAACACTGCATGACCCAGATATCCCACTCCTTGGCATGTATCCAAAAATTTGGGACACAGCCACGTCAAGGTTATAGCAGCACAATTCACGATAGCCATGCTATGAAACCAGTCTAGGTGCCCTTCAACAAATAAATGGATGAAGAAAATGTGGCATAGATACACAGTGGACTATTACTCAGCCATAAGGAAGAATGACTTCATGGCATTTGTCAGTAAATGGATGGAATTGGAGAGTATCCTGCTAAGTGAAATAAGCCAGTTCCAAAAACTAAAGGTCAAATGTTTTATCTGATATGCAGAAGCTAATCCAACATAAGAGGGGGGAGAAAAAAAATGGAAAAAAGTTCAATGTAGTAGACAGAATGAAGGAAATGAAGGAGGGATGGGATTGGGAAATATGGTGGAATGGATCTGACTTAACTTTCCTATGTACCTATATGAATATACCACAATGAATCTCACCATCACGTACGTCCACAAGACACTAACTTAAAAAGAAATACCTGTAAGTAAATAGCAGAAAGATCAGTAGAGCAGAGGGAGGGAACAGGGGGAGGAAGGGGTGGAGGGGAAAGGGAAGGTGAAAGTATAGGAACTGAATTAGAATAAACTATATTCCATGCTTTTATTTATTTTTTTTTAAATTTTTTTATTTGCTTTAATTAGTTATGCATGACAACAGAATGCATTTATGCACTTTGATATATTATACACAATTATGATATTGCAGAATCATAATTGTCATGCAGTCACATACATACATACAGTAATAATGTCTGTTTTATTCTATTATCTATCCTGTCCCCACATCCCCTCCCCTCCCATCACTTCCCTTTACCTAATCTAAGGTAGCACTATTCTTCCCTAATGCCCCCAACCTTATTGTGAACCAGCGTTCTTATATTAGAAAAAACATTTGGCCTTTGGTTTTGTGGGATTGGCTTATTTTGCTTAGCACAATATTCTCCAATTCCACCCATTTATTGGCAAATGCTATAATTTCACTCTTTTTTAAAGCTGAGTAATATTCCATTGAGTATATATACCACATTTTCTTTATCCATTCATCTATTGAAGGATACCTAGGTTGCTTCCATAGCCTAGCTATTGTGAATTGAGCTGCTATAAACATTGACGTGGCTGCATTATTGCAGTATGCTGATTGTAAGTCCTTCGGGTATAAACCAAGGAGTAGGATAGCTGGGTCAAATGGTGGTTCCATTACCAGTTGTCTGAGGAATCTCTATACAGCTTTCCATAGTGGTTGCACCAATTTGCAGTCCCATCAGCAATGTATGAGTGTACCTTATTTACCACATCCTCGCCAACATTTATTGTTGCCTGCATTTTTGATGATTGCCATTCTGACAGGAGTGAGATGAAGTCTTAGAGTAGTTTTGATTTGCATTTCTCTAATTGCTAGAGATGTTGACCACTTTTTCATATATTTGTTGATCAATTGTATTTCTTTCTCTGTGAAGTGTCTGTTCAGTTCCTTAGCCCACTTATTGTTTGGGTTATTTGGGTTTTTGGTGTTAGTTTCTTCAGTTCTTTATATATCCTAGAGATTAATGTTTCATCAGAGGTGCATGTGGTAAAGATTTTCTCCCAATCTGTAGGTTCTCTCCTCATGTTATTAGTTGTTTCCTTTGCTGAGAAGAAGCTTTTTAGGGGCTGGGAATGTGGCTCAAGCGGTAGCGCGCTCGCCTGGCATGCGTGCGGCCCGGGTTCGATCCTCAGCACCACATACAAACAAAGATGTTGTGTCCGCCGAAAACTAAAAAATAAATATTAAAAAATTCTCTCTCTCTCTCTCCTCTCTCTCCCTCCCTCTCTCTTAAAAAAAAAGAAGCTTTTTAATTTGAATCCATCCCATTTATTGATTCTTGATTTTACTTCTTGTACTTTAGGGGTCTTGTTAAGGAAGTCAAATGCTAGGCTGACTTGGTGAAGATTTGGGCCTAGTTTTTTTCCTCTATTAGGTGCAGGGTCTCAGTTCTAGTGCCTAAGTCTTTGCTCTACGTTGAATTGATTTTTGTGCATGGTGAAGATAGAGGTTTAATTTCATTTTGCTACATATGGATTTCCAGTTTTGCCAGAACCATTTGTTAAATAGGCTATCTTTTCTCCAGTGAATGTTTTTAGCACATTTGTCTAGTATGAGACGACTGTATTTATGTGGGTTTGTCTCTGGGTTCTCTATTTTATACCATTGGTCTACAAGTCTATTTTGGTGCCAATACCATGCTGTTTTTGTTACTATAGCTCTGTAGTATAGTTTAAGGTCTGGTATTGTGATGCCTCCTGCTTCATTTTTCTTGCTAAGCATTGCTTTAGCTATTCTGGGTCTCTTATTTTTCCAAATAAATTTCATGACTGCTATGAAGAATGTCATTGGGATTTAATACGAATCACACTAAATCTGTATAGTGCTTTTTGGTAGTATGTCCATCTTGACAATATTGATTCTGCCTATCCAGGAGCATGAGAGATCTTTTCATCTTGAGGTCTTTTTCAATTTCTTTCTTTAGTGTTCTGTAGTTTTCATTGTAGAGGTCTTTCGCCTCTTTTGTTAGATTGATTCCCAGGTATTTTTTTTTTTTAGGCTATTGTGAATGGATCAGTTTTCCTAATTTCTTTTTCAGTGGATTCATTGCTGATGTATAGGAATGTGTTTGATTTATGGGTGTTGATTTTATATCCTTCTGCTTTGCTGAAGTCGTTTATTAGTTCTAGAAATTTTCTGGTGAAATTTTTTTGATCTTCTAGATATATAATCATATCATTAGCAAATAGTGATAGTTTGAGTTCCTCTTTACCTATTTGTATCCCTTCAATTTCTTTCCTTTGTCTAATTGCTCTGGCTAGAGTTTCAAGGATGATGTTGAATAGGAGTGGTGAAAGAGGACATCTTTGTCTTGTTCCAGGTTTTACAAGAATGCTTTCAATTTTTCTTCATTTAGAATGATGCTAGCCTTGTGTTTAACATATATAGCTTTTTAAATGTTGAGGTATGTTCCTACTCTCCCTAGTTTTTCTAGTGTTTTGAACATGAAGATGTGCTGTATTTTGTCAAATGCTTTTTCTGTATCTATTGAGATGATCATATGATTTTTATTAACATGATTAATTATGTTTATTATTAACATGATGAATTATGTTTATTCATTTCCGTATGTTGAACTAACCCTGCATCCCTGGGATGAACCCCACTTGATCATGGTGTACTATCTTTTTAATATGTTTTTATATGTGATTTGCCAGAATTTTATTGAGAATTTTTGCATCTATGTTCATCAGGGATGTTGGTCTAAAGTTTTCTTTCCTTGATGTGTCTTTGTCTGGTTTTGGTATCAGGATGATATTAGCCTGTAGAATGAGTTTGGAAGGGTTCCCTCCTTTTCTATTTCATGGAATACTTTGAGGAGTATTGGTGTTAATTCTTCTTTGAAAGTCTTGTTGAACTCAGCTGAGAATCCATCTGGTCCTGGGCTTTTCTTGGTTGGTAGGCTTTTAATGGCATTTTCTATTTTATTACTTAAAATTGATCTGTTTAAATCATGTGTGATTCCTCATTCAGTTTGGGTAGGTCATATGTCTCTAGAATTTGTTGATGTCTTCGATATTTTCTATATTTTTAGAGTATACATTTTCAAAGTAGTTTTTAATTATCTTCTGTATTTCAGACGTCTCCATTGTGATATTTCCTTCTTCATGTTGTATTTAAGTAATTTGAGTTTTCTCTCTTTTTCTCTTCGTTAGCATGGCCAGGGTTTACCTATTTAATTATTTTTTCACCTATGCTTTTATAGGTATTTCAAAATGAGTCCTAGTGTTATGTATAACATAAAAGAACCAATAAAAAATTAAATTTAAAAAGGGACCAGGGACATAGCTCAGTGGTAGAGCACTTCTGTTCAGTCCCCAGTACTACCCTCCTTGGCTCCCTCCCAACACACACACACACAATTGTGTCTTTATTATGACCTGGAAGACTGGGTTTGGATTTAGAATTTCTATCAAAGGCTTATTTTATTTTATATACTGGCTGTATTCTATTTATAACAAACTCTACTTTGGATCCTTAAAGAGAGGGAAGCTTGTAAAACTTCTCAAATAAGTATATAAATGAGAAAGAAAAAGCAAAACGTCAGCTCCGTAGATGAATTACTTCAAATTTGTCATGATAACCAAGTTCATTATAATCTTTCTTTCAGATTTATTCATAGCAACTTGCAAAGGTACCTGCCCATCCTTTGGAGCCCTTTTTAAAAAAACAAATGTAACACTATGGTAGTTTCTCTGAAATTTTTAAACATAATTACCGTGTTTGTGATCCAGCAGTTCCTATATGCCCAAAAGAATTGGAAGCAGAGACTCAAATGGACATTTGTACATCTATGTTCATGGCAGCCTTATTCACAGTAGCCAAGAGGTGGAAGTAACCCAAGTGTCCACTGACAGATGAATGGACATACTAAATGTGGTATATTCATACAATGGAATATCACTTAGCCCTAAAGAGGAAGGAAGTTTTGATACAATATAATATGTATGAAGCTTGAAGACATCATGTTAAGTGAAATTAGCCACTCACAAAAGGACAAATACAAAATGATACCTCCTATATGAGGTACCTAGAATTGTCAAATTCTTGGAGACAAAAGGCAAAATGGTGATTGGTTTCCAAGGGCTGAGGAAGGGGGAGTATGGAATAATTGTTTAACAGATACAAAGGTTCTATTTGGAAAGAAAGAGAGTCCTGGAGAAGGCTGTGGAGCAATGTGAATGTACTTAATACCCTTGAACGGCACCCTTAAAAAATGAGTAAGACACCCTAGGTGTCAATCATTGGATGAATGGATAAAGAAAATCTATGTACACGATCTGAATAGAATAGTATTCTGCCATAAAAAGAACGAAATCTGGCCATTTGTGAAACATAGATGAGCCCGGAGAACACTATGTTAAGAGAAAAAAGCCAGGGACAGAAAGACGAATGTTGCATGTGCTTGCTTGTAGGTAGAAGCTGAAAACGTTGATCTCATGAAAGCGGAGAGTAGAAGAGCGGTTAGCAGAGTCTGGGAAGGGTTGAGGGGGTGTGGGGAGAGGATGCTTCGTGGGTATGGCTCAGGAGCACAGCTGGATGGGAGGATAACTTCTAAAGTCATAGCACACAGGGCAACTATGGTGGACAACCCTTAGGGATATATTTTAAACAGCTACTAAAGAGAATCTTAAATATTCCCAATGTATCGAAATGGTAAATATTTAATGTGGTGATGGATAATGGCAATTACCTGGATCTGTTCATGACACATTGTATACATGTATTGAAATATCACATGGCACCCCAAAATATGTATGATTATTATATGTGAACTAAAAACAAGTTTTTTTTTTTTTAGAAAAAAAGAAAAGAAATAAAATTGAGAACAAAAAAAATGGTAGAAAAGCAAAAAAAAAAAAAAAAAAAAAAAATTCTGGAATGAGACTTTGGTCTCATCGCCCAGGCCTCTGTCTCCTCATCCTAGTGCCAATCCTACCTCTCCTTCCCCTAGTGCTTTTTCCTGGAGCAGGGGACTCCTGCTCACTGGGTCCCTAATATCTTTTGTTGGGGTCGGTCCCTTACCTGGGCTCCTTGATTGGGTCCTGACTCTTGCCCCTCTCTGCACCCCCCACGACCCCACACTGCGCCCTCACATCACACTCCTCCTGGCCCCTGTCCCTTGCCAGGCCCTTTGGCCTGGTCCCTGGCCCTTGATCCTCATCTGGGCCAGGGCGCCTTATGGGAAACAGAACCCTGACCCCAGACTGGGCTACTTGCTCTCCCTAGGTCCTTGGAATGAGACTTTGCTGAATGCACGTCAGAGGCTGCCACTGTATAATCACAGCACTTAACAAGTGATTGTAGTAGCGTTTCCCCCAGGATGCATCAAAACAAATTACAACTAGACAAAGAAATGGTTAAGATGGTAAATTTTATGTTACCACAACTAAAAAAATAAATAAATACAAAGCAGAGCCAAGAGGTAAAAGGATCACTTGTGATCTGAAGCTTTTCATTTAAAATCAAAATTAAACACAGCTTGTCTCCCCGAGAGGATACGGAACAGCTGTCACAGAGGAGGATGAAATGGGAAGATGAAACTCAGGGCTCACGGGGTTAATTACCAATTAGGGGGGGTACCCCACAGCAGTTTGATTAAAGTAACTACCATCTGACCTCTGCAGGCCTCACGGCCAGTGACGCCTCCTCCCCTTAGCCAGATAAGTGTGGGGAGACTCTGTGTTCAGTGATTACAGCCTCTTTCAAAATAACGATTAACTACAGAAGATGCAGAAAAGCCAGGAGACGAGCCATCACTTTCTGAGTAACAGTTAACATTACTTGGTCAAAGTAGCATCACAGTCCAAGACACCAGTGTGTGGAATTATTACCTTGGCAGGGGCAGAGGCCTGTTCTGGAACCAGCCAGAGATATATATGTGCATGCAAGCCAGGCACACAGAGCATCCGGGGAGTTCGATGTTAAATATTCTTTGCACACCCGCCATAGATTGCATATGTGTTGAGTTGTGCATTTCACATCACATCGGTATGGCTCTAATAACATGTGTATCAAATCTCACGCCAAATTCTATTGTTGTAAAATATCTGTGGTATTTTTTGAAGCACATGCATGCCTTTTAATAACTGATATGCTTTCTTATAATATTAGCATTCTTCTATCACCTG
Organism: Marmota monax; assembly: GCF_021218885.2. Taxonomy (NCBI): domain Eukaryota; kingdom Metazoa; phylum Chordata; class Mammalia; order Rodentia; family Sciuridae; genus Marmota; species Marmota monax. The sequence goes on along the minus strand of NW_026693024.1, from coordinate 4,812,398 downwards.
ATTCACTCATACCCACAGTTGTTCAGACTCTTTACCATCCATCCAGGCTCTGAGATGCGTATCTGTCTGACCTTAGGCAAGATGCCTCCGAGTGCCTCAGTTTCCTCGTCTATAAAATGTAGCAACCACTGTGTCTACCCCACAGGGTTGTTGTGAAGATAAAGTGAGTTAATGTAAGATTCTGAGAGCTGACCCTGTCCTATAGTAAGCATTCAGTCAATTTTGCCATATGTATTTGTGAGCAGATGAGAACCCCTTCCAGAGTATCTGAATTGCTCCTGCCTCTGACCTGCCCTATACTTTCTTGGTATGTACAATCCATTGATGTTCTAGTTTTAAATTCACGTGTCTAAATTTTTAGTCCCTTTCCTACCTGAGGGCAGGAATGGTGAGAAGCAGAGGGACAGCCTCATGGGAAGATTCTGCACCGGAGAACCTCTAAACGTGATCACGGGTTGCTGTCTACTTCAGAAAAGTCTGGATTTACTTTTAGGGACATGTTCCCCCAGAGCACTCAGTTCTCATGTGCAAAGAGTAGACACACACACACAGGGCCCTGCTACCTTGGCTGGGATACGGTCCGCATCAGGAACAGTGAGCATCCAGCTTCTCAGATGAGATCACCACTGTCTGACCTCGAAGCCAAGTGCTCAGCCAGAAAACTCCAAATTAAGCCAGATGCTGTGCTTTCTTTAGAGACTGGAGAACATGTGTTCCATTTTTGCAAAAAAAAAAAAAAAAATAAATAAATAAATAAAAATAAAATAAAAAAAGCAACCCAGGACTTGGTGTTTTGACTCCCACCTCCTCTAACTCCCAACATTCGTGCAATAGGGAAATGAGCTTGGAGATAAATGATAAAGCTGATATGATTCATGGCTCTGTCAGGAGGAAAGAAACAGGAAACTGAGCGCTGGCTGCTGGGCTGTGATGTCACCCTCTTGGCATGCCGTCCCCAGTCCTGGAAAAATGCAGTTCTCATTGCTGGGAGGATTTGGAAACGCAGGAGACAGAAGCTATTTGGTTGCTGGGCCAACTCCCGAGGACCCTGAACTCCGTCTTGGAAGTCTTGCCCGCGAGAGCCAGGAAAGGGCCAAAGCCGGTATGTGGACGCCGTCGCCAAGGACGCAAGAAGACGCCGGTGGAAAAACATTTCCTCAAGACAAACACGGAGACGCACAATGTGCTCTTATTGCGTCTCGGCTTTTTAAAAGGGGTTTTGGAAAACAGTCTCTGGATGTTTATCAAGTTCCTTCCAAGTCAAGGGCAATTGAGGATTTGGTCTTGTGCCCTGGGAACACGCCTCGACTGGTTTCTCGGTGAGGGCGGAGGGCAAGGGTGCGGGGTGTAGACAGGGAAGGGACGTCCATGCTGAGGCTCACCCAGGACCAGGAAGCAATGGCACTTTCACCTCCATTTTGCAGGTGACAAGATTTTGATTCCTCGCCCAAGGTCACCCTAGCCTATGTTGACGTCAGAATGGAAGCTTACACCTCAAGGGGACTCTGCAATTCGGGCTCTGCATTGACACTAGAGAGAGAGAGAGAGGGAGAGATGGATGGAGGAATCCTGTTCATCCTCTTTACTAAGGTGACATCACCCAATAGCGTCAGCATCAACAAATAAATAGGTTATCTATTAATAAATACGGTGACTCTCTTTGGTCACCTTTGGCCCCGCTCTAGCACAAAGGTCCACAAATTGCAATTCCGTCACCACCTGCTTTTGTTAACTCTGCTCTATTGTGACACAGCCATGCTCCCACCACCTATGGAAGGCTGCCTGTATGCTGCAATGATTGTCATAGCTGCAATGGTTGTCGTAGCCGAAACAGGGACCTCGGGGCTGCAAGACACAATGTTTACCATCTGGCCCGTAAAAGGAAACATAGGCTGATCCCTGGTCTGAAGCAAGAGAGCCGTCAGGGGAGGGCTCAGGGTCACCCTTTACAGAACCACAGAGCCTTTACTGGCTCACAGTGTGGCCACCTCCCCATCTCCTCCCCTGGCAGCATATGATGGCAGTCTGACTAAATAATGCATCAGCCGTGACCTCTGTTCTCAGTTTTCCTGCAGCCCTGGCTGGGTTGTGGAGCTGGGCTGGATTTTAAGGTCCTATAGCACCACACTGACCTCCAGTCCTCTCTTTGCTTTTCTGAAAGCTCTGTGAGTACAGGGTAAGCCTAACTCATTTTTGCATTCCTAGTATAGACCATAAACTAGGTGCTCAATAAATGTGTTTGAAATTCATAAACAAGTACACATGCACAGATTACATTTTGTGGATTACTAAGAGAGTGAGTGCCTCAACCTGACCTATGGAGACCTTATTGACACAGGCCATGTGGGTGTGTCAACCTAACAGGGCTGGACCCAGACATAAGGGTTTCTGCAGGCTGAGGCAGGAGGGTTGCAAGTTCGGGGTCAGCCTCAGCAACTTAATGAGACTCTAAGCAACTTAGTGAGACTCAGTCTCAAAATTTAAAATAAATAAATAAAAAGGGCTGGGAGAGTAGTTCAGTGGAAAAGTGCCCCTGGTTTAAATCCCCTTATTTACCAAAATAAGTAAATGAATAAATAAAATAAAATAAACTTACTGTACTTGGAATTGACTTTCAGTTTTTCTGGTTCTTGTGACTGGATTACCATTAGTTATTCATACACACACACAAAGATGAAGTAACCGAATCTCGTTCAAAATAGATTTTGAAATTATGTTTTCCTGGCTTTCACTACTCCAAACACATTTCCCTTTTTTTTTTTTTTTTTCCTGGAGTCCTTATGATCTTTTGAGTTTTGTCTGGCAATTCTCTGGACACGACTTCTTGGATACATATTGAAGAGCTGAAAATTGATACAAGAAAACAAACCACTCAGTCCCAGGGGTCATCTTATACCACACATTAACTGATTGCAGAATCTCGGTTGACTGGTGGTCCACCTCTGTCCGGGGGCTGGATTTGAGGTTGGCTGGCGGTAGGAGACCACCGGGAACTGCCCCTCCAATGTGCGTTCAACTGAGAAAGATGAGAACTCTCAGGAAGCATTGTCTCGATTTGCACTTGAGGAATTGACTAGTCTGGTGGGTAGCAGACGGATTTATATTTAGCCATTTATCTAAAGAGTCCTATGTGTGGAAATCTGAACGAATCAGCACTGATTGTGATTAATTCCAGTAAGGTATGGGCACCTCTCTTTTCTGATTCCTAGACAAGGTGCCCAAATGTCTTGCTGCTTACTTAGCTCCGCCTCATCACCTATTTCTATCACATAGTCAATTTACAGCTTTTGGGTAGTAGATGACCTGGAAATAATAATGATAATGGCAGCTACCACCAGATGGTGAGCTCCATTTAGCAGTAATGCTTGAGTCTTTTATTTGCTGTGAGACAGGACCTTGCAGCCCTGTCTGACATCACCCAGGGCCAAGGAAAATAAAATCTGGCTAGCAATCTATCCAGGTGCAATAAACAGGTGCCCACTAAAGACCTGCTGAAAGCTTACAGTCCTTTTATTTAACCCTTGTGGAACTGAACCCAGGGCCTTGCACATGCTAGGCAAGTGCTCTACCACTGAGATACATCCCCAGCCCTTTTCAGGACGTTCGGTGAGTGAAGCGTTGCTGTGTCCATTGAACAGGTGAGAAAATCGAAGATCCGAGGTTCATTGACGTGTCCAAATGCATGCAGCTGCTTAAAGGAAGCAGTGGATTCAGTTCAGGCCTTTTTGACCTCAAAACCTTTGCTCTTTGGCCCCTGGGGCCCTGGTGCTGGTTTCTATTAGGAAACTAGTTCCAGTATTCCGCCTAGTAAGGCACACAGAACACCCATCAAAGTGTTTGCTCACCACAAAATATTTACCCAGGGGGTGGGATAAAGGCTCTTTGTGGGGCAGTGGGAAGCCTAATCTATTGCCAGCTGCAGATAAAGACTAGCCAGAACTTCCAGCATGTCACTGGCAATGAGGGGTGGCTTTATGTGACTCTGGGAAGGTTTTGTCACATAGAGGAGAGCATGCAGGCTGATACTAAGAGGAGGCTCTAGACCTTCTTTTAATTTGTGTAATAAAGTGCTTGTTTAAAAAAAAATTAAATTTGTTCTAATTAGCTATCATGATAGCAGACATGTCTCATTCTTCTGGTTGTACATGATGTAGAATTACATTGGTCGTGTAATCATGTATGCACGTAAGACAATAATGCCTGACTCATTCTACTCTCTTTCTTCTTCTGATTCCCCCTCCCTTCCCTTCATTCCCCTTTGTCTAATCCAAAGTACTTCTATTCTTCCCTAACCACCCCACCCCTTTACTGTGAATTACCATCCGCATATCAGAGAAAACATTCAGTCTTTGGTTTTGGGGGGGGCTTGGCTTATTTCACTTAGCATGATAGTCTCCCGTTTATCCATTTACCAGCAAATGCTATAATTTTGTTTTTTAATGGTCAAGTAATATACCATTGTGTATAAATTCTCTTTATCCATTCACCTGTTGAAGGGCATTCATACATTGCTGGTGGGACTGCAAATTGGTGCAATAACTATGGAAAGCAGTATGGAGATTCCTCAGACAACTTGGAATGGAACTGCCATTTGACCCAGCTATCCCACTTTTCTGTTTAGACACATAAAAACTTAAAATCAGCATACCCTAGTGATACAGCCACATCAGTGTTTATAGTCACTCAGTTCACAACAGCTAAACTTTGGAACCAACCTAGGTGCCCTTCAACAGACGAATGGACGAAGTGCTGGTTTTGACTAGATGGGGGCCTGGCTGTTGGCTCCATGAGCAGACAGGGAGAATCACACATACCAGATGTATGATAGGAATGTAGCACTGTGATGGCATGTACGTACATGTTTGTGTTCCATGTCACATGACATAAATACACAGATAAGTATCAAAGGTCACACACAAACCCCCTGACAGCTGTTATCACTGGATACCTCCGTGCAGCCTGTCTTAAAGCCGAATTCAATGGCCACTGGCATAAAAAACTGGGGTGGGCTGGGAGCTTGTTAAAAATCAAGGCTGGGGATGAGCTCAGTTGGTAGAGTGCTTGCCTCACATGTAAAGGCCCTGGGTTCAATCCCTAGCACCACAAAAAAAAAAAAAAAAAAAAAAAAAATCAAGGTTTCTCAAACCCTGCCCCCTATCTCCCTGGCCTGATATATCAAGCCCCAGGATATTTGGGTCCCAGGAATATTGGCTTATTAACAATTTCCCCAGGTGAGTCTTAGAAATACTAAATACCGAGAGCCACCTTGAGGAGGCAGAGCCTAGTTGGAGGAAGTTAACTCCCTGGGCGTGTCCCCTTGAAAGGGAAAGCGTCCGGACCCCTTTCCTCTTTTTCACTTCTCAGACATGAGGTGAGGGGTTTTTTGCTCTGCCATGTGCTCCCTGCCCTGATGTACTGCCTCATCCATGGGCCCAAAAGCAATCAGGCCAACCGACCATGGACACAAACCTCCAAAACAGTGAGCCCAAATAAACCTTTTCTCTTTATCAGATGATTATTTCAGATATGTGTCATCGTGATGGAGAGCTGACTAACACATCTAGCCCCTGTTTCCACCTCTGTCTCTCACGTGGTCACCACCACTTACCCTCCTCTTCTGGTTGTCCTGTCTTGCACACACACACACACACACAAAATCAAAAACAAAAACAAAAACAAACAAACAACAACAAAGCAAAAGCGAACTAGTATCTGTAAGGCCCTGGGGGCTAGAATTTTGTCTTGACCTAGAGACAAACATTACATATTCACAGGGCAAAGCCAAACCTCACACAAATTATTTAGAAAGTTGCCTTTTTATTGTGAACGAATAAATCCACCATCTCCCTAGCTTCCAGGTGATGTGATGTGGAATTCAAGCCATGACCCTGTTGTAGAATAAAGGTTTCTTGTTGTTTTTAAATGAGGTTCTCTCACCTCAAAACCCAAAAGAACCTTGAATTCTAAAACATTTATTTATTTATGTATTTATTTATTTATGTATTTACAGTTAGAGTCTTTAAAATGAATCCACTTAGGTCCTGGCTTCATGGCAGGGACAGAACTAAGTGACATTGATATTAAACCATCACAGATAATAGTGAGGGTCTGGCCTTTCCCAGAAGGGACCTGGAAATCCTGACCTTCCAATCTGGGCACTTCCTTATTGGCAAACATTCATCCTAGCTGTCAACTGCTCTCAGTTTCCCTGCTCGTTTAGATCTACTGATGCTCTGGCTATGGATAAGAGTTCCCATTTGCTGAGTCCCTCCCCTGAGCCACATCCTCGAAATGTGTTTCCTCTTACAAAGGGAGGTTGAAGATTCTATCTACAGGTGAAGAAGTGAGGCTGAGGGAGGCTAAGGATGGTGACCCAGAACGTGTCACTGTGGCTGTGCCTCCAACCCTGTGCTCTGCTTCAGTTACGGGATCGCATACTTGGGTCTTTTTTTTTTAAAGATTTATTATTTAGTATTTACTGGAGATTGAACTCAGGGGCACGCAACCACTGATCCACATTCCCAGCCTTATTTTTTGTATTTTAGTTAAAGACAGGGGCTCACTGAATTGCTCAGCCCCTCCCTGATGCTGAGGTTGGCTTTGAACTCATGATTCTCCTGCCTCAGTCTCCTGAGCTGCTGAGATTACAGGCATGCGCCACCACACCCAGCCATACTTTGGTCTTAAGCCTGCACCTTCCCTGGAAGACTTCTAGTTGGTTCCAACTCTACCAAAAGGGTGAATCCAGCCCCTCCATTGTGGGCCAGGAGCATTTACAGAATGAATGGAACTCCCTTCCCAAAGTGCCAGCACCACTCTGTTCATAGCAGGGGTCCTCAGCCAGGGCTGCATGTTGGAATCGCCAAGAGAACATTTAGAAACCTGATCCCAAGCTACACTCCACACCAGTTAAGTAAGCATTTCTGGGTAGGGCACCTAGGCATCCGCAGTCTGGGAAGCTCTGCAGGCGATTCCAACCTGCAGCCCAGGCTGAGCCCTGGCTCCTGGCTTCAGGCAGCCTTTCCTGCCCAGCACCATTCCAGGGGCTACCTGTGGACCCCCAGGGTGGACATCACCCAGGCACCGATTGAAAAGGCTGGATCAGAGCCCAGAATGCTCCGTGAGAATTCTCATTTTAAGAAGGTCCTGGGAGATTCGCTCCTACACTAGAATGTCAGGAGCTCGCTTTAGATGTTTACTCCTAACACGCAGCAAAGTTTCCAGATGTCTGCGTGCCTTATACCCACAGGGGTTGAGCAACTGAGGTTACAGAAGGAAGGTGATCATTCCCTCCGAGGCTCCCCTGAGCTTGCAGCATCCATAGAGATAAGAGGTGAAGGGGTTGGCTAAGTGAAATCACGTAAGGCCATGTCACATCTATTTGCATTTTTTGGAAATACATCATCTGTATTAGCAAGTTTTTTTCTTGGGTCTTGTTATGGTTTAGATATGAGGTGTTCCCCCAAAGGTCATGCATGAGACAATGTACGAAGGTTTAGAGGTAAAATGGTTGGGTTATGAGAACTTTAATCAGTGCATTAATCCTCTGATAGGGATTAACTGGGTGGTGACTATAGGCAGGTGGCTGGAGGAGGTGGTTGATGGGGGCATGCCTTTGGGGTTTATATTTTGTCTGCAAAGGGAGCTCTCTCTCTTTCTCTCTCTCTCTCTCCTTCTCTGCTTCCTGATTATCATGTGAGCAGCTTCCCTCCACCACACCCTTCCACCATCTCTGCCTCCCCTCGAGCCCCAAGGAATGGAGCCTGCTGTCTATGGACTGAGACTTTTGAGACCATGAGCCCCCAAATAAATTTTTCCTCCTCTAAAATTGCTCTTGCCATGTCTTTTGGTTGCAGCAGTGAAAAAACAATGGAATGACTAAAACAGAAACGAATGGTCCTTTGCCATGTCACAAGGCTTCCTACAACTTTAGGCAGAAAACAACTAATTATTTGTCCCCAATCCTGTGATTCGGCAATTTGGGCTCAAGTCTGCAGGGAGAGTCCTCTGACGGTCTTGCCTGGAGTCACTCTTGCAGTTGCAGCCGTCTGTTGGGTTCGTGAGGCCTGGATGGTCCTTGATGGCCTCACTCACACATCTGACCTTCAGCTGGGATGTCTCCTCCATGTGGCCATGTGAGTCCAGGTGTGTTTTGCTGTTGCAGCAGCAGCACAGGGGGAGTGGAAGCCCCAAGATCTCTTATGGCCTTATTCAGAAGCATGTTCTTGTTTATTAAACCAAGTCAGAAGTCTGGGTATTTTTCAAGGGGTGTGGAATAAACTTCATCTCCTGATGGGAGGAGTTACAAAGAATTTGTGATATTTTTAATTTGCCCCATTAAGCCCATCGTCGACTGTGATAATTGACATCATTTACCCTTGCAAAAGTGTGCTTACCCATCCTAGGACCTCCCAAATTCTCCTCCCATTGCAGCAGAACCTATCAATACCTGCCCTGGAGCAGGTGAGACGTAGGTGAGACTCCTGGAAGGGCGAAGTTTCTCTTGATCTGGAGATTTGATCCTGATCTCTGCTCCTCCCAATTATAGTACATAATGGGGAAACAGGGTCAGGGTAATTGCAATAAGCATTCACTTTAAAGGTGGGAGGGACAAGAGGCTCATGGCAGTCACTGGTACGCAGCAATTCTGAAATTCAGCTGGGCCTGGTGGTCACAGATAACACTTAATTAACTTAGTCTTGCTCCCTAGAAATGATTCTTTAGTCCATTATTCTTAGTAGCTTGTAGTTCAGCCCTCTGGGCTCTTATCTATTCTGTGAGGCCCTTCCTTTTTCATAAAAATGTCTGTGGTTGCAGCTTAGGATCTTTTTCAATCTGCTTTCTGCTGACAAGAATTTGAAAGTCTGGAAGTTTTAGAATGGAATTTTCTTTTTTGTTCATCTATTTTAGTCTGAGGTGGGACAACTTTACCAGGACAACCCTCTTAAAGACTCTGTGGGTTTCCCATGAATCAGATAGGGTCCATTCCATGCTCCAAAAGCCACAGTGTACATTTCTTTTGATACAGATCTCTTTTTACTCAATGAAGCCATGCCACTCTGGGACAATGCCCTTTTGTTTGCTGAATTTTACTTTCCAACCCATTAAATCCTGAGCCCTCTATATTTCCTCTAAATCCTGCTTACAAACCCAAAAGTTTCTTCTTAGCTTGTCTCTTTTGTGAAGTATCTTATCATATGCTTCTAAGAGCATTCAACTGACCTTCAATATTCTACGTAAAGGTCCTTAACCAGGGCCACAAATTCACTAAATACTTTTGAATTTTAAGTTGCCACAAGTGATGTTTTCTCCACTTGTTCCATCTTTATATGTGGAACATGTGTTGTCTTTTTTTTCAACTTTAAATGAGAATCTCCTCATTATTTTTTCAAAGTCTATGAATAGTCTGTTGGCCATTGCTCCAACCACTGTGTACAGCCTCCTCACTTTTCCATACTCAGCCAAACTAGTCCAAAAGATGATGTCATGGGTGTGCAGTTTTTGTTATTTTGGTATTTCTCCCTTATCTGTTAGTGCTGCATACCACACCGTATCAAAATTAAGCACCGTAAAGCAACCATCATGTATTTGCTGAAGATTCTGCTGTTTGGTCTGGGCTCAGCAGGGTGGTTTTCTACTCCTCTTGTGTGGGGTCACTCATGTGGCTAAAGCCCCCTGGGGTGTCTATTAGGACTGGTCTAAGATGGCTCACTCCATGGCTGTTAGTGAGATGGGGCTGTTAATTGGTTTTCCAAAATAATCACCCAGATTTCTTGTATGTAACAGCAACATTCCAAGAGAGCACTAGCAAGCGCCACTAGATCTTTTGAGGTCTCGCTTGGAAGCTGTACATCCCTTCCATAATATTTCACTATCAAATCACGTCAAAGATTCAAGGAATGGAGAAAGAATTTTTTCCATATTTTTTATGGGTGCGTTCTATACAATGGTGGGATGTGTTGTCACATATTTGTAGATGCATACAATGAAACAATATAATTTGGTCAATATCATTCCCCAGCATTTTCCTTTCCCCTCCCCTCCTCCTTCCCACCGGCCCCCTATCCTCTACTGATCTCCCTTCAATGTTCATGAGATTGTCCCTTTTGTTTTTCATTTTCCTCTTTAGCTTCCAAATATGAGAGAAAACATATCACTCTTGAGTTTGCAGGAAGAATTTGTGGTCATTTTTAGGAAGTAGAGTTATTTCTTAATAAATATCATTTGGTAGGCAAAAACTTTCAAATCGTAGAGTTCAAGAGAGTAAATGACTTTCAGTGTGCTTGCTAATAAATGTGCAGCCACAGAAATTCAGGGAGTGGGGACATGAGTTTTCCCCTAAAGAAGTGGTTGATGGGGGAGAGGGCAGGGCATCTGCAATGGAAAGTAGATTAATCCAAATAATAGCCAGAATAGCAGTACCACCAACAGCACAATAACAGCTCTAATGTTCATTTAACACTTAAGATGTCTCAGAAACTATATTAAGTGCTTTTATGTGCATAGTGTTATTCGAGTCTCTTAACAAGCCTTAGGTTTGCACAGTAGAGAGGAGACTGAAGTTTACCCACAAAGTCCCAAAGCTGGAAAGTGAACCACTGCCAGGCTAATGTCCTTCCCAGCACACCACATGGTAAAAGCTTCTGGTGATTGTTGATCTATGATATATTATATGAGCAAAAAAAGTGTTCTCAATGATCTGATTTTGAAAGAGAGCTACTGTTTTACTAGGGAATGTTGTACTTATTTCACTGGTTCTGATCAAAAGATCCTTCTGGAGACCAGGGTTTGCCATTTGCTAGTAAACACTCTGGGAAAATTCTCTCTCTCTCTCTCTCTCTCTCTCTCTCTCTCTCGCTCTCTCTCTCCCTATGCATCTGACCTGTAAAATAAAAGGCCTGGGCTCAGGTGATGCCCAAACCCATCCAAGTCTGAATGTTCTGCAGTGTACTTTTGAGGCATTGAGAGGAATATGGGTTCTATCCCAAACCTGCAAATTCTGACTTAGTTTCCATTATAAACACTGTGGCCTGCAGCCAATGGTTCCAGGAAGAACATGGCACAGGTCTTGGTCAACAGCACAATCAAGAGCCAGGGAGGCCAGGTTCAGTGGCGCACATCTATAATCCCAGCTACTCAGGAGGATGAGGCAGGAGGATTTCATTTGAGGCCATCCTGATCAACTTAGCCAGACCATGTTTCAAAATAAAATTTAAAGGAATATTAATAAAGGGCTGTAGACAGAGCTCAGTGGTAGAGCTCTTGCCTAGTACGTGTGAGATCCTGGGTTTGATCTGCAGTATTGAAATAAAAAAGTGTTCTGGATTTGGGACAGAAATGTTAGGGTTGAAGTGTATGTGTGAGCATGTGTTTGTGCACCATCTGGATATATTTAAAACTCAAAATACCAAAACAGTGTTCTCAAAATTGTGACCTAATTTATTTTGTTTTTAAAATTTATTTATTTTTTCACAATTCTGGGGTTCAAACCCAGGGCCTTGTTCATGCTAGGCAAGTGCTCTACCACCAAATTATATCCCCAACTTTAAATTTATCCATTCATTTATTTGTTAATGAGATCAGGGTCTCACACATGATAGGCAAGTGCTCTACCACTGAGATGCATGTCCAGCCCCCCAAACTTATTTGTAATTGATGTATAAAAATAAAAATTGTGAATATTTATTGGGTGTCCTGTGGTGTTTTTATGTATGTATACGTAATATAATGTATAAATCAGGTTAAACATATCTCCTCAAATGTTCATTATTTCTATGGTGAAAATACTCAAAAATCCTTTCTTTTAGCTTTTGAAATGTACTATTGTTCTCTAGTAGTCACCCTGAGACACAATAGCACACCAGAGCTTCTTGCTCCTGCCTACCTAGAGCTTAGAACCTATTAAAACAAAATGAACAAAAGTGGTCCCCGGATTGCTCAAGTTCAAGGCTGGATGATTCAGTAGGAGAGCTTCCTCTCAGCAGTCTGGCAGGAGATGGGCCTCCCTATCTCTTGGGATTACCTCTTCTTCACCCTACATTGAAAAAGGCCAGCAGTGGGGGTCTCAGCCTGGAACAGTGGTAGAATGCAGCCTCTCAGGCCCCAGTGGGGATCCAGGACTCAGAATCTACATTGGAACAAGACCCCAGAGGATTCCCTGGAACAAGCCTACAGCATGTGAGGACCATGATGTAAACCATTTCTCAGGCACTTTCAAGCAGAAGTTCCTGTCATTTTAAAACACTAGGGACTGGAGCACCTACCCGACTAGAAGCTGGAAATCCACTTGGGGAGTGTTATCTATGGGGCAGCCTTAAGGGGCTCCCTGTGACCAGGCTGGGCTTCCCAGGCCTCTCTGCTCCCAGGAGCTCTCTCTTCTACTGTCACCAGAGGAAGGAGCCAGGGCAGGAAGCACCCGCATCCTGTGGGCTGGGGGGTAGTGGTGGTGTCTCCACTGAGTGGGAGAAGTCTGGCTCATAAGCTTGTCTACACAAGGAGGAGCAGTTTATAAAACCCTGTGGTTGGATCTATTAAGCAGAAAGCCATCTGTTTTTTTCCATTCCTATACTTTCTGAAAGATGCTAAATGGTATGAAAAGATCAGGGAATTCATGGAATTCTTGTCCATCCAAGTGGGCCTGGGGTGGGGGTGGGGGGTGGGGGTGGGGGTGGGGGCTGGGGAAGGCCGAAGCATGAAGAGGTATGGCCGGAATCCTGCCACCAACAGTGTGGCTTTAGGTAAGCACTGGGACCCCTGGGTTCAACCATCCCCTGGTCTCTGTCTCCATATGCTGCAGGCATTGAATGGAACAAACTTTCACTTATTCATTTGTTGTCATTTAATTTTTAAAATAATAAGTTACATGGTTCAAACTCCAAAATTTTATGAAGTTGTAAATTGAGAAGTTTCCCTCGCACCTTCTTCTTCTTTCACCTCTGCTCCCTTCCAGGTACTGATATATATTAGTTTCTTATATATCCTTTCATCTAGGCTCAAGCAAATACAAAGACAAATTCTTATTTGTACCCTTTCTTATATCAAAGTAGTACATTATGGGCATTGTTCTGTACTTTTTCTTGTTGGATTAAAGCTGTATACAGTTGTCCCTCAGTATTCATAGGGACTGGTTCCAGGATCCCTTACAGATACCCTTATATAACATGTAGTATTTGCATAGGAACTACACACACACACCGGTGTACTTTAAATCATCTCTGGGTTATTTATAATGCCTGATCCCAAGTCAATCAATGCTAGATAAATAATTGTCACACTGTATTGCTTGGGATAATAATGACAAGGAAAAAAGTCTGTACCTGTTCAGGTCGAATTTGATCGTCCTACACTCCACTACATCTTCCATCTTTAATGGGTTAAATTCACAGATGTTGAACCTTCTGATATGGAGAGCTGACTGTATTCCTCTCTGCAGCTGCCCAGAGAGGCACGTTCAGCTTGAGACATTCTTTCCCACTTGGTCACCAGTGGCCGGCCATACCCGAGTTTGGCACATCTGGAGCCCCAGGAGCTCAGACCTGGGAAAACATCTACAGACCATGCAGGCTCCACAGGCATCCCCAGGAGCTGAGCACGTGTCCAAAACAAACGCCATCATGAATAACTGTGGGAAAGCACCCCCTTGCACACATGTACCCACTCTCTCAAGTCAACTCTGGCCGGCACTGGATTCCACCTGCCTGAACAGAGCTGCCCTGCTCCCTGTCCAAGCAGCTGTCCTTGCAAGGGCCCATGGGGCCACCCCAAATGCATCCCAGCCCTGCAGCAAGTTTAGCTGCATTTTCACGATCCCACGAAATCGCTCATCCTCTGGAGTTCTGTTTGACTTTTCCGCCATACTGAATGAATATGCATTCTTGAACCATGGTTAAAACTCATTAATTTGTGGGTCAGTTCTGTCTGCTCTCGTTGGCAAACATTTACGACTCACAGAATCTGAGCTGAAAAGGCCCAAAGAGTGGTGGGTGGTGCCAGTCCTCCTTTATCATAAAGATGACCAAGTCTCTCTGATGCATGACTCAACGTATCATTCCATCCGTTCCTTTAAAGACAATGTATCCCACTTTCTAACATGAGTTATTATAACCCCACCTAGAGTCTGGGACCCTTGACTCATTCATGTAAAATGACCTCACCCCCTATCGGGCATGCCCAGCTCAGGGCTCCTCAGTCCACTTGTTCCAGATGCATTTTGAACCCGTTTTCTTCCACCTCCACCCTCCTGGAATTCTGCCATCAGATTTTCTCTTGAAATCTTCTTTCCTTTTATGAACAACTTCCTAGGTAGGGCTGCTGATTCCGGAATTTGTTATTGTAAAAAATAAGAATGAGTAATTCTTACTTCATCATTTTGGCAAACTTTAGGGATATTCTTTATGGCAATGTCTTCCATTAAGAAAGATATGCTTTTGGAAAGCTGTATCTGAGTGAGAAAGAAAGTTAAGAGCTTTGTTCCTTATGAAACTGTGGGGGTGAGGGAGGAGGTAATGGCCGTGTGGTGGAATCCGAAGGGCAGAGAGTCTGTGAACACAAAACACCACAATCATCATAGGAGTATAAAGACCTAGGGTTGACTTTGGTTCAAAGTTTCTTAGGAAGTACTTGCTAGGAAATAAGTATTGTTCCGTAGAGACAGTATCATAAATTGAGGCTGAACTTTTCAAACAAGTTCACAAAATGTACTTAGTCTATTTTTTTTACTAATTATCTTTTTATTAATTATCTTTTTATTACTGTTTTGCTTTTACTACTCAATTATTGTGCCACTTGACATAGTAATTCGTTTGATGTCTACCTCACTTTCTTCTTCCCTGTCTCAGAGGGTCTTTAGGAGAGTGACATGGTATATTATCCCATTTTACTTTGTTATAACAAAATCCCAGAGGATAGATAATACATAAAGAAAAGAACTAGCTCACAATTTTGGAGATTCAAGAGCATGGCACTGTTATATGCTCAGCTCTGGTGAGGGTCCCTTGGCTGTGTCATGTCATGTAGGAACATGTGTGAGACAACAAGTAGAGATCACATGACTATGTGGTGAGACAGTAAGCCTCAGAACAGAAAAGGGGGCCAGTCTTGGCCTTTTATAACAACCCACTCTCTTTGGAACAAGCTGGGGTCCCACAAGAACCATGTTAATCGCTTTTGAGGAAGCATCCCCCACGACCTAATTACCTTGCACTAAGCTCCACCTCTTAAAGGTTCCACCTCATTGTTACACAAAATTACATATAAGAGTTTGTAAGGGGAAAGGGGAAAAAA
The DNA here is from genome assembly GCF_021218885.2 of Marmota monax. Classification (NCBI taxonomy): domain Eukaryota; kingdom Metazoa; phylum Chordata; class Mammalia; order Rodentia; family Sciuridae; genus Marmota; species Marmota monax. Next base: position 4,797,116 of record NW_026693024.1, on the reverse strand, counting down.
AAAAACAAGGGAGAGAATGGAATAACAGCAGATGCGGTAGAGAGGGAAGATGAGAGGGAAGGGGAGGGGGGATAGTAGGGGATAGGAAAGGTAGCAGAATACAACAGTCACTAATATGGTATTATGTAAAAATGTGGATGTGTAACCAATGTGATTCTGCAACTTGTATTTGGGGTAAAAATGGGAGTTCATAACCCACTTGAATCAAATGCATGAAAGATGAGATGTCATGAGCTTTGTAATGTTTTGAACAACCAATAAAAAATAAATAAAAAAATAAAAAAAAAGGTTCCACCACCTTCTCCCATCCCCACACTGAGGACTGAACCCCACATATGAGCTTTCACATGGGTTTATGCATGTAAAGTACTTATAACCTTGATGGGTCCATAATCAGGGTTAAGATTATTGCTATTATTATTATCTGCAGCAAAATTATAATATGCCTCAGCTGCTCTGCCCCCGGAGCCCAGCTGAATCTAAGAGACGCTGAGGGCCAGGGTCTGGACCTCTCAGCCAACCAGGTCTTGAGGCAGAGCTAAGGAGGAGACTGCAGTCAAGAGGACAGAGATTGAAGTGGTTGTTCCTGCCAGGGCCATCTGCCAGTCATGTCCCTAGGGCAGAGTCCTCTTGGACTCCCAGGGGAGGCCAGTCTTGATCAAGGACTTTAGAATAAGATGCTCCTGTGCGGTGGGAGAGTTGGTCTTGCTGGGCGTGAGCATGGGCGCTCCTGAGAACAACGAGGCACCTCGAAGGAGTGGGGGGCAAGGCTGTCTTCTGAAGATTGTCACCCTTGGCTTGTCCCATCCCAAAGCTAAAGGCCTCGCACCGCACAGCAAGAGAGTTCTTTCCCTCAGTTGGTTGCAGACAGATCTACCCACAGCCAGCCAAGAACTACTGAGAACATAGGCAAACATCTCTGGGGTCTCCAAGTCTTTTTAGGGCCCTGACTTTCTCCTTCCGATCCCTATGTGTAAAAGATCACAAAGGAGGACAGGCAGAGAAAGAGGAGACAGTCCCCCAGAGGGGACGGCATGAGGGGAGAGACTCCACTGGACACGAGGTGGGAGGCAGAAGAGCCCAGCCAAGAGCATGAACTTCCGCTCTAGTAGTCAGTCGTGGGGCCCCTCAGCCACCTGGTCTGCACCCCAGGTCCTGTCCTCACAGATGGTCTTTCTTGCTGGGGTCGGTGCTATTGTTCCTAATATCAGGACTGAGCCCTGATTGTGCAGTGAAGGAGAATTTTATTCTCAGCCAAGAATAATAGGAGAAGTGGGAGGTAACACAAATCAACCCCTCAACCATGGGGGTTGGGAGGCGGTAGATGGAGGCTCAAAGAAATGAGGGGGAGGAATAGGCTCAGAAGGGGAGGAATATTCATGTCTTTTTTGGCCATGAGCAGAGATTTTCTGGGAATTTGGACACCAGCTCTTTTTTGCTCCTTTTATGCTTCTTTCTGTCCATTGTCACTGTGATTGTCAACTGTCACAGCACTGGGAGGTGTCATTCAGCATGCAGATGGAATTATAATGAAGTTGGAGGTTGTCTGGTGGACATTCTGGCAGCCACCTTGGATCCAACCAGTTTCAGCCAGTCCACGGGAGGAGGCAGGCCTACAGGCACCTTGTCCTCAAAGATAAGCAAGACTAGGGTGGGGGAGAAATTTAGCCAGGTCACCTGGGTGGGGGGGCGCGGCGTGCAAGATGAGGGCAGGGTAGCACTTTCGGACCCATTAGCTTAGGTTTCTCATTTGTAGCTTACATCCTCTGCACTATTTTTTAAAGAAGCTTATACTGGTGAGTATTATGCAATTATTTGTACATATTTAAAAGTGACCTGAGTAACCCTTTATACTGTTCCCACGCATACACATACGCTTCTACTCTGTAATCTGCCCACATAGCAATTCATACTTATAAACCCTGTTTATATTTCCTGGAAGAAATGGAGTCGAGTCATTTTGAAGTGTTTTGAACAGTAAGAGGTCCTCGGAGGCAAGGATTTCCCCTCAAAACGTCTTCCTGAGACATGAGTTATTTCACCCAGCAAGCATTTGTGGGGCACCTACTAGGTCACTATTCTGGGCACAGGTGATACTGTGGTGAAAGGGCAAGTTCAGTGCTCAAATGCATAGAATGCAGCATTATCCAGATGAAGCAGCATTTCCAAAACTACACGACATGGAGTTGTATCTCATCTTTGCAACGGCTCCCTGCCCTGTTAGTTTTGTTGGCTATGGGTACTGACAGAAATCAGTGGTTAATGTTCACAATTTAAAATAAATGCTTCTCGGTCAGATATGGTGGGACAGGTATATAATCCCAGCAGTTCTGGAGGTGGACGCAGGAGGATCACAAATTCAAGGCCAGCCTCAGCAATTTAGCAAGGCCCTAAGCAACGTAGCGAGATCTTGTCTGGAAATAAAAAATTAAAAAAGGGCTGGGGATGTGGCTCTGTGTTTAAGGGCCTCTGAGTTCAATCCCCAGTATCCTAAATAAATAAATAAATAAGCAACCAAATAAATAAATAAATACATACATACTTCTCATTTCCTGTTATGGCGAGTTCTTACTCATCTCCCAAAGTAAAAACTTCCTGGCACTGGAGAAGCCATTTTCAATCACAGTAATGATTCAGATGTCTAATTTATGGTAAGGCCAGAATGAGATTAAGTGGATTAATGAAATTAACAATGGGTTGAATAATATACTCTAATAAGATATGATAAAGTCCTAATCAATATGTTTGCTTTGGATCAGGGTTTATCCACTTCGGTACTATTGACACTTTGGACTACATGTTCCCGTATTTGGGGAACATTCTGTGCATTGTCGGATGTTGAGCAGTGTCCTTGGCTGCCACCCTCTAGAGGACACTAGTACCGTGACTGCCTTCAATTATGACAATCAAAAATACCTCGAGATATTGCCAATGCCCCTCGAGGGGAAAAGCATCCATCCCCTCAGTTGAGAATCAGGTGGTTGACACTTAACTTAATTTTTTGTGACTATACACAGTCATTGTGAAATGTTGGCTTAACCCGGGACAGAGAAAGCAAAGTCATTGTTGTGGGTTGAATTACGATTCCTAGAAACGTAGGTCGAAGTCCTATCCATAGGTACCTGTGAATGCAGCCTTATTTGGAAACAGGGTCTTGGCAGATTTCATCGAGTGGAGGGAGATGAGGCCCTCATCCAGTCTTACAAGAAGAGACCCAGGCAGAGACATGCAGAGAGAAGAAGCCATGTGGAGATAGAAGCAGAGATCCAAGTGACATGGCAGCAAGCCCAGGAGAACCAAGGATGACCAGCACACTGCAAAAGAGGAGCCAGGCCTTCCCTGCAGCCTTCAGAGAGAGCAAGGCCCTGCTGACACCTCAAGGTCAGACTTCTGGCCTCCAGAACTATGGGAGGAAAACCAGAGAACAACTCTGCTATCTTAAGTCATCCTGGTTTGTAGTAACTTGTTTCAGCAGCACCAGGAAACTATCCAGGCATCAGAGAAGAGCCAGCCTGAGCTGAAGCAGCTCACCAGGGGCTTAAATCTCCTGCTTACTCACCCCAGGTAGTGACGGTGTGAGCCGCGGGGAGTTTCCCAGCCAAGAGGAGCAGTAGCTCGGTCAGGTGAATTCCACGCCCTGGCACTGAGTCATAATGACAGTGTGGCAGTGGGTCTGAAAAACCCTGGGCACCTTCCTCACCATGTCAAAGCAAGGTGTGGTGGCACCTGCCTAGAATCCCAGCTGCTTAGGAGGCTGAGGGAGGAGGAACCCAAGTCTGGGGCCAGCCTTGACAACTTAGTGAGACCGTGTCTCAAAACAAAACAGCAACAAAAAAAGGCTGGGGACACAGCTTAGTGATATAGCGCCCCTGAGTTCAATCACCAGTATCCCCCCAAAAAAAGAAAGAAGAAAGAAAAGGAATATAATATCCCAAATAGGATGCTCTGACATGCTGAACAGTTTGAATCAATGGAAATTGAAAACTGTCTTAGAAGCAAAATCACTATGGCCTTCTCTTGTTTCTTTCCCTTACCAGACTTGGGGTGGTGGTGGTGTGCTTTTGTCTAAAACTCCTTTATCTACCTAAAGACCACCCAAAGGGACACGCTTGTCTTTGATCCCCTCCCTGAGATTCCCATTGACCAGAGAAAAGTCAACTTATGCTGCAGGAGAGAAGGCTAAGGAATGTCACATCTAGACACACTTTGTCACCATCCATCCTTGGGTCCACTCAGCTTCCAAAGAGGATCATTCACAAACTACCATCTGTTCTTTGAGCCCACTCAGTTCTCCTGAAAGTCATTCACTTTCTTCAAAATTGCTGACATTCTCCCATTTCCATACCCCCACGAGGAAGGGCATATAAATTTCTGAATCTCCCTGGGTTGTGGGTAGTCTCCTTCCTGTGATGTCCTCATGCACATTATTAAACATCTATGCCCTTTCTCCTCTTGATCCGTCTACTGTCAGTTCAGTGGAGCAAACCTGCCTTCAGAGGGTGGTGGGAAAATTCCCCTCACCCTACATAGTTAATCCTCTGCCTCTCCCAGTCACTCTGTTACTATAGCTTTGCCTTTTCTAGAACATCATATAATTGGAGGTAATGTCATGTTTGGGGTGTATTTTTGAGATTCATCCATTGACTTCCAAACTTTATATGAGATAATTTCACCCTGTTGGTGAAAGTTTCCCTCCCTTGCAGTTAGTAGTACCTTTTCACTCATATTAAGATGGACAACCCTTTTGAAGTTCTACTCATTCTTCAAGACCTTAATGCCACTTCCTTTAAGGAGATTTTCATGACAGTTCTGCCCCAAACAATTATGATTTCTCCCTTTTGAATCCTTGTGGCAAATTATGTCTCTAATGGGGGAATTTATATCCATCTTTGTAATGCAGATAATTGTGTCCTGGGTTAATCTAGCCCTTTACTGCCACTGAATTAGATGTTAGGCTTCTTAAAATCAGGAGCTACCCTGTTCTGCCACAGCACCTCAGGGCTACACAGGTGGTGAGTCGTTGGTCTGATTTGTTCCCATTACTTGTCTAGCATGCTGCTCTCTCCGTTCTGGTCATTCTGGCCTCCTCAATGTCCTGAGCTTGGGCCAGGCTCACTCTAACCTGGTGGCCTCACAAGGGTACAGCAGGCCATGACATTTGGGAATTTCAGAAATGGCAGCATTTATAATGGAAAAAGAGTGCTAGGTGTTTGTGGATGCACTCTGACCAGCACATCCCAGGACAAGCGGGCTCAAAATGCTTCTTGGAGATAGCCATGAACTCTTGCATGAATCCTGATTTCCACCCAAGGTCTCCTTGTATTTTGTTTTGGTTTCTCAAAGATGGATTCCCTTGAGAAATCAAACAAGTGGACCACATGGGATGTAGCTATTACATATGGAAGTGAATTTTAAGACACCTTCAAACAGGAATCTTGTTATTTTGCTACAAGATTTTTCTAAACCTTTGGAATAACCTTGTGGTTTGTAGGAGATAACACCTAGCATTTCTCAATGTATTTAGCCAGAGACTTGCCCCACTTAAAAACCTTGATTCTGAAGTGACCATAGACTCAAAGGAAGTTGCAAAAATGGTAGAGAAGTCCTGGGCTTGTGTTCCACTCCTATTTATTATTGTAGCCTTTTGTAGGATTCTAAGACATTCAGAATTATACAGTATTTTTTACTAAAGATCTTCTTCCAGAAAGATAAAGAGAATTACTTCGTGTCAAATACCTGAGACATCTTCTCATTCAGCGACTGCCTGCGTTCACTTGTGAACAGCACACAAAACTAATTGCAGTTTTCACCTTGAGCTTCTCTATTCCCGGGGCCAGACTCAACACACAGATTTTTCAAATCTTTTGCAGCTGCCCTGGGCAAATGAAAACCCAGCCAAAATACCATATTTCAGAGTAGAGCATGTTAAACAGCCGATTTCTCGTGAGTTTCTTGCCATCGACCCTGGCAAATCTGCATCAGGCAAGCAAGCCCTAATTACAGAGAGGCCATGCAGTGGGAGGGGGGGAATGAGCGAGGAAAACCAGCTGATTCAGCTGCCCTCCAGATTGCCTCCAGACAGGGAGCAATTTCTACCCCAGGAGAGGCTCAATAGATGGCACTCCTGCCCTGGACTTTAGGAGTACCCCATCTGCATTCACAGCCTACCACAAATATCCTGAGCCTCTCCCCACTCTTGAGTTTTTTCTCCTTCTCTGTAGCCCCCAGCCACAGATGCCTTTGTGTCAGCCCTGGCCCTTTCTCCTGACCCTCCACACCCTCCTTCCTTTGCCTAGGTGGCCAAGTGTGCCCTTTCTTGACTTTCTGTAGAAGAAGCCCTCTTCAGCCTTCAAGTTTGCAGCTGGAAATTCCAGCCAGAATCTGCCACTCCCTCTCCAGTGCTTCCTTGGCCATATTTTTATCACTCAGAATTTTTTTTTTTTTTTTTTTGCAAGGGCCAGCAACCCAACTCAGACTCACTTCTGCAAAAATGGGCAATTTCCTAGTCTCCAAGCCAAATTGGGAAGAGTAAGAACGCCAGGAAGCAGATGTGTCAGCTCTCTTGGTGTCTCTCTGACATCATCACACGTCTCATTGTCTCAAGTTTTATCCACAAGAAGAGCCCAAGGGGGTCAGATTCAAACTCTAGCTGACAACTGCACAACCGGGCGTCAGGGGCTTTGCACTTCCAGCATCAGTTCAACAAGCCCTGGGAAGGACCCTTGGCCCCTCCTGGGGCTGGAAACAGGAGGCAGTAGGTTTTGAGTGGGTGGGGCCAGGGTACTGGATGTTTAGCAGCAGCTTCTACTCACAGGTAAGTCGGGGCAGGGGTGTGGGAGGGTGTTGGGGCCACTGGTAGAACCAAGAAGGTGTGAGGCAAAGGTGAAACATTGGTTATCAGTGGCAAGATGACTCTACACTACTGAAAATGGGTCACTAGATTGTGAGTTTGGGAAAGGGTAAATGTCTACTGTTACTAAAGTTTCTATCTCTTTAAAAAATTTTGGTTTTGGATTGGGGATTGAGCTCAGGGGTGCTGTACCACTGAGTGACATCACCAATCCCTTTTTATTTTTGCGAGACAGGGTCTTGCTAAGTTGCTAAGACTGGCCTCGAACTTGCGATCCTCCCACCTCAGCCTCCCAAGTCTCTGGGATTACAGGTTAGCACCATCATACTCAGGTCTTCCTGGTTTCTGCCACCCCAGAGCAGGGCATGGGCATAGCAATGCCTCATACCTAGTAGGCCTCAATAATATTTATTGGATAGAATATTTATTAAGGTAATTTTGCATTAACAAACTTCCTGGGACACAATGCACAAAGATTGTTTTGTTTGGGACCTTTACGCATTCTCTCTGAACTTGGGGGGCTGGTTTAAAGGGGAGACGGTGAACAAATCCCTACTGTCATTTTTTCCCCTAACAGCCTTACTGACCTGTCTTTAACCTATTGTTAATTCTCTTATTAAGATGGAGAGATAAAGCAAAGATTTACTGACAAATCACCTAGCTGCTGCTGTGCTTATTTTTTTTATATTATAAAAGATCAAATTATGTGATAGGACTTTCCTTTGGCTAAGTAGAATCATGATGATGATTATGAAAAACATTTTTATAGGTTTAAACTTGCCAAGTTCAATGTTGTTCTATTTATTAAGGTAATGGCCTGATTTTGATTCCTAGGGCAGCTTTTAAAAAAGCAGTTAATATTCTGGTTTAACTCAAAAAAAGAGATGTACATTTGAGACATACTGTCCCAAGTTTTCCGGGAAAATAGAAATATGAATATAGGGATATTTTTGAAACAAATATATATTTTGCCCTATGGCCATGGGCTCAAGGACCACAGGGTGGGAAGGAGACAGATGGAAGCAGATGTCCAGCCATCTGGGCTTCCACGGGTTGCACTGTCTTTCCTACTCCCTTTTGCAGCCCCCTCCCTACCCTGTGGATTGCACTTCCTAAATTTTAACCAACTCTGTCTCCTCCTCTTTATTCCCATTGGCACCTTAGTCTGGGTCTTCATCATCTCTTCCTAGACAAGAGGGTGGCAAACTTTTCCTTTCTGAGGCCAGAAAATGTAGTCATGCACTGAATAATGACATTTCAGGCAAAGATGGACCACGTATGTGGTGATGGTCCCTTAAGACTAATAGAGCTGAACAATTCCTACCGCCTAGTGACGTCATAGTCATGCGGGCATCAGAGCACAGCTCATGACTCACAAGTTTGTGGTGATGCTGGTGTAAACACACCTGCTGCGCTGCCAGTCATATGAACTGAACATACAATTATGTTCAGTTCATAAGACCTGAGTTAACAAACTAAGTTACTGGTTTGTGTATTTACTATGCTCTACTCTTATTATTATTTTAGAGTATACTCCTACTTATTAAAAAAAAAGTTCATTGTAAAATAGTTTGTGTAAGTAAACTCGACAGTGTTCACACAATGTCACTATCACCTCAGATGCATTTCTCAGAATGGATCCCTGTCATCAGATAGCACATGGCTGTAGCTTTATGCTCTGTAGACATATGGTTTCTGTTTCAACTAGTCATATCACCCCAAGTTCAAGCAATCACAGACTGTGGGTATGTGAACAGGTGTGGCTGTGTTCTGGTAACCCCCCCACCCACACACACACACCATGGTGTGGGTTGGGACCACAGGCTGGCCTTTACCAGCCTCTGGATAGCATCCCTCAACCCGCTGTTGGACTGTGCTTTATATCCCTAGGGCCTACACAGAGTGTCTGGCACTTAAGAGACATTCAATAAAAATGCATACTACCAAAAGTGCAATACAGATTTAATGCAATTCCTATTAAAATCCCAATGACATTCTTTATAGAAATAGAAAAGCAATCATAAAATTCACTTGGAAAAATAAGAGACCCCAAATAGCCAAAGAAATCCTCAGCAAGAAAAGTGAAGCAGGAGGCATCACAATACCAGCCCTTAAACTATACTACAGAACTATAGTAACAAAAATAGCATAGTATTGGCTCTAAAATAGACACATAGACCAATGGTACAGAATAGAAGACACAGAGACAAACCCACATAAATACAGTTATCTCATACTAGACAAAGGTGACAAAAGCATATATTGAAGAAAAGATAGCCTCTTCAACAAATGGTGCTTGGAAAACTGGAACTCCATATGCAACAAAGTAAAATTAAATCCATGCACAAAACTTAACTCAAAGTGGATCAAGGACTTAGGCATTAGAACAGAGACCCTGTCCCTAATAGAAGAAAAAGTAGGCCTCAGTTCACATCATGTTGGCTTAGGATCTGACTTCCTTAACAAGACTCCTAAAGTGCAAGAAGTAAAATTGACAATCAATAAATGGGATAGATGCAAACTAAAAAGCTTCTTCGCAGCAAAGGAAACATTCAAGAATGTGAGGAGAGCCTTCAGAAAGGGAGAAAATCTTTACCACACATAACACAGAAAGATAAATAATCTCCAGAATATATAAAGAACTCAAAAAACTGAACACCAACAAGAAAACCAAAGACAATAACTTAATCAATGAATAGGCAAAGGAACTGAACATGCACTTCAAAAAAATATGAAAAAATGGGGGCTGGGGTTGTGGCTTAGCGGTAGAGTACTTGCCTAGCACGTTCAAGGCCCTGGGTTTGATCCCCAGCACCACATAAAAATAAATAGATAAAATAAAGGTATTGTGTCAAACTACAACTAAAAAATAAATTTAAAAAAATATGAAAAAACGTTCAATCTGTCTAGCAATTAGCAACATGCAAATTAAAACTACACTGAGATTCCCTCTCACTTCAGTCAGAATGGCAATTATTAAGAATACAAGCAACAATAAATGTTGACAAGGATGTGGGGAAAAAAGTCTACTCATTCATTGCTGGTGGGACTACAAATTGGTGCAGCCAATATGGAAAGCAGTATGGAGATTCCTTGGAAATTTGGGAATGGAACCACCATTTGACCCAACTATCGCTCTCCTTGGTCCATACCCAAAGGACTTAAAATCAGCATACTTTCGTGATGCAGCCACATCAATGTTTATAGCAGCTTAATTCACAATAGCTAACCTAAGAAACTAACCTAGCTGCCCTTCAACAGATGAATGGATAAAGAAAAAAATACACACACACACACAACGAAACATTCCTAGCCATTGAGAAGAATGAAATTATGGCATTTGCCAGTAAACAGATGAAACTGGAGACTATCATGCTAGTGAAATAAGCCAATCCTAAAAAAACAAAAGTCAAATATTCCCTCTGATATGCAGATACTGACTCACAATAGGGGTAGGTGGGGGCAGTAAGGGGGGAGTGAAAGTCACCCAGTGGGACAGGATGGAGTAGGGAGAAGGGAGAAGGGAGGAGGAATGGGAATGGGAAAGATAGTAGAACAAATCTGACATTACTATCCTATGTACATATATGATTACACAACCAATGTAATTCTACATCATGTACAACCGGAAGAATGAGAAGTTATACTCTCTATATGTACAATATGTCAAAATACAGTCTACTATCATGTACAACTAATTAGAACAAATTTGAAAAAGCAAAAAAACATTGAACCTATATTTTAGCAGGTGGACCTAAAAAAGAAAAGTGCATTAGAAGAATGAATGAGGTCCCTAGTCACCTATGCATACCTATACCATTCTATAACTAAGCTGCAAAATATTATTTCCAATTTCATTAAAATAAAAGATTTGGAAGCCAGATGTGGTGCCTCATGCCTGTAATCCCAGCGACTCTAGAGGCTGAGGAAGGAGGACTGAGAGTTGAAAACCAGCCTCAGCAACTCAGGGAGGCCTTAAGCAACTCAGCATGTCCCTATCTCTAAATCAAAAATAAAAAAGGCCTAGGGCTGTGGCTCAGGGGTTAAGGAGGCCCCTGAGTTCAATCTCAGGTCCCCGCCCCCTCCCCCCGGAAAAAAAAAGGTTGGAACCCTTTTGAGATTTACTGTAAATTACAAGAAGTCTTTCTCCATTCTAGCAACACAATCAGCATATTAACTTATTGTTTGACACACAGTCACTGGAGAAACAGAATTCAGCCTCTCTGATTGTGGTATTTTACAACACATTCCTCTTGGTGAGGGTAAATGTGGTAAGTCTGATCAGGGCTTAAACAAGAAGGGTTTTGTTTTTGTTTAAACAAGAGCATCTCAGACACAGCATGATGAAAAGGTCTACAGCTGGCAGGAAGAATATCATATCATTAAACTTGGTGTTTGGTCAGACATATTTTGCATACCTTTAGGGTTACTCATTCTTGGGAGAAAGAAGATCCTTACCTAATTACTCTAAGTCACAGCAAAAGGGTTTTTGCTTTGACTGTTTGCTTTTGTACAGAAAGGTTGCCGGGGCAGCACAGGCTTCCTCTGTCTCAGCAGAACCTGAGGTGTGCCCCTTGGGACTGCATGAAGGTCGGGTGTCCCATATTGGGTGGGCACAGCCACAGCTAGGATGCACCTCTGAGTCACAATAAGATTTGGGTGAATTAACCACCAGCTGCATTAGCAAACTCAAGACACTGATTTTTGCTGTGTGTGTGTGTGTGTGTGTGGTGCTGGGATGGAACCTAGAGCCCTAAGCATGTTAGGAAAGCACTTGGCCCCTGAGTTAAACACCCAAGCCCCTGCCCAACACTGTCACTGTGCTTTTATCAAACTGTTAGAGAATCACAAAGCCAAAATACCACCCAAACAGGCAAATGAGGTTTGGGGCTAGACTCTTAGTATATTCATCTGCAAACTACAGTAGCTAGTTAGGTGCTGGAACTGTCTTTTATCATCTAATAAGAGCCACTTGTGAACATCTCTTCCCGGTGACTTCACACTGGTGGCCTGAGGTCAATGATGGGGGAGTAGGTACACAGTGGGAACAGATAAGTAGTAGGCATCCGAGTTTTGGGCCTGGGAAACTGATGGTCAACATTTCCTAGCACACCACTGCTGTAACTCCCTTGTAGTGTCAGTTTTTCTCATCCTCCCACCCTGGGATGAGACACTCTGTATCCTTTCTGCGTCTCAGTTAAAGTCCCCTAACCTCTCTGCATCTCAGTTTTCTCATCTGTGAAATGAGAATTGCTATGGTTTAAATGTCCCGACCCAAACTCATTTGAAATCTATTCTCCATTGGGAGGTAGTAAGAGGTGGGACAAGGTGAGATTACCAAGGTCCTGGTTGGCTTTGCCCATATAAATGGAGCAATCCATTCACAGATTCATGGATTCATGAGTGATCTCTGGAGTACCTTTGTTATAAAATTAAGCTTCTGGCTTGCTTGCTCCGTCTCATCATTCAGTGCCTCCAGCAAATCATTAATCAGTTTGAAGGCCCTTCCAGATGCTGAGCAAATGCTGGTTCCATACTCTTACTTTCCCAGCCTCCAAAACATGAGCTGGATAAACCTTTATAAATTAACCAGTCTGTGGCATTTGGCTATAGCAACAGAAAACAGACTAAGACAAGACTAAGAATACTTAATTTACAGAGAAGATTAAATTATGTATAAATGACACCTAGATTATTGCAAGATTTACTGTATTATTATTATTATTGATTAACTGAAGTAGATAGGGGCCAGATATGAGAAGGGTAACAGACAACTAAAAATTTAAAGCAGTGGTTTTAGTCTAGAGATCACCCAATAACTAAAGGGGCCAGTGTCAGGCATCTGGTCTACCAACAAAGCCCAAACATAACATAAGAACCTGGCAGCAGAGGCTTGGTTCTGCTCCTGAGTCCATGTCACCTGTGACTTCAGCTTCACTTACATAGCCTCATCCATCAAAGAGCTCAAAATAGAATCAAAAGAGGAACAGCTGTTACCCAGTCCTATCCACCGGCCACCACCAAGTTCTCAAGGACTGCCGCAGCATAAGGCTGGTATAAAGGTAATGACATGTGGAGCTCACGGTGGAGCTGATGTCTGTGGAAGCAGGAAGGAGTCATATGATGGCTGGAACCTGTTCTGAGTTGGCCGGCTCTCCACTGAGCTTTGACAAGGAAGTGCTTAACTGTGGTAACTGGGTCACTGTGGACATTCTGAGCAACCACGAAGGAGAGATGAGCTAAGCTCTGGTTCCCTTCCAAGAAGTAGAAAAGATTGTTTCCTGTGCATATCAGGGGATCACTACAACAATTTAACTGATGTCACCATACTCCCCTGATGATGGAGATCCATATTCACAAAAGGAAAATTGTTCTGATTATTTTAGACACCAGGACTTAGAGTTGTATCTGTATGTATATACGCAGAAAAGATAAGGAGGAAGAAGTCTGCTAACAGTGGATTTATATCAGAAATTTCAGGTGTTGTCAATATGATAGTGCTAAGAGGTGGGCCTTTAAGAGGCGACTAAACCATGAGGGTTTCTTCCTGGTGGATGGGATTCAGATCCTTATAGAAGAGGCACAATATTTAGTTAGCTTGCTCTTCTACTTTTCTGCCATGTGAGAAAACAGCACTCCTTGCCTCTGAAGGATGTGGCCTTCACCAGAAAATTGAACTTTTCACTACCATGATTTTGGACTTTGCAGCCTCTAGAACTGTGAGAAATAAATTCCTGTTCTTTATAAGTTACCCAGACTCAGGTATTTTGTTATAGTAACACATATAGTCTTAACAAACAGAAAACAGTTTTGCTAGCTTAAGCAAAATGGGAAATGATTAAAAGGATATTGAGCCCCAGAACTTTTAGAAGGTGGATATCCAAGCTTAGAAATTATGCAGTCAGGAGCCCCTCTCTGCCAAGTACTTTCAATAATATTTCCATGGCTACCGCTGTGCATTTCCAACTCCTGCCACACTTCTGATTTGGGGCATCATTGTTCCTGACTGCAGTTGTAGCCGTAGTCACCACCACTGCTTCCCATGTGAACTGACGTAGCTCCTTCCTCCTTCACTAGAATAGATTCTGCAACATCTCTGTTTCTATATACTACTAACTTCTAACTTAAGGTTTGGCATAGGTGTGTTTGATTGGTGGAGCTTAGGTAATATGCCCCTTCTGAATTGCACAGGAAGTTGGGAAAGTGAGCAATTGGCACTGGAAGGTGTGCTCGACCATTTAAGGTAAGAGATTCCACAAAAGAATTCAGATCAGTAGATCACTTTTGACTGCAAATAATTAGTTCAATTCCAACTGAAAGTGGTTTAACTAAACAGGACTAAGGACTTATTTTCTCATGAAATCCAGAATTAGGTGTTTCCAAATATGATAATGTGAGTAACAAATAATCTTGTTAAAGATTGAGATGTGTCCTTTCTGCTCCACCATCTATAGAGCAATGCCTTTCACCTTTAGGTTTAGATTGTTATGGTTATGCGATGATTGCTGTTTTAGTTTTTGCATTATTGTTACCAATATAATGACAAGAACAACTTAGAGGAGGAAAACTTGATTTTGGTTCCCAGTATTCGAGGCCTCATTCCGTAGATGGCTGACTTCACTACTCTGGTCCCAAAGTGAGGCAGCACATCATGGAGGAAGGGCCCAGAGGAGGAAAGCGGCTCAGCTCGTGGTGGGGTCAGGAAGCAGAGTCAAGAGAGAGATGGGGCCTACAGGAAGAACAGCCCCTTAATGACATGCTCCCAGTGACCCACCTCGTCCAGTTATGCCCCGCCTGCCTACAATCACCACCCAGTCAGTGTGTTTGAGCTCAGATGGTCTCATTAGGTCATGACTCTCATAGTCAATCATGTCACCTCTGAATATTCCTGCAGAAACACAGAAGCTATGGGAAGACACTTCCTATCCAAACCATAACAACAGCCCCAGCTCAGAGACCACACTGGCACATAAGCCAGTCCCAACTGCAGAAGGTGGTGTTCCTCCTCACACATGAGAAAATCATCACCAGAAGTTCTGTAGGACACGTCCCCTTGTGTCCCATTGGTCAGAGTTAGACATGTGTCTGTCGTAACTGCCAAGGAGGCTGGACAACGGAACACCTGACATTCTAAGCCTCCATAGCGCAACGTAGATGTTGTCAAGAAAGAAGAAGAGCAGGGCAGAAGAATGAGAAGTTATACTCCATTTGTGTGTGATGCACCAGAATGCGTTCTACTGTCATGTGTAATAATTAGAGCAAATTTAAAAAGAGAGAGAGAAAACCTGAGCCCTTCCCTCATTCTGGTTCCTATCCGGCAATATATGCTCTTGTTAATGGCATTCCTACCATTGTGGTGCCATCCACCGTGAGGTGCTAACTAGAAATGAGCTGATGCTGATGTCATGCTCTTAATCTTGAAAATCATGTCCTTAATAAGCCTCTTTTCTTTTTATAGTATTGAGCCTTAGATATTTCATTATACTAATGAAAGACTAATACAATTGGTTACAGGATTATTTTCACTTTATATTTCTTCTTGAGTCAGTTTCTATAGTAATTTTTTTTTAGAAATCTGTCCATTTTGTATGATTTTTAAAGTGAATTTATATAACATTGATGACAGTATTATCTTATTTTTAAATATGGGCTAATCTGTATTGAGCTTAAAATATTTAAAATATTTTGCTTTATTTCTTTTCCTTGCTAAATCTTAAAAGGGGTTTATCTATTTTTGTTAATTTTTTCATCTCTACTTTGTTGATTTCTGCTATTGTCTTTAGTAGTACATTTCTAATTTTCTATGAGTTTATTCTTTTTTATCCATTTTCTTTTTTAAAAAATGTTTGTTTTTTTAAATTTTTCAAACATTTATTTTTTAGAAGTAGTTGGACACAATACCTTTATTTTATTCATTTATTTTTATGTAGTGCTAAGGATCGAACCCAGGGCCTTGCAGGTGCTAGATGAGCGCTGTACCGCTGAGCCACAACCAGCTCCATCTTTATCCATTTTCTTAAGTTAGATACACACCCCAGTCATTTTTATCCTTCTGTTCTACTGTAAGCATTCAAGTCAATGTATTTTCTAATGTAAATACAATTTATAATATAAACACTTAGAATATAAGCATCTTTTAAGATAAAACCTTTGTAACATAAGTGATTCTCTCATTTTAACATCAGCTTTAGATACAATAAATTTTGTTTTTAAACATAATATATATTTCTAATATAAGCATTTATTACAGTGTAGGCATTATTCCTAACAGAGGTATCCATTCTTAACCGCTGTGGCTCTTCCTATTTCCCTCCTGCTTTATTTATCTCCATAGCATTTAATATCATTTGATCCATTTTATTCTTATTTTATTTTGTTTTGGTGCTTTAAAAATTCCTTATTTATGTGAAAGTTCAGTGGTGCAATAAAATAATATTTTAAAAATAAAAAAAGAGAGAGAGAAGAAGAGAAGTGTAGTAACTGTGCAATCGGATCCACTCTGGCCACCACCCTTGGGAATGTTGGGTGACTACCAGGCTGATAGGAACTGGGGATAGCATTAGGGTTCATCCTGTGGCTTCCCTTTCAGAAGCATCTACCTGGTGTGCTTTGTTGGGAAGGATTCTGGATGCAGCAGAAAAACATTTAAAAAAAAATCATCAGCTAGTGATGTCTTCCATGGGTGTGGGAGAAGGAAGTGTTGCCAGGTGAGCCACCATTTGTCATACCCATCCTGGAGAGGGACCAACCTGTTTATGAACTCATCCTTTCTTTTCAATCTGCTCTTGAAGAGCTTTTCAAACCAGCACAGTTCCAGTGTCTGAGTTTCTTAATGTGTCACCCGCATACCAACCTGGATTATTCTATTCCTGGTGTTTGTAAGTTTTTTGAACAAGTAATCTTGAAGGAATTAAGGATTATACAACTATGGTTAAACAACCACTGTTATTTTGCAATATTGTAATATGTTATTTCTTTAAGAGCTAAACCTGATTAATATTAAAAACACCAATGTAATTGTGGTGCTGTTACTCGTCTTTGTATATTAAAAGTGTTCATATTTTCCAGGTATACAAGTCTTTAAGGTAAAAGCTTTAAAAGAGCATTATATCAAGCTGGTGTTCTCCAAACTAAAGTTGCATGGTGATTTTAGGCTTATAAGAATAATGTACTGGAGATTTATTTAATCATTTAATATTCTGTAACTGGACCTGTTAATAAAAAGTTCTATGCACTGGGGTACAATTTAAATGTAATATCATATTGTGTTAACTAATATTCATGTGACCTCAAACAACAATATATGTAAACCTTATAAAATTATATTTAAGAAGCAAAGATCAGCTTCAAAACTAGAACACTTTACCTAAGATTTAAAAAGTGCCATGTCTTACCTGAGATAAGGCTCTGCCACCCATCTTACTACATGTCAGAATGACTCCAAAGTAGGCCAGACTTTAGTTAAAGCCCAGTACTCTTAATTTAAGAATGATGAGACTAACTTGCTAGATGTTTAAGATCAAGACTTAAAATTAAAGTTAAATTAAAATGGCCAAAAAAACCCAATAATTGGCTCTTACCCTCAGAGTCAGTTTGAATCCAGGGAACAGGGAACTTTTCTGAAGAGCTTTGCAACTCTGGGCTCCATAACCTACTCAATCAGGGAGATTAATGAGACCACTGGAGAATGAAAATCCAATCAGTGCACTTGCTGTGAATAGGAGGGTCACTGGAGAAAGGAGACATCCCTGATGCTTCCAAGGGAAGCCACATGGTCAAGCAAGACCTGGACCCATCCTAGTGCAAATAGCACTAGCAGAACTAAGAAGCTGCTCTCAAGTTCCCCCACGAGTGACCCCTATGGGAACTCGGCTGACTCTTAACAATAAATAGAAACAAAGTCAATTTTGACAGCTTGATCTTAAACACCTACCAAAAACAGTTAAACCAAAACACAGTCATTCATGGGAGTAATGAAGGACAAGAACAGCTAGAAAAGAGGAGACAGCAACTAGGCCAACAGTCTCCATGGGGAATGTTCAGTCAAGTATGGCCTTGGCTCCTCCCCCTCACAGGACCCCTATTAGTCCTCTTTATGTTTCTCCTAATAGGACCATATCTATTAAATTGCCTACAGAAGTTCCTACAAGATCAGCTACACAAATTCACCAACCAGTCAATCAACTAGTTCTTTAAGACTACCAGCCCCCAATGCCCAAGAGACCTATGACTCATGACCATCTCCTCCAGCTCCAGAGACTCTGTCCCCATCTAAAACACTCCCAGGCCATTTTTCCAGTTTTTACAACCCCTCTTTTACTTCCTAGGAATGAGAAGTACTCTCCAACAGTACCACTTTGCTTGTTCTATCTGCTCTACAGAATCCCTACGTGGAAGCATCAAACCTAAACTCCCCACGCATCAGATGAGGAGCACCAGCCAGGTGAAGACTGGCAGATCAACTTCACTCACATGCCTAGGCAAAAAAAAGCTTCGTTACCTACTTACTTTGGTTGATACTTTTTCAGGTTGGATGCCTTCCCTATCTCCAGGGAAATTGCTGACACCATCACAGATCATCTCCAGGTTCAAAATTCCCGCCTCCATCCAGTCAGACAATGGTCCGGCCTTCACTTCTCAGGTTATTCACCTAGTCTCCAAAGGCCTCAACATCACTTGGAGGCTTCACATCCCCTATGGACCCCAATCCTCAGGTAAGGTTGACAGGGCTAACAGCATTCTCAAGGATCATCTTGCTAAACTTGCTATTGAACTCAAGCTGTCCTGGCTCAATCTCCTGCCATTGGTCCTCACCTGAATTCAAGCAGCCCCTCAAGCCTTAGCCCCTTTGAGCAACTCTATGGGTGCCCTTTCTTAATCAACCAAAGCTTTCCAGTCACTCCTCCTCCCCTTGTGTCCTACCTGCCCTATCTCATACTTCTACGCAAACTCCTAAGGGAACATGCAGACCGGTGTCTTCCTGCACCATCTGCTGTCTCAATCCCAATGCAACCACTAACCGCATTGGACTCTCTTCAACTGAGTGACACAGTCTTACTTCCAGAACTGCATCCTCAATTGTTGGAACCTCGCAGACAGGATCCCATACAGTCATATTTACTACCCCAATGGGTGGCCAAGCTTTTGGGCTGCTCCCCCTGGTACCATGTCTCCCACCTCAAAAAGGCGCCTGTTCCAAATGTCCAGTCCTAGACTTCCACCACTCCTACCAAACACAAAATTTCTCGCCAACTCTCTTCTTCTTTTACTAATCATTAATCCCTCTCAAACTTCTATCCCAACCCACAGATGGCACTTCTACATCCAAGTAACATAGAACCAGGATGACACCACCCACTCTCAGTTTATGGGTCAAGGTGATTGCCCTTCCACTGGTTGCAATCAGCAGTCACCCTTAACATTACTGGATTCAACCAAGCCACCTCTGATATTTCCTAGAGTCCCCACGACAGGATCAATGGCTGATACCAAGGATCTCCTCTGCTCAGAAAGGAGATGATTTGTGGTTTCAAGGAACCTTTATGGACTTTATCCCTTCCAAGATAACTATCTATAGCCACTAGATGTTATCTCTAGCTGCTCTGGTATTCCCAAGCCTGCCCCCGAACTTTTTCCCCCACTCCTGCTCTCCAAGGTAGGTCCCACGCCACCTCCTCAGCATGAAGTAGCCAGATGAATTTGCACCACCCCAACATCACTTAGAAAAACAAAAAGGGGGGGATGTAAGTGCAGGGCAGGCTGAACTAAGTTGTCTGCAGGGCAAGCTGAATGAATGTTAGCTGCAGGATAACCCAGGCACTCAAACTCCCCTCTGTCTGGTCTTTTATCACTTGTTTGCGTCAAGTCTGAACACTCAACTGTTGAGAGCCACAGCGGTCAGAATGACGCCTGGCATTTGCCGGAGGGAATGTTTGAAAGGTGATGCCAGCGAACCATTGAGATGATGATTTGAGTTAAGCTATACATAATTGCTGTGATGCTGGATTGATTGTATTGTATATTTGACCTTAACTGTCGGGCAATGGGGCGGCTCTTGCTGCCTCAGGCGCCCGCTACTTTGGAGTTCTCCCGGGGATTCCCAGAGAGTTCCCATTGGTTGGGGAAGTGCCAGGGGAGGGATTTCCGGAGGAGGGATTTCCGGTTGGTGTGTGGTGTGTCCCGGGAGAAGGCCGCGTGGGTGGCGTTGGCGGAAAAGTGCTCGTGCAGTGCCGGTAAGAGTTGAAATAAAGTAGTTGCTGTTTGAACCTACAAGGCTTTGTGGTGGCTCGGTTATTCGTGCCCAGCCAGACTTCCGCACTCAACCCCGTTTCTGGTGCAACAGAAACCCACATATGACCCTGCCCCATCTGCCTGAAGGCAGAAGATGACACCCTTAGCAACTACTGTATGATCCAATCACTGTACGCCAACAAGGCAGCTTGCAGACTCAAGGACCCCATTAGATTTTGGCTATAAAAACTCCCTCCTGCCAGGCCCCTCTTTCTTGCTCTCTCTTTCTTCTCTCGCTTTCTCCCTCTCTCTCTCTTCTCTCTCTTTTTTCCTCTTTGCACTGCTGCAATAAAGATCTCCTGGTCACTCCGAGTGTTGTGGTCACTGTCCTTTTAGTGTTCATACTGTCTTTTAACCACACTTTTCTAGCTGGAAAGATTGGCATGAGTCCTGGACCTAGGAATGAAGGCTGGTTGGTGCCAATACTTGCTGGGGGAGAGAATTGCCTGTGTGGGAAGGTCCCATGTTTTCTTCAAATGTTTATTTCACCTAGAGTGGACGCTCTAGATAAACTTGCTCTTGTCTCACCCACTGTCTGCTCTTGATAACCAGGGGTATTTGGGTTAAATGTACATATTACAGGCCAAAAGGAGCTGAGTCATTTGGCCCTTCTAAATGCATATAACTGCAAATAAAATTTTTAGTAGTAAGCACTTGTCACAACCACAGCTACTGTCACCACTGCTAATGATAAGTAACTATAGAGATTAAACTCCACAGTTTACAAAACACCTGTGTATACACATCACCACTAAATTTTAAGTGTGACAACAATCTTATGCGTTGGTCACAGTGGGTAATAACAGTAGTTAACTTTTGTTGAGTATTTATAACCTTCTAGTCATTAGGTGATCACATACATGCATTTAGTTCTTGAATCAATAACATGAGGAAAGTGCTATTGTCTTTCATTTGTCAGATGAGGAAATTCAAACCTAAAGAACTTAGTAACTTCCCCAATGTCACATTGCTTGTAAGCGGTAGACTCTGTCTTCAAATACATATGTGTCTCACACTAAAATCTAAGTTTCTACCTCTCCTTTATGACTATTTTTATTTTAGTGTCATTATTATTCCAACTTTTGGTAAACTGAGATCTAATAATTAGGAGTGGTTGATCCAAGTCCACCAGCTGATAAAAGGCAGTCATCTAGGACTTATTTCATTATCCCAAGGGCTAAAGACAGATGATTGGTGCTACAAAAAAGTGGGGTTACAGCTTTTAGAGAAGTTGGGTAATTGGGATATGATGGCTGGATTGCCCAGTTCATCACATATTGCTCCTTTATTTAAGCTTCCAAACAGAATGCTAGGTAGCCCAAGTGAAAGGGGATACGCTGGGAGGTAGATACACCTAAGTGGGAACTTTGGTCAATTACTTAACTTCTCTGAGCCTCTGACTCATATTTGGGGAATACATCCTATTCTGTAGAATCTTTGGGAGGATTAAATGAGATAGTTGTACAAACTAATGCCTCCAATGCCTGACAGTTAAGTACCCGACTATCCTTTGTCATCTCCACATGCTTCTCATCTTTTCTTCTGTTTGCCGAAGGTCTGTATTTCCCACATTCTCCAGGGAATGTTTCATGAGTTTTTTCCCACAGGGATTGACGGGAAGCCTGGACACTCTCACTGTTTTGCAGAAAATGCCTACATAAAGGCTTTCAGCTTGTAAAGAAAACAAAACAAAACAAAACAAAAAATTACATTAGATTTCCTTGTCTCATGTTTGATGTTAAATGCCAAGTCTGAACAGCATTTACACTTGTGTTTGAAATCAGAGATGGCTTCTTCAGTATTAGAAGATTTCCGACCAACAAGTTTGTTTGGCTGATGGAGACAAAAAAAATCGGAGTGACCACCAGTGGTAATACATCATTATTCATTTACTTTCTTCAAAATGGACTTTGAGATCTTTAAAGAGAGCTACAATTTAGTCATGTCTTATGTAGACTGCTGCTAACTTGGGAAAATGTTCCTGATTGTAGCCTGTGCCTAGTTATGTGAGTCGGGCCCTTCATCAAGTGGCTTAGATGCTAAGTCATTCCTTCTAGACCCCAAGTTCCCTGAGGGAAGGGACATCATTCTAGCTTAGTCCATAATTGGTACTCAGTAAGTGGTGATGCTAAGTGTTGCTGGTAGAGGGATGAATGGATATATGGATGGGTAGATAGAAGGATGGAAGGATGGATGGACAGATGGATGGATAGAAGAATGGATGCATGGCTGATCCCAAGTCCTCAATAATGGAAATATTATAGAATGGAGACACTGTAAGTACAGAAATAGAGACCACTTCCCTCTGGGTTTTTGGTAGAAAAATTTCCCCCTAAACTTACAAAGAAATGTACGTCAGAGGAACACTGGATAAAGGAAATAAGACTCTGTCTGGGATGACATTTGTCTTGGCCACAGTGGGCCACAGCAGAGGAGCAGCTATCACCAGGCTCCAGTGTGGGCTGCAGCCACGAGGACAAAGCCACTTCAGCTTTCTGTGATGATCTCACACTCACACCCACGGTCTTCTGTCCTTGGTTAAGAAGGAAGTGGCACCAGAAGTCAAGAGACCCATTTTAGGTTTTTCTTTTTTGAATGTGCAGGATGAATAAACATGAAACAAAATTTCCTTCTCAACCTTGCAACAGCCTTGGGCAATTGGTTGTAGCTTCATTTGAAAATCTACAGACTTTGCAGACAGCCACCGCAGGCATTTTAAGTAACAGTTTGGAGGAGAGATGAGGGCACTCATCTACAAAGGGCCTACTGAGCACTAAGCACAAAGCCAGCTGGATTTACAGGTAGTTTCCCTCAGCCTCACAATAGCCCTATGAATCAGGTGTTCTGTTTTGTTTTGTGGTTTTTGTTTGCAGTAACATCCATGGGCATGCAAGTTAACATTTTGCTAAGTACGTGTTAGGTGGGAATAAATTAGATTTTATCTTCATTCAGGTTAAATGAAGGAAAAGTAAATCCATAAGGAGGTCACAGGACCATGATTCACATAAAAGTACAGAGTTAACAGAGTCAAATCTAGCAGTAAAATAAAATTATTAGGTCTAATGAGAAACATTCATGTGAAATAATAAGGAAGTAGAAACAGATTTCAGGATGGCTTAGCACATTTGCTCTCTGCATCAACCATAAATGATACCACAGTGATCATATAGGTTCATGCTTTGATTTGCTGACACACAGTCTCTAAATCATGTGCTTTGGCTTATTTTGTTCCCTGCTACTCGAACTCAATTCATTTCAACATCTCTACAATTGTTCATCTCATTGCTCTTCTACTCACCCAGATGCTTGCCATAACATTTACCTTTTGGCATCTCCCAAACTGGTGACTTGTAGAATACTTCTCCACCCAGTATTATTAATGGGGACTCTAAAAACATCTTGCATGAATGAATTTAAGCAAAATTAAAATTAAGCAGATGCACTTAATGCAGGTCTTTTCAGTTTTTCAGGACCTTTAATCTGCTAAAATGCATAAGAAATTGTCAAAGGACACAGAGTGGACAATATTTACCAAAATTATTTGAGCCCCAGTCCAATATTTTATTTTGATGTCACACTTAAGAACACCTCCAAGAGTATGAAATACAATTTGAGAGAATTCAGACTAAATGGATTTGGTTTTTTTTTTTTTTGCAAATCAATCCTTGGAGGCAACTTCTGCCTAAGTACCTTGTCTGCAATTTGAGGAGCTCCTATCAGACTGTGACTTTCTTCTTGGTGCCTGGTACCAATGTCTTCCATGACACTATTAACCTAGGCTGATTAGGTGTTTGAGAGTCCCAGACTGATGCTTTTGAGGATTTTGATGACCTCCTAAACTACAGCCATTCCATAAATGTCAAACAATAAATACCTGTCTTGCAAAGTACTTCGAAGTCTCCGAGTTCTTCCTTTTACCCATACACCAAGCCATAGTCATTTACGTGTTGATTTTTCATTGAGAGCAGGGACCGTGTCTTGCTCACCTTCCTATCATCATTGTTGGCCAATCATGTCTGTTGGAATGGTCCTCAGTTAGATACCCGCCTGACTCTGCAGGTAGGCAAGGCTGGCACTACCGCCTCCAACCGACAGCCAGGGAAACAGAGGCACAAAGAGGCAGATCTCCAGTTGATGAAAACTGGACACAGCAGAAACTGGACTGGCACTCCTGACTTAGGAACTCCCAGCTTGAATTATCAGATCCTCTTAATGGCACTGTGGGAGGGCTCTAAATTGTCAGTGAATAGCCTTTGGGGGGGGGGGGAAGCAAGATTGAGATTAAGAGAATGAGTGCATTGGCCTCTAGCTTAACTTAATGCAGACAAAATGCCCATGTAGCCTCTCTGATCACACCAGTCTTTCTGAACAGCCCCCAGCCCCTGTTAGTTGCTACAGGGCTGAAGATGTTAACAAGCAAAAATAATGAAATAAGCTCTTTCACAACTGTGTAAGTAAAAATAGTAAATCAGAGCCTTCCTGCCACTGCCCATGGATAAAACATGCATGTTGAAACCATTCCCACTAGGCCTTTCTGTAAAACTTGCCTCCGCAGACTCATTGTTCAAAGCTGGGCCCCCATGTGTTGATCACGCTCAGCCCTTTGTCTGTGAACTCTATCTGGGGAGAGGCAATTCCAGGGATGTAAAATAGCTTATAAATTTAATTTAGGCAAAAAAAAAATTATCCTGTGTATTTCTGCAACACAAAAGTGCATGAGGTAGTGAAACTTACTGCCGCAGTCCGGCTGGCTGCAGCAAAATAACCAGGGGGTGACGAACAACTTGTGAACGTTGATACAGCAGGAGTAGGAGCCTTTATTGTAGGACAGGAGCAGTATTTATACATTTCACACAGCTTATCTAATTAGCATAAACTAGATACATCAGTCAACCAATCAGGAATCTCTACACTTAATGGCTCGCTTTTGTTACTTCTCAAACCACTCCCTCTGGCATTTTGCCAGGCACCATCCAGACTTGTTTACGAACTCTAACATTCCCCTGACAAAATGCCAGGTGTTATTTTGACTTGTTTACAGACTCTAACATTTTCCCCTTTTGTTTAATTTAAATAACAACCATAGTGGTTTTTACAGAAACACCATAAATAACCTGCTATAAACAGAAAGGGAGGATACAAAATGCCACAATACCAAGCCAATTGATGGCTCCATGCAAGAAGCCCTTGGAAAAATTATACCAGCAATGACACCGTTTGCAAAGATACCAAGTTACAATTTGTTGTACATTATGTCTCAATAGATTAACTCACAGTCCAGGTAAGTTCTGCAGGCAGCTAGCTTAAATCACAGTCCAGGTAAGTTCTGCAGGCATCTAGCTTAAATCACAGTCCAGGTAAGTTCTGCAGGCAGCTAGCTTAAGTTGTAGCAGCAGAAACAGCAATAGCTCCGAAGTCTCCTCCAGTTTTCAGCAACACTGGAAATTCTTCCACTTTTGTTTTTATTGGCACTGGGACAAAGGCAGGAACTCCGGATGGCTAAAGAAAATCCTGTAGCATTCTACTAAGAAAACAACCTTCTGAACAATTTAGTACATTATATCAAGGTTTTTTTGCATTTGAAATAAGCATTAATAGTGCTCATTACTCATTAGCTTCCAGGTGTGGGAGAACCATTGTAGTTACTGGTCTTGGAAATGACCAAACATTAGGGACGCCACCGGTAGAGTCTTTTGCTGGCTGTAGGGTCCTGGGCAGCCCCAGATGGCCCTGGGGAGTGTCCCGGATTCAAACTGCTACTGGGCACAGGGAGCAAGAGCCTGCGAGACTGTGCCTCCAGGTCAGGTCTAGATTTGGGCTCGCGGCAGTGGAAGAGCCAGCTCCCAGGCCAGGAGGCGGGGAAGGGCCAGTTGCTGCCGCCTCTTGGAAAATCCTTGCTGCGCTGTGACCGGCTTGCACACTTGGCAGCCACCTCTCCGCTTCACGCACCCTCCGGTAACGAAAAGTATTTAGTAATAGCCTTTTGCTGCAACTTTTTTTCTGATAATCCTTCTTCTGAACTTTCTTTTTCTTTTTGACTAGAGTTCTTGGGCTTTTATCAACACATGCCCTAACTATTCTTGGTTCCACTGGGGTGCCTTCTTCCCTTAGTAATTTATTTCTCACCCCTTCCATATTTTCATCATAAAGACAATACAATACACTGAGACAAAACAAGACACAAACATACTGTATCAATCTTCTCCATTTTCTCGAAATGGCCATTTTTCCTCTCGCCCTATCTGCCTAGGGACGAGCAGATTGCTCCCGTCCTATCTACGGACGGGCAGCTTTTTTCGTCAATTACCCCCGAGTGTCCCGGGGCTCCCCGTACGGGCCACCATCTGCCGCAGTCCGGCTGGCTGCAGCAAAATAACCAGGGGGTGACGAACAACTTGTGAACGTTGATACAGCAGGAGTAGGAGCCGTTTATTGTAGGACAGGAGCAGTATTTATACATTTCACACAGCTTATCTAATTAGCATAAACTAGATACATCAGTCAACCAATCAGGAATCTCTACACTTAATGGCTCGCTTTTGTTACTTCTCAAACCACTCCCTCTGGCATTTTGCCAGGCACCATCCAGACTTGTTTACGAACTTTAACATTCCCCTGACAAAATGCCAGGTGTTATTTTGACTTGTTTACAGACTCTAACAACTTACTGCTGACATGAGCCATATGAGGTCACCTTTTTCTCAGGTTCTTTATCACAGCTCCCAAGTTGGAGTGCACCGAATAAATCTTTCTAATGATCCATTACTGTGCCTAACCCAGAGACAAAGGAAGGAGATTTAAAAACTATCTGTCCAGTTAAAATATTGAAACTCAGGGAAAGAAAGCTTCCTTAAGCATTATTTTAATAAAATAACTTTCATTTTGGAAAAACGTAGAATGAGGAGCAATTGACTTCACGCTTGTGATTTGCCAAAATCAGAAGCAAACCGCAAAATTTCCATGAGGATCAGAGAAAGGTCCATTTCTAGAGCCATTTCAACGGTCCCACTTAGAATTGTTACCTGGAGAAAAATCCAGACAATGACACTGTCACCCATGGGCATAAATGACCCGTGAGGTCAGACTGGGAATATTTAGTTTGTCTCTGGAACACATCGAATGCGAGTGAGCAGGTCTGAAATTACAATCACAGGATATTAGCCTTTGAGCCTAGGGAGGCCTGGACCACCTTCTTGTGGCCATGCTGGTGACACTAGGGCCTGCCGCCTCCCACAGCTGAAGAGCATCACAGGGAAGGAAGTGGGCTCCAAAGATAATCTGATACAGTGCTTCCTGCCCTTTTATGGGAAGCAATAAACGGCTGCAGTGGGGAGCGTGGGTTGTGGAGTCAGACAGCTGGGGTGGAATCCTGGCTGTGCCGTTACTTGCTGTGAGTTGAGCGAGCTCCTGGCACCCTCTGCCATGTGGAAATGACAACAACGGAAACACGGAGAACAGTGCCTGGCTCAGAGTGCAGGCTCATAAACAGTAGTCCTTGGCAGAGCACCTCTGACCCAGGAGAGGGGCCCCTGCCCGGCCCCAGGCTTTACAGGGCCCATCTGGACTCCACTGTTGGGTGAGGATGTGGCCACCAGGGCCCATGTGTCTTTCTCTAGGTCATATTTCAGGTAACTGGGACCCCCAGACTTCCTGCCTGACCTGTGCTTTGGGCCCACATGGGTCTGTTTCCTGGGGTCTATCCTCCAGGTGACCTTACCCTGGGGCCCAAGGAGTGAAGATAGGCAGCTGCTGAGGGTCTGTGCATGGAGTGTGGACTTGAGA
Organism: Marmota monax; assembly: GCF_021218885.2. Classification (NCBI taxonomy): domain Eukaryota; kingdom Metazoa; phylum Chordata; class Mammalia; order Rodentia; family Sciuridae; genus Marmota; species Marmota monax. The sequence goes on along the minus strand of NW_026693024.1, from coordinate 4,769,194 downwards.
GTAGGGGAGTCTATGTCATGTATAAGGGGCCACCAAGGTGCTGGAGGACAGGTGAGCAGGCCATGGGCCAAGGGCTGGCTTCTTTGGCCCTGCATCTTACATATGCCTTTAACCTCAAAGTGTTCAGAAATTCCAAATTGTAACCTGATCTTCAAGTTATTACATAAGTAAATTTGCAAGGGTGGGAGATGAGAACCACTTTAACAGCTTGATGAAATATTCAGACCTATGGGGTGTAGACTTCCATTTGTGCTTTTGCCTGAAACCCCACAAACATTAGGGGCAGTAGTAACCACTTATATTTTTCAGTGTCCCATCCACTATCTTGAAGACCCCCCTGTTGGACACGAAAGTCCACTCTGGCCTGAGAGGCTCATCTACAGGGCTTCTTTCTTATGTGATTCCCAAGGGAAGGGTGGACAAACCCTAAAGAAAGAGCAGCCTGCAGCACAAGCTGGCCTCCGCACATTAGAGTGTAGTTCATTGGAGCTTGTTCTAGAGTCCGCATGACCCTTGCAGAATGGTCACCTTGGCCTCCTCAGAAGCAGGAGTTGACTGAACCCAGTTCCAGCTCTGTCATTGGTGATGCTCAGCGAACTCCTTGGCCCCAGCCTCTTTCTCTGCATCTTTGACACAAATGATTTCCCTTCTAGAAACTCATTCTTTAAAAACCAGCAGAGCCAAGTTGGAAGCCCAGGATGACGAGGGTGGCCACATCTGCTTTTCTTATGTATGTCTTTCTACTCACAGTGGGATGCCCGGCACACAGCAAGTCACGGTCAAATATTTGTGAAGAAAGATGCTTACTGAGATGTTATGGGTAATAGTGAAAATATTGTGAACGATCCAAATGTGGACACTTAGAAAAAAAATGTTTAAAATTTTGAACATATGAGAGAATGTCAAGCAGTGATTAAAATGTTTTTCAATTAATTCCAGTGACACAGTAAAGTTCCCACAATCTATTTTTAAAAAGCAGGATATATAATTACATACAGAATATGCAATGTAAAAACCTAAATGTGTAGGGAGCACACACATTTAGTAGAGTTGTCATCTATACTCTGAGCATCTGGAATTTGGAGTAATTTTTATTTTTCAATTCATTCTCTATGCATTCCAAAGCTATCTCATTTATTATTTATTTATTTTTGCAGTATTAAGAATTGAACCCAGGGACTCTTTACCACTTTGTTTTGTTTTGAAGCAGGGTCTCTTTTAGTTGCTGGGACTGGCCTCCAACTTGAGATCCTCCTACCTCTGCCTTCCGAGTTACTGGAATTATAGACTTGCACCATTGTGCAAAGAGTTATTTTTACAACAGAAAGTCCCATAAACAAATTTCAAGTGAAAACTTGTACCAAAGAAGAATTTTGCAATATACACAAGTCATAAGATTACTATCGTTATATCATGTATAAAGAACTCATGTGTCAAAAAGCAAAATTGGACCTGTAAAAACAAATGTACTGGGGATCAGATAGAATCCCAGTGCCCAACAAGGAGAGAGACTGGCAATTCTAGAGAATAGACCACAGACATGCATTCAGTACTGGGCTTCTTCCAAGCAAGTTGGCCAATTTCCTAGTACAGATGGTGGCCAAACATTCTCCTCCTAAGAGAGATGTAATGGTTTTAGAGATACTTTTGTCTCCCTCAAATGCCCTAAGCATCACATTTCTTAGGCTAATGTAGCAAAAAGAATTTTCAGTACCATAAAAGGACTAGTAGATTACTCAAATGCTATTGTGTGACTATTTCCTGCATCCTAGGCAGTGTAGTCTCACTAAGAACTTACTTTAGGAGAGACAGAATATCTAGACAATACATGATCCATATAGTGGATGTGGTTTTGGCAGAAGGAGTTATACTTTCAAAAATTATTTTTCTTCAATGAAAATAATAACCTGTCTCAGAGTTTATATTGAGGATTAAATGAAACAAATACATATGAATTTAAGCATAATGCTATATGGCAAATGCTCAAAAAATATTAGCTGCTTAAAATTTGTGTTTTAAAATGATGTGAAAGGGGAGGGGAGGGGAAGGGGGGAGGGGATAGGGGATAGTAGAGGATAGGAAAGGCAGCAGAATACAACAGACACTAGTATGGCAATATGTAAATCAATGGATGTGTAACTAATGTGATTCTGCAATTTGTATACGGGGTAAAAATGGGAATTCATAACCCACTTGAATCAAAGTGTGAAATATGATATATCAAGAACTATGTAATGTTTTGAACAACCAACAATAAAAAAATTAAAAAAAATAAAAAAAAATAAAAATAAAAATAAAAAAATAAAATAAAAGATATTGTGTCCACCTAAAACTAAAAAAAAAAAAAAAAAGCAAAATTGGTAAAATGGGTAAGAGATCAGCTTTCCGATAAAATCTGCATCTGCTCTGCAGTCCTGGCTTTGTGCTGGGTCAGCCTATCCAGTTGCTCTGTGTTTTCCCTTAGAGTTAGGTGTGGCCTTAGGACCACATTCTCTCCAGTTAAGGATGATGGAAGTAGTGTGCACAAATTTTATGTCTGCTTCCACAACCCTCTGGGGCAGTTGATGAAACAATAGAATCCTGTTTCCAAAACTTAGCATATATTGAGCTATTAACACGTGCTTAGCATTTTACAGACAGGATCTCATTTAACCCTAACAACAACCCTTAAGACAGGTATTATTTTCCCTACTTTCAAGATAAGGCTAGAGACAAGGTCCACCTTTGACATGTGGAAGATGTATTTATGGAAACGGTTTGAAAGGCAATAAATTGAAACACTATGGTGGTTATTTCTGGATGTTTAGACTACAAGGACTGTGTGTACACATGTTTTCTCAGCAAATGCACATTATTTATATGATTTTCAAATAGTAAAAATATTTTAAATGACAACAACTGATTAGAATTTCATAGACATAGATTGAACAACTTAAAACACTTGCCAAAGAATTTTCAGAGGCATATAGATAAACCACCCTCCCCTCTTTTTTTCTGGTTCATTCTTTAGATAGAAAAATAATAATAATGTTCACTACCAAAAATTTAAATCAAATCTGAAAGTTTCCAAAGGAGGTAAGAAATGCTGATAATCACTAGGACTTCAGTATCTATTCAGTATCTACCCTGACCCTTTGTCTGTTATAGTGACACAGAGCTGTACTTCATTTTAAACTATTCTGACTTCTGAAGATTCCTACAATGTTTTTGACATCTTAAAGATGGACATCCGTTGTCATGGCCAAGTCAATAGTGTCGCTGCCCATTAGGAAATGTGGTGAGTGAATAGTACTACCTCTCCTGGGGACAGACGTGTGGCTGCTTCTGTATGACAGAGTGAGACCCTCTGACTCACATCCTCTTGCAGTGGCGCAGCCTACCTGTCCGGGTTTTTGAGTTTCTGACACATGTTATAAACATGGACCTGCAAATTTTTTCTATGAAAAGTCAGATGGTAAATATTTTAAACTTTCAGGCCATATAATCTGTTGCCACTATTCAATCCTGACATTGTAGCATGAGTAGGGTGTGGTTGTGTCCCAGTAAAATTCTTTACCCAAACAAGCAGCTGGTACCAAGCTATGCTACACACTCATACCCTTGCTACTCAAAGTGTGGTCCCTGAGCCAGCAGCATCACTTGAGAGAATGTCAGGCATATGGAAGCCCAAGCCCCTTCCCCAATCTACTGTGTCAGAATCTACAGCTTAGGAAGATCCACAGGTGATTTGAGTGCAAATCAAAAATTTTTTTGAGTGCAAATCAAAGTTTGAGAAGTGCCGTCACAGAACCTGATTTTCAAGTCTGTCTGCTCATTGGAGAAACCTGTGGAGTATTTTTACATGTTATGTTATAGGGTGGACCTGGCATGTCTCCCAAAGGCTCATGTGTTGGAAGTATAGTCCCCAAAGCAGCAATGTTTAAAGATGGGGCTTTAGGGAAATGATTGGATTGTGAGGGTTTTGATCTCATGCATGGATTAATCCATTAATGGGTTCATATTTAGTGGATTATTGGGAGGTGGTGGAAACTATAGGAGGTTAGTCTAATTGGAGGAAGTAGATCACTAGTGGCATGCCCTGGAAGGATATATATTGTCCCCAGCCCCTACCCCCTTTCTCTCTCTCATTCTCTCTCTTTCTGTTTCTTTGCTTTCCATGAGGTGAGTAATTCTGCTCTGCTCTGCCACATGTTCCCTGTCATGACATTCTGCCTGGATGAAGTCTCAAACTGATGGCACCAAGTCACCACGGACTGGAACCATGAGCCAAAATAAACCTTTCCTCCTTTAAGTTGATTCTCTCAGGCATTTTGTCACAGAGATAAAAAGCTGGATAACTCCAGTACTGAGGCCCAGAGATGCTCATTTATTCTGGCAGAGTTCTGGCACTGGGATTCTTAAAAGTCCCCAGGAGATTCTAACCAACAGCCAGAACTGGTAATCTATAGAGATGGGTACTTGAACTATATCCAATTCATGATGCAATAACAAAAAAATTCTACTTGTCAGGAGGACAGACAAAGCACTCTACAAAACACTTGCCTGTTGCAAGAGAAATTACATTATTTATCCACAGGTAGCACTCAGGCCTGTTCCCCTGATCCGTGTTCTCGGGAACTGGTTCCTATGTGGCTTTCACAGCCTGTCCACGGAGGACACGGAGACCTGGGAGCCAGGCGGAGCCACACAAAGAGTAAAACTCCTCGGCTATGATTTAGCTTAAGGAGAACCTGGAAATACTTAGATTTCATCAGTCCAGAAAGAAAGGATGATTGTCAAGTCGGGATGAATCACATGATCAGAAAGCCTAACTCCCAATTGCATCACAGAACTTATTCATAAAAAAGAACAAACATCAAGACTCTGAATGCCAGATGGAGTCCTTTCCTTGGGGTTGGGGAGGGTAGAGCACACGCTGCAGCCATCGGACCTGTTGTTGGGGGGAAGGGGATCACCAAAGGCAAGGCATCCTCGAGAGCTTAAAATGTATTTGAATATAGAATTCGTGCAGAAGCTCTCACTGTGGCATGGGAACTGAAGGACAGTAATGTGACAGTGTGGTGACATATAAACCTGCCTCTAATGGAGCCTGAGAATGAATTCCTGTGAAACTTGGGTTTTCCCCTCAAACCTGAAATCTGCACCCAAAAAGCAACCATGCAAGGATATAAATGGAAGACATGACCCACCCCTTGACCTTGAGAAGGAACCCATCACCTTCATCAGCCCAGCGCCTTCCTCATTTGCAAATGGTCTGATTTGGGGTCTTCTCCAGCTCAGATGCATCTTTGGGCCTCTGAAATCAGCCAACGAAGCCTCTAAATAAGCTTACGCATTCGTGAAATAGCATCCATGAATTTGGCCTGCTTATTTTTGGAGAGCTGGCTTTGTTCTTTTACATGTTTGCAGACAGAATGCTTTAAGTTTCCTGCCACAGTCGCATAATTAGCTCAAAATGAAGGCTATGGATGTTCCCACTTTGGAAAACTTACCTGGCCTGTTATTTTCCAAGGCTGGGGTTGGGAGTGGCTTGAAGGCTTTGAGCAGGAAGTTGGTGTCCCTCCTCTGAAATTAGTTAGCATGAGAAATCTCATCGGAACAGAAAGGGAGGTAACCACAGACTACATGGTTCAAGTTGGAACAGCAGGCCCACACTGGAGCTGCTCTGGACAAGCCAGCCACTCAGTGACCATGTCACTTCCCACTGCCACATCACATTGTGTCCTTTGACAGAATAAAGAGATTAGAGTGTCTTGGTTTGGCCAGGAGGGCAGTCCATGGAGCAAATACAAGAGCTTCATAATGTATTTCTCTAACAGTCTTACTGTGACATATCTGTTGTACCATATGAAAGCCACTCCACTTTCTCCTATGCAACTTTGTTCACAAAAAGTGCAACACATTTCACAATAGCTAAGCTCTGGAGGTAACCTAGGTGCCTCTCAACAGACAAATAGATAAAGAAAATGTGGTACATATGGAGTATTACTCAGTCATTAAGAAGAATGACTTTATGACAATGACTGGTTAATGGATGGATCTGGAGACTATTGTGTTAAGTGAAATAAGCCAATCCTCCCAAAAACCCAAAGGTCAAATGTTTTCTCTGATATGTGGAAGCTAACCCACAATATTAGGGGGTGGGGGTGGAGAATAGAAGTTCATTGAATTAGATAAAAGGGCATGAAGGGAAGGGAGGGGGATAGGAATAGGAAAAACAGTGGAGTGAATCTGACCTAACTTTCCTATGTACATATATGAATATACCCAGTGAATCTCACCATTGTGTATGTCCATAAGAAATTAATTTAAAAAATAACTATGGGAAGATGGCAGAACAATCAATAAAGAGAAGGCAGTAGAGGATAAAAAAAGGGAAGTGGAAGAAGAGGTACTAGGGTCTGAATTAGAGTAAGATCTATTCCACACTTATATAGTTATATCAAAATGGATTCCACTGTCATGTATAACTAAAAAGAATCAATTAAAAAGTCAGGCTGCTGTCCTTTGAGGATGTCCAGGTGCATCAACACACACAACTCAGGAAATTATTTACAGCAGAGACCTCATGTTGGAGGCCTCCAGGCGTGTACCTGGGCTGGCCCAGGCTGCACTTGGCTCCATTCTGATATGTAAAGGTGCCCCTTTCTAGGGTATACAAGATACCTTGGCCCACATGACCTCCTGTTGTGAAAAATGCTAAGTGCATGCCCTTAACTATATTTTAATAAACTGGACACTTTGCTGTTAGGGAGACTGAATAGCTCATCTCTAAGCACAAGCTGCAGATATGACGCAAACAACTATTTACTAGTTTAAAGAGAAGGAAGAATAACAAACCAACTAAACAGATGCTCCTATGATGCTTTCACCATAGGAATGTTTTCCTAAAGATTAGGGATCACTAATAAAACTGGAGAATTAAAGAATAAGTTTCATCCACTTATTTGCTTTGTAGACTTGATTACCCTGCCTCAGCTTTCTCACCTGTGAAATTAGAATAATACTGCTATCCCCATCTCTGAGATGCCAAATCAGGTGCATGCAGGGCTTTCTTGGCACAGTGAGGGGCATGTGGTATCATTCAATTACTTCTTCAGTGGATTAATCCACCGGTAGCTGAGTGGACTACTGAGAGGTGGGACCTGGTTGAAAAGGGGTCACTGGGGACGTGTCATGAGAGAGTTTATCTTCTCCCCTGCCCTTTCTCTCCTCTCTTTGTCTCTCCCTCTCCTGCCACTTCCCAGCTTCCATGAGTGGACAGATTTCCTCTGCTACGCCTTTCCACCATGACGCTCCTACCTTGGAGCCAGCCAACCAGCTGGCCGTACCCTCTAAAGCCACGAGGCAAAATAAATCAAAGTGGATCCCAAGTTGTTCTTGTCAGGTACTTTGGTCAAAGTGATGAAAAGTCAACTCACACTCCAGGTGGATCGTTAAGGCCAGGAGACCCTGGCCATGACTCTCCAAGGACAGCAACAGAGAACATAGAGCAGCTGAGGAGTCAGTGAAACAGCAAGTTCCCAGGACCCTGAACTTGTCACCCACTTAGGTGTTCTCTGAGCAGCTACAACCCGTCCTTATCCCAAGGCAGGGATATCAGTACATCAACTGGAGAGATGTCATACTTGGTGCCAAGGCGGCCAGCTCACAGCGCTCACCCAAGAAAAGAAAAATACGTTTTTGAAAACATATCTAAAGCCAATTAACATTCCTAAACTCTAGTCCACCCTGGTCACTCCTTCCTAGGAACAAAACTAGCTCTGTCCTTTGTCCTGGGAGCCTGCGTGACACTCTCTTGGTCAGTGCTGTATCTCCCTTGCTGGATGAAGAAATCCCAACAGAGTCTTGTTCCCTTGCAGTTGTGCCTTGATTCTTCTGATGGAGAGCGCGAGAGCCCATTGAGCTGGTAGCCGATCCTTCCCTGGGATGCCGTCTGTCTCCAGTGGCTGAGCCACTCCTGAGACACTTTCCGCCCTTTGGCTTCCCTGGCTCCCCACCACCCTGGCAGGAAACCTGCACCACTTCATTGCCTCACCCTCCTCTTCTCTTTGCTTCCACCGGAAAGTCATCGGGCGTCCCAGGGACTCTGCTATGGTGTGTCCCTTTTGAAACTCATGGTGGGTCCATTGTGGCAGTGTCAGAAAGGGGGCCTCTCCAAGGTGAGTGGATGAGTCCATTCGTCAAGCCAGCTCTCTCCAGGGCTGGCCCACTCTGTCTCAACACACCCTGAGCTGAAGCAGCACAGGCTGTCACTTGAAGCCAACCAGAAGTGGCCACTCTATCTTGGGCTTCCCAGAATTTGGAACTGTGAGCCTAAATAACTAGGTTATCTAGTCTTAGGTGTTCTGCTATGGAAACAGAAAATGAACTAAGACAGGTTCACTATGAGCTGGTCTCCCCAAGATCACCTCTGGCCTCAGGGTCTGGGGTGGCCAGCCTCAGACAGCCCTTGTCACTCGGGTTGACCAATTTCAGTGTCTTCTGATCTACAATCCCTATCGCTGATGCCTCTGCTTAATTTACCCACATTCTTGTTGCTCAAGAAGGTTTGTGATGTTCCTGTGCTGTGCCCCAGGATGCTCCCTCGTTCACTCGCCCTCTCTGGGTTTCTGCAGAGTGGAACCACCTCTGCTGTTTCCCAGGGCCCTGCCTCAATTTCCTGGGCAGCTGTGACCCAAAGAGCCTGGCATTTGTCTGCACTCTGTACCAGCCCAGCATATGAGGGAGGGAGGGAGTGTGTGACCCCCACCCTCCCGGTGTGCGTAGCTGAGGACGCCTTCACTTACCTTCCCACCGTCTTTTTGCAGAGTCCTGGATCATCTTAGTTGCTCAACAAACATCTTTTAAACAGAGGCCTGACAAGAGCCAGGACTGAGATCTCCCGTGTCCCCTCCCAGTGAGGCCATGGAGATAGTGATAAGGTGGCAGTGCTCTCTGTCAGGTTGGCAATCAGCCATGGGCCCCACCCTTAATGCCCCTTTCTGTGCCTTGGACATCCAGGCCCCTCCCAGCATTCCTAAATCCTCCTTGAGCCCACATCCAAAGAGTGACCAGGACACAGCAGAAGTTCTGCTGTGTCCTGCATTTCAGCAAACGACCAGTCTGTCCTTTGGTGCCTCTGAGAGTCTTATTAAATATAGTCATATTTAAATACACTAGTATTTAAATATAGCAAACATAGTCTGAGCCTGCCCTGAGTATGTACACTCAGAGGAATACAATGCTGATCGATTTGGGGTTGTGCAACACATCAGTGTGGTCTGGGTACATCACGCACGTGGCCCCTAGATGCAATCAAGAGAAGCGATAAACACGAGATGGACAGGCTGCTTCCAGAGTCCCACTGCAGACAGGTTTGTAGTAAACCTGTTTTTCCTAAGTAAGAGTACTCCATGATAGCCATAAGTACCAGTGCCAGCCACGTGGTCGTTTCTTACCATTCTCCAGCACCACACACTGTGCCTGATTGCACGTGTGTACCCTACCCTGCTGGTGGCACAGGGGTTTTGTCGACACTGGTGTCTCCACAACCACGTGAGGGATGTTTTGTGTTTTGATGTTGTGTTGGCTACAATGTCACTGGAAGGTAGGAATGTTTTAAGGCCCCTATGATATTAGAGACTCACGTACGCAAAGCCTTTTGTTGACCAAAACATCGTTGTGCAGCTCAGGCCTGTATTTTGTGATAAAGTTCTGTTGTGTGTTGATAGTTTCAGGTAGGAGTAAACAGAAGAGGAATATGTGTCCCCCGATGCCAGGAACCACAGGTAAAGAACACATTAGCTTCAAACTGCAGCCCCCTTCCATGGCGGTGCATGCCAGGTGCCACGGCAAGGGTGAGGCATGTGCAAAAAGAGTGGGCAGCAGCCTCCAGAAGTGCTCTTGGCTCTGTGACAATCAGGAAGGAACAGCTTTGGCAAGCTTGTTACCCAACACCCAGGGCGTCTCTTACAAGAGCCATCCCAAGTCACAGCAAACACAGAGGAAAGAGCCCTCAGGGCACAGACCAGACAGGTGCCCGCTGAGCAGCCCCACGGAGAGAGGCCGAGAGGTGAGGTGTGTGACGCAGTGTCTTTTCCAGGTAATGCCAAAGTTAGGGTGTTTTTTCCCCCAGCAGGGCAGGAAGGATGCCTACTTAGCATCCCAAGAAAGCTATCTTCGCCACTTACCTTCAAATGCAGACATCCCGAGGAACTTCGAGCTGGTTTGGACATGCAAGATTTGAAGCAGGGAACAATAAAATCGTTTACAAGATTAATTAGGACGTGAGTCAGTGCAATTTGTCAGATAGTGCGATATTGCCTTTCATGCTAATTTTTCGATGGCAGAGGTGATGGGGTTGGGAACCAGTGCTCCGTGTCCCCTTGCTAGGCAGACAGGAATAACATCATAGGCTAGCGATCAATGCCACAACCCACAGGAGAATGCTTCGCTGGGGCTTTTATTGGCAGGACTGGTCTTCTGGTGTCTACAGCTGTGAAAAGTTTGAGTGCCCTTGGAGGAAGGAGAAACAAAGCAACACACACACACACACACACACACACGAGAGGTACATGGGCTGATGTGTAAAAATAATAATGTCAGTGTGGTTTCAAAAGTAGACAGGGATTTCAGCTATGAGTAAGAGAAAAAAAGCTGAAATGATATTCGTGCCAGCTGAGTTGGGTTAACTTAAACACACACTGCTTTTCTGGTCAGGAAGGGTCTGTATTTTCTTTGCAAGCAGCAGCCTCAGAGGAGATGAGCTTACGCTTTGGCACATGCTTAGCCATGCATGTCATTACACATCCTTGCTGATTTCATCTCATTTTGTTTTCCTGGAAGGGACTTCAAGCTGGTGCATGAAAATTACACGTTAGTGGCGGGAAAAAGAAAATAACAACAGAGAAGCTGCTTTCTTGACCAGCTTTCAGTAGTAGGGAGGGTTGCCGCTGGAGCTGGAAATCATCTCTTTCTCCTTTGCTGCCAATTATCACGTATGGATCTATTATTTATTTGGAGCAGAAAAGAGCGGACACAAAAGGCTCTCTGTGGAGTTCTGTGCCAAGGAACAAAGCAGCACATCGCTGGAAGTGGGCTTCCCTCAGAGGATGGCCCTGTGTGGCCTGCCCTCCTCGGCCACCCTCTGCAGGCCTGTGAAAAGAATTGGTCACCACCAGCAGTGTTAGTGTGACACCAAGGAATGACTGGCATGTGCAGGTCTTGGGGGCTTAGCTCAGCGTCCCTGGAGGGTTTGCACAGACACCGGGGAAACACTGCACCAGGGACCTCACATTGTCCCACCTCCCTGCCCCAGTGAAACACTTCTTCCTCTCATCCCACTCTCTGATAACATCTTAAGTATTTCTTTGGTGTTTTAAATAAACAGAATTAAAGTCTTGAGTTTCAAGTTCCTTTGAGCAAAATTTCTGTGTCTCAAACTCAGCCAAACCCAAAACTTGGCTTCTCCGCCATCTGCTCCTGAGCTCTCTGCCTGGGTTAGAGGCACCGTCACGTGGGAAGAAATCTCAGAGCCACTCCCATCCTCCCCAGGTCCCAAATCTAGTTAGTGCTCAAGACTGACGATGGGTCCCTCCCATATTCCTTCCCCCCTCTGTTTCTGCCAGTACTTCCCAAGTTCACAGCTGCTACCTGCTCTGCAGTCACAGCCCAAGACTGACTAACAGTGCCTCCTCCACTCCACACCACACCCGGCACCTTCCAGGACAGGTCGGCTCCTGTCACACCCAGCCCAACACAGGGGCATGTGCACCACACACGCAACATACATGCAACCAATACACCCAGCATACACACAATACACACACTCAACTCATACATACACCCAACAATACACACTCAACACACATACCAACTCAGACACTCCCAACACACCCCCTTAACACATGCGTGTGCCCAGCACATTTTTACATCCATTATACACCTGCCTAAAATTCAACCCCAACAGACACACCCAATGCACACCTGCCCAATATACACAAATACCCAGCACATATAGCCACTCAACACACACCAGTAACACACTCAATACATACCAAGTACACACATATGCACAGCACATACATCCCCAATACATATACATAGCTAATATGTACACTATACACACATATACACAATACACATACACACCTAACATACACACCAACACACACCTAACATACCCACACAGTACATGCATACCATAGTACACATCCCCAACACACACACACACACACACACTTATAAGCTCTTTACAGATCTTCATCATACTCAGAATAACACCTCAACACTCCTCGTCTGACACGCTCAGCCCACCACAGGTAACTCCAACCTAGATCGCTGGCCATGTATCCCACCAGCCCGTGCCCCAGAGACAAACCGTTAAGGGACTGCTTCAAACATATGTTATCACTTGAAGCAGAAAGCAGTTTTCAATGGTGTATTTCCTGTTTGTGTTTATGTGTTGGGCAGAACAGTAAAAACAACACACATACTGCATACGCACACACAACACACACAACACACGCACATGTCAACTGTAACAGGCTTGTGAATGTCTGTGAAGAAGGGGGAAATGTTCAGATGCAGGCCGCCTGACCTGGGGACTTCTGGAGTGGAGAGGGGGCGTTCCCCACAGGGTTCAGATGCAACCCTCCGACTCGCTGTTGGCATCTCTGCTACGGCTCTTCCCACAGTGGCTGTCATCCCTGACGTCCCTGCCTGAGACTGGATGAAGATTCTGTCACGAGTGAGCCCTAGTGGCCTCGTGTGAAGCAGGGCTCAGATTTTATCACTCGGTTTGCTGAGCACCATGGTGCCTCTGACAGCCACAAATCTTACGTTGCTCTCAATCATAGTTTTCCAAGGTTTAACTCAGATCCAGAATAGACCATTGGCCAAATAAACAAGGCCTCTGGGATGTTGAACTTATTTAAATGCAGGAGATGAAGAAAAAATATATAATCATTCCTCAAACAAGCCTCAAAAATGTTTCCAACTGCATCCATAGAACTGAAACTCTTAGAGGATATCTGGGAAGCCATATCTCAAAACCACTGTCTAAAATAGAAAATATAGTGATTGATTTTACATTTATGGAAATAAATTTAACAAAGAACATCTTCTCTGTTACCATTTTTAAACCAAATATGAACATTTGTTTTTAAAAAAACTGAGTTCATAGTCCATTTTTCATACCTTAAACATGGTTCATTTCAATCTTCATTTTAACATTTGTTGTTTGTCCAGATGCAGCACAATATAAGAGGTCATTAAGTTGGGTTTTTTCATATAAAATTAAAATGTTAAAAAGCACAAGTCACTCTTTAAATGAGAAAAAATAAAAATGCATCAAAATCTGATCATCATAATATTACATTTGAAATATTTTATAAGACTTCCTTTACTATACTATAGATCTAACATAAGATACTAAAGTTGGGGAAATGTTTGGTTACAGTTATATGGGAAAGGGGCTACATGGGTTGGAAATAACATTTTCCTATAATTTGGTGTATTCATCTGTTTTCTGTTTCTGTAACAAAATATCTGAGGCTAGTCACTTAATATAATATAGGGAAAAAAAGGTTTATGTAGCTCACAGTTATGGAGGCTCAAGGGCATGGTGCCAGCCTCTGTGCACGTCTGACGAGGGCCTCATGGAAGATGGCATCACAATGGTATGAGTACATGTAAAAAGAACACAAATGACAAATGTTGGCAAGGATGTGGGGGAAAAGGTGCTCTCATACATTGCTGGTGGAGCTGCAAATTGGTGCAACCACTCTGGAAAGCAATATGGAGATTCCTTGGAAAACTTGGAATAAAACTACTATTTGACCCTCTATCTCACTCTTTAGCATATACCCAGAGGACTTAAAATCAACATAGTAAAGTGATGGCGTCACATCAATGTTCATAGGAGCTCAATTCACAATAAGCTATGGAACCAACCTAGGTCAATGGATAACCAACAGATGAATGGGTAAAGAAATGTGGTGTATATGCACAATGGAATATTACTCAGCCATAAAGGATAATGAAATTATGGCATTTGCTGGTAAATGGGTGGAGCTGGAGATTATTGTGCTAAGTGAAATAAGCCAATCCTCAAAAACCAAAGGCCGAATGTTCTCTCTAATAGGTGGATGCTAACACACAATGGGGGGTGGGGCAAGGTAGGGAAGAATAGAAGTTCATTGGATTAGACAAAAGAGAATGAAAGGAAATGAGAGGGTAGGAATAGGAAAGAGTAGAATGAATTGGACATAACTCACCTATGTTCATATATTTATGAATATACCACAGGTGCAACTCCACATCATGTATATAAAAAGAACAAATAAAAAGATTTTTTTAAAAAAGAATAATCAGACAGGAAGATAGGAAGAAAGAGACCAGAGAGGGTTTAGGATCACTCTTTTTTCTTCTCTCTCTCTCTTTTTTTTTCAGTCCTGAGGATTGAATCCAGGGGTGCTGTACCACTGAGCAACACCCTCATCCCCCTTAGTTCATAGTTTGTATCTTGAGACAGGGTCTAGCTAAATTACTGCAGTAGGCCTCGAACTTGTCATCCTCCTGCCTTAGCCTCCTGAGTGGCTGGAATTATAGGCATGCCCCAGTGCTCCGGTCAGGTTTCCTTTTTTATAAAACCCACCCTCATGGGAACCAACTCATTCCAGGGCATTGTCCCCAGTAACCGAATCACCTTGCGTGAGGCCCCGCCTCTTCAAGTTCCCACCACCTCCCATGGCCACACTGAGGACCCAACCTCCACATGTGAATGTTCGGGGGACCCACACACACCATTTCTGAGCCATAGCACAGAATCAGAATCACACAGTAAGCTGGTTAAACAAGGAGACTTCTGATTCTCAGGTCCATGAAACACAGTCTCCAAGAGGGATGCTGGGCACCTCTATTTTTAACAAGCATCTGAGATGATTACGAGGATGAATCTGGTGTGGGAAACACCCATCTTGTCAGAAAGCAGATCTCTTAGGCAAGAAGAAGCCAGAAAAGCAGGTTTGCTGGCTGGCAAAGCAGAAGGAGCCCAGATCTGAGGGTGGTGCTATCCTGGAGGATCCTAGAAAGTTGGGATCAATGGAGAAGACCTGGAAGGAATGGATCAAGAATTAGGGAAGGATTAAAGACGCAGATTATCACTCTGGAAAGCAGTATAGAGATTCCTCAGAAAACTTGGAATGCAACCACCATTTGACCCAGCTATCCCCCTCCAAAGGACTTAAAATTAGCATACTATAGTGACATGGCCACAACAATGTTCATAGCAGCTCCATTCACAGTAGCTAAGCTATGGAACCAATCTGGGTGAATGGATAACCAACAGATGAATAGACAAGGAAATGTGGTGTATATATATACACAATGGAATATTACTCAGCCATAAAGGATAATGAAATTATGGCGTTTGCCAGTAAATGGATGGAGCTGGAGAATATCATGCTAAGTGAAGTTAGCCCATCCCCAAACACCAAAGACCAAAAGTTCTCTCTGACATGTGGATGCTGACTCACAGTAGGTGGGGTTGGGGAGGTGGAGGGGTGGAGGTTCACTAGATTGGAGAGGGGAATGGGAATGGGAAAGGCAGTAGAATGAATCAGACATAACTTCTCTGTGATTCATATATGTATGAATACAAGACCAGTGTAATTCCACATCATGTACAACCACAAGAATGGGAAATTATACTCCATGTATGTATGATATGTCCAAATACATTCCACTGTTGTGTATAACTAAAAAGAACAAATAAAAAAAAAGATGCAGGTTATTGCAATTGAGCAGACTCAATTATTAAACTTAGTTCTATCTCTTACCAGTGACCTTGGGGCAGTTACTGACCTCAGTTTCCTCATCTGTATAATAGGGACTTTCAAAAAATCATCCACCTAGAATTGTGGTAACGTTTAAACAAGAGCATCCAGGCAAAGCATGTGAACCCACAGCAGCGAACCATAAAAGAGAGGGTGGGAATGGCTTTGAAGAGTGGTTTTGACTCTGCCTTTTGGCCTGTCCCAGAGAAATTATTAGTGTGTGTATATATATATATATATATATATATATATATATATATATATATATATATATTTGAAACTGTAACTTGTCTGTTGTCCTATTCTTTCAGGTATGGACAGTTTATTCACAAATCCAGCCAATCTGGGTATCCATACCATTTCACTCGGGTGGTGTTTCAGTCATTAAACTCTCTCTCCGAGTTTGGAAATTATTTATTCTTTGGAGTGGTCAACTTAGAGCATTTGGTTTTTGGGCTTAATCCATGCTGTGTTCCAAATGTAGTTTTTCTGAGATTTTATGGGAGAAGATGGGTGTTCTAGAGAAAGAGAATCTTATAACATAGACCTCTCTGGAGTAATCAAAAAAGCCAGGTTGGGGGTTATGGGATGGTCTATGCTGAGATTTTTTTTTTTACTCTGGTCTCACCGCAAACATTCTTCTATTTAACATCCTCTGGCCATGGACATGTAATGGTTAGCCTGGCTTACAAATGGCAGGGACGATTCTAAAGGCTGTAAAATAACTCACTAGAAGCGTACAGGCTGGTAATGAGATTAGAGACTCAATTCTCAGACATCACACAGAATAAAATACATATTCAAATGCCCTCCCCTACCCTTCAGGAAGCCCGGACATGCAACCCAGTAGATGTCATGCAAATACAGAGGGTAGGTATTTGTCAGGAAAGTGATGAAAATAGAAAGAAAATAATCTCCAGACGGCTCTTTTCCTTAAAGAAAAGATGTGACTGGCTCCGAATTGCCCCCTGAGAGGACTCCTCCTCCTCCTCCTCCTCCTCTCCGTCCAGGCTGGCTCTGAAGAATACAGAGTGGATAGGCAGCTCTGGGAAGCCTTATGCAAATGAACCCCCTCCTGGTTTCCAGCATCCAGGGCGCCCAGGACGCACACAGAGCTGCAGCAATCAAGCGAAAAGGAGGAAAAAGAATGAAATGATTATTTTCCTCTTTGTCCCTTGTGGTGAGACATGGTTACTCTCAATCTATTGTTGGAGTTGATTACATTTTCCTATCTCTACCTTCCTTGCAGGCACAATGCTCTTAACTGCTTAATATTATTAGCATATTTCAGCAAAAATTCTGACAGCAGACCTGTGCCACCCAGGGATGGATCGTCTTCTGAATAGAGGAACGAAACTGGAAGTTTAGGACATTCTCATTCCTAAAGTTACGTATCCAGACTCTCTCCTTGATGGTTCTCTGCCTTCTAGTATAGACTGACTGAAAGCCAGAAAGTGTAAGTGAATTTTAGAAGGAGAGCATGAGAGATCTGTTAGGACTCATCCAATGTGCCATTTAAAATTTACTAGAAAGGTCTGAAATGAGTGCTTCTCAAATTGTGAATGCAATCTATAAGTAGGCTTGTTACCACGGAGAAAGCGTCCCTCAAAATGGGTGAGAAGATTCAGGCAAAAATAAATGGTGTGGCTCGGGTACCTGTGGCACAGTGGCAAAGCACCTGCTTAGCATGTTTGGAGCCCTGGGTTCAATTCCCAGCACCAAAAACCAAACCCAACAAACAGACAAAAAATAGAAATAATGTTATGATGTCTGGATGTGTAAACAGACACACACACAAATCTTATTATCCAGGTAGTAGCATTCTATACAAAGTGAAGCTAGCATCGACACTAACGAAATGTAAAGCAATATTTTAAAAGAGTTCACTTTGATTACCGTCAGGGGCACAGTTGCTATTGCTTACATTACACAACAAGTTCCTTCTACTCTGAAAACAAAACCACGGTGGAATTAAAAATTGATAATGAACTTATCAGAGACACTAGATGATCAGGTTCTAGAATATCATCTTTCTCTCCCTGCAGTGTCCAAGAGCCGGGTTAATTCATGATCTCTTAGGCTGATGTGTTAGTCAATTTGATGTTTCTAACACAAACACCTGAAATAATAAAATAAGTGTGTGTGGGGGGTATTCCAGTGCCCAACTACCGCTGCTGACAAATCTGAATTTTTAAAAGATAAACAATAATCCTGAGACCTCCACAGCTTCTTAAGGCATGGAGTGATCGTTTATCTTTTATTAAGAGGCAACCAACAATAGAAAACAATTCTCCAGCAACACAGGCACTACTCTCACTGGATTAGCCACCTCCTTGTAAAAAATGGTTGAATCAATGCATGAATGAGTGGTGAAAGTTTGGGAAAGGGGTGGACAAAAGGGGACTTTTGTAGGGAAGGAAAGAGTGCTGGATAAATAAATTTAGATTCAATGGGAAAATATACATGAAAGATACACATGCTTATTTTGGAAAAATAGACATAGGTTTTGTGTCTGCATTTATATTAGGAAAAAAAAAAGACTTTTCTCAAGATTAGCAATAAATCTTCAGGGCCTTTAGGAATCTCATTTCCCAAGGAAGTGTGCCGCTCACATGCGTTGTCATAGATCTTTTTAAAAATGTGGGTCTCCAGCCATGTTGTTTCACTGAGGAAACTGGTAAGCCCCCAGGATCCCTCACACTCCTCACTGCCCACCCCCCACCAGCCAGGAGACCATGTCCCTCCTCTGGCAGAAGAGATCCTGGAAAGGCCGTTTGTTTGAAAACACCCCTTATGGCTCAGAACCAGTGCACAACAGGGGAACACGCAGCTATCATGGAGTAAACCTCAGGAGGCAGAAGCCAGCCACAGGTTTCAGGAACACATGTACAGTCAAGTATCTAATTGGGGATAATTTGGAATATGTGGAAATATTTCCAGCCACCTTATTATTAAATTGCTTGACATTCAATATTTACATGAATTAGTTAAATGGCATGAAAAATTAGCCTAAAGAATATCCTTAGGGGGCTGGGGGTGTAACTTAATGGTAGAGCGCTTGCCTAGCATGTGTGAGGCACTGGGTTTGATTCTCAGCACCACATATAAATAAATGAAAATAAAGTTGTATCAACAACTAAAAAATAAAATTGATTAAAAAATATCCTTAAAAAAAAAGAATATCCTTAGGTCTATTTGTTTTCCTATGAGTCTCTGATTTGAACAAGGGTATTTCCAGACTTAGCGTTGCTTTCCCCTCACCCATCACCCTTCCTCATTTCTTAGACACTGTGAACTAAAAAGAGAAACCCAACAATAGGGAAATGAACTGAATCAGATGAACCCAGTTTCTGCCCAATATCCTGAGTTATTAAATGTATTCATTTTTTGGGGGGAAGCTACTTCAATCCCTTTTTGGAAAGAGATAGTTATAAGTTCAGGGGTCTCTCCATATGCATGGGATCTGTATCTGTGAGTTCTGCATCCAAGGATTTGACCAACCAAGGATCAAAAGTATTCAAAAAGAAATTGCACTGGACTGAACACTTAAACTTTTTTCTTGTCATTATTCCCTAACCAATGCAGTATAACAACTACTTGCATGGTATTAGAAGTCACCTAGAGATGATTTTAAATATGCAGGAGGATGGGCACAGGTTCTATGCAAATACCACATCATTTTTATAGAAGGAGCTTGAGTTTCTGCAGGTTTTCACGTCCCTGAGGTGTCCTGGAATCCATCCACAGGGGATACCAAGGGACAACTGCAATTGAACAGTATGTGTGCAGTTACATTCTAGGAAGAATGACATTTCTTCTAATGTGGGACTCACAATTATTGGAATTAATTCATTAGAAAATACTCTCCTCAATGCCATTTTCTCTCAGATGAAAAATACTGACAACATGTCAAAACCTGTTTCCCTGAAGGGAGCCCCAAACAGCAAAATTAATCACCAAGAACTGTTATCTTTGAGTACTAAATTACATAAAGGCCTCTGAAGACTAGACAGGGCTTAAACTACACACGGGTGTGGTTGTGGGTGTGAGATGTGGAGAGCGTGTGAGCTTTGGCTGTTTGCCAGGCATGCCCACACAGCTGCCCAGGCTAGACAGCTACGCCAGAGGCTTGACCATTTTTCGATGTGGTTAAAAGGGCCATTTAGGCTCTGTCAAGGCAGCTACTCTTGTGTTGTCTGTCTTTCAAATGCAGTGCACTTGCAAACCAAGAAAATGTACTGTCAGACAGGGATTTGCTGATGCTGAATTTGGAGTGGAGTTTCAGACGGAGTATAATCAGAATCTAAAGAGATGCCAGTCTGCTGAACTCCGAAATGGGTTATTAACAAAAAACAAAATCTGTAGAGCAGTCTGCAATTGCTTAGCTTCTAAACGATAGCTGTAGTTTAGTCCAAGATTGGGCATAAAAACCAGCATTGGTTTTCTAGGGAAAAAAAAAGTATATATATTTGGGATTGGCAAGAGAGTGGTGGCAATAAAGACCCCGAAACAGTGTGCATGCATTTATTTTCTCTCTCTCTCTCTCTCTCTCTCTCTCTCTCTCTCTCTCTCTCTCTCTCCACCCAGAGGTCCAATATAAGCAGTATAAGCAATTAATTTTTATTAGATAAGTAGGAAGTAGATGTTCCATTTTTTCTTAGTTCTCCTTCAATCATTGGTCCAAATTGGATTTTGGAGAGAAGACAGTACTTTCTCTTAACTCTTTAAACATTTATTCATTTATTTTTTTCCATCTTGGCCTATGACTTCTGTTCTGGACGGAGGCCAGGTTGTTTTGAATGTCTGAATTACAGAGCCCCTGGGAAAAGAGGTTTCAAGTATTGTCCTGCCTGGGTAATTGTCAGAACAATTCATCATGACAACTAGTACAAATGAACTGGAGCCTAGAAAAGTCACTCCTTGAATAAGACGGTAGATTTTGTTTCATTGCCCTGGGCTTTTTCCTGGTTTCAGTTCACCAAACACTTCACCTGAGCAGAATGTAATTCTCCACTGAGAAGGTGTGCACAACCACAAGACAATGTAGAGCAGAAAGTTGACAACCAGCCAAGATACTTGGGACAATACAGACCACTAAGTAATTTGGTAAGTAATAAGGTAAGCAATTTGGGCCATACTTCAAAATAAATATTCTGGCCAACTAGGGGTGAGGGGAGAAAAGTAAAATTATAGATTTTACTGATATAGCCATCTGCATTGAGCAAACCCAGGTACAGGTTTCCTCCCCATCTATAAGTCTGCATTTTGCAGTTTTACTTACCCATAGTCAACCATGCATCCAAAATATTAAATAGAAAACTCCAGAAATAAAAAAAATAAAAACTTTTAAATCATACTTCATTTTGAGCAGCATAATGAAATCTCACAACATCCCAGATGGGATGTGAATTATCCTTTTTTTCAGTGTATCCATTCTCTATATGCTACCTCCTCATTAGTCACTGGGTACCCATCTGGATCATTAGATTGACTGTCAAGATATCACAGTGCTTGTGTCAAAGTAACTTATTTTACTTAATAATGGCCCCAAAGCACAAGACTAGTGATGTCAGCAAATGTATTATAGTATAGTGTTCCATTTTATTATTACTTGCTTTTGTTAACCTCTTGCTAGGTCTAACTTATAAATTAGTCTTTACTATAGGGGGGTATAGGAAAAAATATAGTGTATATCAGGTTCAGTACTCTCCATGGTTTCAAGCATCCATTGGGGGCTTGGAATGTAGCCTTGGCAGTAAGGAGAGTGTAAACAGAATGAATTTGGTGATTCCTCTCTGAAACTGGGAATGGCTTCCTCGGGCTGAGAGTAGAGGCTGGGTGGGGGACCAGATGGGGACCAAAGAAGCTGAAAATGGAAATTGTCTTCAGCCCCTGCCTGTATCTCACAAGCTGATGAAATCTGCATGTGTACATTCTTTGCCATTTTTCTCACTCCTCTGTCTCTTCTTTGAAAGTTCTGCTCACCTTCAGGGATTCTGATGATGGAATTTCTGGAACAATTAATTTTCTTCTATCTTTCTTCAAAGATGGCTTTGAATAAAATTTGTCTTTCTACCAACTGGACTGAATGTTGCTACAGCAGCAAGCCCAGCCTCTCCCTCCCTGGGTTGGTACTGGGGCCACCTGGTAACAGGGGGTGACTGTATACATGAAAGCCAAAATGGAAATCGGAATGTGGTTATTTTTTTTTACGTAAGAGGGTTACCTGGAACTCAGAAGTCCTCTCGACTGGTAGTAAGGTATCTTCAAGCATTCATATAATATTTCCCCACTTCCTTAGACCAGGAATATAATAATCATAATTATTATGTCAGGAATACAAAGAAAAAGAAACCAAAGTTTCTCCCCTCAGGTTGTGAGATTCCAAAAGGAAGGCTCTTGAGATTCTCATAGGAAGACCACAGAAGATCAAGAAATAATGGTTATGCCTTAGAAAGAAAGGAAAGGAAATGTCTAGAGTCAGGTGGGGTATGGGGCAGGGAACGTAGTGGCCGGTGTGCCTTGGCGCTGGATGGGAAGGGAATTGAGAATGAAGAGAACCAATTGGTAGATTGCACATGCTGCCCCATGGATGCCAGCCACACCTCGTGCACTGCAGATGGCCGGGATCTGCTTTCCTGTCCTTGTTGGGCCAAGACCTGGCTGCATATGACCTCCCTTGAATGGCCCAAACAACATAATTCCTCCAACACAGCAGGGTTTTGCTACTCAGTAATGCTTCTGGGGACAAGCCCAAGCCTTTTTAGGTGGGAGACGTTAAATGGTAGGATATACTAAATATTGCAAATCCGTGTCCATTCTGATACATGTAAAAGGATGTAATCCATCCACACCTTTTCTGCAATACACCTACTTTATAAGGTGAGAGGCACTGGGATGCATCCTTGGTCTTCCACACCATGAGCTTTTGCTCACTGAGTCCTAAGTGTCTGATCATGTGATCAGACTGAGACTGCACCCAATGGGCAAGATGCTTGGCATGTAGACACGAGCAGATGTCCGATGAAGTGAGCATCAACCCAAATCTCCAGCCACAGCTCCTTGAACAAGCCTGAAGGAACTACATCCCCTTTCATTGACTCATAGAATAAAAAGCTTACTGAGTACCAGCCTCAAAAGTCTTCGTGTTATGTGATACAACTAATACATTCAGGACAATACCTCTGCCCTGCAGAGCTTGAATAATTTCACAACCAACGTTCACCCCAGTTAAGTGATGATTAAAGCCCTTTTCAGCTGGAAGTTTAAATGATTCTCTTAAAGTTGAGTTGACTATCTAACGTGGGGGATTTGGATATAAAATGCTATATTCTGGACTTAATTTATGTGGGGCTCTTTTGTTGAGGGAGGTGTGCAGTAATCTCGGACTTATCAGGAATAAAGAGGCTTGAAATACAGCTGCTGCCACATCTGTCACCGTGTGGCTAACTGTGAAACTGTCTTATATGCTCCATGAATACTTTAGGAAGTTGTGATACCCACTCTGTAAATATTCTATGAAGTTGTCTTACATGCTTTTGAGTATCCCATGAAATCTTTTTAAGGACAGTTCATTTGATTTTACTTTAAAATTTTTTCTGAGTATTTTTAAAAATTGTTAACTGACATCCCCAAATTTTAAAAGCTGTACACAGTAATGGGGTACCCATGTACTGTTTGATTCATGTATATATGCATTGTATTATGTTTAAATTAAGTTAAACATATTTTTTCCTCAGATATTCATCATTTCTTTGTGGTAGAAACTTTCAAATACCTTTCTTCTGGCTTTTTGTAATATACACTGTATAATTGTTATCTATAATTGCCATACTGTGTAATAGTACCCCAGAGCTTCTGTTCCTATCTAACTGTAACTTAGAACCCATTGGTTAACTTTTCCCTATCCCTCCACCTCCTGCCCCATTGTGGTTGGTCTCTGGTAACCACGTTCTACTCTCAACTTTTATGAGATGAACATTTTTAGATTCCACCTATGAGTGAGACCATGCGGTACTTGTCTTTCAATGCCTGACTTACTTTCTTGAACATGATGATCTCTAGTTTCCTCCATGTGGTTTCGAGAATTCCATTCTTTTTTTATGGCTGAGTACTACTCCATTGTGCACAAGAAACAAATTTTCTTTATCCACTTCTCAGCTGATGTGCTCTTAGATCATTTTCATTTTGGGGGGTATTGTGAATAGTGTGCAGATGTCTCTTTGACATGTTGACTTCATTTCCTCCAGGCATATACCCATAATGGCTGTTCTAATTTACATTTCCACCAACAGTGTGCAAGAAATCCGTTTCTTTCCTTCACATCCTCACCAGAAATTGTTTTCTTTATACTTTTTTATATCAGTCATTTTTTACTGGGGTGAGGTGATACCTTTGTGTGTTTTTGATTTGTGTTTTCCCTATAATTTGTGATGTTGAGCATTTTTTTCATGTACTGATTGGTCATTTTTATTTTGAGAAATGTTTATTTAGATCTATTGCCCATGTTTAAATTGGACTTTTTTTTGTATTGAGGTTTTGGAATTCTTGATATAGTCTAGATATCAGTCTCTTGTCAGATTTATACATTGCAAACATTTTTTTTTTAATTCTGTAGGTTATCTCTGCATTCATTGAGTGTTTCCTTTGTTTTACAGAAGCTTTTTGTTTTATGTAATCTGTCTATTTTTGCTTTTATTTCTTATGCTTTAGATGTCTCAACCAAAAATTTCTTCCCATTCCAATGTCCTGAAGCATTTCTCCCTAGGTTTTCTTCTAGTAGTTTCACAGTTTTAGGCCTTACATGTAAGTCTTTAATGCATTTTGAGTAGATCTTCCTAACTGGTGAGAGATAGGGGTCTACATTCACTTCTATGAAGTTATTTTTCATATTCTGTAAACACTCTATGAAGTTATCTTACGTGCTCCACGAATACTCTATGAAGTTACCTTACAAATTCTACATAATACGTGTCTTCTAACATAGAAGACACAGTATTGCCTGACTTTGTTTTTCTTTTTCCTTGACCTTTGGCTCAATGAATAGTCTCATTGAGAAATGTTTATTTAATGTGATGGATAAAATCCTGTGGCTACTCATGCTGATAGTTAATCTCAGCCTTAATATCATGGTGAGAATAGCAGAAGAAATAAATGTGTTCTCAATGCAGAAAGTAGGGCCTTACCCTTCTCTTTTTTTAAAAAAAATATACAGCTTAATGTTTTGAAATTATGCTTATATTATCTGAATTCTATAAAGAGTAGAAATATTTTATTTTTCCTCCCCAACTTTTTTTTGTGTAAAAATTTTCGCGTATTCAGAAAAGGTGAAAAAATAAAATAATATGATAGGGCCTGAATCCTTTCTCTTTGATACCGCAATTATTAACATTTTGCTATAGTTCTTCATATATTTATATATCTACCTATCTGTATTTATTTATTGCAGGGTCAGTTGAAAGGTGATACATCATAATGCTTTCATACTAAGTACTTCAGCCTACAAACCCTAAAAAAAAAAGAGAAAAAAAAAAGGATATTTCTATTACAAAGTACCATTAATATGCTGCCTTAGTCAGTGTTCCACTACTATCACAAATTCCGGAGGTAGAAAACTTTTTTTTTTTTTTTTGTATTGGGGATTGAACCTAGAGGTGCTTTACCACTGAGTTACAATTCTAGCCTTATTTATTTATTTACTTATTTATTTATGACAAGAAGTAATGCTAAGTTATGTAGGACTTTGCTAAGTTGCTGAGGCTGGCCTCAAACTTGTAGTCCTCCTAAAACTTCAGCCTCCGGAGTCACTGTGATTACAGGCATGGGCTACCATGCCCAGCTTTGAGTTAAATAAACTTTTGAGGAGACAAGGTTGATTTTGGTTCACAGTTTTGGTGGTTTTAGTTTATCCCGTTGGTCATTCAGTTCATGGCCTGTTTGGGGCCTGTGGCAAAGCAGCACATCATAGCAGCAGAAGCCACTCACCTCGTGGTGGTCAGGAAGCAAAGAGAGTGATGCAAAGGGGTCAGTGCTTTAGTCCCCCAAAGGCCAATCTGTTGTAGGTTTGGGCCCCAACCCATAACACTATAGGGAGGTGGTGGGACTTTAGGACGTGGGGCTGGTGGAAGGAAGTTAGGTCATTGGGGGAGTGCCCTTAAAGGGGATGTTGGAGCCTCTTGGCTGCCACGAGATGAGCAGCCTCCTCTGCCATATGTTCCTGCCCAAAAGGGACTGGGTTAACCATGGACTGAAACCTCAGAAAACATGAGCCAAAACAAACCTTTTACCCTTACAAGCCGTTTGTTTCAGTTTTTTTTTTTTTTTTTTTTTTGGTCATGGTGATGGAAAGTTGACCAGCACAATTAGAGTCCCAATATCCCCTTTAAGGCACACCCCCAGTGACCTAACTTCCTCCCACTAGGCCCCACCTCTTAAGGTTACGCCACCCCTCAATAACACCACAGGCTGGTAATGAAGCCTTCAGCACATAGGGAGATTCTAGGCCCAAACTCTAACATACACATAGAAAAATAAAGAAAAATTCTAAAATAACATATTAATCCTATTTATATTTAAGTTTTCCTAGTGACCTAAGAATTATTCTTTTTGCTTATTATATGGTTTTATTTTTATATGCTAGGTGTTTTAGACTGCTTTTTCACTGCTATGACTTAAAGACCTGACCAGCACAATTGTAGAGGAGGAAAAGTGTGTTGGGGGGGCTCATGGTTTCAGAGGTCTCAATCACAGACCACAGGCTCCATTCCTCAGGGCTTAAGGTGAGGCTGAACATCACAGTGGAAGATTGTAAGCAGCTTACATAATGATCAGGAAGCAGAGGGAGAGAGCTCCACTTATCAGACAAAAATATATACTCCAAAGCCATGCCCCTAGTGCCCCACCTTCTCCAGCCACACCCCACCTGCCTTCAGTTACCCCTGGACTAATCACATCAGGTAATTAATTCACTGATTGGGTTAAGGCTCTCACAACCCGATCATTTCCCCTCTGAATCCTCTTGCATCACCTCACATGTGAGCTTTTGGGGGATACCTCACATCCAAACCATAACACTAGGAGTGACTATATTGACACATGAGTCTTTCTAACTATTGACAGAAAGCAGGGCTTAAGGGGCTGTTCTAATGCTGAAGTTGTCATTTATACTCCTAAACTGAGTTACCTGGAGGCACGTGCTATTTGACAACAAAGTTAACCTGGTGAAGCCACCAGAAATCTATATTTGGAAACATGTGAAAAACAATGAAATAATATAACTGAAATTTTCCCAGGTCCAAATCACCACGGACCCACTGTAGGGCAGATGACACTGGGATTCTGATTGTTCCATTGTCTGTGTATCGGAGCAGCTGCTGGGATGCAGGAACTTTCAGTGGCCGCTCCTTGCCCTACCACCATGCAGCAGTGAGAAGCTCCTCAGACGTCATTGTGAGGAGTAATCAGATTCAGACAAGCTTTTCATGTGAAAGGAAGCCTGTCCAATCTGTGTATTCAGTTGGTTTTAAAAAGCACATGGAAATGCCTCCGATCAGCAAAACAGAATACCTGTACTTTGCCCCAGGCCAGCAAACATGACCTCAGTCATTTGCTGTTCTCAGGATAGAGTGGTCTACAAAGCAAAAAGCCTTCCACAAGTTTACCTCGTAATTAAGGGACAGTTCACAGATATATACACACAGACACACACACACACACACACACACACACACATCCTCTGAAGAAACATAAAGCACAGTTTGAATGTGTCTCCTGAAAGTTCATGTGTTGGAAACTTAACCCCCAGATTCATGTTGATGACATTTGGAGGTGGAGCCTCAGGTAGGGAAATTAGGACTAGGTGAGGTCATGGGGTAGGCCATCACAATAGCATTAGCTAGCGGCTTTGTAAGAAGAGGAAGAGAGACCTGATCTTGCCTGCTTTTGCTTCCTCACCACATGATTCCTTCCACAATGTTATGACACAACAAGAAGACCCTCATCACATGCAGGTGCCATTCTGTTGGACTTCCCAGCCTCCAGAACTGTAAGAAATAAATCTCTATTCTTTATAAAATACCTTGTCTCAGTTATTCTCTGATAGCAACAGAAAACAGACCAAGACACACAGCAAAGAGAAAGAGTGTTGAACAGGAGTGTGCCCCTTCAGGCAGGAGGTCAAGGGTGACTTCTGATTGATGACTTCAAATGGTGGATTTGAGCAGAGATCACAGAGGGAGAATCCAGATGGACACAGGGCAGAGCGTTAGGTGGATGCAACAGTTACTGCAGGACACTGAGGTGAGGCCTTCCTGGCATATTTGAGGAGCAGACTAAGAATGTGAGTGTGTCAGGGAAGATGGGGATGGCAGGGTGACAGAGGCAGCCACGGGGAAGTCTTGTAGGCTAGGCTAGCATTTTGGAGTTTAATTCTAATACATAAAGTCACTGGAGGGAAGCCATTTGAAATTCATATTTAGTAATTGAATGGCTTGTTATCCAGCCATTTGTCACCTCCTTTTTTTTTTTTTTTTTGGTCCTGGGGAATGAACCCAGATGTGATTAACCACTGAACCACATCTCCAGCCCTTTTTATTTTCTTTTATTTCAAAATAGAGGCTCACTAAGTTGCTGAAGCTGGCCTTGAACTTGCAATCCTCCTGCCTCAGCCTCCCAAGCCACTGGGATTATAGGAGTGTGCCATCACACTGGACACTTCCTTATTTTTCAACATTTCCGGAGGCCTTAAATTCTGATTTATATACTTTTTATTGTACATATGTTTTGGGAAGTTATCTCAATTCTTTGTGTAATCAAATAAGACCTATATCTATCTCTATATTTATATGCATGTCACTATTCTGTATCAATTTAACTATGTGGCAAAAAATTATACCCTTGTTTTAATATTAGTGTTTGGTATGAGGCACTAAGTTATCTCAAAACATGTAAGAATGAAATTCATGCATGGAAGTTTTACTTCTATTCAGAATATAAGGAAATGCAGAATCCTAGCTATAATAAGGATCTCTTATTTGATGATGCAGAGAGACACAATGTTTGTCAAAATGTAACAGACAACCCTAGTACAAATATTCTGGGCAAGCACTATGTCTATCTTAAGTCACAAGGTTGATCCATAAATATTTCAAAATTAAACTTTAGACTTTCTTTCCTACATAGTTTCCAGAGATAAGCTCACTAACTATGCTTGCGGCAACTTAACGGCAGTAGGTTGAGCAGATGTGAGCTAAAAGGTGGGAGGAAAAAAGCTCAGCTTCAAACAAAAAATAATGTCAATCATGTCATATATTCATGCATTCCTACATTTGGGATCTATAGGGGCTGGGGTTAGTACAAAAGCTCTGCTGTCCCAAAGCTGTTTGGACCTCGTGGATTATTTGTTTACTTTAAGATTGTTTACTGAGTGCCAGTAGGAAGACTGTAAAACTCTAGCAGCCCTTCCCAATGGGATTAGTTAACCCTGTGACTAATACTGATAGTCTTAAACACTCTTAGGTTTTCACAAATCTTGGTTTTTACAAGAATGGTGACTCATGTTGTGTCTAAGCCTTTACAATGAACAAAACTAGATGATACAGTTGGCCTTCCATGTTCATGAATTCAGCTAACTGCTGAATTAAGATATTTTTAAAAATTGTATTTGTATTGAACATGAACAGGCTTTTTACTTGTGATCATCCCCTAAACAATACAACAACTATTCGTATAGAATTTACCTTATAACAGGTGTTATAAAAACTCTAGAGATGATTTGAAATATCCAGAAGGGTGTATATAGATTATTTGCAAATACTAGACCCTTTTAAAGAAGGGACTCAAACATTTTTGGATTTGGGGGCTCCTAAAATCAATCCCCCTAAGAAATTTGGAGGGGTAACTGTGGTGATTATTCTACAAGCAGAAATGTAAATGATTATTTCATATTAATATCACCAATTCAAACTTGTGATTACAGGAGTTTTTTTTCTTTGATTTTATATTTATCTTTCACCTAAAGTCTTGATTCTTATGAATATGATTTCTCAATTACCTTCTCCTACCAGGTATAAATAAAAGTTTTCAAATAAGAAGAGAGAGAGAGAGAGAGAGAAAGAGAGAGAGAGAGAGAGAGAGAGAGAGAGAGAGAGAGAGAGAGAGAGAGCGAGCTTATATCCAAACACCTCTGAGGCAGCTAAGGGTAAAGTCTGTTACTTAGGCCTTAGATCAGAGATTTCATCCTCAGAAAAGGGGTAGCATGAATCACAAGTGTTTGACAGGAGTGTGCAGAAAGGAGGCAGTCAGGATGGGGAGGGACTGCCTCACCTTGGAGTAGCAAGGCTCAGAAGGAACAGAAGACATAAAAAGATAGATTCATAGAGAATTCGCATGGGGAGAATCTTGATGGTCATCTGTAGCCCAAGTTCACTTCATGGTGGTTGTGGTTTGGATCTTAACTGTCCTTTGAAGTCCTATGTGCTAAAGTCTTGGCTTGCAGCCTGTGGCACTTTGAGAGGTGGTGGAATCCTTAGGAAATAGGCCTCCTGGGAGAAAGTTAGGTCACTGAAGCATGCCCTTTAAGGGGCTATTGGTACCCTAGCCCCTTCCTTTCCTCCTTTGCCATGAGACAAACAGAACTCCTCTGACATGGCATTTCCACCAGGATGTGCTGCCTTGCCACAGACCCAAAACAACACGATTAAGTGAGCAGGGACTGAAACCTCTGAAACTGTGAGCTCAAATAAAACTTTGCTGCTTTATCTCAGGTATTTTGTCACAGTAACAGAAAGCTCACACAGTAGTTGAGGAAACTGAGACAGATTAAGCTCAAGTGATGGACCGTGGCCATATAGTAGTAGCTCATCATCAGCAATGATGCAAGAGAAGTGACCATGCAAATGAGAATTTGCTTGGATGAACTTTCAAATCCTTTTCAATTGCCTCAGTAGTGCTCAATAACTGCGTGCATTTGAAAAACACTGAAAAGTGCACAAAGAAAAATAGAAGTCTGTAATCACATTCTTGAGAGAAAATTACCATGAACATTTGGGTTTGTCCCTTTTAAGATGGTTTATTTCCTGGGGTTTGTGTCTCTGGGAAAATCTGGAGTTGATGATGGTTTGTGAAACTTGCTAAAATATTTCATTATTGGAAATCAAGGGATAGCTTTGTTTCTATGAGGACAGTTTTGGTTTGCTGGCTCATTCATTCAGGTATGTCATTCACTCAGTTATTGAAGAGATGTTTAGTGAGCACTTACTGGATGCCAGCCATTGTACCTTGTGAATACAAATATGAATGAGACGGTGATCATTCTTCGCCTCCTAGAGATTACAGTCTAGCCAGAAAAACATGAGGAATACTTCACGATCATTATGAACCTATGCAGGGTACTATACAATTGCACCACTATATCTCTGATGCTTTCTAGACAAAATGAGGTTTATGCTAGGATTAGCCTTGCTACTTAGAGCAGATTACAGAAGGACAAGCTCTTGCATTGTACTAGAAATGAAGCAGCTCAGGCTTCCACCGAGAAGTTCTGCATCACAATCTGCTTTTCAAGGTCTCAGAGAATTCCCAGGTACTTTAGTTTGAGAAGCACTGGTCAGAAAGATGAGTGGGAATCAACAGTCCAGGCATGGGTGAGGAAGGCCATTCTACACTGAGGGCCTTCTGGGTCTGTTCGTGGCTCTGGGTGGGAAGGCACTTGGTGCTTTGGGAAAGTGAAGGAAGACTGGGATCAAGGCCAAGAGACAGTGGTAGAATAAGTATCAAGCAGAGCCTTGGAAGTCCTTGGTATGGGGCCAGCCCTCTGTCCAGAGCCACTCTTAGGAACCTTCAGTTTCTACTTCTGCCAGGGAAGAATGATCTCCTCCCTGTCCCTTTGGGCTGCCGTAAGGATCACATCAGTCAGTGTGTTTGAAAAACTGTTTACAACTGTGAGATCCTGTCCCTATTGTTTTGAAGACACACACACGCACACACACCAGCGGCACTTCGAGGGATGCTTACTGAATTATTTCACTGCTTCTAGAACAACCAGAGAGGCAAAAGTCAAAACGGAAATCATGGTGCTCCTGTGAGTATTTTATCAATCCGCGAGCTTCCAACTCATCCCAAGCACAGGTAGTCTAGCTTTAGCTCTAGCTTTGCATACTGAGGGAGCCAGAATGAAGTGGGAGTGGGAGTGGTTACAGATGCTGGAAACTGTAGGTGTGGGTCACTCTGGGGCCAGCATCTCCTCTCCTCTCCTATTCTCACCTCCCAGCTCTAGACTTTGGGCAGAGTACTCAGTCTTATTTTCAGACTCTAGCAGCACTGAGCTGCTATTGTGTTAGATGCCAAAGGAATGGGTCACAGAGGGTGAACTGGGGAAATGACTGTCAATTTTGTGTCATCTTTCTCTTAACATTGAAAGCTGGGGAGAAAGGATAGAGTGAAAAAAACAAACAAAAACCCCAAACACCTAAACCAAGAAAAAACAACCCCAAAGGAAAAATCAACAAAACATTCACACATCCCTTCCAAAGTGAAGGCCTTGAATTTCATGAAGACTTTTATTCTCATTATTTACTCTTATTAATTGGACTGAGTGTCTTGTTTCCAAGGCTCTTACCTACAACTAGGGCCCTTCCTTGGATACACCTTTGTAATTTTAAACCGGGCTTGGATCTGGGACAAGGTGACCCAGAGAGCTCCTATTTGTTTTCCATTTCACCTTCTATTCTGTAGCCCCAGACACTGGACTAACTAATCAGCTTGATTTATAACCTGAAACCACTCCTGCTCCTCTGGATGGCTTCCTGACATTTATATAACACAGGTCCTCAAAGGTGTTTACAGCACGCTTTCTGCCATATGCTTTTTTATTGTCCTTAGCAACAATTGAGGACTTTTTTATATTTTGGTTTTAAATTCCCAACTTAATTGGAGATAGCACTCAAAAAGTTCCAGATTTCAGAGAATTCATATTTTCAGATTAGGGATGATCAACCTGGTGAAGCTTATGAAAATATTCTAAAATTAAAAAACAAAACAAAAAACTCTTTGAGATCTGAGACATTTCTAGTTTCAAGCATTTGAAAGAAGGGATAGTCAACTTGTATTTATTTCAGGGATTCTTTCCTCATTTTCTTCATCACCCTTAGAAAATATTTAAAACACAGAAAAATATTAAGAAGAGAATATTAATAGCACTTATTCCCACCATCTGGAGTCAAGCACTACTGACTGGCCTCCCAGAGGCCCCATTCCCCTATTAAAAATTACACAAGTAATAGATGCATTTATTTAATTAAAAATGTACATAAGAGCATTATAGAAAAAGCAAAAATTCTCTTGACACCCTCCCATCTGGACTTGTTCACCACCTCTAAAGGAACTTTACTGATTTGGTAGGTCCCTTTCTAAATTTATTGTTGTTTTGTTATGTGTAGCTATATTACCATATTATACCCATCACCTATTTCCACTGACATTCTGTAACTGAGATTGGTCCAGGCTTTTTTAACTGATTCATTTTTGTGGATTCGTAGTAGACCATTATGCTGTAATTTATTCATGTGGCAGTAATTTATTCTTCTCCCTTTCAATGAACATTTAAATCACTTACAATTTCTCACTTTAGTAAACTGTGCAACAATGAATGTCCCTGTGTGTTTCTCTCAGTACATATGTGGAAATGTTTCTCCAGGATTGAATCCTAGAAAAGGGAATTGTTGGGACACAAGTTATACACATTTGTTTTTGTTATTGTTTTAACAAATATCGCAAACCTGTTTTCCAAAGAACCTCTTCCAACTGATGCACCAATATTAGTCTATAAAGGTCCTTGTCTCTCCACACCCTTGCAAAAGCTCTTGTTCTGGTTGAACTTGTACAAGCAATTTTTTTTTTTACAGGTTGGAAGTATGACTCTCAAATGGTTCTGCAAATATGTGTCCAAAAATATTCTACTTGTTAATTAATGAGAATTTGTAACACGATAAGGCTGATTCAAAGACCACTTGAGGGCCTAGGTTTATATGATCTTTTAAAAATAAAAGTTAAAATAAGCTTACTAGGCTAGATTAAAAAAAACATTTAATGTCCTAAAGGGCAATAAATGATAACCTTTAAGGTAAACTTCATTTTTTCTGGACAAAAATTATTTGTATCGGCTGTGGGCATAAATTTACAAATTTACATGACTTCACAGTCCTAGCATATTGTTAATAATAAATAGCAAAATAAAAGAAAGGTATATGGTCCAAAGAAATTAAGTAATCTTTGGGCTTTTAAACAATAATTCAACATGACATTGAATGCATGACTATCCTTTTCATCTTATTTCCAGAATTTGGATAATTTCTCTTATTTAAGTAAAATGCACCAATTAGATGGCATCTCATTGTGTTTCAATCTGAGCAACTTTTCAGCATTTGCTATTTTTACTAAGCCATCTAGTTTTCTCAAGTTCCAGGTTTCTTTAAACAAACACGTGTCACTAATATGAAAACACTTTTTTTTTTTTTTAGTGAACAGGAATGCCTGGCACAAACTGAAGGGATTAGGCCTCTTAAGGCAACAGGGGAACGAAGACCTGATTGTCCCTAGCAAAGACCATTCACACAGCAAGGCTTCATAAAAGCACCATAAACCTGGAGGTCCCAGAGATGCTGATGGGGGAGGGGAGAGCAGCGAGGGAATCAGGTGTGTGTCCAGGAGGATGGAGGGACAGGAGGGCCTCCTCCAGGCTTTGAAGCTGCCAGCTCCCTGAGTGCTTCTGTCTTCAGGCCTCTCCCTCTGGCCAGTTACCCTTCAGTAAACACTGATTGCCCTGGTTGGGGGTGGGGGTAGTTTGGGGAGTAGTTCCAGATTGTGGAAAACATCTTCTCCAGTTTGCAGGGCAAAGCGGGAGGCTGACCAACAGGGAGAGGGGTAAAGACAAACCCTGATAAAGAACTTTGAAGATATATATTCACAAGTCCCTGGGGGCAGTCTGGAAAAGACTGGGCGGGGGGGTGGGGGTGGGGGGATAGGGTGGTGGAAAACAGACATCTGGGTCCGGACTGGACACAGAGACAAGCCACCTGTCTTCAGCCTCTGACGTTTCTAACGCTGTATTTGGGCTCATTTGGGTGCTGTAGGTTTTCTAGAACCACGTAAAAGGCTGTAGGGCTTCTCTTGGTCTCCCACCCAGACCTTAGCAATGTGTCGTCACCGAGTCACTAACGAACCCAACTTCCAGTTCTTAAACTATTGTTAGACATTACCTTCCAATTAGAACAGCCTAAGAAATACGCAAATGCCTACTTAGTGTGGGCAAATTTCCCAGTTCCATCTCCGAAATCCCTCAGCTCTCAAAAGGGTTGGGATCACTCCCAGATGCCCTTTCCGAGGGGACCCCTTTTCCCACTACTGTTTTGTCCCACGTCCCTTTTTGGAGAGCTGCCCCTCAGCTAGCTGGCTGAGCTCCTAGGGGCCCTCCACCCACGCTTCTGGTCTGACTGTCCCGCCGCGTCCGGGCAATGGCCAGGCTTAGGCACGACCGGAATGCGCGGGAGGAAGCGGGGCGGAGACGTCAGGCACCCGAGGGGACACGGGGCGTCCAGCCCCGGTCAAGGCCACCGGGCCCGGGTGGATGGGATGCGGGCGGCGAAGAGATCAAGGCAAAGCCAACCGTGCGGACTCCTGGCGTTCGGCCCGGCCCTCGCCCCCCACGGGGACATGCGCTGGCCTGCCTCGGGACGCCGGCCGGCGAGCCCGGCGACGTGCTGGTTCCATCCCCTCGCGGAGCGGGTGGGGCCCGCAGCTCCTAGAACGGAGAAATCCTGAAGATCGAAAAACGGAAAAAGAAAAAAGTCTTCTCCACCAAGCGCCCCCGTGAGCGCAGGGCCGGCCCCGCCCTCCCCTTCCAGCTTCTCGTCCAGTCACCGACCGGCGGCGGGGGGCCGCGGAGGGAGGAAGCGGCGGCGCGGCCCGGAGGCGGGGACGAGAGCTCGGGTCCCCGCGGCCGCAGTGGCGCGGGCTCCGCGGAGGCAGCGCGGGGCGTGGGGCGCGGTGGGCCAGGCCACCCCCTCCGCGCGCGGCCCGTTGCGGCCTTTCAGAGGGAGGGAGGAGGGAGGCGGCCGCGACCAGGACTCGACGTCGACAACCGCACCGCCCGCGATGGGAAGTGTCTTATAAAGCCGCCGCCGGGCGGGACAGACCGACTTTTGTCGCGGCGGCGCCCGGATCGCGGGCAGCACCCGAAGGCTCCCGGAGTGCGCGCAGAGACCGGGCAGACGCGGGAAGACTCCTGCAGCTCCGGCAGCCCCAGGACGGACCTCAGACCCCAGTACGACCTCGGCTGGGGACCGACCCAGGTCGACTCCAGTCTCGCACAGACGCGGGTCCTGGACGGATCCCGGCCCTTGACGCACTCGAGACCAGACGCACCCGGCCGGACCCCAGCTCCGAACAGACCCCCGGCGCGGGCGCGCCTCCTGCCGGCGGGCGGGCAGGCAGGGGCCGAGGGCGCCCCCGGCGGCAAGGGCATGCCAGGCCCGCGGTATGGCCTCGGCGGTGTTTGAGGGCACGTCGCTTGTGAACATGTTCGTGCGAGGCTGCTGGGTGAACGGCATTCGCAGGCTCATCGTCAGCCGGCGCGGCGACGAGGAGGAGTTCTTCGAGATCCGCACGGAGTGGTCGGACCGCAGCGTGCTCTACTTGCACCGCAGCTTTGCCGACCTAGGCCGCCTGTGGCAGCGCCTCCGAGACGCCTTCCCCGAGGACCGGCCCGAGCTGGCGCGCGGGCCGCTGCGGCAAGGTGTGGAGCTGCAGAGCACCGGGCAGGGGTTGGGCAGGGAGGACCGGGAGATGGGGAGGGGGCACGTCGTGGAAAGGCAATGCAAGAAGTAAGCAGGGAAGAATAACTTAAACCGATTATGCGCCTTTCCGCTCTGTTGCCGGCGTGACAGGGGACGCTTAGACTTGGAGCTTCTAAAAGAAGGACGCCAGAGCAGACCTAGCGCCAGCCCTGGAGCCAGGAGGCACTCACTCCTGAGGGAGAAATGAGATGAGATGGGAAAGGGGCCGAGGCCGGCAGACGGGTCCCCTGTCTCCAAGGACAAGTCACTTCTGAGGAAGTCACGGTCTGATCACTACTCAGCCCTAGCCCCCTAGGCTGGAGCGATGACCCCATACCTCCACCCTCAGAAGAGCCAGTCGGTGGCAGAAGGAGGGTTGGGGAAGTGTTTGGAAACAATTAAAGCGTGTCCGAATTGGGGATGGAGAGGGCTAGGACAGCTGCCTCTGAGTCGTTCCCTGGGGAGACCGCGCCTCCTTTTCCCTGGGAGTCAGCTGAGCTTGAGTGCGAGGTGCCACGCAGCAGCCCTTTCACCCCTCCCCAAGAGGGGGCCGCCCCGCCTGCGGCGGCATGGACAGCACAGGGTCCCCACCCCAGGGCTGAGTCCACATTCGGGTTTGATTAGCTGCGGCCGCCTCCTCCCTGGCCTTGTGACTAGTCCGGCTTGGCCAGGACTCTTGTTTTCAGAAACTGGTGGCTTCCCTTTTCCTACTGCCAGAAAGGGGGCTGGAAAAGGGAAGAAGCAAGAAAGAGAGGGGCTGAGTTGAAAAGGGAAGAATGTGGGGTGAGAAGGTTGGAGACATGAGGGCAGAGAAGACTAGAGTTGTGTGGTCACTTGATCGTCTTCCAAGCAAAGACCCCTGGCAGCTGAGGGGAAGTTACCTGAGCTGGGCAGCCAGCACAGGTCTCTTTGGCTGCCTGTCTGGCTGAGGTCTTGAGATAACCTCTATTTTCCCCTGGCAATAGGCCCCACCCCATGTGTGAATTATGTGGATAATTAGCTCAGTTCTCATGACAAGTCCTCTGGCAGACACATCACTTGGAAAGGCTCCCAAAGTCAGCCCTGGGTGAGAAAACCTGCCTCTCCACTTCTCTTGCTTCCCAGATTCTCACATGTGTAACTGTTTTTGAATTGGAGTATTATTTCAAGTATGGAAACAGATTTCTTTGAATTTGCTATTTATTATAACATTTGTAATTCAACAAATGAATGCCAATCGAGAAAAGGATGATGAAGGAACAGCGGTTTATTCAGTGGCTTTTTCTGGAACAAGGCAGGCCATAAACAAATGGGACTTCCTGAGTCTCACTCACTCTGGCCAGGTGTCTGAGCTCAGCTGTGACCCCAGGCAGACTGGTGGGAATCCAGCTCTTCCCGGTGTCTTTTGCAAAGATTAAAATGCATGATAAAGTGCCTGACAATAGTAAACCCTTGGTAAATACCAGTTGTTTTCATTACTGTCAGCATTAGCTATTTCTGGCTAGGGTGGCTGCTCCAGGTGGTGGGGAAAGGGGTGTGGCTTCATTGTGGAGGCCCAGATGAAAACACCTTCCCAGGAGCAGAAGGTAGGTGAGTGGGGACAATTTGCCTTGTCATGCACATGTCCCAGCACTGCATGGGGTCAGTTTGTGCTGGGGTCAGTTCCTGGAATGGAGTGTCTCTGCAGAGTGACTAAAGAAATATTTAGGAAGTGGTTGATTATCATGAAGAAAAATAAGAAGGTTTATGATAGCTGCCTTTACCTTTTAAAAGGAACAAAAGTCAGAAATAGGGATTGGAGCAAAGGTGATAGGACTGGCAGAGGGCGGTTAGGTTGAGGACCAGTTACCGGATGTAAAGGACTTCCTGACAACCTGCCATGTAACTGTTGGAACTGTTGCTGAGGCTGATGGTGACCTGTTTGGTGGGGGCCTCTGGTAAGGACCAGCCCACAGCTCCCTAGAGGGGTTGAAGAGAGGCCCAGATGAGGAGTAACCTTCAACCCTGTCTCCCTTCCAGTCCTTGGTCTCTGCTTGGAGGTAAGCTGGGTCTGCCCCAGTTCCACCAGAGTTTTGTTGTGCCACACCAGGGAAGTCCCTAAATTGTTTGCTAAGCAAGGTATATCATAGAAATAGAAAAGTAGATTCTTCCTTTTTCTCATGGAGATTTATTATTTGCATAGAAAGATTATCAGAATTTGCAAATTATAAACACCAAAAGGCAACCAGATGCGTGTATTGTATTGGCAAGGCCAGCTTCTCTCCCTATAATTTCTGTTAAGATTCTCCATTTGTTGAAATTTCTGGGCTGTGTTAAATTTGCAGTCTCCGGTTTCATGAAAAAGCTTGGAGAGGAAATCTGAGTTCTGAGCTTTGCTGGCAACAAGCTGGTAGCTCTCATCAGTGTTTGGCTGCACATTCTCAGACGGTATGGAAGCTTTGGTCCCCTGCTTTGCATTTTTGAATCTGTGTGCAATTAAAATGATGTGGAGCCCTTTTTCTTGGTCCCTCAAATATTGCAGTGGGGGGAGAGTGTGCATTTGGAGACAATTATACTTTTTGTCCTTTGCATACTCTGGAGTCATGCTTGGTAGCAATCCATGGGCCCTTGATGACACATCTGCAGGGATATTAACCCCTGTATGGGATGGAGATTCAATGCTCACCAGCTTCCCTTCCTGGTCATTTATTTGGGTAAAGTAGGGCAAGGCCTCTTCCTTGGAATCTGGGCCTCTCACCAGATCCTAACCCTGTTCTTGACTTGAGTCTAATACCCCTTCCTTTCTAGTCCCCCAGCCCTAGTTGAGGGAGGTAGATACTTATCTCTGGGTTCACAAGATAATTCCCTGCACTCTAGCCCAGTAAGGGCCAGGCCTTGAACTTAAATCTCCTCTATGCAGTACCTAACAGGGTTCAGGGTTTCCTCCCTGGAGCA
The DNA here is from genome assembly GCF_021218885.2 of Marmota monax. Lineage (NCBI taxonomy): Eukaryota > Metazoa > Chordata > Mammalia > Rodentia > Sciuridae > Marmota > Marmota monax. The sequence continues at coordinate 4,729,635 of NW_026693024.1, read as the reverse complement.
TGATCAAGGTCTCTTACCTTATTTCCATCTCTCACATTTACGAAAATTTGGGATTTAGAACATCAACATGCAATATTTACTCACTGAAAGAGTCTTTTTAACTATTTTGGTCCTTTAAAAATTGCACCTGTTTCAGGCCTGTCACCTTTGAGCTGGCCTGGTCACATTTGCTGCAGCAGATTCTATTTCTAAGTAGTTGGGTGATCTTCGATGCTTGGGGATTACAACATCAACGTTTTGATTTTACATTCATTCATTCAATCAAATATCTGCTGAGTGCCTACTGCGTGCCAGGCTCAGGTGCTTTGGACAATGAAATGAAAAGACCACCCTCCCCACCCCCGCCCTCATGATTTTTATATTCTGATTGGGAGAAATCCAATAATAAACAAGATAAAATATAAAATAAACTATGTTAAATAGTGATAAATGTTCAGAAAGAAAATAAATAAGCCAAGAAAGGGCTATGACTTTAGGGGAAGGGGAGGGGCTCAGCTTTTAGGATGGTCTGGGACTAATGACCTTTGAGTGACCTTTGAGTAGACACTTGAAGGAAAGAAGGGAGCAAGCCAGTGGATATCTAGGTAGGGCACCCAGGTAGAGTGAGAGCCAGTGCAGAGGCCCTGAGTCCCATGTGTGCCTGTTGGGTAGTGAGTCTCTACTGCATCTGCAGTAGAGAGCGTGGGTTAGGAGTGAGGAAGATTGCAGTCAGACTTGGGCTCCTATTCAGAGGTAGCCATCCTCCCTGGAGGGCTCTGAGCAGGTGACTGATTCGATCTCAGGTGAACTCTGATGACTGTGCTGAGAAGGACACTGAGCTGGACAAGAGGGAGACACTGAGACAGGTAAAGAGGTACCGAGCCTGGGGTCAGGCGCAGCAGAGCCAGTCTAGAAGGTGTTAAACAGGTTGGTCTGGAAGAGGGAGGCTCAGGAGACATTGAGGGATCACAGGTCGGGTGTGAGCAGCCTCAGGATGAGCCCAGAGTGTTGATTCTGGGACGTGGAACTGTCATGAGCTGGTGTGGGCAGGAGGTGGCTCAGGAGCTTGGCTTGGAATTAGCATTTAGCATGTTTTCCAAGTAAGTTCTGTAATGTTAGCCAGTGTGTGGTGCTCATGTATCCTCTCTGTTCCCCTCATTTCATGCTGACAGATCTCACGCTGCCCCAGGTGACACATGAGTTACCTTGCCAGTTGTAGAAGAGCCAGCCAGGGACTTACGTGGATGGTTCTGAGCTTGCTGCCAGGTCCTGCTCACTTCCCACCAGATCTTAAAGGAGAAACTCGCTTCTGCTTCTCTGTCAGAAGTCACTGTAAACCCGCTGGTAGCATCCGGTTGCCCTTGCACTACCACCTGCAACATGGGCACCCTACCCTTTAAAAATGTCTGGGCCAGATACTTCTCTGCTTTTTGTTTTTGCTTTTTCTTCTTTTTATTGTGGTGCTGGGGATTGAACCCAGGTGTGCTCTACCACTGAGCTATACCCCCAACCCTTTAAAAAAAAAACGTTTTAAGACACAGTTTCACTAAGCTGCCAGGACTGGCATCAAACCTGCGCTCCTCCTGTCTCAGCCTCCCAAATAACGGGGATTATAGGTATGCACCCCAGTGCTGGGTTGTGCCGTTTTGATGGATATTTTCCCAGGGTCCAAAGATGTTCCTGCCTTGTGAATAGTTAAAATAGGGGCAGAGTCGAAGTTCTGGTGAGCCCTGATTGTACCAAGCAGTTTATCCAGTGCCTGTTAAGTTTGGCACCTCTGTTGTTGCTTAGCATGCAGGCAAGTGACACTCAGGGGTGAGCCTTGGGAGGCTGCAGAGACTTGGGAGAACCTGAGCCCAGGGCACATTTTCTCTGAGAGGCATCAGTAACAGATGTCCACACCATGACCTCCTCCCCTAGGCAGTCGCAGCCTGGAGACAGTAGATAGGAAGGTACGTTGCTATCAGTTGTTGGCACAGAAAGACTTTTATTGCCATTTATTTATTTAGTGGGGCTGAGGATTGAACACAGGGTCTTATCGTGCTTTACCACTGAGCTATACCCCAGCCCCTTTTATTGGTGTTTTTGTTCACAGAAGGTATCCAGTAGCTGGTTTTGGTTGTTACCCCTAAGAATATTGTTCCTTTCTCACATAACAGGCCTGAGAAACCCCAGTGCCCTTGATGTGAACTCTCTTCCCTGATGATGTGGAGGGCAGGGAGGGAGTGTGAGGCCCAGGGCTCTGTACTCCCTTCTTTCCTTATAAGATACCATGTCATTGAAGCACATACCCACAGTGACCCTCCTCCACACAGACCCCTCCAGCCCCTGCCCTCTTCTTATCCCACCCGCCAAGCTGAGTGATGATGGTGGACAAAACATGGTTACTCTTTTGCTAACTCACACTTGCAGGTTTTCTCCCCATTCATTTTAAGAACAAAAGTCTTAATTATCCTTTGCTGACATGTCATTTAGAATCAAGTTGGAAAAACACAGCACCTGGACAGAGAGGAGAAGGGAGGAGGGGGAAGGCACTTTTACACACAGTGTCTCTTTGTCGCAGCAGCCACCTTTCCTGCCTCCTGTGTAAGCATATCCAGGCTCTGTGAGATTGAGTGACAAACCAGGGTTATAACCAGGTGATGGTGAAAGAAGTTAGTCTTGGGGGTTCCCCTGCCTGGGGACTCAGCCAAGTGATGGTCAGGTTCTGGTTGAAAGCACTGGCTTTGGACACAGATAGGTGGGTATTGGATACTGGCTCTGCCACCTGTTCCTTGCTGAGTGACTTCAGCAAGTTGCTCAGGGCTCCAGGGCTCCATGCCCTGTGGATACAAGAGTAATAATGGTATCTGCGTGGCATGTTTGTTGAGAGTCCTGCTAATCTGTAATAGCCACAAAGTGCCTAGCACCAACTGGACCCATGTGAGTTGCTGGCCTTGAACTCGGGCTGTTCCCTGGCACAGGCAATGTCCCTGATGACAGCCTCTTAGAGGGAGAGTGAGGGAGTGAAGTGTCCTGCAGGACTGACCCATCCCTGTGCCTGCCTGCTGTTCCCCACAAAACCCTCGGCAGCTGTGGCCACCCCCATCCTTCAAGGATATCCCTGCCTGGACTAAGGGGAGCACTCACAAAGGAGGGTCACCACCCTACCTTGTTGGGACCCTCATGGATTGACTCATGGCTTTGTTGGTTCAGAAACTAGAATTTGGTGCTTGCATGTGAGCTGGGCTTGAGTTACTGTGGAATCCTGAAGCCAATGTGTAGTTAACCCCAAGAAACAGAATTGCCAGATACATAGAGCTTTTGTGGCCAAAACTTACATAGGAAGCTGTGGTCCCCTTAGCCCTCTGGGAAAACCCTTAATGGGTTCTACCTCGCCCCCCCCCCCCACCTCTGCCATCTGCTCACCTGCAATCCTCTTCCTTCCAGGATTGGGGCATGCCCTGCTGTGTTGCTTAGCACCTGGAGTCCACCTCCTAGGTGACACTGTATGGTCAGTGTTGGCCTCCTGTCCACCTTCCTGGTGAGCAGGAACACGGGGGAGGCAGGGATCCTGCCTGTCTTGGTGGCTGTGTTGTGGAAGCTCCTGATGGCCTGATGGGTGAGCCCCACAGGTTGGTGTGTGAATGAACCAGTGCTTCCTTCCTATTTGGATGGGTCGGTGCTTTTCATGTCTTAAGACACACTGGCCAACTGAATGGCTTTTTAAAACACTTTAAGTCTAAAGTGTCCGGTGGTAGTTTTGCTTTTGATGGGGAGAATAATGAAGAGGCCCAGGGAGGAAGAATTAAGGGGAGAGCATAGTAAAAATCAGAAAATTCAAGTCAGATATGTTTTTTTCCACTTCATGAATTGACTTACTCAAAGAGGCCACTCCCCAGAGCAGGAAGCTGTCCTGGAGGGGAAGGAAGTACAACTTCCTCTTCTAGGGTTCTCCGGAAGTTTTACTTCATCTCCACCTCTTCTGTCTCTTCCCTCTGCATTCTCTGCCCAGCTTTTCATTCTTGGGAAGAATGTAGAGCAGAATCGATCCTCAACCCCTATAGATCATTCCCCAATACTGTGCAAGGGGAGCTGCAGTGGAGGGGTGAACCAGCCTGCCAGTGTCCCCCTGTGAGTGAGTGAGGGGGAGCAGTGTCCTGCCCTGGTCAACACCTGCCAGGTGCGCTGCTCTTGATCTGCAGTTACACACTGGGACACCGCTGGGGGAAGCAGGTGGGGCCCCATACTGAAAGGTGTGGCCATTTTCTGGGATAATAGAACTTCCTCTGGGATGCTTCAGTCATGCAAACTGGGAGCTCCCCATTCCTTACTCCCTGCGGTCTTGAGTATTAACTACCTGGTTAGAAAGTTGGGGGTTGGGGCTATAGCACTTGCCTAGCATGCTTGAGTCCCTCAGTTTGATCCCTAGTACCAGCACTACCCTCCCCTGCAAAAAAGGGAAAAAAGAAAAATATGTAGGAATACTAAAAGTTTTCCTAAAAAAATTAAAATATTGTGTTTCCAAACTTTGTATTACACTTTCAATAGTGTATATCCAGGGCTGGGGGTGTAGCTTAGTGGGAGAGTGGGAAGAGTGCTTGCCTAGCCTGTGTGAGACCCTGGGTTTGATCTCTAGAACTGGAAAAAAAAAAGATAGAGATATATATTCTTTTGGGGGGATTGATTAACCATGTGCTCTATCACTGAGCCACACACTCAGCCCCAAGAATACATATACATAGACATACATATACATGTATATGTGTTCTTGATGACAGTCATAGCACTTTACGGAGCAGTGTGCTCCTGTGCACAGTACATCGATGTGCATTTGTTAAATGGAAAAGAAATGATTTGAATGCAATTTGCTATTTGACTGTGTTTGAAAATTCCCTGGGTAGAAAGCTTCCCCCCGGGCTGTCCATTGTGTCTCAGTCATAAGCTGGCTGTCTTCTTATAAGAGAGGCCTTGCTTTGGGTCACGGACGTTCCTTAATGTGTGCTCTTCTCAGTTCACCCACGCAGCGTCGTGCCTTTATGTCCAAACTTCAGCCACACAAGCACTCAGGTTAGATTCCGACTGCCCAGGTCCTCCACAGAGGAAGCCTGTTAGAAGTGTGGAGCCCCCAAAATCTCAAAGAAGGCAGGGAACAGGAGCCTTGGACCCTGGTTTGAGATTAGGAAACTGCATTTATTTATGTTTGCTTTTGCTGACAGATCTGGGGTCAGTTTTGGTTTCAGGAATAAACCAGTTATTTGCATTTGCATATGATGGCTAATCCTAAGACTTGACACAAGCACACCTTGTGTTCTCAATTTCCAAGGCCCAAGTCATTTAGGAAGAAAGGGCACCTGGTGCTACTTCAGACTGATATTTAACCCCTAAATGTATGTGCAGTTGACTCACTGAAGTTTATATACAATAGTATTAATAATTTTTCAGTTTCAAATTCTTAACTGCTTGGATAAACCTGGGTAAAATTCTTCTGTCATAAATTGTGTGAAGCGAGATTTTTTACTTTCATCAGAAATTAGAAACATTTCTAGAAGCTGTGACACTTTCTGGGTCAACTTCTTTAAATATAGGTAGTGGACAGTTGTCCCTTCCTATGCTGAGAATCCCTGAATCAAACCCAGCAGCTTCCACAGAGTGCTTGCGCCCCCTGTTGGCCAGTCCTGGAACAACATCCTCCTCATCAAGGGGGTGTTGATTTCCTTTAATTTTCAACTGTGCAAATAAATTCACAACCATCCCACCCAACTGCAGCGTTTGTGAGCCCACATAGTAAAACTGTGTTGGACAAAATTTTTATGTTCTCAGTAATGTTTGCAATACAAAAAATTAAAAGTTTTATGTTATCCTAAGTTACAGTGTTTAAGCACAGTTTTGAAAGTAATGTGTAAAAGTGTTTCTTATGACAAACAAGCAACGTTTGGAATAGCTGCACTTGCCCTTAAGAGTCAAAGGACTTGAGTCACAAAGGGACAGAACAACAGGGGAGATACCAAGGCACAAAGGCCACAAGTAGTGTGTTTTGGGGGTAGCAGTCCTTACAGGACTCATAGCTCTTGTCCTCTGTCCTTGAAAAACAAGAAAGCAGTGGCTCACATGTGGATTCCTCAGAACTGCATCTTTCAGTACTGTCACTCTGAGAGCTTATGATAATTTGGGGCCTGGGCAGCAGGTGTTGAGGTTCCCACCAGCTGTGAAACCAGAACCCCAGGGAGTGTGAAGCAATTAGAAATTTCAAAAGACTTAATTCATTTCTTGCAGTGGGGCCCCAGAGTACAGATTCTGGTTCCTAAGTGTTTTCCTTCCACATTAACTACATCCATCCTTTTCGTGGAAAATACTGTTAAAACAATTGAAGGGGAGTGACGCCCAGGGCCTGGGAGAAGGGCACTGTGAACTTCAGTGTTTGGGGCTGTCAGAAGCCACGTGGCCAGCAGTGAGTCCTCCGTGCCCTGGGGTGGGGCCTGTGCTAGGCTGGGCAGCCTGCCTGGGCTGAGGGCCAGTTCCGAGGGCCAGTGTGTACTTTCTCATCACTGCTCTGCAGCCCTGCTGGTGACAGCTGAAGCAGTGCTCTTCAGTAGGTGGGTTTCAGTAAGTTCAACAGAATCTACAGAATCAGGAGGGAGGGTTCCTTGGGGAAAGGAGGACAGCCTGTTAAAGAGAGCGGATCCACATGGCTAGCCTGATTGACACCCTGGAGCAAGGATGGGGAACTAAATGATTAAAGTGCCCTTAAAAGCCCAGAGATTCAGAAACCAATCACCTGCCATTTCTGTGCTTGCAGGCCAGGATCCAGCTTCTTCCCCTTGTGCTCAGCCTCGTTTAGTTTTCAAGCAGGTTTGCTTTTCTAAGGAGAGACACTTGGATTCCATCCAGAAACATAGAAACTGGAGAAAGGAAGCAACCTGCTTCTTAACATTTCCACAAATAAAACCAAAGCAGAATGGCCAAGTCTTAATGTCCCTGGGGATGGATCTCCCTGAGGAGCACTGCGGGGGGTCAGGTTGGCCAGCAAGCGGGGGGGGGGGGGGGGGGGGGGACCTGTTCCTTGGTGTTGCTATGAGGGTATGGGGGAATTACAGGGTGCAGAGCTGGTAAGGTGGCCTGGGGTCAAGTCCAGGAGGGTCTGCTGGCCCAGCCAAAATACTGATGCTGTTTCCAGAGGCCTGATGGGGCACTCTTGCCTTTCTCTGCCTCCATCTAGAAAATGGGTCACAGAGATGACGGAATACAGGGCACACAACTCACTTGGAACATAAACAACAAATATGCTTTTAGTGTGCCAGGCCTTACTTTTGCATTATGTGTTGTTTATCTGAAATGCAAATTTAACTAGGTAAGATTTTATATATATAAAATATATATTTAAATTATATATTATATATATATTAAATATATATATTTAAATCTGCCCACCCTAAAAGATAAATCTGAAGTAGGATGTATTAATCTCACTAAGAGTTGCCCTCAGAGACTGTAAACCCACCTAGGAAAATCAAAGAGGTAGCCGGAAATATGTCATCAAAGCAAGCATGCAAAGACTGTAAAACCCTGTAATGTTGCAGAATTGTTGCACAATGCTTTACATCCTGTAAAGTGGGTGTGAACACGCCAGATGCATTGACTATACAAGAGGATAATCTTCAGAACATAAAAGTACGAGTACTGTGTCATCAATTTGCTGGGTTCAAAGCTAGTATTCTAAGAGCCGAAGGATAATAGTAGCTTGTCTAAGAATAAAGAAGCTCTTTGTGGGAAGGAGTTATATAATTATCTTCTCTTTAAAAATATTTTTTTTCAGAGAATTTCGAATTAGCTCTCGTTTCCTCTGTAGACTTCACCCTAACAAGGAGGGGATCCAAGCATTTTGGTGCAAAGAGCAGCATTTACACACACACACACACACACACACAAGCCTGCACGCACATGCAGCCATGCTTTGCATAAGGACAGGGATGTTTTGAGAAATGTGTCATAAGGTGATTTTGTCATTGTGCAGACATCCTAGGGTCTGTTGACATAGACTAAGCCAGCTGCTGCATCACTGGGTGATATGCTGTACAGGACCCCTGTCATGGATGCAACACCATTGGTCAAAACATTGTTATGTGGCACATGATGGTATATAGGTGAAAACTGAGATTCATAATTATTTGAAATTCTATGCAAGGCATTTGAGCTTGGGCAGAGATATCCATAGAATAAGGCATTCTGGTGTTTTCTATTTTTCATTCTTCTTCCTGCTCCTTCCAGTGAGCAGAGTGGTAGGAAGGGACACAGGGTGAACTGGTCCCCTTCTCTGGTGATGGCCAGGGCATCATACTCTGGTGCATACAGGGGCCATGTGGACAAAGCCCCAGTCTTTTCCAATGGGCGAGTCACAGCCTGCCCTGCTGCTTCTCAGACCTGTGATCTCTGATGGGCCAGGTAAAGGGGTTCCCTGGATTTTGCTTTGGGCCTAATTTCTGACCTTGACTCCAGATGTGAGGGATCCTCCTCCTAGGGCCTAGGCTTTCAGAAATGCACCCTGCTGTGTCTGGGGAGTACCTCGTGGGAGTTCTCAAGAGCTAAGGTGCTGGAGCCTCTTTTTCTTTTTTTGTACCAGAGATTGAACCTAGCCCCCCTATCTTTTTTTTTTTTTGAGACAGGGTCTCTAAGTTGCTTAGGGCCTTGCTAATGTTGAGGCTGGCTTTGAACTTGCAATCCTCCTGCCTTAGCCTCCCGTATCACTGGGATTATAGGCATGTGCCACCACACCTAGCCTATTGGGGTCTCTTAATTTCAATCAGATCATTTAGAAAAATTTTTTTTCTATTTCTTTTGTAGACCCACGCAATGAGTGGCCTGAAAACTGAATAATCCTTTCCTCATTCGCAAAACAAAAACAAGTCACTTCTGAAGAACTTCTCAGTGACTTCTATGATCTTCACAGTGATCACAGTTCTGGGATTCAGGCTTCTGTGGCTTGATTGTAGTTCACAGGGTCAGGACAGGAATATCCTAAATCCCCCAAAACATGGGGGAAAAAGCCAGTGTCCTTGGGAATCTAATTCTCACCCTTGGGAATCTGATGGATAGAAATTGTAATGGGAAGTCTTACATTTGCGTTGCTCATGGGGAGGCAGAAAAGCATCCCATGTCGCCTAAGAATGTCCTGGAGTCATGGCATTTTAAAAATAAAATACTGTGCACCCAAGAGCCAATCACAGCCTCTGGTGACTGTAATAAGCATAAATGCTCAGATTCCTGGAAAGTGCTATGACTCATGACCACTTTGTTTTTCTCTGGGCAAAAATCTGACTTTTCCCCTCCCAAATACAGCATTTACATGACTTGTCTAAATATGAGCTCTGTTTACATGGGCCTTGTGGTCTGGGCATCCGAGACCAGCAGAGTGAGCCCTTTCCTGTGTTGCTGGGGGTGGCAGATCCTAGGCCAGTTGTCCCTTGCTGCAGTCACCATGCTGGTGGAGACAGAGTGGTCCTGGATCAAGTTCTGGCTATGTGCATGGTATTTGCAGAGTGGTCCCAGGACATCCCACACTGGGTTATCTTTCCCCTGCTTTTCATTTCACCACCCTGTATTTGGGTTTAGAGTATCAGCCCCAACGGAGCCATAAACCATTCATGGGTTGATAAAACCTAAATGAAGTTCAGAGCAGGACTTCGAGAATAGGGCTTCCCCATACATGTGGCTGAGTGAGTAAGGTAGGCCTTCCTCCTTTGAGGTTTTACTTTCTGTTGTTTTACCTGTGGTCAGCCACAGTGTCAAAATATTAAATGGAAAATTCCAGAAGTCAACAATTTGTAAGTTCTAAATGATGTGCCCTTTTGAGTGGGACATGATAAAACCTTGAGCCATCCTATTTCATCCCACCCAGGTGTTTCCATGCTGTATATGCTACCCTCTGTTTAGCCACTTAGTAGCATTTTTGGTTAGACCTACTTGTGGTACTGAAGTGCTTGTATTCAAGTAACCATGATTTTACTTTATAATGACTTCAAAACACAAGAGTGATGCTGGCAATTTAGATATGTTTCAGAGAAACGGTAAAGTGTTTACTTCCATGAAAAGGTGAAAGTTCTCAATAAGAAAAAGGGGGAAAAATCATGTGCTGAGTTTGCTAAAAATTACAGTAAGAAGGAATCTCTGAAACTTGTGTTGATTTTGCTTTCTTTCCTCAAACTGCAAAAATTACAGGCACAATGAGATACATGCTTAGTTAAGATGGAAAAGACATTAAATTACAGGGTTTGGGACTATCCATGTTTTCAGGAACCCACTGGGGTTCTTGGAACATATTTCCCTCAGATAATGGGGACTCCATATTTCCAGACATCTCATTACAGAAGATGACACCTGGAGGTGATGCTCCTGTCTTGGGGCTCCTGTTGTGTATTTCGTTAGGGGGATGTGTGCCCTGGTGTGATTTTTCTGACTTGGGGCATTTCTCTCTCTGTTCCAGGACTGGTTGCCATAAAGGATGCACACGACATAGAGACCAGGCTCAACGAGGTGGAGAAGTTGCTCAAGACTATCATCGGCATGCCATGTAAAGTAAGGACAGGGTCTGCAGGAGGGAGGGAGATGGCCTGTCGTCTTCCATGTTTAAAAGATGTGCACCCTCACAGGTAACTTGCCTGTGTGCTGTATGTTGCTTGGCATTTTGTTCCCTCCCTGGGAGCACCCGGCGAGAGGGAAGCAGGAAGATGTCATCAGGGAGAGGAAGACTTTTGTGGGCTCCCTGCTACTTTCTTTTTCTGTCCCCTGGCACAAAGGGGAAGCAAAGGGCCCCAGGAGGGGTGGAGCAGGAAGGGGCACAGGACCCTCTTCAGATGAGGGGTCTTTGCTTCCTTACCTCAGCTCAGAACCTGCTCTTGCTCAGGGGATTTTAGAACAGGCACACAGAGGCCCAGAGGAGTGCTAGCATTTCCACATTGGCCAGTGACATTGCTGGGACTTTGCTCTCTTTAGGTGGTTTGTGAGCTTTGGATGGAGTACCAGTTAAGTACCTGGACGTGAGAGTCAGAGAGAACCATGAACTTCTTTTTTCTTTCCATGTTTTTATTGGTGCATTATAGTTGTACATAAGGGGCTCTGTTGTTACTTATTTGTTCATGCACACAGCATAACAATATAAACAGTGTTCTCATGTTTCATCCATGTTCCTGCAAATGACATAATTTCATTTTTTCTTTATGGCTGAATAAAACTCCATTGTGTATATATACACCATGGTTTCTTTATGTATTCATCAGTTGATGAACACTTAAGCTGGTTCTATAGTTTGTTGTGAATTGTGCTGCTATAAACATGGGTATGCATGTGTCACTGTGGTATGATGACTTTAATTCTTTAGGCTAAACATGGAGGAGTGGTCTAGCTGGGTCATAGGGTGGTTCCATTTCTCGTCTTTCGAGGATTCTCCATTCTGACGCCCATAGTGGTTGTATTAATTTACAGTTCCACCAACAGGCAGCTGGTAGGACTACTGAACTCCTTTAAGCCTCTGTTTGCTCAACTGGCACATATCGAAATAAATGCAGCCCCGAGTTTCTCATCCAGAAACAGGGAGATGTGGGGAAAATGTGGACCTGCGAATCCCTGTGAGAAGCAATGGCCATGGCCATTATATCTGTTATCCCCACGCTATCCTCGAGGCCTTGCATCTTAGCCACAGGGGACCACACAGGAAGAGAAGTGGGACTTGGCTGTAGCCGTTCAGGTCTCACTGGAGCCTCTGCAGTGCTGGACGTTGCTCCCTGGGCATTAGCATCAGGCAGGACCCACCTCCACCAGAGAGCAGGGCCCTGTCCCAGGCAAAAGTATGGGGCCAACTTTTCAGTTTGGGTAATTACTGTGTTTCTTTCCAGTATTCTAGGTCTGAAGTTGTGCTCACCTTCTTCGAAAGATCTCCGCTGGACCAGGTGTTAAAAAATGATAATGTACATAAAATTCAACCCAGCTTTCAAAGTCCAGTCAAAATATCAGGTAAGAGCCACAGTGAAGGCGTGGAGGGAAGGTCCCACTGTTGATGGCCATGGTGTGTCCTTGGATACAACTTCCACCCGAGGGCTCCAGAAAGACAGTTATTGGAATTTTGTGAAAATAGTGGTTGAGAAACTGTTTCTGATTTTTATTAAGCTATGTGTTTTCTACCTATTGCTCTGCATGCAGTTCACACTCTTCCAACTTCCAAAGGGATTTATTTTGCATTTAAATTGGAACTTATTTCGGAACTAGTAAGGTAGTCACTGTGTGGTGTTGAACTTGGTTCTTGGTTTTAGGGCAGACAGCCCAGGGGAAGTATAAAGAGTGGGTATAGTTAGTGTGGACATTGGACCTTAGCTTCTGGCCGTAAAGGTCAGTAAAGGCAGGCAGGGTAAGGTGGGATCACCCACAAGAGAATGGATGGTGAGGAAGGAGCACTTTTCGGTAACATCTTGGGACCAGGTGGCATGTGTCATAAGAATAGTAGACTTGTATTTTTTCAGTGCTGTTTCCTTGAAGGCTGCTGAGGAGAATTTTGTAGAAAAAAAAAGAGTTCTGTCCTGGGAGTTCCCAAGACTGGGTTTCCCCAAGTAAGGGGTAGTCACCTTGTAACATAAGAGGTGACATAAGAGTGCGATCTTGCTGGGGCTTGCCAGTGGAAGAAGGGCAAGTGGTTATGAGAGGAGACACGCTTGGCTAAGGGTGGGATTCTATGTAACATCATGATCTGTAGGAAGGAGGGGAGAGGGCATAAGGCGCCATCTTTGCATTTCTGATTGGAGGAGAAGGTGGGGTGAAGAGGAGGGGACTCAGTGGGAAGCTGAGCCCGGAGCTGTCTACTGGAAAGGAATCAGGGAGAGAGGACTTATAGGGACAGAGCGATGATGCCTAGATGTAGTATCCTTATGAAGTTTCAAGCCACCCAGGGATGAGGTTCCGGACTGTGTGTGGGTGAACTGCATGGGTGGGCAGGTTCTATAGCCTGGAGTGGAAGAGGTATTGGTAGATACCACTGGGAGTGCAGGGTGGATGGACATCCAGGTTTGATACCTCCCACAACAGCTTCTTGAGTGTTCTTAGAAGAGTGGGCAGTGCAAGGGCCCCTCCTTAGCTGGCACCTGGTCTCCAGAACTTTCTTTACAGCAAAGTGAAGATGGCTATGTTGTTATCCTGTTTAGATGTCTACAGACCCTCATCTTGCAGGGAAAACAGAGAGCTTTGGAATCCCCCATTGGCTATCATGTGGGATTATGTATTGCATAGCCTGGGGCATGGGGAAGCTTCTCTTCTTTAGTCTGGGTGGGTAGGGTCCTTGCACGGAATCTTAGTGTCTGTGCTTTGCTCTATTTTGTTCTGTTTTAGGAAAATGAGAAAGTGAAGAATAGCAGAATTGTCGCAGAACCTTGTGTCATGGGAGGAACTGGGCTGTTGCTTGGGAATGACCCAGAGACTCCAGAGTTGAGGGGACAGGCTGGAGCTGTGTGGAGCTGCCTCTTGGGGAATGACTCCTTGGGAGCAACAGCCTGGAAGTCCCTTAAACCCTATCCTTCTGTGCTGTTTTTATTAGCAATGTGACTGACACATGGGCCGTGTCTTTCCTAAAGGGCTGAAAGTCATGAGATGAATTAAAAGGGATAAATGTGGAGTCCCACACTGGAGCTTTATGTTCTTTGTGTCTTTTTGTAAGGATTAAGGACAGGTTTCAGCCCACGGCCATCCGTGAGCCTCCTGGAGCCTCCTTGGGGCCTTTCTACATGCCCAGGGCCCAGCATCTAGGTCTAGGAAGGTAGGGATTTTGACCTTCTAGTGCAAGTCAAGACCCCAGGCCATGTGGGATGTCCTATCCAGCCCTGGAACCATTGCAAAACAGCCATTGCATCTGGAGAAGAGATTCTGGGGAGGGGAGGGGTCAGAAGAGTGGGAAGAAATGGAGAAGAGAGATTGAGAGGAAGAGGATGTGACTCTGGTGTTGGCAGGCCCCCCCACTAGTGTGGCACCAGCACTTGGGAATAAATGCTGCTGACTTTGGCTCAGCACAGAATACTTTCTAACAAACGAATAGTGTAAATGGCCTGTAGCTGAAAGTCTCGGTGCTAAGGCTGGGGGAGCCTTCAGGGCCTTGCTGCATGAGCCTCCTTCCAGAGAGAAGTGTCCTCAACCCCTCTAGATATTTCCTCCCCTTCCTGCGGGTTCTCCCCATGAACTCTCCCAGTCCTCTGGCTTGGCTTCCCGAGCAGCCTACCCTCAATTGTCTGTCCCCTCACTGTCTGAGCAAGGGCTTCCTGACAGATCAGTGCATGCCCCTTGGCGCCCCCCACCCACTCAGTGCAGGAAGTGCTTCATTACTCAGTGAGCGAGGAAATACATTGATAATGACCCATGGCAGCTACTAGTCCCAGTAGCAACAACATCTCTTGAGAAAAGAGCTCCCATGTGGGCACATCAGGTCATCAGTCTCAGTGCCATATCTGGGGTAGACTCTTGGGTTCCCAGGTGGAGACTCAGGGTCCAGAGAGTGCTAGCCTCACAGGAAACATCTACATGCCTGACATACCCCGAGTGCTGATGCCAAGCCTCCCAAACTGACTCCCAGGGTTCATTAATGTCTTTAAACCTCACCCTCAGAATAAAGCCCGGTCCTTTGGTTGTCCTGGGTGTGTCAGAGTCTGAACTCTGGCTGCTGCTTGCCTTGTGACCTTGAGGGTCCTTCAGGTGAAACCTGCCCATCCATTGCTATTCTGGTAAATTCTGTGCATTTGGGAAAACACTCTTCAGGGCTGAGACCTACATCTACGCTTCTCCCCTACCCTAATTTCTTGATGCCTTCTTGTGCCAATGTGCCATTCAGCGAGGAGGTGCCACAGGTAGGGCACTGACCCTCTTTTTACCATCATAATTGAGACAGCACCCAGACTCTGAATGCTCCTTTCTTTCCAAATGGTGAGACTGCTTAATGGCAGGGCTCCACTAGATGGCGCCAGGCACCAGTCGTGGTGAGAACCCTGTCCATTTCCTGGCTCCCCAGCAAGGCTAGCCCTGCAGCCTTAAGCATTCTTGGCCCCATGTTAATCTAAGTGCTCATCAGATCTAAAGAAGCCAAAATATAAAGTGTTCTGTGCCAACTGTGTCTATGCAGAGTGAAAGAAAACATAGTTTTCACCCTTCATCTGCTATGGCTAGTTGCATAGATGGATGAATCTCAGCCACAGAACCTGATCATGCAGGTCTGAGGGGCCTGAAAACGATCATTTAAATTTTCATTATTCTGGCATCTGTACAATCTCAGCCTTAATTTTTACTATCCAGAGACAGTCCAGTTAGCCAATGAATAGAAAGGCGTCGGTTTGGTTTTTGTCTTGTTGTTGGAGTATGTTGAAAATATAATGGGAGAGAGGATTTGCAGGCAGGGAAAGCTACATCATGAATACTTCTGAGACACAATGTCTGCTGAATACAAGGTATAGAAAAGTTAGTGGAGTGACAGGGTGGTGGCTTAAGGGGACAAATGAAAACTTAGAAGCAGTTAAAAAAAAAAAAGAAAGTACACCGTTAGGACAATATGCACCATGGTAGTTGCTGCAAAATAGATCTACAAGTGGATATATGCTGAGATTATTGGGTGATAGTTTGAGGAGAAACAGGTCTTTCGTGCTCTGAAGGCCTCATCCTCTGAGATATTTATTAATTTCAAAGGAAAAGAGAGTAACTTTACTTTGGAGACAAGTGGCAGAACCCTCCTTCCTCAAGTGATCCATACCAGCATCACTAGTAATAGGGCCTGTGAAACACGCGCACGCACACACACACACACACACACACAATACTGCTACACTGTGGAGAACACAGCATTACTTCCTGTGGGATCCCTGCCAAAGGTGTGTCACCTGTATCTCATGGCTCAGAAACCCAACTGAGGGACATTGCATAAAATAGATGGCCCACCCTCTGAAGTGTTACAGTCATTAGAGACAAGAAAAGAGGAGAAACCGTCGAGGTCCTAGGAGACCAAGACTCACCAGCTTGGTGCACCAGCATTCCGGATTGGAGGCCAAACAGAGAAAAGGGACATTAGTGGAAAAGCTGGTGAAACTTGAGTAAAGGAGGTCTCAGTTAACAGTATTGTCTGCCTGTGAATTGCCTGGATTTCATCTGTGTGCCATCCTTGTGTACAATGCGGACGTTAGAGAATCCGCTGAGGGAAATGTGAGAACCTTCTCGACTGTGTTTGCAGCTTTTCTGCAATTCTAATATTAGCTCAAGATTAAAAGTTAGTGGGGGAGGAAAGACATACTAAAAGTAGGGCTCTTCTCCATGTGAAGATATGAATGCAAAAAAAAAAAAAAAGCTTGAAAATGAAATATTTTATGAAGTCAGTCATGTATATGATCAAAGTAATTAGACTGGCCAATGATTTTTGTTGAAGGTGCTAAATTGACATCTAAGAAATTCACATTTTCAGTGTGTTTGAAGACAGGCTTCAGGGGCTGTAATTTTTCTTTAATCATACCATTTCCTTCAGGTCTCTCTCTTTATTTTTTTCCACGTGTCATGACAGACAGGAAGACGTTACCAACAGTGAGGGTAATCATTAAGTTTATTTGAGCTCCCAGCATTTGTTAGATGCTTTACATATATCATCCCTAACCTCAGCGTGTACCCTATTGAATGGATACAGTTATTCCCATTTTATAGATGAAGAAACTGAGCAAGAAGTAACTTGCTTCCTAAGCATCCGGAGGAGACCTGAGCCTTGAACCAGCCCTATTTGAGTTCTAAGTCCACATGCCATGTACCCTGGAGGACCCAATCTTTTAAACTGCAGGCCTTCAACGCTTGCTGATGCTGCGTTCAAGGCAGGTTAACAGGAGGGTCTTGTTACAAGTCAGATTCTCTTGTCTGATAACCATGAATCTCAAGGAAACCTTTTGCTTGAAGGTCTGAGTCCCCTGTCCATGCTACCTACCCTTCTGTGAAAATTGACCTGCCAGGGTGATTCCCAATCGAGCATTTGCTGTCCTGTTTGTCCACAGATAGGAAAAGACAGAGCTAGAAGGTTATTAGCAAAGAGGATCTGCTTAAACTGGTGGTCCCGGCTAGAAATCTGTTATAGCTAAATGCTTTCTCTCTCTCTCAACCACTAATTTGTATAACTCTTCTTAAGACTTTGTTTTTTTCCCCCCCAAGTGATGGCATGAATAAAAATACAAACTGTCACAGAATCTGTGCTGGTTTTTCAACTAGCGCAGGATATAAAAACCGCGTATGTTTCCTAGACTTTCAGGCTGCCATGATCTGATACTTGTTTACATGTTAAAAGATCATTTGCTTTTCAGTCAGCCATCCCTTTCCAAACCAGAGTTGGGAATGTATGTTGCTAAAGCGGTTGCAAACCCACCAGCTCCGTAACCTGGTTTGCCTCTCCTCCGTTATTCCAGACAGAATGGAACCAGAGTTTCTCAGGGGCCCTCAGTTGCCCTGAGGAAAATGTGCAGTTTGAGCCAGGTCCCTCCCAGGGACTGGGCCTGAGGCTTCAAGCACTGACAAACCTCAGTGTCCTAACGGGCCCAGATGGCCTCGCAGACAATTAAGCAGCATTTATGTGCACAAAGGCTTTTTTTTTTTGTCAGATGATTAAGAAATGATTAATTTCAGATATTTTTGGAGGGGATTGGTAAAATTCCATTTTCTAGAACTCCAGAGTTCACATTTAAGAACCATTAGGAATGTAAGATAACTTCAGAGTTTTGTTCAGAAATGATTTGCAGCAGTGACATCTGTTTGAACTTGTAGGGTCCCCCCGCCCCAAATTCCCTTGGCAGAGGGGTGGGGAGAAAGGGGGGATGAGGGCTGTCAGCTTAGCTGTATGGAGGCTGCTCCCGAGTTTTGTGTGCTTCCTCAGACAGACAGATTTGGGTCAGAGTTAATAAAAACAATAAAGAAAGTGGTTCTTTGCTGCCACAAACCTTTTAAATTGAGAGGGAAGGGGATCTGAACCTACCTTATTAAGGTTTCTAATTTTCAGAGTCTGCCTGCTCAGCCAGACCTAGCTAAGAATCTTCTTTTTGTTCTTTTCACACCTAGAAATGTAGTTGACCCTAGAGTTCCCAGACCGACGCATCATAGGTTTGCAGAGCCTCGTCTAGGCCCAAAGTCCCCACCAGAGTGGAGCAGGGAGGAAGACCCAAACAAACCACCACTGGATGCCCCACGGGATGTAGCTAAGTGTCACAAGAGACCCATGGAACATGAGCGGCCCCCTCTCCAGAAAGTTAGGCATAAATCCTAGCAAGAACTTGGCTCGTCTGATTGATGACTCATCGTTTTGATCCTATTGGGAGAAAAATCTTCTATTTTTCTTTCTTGTTTTTTTTTTGTGTGTGTTGTTTCCCTAATTCTCTTCATATGGAGCAAAGTTCAAAGAGCTGAGAGCAGAATGCCTAGAAAGATCAAAGGTATTCAGGAAGTGACAATTTCAGTTAGAAAAAAAGCAACTTCATCCTTTGGAAGAATTTAGAATAAACTATGCTAAAGTATAAGAAAATAAATAAATAAATAACAGAAAACAATTCTCCAGACAACAAAGGGAAGATATTTCCATGAACACTGTGGACCAGGAGTGATGCTCTTTTTTGGGGTATGGCAGGCTCAGAGGACGGGAAGGCTGATCCCGAGCGGCCTGTGAGCGTGAACTTGGCTCCGCATGGTGGGATGGTGATTTCTTGCATTTGAGAATGCTCCCGGACTTTGAGGTGTATTGTCAGCATGTCTTTTACAATGCAGTTAGCCTGATTTGATAGGACAGCTGAGGTGGTCCTGGGCGTGGTGCTGAGGAAGGGAAGAGAGCCAACCTCACAGGGAGGGGAGGACTTCAAGGCCAAGGAGCATTAATGGACACCAGATCTGTTCCTGTACTGTGGCAAGGGATGAAAGCAGACCCTTGGGAAATATAAATAAAGACTAGAGCAGGAGAGAGGCAAACCACACCTGGCTCTTACGCATTCGGCCAGTATGCATGGATGCAGTCAAACACAGGTCAAGAGAATTGGAAAAGAAACCCTGCTGTACTGGACACGTACAAACTCTCTCTTTCTCTTGTCATTATTTCCTAAATAATGCAGAATAATAAGTACTTAAACATTGTATTCGGTATTTTAAATCTTCTGGAGATGATACAAAGCATACAGGAGAATATGTGCAGATCTCATGCCAGTGCTAGGCCATGTCACCTGTGGGCCTCGAGCAGCCTTGGATTTGGGTATCCTTGGAGGTCCTGGAACCAATTGTGCATGGACCCCAAGGGACCACTTTGCTTAAATGGACAAGACAACATGATGAATCATATCCCATAATGAGGTTTCAGAGTTAGAAGGATCCTCAGAGGTTATCTCATACAATTTTGAAACTGCAGTAAAGCTCACAGTCAGGCTGCCTGCAGTGTCCAGGCCCCCAGCCCAGTGCTGGTCCCACATCTTTCATTCCACCTCCCCTAGCCATGGACCCAAGCCTCAGACCTCCACTTTGCAAACTAACACCATTCAGCCAATATAAACACAGGAAGTCATCTTTCTCTGTTACCAACATCAGTGCTTATTGTGTGTGTCGGGGTGGAGTGGGGGGATCAATGCCTATAAAGAACTATATATAGACAAAAAGTGAAAGAGTCCTGCTTGGTTCAGAATGCACATTTGATTTCATTTGATCCTTACAGGAAGCCCAGGTGGTGGATGTTGTCAGCTCTGCCTCAGCCACAGGCGAGAGCTCAGAAAAGGTTGGGTGACCTGCGAGATGGTGTATGTCACTTTAAACTCAGTGGGAAGGCCATGGGGGGAGTGCTCACAGATCCAGAGCCTCTCCCCAGGCAGAGCCACACTGGCTGATTGACAAGGGTCAGCCCGCATGGCTCCCTCAGGGACTGGTGTCTGGCAGAGCACTAGAATGAACCTCCACTGTGCAGAGTGGGACAGAAAGGGGGACAATAGGTGGTGGGGACAGTGGGGAAATGGTGTAATCCCTGAACTTCAAAACCTCAAACTCTGCCCCTCCCGAATACTCACTTGATTGCTTTGGTTTTCAGAAATCATGAGGTCCAATGGATTTTGTTTAGCAAACACAGAAACGATAGTCATTGACCACAGTATACCAAATGGAAAAGACCAGCACCTGGGCGTGGATCCCGCAGAGCATTTGTAAGTATCTTGGTTTGACTGTGGTTTTATAGAAAGGGTCCCCAAGCTGCCGGCCCCTGCTGGAGACTGGGGTTTGCAAACCCAAACCGGCTCCATCAGAAGGAACCCAAGTGGCCAGAGGCACCCCGCAGCTGACTCTGCCCACGTTTGGATACTTATTTTTTAAAATGTGTCCTTTTCTAGAGTTTGGTGAGACCTTGATTCATGGACGTTACATCTTGAGGATGTTACATCCTCAAGAGATCTCTTGAGACTGGGGATGTAACATCCATGTTGGCCTCACGTCAGTGGCTCAGGGTAGAGCCTGGCCATTGGCCCTGTTTTGAGACCGAGGGCATGTCCCATCACTGTAGACTGGATGGACAAACACACCATTGTCCCCTCCATTCCTTCTACCTCTGATAATACAATTCTTGACCATAGTATGTGCTCTGGAAAGCACAAACACCTTGGCACAGAGGCACAAGACTTCCTTCTGCTCGGATCTCTGTCTGGCAGCTCCTTGGTGAATCACTGAGGCACCAGCATCCCCAGACACTTAGAGGGGGAGTTACACCTTGATTCTGTTTATGTCTAGGCCAGGTCCAGGCTTCTTGGTTGTGTGAGTTCAGGAAATTATCTAGCCTCCTCTGCTTCCCTTATCTTCAAGGGGACCATTCTGCTCTCTCATGGGTGGCTCTCTGAAGACTGCAGATGACAAGCATAAACTATCCAGCTCAGGAACCTGTAAGGAGGAAGTCCAGGCTGCAGAATCTCCCTGGGGGCCCCATGAGTGACACAGAATGGGGACAGCTCATATCTGGAATGCTCATGTCCAGCCCCAACCACTTGGTAGCCCTCAAAGGCAGAAGGAAAAATAAACAAAACACCTAAGATAAAGCTAAGCACCCATGTGACACACCTGGGCGAGTCGGCTGCAGGAGACGCTGACCTGCAATGAGCCTGGGTTCTTGGAGGTGGCCTGAGCCTCCTGTGCTACACTCCTGCTCCATCACAGAGCTTGATGGCTTGTGGGACTGACGTCAGCCCATAGCCACCCCTTCCCAGTTTTTCAGGTGTCTCTTGGGGATTTGATGCGAGGATCCTTCACAGTGGATGTGCCAGGAGATGCTGGCATGGGAAGCAGTGCTGCTGGCAAGGTCGGCTCCGTGGCTTGGCATGCCTTGCCAGGACACCCTGTGGCACTGCAGACCCTCTGTATAATTCACCACTTCACTGAGGCCTCTGTGTACCGTTGCTGTAGATCAGTGGGGGAAGGGAAAGAGTCCTGTAGCTTTGTGGTCAGGGATTGTCTTGGTGGAGAAGATAGATGGAGACCCTTCCTCATCACTAGCTGCTGTAGGGTCTGGGTTCTGACTCTACCGTATCCCTAGGGGGACACCTCTGTCTCCAGAAGCACTCTGGAACAGGGTTAGGGTTTTCCCCAAGTGCTGGGATGGAGCCCTGAGCCTCACGTGTGCCACGCACGTGCTCTACCACTAAGCCACACCCCCAGCCCACGATGCCAGATTTACAAAGTAGTTTCCACTGTGAGCAGTTTTGAGCTTAGAAGAAACAGAGAGAAAAGAAAATCTGGCCGGAAGCACGACTCGCCCAGCTGGCCAGCACTCTGCATGGACAGGAATGGCAAATCTTGAAATCGTGGCCACCTGCTCCAGGACACCCATCTGGTAGGAGAGTAGGAGCAAGGAAGAAAACCCATTGCTCCCAGGGAAGCCTTGCGGAGGCTCAGGGGAGCACTTAGAGGGAATTTCCTACGGCTTGCCCGGCATGGCTCTCGGTGCCTGATCTCGTTGCCTGATCTAGGACAGTGAGGCCCAGCTCCTGGTCTGGCTGCAGTTGGCTTCCTGGGAGCTGACTGTTGGAGTGTTTGAACTCCAGTGACTGTCAGGCAGGTGGCACTCGAGGCCACTGTGTGACCTGCCCCTAGGGCCGTGGTAGAGTCTGTACAGGCAGCCCCCACACTCTGGCCCAGGGTAGGGTGGACCCCAGGGCTGGGAACTGGAGATGAGCTGCAGTCAGAGAACTGTCAGACCCCTGGTCCCAGCAGGCTGAAGCGATTGCCAGTCCCCTGGGCAGACACCCAGGGCTGAGGCCTTGGGCAGTTCTGCTAAGGGCTGGACCTCAGCCCCATGATTCATCTTGCTCTAGCCTCCCAGCCTCCCTGGAATTCCTTCCTCCTGGTCTTGGGTCACCCTCTGTTCTGGGGTGATGAGGGCATGGCAGGTGATGGGGAGCTGCGAGGACAGTTGCCAAGACCCTGTCCCAGGCTGGTTTGGGGGAAGATTTAATGCCTTAAGGTGAAGTTAGAGAGTTGGTCTGGTCCCCATGAGGGACTCTGACCAAGTGGAAGCTCTTCACGGGGCACCTTGAGCTGCCAGGGGAGTGAGGGGGCCTCAAGGAGGAGCCTGAGGCAGGATCTGGGCCCTGCATCCTTCCTGAGCTGGGCACAGACAGGGGGGCTCCCCTTGCCTCTCTCACGCCTCACTGGAGTTAAAGGAAAGCCCCCCTCTGCAGCCCTTTCAATTCAGACATTTTAAAGCTACCATCTCCTCCTCTACATTTTTTTTTAACCACAAATTACTTAATTTGCAACTTAGAGGAAGCCTGCCAGGAAGCCCCATTGTCTGAGGTCTGCTGGGTTCCACACAGTCGTGTGTACTCAGCTTGCAGGGAGGCCCCCCTCTTAGGGCCCATTGCATCATGTTCCAGCATGTCCACATCAATGGTGGTGACCTGTGGTCTGGACAATTCATGGACTTCCTGGTCACTTAGCAAGTAGCATCAAGTTCCTATCACTGTCCTGTGGTCAGAGGCATCTTCAAGTGCTGGGAACCAACCCAGGGACTCGGCATGTGACGTGGACTCCAGAGCTTCCTTCCTGCCCTCCTGCCTCCCCCGCCCCCCTCCTCCTCCTGCCTCCTGGGCACTGATTTCAGATTTGGGAGATGGAGGCAGCACAAGCAGGACCCGTCTCCCTCCCTGGTGATACGCCCACATGTGTGGCTGAAGACAAGGAATCTGTTTCTCACAGTTCTGGAGATGGGAAGTCCAGGTTCAAGGGACTGATGCCTGACTAGGGCCTTCTAGTGAGAGACAGAGAGAGAGAGCCAGAGAGAGAGAGAGAGAGAGATAGAGAGGGAGAAAGAGTGAGCAAGAGAGAGACGGAGGGTGGGTGCTGAACAGGCTTTTAGAACAAACCCACTCCCATGATTACATTAATCCATGCCCATGGGCAGAGCCCTCACTTGACACTGTTGCACTGAGGATTAAGTTCCCAGCAGATAACCAAACTTGGGGGAACACACACACGAATCATAGCAATCACACTTTTTTCTTTGTTATGCCTTTTTTGAAAGATTTGGAATCTTTTTCTGGCTCAGGAGGTCTCATCTGGGTTGGACAGGCAGCAGAAACATTTCTAGTTCAGGGGGAAACCCAGCAGGAGGGCACTTACTTGACTTTACGTTTCTTTACATTTGGGTACTCAGTTCCCTTCCACCCCACATCAGCCTCCCACATTCAAATGTGTCTTATACTTCACAATCTGAGTTTAATAATAACAGCCCAAAGGAGGCTTCCTCACTAGAAGGTCCCTCTCCATTACCTCCACGGGCCTCCTGCCCCTCCCTGGTCTCCTTAGCAGGCTCCTGCTCCCTGAGGATAGGCCCCACCTGTCTTGTCCACTGTTAGACCCCAGAACTGATAAGGCACCTGGCACCAAACAAGAGAGAAAAATGAGGGCACCATAAATGTGGGAATGAACAAGGTCCTCACTAACTATTGGTTAAACCAGCATGGATAGTGGCCACACAGGCAGGAAAACCAGAAGCCAAGATGGATTTTAGGAGGGCATCCATTTCACCCAAATAATTTGTAACCATGGTTCTTTTCATGTGTCCTAAGCATTCCTGGAAAGGCCAACCTGTTGGTCCCTTCACCCCTTGCACAGAAGGTTGGCCCCTCCTTTTCTCTCCGCTCCATCTGGAACTCCAGGAGCCAGTCTCATCTCTTTTTTCCTGTTTCAGGTTTGAGAATGGTGGGGAGTTCACCTCAGAGCTGGAGAACGGCGATGACCCAGCAGCTTATGTCACCAACCTGTCCTATTATCACCTGGTCCCCTTCGAGACGGACATTTTGGACTGAGCCCCTCCATTGGGACTCCCCCACCTCAGCCCTTGACTGCATGTCCGGACGCTGTCCAAAGCTGCCACTCAGTCCTGGATTTCCCAGGGTCCCAGACCCCATCCCTGGTGAGGCCTGGGGTCAGACAATTGGAGCTGCAGGGCTTCTTGGTGGCTGTGGGCTGATTGCAGGTCTCCAACAACCAGGGCTTATGTCCCTGCGTCTCCACAGCCTGCAGTTCTGCGGGGTCTTCTCTTCTCTCTCCACTTGACACACCAGGATGCCTCTTCACTCCTGGGACTCGCTGCCTACGCTCAGTGCCTGCAGGGCGTGCTCTCTGCCGGGCCAGGGGTGCCAGGCTGTGTCTGGCCTCCCTCTCACTGTTACTCCTTCTCTGCGCGGGACATTCCCTTATACCAATGGCCTCAGACTGCCTGCCTACCTTGACTCCCCACCATTCCTTCATACGTGAAAGGCAGGAGGCATTTCAAGGGGAGATTTTGACAAATTGCCAAGTTCTGGATGACTTAAGCAGGGGATGTTTAGTAATCCCGATTTCCCTGGAACCAGGATGTGTGGCTTTTTTTGTGTGTGTTTCATCTCTCTGGAAACTAAGTTCGGGGTCAGCCCGGAGGAGTGTTTACAGAAGGTCAAGCACACATGGGGAGTATTGGCCTCAGAGCAGTGGAATCATTGATGACCAGGTGCGTGCATGTCTGAACTTGGCCTGAGAGTTAATGATGCCCTTCAGGAGCAAAGGAAGCCCTTTCCTGGACCGCCAGCTTCTCTCAGTCAGCCCTTCCACTTGGGTGTGACGCTGTTACTACCGCCTGCAGGCGGCGGGGGTTCCTCTCTCCTGCCCTCGGTGCCATCATTGTCATAATGAACCTGAAAGGAAGGAATTGGAAGGAAAGCTCAGGGCCCCGTACCTACAGGGGTGGTTCTGAGATTTATCTCCCGGTGTCTACTAACGACCAGCATTTGCTAATGTAAATAATAGTAAATTATTGAGAATTCTAATTCTTTTACACAGTCTGTTTTTAATCTATTTTAATTAAATAAAATCTATTACTCTACTTTGATATGTTTGTGTAGAAAGGTGTGGTTCATTTGTCCCCTTTACGGGAACAGGACGGAAACCAAACACGGACCCCTTGTGCCTGGCTCTGAGCTCTCTCCCTGTCACATTGTCATTTAGGAAATGTGGTATGTTCTTCCCGTGGGGAATAATCTGTCCAAACTGAAAAATGAACAAACAAGCTTGGTAGTTTTGGGGGTTTTTTTTGTGATTTTTTTTCCTTTTTCCTTTTATTTTTTCCACTTAGGATTTTTCTCCTTCTCCTTTTTCCTCTGTGGCAGCCACAGGAAACCTCTCTGGTGACCCAGCTGTAATACATCTGATATTTCCATGGATTTTTACATTTCCCTTCTGCTTTCCGGCCTTGTTCAGTTTCATGCAACCTGATCTTCAAATATGCCATTAGGTGGCTGACTGAGGTTGACCAGTTGCCTGTTTCTTTTCTCTCTTTAACAGAGTTCTCAGTTCCATACATGGATAGAACTTTTTGCCTACCACTTAAAGTTAGAATCGATCAACACGTTCAGTTAATTCCAATGCAACTTTCAAAGTGTGATCCATGGATTAGGCTAATCACCCATGTTCCACAGGGTGCTTTTCTCCAGCCACTTACCTACTGAGATGGTGACTTCCTCAGCTCACCCACCTGCACTGACTGTATTTCTGTATTTGTATGTTAAGAGCTGAGTTTGGTTCCCCAAGCTCTTCCTCTCAGCTTTATTGAAAAAGTATCACTGTTTACAATCAGTGCACGATGAAGCCTCTAAACAGGGCTCAGATGTTTGGAAATTTATTGGCCTGTCAAAGCTCTGCCAGAGCATCCTATAGCGTCCATTTTTTTTTTTTTCTTGTAAAATTTTGGCTTGGAATAAAACATATTCTTTAGGTTCCCATCTTGGAAAGAACCAGAGTGGAGATAAATATGTTAGTGCAATGAAACATGGTTAGTAGCACTCAGCATCACTGTGTGAGGACCATCTGCAGCAAATGGAGAGCCCATGCACTGCATGAGGGGAGCAGCTACTGCTCCTCAGTTTAGCTGATCGAAGTGTGGACCCAGTGTGGCCAGAACTCCACGTTTTTCAATAGAAGCTAAAGTCAGAACTTTTATGTGCAAAATCCAACTTTGGTGTGTTAGAAAGAAAAATAACAATAAAATAATGACAAGAAACTTAGCCAAGTAAAAGAATCATCAATTTGCAGCGTCTACCCTAAACTACAGTTCAGAGATTAATACCAGAGGAGCTCGGGTTGGCATGTGACTTGTGCACTCTTGCCCATATCTTCTTCCAGAGACATGCTCCTCTCCTTTGTTGGTTCTGTCACCACATCTTCATGCTACTCTGGCAACCAAAGGAGGCTTGGCCACAGTGTCCAGGACACTCCCTTTATTTCTGACAATTGTGTGACAGCTACTATCCTGAGCCATGCTTACTACATTAGACAGCCTCCTGCAAAGTAATGTGCAATTAAATTCTTTTTGGCAAATCAAATTATTTAAGTCACCTCATTTTCCTGTTTGAAAAGAATGTTTGGCAAATGCTATTTATAGGCTGAGGAATGGTCTCCTCTTTGTTTTGCAAATCCAGGCTGGTTTTCACACAGGCTTGCTTAGAGTGAAAAATGCACACTGTGAACATGAAGTAGGCCCACCCTCTGATGATTTCTGCAGAATGGACACACTGTAATACATGCCCTCATGGTGGGATACCAGATAAGCACGAGTCACCTGGTAATTGAGCAGACTGTGGGCTCATTAATAAACATACAGTTCTCATGGATATGACACTTATTAATAGAAATATATGCAGGAGTGTTGGCAGCCAAATCATCCTGAGTGATGTGTCCTAACCAGCACCATCTCCTCCTGGGGATAGAACACATTCTTGGCTTTCATTTAAGAGGCATTTTGTCAAAGCACAAGTGTTTTGTTTTGTTTTGTTTTGTTTTTTATTGCAAATGCAATTTCTGACCCACATTCCATGGTACTAATGTACTCTTGCAGACCAGGATTCTATTCTAGGTTCATTCTGTTTTAACATGTAGATTTTATTATTATTTGATCATGGCCAGGTCAACAGATCAGGAAGTGACTGCCATTGAAAAATGGTTTGTTGTTGTGCTTGCAGAATCCAGGAGGAGAGGGCATGCCATGCCACAGGAAATCATGCAGGCACGGACCAGAGTAGGTTGGAGGGCAGAGGGAAAATATAGCAAGAACCTTTACGGTGGTTTCTGTGGGAAGTAATGGCGTGAGGCAGGCTGATTTAGGATTGGTAAGTTTGAACAGTGGTCTCTGGGGCCTAAGCCCTGGACTGATTAGGTTTTGATCAGGTAAAGTCCTGGAGCTCAGTAAAGAAGGTCACTGGGGGTGTGGGCTCTGTATTGGTTGGTTTACAGGTGAAAGTGTTGCTAGCAGGTAATTATTATCTCTTAAGAATTAGATAACTCTTGAAGGGGCAGACCAGTTTCAGCAAGAGCCCAAGATGTCAAAGCATCAGATACAGAAATTAGAAATCATTGTTATTATTACACATATTTACCCTATAAACCCTGGGGCTATGGGAGGGATCTGATTTTATCCCCTGCTGGGAGCACAGAGAAAAATCCCAAACGTGGCATATCTGTGTACTCCAAGCAATAAAATTTTCCAACAGGAAACAAGATTCCTTATGGATATACAAACTCTTTTTCTTATTTAAATGAGTGATATATTCCCATGGTCCAAATAAATAGAATGATGTAAAATATTTTCAGCAGAAAGTAACACTCCCATTTCTGCCCCATCCTAGTTTCCACCAATACCAACATTGATGAGGTTCTAATATGTTTATATGCAAACACAAAATAAACCTGACCATATGCTTTTCAAACAATAGCTAGATGAATTTCTCTGGAGTCTACATAAAATTCAGTATTTGTAGTAAATAATAATATGTCTTGAAATTCTCTCTATATATATACTTCAGAAATAGATAATCTCTTCAGATTTGATATATTTTCCTTCTAATAAAAATGTGAATGGCTTAAGGGCTTGGCTGATGTGGAGCATAGCATATCTGAGATATGCTTAATTTTGCTAGGCTTCTAGGTAAAGCTAGATTTTTTTGTTATTTGCTCCCATCTGTTGGGGGTGGAGGTGAGAATTGGGGAGTGGAATGTAGTAGAGGCTGGGAGTTTGCTACAGGGTAGGGCCTAAAGTAACTTATAGTAAACTTGAGAGCAAATCCCTCTCCAGTGAGCACACTCTCCTTAAATGATCTTGAGGCAGATGTCCAAATGCCATAATGGCTGCCCATGTGTTTATTTACAATAGGAACAACTCACCCAGAAATCAGAATATGTAGAAATTATGGCTGCCCAGTACCTTCTCTTTCCCTACAAGTGGGAAGTCAAATCATGATCTGAAGCTGGCTCCATCAATACAGAAATTGGAATAGAGGGAAATAATTAGATTAACACCACTGGAAATATCACTGGGACCAAGGTTTTAGAGTTTTCATGGAAGGCATTTTCACATCTCATTAATTGAATAAATTAGCAGTATAAAAAGAGACTCTACTTTTCTCATTTTTCTGTGGGCAAGTGAAAACTTGACAAAGACAGGCAATGAATTTATTGGAAATCCTGAGGTGAACAGAGAGACAATAGGGATGACTTCACTAATGGAAATCTAAACCTTAATATCTCCTGAGTCAGGGTAGCCTTGCCCATAGGCAGCTGGGACTGAAATGTCCAGATGAGGGTGGGGAGGGAGGATGTTCTTCTTGGTCCTGAATCATCCTTGATCTCCAGGGAAATGCTTCTTCAGGAGGAGCATATTGGTAGGAGGATAAGCACTTTTGTTTTCCTGCTTTACCCACATCATCTGGGAGGGAGCCATTAGGGCCACCTGCAGGATCAGACACTCAAAGGTGGTTGGCTTGGTCAAGATCTCTTCTCCACTGGCTGATGCTTGACGACACTGAACAGACTTGCTTCTGTAAAGCTGCTGTGGTAGTTTGTGCTTTCCCAGACACATTTTTTCCCAGATACTTCATATATTCATATAGGTCTTACACTAACGCATTGGGGTTCATTCTTCCAATATGAAGAAAATTTGCATATCTTCTCCAACCCAGTGTTAATTTTAGAGTATAACCTACAAATAGTCATCTTTTATTAGGATTTTATTTGCACATGGTACAAAATTTAAGAGTAAAAAGAGTTGCTCATTGAAAACCTTGTTCCTGCTCATCCCTGTCCCTCGACACTCAATTCCCATGTTTAGGGACAGTTATTATTACCAGTTTCCTGGGTAACACTTCAGAAGCATACAATCTTTTTAAAAGGTAGCATACCCTTTCATACACCTGGATTTCTCACTTAATGGCTGGGTTGGGGATTATTTGTAGAGCACGTTCATTCTTTTTACTTATGTACCTTTTTTTTTTTTAAGCTAAGCTACATTTTCCCTTTTCTTTTATTTCTCCATAGATCCTCTCTGTTTCTTTTTCTACTTTAATTTAATTTTGAAAATAGGTAAACCACTCATATATTTCAAACTATTAGCCCATTGACTCACTATTCAATTATGAAATACTGTTGAGTCCTCACAGAATACCAGTTGATGATCCATGCACTAGGGATGTAGCAATGAGCAATGACTTATTTCTAGCAAAGGGGGCGTAGTAATAATAATAATAATGATAATAACAAGGAAATTATCTAGAAGGTAAACTGGAGGCCTTGGAGAAAAATGAGCAGCAAAGAAGAGTTTGAGGATGGAGACTGTAATTTTAGATAAGGTGATGAGGCCATTTTTGCAGCAAAGAAGAGTTTGAGGGTGGAGACTGTAATTTTAGATAAGGTGATGAGGCCATTTTTGTCTGAGAAGGTGATGTTTGAATAAGATCTGGAAGGGAGTGAGGGAGCAAGTCACATGGCTATCTGGTGGTAGCCTTGAGGACTTCGAAGCCATTGCAAGGCTTTGGCTTTACTCTGAGTGAGAGGGCAACCACTGGAGGGTATGGGCAGAGGACTGAGGTATAGGACATGGGTTAGGATCATTTTGGCTGCTGAGTGGAGAACAGATTGGAGGGGCAAGAGTGGAAGCAGGGAAACTAGTGTCTTAATTAGTGTGGGGCTACTATCACAGAATGACTTAAACTGAACACATTATAAACCACAGAAGCTTTTCTCTGAGTTCTAGAGGCTAGGAAACCCAAGATCAGGGCACTGATAGATTTGATATCTGGTGAGGGTCCCTTTTCTGAAAAGAGCACCTTTTATGTGCCTCCACAAGGCAGAAGGCACACATATGCTCCCTCTGACCTGTTTCATAAGGGAGCTAATCCTATTCATGGGGGCTCCACCCCTGTGACCTAATCACCTCCCTCTTCATTACACTGGGGTTAGGTTTCAACGTGTAAATTTGAGGGGAAAACACCAACATTTAGCCCACACAGCTGGTTAGGAGACTGTTGCAGTACTGTAGGCAGGAGAAGAAAGTAGACCATGGTGGAACCGTTGTGACTGGATTGCCCTGGGCAAGAGAGGAGTGGACTCAGGGTTGGCAACAAGATGGAGGGTATGAGCCCAAGATCATTCCGTTTACCTCAACTGCAATGGCAGAGAAGTTTTGAAAAGGAAGATCAGAAATTCTGTTTTAGGTATGTTAAATTTGAGGTGACTAGTAATTACTATTGGAGTTCGGAGTTCAGACAGGAAAATAAATATGGAGGTGGAGGTTTTGGGAGGTGTCATAAGAAATAGAAAATATGTAGAGCCATGAGACTGGACTTGATCACCATGACAGAGGGTTGAGGTAGAAAAGAGTTGAGGACTGAGCCCTGGGACTCTCCAACGTTAACAGATACTCCCACATAGGAGAGTGAGGAGCTTGTAAACTTGTGTTATACAGCAGGAGCTGACTGGTGCACAAAGAACTTCCACAAAGAACCACTATGAATCCACAAGGAACTTTATTGATTGCTTTTGCTGATTCTCACTATGTAGATTGAGATGGGCCAGGGAATAAGAGCAAAGCCAAGGGAAAATAGCATCCTGGAAGCCAACAAAGAAGGAGTTTGAAAGAGCAGAGAAATTACTAAGTCAGTTGCTGTTGATAATCGTGTATAGTGCAGATTGAGAAAAGAACCCTGGGTCTGAGCACAGCCAAAGTCACTGTCAACCTCAACAAGAGCGGTTCTAGTGGAATGATGAGGACGAAGACATGATTGAAATAGAAAGCATACAATAAAAATTCTCCCCATTCCTATAAACCATCTTCCATTTCTGAGAACCCTCTACCTCCGCTAAGTAATCCATTTTATTAATTTCTTATCCATAGATTATGAATTTTTATGCAGATATTTCTACATGAAAATATGCATTCTTATTCTTCACTTTTTAACATACAAGCATACTATACTCATTTCTCTATACCCTGAAGTTATTCCTTCCAATAGCCTGAGGATATTAAAAGCTTCTTCACTCTTCGTTTTCTGTACAATGCTTCATTGTCATTATCTTCTGAGTGGTCCCCTATTGATGGACATGTGTGCAACACTCCAGTGTTTTGTAATTATTATTTGATTGTTCAAACAATACTTCAGTGAACAGCCTTTTCACAGCACATGTGCAAGTATAGCTATAGGACAATTTCCCCAACAGTGGGCTTCTGTGACAAAGGGTAGATGAACTTATAATTTGGTAGATTTTTGCCAAATTTCATCGATAAGTGTCGTTCTAGTTTGCATTTGAACGTATGCAATGCATGTGATTATTGTTAGGCCATCACTGATGGAAAATGGGATCATTTCGAATACTTTTCTATAGCAAAGTATTAAGCAAAACACCTGGATATACAAAATTTCTCATGAACAAGGATGCATTTGTAGAATGAAGTCTCTTATTGACTTTTAGAGATTCTCCGTATGAGAAAGATAAATAGGAGTTCTTTGTATATGAAGAAAAACGATACCTTGTATCAGTCAGTTTTTGCTGCGTAACAAGCTCCAAACATGATAGTTGAATGGCTGCTTATTTAGCTCTCAGCTTTGTGAGCCCATAATGTGGATTTAGCTTAATGGTCATTCTGTTATTCGGGGTCAGGGTTGAATGGTCTTGGCGGGGTCCACGGAGGGATAGCTAGCATAGGAGAGCTCCACTAGAATAACTCATTCTTTCCACTCCATGTAACCTCTCATTCTCCATCTGGGTCAGCTAGTTTCCCCCCCCCCCACATGGGAACTCATGGTTCTAAGAGCAGTTAGAAGGAAAACTCCAATGTACAAGTGCTTTCCAAATTTCTATTTGCAACTCACTTGTTACCATTTCATCAGTTTAAGCAAGTCACATGGCCAAGTTCAGGGTCAGTGTAGTGAGACACTACCCAAGGGCATGAATTCAGGCAGGCATGGACAAAGTGGAGTCATTGTTGTAATCAGTCAATCCATAATGGTCCATAAAGGTCCACTCTTAACCCACTGTTTCAAATATTTTGGGTTATTACTCTCACCTCCTTTATTGATAAAGGCAGGCATGGTGCTAGGATTGGCCATAATCTTCTTTTTTTTTTTAATTTTTTTTTATTGGTTGTTCAAAACATTATAAAGCTCTTGACATATCATATTTCATACATTAGATTCAAGTTGGTTATGAACTCCCAATTTTACCCCAAATACAGATTGCAGAATCACATCGGTTACACATCCACATTTTTACATAATGCCCTATTAGTAACTGTTGTATTCTGCTACCTTTCCTATCCTCTACCATCCCCCCTCCCTCCCCTCCCATCTTCTCTCTCTACCCCATCCACTGTAATTCATATCTCTCCTTGTTTATTTTCCCATTCCCCTCACAACCTCTTATATGTAATTTTGTATAACAATGAGGGTCTCCCTCCATTACCATGCAATTTCCCTTTTCTCTCCCTTTCCATCCCACCTCATGTATCTGTTTAATGTTAATCTTTTCTTCCTGCTCTTCCTCCCTGCTCTGTTCTTAGTTGCTCTCATTATATCAAAGAAGACATTTGGTATTTGTTTTTTAGGGATTGGCTAGCTTCACTAAGCATAATCTGCTCTAGTGCCATCCATTTCCCTGCAAATTCTATGATTTTGTCATTTTTTAGTGCTGCGTAATACTCCATGGTGTATAAATGCCACATTTTTTTTATCCATTCATCTATTGAAGGGCATCTGGGTTGGTTCCACAGTCTAGCAATTGTGAATTGTGCTGCTATGAACATCGATGTAGCAGTATCCCTGTAGTACGCTCTTTTAAGGTCTTCAGGGAAAAGTCCAAGAAGGGCAATAGCTGGGTCAAATGGTGGTTCCATTCCCAGCTTTCCCAGGAGTCTCCATACTGTTTTCCAGATTGGCCGCACCAGTTTGCAGTCCCATGGCCATAATCTTCAAAGAAGCTGAGTGTAAGTTTTAGTTCTAGAATGAGAGTCTCTGTCCATGAAGCTCTTTCCTTCTGAAGACAGACAGCCCTCACAATGGCAACAGAGCCTGGGAAAGCCCAAGATCAGGGGCAGGACTACTACAATATAAGGGGTGTACTTCACCTTCATGGTTTGGAAAACAGATGTTTATATTCCAAAGCAGTTTACTTTTCTTCATTCAAAAGGAGCTTGATGGCCAGGTATCCCTTTG
The DNA here is from genome assembly GCF_021218885.2 of Marmota monax. NCBI lineage: Eukaryota > Metazoa > Chordata > Mammalia > Rodentia > Sciuridae > Marmota > Marmota monax. The sequence continues at coordinate 4,695,637 of NW_026693024.1, read as the reverse complement.
GCATTCCATACAGCCCAGCAGGGGCAGGTTTGATCTTTGCTGATTTCAGCTGCTAATGTGTCATGGTGGAAACAGAGAACAGAGAACAAGGGCTTTCAGAAATGCCCTGGAACAATTGGATGATTAGATTGAAAATTCCCCAGTGACTTGAAATTTTGACTCATCAAAAACGGTCTTCTTTAACTTTTCCCCCATCCAACTTATTATTTTTATTTCTTGAGTAGAGTGGACTTGATGGAGTCAGCCCTGGAACCTGTTGTTTTGCGGAGAAAGGTCTATAATAAAGCCCATGAAATTAGTCTTCTGAGAGTTTAGGTAGATAGTGACAAGGACCTCATAACTCCTGAGGCACTACTATTGCTGTGATGTGACAATTGTCCTTCACATCCAATCTGGAAACCAAGGAAGGCCCTTGACAAGGAGCAGGAAGAGGGGAAGAAAGAGAAGGGACTTTTATTTAGCACCTACTGTATATCCCAAGCATGTGCAAGACACCGAAGGTACAGAGATGTAGGAGATGCTATTTCAGTCCTGAGCGGACATGAGTCACCATGAAAAACCCCACTTAAACATAATATGGAGGAAGGAGAGGAAAGAGCAGAGGAGACAGGGAAGAGGGAAAAGGAGAAGAAATAAAGGTAATCAGAGTAAAATAAGGATAATGAGAAGGGAGAAGGTGTGCGAGGGACAGCTACCTGGCAGGACGTTTGAAGGTTTTCTTTAACCATTGTAGGAAAAAGTCCCTGACTGTTTCAGTCTCTGTTCAGCCCCAAGCCTCTGGGAGCTCCAGCCGTCCTGGTGGTAGGGGCAATATTCTCCAGGCTGCGTGACCTCACCTTGCACCTAGTCTGCACTCCTAGCTCAGACCGGGTGTCATGGGATGCACAAGCATCTCCTTTCCATAGACCTGAACTCCTCTGCTGTGTGATGGGCACCCACACAAGAACTGAGCACTTTGACTGTTCCAGAACCCCTCCAGGGTCCCTTGGGTTAGATTAAGTGAAATCAGAGACCTAGCGAGTCTCGCTTGCCCGTCTCGTTGCTGTCCCTGGAAAGAGGCCTCACCTGTGGGAGGCGCCAGACAACCACGGAGCCAGCATATCCTGCGCCCCAACAGGTTAATACCTCTCCCAAGTGCCAGAGATTCCCCCAGGGAGTCTTCTTTTTTTTTTCCCCTGGGAATCCGGTTCAACTTGCTCTTTAATAGTCCCTGGGGGAGATTTGCACCTTTCCCTTGCCAGAAAGAGTTTCTCTCCGACTCACCAGATGGATAATCAGATGGAAAAATGAGAAAGTGTCTGTGGCATGTTATCAGGTCTCACTTAGCTGCTTAAAGGAACAGCATTAGGGATGCCCCATCCTAGGATATGGAAGCCCTTGAAGTTCAAAAAGTCCCAGCTTGGCCAGAGGTTGGCAGTCCTATGAAAGGAGCTTCTCCCCAGCCCTTGGCAGGTCAGCTGTGACCTGGGTGCCAGGAGTCACAAGGACCCAGGGACTGGCTCACTTTTCCCTAACTCCTGTCATATGGGCTCAATGTGGAGGTAGACTTCAGCTGGGGTTTGCTGGAGGGTCCAGATGCCTCATGGGTGGGGCCTTTCCTGAATATACCTTCTCCTGCGTGGAGCCCCGGCACCTGCCTTTCACCTGCCAGGCACCCTGCCCCCATCCCCCCTGCTGAATCTCTTGGCCCTGTGGGACCCCAGAGCCTGCTCAGCTAAGCCTCTGTCATCCACCAACTCAGCACATGGCATGGCTGCCAGGGGGCTCCTGACCTGCAGTGGATTTCGTACTTTATGTGTTTTGTTTACAAAACTGCACCTCCCCCACAGGTGTCTGTCTGCCGCTCTGACACCCACGGCTCAGAGCCCATGTAATCCACTCTGTGTGGCCAACTCTCTCACAGTGAAGTAGACGCTGGCTCTGGAGATGAATCGACTGGAGCATCACTTAGAAGTTCTATTTCACAGATCTTTAACGAACATCTAACAGGCTTGATTACTTCATCATACTCTTAATAATCAATTGGAAACACTGACATTGAGCAGGGCCTGGGTGACATTGGTCTAGAGGGGTTAGAGGGATGACTGCCATTATTTCTTGAGTCTGACTTTTCCCCTTCTCATACCTGAAGTTGCCAAGCCCACCCTTGGAAGTGATGATGTACTTTTACATTCATTCCTGATTATCTTAACCAACATAGGTTCAAGTGCCATTTAATTGTTACCACTAATAATTATTATTATACTTTAGTAGTGAAATTGTTATTGCTATCATTTCTCTCTTATAATAATAAACAAATATCACAGTTGCTGTTGTGAATCTCCAAGGAGCAGTAGAGCACAGAGGTTGAAGAGTCTTTGGAATCAGACTGTCCTGGGTTCAAATCCTGACTACACCCAGTAAAAAACTCTCATCCCCTTTATTGATGAGCCAATCATATGATTTCTCTGAGTCATTCACATGACCTCTCTGAACCAGTCACATGATCTGAGTTTACTGAAAGCTCAGATAATCATAACCACTAATCAGTGTTGTTGTGAGACTTGAAATAAAACAAGGGATGGAAACCGTGATGTCTAAAAAGTGTGGTTGCTCAATGATAGATTCTGTTCCTAGGTTTCTATTTTCAGCAATTTGTGTCACAGTTTGGTCTGGAACAACTTATTTTGGTTTTCTTAAAAATGAAGCATTTCATATTTTTTTTTATTATTTGTTCTTTTTAGATGCACATGACAGTACAGTGTATTTTGGCATATTACACATACAGGGAGTATAACTTATTCTAATTAGGATCCTATTCTTGTGGTTTTACATGATGTGGAGTTATATTAGTCGTGTATTCATGTACAAGAACAGGAAAGTTACGTCTGATGAATTCTACTGTCTTTCCTCTACCTCTCCCTTGGCCCTTTCCTTCATTCCCCTTTGTCTCTATTCTTTCCCTCTCCACCTTCCCTTGTTGTAGGGTTGGCATCCACATATCAGACACAACATTTGGCCTTTGTTTTTTGGGGGGACTGACTTATTTTAGTTAGCATATTATTTTCCAGTTCCATCCATTTACTGGTAAATGCCATAATTTCATTCTTCTTTGTGGTTGAGCAATATTCCATTGTCAAAGAGCTCAAAAAACTTAACACCAAAAAAACCCAAATGACCCAATCAATAAATTGGCAAAGGACCTGAAGAATCACTTCACAGAAGAATAAGTACCAATGGTCAAAAAATAAATGAAAAAATATTCAACATCACTAGCAATTAGAGAAATTCAAATTAAAACTATAGTGAGATTTCATCTCACTGCAGTCAGAATGGCAATTATCGAGAATATAAGTAACAATAAATGTTGGTGAGAATGTGAGGAAAAAGGTACATTCATACATTTCTGGTGGGACTGTAAATTTGGTGCAGTCAATATGGAAAACTGTATGGAGATTCCTTAGAAAACTTGGAAAGAACCACCATTTGACCCAGCTATCCCACTCCTTGGTTTATACCTAAAGGACTTAAAATCATCAGACTACAGGGACACAGCCACATCAATGTTTATAGCAGAACCATTCACAATAGCCAAGCTATGGAGCCAGCCCAGATACCCTTCAACAGATGAATGGATACAGAAAAAGTGGTTCATACTTAAAAACATAAACTTATATTTCTAAATGAGCACGAGGAGGGTGAGAACAACTCACGGTGTGCATATCTTCAGAGGGAAGCTGAGTAGTCCCAAGGGCCAATTCATTTCTGAGATCGGAACAAACCCTATCTTCCCCTGGGCACCCCGATGTTGGTGACCATGAGCTGGGTGGAGGGTTGGTGAGACTGAGTGAGGCTATTCTTCCATTTGCATGGATAATTCAGATGAGAACAGCCAGCAGGTATCAGAGGGATATGCTCAAGGAATAGGACAGAGAGAATAGGTGAAGACAGTGGGTGAAGGATAGATGGTTTGGGTTTAACCAATTTTTGTTCATTTCTGTTCAAACTGCTGGAATAAAGCTCTTTGGCCTGTGGGAACTTGCAGCCAAACTGGCTTATGTTGGTGGCACCATCCCTCTATCCACCCCCTGGGTTTTCTCAGGACTCCAGTCCTGAGCAGTGGTCTGGTCCCCATGTCCTCCCACACCTTTGTCCTTGCACACAGAACCACTCTCCTATCAAGGCCTCCTAGCTTCTTATGCTCAGCAGCTTAAGTGCAGCAATCACACTGTTTTTATTTCTTAATTTTCTTTAACATAAGGTGCTCAAACCTACTTTTAGTGTAAAGAACCATCTCTTAAATATCTCTTATGTTCTAGCTGGAGTGACATGTCATGCAGTGTCTAATGGCTGTGGAGATATGTGTCCATGTAGGAGCATGTGACACAGAGGAAGCCCATGCGATTGGGGGCCTGACTGGGCTCCCCTGAGTGAGTGTTAAACTGAAATATGGAGAGAGGATAAGGTCGGGGGCAGGTGGTAGGGAAGAGCAGCCCTCGAGCAAGAATAGCATCAGAAAAGTCAAGAAGCAGCTTGACCCTAAAGGTGGGCACACATTAGTTTACTACCACCTTCCTAAACTGGCTCAAGAAGAATGAGTTCAAGGAAACAAACAGCCTGGATTTCCTTGTCCAGTGTGGGCGCACAGTAGGCCTTCTCTTTCCAGGAACTATAAACACACACCTTCTTATCACCAAAGCCTTAGCACATTTTTGCTCCCTTCACAAGGTTTGTGAATTTTGTTCTGGAATTTAGTTGATTCTGCAGCCAGAAGCCCCTCACAGCAGGAAGAATCGTGAGCTCCAGCACTGGCCTGAGAAATGACAAGCAGGTGGAATCGTGCTGTTAGCACACAGTAGGAGCAGGCAGCTATTACCTCAGGGAGCTCCTGGTGAACCTACGAGGTTGGATGAGCATGTTCTATCCTCTGTCACCTCTCCTATCCTTGTCAAAGAATTATTGGTGCCCTCCTTCACACAGCAGGAAAAAGCCAAACAACTGCAGGATTTCTAAACTGTAGGTCCCAACTGAGCCTTAATTACTCACATGGGCTGGATTAATTATTCAAGCAGATGGATTACCATGTGGAGCTGGTGGGTTTACCCCATGAAACAAGAGCCCGTGTGAACAGTCTGTGGCACATAAGGCAGGACCTGTTGTCTTCTCAATGACCTACTGTGTGCCTGGGCAGAGGGGTGCGTGCAGTCCTGGCTTGCATTTGACCTCCAGGGCTGCACTCTTTGCAGGTGTCAAGAGCGATTTTGATAAGACTTTCTGGACCAGGAGGAGGAACATTGCCAGGCCCTGTCCCCAGGATATGGCTTCAGGGGCCAGACTGTGTTGACCTCAAAGTGAGGATAGCTCTGCCAAGATCTCCTCTGTGTTTGCATCTTGATCATTGTGGTGAAATGTGCTTGTTAGTAGTCACGAAGAATAACTGGCACAAATTCTCATCTCAGAGTGGAGTGCATGAAACTGAAAATTGGCAGAGGCAGGGAGAGGGAGCCCAGTCTCAAGACAAATGTGAACTCAGCAGAGTCAACCCCCCAGGACTGCCAGAGCAGCTTCTCTGGCACCTCTGTGCCCTTCCCTTGCTCAATGCTGCCTTCTCACATCTTAGGAGAGCCCTCGTTCACTCCCAGGATCCCGCTTTCCTTGCACCCCTTTCAAGGAAGGCTGCTTGTTTCCTACAGCAGACCATTAACCTTGTGTAAATGCCAGTATTTCTGAGGCTTGTTCTCCTCCACAGAGCATCCTGGTGGTCCACCAGGTCCCTCAGTATCCCCATCACCCCCATGACCCTCTTCATTCACAGGCATGCTGATGGTGTCATCTTAGCTCCTTGTCCTGTTGCCCTCTAATGATGTTGTCTTCTGCCCTCAGACACCCACTCGACACCCACTCCTAAGCCACAACTTGGACTCCCATAGGAAACTCAGCAATCTCCAAAATAATTCAACCAAATATGCCACTATCGAATAGCAACCTCCTGTTCTTTCTAGCTGACTTTCTGATTTTAACTGCAATAAAAAATGTGATGCATATATATGTATATATATGCATATATGTGTATATATATACACACATAGATATATATGCACATATACATATTATATATCCACATAAATGTAAATAATGTTAAATATGAAATATGCATAAAATGTATGTATACCTATAAAATATATAAATGGGGGCTGGGGTTGTGGCTCAGTGGTAGAGCACTTGCCTTGCATATGTGAGGCACTGGGTTGGATCCTCAGCACCACATAAACACAAATAAACAAAAATAAAGGTATTGTGTCCATCTACAACTAAAAAAAAATTTAAAAAATATATATATATTTACAAAAATATAAAATGTATAGATACATATATAAATATGTATATATTATACATGCATATTAAAACATATTTTTCTTTTATTTTATTGGCTGTTTTTAGTTATACATAACAGTAGAATCAATTTTGAAATAATTATACAAGCACGCAATATGTCATATTCTGATTAGGACCCCAGTCTTGTGGATGTACATGATGGTGAGATTCACTGTGGTATATTCATGTGTGTACATAGAAAAGTTGTGTCAGATTCATTCCACTGTCTTTTCTATTCCCATTCCCCTCCCTTCCTTTCATTTCCCTTTGTCTACTCCATTAAACTTCTATTCTTCCCCCACCCTTATATGATGGTTCATCTGAGGATATTTTTGATGCAAAGGTGATATAACTTCAGTAGAACCATACCTGGAATTTGGAATTTGCATGTGCTCCCGGGCTGGCCAACCTCCCTCACCACACTGAACAGCAGCAGCCAGTTGCAACTCTCAGTCTGCCCTGCGATCAGGAGGTAAAATAACTGACACTCTACAGTGACTGTCATTGTGCTAGATGCTCAGCAGGTTAAGTGTAGCAAGTGCATTTTTTACTTATATGATATTTTCAACTTAAAATGGATTTATTGGGATGGATGTAACTCCCTCCTAAGCCAACATGCATCTGTCTATTTGCATATCTACAGATATGTAGATATATAAGATTTACTGTTTTAACCATATTTAAGTGTACAATTTAGTGGCACTAAGTACATTCAAGTCATTGTGTAGCCATCACCCTCATCCACCTCCAGCACTGTATTGGTCTTCCCAAACTGAAACTCTGTGCCCATTCAACAATGACTCCCCATTTAGTCATTAGGGCTCATAGGGTCGGAGTAGGTTCTGTCTGCCTAGTTGCTCTTTGGTTCCTACAAATGGAGTTCAGCTGAGCTCAACCCCTGTCTTGCACATCAGATAGAGTATTAATCTCTAGGATTTATAAAAATCTTAACACCAAAAAACCAAATAACCCAATCAATAAGTGGGCCAAGGAACTCAACAGACACTTCTCAAAAGATGATATACAATCAATAAACAAATATATGAAAAAATGTTCAACATCTCTAGCAATTAGAGAAATGCAAATCAAAACTACTCTAATATTTCATCTCACTCCATTCAGAATGGCAGCTATTAAGAATACAAACAACAATAAGTGTTGGCGAGGATGTGGGGGAAAAGTTACACTCTTATACTGTTGGTGGGACTGCAAATTGGTGCAGCCAATATGGAAAGCAGTATGGGGATTCCTTGGAAAACTGGGAATGGAACTGCCATTTGATCCAGGCAGCTATCCTTCTCCTTAGTCTATACCCAAAGAACTTAAAAACAGCATACTACAGGGACACAGCCACATCAATGTTTATAGCAGTACAATCACAATAGCTAAACTGTGGAACCAACGTAGATGTCCTTCAGGTGATACATGGATAAAGAAAATATGGTATATATACACATGGAATATTATTCAGCATTACAAGAGAATAAAATCATGGCACTTGTAGGTAAATGGATGGAATTGGAAAATATAATAAATGTTAAGTGAAGTTAGCCAATCGCCAAAAAACAAATGTCAAATGTTTTCTCTGGTATAAGGAGGCTGATTCATAATGGGGTTGGGTTGGGGGAATGGGAGGATTAGATAAAATCTAGATAGGGCAGAGGGGGCAAAGGGGAGGGAGCATGGGGTTAGAAATGATGGTGGAATGAGATGGACATCACTACCCGAAGTACATGTATGAAGACACAAATGGTGTGACTCTACTTTGTGTACAACCAGAGATATGAAAAATCGTGCTCTATATGTGTAGTATGAATTTGAATGCATTCTGCTGTCATATACAACAAATTAAAATTTTAAAAAATAAATAAAAAAACAAAAAGAATGCATGGAATGTCTCGTACTGAGACTTGGGAGGGAGATGAACTCAGCTCACAGCAGCCCTTGAGAGACAAGATGGCAGGCTGGGGCCCTCCCTTTCTAGAAGAGTCTGGTGGAGAGCAAGGACCAAGGTTGGAGGCAGTGGGCTTGCCCTCAACGGTGGACAGCTGATCCCTCAAGACGGGCAGGACCCCTGGCTGAGCTATCAGACTCCCCTTTCACTCTGGCTCCCCACTTCCTGGATAGCCTTCCTGGGCAGTCAGTCCTCCAGGGCTTTTCAAACGTTTTCTCATTTAACCCTCAAAATAACACTATGAATTGAACGACAACTTCAACATCATCATCATCTGCTTTTTCTTTTTTTTATTTAGATGAGGAAAATGAACTCAGTCGTGAATTTGCACACTCAAGGTCACCAAGTTGCAGTGTTGGAGCTGAAGCAGAGCTCTGATTCCCGGGGCCCTATTTTGATTGGTCATCTCCTGCTGGACCATGCCATGCTCCAAGGCATGCAGCTGAGGAGGGCCCAACAGGGCTCAGAGTCAGCCCTGCCTCTGTAGCCTCGAGTCACTGTCTGTTTATGCTTCGAGTCCTGCTTGTCAAGTTCTGGGCCTTCTCAAAGGGAACATCTTCTCTTGCTTGGCACAAAGCGCTGTTATGGCCTAAAGGTCTCCAGTATCAGCACCCTGTCTTTACTACATTGTCACTGAAGTTTCAATCTTTTATTTACATGTCACTTTCTTCCCATAGACTATTGGTCTCTGAAGGGCAGAGATCCTGCTCTTCTGTTCGGCTTGGGTTTCTAGTCCCTAGCATCCAGAAGGAATGAGGAGTGGTTGAGGGAGGAGGCTTTAGCACCTGGTTGTAAATGCCTTACCCTGACCCTGGGGCTCATGAACACTGACTCACATCTAGGGATGTGCCCATTAGGATTCCAGTACTGGGCCAGGAACTTTGGAAAAGTGTTAGAGTTTTGTAGATTGCTTTCATGCAACCTTCATGGTCCAGAAAAGTACCACAAAGATGATCGAAAGAAGTCATTGCTACTTCCAGATACAGAGCACTGGAACAGATAGATGTCTTAGCAAACACGAACAGACCCCTATTAGGGAAGCAATCCTCTTCACTAGTCTTGGAGATGTGGTCATGTTATTTAGCATCTCCTGACCTCAGTTTCCTTGCCTCTGAGGTAGAAATAATCATGTCTACCTCATGATCGTTGTACGGATTAAGGTAGGTGGCCCATGGAAAAGTGTCAGGATAGGACCTAGTGCAAATTAAGCACTCAGTACACATGAGCCATGTGTTTAACTGTAAGTATAATTATTATTACCACTTGGAGGGAATGGCCTTTGAATCCAAGTTGATTACCCTTTAAAGATAAAAAAAAAAAAGGAGCAACAGAATAACCCACAGGGAGCAAATGGAGAGCATCACGGTGGCAGAGGTGAAGTTGGGAGCCTGGGGCTCAAGGAGGCCAGGAGAGGCGTGTGTGAGGAGGGATAGCTAGGAGTTAGTAGATTGGGGGCAAGAGCAATTTCAAGGGGCCAGTCCAAGAATGAAGAGGTATGGAAAGAATAAAAGATGCGTGTGTCCCCCTGACCCCACCAACTCAACTATGAGTCTCAGCTTAAACGACACTTCTCAAGCCTCCTCTGACCCCTCAACCAGGCCAGTTCCCCTTATGATGTGCTCTTATGCTGACACTGATTCTCTGGCAGCAAGTGGGTGTCCTACAATTCAATTCTGACTTTATCTACTTGATGTAAGTGCAGACCTGCCGCAGTCCGCAGTCCGGCTGCAGCAAAATAACCGGGGGGTGACGAGCAACTTGTGTACATTGATACAACAGGAGTGGGAGCCGTTTAATGTAGGACCGGAGGGGTATATATACATTCCACACAGCTTATCTAATTAACATAAACTAGATACAGCAGTCAACCAATAAGGAGTCTCCACACTTAATGGCTCGCTGGCGTTACTTCACAAACCACTCCCTCTCGCAAAATGCCAGGCGCCATCATGACTTGTTTACAGACTCTAATACAGACCCCCACAAATTAAAGGGCACAGTCTCAACAAAACTGCTCCCAGTACAGATACAAGCTGCACTTTGGGGGTCCCAGGCCACTCGCATTTATGTCTGACTTGGCTACAAATTCAGGGGTTCCTGCAACCCTTCCAGCTTGACAATTTTCTACAATGACTCACAGAGTTCAGAAAAGTACTTTAATTAGAATGACAGTTTTATCATAAAAGGTACAGTTGAGGAACATCCAGATGAAGACTACACAGGCCATGGATGGGGTGAGTGAAGACAGAGCCTGCGTGCCTTCTCCTGCTGGAGTCTGGGTGTAGGGATTCAGCTCCATCTGACTACAGCCATCTTGAGTGGTAACCATCATGACTGCTCCTGAGTAACCCTGTCCAGCTTTCCCTACAAAGTTTCCCAGCGTACAACAAATAAACAGAGCCATTAGAAAGGTATGTGGAGCTTTACCACTGGACTCTCGTGCTATTGGTGCCAGACATGTGCATGACATTTTTTATATTAGTTTGAGATAAACCAGGTACGTTCCAACTTGAATGAAGTCGCTTTTTCCTGACTGATATGTAAACCCCCTTCCTTTGATTCAAATGCAGGAATTCACTGTTCTTATCTGAGACATGCTTCTACATGTAAATTCCAAATAAACTGTACTCTGTGTATTCCTAGATCTGTCTGCCTCTCTCTCTCTAGGTACTTGGAAGCTTGCAGCCAGTTCCCACACCATGGGAACAGGGTTTTCTGAAACACTGGGGTGTTTTGCCCTCCCAGAATGTAAATATGATCACAACTAGAAAGTTCCACTGAGCCTTGGGATCCAGAGTTTGCACTGGGATTTCACACATAGGCATGATTGATTGGATCATTTGTTAGGTAAGAGTTCAGGACCCAAGATGGCGGAGGCTGGGTAAAATAAGGAGGCTGCTGGAGGACAAGACAGGAGAGGAGGCATGTCCCTGATTATGAGAAGTTCCACTACCATGACAGCTCCCACCTCTGAGGACTGATTACCACGACAACTCCTGCCACAGGTTTGGTATTCTAAAATGACCAATGTTGGTAGATTGGATGGCATTCTAATTAGGTTTTCTAAAGTAACCAATGGGGGGAAATTGGACAACATTCTAATCAGGTATCATAAGGTATTCAATGGGGGCAAATGGGGTGAGGTCTTTAATCAGGTTCATATAAGGAAGAGAACACTTCACAGCTCAGCATATGAGACACTAATTTCCAGACATGGGGTCCTTGATCCTGTCTTGCAAGGCTCACTCTGTTCTACCTTCTGGAGTGCCAGCTTCACCTTCAATAGGTCTGTATTTTGCCTGTGACTTGTGCGTGTCTTGTTCAATTCTTCATTGGGGACACTAAGGACCTGGATCCCAGATGGATACCCCAATGATAATACATTGGCCATAACAATGGTCTAATTCTAATTAGAATAATCATATCTACCTCATGATTGTTGTACGGATTAAGGTAGGTGGCCCATGGAAAAGTGTCAGGATAGGACCTAGTGCGAATTAAGCACTCAGTACACAACAGCCATGTGTTTAACTGTAAGTATAATTATTATTACCACATGGAGGGAATGGCCATTGAATCCAAGTTGATTACCCTTTAAAGAAAACAAAAATGTCCCTAATTCAGACCATCCATACACCCCTCTGAAGACATAAATAAGAGAAAGGGGTTTGCAAATTTCTATCATACCTATGGATATAGGTTGTAAAACAGTAGTAATATCTTGCTGGATTCCAGAATCTCATGACATAGCTAATTTTATTGACATGATTAACCACAATGTCCAAGAACCCTCCAATGTATAGGATTTGGACAGCTAAAAGTTCCAATCCCATAATCATGGCTTAGTCTTTCTGGTGACCAGCCTCCATCTCTCGGATACCTAGGAGCCCCAGTAGTCACTTCAATAACACAACAAAGACACCATATCACTTAGGAAATTCCAAGAGATTTTGAAGCCCTGTGCCAGGAACTGGGGACAAAGACAGTATGTATTTTTATTATCTCACTGTTCTTATAGCACTTTACATAACTGAAATTGATTGCATAATTAACATTTAATTTTTACTTCTCCAATAGACTGTAAGCTTTTTGAAGGCATGGGGTTTATTCCACTGAAACCTTAGTATGTAGCTCAATGCCTAACACATAATACTTGCTTAATATGTCTTCACAGAGCCAACAAGTAGTGAGGGAAACCAAAGCCTAAGAAACATACAGTGAGGCTAGACTGTAGGAGACCTTAACTGCTCTATGGCCTTAAATGTTTTTCAGGATTTCTCTCATTTCGTCTCAGGAACTGCTAGGATAACATTACTGAGGAGGTTTGTAAAGTATTCAAGGTCTGCTCTGACCTCAGGGAAGCCCCTTTGCAACATGAGTCTTAGGAAGGCTGGGAAGTAAGGTTCTAGAGGAATGGATGGCGCAGGGTACAGTTGCAGTCAGGGGGGTGAATTCATCTCTTAGTAAAGGGGAAGGGGCCCAAAATACCAGCAAGATACAAGCTATGGTAAGATCTGTTTCTCTCTTGTATTTAAGCCTAAGAAGTGGAGAGAGGAGAGGAGAGGAGAGGAGAGGAGAGGAGAGGAGGAGAAGGAGGAAGAGAACATGATGCATGATGTTAGGGCCCATTAGATAGGGAAGTAGGTCCTGGTCCTTCCTGAACATCAGTAGACATTTAGTTGGGTGGGGAAAGTCTGAGGGGGAGAAATCTAGGTTCTCTAGGAGAAATTGATGGAGTCCTTAAAGATTCAGTTCTTAGGTTTCCATCAACCCCTGCTAATGGCCAAGCCAAAGGAAAAATTAATGTTCATTCATGAAAATAGACAGCAATGAAGTGGGAAAGGGATGATGTTATGGTCCAGCGATGGACAACTGGTCTAATTCAGACCATCCATACACCCCCCTGAAGACATAAATAAGAGAAAGGGGTCTGCATTTCCATCATGCCTGTGGACATAGGTTGTAAAACAGTAGTGATATCTTGCTGGATTCCAGAATCTCATGACACAGCTAATTTTATTCTTTAACCACTCTTAGTTCTTTATCTGCATACTGATGCCAATAGAATAATAACTTGGAGAATGCTCAGCTCCTGCTTATCACAATTTTTACCTGGAATGATTAGCTCTGTGAGGATGTCGATAAATGCAATTGTGACATCCAGTTTGTGTCACCACTCTTTTTTTGATCTGTAAAACCAGAACCTTTGGATACCATTTTGGAGCACTTATTCTAACAACTAGGCTACATGTTTTCTCAGGTAACCATCCTCACCTTGGCCCAAATAAATTCTTGGTTCTTACATTCAATGTGCCTCAACTTCCCTATTGATGCTCCTTTTCAGAACAGAATGTGGGAAATAAATATTCAGAAAAAGGTCTTCATTTTTTATTTTATCTAATTATGTAGTCCTAGCTTTGCTGTAGAGAAATAATATTCTATGATCAAAGGATATTAGATCTGCAATGTTAGTCAGCTTTCCATTACTTTGACACAATATCTGACACAATCAACTGAAAAGGAGGAAAGTTTTATTTTAGCCCATGGTTGCAGTTCATGATCAATTGGTCCCATGGTTTAGGAGACTGTGGTGACATAGTACAACTTGGTATTGGCACATGGTGGAGGAGGCCTCTTTATCTCAAGGCTGCCAAGAAGTGAAGACAGTAAAAAGGGCCAGTATCCCGATATCTCCTTCAAAGGCACCCCTGTCAGTCATATAACTTCCAACAGCTTGGCCCCACCTCTTAGAGGTTCTACCATCTTATGAAAGCACCATGTGCCTGGGAACCAAGTCTTTAACACACGGAACCTTGGGGGACGTTACAGATCCAAACCATAAAATGGAAAAAAAAAAAAACCCTTACACAACCTTTCACTTGTAACCCTAGTAAAATGCCAGGGTCCCTCAGGTCCAGTCTCTGCATGAAGTAGAAGTCGAAGGAACATTAGCCCAGAGGAATAGAGAACTATGCTGTAGGTTTTTGTTTTAATGCATACTCTCCCCCCCCCAATATTGCACAGTGTATGTAGAGAAAGTTTCTCAGAATATTCTTTGAAAGTTAGTCCCCTCCAAAGTTCCACAGTGAGGCAGCCTCCTCCCTGTCTCTCTCTCTTCCCACATCCCATGATTTTTCATTGTCATGCTTCTCTTCTTATTTGCTCCCCACTTCCTTCCACCTCACTTTCTGACCCACTCCTATGAGAGGGGACCATTAGGATTTGGCTGCTGGCTGTGTCATGGAAGCTCCCTGAGCTGAGTAGAACTTCCCTGACAATGAAAACTTTCCTCCAGGAAATTATTATTCAATATTTCTGGTGGAAAACTGACCATCTAGTTATCCTCTTGGACAGCTGCTGTGTTAGTGCTGGACATAATGTAGAGATTGCTTATATACAGGCAACAGAAGGTTTTGTGGATAAGGTTCCATTATGGTTTGGATATGAAGCATCACCACCCCTGCCCCACCCCAAATCTCATATATTAGTTAAGGTAGGAATGTTCAGAGTGAAATGATTAGATTAGAAGAGTAGTAACCTGATCAGTGGTTTAATCCATTTGAAGGGTTAATCATCTGAGTTTATTACTGGGTAGTAACTATAGGCATGTAGGGCATTGCTGGAGGAAGAAAGTCACTAGGGGCATGCTCTTAGGGATCATATTTTGTCCCTGGCTTCTCACCCACTCACCCTCTGCTTCCCGGTGCTATAGGCTGAGCATCTTTCCTCTGCCATATTCTTTTACCATGTTGTTTTGCCTCAGGCCCCAAACCATGGAGTCAGCTGACCATGGACTGAACCTCTGAAACTGTGAACCCCAAATAAACTTTTCTTCCTCTAAAAGTTGTTATTGTTGGGTATTGTTATAGTCAGCTTTTTCACTGCTGTGAATAAAAGATATGACCAGAACAATTTTAGGAGGAAAGGTTTACTTGAGGGCTGATGGTTTCATAGAAGGTCTGAGTCCATAGAAGGCCACCCCAATTCTCAGCGCTTGAGGTGAGGCTGAGCATCATGGCGGGAGAGTGTGGAGGAGAGAAGCAGCTCACATAATGGTGACCAGAAAGCAGAGCGAAAGAGACTCCACTTACCAGATACAAATATTTACCCCATAGCAATGCCCCCAATTAATCACTTCCTCCATCCATACCCCACCTGCCTCCAATTATCACTCAGTTAATCTCATCAGAGAGCAATCCACTGATTAGGTTAAGGCTACAACCCAATCATTTCTCCTTCAAACCTTCTTTGTCTTACATGTGAGTTTTTGGGGGATATCACATCTCAACCATAACAGGTATTTTGATCACAGTGACAAAAAGCTAACTAACACAAATTCCTTTCTTCCAAGGCCATCAGCAGCCTGTCTGTATCTCATGGACTCATGGAATAACTTATTTTATTCCAAAGGACAAAGACAAGCCATTTCTGCAAATCAAGGGTCTTGGTTTGAGTTCTTTGATGGTTCTTTCTTGGAATGCCCTTTCCACTAGACGAGGAGGGTCCATTGTTTGCTGAAGTTAAGAGAAGGGTCAGAGATCTCTAAATTTACCTGTCTTATTGAAGGGAACATCTCTCTGTAGGATTTTAGGGTGTTGAAGAGCCTGGTTCAAAAAGTCCTCTATGAAAGAGGAAAATTCTGTGTAAGGCTCTATCCTCCTCTATTCTCATGATTCTGTGACCTTCAATAGTAGCCAACAAAATTACATTACTTGGTGAAGCAGAAACTCCTTCTTTCCATTCAGTCATCTGGTCTGCATTATTCGTTGTCTTTTTGTCCTAGCTGAAGGTTTGCAAAACCAACATGTATGGAATTGCCCAACTTCTGCAATTTTACTTGCTTTGAGGGTAAGTCACCACTAGATGGAAGATGAGAAGAACTTGCTAGGGTACCTCATCACAAAAGCAAAGTGTAGTTAACTAAGCTTAGAATACTTTTGACCCAATTATGCCTTTTTTTTTAAAACCAGCTGAAAAAAATTAACACAATAAACAAATATATTATGCTGTTGAGCAAAAATGTAATTTTCAATTTAGAGTCAGACTTTAAAAGATTTGAACACTAAAACATAAACAGCAAAAGTACCCTACGTTTTCACCCATAATTTAGTAATTACAGATTCACTTAATCATATTTTCTCAACATATCCTTTTACCCACCTACCGTATTTCCAGGCTTGAAGAGCTTTTTTTTCCCCAAAAAAATGGTTTAGCCTTCCTTTCCCCTGAATGAATTCCTCTCTCTTTTCTTTTCCTCTTTTTTCTCTCTCCCCCACTTTCTTTTCTCTTTCTCTCCCCTCCCCCATCACTTCCTTCCTTTTTTCTTTTTTTTCTTTATTCTTCTCTCCCACTCACTGCCACACCTCTTTGGGGTTGTGAGATTTCCAGAAACTTCATCACACAGTGGGATTTTCATGTTCAGTTTTAACACCCACAACAGGAGACTTTTGTCTGTACCGTAGCTTTCGCATTCATTCCATATGGTGAGTTTTCTTGGTAATAACTTCTCGCTGCTGTTCCCCAGTTTTAAGAAGGAGCTTCCTTTAGCTTATCAGACTAGCTGCAAGAAGGGGAAAAAATCCAAAATTCACGCTCTGAGCAGCAGTCTAAAACCCAGTGATTAGCTTTTGCCTACTAGAAATTTCTTTACACCAAGAAACTACCTCCCCTTAAAGCAACATTCTGATTTGAAGTAATTTAAGACTCAGAAAAGTTTCAAAGATAGCTCAGAACATCTCTGTACATTCCTTCACCCAAATTCTTTCCTGTTAACATCTCCGTAACCAGAATTCAGTAATGAGAACTCTGATTGAGGAGTGAGCATTGGTAATACAATATAAAACTACATTCCATATTACGACTTCCCCAGTTTTCCAAGGAATGCCTGGGATCCAATCCAAGATCCCACCTTGCTCTCTTCTTGTCTCTGGAGTCTCCTCCAAGGTCTGGGTTCCTCAGTCTTGGCTTGTCTTTCGTGACCTTGGCTGTTTTGAAGAATACTAGTTAGCCATTTTTGTATTTTGCCCACCCAGTTTGGATTCGTCTGATGTGATACATTTGGGGAAAAAATATCACAGATGTACTATGTTCCCCTTGTGGTTCATATCAAGGGGACTTTATGTCACTATGTCTTATTATTGGTATTAATTTTGGTCACTTGGTCAAGGTGATGTTTGCTGGATTTCTCCATTTTAAAGTTTCTTTCTTTCCTTTTGTAATTAATAATATTTGGGGGGAGATACTTTGAGGTAATGCAAATAGCCCTCTTATAACATTAGCATCCAGTAATGGATCTTGGCAGCAACGATTATTGTAATGTTCAAATGGTGATTTTCCTACTTCCCTCATTCTTTCTACACTTACTGAATTGGAATCCTTCTGTAGGGAAGACTTGTCTCTTTTTTTGCTAATATTCATTCATTCAATTATGTATTTGCCTGTATGGATTCATAGATATTAACTTTATTCTGTGGGTTATAATCCAGTACTATTATTAGTTATTTCATTGCTCAAATTGTTTCAGTTTTGGTATTGGTTACTCCCTGAAGGAGCTTCAGTGTTCTTTTAAATAAATCTCATCTTATTTCAAGTACTTCCTAACTTTATTGCACTTCAAGATACTCCAGCACTTTTTATTGTATTTTTCTTGCCCTAGAACCAACCACTCCTCTGGTGTCTTTTTTTAAGAAACTGATATCTGTCACTAGGTGTGTTCATTGCTATGGAAGTGCCATTGCTTCTAGGTTCTTTTGAAAGACAAAAAAAGTAAATGTATATATACACTAACCTATGTATACACACGTTTCTATCTATATATCTGTCATCTATTAAAAACCCCATGAATTCATACTGTAAATTCAACTTAATGGGGTTCATTCTAGCCTTTCTCCTTGCCTTGTTTGTAACCCTTATTAAAACTGTTATTATTATCAGAGATCCATGTTGCCTGTCCTTCCTGTTCAGCAGTTTAGCTTGGTGTTGTATTGACTAAATATGCACCTAGTCATTTCCTTTATAACTGCCAGGTCACTGCAATTTTTCTTTTAAGATCTTGGAGTTGCAATATTACAGAATTCAAGTTTATCATGCTTTTATAAGACACATTTTAGAAAGCATAAAATGTAAAGAGAGTATCAAAGTGTTTTTCTTACAACCTCTTTGGTGCATATCTTGCCCTAAAAATGTATTTTATAACCCAATGATGAAGCAGATGAGAAAAATAACCTATTATATTAAGTGTTTCCTTCTCTGATCTCTTCTGTTACTAAGCTATGAACTAAGCTCTAAACTGTAATATATGAGACTTCAAATCCTTCTCATGACCTCTCAAAACCAACACAGATAAACATGAGATATAAGGAAAAGCATTGTTCTTGGGATTCCAACTCAAGATGAAGATAAATTGCAACAGGAAACATCTCTTCTGACACCATAAATTTATCCTTAAAATATTTTAAGACTGAAAGTAAACAAAAATTGCATGTCACATAAAGGGAACAAAACTGGAAAATCATTATAGGGATGGGATTTAAATGTTAGGGATGAGATCGAAGTTTTAGAAACACTAGGAACTAGGCTCGTCCTCAAAGCCTGGAGCTAGGAAAATGTTCTTCTGTATAAGAAGTGAGTCTAGAGAAATGCTGTTCATGATTTATGATGTGACCTGAAAGCAGGTCTCTGACTGTGAAATATAATCAATTGTAACAAACTGGAAGCCATAACTTCTATTGAGTGTTGGTGTATGGCTGGAATTCTTAACATTACCTACACAGGGATAAATTCTATAATAAAAAACGATTTTAGTTCTGGAATAGTTTCAGAGGCAATGGGGAAACATTCTCTTAGGAAAACATTAGCAACTCAGAGATTCCCACTAAAGTTGTGTTAACATACAAAAATTGTAAGGCAGGAAAGGAATTCAAACCAAACATTAGCATAACACTATTGACTAAGCACAATAAATGGTAGAAAAAGTATGCAAGGAACTATGAATAACAGGGGAATCTGACAATAACTTAAATAAGGAAGGAATCAACTCTATAAGCAAAAATAGGACTGCATTTAAAAAAATTTAAAAAACTTATTGAATATAAAACAATTGTCAAATAAACATTCCAAATAGAAATTCTAAAAGAAAGGAAACTATGATCATTGAAATATTAATCTTTAATAGACATATTGAACAATAGCTTAAAGTGAAGAGAGAATTGATTAACTGGAAGGGATAACTGAAGAAATAATTCAAAATAGAACACATTTATGATAAAAGATATAAAATATGGAAATGTAGACAAAAGACATGGAAGATAGAATGGGAATCCCAATATATATCTTTTGAAATTCTATGGTGAAAATACAGGTAAATGGAAGGGGTAATGGTTAAATAGAAAATAATTGAAATTCTTGAACCAAAGATAAAACTGTTTGTATAAAACTTGTGCCAAACTGAAAGGAAAATGACATAACACAAAGTTATGAAAAGCCTAAGAAAACAAGTATCTTAAAAATTACTAAGGAGGGGGAGGGGAGGGGAGGGGAGGGGGGATAGTAGAGGATAGGAAAGGCAACAGAACACAACAGACACTAGTATGGCAATATGTAAATCAATGGCTGTGTAACTGATGTAATTCTGCAATCTGTATATGGGGTAAAAGTGGGAGTTCATAACCCACTTGAATCGAAGTGTGAAATATGATATGTCAAGAAATTTGTAATGTTTTGAACAACCAACAATAAAAAAAATTACTAAGGAAAAATGGACAAATTCTGAAGAAAGGACAGATTCCTCATTAGCCCTGATAAAAATTAGAGAACAATAGAACAATGTCTTCAAAGTGTCAAGAGAGAATAATTGAAAACCTAGATTTCTCTAACTCGTAATAGAGAAAGTAAAATAACACATTGTCAAATGATTAAAATCCAAGGAGTCTACCTACTGATCTCTTGTTCAAAGAACTACTAGAGGATGTACTTTATTAAGAAGAGAAGTGAATCCACAAATGAGCTACTGGCAGTTTTATCCAAAAATTTACACTTAAAAATTTAATTATAACTCATTCTGGAGGGGAGTTTTTTAGAAAAAATAGTGATGATTTAATTCCACATAATAATAACACAGATGGTTGAGATGTTCTTGCCTCTTTGAAGACTAAGACAAACATATAGACTATAAAATATAAATTCATGTTAGAAAGTGGTAACTAAAAAAAATGGAAAATAAATGTTTAAAATTGAAAAGCACAATATGTGGGAATAAAGAAAACTTAATTTAATAAGAGGCAGAAAGGGAGAAAAAGAGAAGAAAAGGAAAAAAGTTATGGCAAATTGAAAATGTAAGAGAAAATGATAGAATTAGTCTATATTAGTAATACAATAAACATAAATGGATTAAACTCATCTACTTCAAAATAGAAACTCTCTGATGTAATTAAAAAATTGTCAGTTGATATTTGGGAGAAACATTGTAACTAAAAGAAAGGTTATATTTTAAAATTAATATTAGAAAAAATGAATATAAAAAGAGCACTATCATATAGAAAGGTCATAAATCAATTATCAAAGAAGCACTCCAACAGTAGTTATAAAAGTGGTGAATTGTATACCTTTACAAGTTGGCCTCAAAACTTATAAAGCAAAAAGGGATAGAAATACAGGTGAGAGTCAACAAACCCAATGATAGCTGGAATTTTTAATAAGCATGTCAGACATGATTAGTTACACTCTTATCTGCTAACAGCACATCATTCTAAGAGGGTAAGGGAATCAATTGCTCCAGAAAGCCTTGGGCTGGCATTTAGAAAAAATTCTGACTTAGATTTTTTGAGATTTTAAAAATCAGTTTATCCATGCTAAGAGTGTTTCCCAATGAACCAGTTTTAGATAGAGGGTATTGATCCTTTTTTCCCCCTTGTAATATGAATGAATAGTGAGAAGGAGAACTTTCTGAGGTCTGCTCAGAGATTTCTGATGTCTTCTACTGGAAAAATATCTCTCATTTGAGAGTCTCAAAACACTATATTACCATTGTTCAGAGCAGTCATGGGGAGAAGATAGAGGGCAAGTGTTTATGACACTGAGAGGCCCTGCAGAGCCTACATCCATAACCAAACTCTGGTCAAATAAATTTAGGATAGCTGATCTTCTGTTTCCTCACCCTTTATTCTACCCACCACCTTCCATCTTTCCTATATTCCCCATCCATCCCATCCAGTTTCACATTCAGTTTCTGCATAATAATAAACTATGGATGCTTTTGAAATATTTTCTATCAAGACCGTAATTTTAAAAATATTTCTATCATAGTTCTTTGAAACAAAACTCTGCATGATCAATTTTTAAGTCTCTCTCTTTGGACCTTATTGCAAAATTTTAAATTCTAGGTCCATGTGTGAAAAATGAAGACAGTTTTTCTGTTCTTTTAAAAAAGTTTCCTTAAATTTGGTCCTTGCATTGTGTTTGTACGTGAGGGAAATTTATCTCTGAGCTGTTGCTGTGGTAACTAGAGAGCTAGCTGTCTTTCTGGAACAAATCCATGAAATGTAAATAAATAAATGGGATGAATGCACTGTATAGTAACTATATTTATCCTATCTTTGAAGCTTCTATTGATATAGAAAATACATCTAGAAAATACTCTAGAATCAAGACCCATGGCTAGGTAGACACATCTCTTCATGGTAATCTCTTGTGTTAGCTATTTTCCAAGATGGTACCATTCTGGTATACACATCCTCATGCTTTTACTTGCTTGTTTCACTGGGGCTTGATCTTTTTAGCCAATGCCATATGGTGCTAGTGATGGAACATCAAGACTGTGGCTTTCATATCTCTCAAATAACTCTGTGGGAAGCCAGCTGTCATGTCATGAGGACACTCAGGTAGTCAGTAGAGAGTTCATGTAACAAGGAGCTAAAGTGTCTGAGCAATGATCAGTGAAGATGTGAGCCCTGCCAATAATAATGCATTGAGCTTGGCAGCAGATCTTCCTTCAGTTGAACCCAGATACGACCACAGTCCTGGATGACAGCTGGACTTCAACCTCATGAGCAACTTTGGGTCAGAACTTCCCAGTTACTGCTCCCACAGAGAGTAGGAGATAAGCAATGTTTATTTTAAGCATCTAAGTTTTGGGATAACTTATTATGCAGCAATAGATGACTGATATAACATTTTATTACAAATATATAGAGATATAATAAAACAGACTTGTAACCAAAGGTAAATGTAATGTAATCTTCATTTTGTTCAGGAGATCCTTCTGGATTTTGCAAAGTCTGAGGTTTCTCATCCACAAGTGCAACTCTCCCTTCTTCACCCTTGTGTTCCTTGAGTCAAACCTACACGCTGGGGCATATAGCCTGTGTTCAGTAACTATGTTGCCTTTCTGACTTGATGGGCACCCTAGGACCCAGTGACTGCTGAAGGCACAGGCAATGTGGTTGAATCTCCACCGAGCTTACCCCAGGCTCTAGAAGGATCTTTCTTGAATGGATTCTTTGCATCATCTAATTCCCCATTTGTCTCTATTTCTTAAGAGTTAATAAAAAGGAATGAATCATCAATGTCCACAGTGTGTGGATGAATCTTAAAATAACTGTGCTGAGTAAAGGAAGTGAGATAAAGATGATTTCATACTACATAAGTTCATGTACATACAATTTTAGAAAATGCAAACCGGTCTATAATCACAGAGAGTAGATCAGAGCTTGCCTGGGGTGGGGGTTGGAGGGCAGGAGAGATTACAAAGGGCATAAGGATACTTTAGGGGTATGATTATTATTCATTAAAATAAAAACAGCCAGGTTTTTGTCACTAGGTCAAAATACACAGGATAATGAAAAGGAGGAAACATTTATTTTGGCTCAAAGTTTCAGAAGTTTTAGTCTGTGATCCCTTGGCTCTGTTGCTTTGGGCTTGTGGTGGCACAGGACATATGGTGAGAGCATGTGGCAGAGGAGATCTTCCTGTCCTCATGGAGGACAGGAAGGAGAGAGAGAGAGAGAAATAGAGAGAAAGAGAAGAATGTGCCAGGGTACCACAAGAGGTCACACCCTCAGAGACCTAAATCCCTCCAACTAGATCCCCCTACTTAAAAAGTCAACTACCTTCCAAGTAACACCTTAGGCTGGGAGACCAAGCTTTTAACATGTGGGCCTTTGGGAGACACTTAAGACTCAACAATAGCAGAGGGCCTGGAAGAGTCTATTACTTCTAAATCCTGGCTTCTTCCCACTGTATTCTGTGTCTTTTGTCTGTGGATGATTATTTGTCTCAGTCCATTTTCTGTTACTAAAACAGAACACCTGACACTGGGGATAGAGAAAGGAGGTTTATTTAGTTCACAGTTCTGAAGGCTAAAGACTCCAAAATCGGGCAACTGCATCTTCTCAGCTTCTGGAGAGGGCCTTTGTGCTGCTCCCCGTGTGGTGGAAAAGTGGCAGAGAAGCAGGCACACATGGAAGAGACAAAACACTAGGGGTAGACTTGTTTTATAACAACCTTCTCTTAAAATAACTAATCCAGTTCTGGAAGAGTGTGAACCCACTCACTCCCAAGATGGCATTAATCCACGAGGGATTCACCACCGTGAACCAGACACCTCCCACTCCCAACACTGTCACATTGAGGAATTAAGCTGCAGCCTGAGTTTTTATGGGGACAAACCATATTCAAACCATAGTTCTATTACGGACAAAATATCTCCAGCAGCTTCAACAAAAATATATGTTTTAGCAGAAAAAGAACTAGTTCTACCCTGGTTTTCAACTGCTTGAATTCTGATGAATTGGAGATTCACTTGGATGATTTCTCTTTTCAAGATAAAGCATTTGTGCAGTGCCTCCCCAGCTGCAAAGCTACCTCCCCTGGCTGCCTGTGCTATGGGCACTGACCATGGTGACTCTGGAGGCCCCCAGAGGTCTGCCATCTCCTTAGGAGTCTTTATACACCTAGCTACTAATTAGAGAAAAAGACCAAGAACTATGAAGGTTTAAAGTGGGTCGTTTTCTCTTTTTTGTCAGTGTGGTCTGTCCTCATCCATGGATTCAAACAACCACAGATGGAAAATGTCTGTACTGAATATGGGTAGACATTTTTCTTGTTATTTCTCCCTAAACTATAGAGCATAGCAACTATTTGCATAGCATTTACATTGCAGTAGGTATTATAAGTCACCAAGTTGGTTTTAAGTCTCTGGGAGGATATGTGTAGGTTCTATGAACATAATATTCCACTTTACATAAAAGACCTGAACATCTTCAGATTTTAAAACCAATCCCCCATGGACACCCTTTGTATTCTCCTTTGAGCAGAGATGTTTGGAGGACCAGGTCTCTCTTTCTAATACTCACAAGGTTAGACTTTCACTAACCTTTCTCTTTCAGGATGAACCAGATTGGTTTTTCCTTCATCTGACCCTGTCTCCTCCGTTCTCCATGGAGATTCAAGTCTCTGGTATAGTGGGTTAGGGTTTTCATTTTGGAGTCAAAGCAACGCAAGTTATAGTACTGGCTTCAAATGACATTAGATGAGTTAACGTCCTAAACCTTAGTTTTTTTGATCTTCAAAATGGGGATCAAGCTCAAGCTCATATTATGAGAATAATATTATGAGTTCATGCTTGCCAAGTAGATTAACCCAGCCCATAGCAAGTACTTAATGAATGTCAGACATTATAACATGATGAATAGTAATGAAAAATATCTGCAGAATTAAATAGAAGAGAGTCACTATAAACACTCAAATTTAGCATTCTCATGGAATTCCATGTATCAAATTTGTCTATGAGTTCATCACATTTGCTTTCTATGCCCAACTTTCCACATAATTCTTCTTATAAAAATAAAGAAAATTGGGGCTGGGGATGTGGCTCAAGTGGTAACATGCTCGCCTGGCATGCGCAGGGCGCTGGGTTCGATCCTCAGCACCACATAAAAATAAAATAAAGATGTTGTGTTCACTGAAAACTAAAAAATAAATATTAAAAAATTCTCTCTCTCTTAAAAAAACTTGAAAAAATAAATAAATAAAGAGAATTTGTTGTTTATGTTATTTGTTGTAACTCCTTAAACCACATTCCAAATGAGAACTCTATGTCCTAGCCAAATATCTCTTCCTTTGGGGTAATTTGTAAATACTGTTTAAAAAGTCATGTCAGCAATAATTTACATCCCAATATTAATATGTACTATATAATATATATTATGAAAAAATATACACATGTCACAGCACATTAATATGTTACTATATTAATAATAACATTTAATGATATAAATACATTTTAAAAGTTTTTTCTCAGCTAAAGAAACAATAAGAGAGGTAAATAGAGAGCCTACATCCTGGGAACAAATCTTTACTCCTCACACTTCAGACAGAGCCCTAATATCCAGAGTATACAAAGAACTCCAAAAATTAGACAATAAGATAACTAACAACCCAATCAACAAATGGGCCAAGGACCTGAACAGACACTTCTCAGAGGAGGACATACAATCAATCAACAAGTACATGAAAAAATGCTCACCATCTCTAGCAGTCAGAGAAATGCAAATCAAAACCACCCTAAGATACCATCTCACTCCAGTAAGATTGGCAGCCATTATGAAGTCAAACAACAACAAGTGCTGGCGAGGATGTGGGGAAAAGGGTACACTTGTACATTGCTGGTGGGACTGCAAATTGGTGCAGCCAATTTGGAAAGCAGTATGGAGATTTCTTGGAAAGCTGGGAATGGAGCCACCATTTGACCCAGCTATTCCCCTTCTTGGTCTATTCCCTAAAGACCTAAAAAGAGCATGCTACAGGGACACTGCTACATCGATGTTCATAGCAGCTCAATTCACAATAGCAAGACTTTGGAACCAACCCAGATGCCCTTCAATAGACGAATGGATTAAAAAAATGTGGCATTTATACACAATGGAGTATTACTCTGCATTAAAAAATGACAAAATCATAGAATTTGCAGGGAAATGGATGGCACTAGAGCAGATTATGCTAAGTGAAGCTAGCCAATCCCTAAAAAGCAAATGCCAAATGTCTCCTTTGATATAAGGAGAGTAACTAAGAACAGAGTAGGGACGAAGAGCATGAGAAGAAGATTAACATTAAACAGAGATGAGAGGTGGGAGGGAAAGGGAGAGAAAAGGGAAATTGCATGGAAATGGAAGGAGACCCTCAGGGTTATACAAAAGAACATACAAGAGGAAATGAGGGGAAAGGGAAAAATAATACAAGGGGGAGAAATGAAGGTCAATAGAGGGGGTAGAGAGAGAAGAGGGGTGGGGAGGGGAGGGGAGGGGGGATAGTAGAGGATAGGAAAGGTAGCAGAACATGACAGTCACTAGTATGGCAATATGTAAATCAATGGATGTGTAATTGATGTGATTCTGCAATCTGTATATGGGCTAAAAATGGGAGTTCATAACCCACTTGAAGCAAAGTGTGAAAGATGATATATCAAGAACTATGTAATGTTTTGAACAACCAACAATAAAAAAAAATAAAATAAAAAAATAAAAAAAAAGAGCAATCTAAAATAAATAAATAAATAAATACATTTTAAATATAATATATAATGCAAAACATATCATTATAGTATATTTATCTTTTTATTAAAATCAATAATTATGCATAGGAATAGGAAAGACTGAATGAATCAGACATAACTTTCCTGTATTCATAAATGAATACAGCACCAGTGAAACTCTGCCATGTACAACCACAAGAATGGGATCCTAATTAGAATAAGTTATACTCCATGGATATATAATATGTCAAAATACACTGTACTGTCATGTATCTCTAAAAAGAACAGATTAAAAAAAGAAAAAAATAACTAAATGCATTTGACATGGCATATTTGACATGGTTAATATACCTATCATTTCCACTCATTATTATTTTCATTTTTTACTTATGACTTATCCAGCTTCTTCTCTAAGATTAGTGCCAAAATCCTGAAACAGAAGTTCTCAGAGGCTGGCATCATAAATAATTGAAGGCTCCTTGAAGTTATCCACAACTTGAAATATCTGCCTCTAGGAAAAAATATTCTTCACTGTAGTGGATGGTAATTTTCCAGGGCTACCACTCAAGAGAGGCTGCCGCTTATGGAAGACACTCATGCCTGAGGTCTGTGTTTAATCTCTGACAGAGTCAATAGGTGCCAGGAGCTGCCCCCTTATTTGATTGGATTGTCCAGCAGGATGGGTTCCTTTCTCCATGACTCTCTCCCTGCCTAACCTCAGACCTCCTTGAGTCAGATCATGCCCCGGTTCCTGTCATTCGAAAGAAGATAGATGCACATGCACATAGCTTTACATGGACCCAAGTCCTGGGGTAAGACCAGGTATAATTCTGGCATCTTTAGCTCAGGCTTCTATTTTTAAGCAAATGTGGCTTCTGATTCAACTGTTGATTCAATGATTACACAACCAGTGTTTTTCTACAACATGCGTGACCAGAAGGAGAAATTATACTCCATTTATGTATGATGTGTCAAAATCCATTCTACTGTAGTGTATAACTAATTAGAACAAATTTAAAAAAATAAAAAATAGATAACTTTAATAATGTATTTTAATATATATCTCTTATTTACTTGGTATTATCCATAATTCAACCTTGATTTTCTGATATTGTGACTGTAGTCACTTTCAGTCACCAAGTGACAATCACTCTCTTCTTTCATAAAGGTCTGTGATACTATTAACTAGGTCCTAAAAAAATCACAGCCAAGAATCTTAAATTTTTGGTGGCAAGGGCTACGGACTCAATTCAGGTCAGGTTAACTCAAGACTGTTTGTATTTTTGAGATTAGTTCTGGACAATTCAGAACTGTCTCAATGTATACAGATGGCATTAAATAACAAGACATACACAATGTTCGACTACAGTTAGTAATTACCATACAAAATGACCAGGGGAATCTCTAAATAACATAGACATTATCATCTCCTAGATATGCCATTTTCTGTTTTGCACTAACTTCTTATTTGCATTTCTGTTAAAACCATTGTGCAAGCAGACTGTCCCATCCAATCAGACACGTCACTTTTCCCCATAAGTCCCTGACAGGAGCAAACTCCCCTCTGAGTTCATTACCACTTGTTTATTTATTTATTTTCACCTTTTAGTCTGATTAAGTGTTTATTAGCTTCATGAGGCTAAAGATTTTTCTTTCAGTGTCAATCATTCTGCAGCCCAGGGATGCATATACTGTACCTGACAAACCTCCCCTTCTTTCCAGAACCTTTAGTGTGCCTTTTCCTAGGGTGCCTCTGAAGGAAGGAAGCCCCTTCTCAATTCTACATGGACTTCAAACCAAGCATCCAAACACCTGTCACAGGTTCTACTTAGAACAAATAATCTTAGGCATAATTTATTAGAAGATTAGGAGAGATTCCTAAGGGAGATGCCTACTTAAGATCTTCTTTTGGCCATGAGGAGAAACTGTTGGTTAATCAACAAACAAACAAACAAAACTTAAAATAAACTTGAGGTGAACTGGCCATTTTGCAGAAGTTTTGAGCTAGCCAAGGAACCCAGGGGTCAATAAGGAGGTGGACACCAGTTGCTAAACCGGTTGATTTCTGAATCTCTCCGATGGAGTTAACCCCATAAAAGGAAACATTTCAAGAAAAATTATGGCTCTGAACATTAAACCAGAAAAGAGGGAAACAAAAGGAACTTTCTAGTCTAAATTAAATGATCCTGATGAGGAAAGAATAATAATGATAATAATAAACATGTAAAAGGGACTTTGGAAACGGAAGCTTAAACATGAATATAGATTAAATATGATATGGTATCCTAGACTGAATTCTGGAGTGGAAAAGACATTAGTGAGAAAACTAATGAAATCTCAGCAAAGTTTATAGTTTAGTTAGTAGTAATGTACCAGCGTTCATGTCTTAGTTTTAATAAATGTGTCATAGTAATACAAGATGTTCACATTAGGGGAAACTGGGCACGGGGTATATGACAGCTCTGAGTAGTATCAATTCAACTTCTCTGTACATCTAAAGTGATTGCAAGCTCAAAAGTTATTAAGGGAAGTGAGCAAAGAGGAGAGAGGAAGGACATTCCTAAGAAGGAACAGAGAGAGAGAGAGAGAGAGACCCTTAAGGTCAGGGTTAGGAGGCTCAGCCAAACAGGCCTTTTGCATTATGTTTATAACAAGAGGAGGAAAACAAACAAACAAATAGTGGATGGTGTGATCTGGGCAAACAACCCCAAATAAGCTGAGCTCACTTTGGGTGTGTATATAGGAGTGCGGGGGTAGAATGGGCAGTGTTTGAGGGATTGTTTGGCCAAGGTAGACAAGGAGACTGTAGAAGAGCAATTGGATGCTCTACATGATTGACAGCTCTCTGGCCAGGATGAACTTCCAGCTGAGTGAGATGATCTATGAGAAACAGTGAAAAAAAAATGAGAGAAAATCCAGGAGACTTGAGGGAAACAGAGATGATGCTTCTTTGGAAAAAATGAGAAGAATGCTGAGGTTGCAGATTGTATGTGCATTCTAGAAAAAACATTGATGGGGATAATCAGATAAGGGATCTGTGAATGCTTAGAGATCACAGGTGGCCAACATGGGATCACCCAAGAACAAGGGAGGCTGGAAAAACTGCAGCCCCTTTTTGGATAATGTTACTAAACTGTTAGAGCAGGAGAGTGACATGGGCATAGTATATTTGCATCACTTGAAGACGAAGCTTTTCATTTTTTTCTTGGTGGACACAGTGGACTTTTGAGAGCTGGATGATAATGCAGGTAATGAATTTAGCACCCAGAGATCTCAGATTTATCTGAAGAGAGCTGGCCTCCAGTGCTCAGCTTTCCGTTTTTTCAATCAGTGACTCAGAGGGAATCATTGTGTTGAGGTCGATTGTGTTTAGCTTCTTGCAACAGAAACCCAATAGCAATGATTTAGCCAAGCAAGGTCAATTTTCAAGAAAAATATTTATAGGACAATTAACAAGTCCAAAGAAAACAATCCAAGGCTGGCCAATGCTTTATGGTATTCTTAGTGATATTTAATAGTAAAAGGAATGAAATACAGTTATGCACCAAATATTTTGCTTAAGGATAGGCTGCATATATAATAGTGATTCCATAAGATCACATTGAATAGAGCTGAAAAAAATTCTTATCTAGTGAATGTAGCCATTGCAACAGCACAGCACTGGACATTCTTCACATGCTTGTGAGGATACTGGTGTAAGCAAACCTACTGTGGAACCAGTCACATAAAAGAATAGCACAGGGCTGGGGTTGTGGCTCAGAGGCAGAGCGCTCACCTACCATGCGTGAGGTACTGGATTTGATCCTCAGCACTATGTAAAAATAAAGATAAAAAAATAGCACAAATGATTATGTACAGTACATAATCCTTGATAATGGTAATCATTGACCACTGTACTGGTTTATATATTTACAATACTATACTTTTTATTGTTATTAAAATATTTCTTGTAAAACAGTCTGCTGTGTGATGCTGGCAACAGCCTCATCCATCTCACATTTATAGTCTCTTGAGTGCATCATTTTCTCTTGTGCTTGATTCCATCTCAGGTTGCTTTTGTCTTCATAGTCTTAGGAGGACAGACTCTATACCATGCAGTCCAGGTGTGTGCTTGGCTATGTCATCTAGGTTTTTGTAAATACAACCTGCGATGTTTGCACAATGAGGAGCTCCCCAATGATGACTTCTCAGAAAGTGTCCACATCATTAAGTGACTCATGACTATCAATCCCTGCTATAACACACAGGAACGTTAACTAAACTATTATGCTAAGGAAATGAGGCCAGACACTGAAGTCCACAAGTTGTAGGGTTGCATTTATATGAACTGTCCAAAATGAGCAAATCCAAAGACATAGAAAGTAGATGAGCTGTATCCAGGGGCTGGGGGTAAAAGACAGAGGAAGAATGGGAAGTTGATATGTGACTCCCAGTGGGTATAGGATTTCTCTTAGGAACAGATACAATGTTCTTGGCTTAGACAGTGGTGATGGTTGTGCAACTTTGTAACTATACCAGGAAACACTAATGCATACACTTAAAAAATAATGAATGAATGAATGAATGAATAAATAAATAAATAAATAAATAAATAAATAAATAAACAAATTTCAGTAAACTTCTCCATCCCTGCCTGTATGTTGCTGGTGGATGTGTTCCCTATCTTGATTGTGGTGATGGCCTGTTGTTTGCACACACTTCACACACTTACAAAAACTTACCACATAATACATTTTAAATATGTGAAGCTTATTCTATGTCAAATGTATCTCAATAAAATCCTTTGGAAAAAGAAAAAGGATTCAGGGCCTTGTCAGAGGATAGCAGGACTGACCATAAAGCATGGGGCTAAAGCTTGGTCTAAATGGCTTCTAAATGTACGACCAACATCGACAGGTCATGAATATACAGAATTAGAAGCACCCCAATAAAATAGATTCCATTTAGTTAGAGGTGTTTTTTGGGGGGTGGGGTGGGGGCAGTGCTGGCCATGTGACCCTGGCCCTTGAGCATGCTGGACAAGTGCTCTACCCCTGAGTTACAAACTCAGAGCCTGGTTTTTATTTGTTTGCTTGTTTTTCCAATATGTGCTACTTGGAAGTCCTAGATTCTGAGCTCTGCACCCCTTCATGTTCTCATCTCGTTGGAAGAAATTTAAGAATGTTTTAGTTAGTCAGGAGGAAACAATAATACATATTTGAGGTGATGGATATGTTAATCAGCTTGATTCAATCATTCCACATGATATAAATATATCAGAACATCACTTTGTAACCAAAAATACATACAATTATAATTTGTCAGTATTCAATAAAATTAACAACAAAAAGAAATGTGGGAACTCGAATCTTAAGAAAGAGGGCTTAGGTGACGGTTTTAGTTTTCATTTGTTTTTGTCTTTTAATTGACATGTTAAAACACAGATGGCCTGGGGATTTTTTTTTTTTTTAACCACACTGGGCAGTGGTTCTGAACAGAATGAACCAATTGCAGAAAGCACTCCTGCTGCTAGGTGCCCAGAGACTCTCATTTAAATGTCAATATTTGAAGATTCAGTTTCATCATGGTTCTGAAACCATGACAGCGAATATTCTGGTAGTAAAACTAACTTTCATCATTTACTAGGAGGAATCTTGTCTAGGGTCTGTATTCTCTAGTAGAACTTAGAAGATACAGACATGAACAATGTCACTCACTGCCCCTCTGGAGTTCTTCTCAACTGGGCCAATAGGATGTGCCATTGGATCCCTGCTGACACTTGTAGGACACACTCCATGCTTCAAAGATTAGGATAATGGATGAGAGAGACTTCTTGGCAATGTTGAGAGCAAAAATACCTCTGGGGTCTGAAAGATCTGTCTGTAAATTCCAGCTTCTCCTTGAGCAATTTGCTTAATGTGTCTCCCTCAGTTTTATCATCTGTGGAAATTAAAAATAATGGCTACTTCTCAGGCTATTGTTGGCAGAGAGTACAGTTGGCCTTCCATGTCCACAGGTTCTGCATGGAGGGCCAACATATTGTACACAGCTTTTTTTTTTTTTTAAAGAGAAAGAGAGAGAGAGAGAATGAGAGAGAGAATTTTAATATTTATTTTTTAGTTTTCGGCGGACACAACATCTTTGTTTGTATGTGGTGCTGAGGATGGAACCCAGTGCCGCACGCATGCCAGGCAAGCGCGCTACTGCTTGAGCCACATCCCTAGCCCTGTACATATCTTTTTCATACCATTATTCCTTTTAAAAATGCAATGTAACAGCATTTACAAAGTATTTACACTGTGTTAGGTATTATAAGGAATCTGGAGATGGTTTAAAGAATATGAGAGGATGTGTGTAGGTTATATGCAATTATTATACTATTTTTTTATATTTATTTTTTAGTTTTCGGTGGGCACAACATCTTTATTTTATGTGGTGCTGAGGATGGAACCCAGTGCCCCATGCATGCCAGGTGAGCGCGCTACTGCTTGAGCCACATCCCCAGCCTGGCAATTATAATACTATTTTATACACAGGTCTTGAGCACTCACAGAGTTCACTCTCTGTGGAAGTTCTGGAATCAGCCCCCCATGGCCACTGAGAGATCACTGAACGATAGTAGCAACAAGGCAAGAACATCTGAATTATTGATTACTTATTAGATGTACCAGTCAGAGACAAACCAAGAAAACAGAAGATGCTGCAAATGTTTACATGAGAGGTAATTTAATGAAGGGTGTTGGTTATGCAAACAATGGAGCATACATGAAGCCACACAGAGGCCGAGGGACCTAGGGGTAGGTATCAGGAGAAAGTCATTGCAAATCCTCAAATGCAGACACAAAACATGGGGCTGTGTGTTTAGAGCCCCCAAAGGAGCTGGATATGCCATGATGGGAAGTGGGTGCTGTGGTTAAATATGGTTTGAGTGTGTCCCCCATGGGTTCATGTGTTGGAAGCTGTTCTCAGTTTGGCGGTATTGAGTGGTGAGACCTTTAACAGGCGGGGCGTGATGGGAGGTAGTTAGGTTGTGAGACACCACCTTCAGCAAGGGTTACTGCAGTTCTTGTGGGACCTGTTAAGTCTCCTCTAGAGTGACTTGTTACAAAAGTGCAAACTTAGCCCCTGAACCTCTCTGGCTTCTTATCCTAAAAGTAACCTCTCTTTCTTGCCTACACATTCTACCGGGATGTGACCCCCCCCCGCCATGTTGGGAAGTAGTCAGAGACTCCTCACAAGAGCTAAGCAGACGCTGACACTATACTCTGGAATCTCTTGAACTGTGAGCTAAATAAATATCTTCCTGCCTTCTTCCTTCCCTCATCCAGTCAGTTCCTCCTTTGATAGCATTTGTCTATCCAGTCATATGACTCTGACACTTGGAAAGCACAGCCTCAGGGGTAAGACCAGCTATCCAGAGGACAAGAGGGGAAGGGTGAGCATGGATCTGAGGGCTCACCAACCAGTACCTGTGCACCATGCACCTTGCAACTTATTTAATAAGTCAAAGAGTGAGCACTGCGACTGGCATCTACAAGTGGCTTAGTTAAGACTTCCCTTTCTTCACTCATTCCCCTGCTCTGCCAATTTAACGTGAACATTGATTTCATTGTTTGTCACCTTAACAGGTCATGTCTCTCTATGCTGTAGGTCTATATCAACATGCACTCTCTGTCCAACTTCCTAGAAGACAGAAGTGTCCTCTGCCCTTTCCTGTGCTCTTCACTGGGCCAGACACATAGCCATGTTCTTGTCATTTGGCTCTGCCCTCTCTAGCCACTTACTCTTGGGCACCCCTGCCTACATCTGCCTCTGCTCTCTGCTCCGGGAAGATGGCCAGATGTTGCCAATGCTCCTCCAGCCTAAACCACGAGTGGAAGGCAGCAAGCCTGGTGGTTGACCATGAAGTCTTTCAAGCAGGTTGAAGTCCCCTTTAATCCTACAGAAAAATAGATGATTTGCTAAATGAGTTCTTGGTCTTCCCTTACCCATTGCAGATATGTTCCAAGACACTCAGTGAATGCCTGAAACTATGGGTGGTAACAAACCCTATTTATACTGCTTTTCTCCTAGACATAAAAGCCTATGATAAAGTTTAATTCATAATTAAGCACAGTAAGGAATTAACAATAAATGAAATAGAACAATTATAACAATATACTGTTATAACTATCGAAGTTATTGAATGTTCTCTCCCTCAAGATATCCTGTTGTGCTGTTCTCATCCTTCTGCTTGTGATGAGCTGAGCTGATTGCAATGCCTGCTTGATGAGATGAGGTGAGGTGAGTAACATAGGCCTTGTGATGCAGTGTGAGGCTGTTACATAAGGGTTACTTGAGCACAAGCACTGTGATACCAACAGCTGATCTGATAACCTCAATGGCTGCTAAGTGACTAATGTGTATCCAGTGTGGAAACTCTGGACAAAGTGTTGATTCACATCCTAGGAGGGATGGACAGGGATGACTAAGGATTTAATTATATATGTTCAATTCAAAACTTACAAATTGTTTATTTCTGGAATTTCCCACTTAATATCTTTGGATCATGGTTGACTAAAACCATAGGAAGCAAAACTGTGGATGGAAGTGGGTAGTGTAATATCTATCAAGAATGACTCCTTTACATAAGCCTATCAGTCTTTGCTGCCCTTTCTTAGCTCTTTCCACATGGGTGCTGGAGATTTCTCTTGTAACCTCAGTCTTGACCCTATCCTGATATAATTTGAGGGTGGAGAATGTTCAATATTATAGTCTCAGAGATCTGGAATGCAGTCTTGTTGCATCAAGTCCACAGCATCTGGCTCAGCGATGTGCCCTGTGGTCTTGTGTAGTCATTAGGTGTAGCTATACCTTCTTCCTGCTGGCAGTGAGTACAAAGAGGCAGACCTGATAGGACTTGATAATCCACTAGATGCTCTATCCTCCTGTTTTCTACTCTCCTTCTATTATCTTACAATTAGTTCTAATTTCAATTACTTGTGTTTTTATTGCTTGTATATAGTAATATAACCGACTTACTTTTGTATATTGGCATTGCATTCTGTGACTCAATCATCTCACCTATTAGTTCTGGTAGCTTTTGTGTAGATTATTTGGGACTTTTTATAGGGATATTCATGTCATCTAAAAAATAGAAAACATTTTTGTTTCTTCCTTTATTATTTGGATACCTTTTTTTTCTTGTCATATTTCACTGGCTAGGAAGTCTAGTACAATGTTGAATAAGAGTTGTAAGAGTATATACTCTCATCTTGTTCATGGGGAAAAGGCTTTCAGTTTTGGATTATTAAATATGAAGTCAGTTGCAGTGGGTTTCTGTTTGTTTTGTTTCATTTTCATTACTTTTTATCAGTCTGAGGAAATTACTTTTAATTCCTTGTTTGTTGAACAGTTTTTTTAATGAATGGTGGTTGGGCTTGTCAAATACTTTTTCTGTGTCAACTGAGATTCTCATAAGTCTCTTGATACAGAGAATGACATGGATTAATTTTTGAATGTTGAACCAACTCCACTTCAACTCCAAACCTCTTCTCCATTTGAAAGCAGGGGCAAACATTATTTATGTCCAAATGTTTTTAATTTTGTTTTTAATGAACATTGAAGATGATATGAAGTAGGTAAAGCACTTAGCACAGCATGACACATGGTAAGCCTTTAATAAATTATAATAGATATTATCATTTAATTACTTGCTCTTGCAAAAAGTATCCCACCCTCTACTTCTGCCCTAGGGCTGGGTTGTGTCACCTGTGGATGTGTCCGTTGTGTGAATCTGAGGCATACAGGACACACCTGCAGCCTACTGGCTCCTGAGTATTTCACAACAACCTGGAATTCCTGATGCTGTGTTTTCTTCCATGAGAATGGTCTTTCTGGCACTGAGAACTTTCCTGAATCATCCTTGAGGTGGCCCTGTTGGTACACTGGGATCTGGAAGGTCTGACTGGTCTTACAGGCTACCTCTGGATCTGGACTATTTTTCCCATCATCTGCCTCTTACTGTCTCTGTTGACTCCATGTGTCAATTAGGATGAATTTAATAGAAAATTCAGTACAAAGTCAATTCCTTAGCTCACACAAACAGAAATACAGAAGTAGAGAAGGCTTATGACTTCAAGGTTGGCAGATCTAGTGACATCACTAAGAACTGAGTTCTTTCACATCTCTTATCTATAGTCCTCAGTGTCAATCTAAGATACTAAGATTGCAAGATTGGTTTGTCCTCTCATGAGTATTGAACAGCATTTGGTGGCAATTCCAGCCACATGCTAACTTACATTCAGTGGGACAGTTTCTTTCCTCCAACTATAGAATAATAGTCCTCCCGTCAGTGTTCTTGGGATGACGTGGTTACTTTCTCAATTCTGACCAGTATTTATCCTTTTT
This sequence comes from Marmota monax, assembly GCF_021218885.2. Classification (NCBI taxonomy): domain Eukaryota; kingdom Metazoa; phylum Chordata; class Mammalia; order Rodentia; family Sciuridae; genus Marmota; species Marmota monax. The sequence continues at coordinate 4,658,435 of NW_026693024.1, read as the reverse complement.
TTTTTCTTATTCTTTTTTTTATTGGTTGTTCAAAACATTACAAAGCTCTTGACATATCATATTTCATACATTTGATTCAAGTGGGTTTTGAACTCCCAATTTTACCCCAAATACAGATTGCAGAATCACATCGGTTACACATCCACATTTTTACATAATGCCCTATTAGTAACTGTTGTATTCTGCTACCTTTCCTATCCTCTACTATCTCCCCTCCCCTCCCCTCCCATCTGACCAGTATTTATTACAATAGGATGTCATTCATGAATTAGCTTACATCTGGGTTCTTACACTCAAAACAGGAAAGAAAAAATGAGTTAATTATAATTACCTGTTGTTTTCAAATTCCTCCCATCCCTGAAACTAGAATCAATTCCCTAACTACACTGCTGTTGCCCTGTGAGGACAGAGGGGAGAGGACACAAGTGGCCAGCCACAAAGCCCACTGCCCCACCCCATGCTGCTGTTATGAATCCTGTACCAGTCACTACAAGAGTCCTAATGGATCTTTCATTCATAGACTTAACTAAAAAGACTATCTGGGTGGAAATTTTTATATCACCCAGAGAAGAAGGGGCAAATACTTCCTAATCAAGCTCATTTCTTCCTGCCATTTTTTCTTCACTGTCTTCTTTTTTTCTCCACCCTGAAATATGGCTCATATTTGAAGCAATTCTCTGAAATGGATCTTTCAGAAGTCACCATTGTGGTCTTAATTGCTCAGTTCAATACCATGATTTCTTCACCTGGTCCAGTGGTTCTTAAACTTGGCCCCACTTTGGTATTAACTGGGATGCTTTAGAAAGCCCAGATGGCCAAGCTGTACTGGAAAAGTTCAATTATTTAAAAATCTCTGGGAGTGAAGCCCAAGCATCATTACTCTTTAAACCTCTCCAGGTAATTTCCATGTCAGCTGAGGATGAGCCCCATTGAGTGGCCCAGAAATTCCACCTGTGACATCTATGGTGTCATTTCATCCTCATTTGCTCAGAACCGTCCTGACTTTAGGACTGAATGTCCTGCTCCTGGAAAACTCCATAGTCCTCATTAAACCCAGACAGCTGGTCACATAAGTAGCTCCTGTCTCTGTGGTCCTCCACTCCGGCTTCTCCAGATTGGGATCACTGAGAAGTTTTTAAAAACCTTCAAATATGCTGGGGAGTGATTTTGGCCAAATGATATTGTTCTGTTATGTGTATGTATGAATATGTAACAATAAATCCCATCAATACATATAACTATAATGCACCAATAAAAATTAGAAAAAAGAAAAAACTGCAAATAATCAAAAACTACCCCCAAGAAACTCATTCAGTTATCTAGACTGGGGTTCCTGCACCAGTTATTTTTCTAAGTTCCCTCCATGATTTTAATATACCTCCCAGGAAGATAGTCATTCATCCATATCGGTGATTCTCAAAGTGAGGGTGCCAGACCATCAGCATTGTCCTTACCTGAGGACTTGTTAGAAATGCACATTATTAGGTTTTACATGAGACCTACTGAATCGGAAACCCTGTAAGGTAGGTCTCAGCCATCTATTTCAAGTGCATTTAGGTGAGTGCAGTGAATCTTATGTCATCTTATTCTTTAGTTTTAAGGTTGTTGATTATTGTTGTTTTCTTTTGTTTTGCTGTTTTACATTATCAGCCTAACAAAATTTAAAAACATTACTGAGAACAAAGACCATTCTTATCCTGCCTATAGCTCCTAGTACAGGGACTGGCTCACATTAAGCCCTAATAAATGTATCTATTTAAGTGGTTTCCTCTTGGTATGGTCACATTTTATCAGAATGGAGTTCTGACCCTGCAGTTGCTCCTCTAAACAGACTGAGTAGTTTTCCAGCATGCAGGGCAATTCGTGCTAATGCCAGCTCTCTGCTAGCAGGTTAGCTGCCCATCATGCACCATGAAGGGAACTTTAGCAAAAAGAAAACCTACTTCAAGTTATTATATTATTGATGTTAAGTGCTCAGAGTTTTGAGAATAAGACTGACAATATTCCCTTTGCAGGTCCACCACTTGCTAGCTGATAATTACTTCAGCCCTCTGTCCATGAGTTTCTTGATATGAAAGAGAAAGAATAATACTTATCTTTTATAGTTGTAGGAAGAATAAAGTAATAATATAAAGCCTCATCTTTCAGCACCAGCTTATTTCTGAGCCTCTGGAGCACCTTCAAATACCAGCAAACTTTCCCTAGAGACTCAGTCCTCCTCAAAAGGAGTTCCAGGTCTCCGAGGACCTTCCTCTTTGCAGCTTGTGCACTGGTCAGCTTTCTGTTCTCCAGGGCCTCACTGCTCCACAGCCCTACCAACACTTTGTTTTGTCAGTCATTTTAATTTAAGCCAGACTAATGGGGTAAAGTCATATCCCATTGTGGTTTTAGTTCTTATTTCCTGGGTAGCTAGTTTTCTTGAGTGTATTTTCATTTTCATACTTGAAAGTAAATGAAAGAGAATACAAAAAGATAACGAAATGGAGACAGATCTCAACACATCAGTGATGTTTTATTAAGAAGTGCAGGGGTACATTTTCAAGAGGAAAATGAAGACTGGCCACAACAAGGGTCTGAGTTTTAGCAGGGCCAGGTCATGAGAAGAGTTGGTTAGATCTTTTTAGCGGGCTTACTTTGGACAGGCAGGGAACTTTTTCAGATAAGGCAAATTGGGAAAGGTCAGAGACCTCAGTTTTCTTTTTCCGCCGGAGGTTTGTAAATTTCCACCTCCTTCATTCCAACTCTAAAAGGAGAATAATGAGTTGGGGTGATATCTAGCTATTTCCTGCTAAAGAGGGGCAGAGTAGGGGATCCCTGACAGAGACTGGAAAGAGGATAAGGAGATGAGGGGTATTTTAGGCTCCTATACAGTACTTGCAGTGGCTTGAGTGGGGTGTAGAGGGAGAGAATTTCAGTGTCATCATGGGTGATTCCTTTTGTACAGGGCTCAGGAGAGTCACATTGTGAGTGAAGGAGAACGGCTTTTCATCTTCTTGGGAGGTGACCTGGGCTAGATGAGTCACCTTGTCCAGAGTTGCTTCTGAATAAAGTTAAGAAAGCAGGAAAGAAAGGTTACTACAAGAAGAAGTAAGTATTAGAGGGATTAAAAGAGGGAGAAGCCCAGGAAGTCCATCGTTTTAGATCTCCCAATGAGCCCCACCAGGAATCAGCTAGTTCTCATCTCCACTGTTCCAGTCCATCCTGTAGTTATTTAACCTTATCCCTTACCAGTCCTGATTGATTGACAGAGAAGCAATATGCTTCCCTGAGGAAGAGGCCGAGGTCACCTCTTTCAGGAGTAAGGAGATCTAGGCCCTGGGGGTTTTGCAGGATGACAGACCCCAGGAAGTTCAAATGGTTTTGTAAAGTCAGTACTGAATCGACAACCTGTTGGATATCTTCAATAACCTGTTCTGACAACTTTGTATGGTAGTGAGTATAGGTTTTTAATCCTGTTTCTCCTGTGCCAATCCTGGTGGATGGCTTTAGCCCTAGGAGTAAGGGTATAAACTGAAGGGCTCTCTTGTGTCTGGTTTGTACTGTTATCAGCATAGGCAAACTTTGGTTGTTAGGTAAAACATCAATTTGAGGAATGAGAAAGTCCAATTTTTGGTAGACAGGGGTAAATATGAGCCTCACAAAGGAAAAATACTTCAGAATTTGGGGGGGCAGGCACCAGAGCTGTGGGGCTGACACCAGTGTACCACTTAATTTCCTTTAAAAGAACTATTGTTTTTTAAATGCCCAGGTATGGCTGTACTTTGGTTAATCTGTTTTTTTCTAGGTGTTTAAGACCAAACTGGTCAAACTGTCCTTGTTCCTATCTATTGTTAGGAGTCAGCTAAGTTCCCTCACGGGGAGTCAGTCCTGGGAACTTGTGAGCAGTCTCTTAGTGTCTTTAGTGCCATCTGCCAGGATTGGTCAGGGTCTCAGTGACCATGTGGCTTCCTTTGTAAGCATTAGGGACATCTGTTCCAAGGACCTTCCTCTTTGCAGCCTGTGCACTGGTTATGAGGCCCAGAGTCACAGTGCCCTTAGAGATGTCCCCATGTTTCCTGGGTTCTAGTTGAACTCAGAAGCCAAGGATCAAATATTGGTTATTTTCTTTCTTGGCCCTTTTAATCCTAAATGTTAATGTCTAAGCTTTGATCTTAAACATCCAGCAAGCCAGTTTCACTATTCTTAAATTATAAGTACTGGATTTTACCTTTGATTTTTATATTTTACCCCTTATATTTAATTGGGGTCAGTGTTAGTACTGGAAGTGAGTTTGCATCTTGTCTGTCCTTTAGGTGATGGTCTGTTATCTCAACTTAATTGAAGCTATTATAAGATATACTTCTGTAAGGCACTAACAGATAATAGTTGATTTTTTTCTACAAGGAAAATACAAAATGAAATTAACCAGAGTAAAAAGTATCATGTTTATATAATAGCTATGAATTAAGAAACATAATTTATATAATCCAAAATCTTTACTTCAAACTTCCATTTGAACAGCACCAGCTTAGTAAAATGCTCTTCTAAATCTTATATTCTGAAGACTTGAATACTTGGAAGATATGATTACACAAAGGAAAATTCAGAATCTGTAGTGTAGTGTAATACTCTACAATAACAGTTATTGTTTAACTGGAGTAGTAAAACTCTAATTTCTTAATTAGAAATTATGTTGATAGACAAGAGCAGATTAATAATGTTTTAAGAAATCCCTTGTTAACTTCTTCCCTTAGAGGATTAAACTTTGTTTCTATCAGTACATTAATATTTGGCCTTAGAAAAAGGACTTAAATAACTTTAACTGGTTGTGCTCATTATATATAAGCAATTTAGTTACCACAAACTTTTTGAAATTTACCCTCCACACACCTTCTGCAACCTACTTAGACAGTCTACAACTTTTTATTTTACCACACAAAAGACTTTCTCTCCAGAAACATTTCCTTCTAATTTCATACTAAAACAAATTTCCATACATAGAACCTTCTAATATCTCTTTTCTAGCTATTGATCCCTTTTTAATTTCGCATCTGAAACAATCCTTATGAAATTTCTGAATGTTTTCCAGTTACTCTTCTTAAAAAGATGAAATATTTTATGGTATTTATAGTACTTTAATTAAAACACAACTAAAACTTTTTGGACTCTTTGTATATAGAATTCAACTGTTAGAACTTTTAACACTTAGTAACCTTGCTTTCATGAAGACCCAGAAACATAGCAATCTGAAACTCTTTTTTTCATTTACCAATTTATAAAAACACACTTAATGTTTAAATTGATTACCTTATGGAAGTTCAGAAATCAAGAGTACTTGATTTTATACTTAGCAGTTGATGTTTTAGCACTTTAACTTTGTGAATTAATCAGATGTCTCCTCTAACAAACACATTTATGATTAATCCCATTGATATTTAGTTTAAATCTAATTTACTCATTTTAACTGTAAAAAGATGTCAGACAATTGTAGTTGACAGTATTAGATATCTCTTCCCTGTTGAAGAAAAATCCTACAAACAATGGATATTACATTCTAGACATTTTTAGAAACCAACATTCTGTTAATTATCTGACCACCTAGAAAAACTTGTTAGTAATTTTAAAGACATCTTTACTTTCATCTGTTTACCTAATTTAAATTGAATTTTTAAAGTCATGTAAACTAAAAGGTATTTGGATCCATTTTTATTTTAAATTTTAAAATTTAAAATAAAATTTTAAATTATACAGACACAAGCAGATATGTAGACCCAACAATACAGTACACAGGTGTGCACACATATATAAGACAGGAAATAAAGATCTTGGAGCTTTATGTAGGTAGATCTCCAGAGGTTGGAGAAAATGTTATAGATGTTTATTAAAGGCACTTATTAGATTTAAACTATTAGAAATTAAAATACAGCCTCTCTGACTTTTACATTATGACTTAAATATAGGGCAGGCCTGTACAGTTGGAAATGCCAGGTGTAAAGTCTGATAGCAATGGTGGACACTGAAATCAAAAGTTGTGGAGGCCACTCGTCCTCACTGGCTATCATTTATCTCCAACATGTCTATGTCCTTCTTAGGATTTTGTAAAAAGGGATTTTCCAACGTATTTGAGAATTAACGCTTGAAAATTGACCTCTGAGCAAAGATAGAGTATAACAACCTCTATATTTAGATAAAATAAGACTTATCAGAAAAATATATTCATTTAGGTGCACAGGAGCAGATGTGAATTCACCATAAAGCCATGAGCTCAAAAATATAGGAAATAAACAAAACAAAAACAGGAGTTCTTTAAAAAAATGGAATGTCTGTAATTACCTTAGTGAAGAAAATCTTTGTCAGATCAGAGTGCACTTTGATCCCTTTTTAATTTCACATTCTGAAACAATCCTTATGAAATTTCTGAATGTTTTCCAGATTAGAGTCAGTCCAGATATTTAAAGAATGAGTGCTGGGGCTGGGGATGTGGCTCAAGCGGTAGCGCGCTCGCCTAGCATGCGTGTGGCCTGGGTTCGATCCTCAGCACCACATACAAACAAAGATGTTGGGTCTGCCAAAAACTAAAAACAAAAATAAATACTAAAGTTCTCTCTCTCTCTCTCTCTCTCTCTCTCTCTCTCTCTCTCTCTCTCTCTCTCTCCTCTCTCTCTCTCTTTAAAATAAAAAAAAAAAAAAAAGAATGAGTGCTGAAATTCTCAGGTCAAGATTCTCAAAGAAAAGAAGACTTCCGAATGAGATAATCCCATTATTCCCTTCCTGTGCTATTGCATTCAGGGAGGAACTTGTTAAGAAAGCAGGGTGGTACAGTGCAAGAGCAGATCTGTAAGATAACCAGACATTTAGGCTTGAATTTAAAAATGACACTTTTTTCCTCCCTCTTTGATCTCAACCTGGTTTGGGCAATCCCCTCTGCAAACCTTGTAAATCTTGTAAGATCTGCAAGATCTGTAAGCCTTGGAGAGACAGGGATCTGGCAGAAGCTAAGAAGTAAGGGAAGCTACTGTTTGGAGCAAAACCTCATGCATAGGCCATTTTCACCATTTTTCTTTTCCCCAGTTGATAATCAGGTCAGGCTTGGATGCAGAAAATTATTAGGCATCTCCTTTATGTCACATATGATTAGGTCATCCCCTACTATTACTTTTGAAGAGGAGGCTCTCCTCTGAACAAAAATTTAAAAAAAAAATGAAAGAGAACAGGACATAGGTGCACGTGCAGAGAAAACTGTCTCTGGCTAGGGGACATTCGAGTCTCTAGCAGTCATCAGTTTCTTCTTTTCCTTCCATGACCTGTGGCTGGGGCGTCACTCAGAATGAAGGATAACTAACTTGTGGATATCTAGTTGTGCCCTTAAAATTTCTTACCTGTTCCCTTCGTCCTTTTGGATCCTCATACTCATAGGACCATGATTTCACATTTGTGCTCCTCATTTGAAGTGGGAGGCAAGCCAGTTAGTGCACTGGGTGATGCCTTCCCTAGAGAAAATAATGTGGGTGCCTGAACGAGGACAGATGATGGATAGTTTTACTCTAATGAACTGAGACAGATTTCCTGGTCTTTTTCCTCTCAGATGAGGGGAGTATAGAATAAAATGTGTCTTACGAGAGTCCAGAGAAGGTAGTCTAATTTCAAAGCGAGGGGAGCTCTCTCTATCTTGAGAATTTCTCATACTGGGTCCCTGTTTAAGGGGCAGACAGTATGGACAGAATTGGGGTAGAAGCCTTTCTGAAGAGGGAGAGATTGCTTGGTTCACACTCTGGGTATTAATGGGTCACCTCTTTCACAAAGATCTCAGATCAGACTGAGATTTTATCTCAGGACTCATGATTCATTGGGTGAGGGTCCCTCTACCATTGGGCCAAGTTAATCAGAAACAGAGACAGATGATGGTCGATATTTGATACCCCTAAGGCTGTCGGGGTCTGACCAAGGACATGAGACCTTTGTGCAGCACTGAGGGTGACCCCAGCCAGTTGCCTTCAATTGTCTCAAGGTTTCCTCTGTCCCATACACCAAATTTCTCCCACAGAAAAGAAACTGAGGCAAGTCAGGACTGACATTCCCAACACCTGGGTGAAGGGGGATCCAACCCACCTTTTTGACTTTTGACTGACAGCAGGGTGACATCAGATATTCATGTCCCCACTGTCATGGCACCTCTAGGTCATCTTGGTCCATGCTGACCAGTTTTAATGGATTCCTAACCATGCATTGTTATAGGTTTTATGACTAGGAGAAACTATCCTTATCTCCCAAATTTTCAGGATTTGGTCACAAAAGTCTGTCCTTCAGGGTAACTTGATTTCCTCTTATCAACATTATTTTGGGCCTACATTTCTCCTGCAATGATGAGATAGTTTGCTAAGGAATGTGACATATCCTGCCCACAGAGGCCAGTCAGGGCTGCAGGTAAATTGCTTTTTGGAAAAGAAAGCATTTGGGGGTCAGTAAAGTGGGCTCATTTGATAGAATTATTATATATAACATTTAGCTTTTATAATGTCACAGATGTCCTCATGAGCTGTAGTTAAGATGTATAATGCCATTTGATTTTTGTAAAATAGCTTTTTGTTTTGGCATTACCTCTATGTTTAGTAGAGATCCCTTTATCTGTGTCAGGGTTTCTTGGTAAAGTCATTTAGGACTTTTATGTGCCACATTATGTCTTTGAGACCAATATGAGGGATAAATATTGGGGCTAGATAATCATACTAGCAAACACACAGAAACACAGATCAAGACCACCTGGGGCTGGGGATGTGGCTCAAGCGGTAGTGTGCTCGCCTGGCATGCATGTGGCCGGGTTCAATCCTCAGCACCACAAACAAACAAAGATGTTGTGTCTGCCAAGAACTAAAAAATAAATATTAAAAAAAATTCTCTCTCTCTCTCTGTCTCTCTCCCTTTCTCTCTCTTTAAAAAAAAAAAAAAGACCACCTATGTAGGAGGTTAGGAAGATTTGTAGGTCTCAAACTGACTCAGAAAAAAGCGTGTGACTCTAACAGTCTCTTTTGATAGTTATCAGGCACTTCTGTCTGTGGAACTTTCCTTCAGAGCCTGCAGCTTGACTTACTTTTGGTGGGGATTCATCTGTTATTTCAAGGGCAGTAAATAAAGAGAAGGGCTGGCAGTCAGGATCTAGGGGCTCATGGAGCAGGAAGTCAGCAAGAATTAATTGTGGAGCAGCGCCAGGTTGGCACAACGAAGGCCTTGAGCGAAGGTCAGAGAAAGCTTGGAGGTAAGGAAGTCCGGGCCATTTGCCATTTCATTGGAGGAAATTGTTTAAGTCTTGGAGGATTTTTGGATCAAAGGCCCCGAATTACAAATTCAGGCCATTGACTTAGAGTATCTAATTTATATTGTGGCCTGATATGATTACTCAGTCAAATAAGGTGTTTGATTTTGAGATCAGATTGGAAGTGGAGGATTTTAAAAATTTTTGATGAGACTACCTAAGGGGAAGTCCCGTGGAATGGACTGGTTAGTCCCCATGGAGAGGTTTGACTGGGGTGAACGTCAAGATCAAAGTGTCCCTTGATGCCTCCCAACACTGGGCGGAAGAGTTCCACCAGAGAATGAGAGGGCATCCCCTTCTGCAATCCCAATGGTGGAGAAGCCTTGGGGTCTGGACTAGCAGAAGGTCAGAAGGTCTGGGACAGGGTGCCTCTGTGAGACCCTGGAAGAGAGCTTACCTCTCTGAAGATTGAGGAGGTCCATGTTGCATGTGAGAACAAAATGGCAGAAAGTGTTCTCTGATCTGGAGGTGAGAATACGTAAGAGAAAGAAGGAACTGGAAAGGATAAGGTTGGAAGGAGGATGCCTCCAACAGCAACAAAGGAACCCATGCAAGTCCTCGCTCGGTCCAGGGCAGTAAGGCAGCAGCCATCCAGCCCAGGATTAAGGTTGATTTGGAGTCACGTACCAGCCACCATTTAGCTAAAGTGGACCTGGAGAGTGTGAAGGGCCACATGCTTTTAGGAGGAAAGAAGGAAAAAAATAGAAGGGAGAAGAAAAGAGAAAAGATGGTAAAGTTTCATTAGGACCAGGAAGGGTAGAGGGTCCCAAGCCCCTTCCCTGGTTTCAGCAAATAAATGAAAACAAATGAAATAGAATACAAAAAAAAAAAAAAAAAACAGAGACAGATCTCAACAATTCATGATGCTTTATTAAGAAGCAGAAGGATACATTTTCAACAGGAACATGGCAACTGGCTACAACAGGGTTTAGCAGGGTTACATCCTGGGAGGAGTTTGTCCTCCCAATACTTTTGGTGGGCTTCCTTTGGGCCAGCAGGGGACTTTTGGCAGATAAGGGAAATTGAGAAACTTTGAAGTCCTCAGTGTTCCCCCCCCCCGCAAGGGGTTGTAATTTTCTATCTCCTTCAATACTGGCTATTAGCCTGTCTCCTCTTATAAAGTGTTCTTAGAGTCTTTTGCCCATTTAAAGTAATTGAGTCATTTTCTTACTGAGTTGCAAGAATTCTTTACATTTTTTGGTCACAAGATCATCCTCAGATATATGTATTTTGGAAGTTTTGCCCTATTCCGTGGCTTGACTTCTCATTTTCTAAATGGAGTATTTTAAAGAACACAAAATTTTAGTAAAGTCTATTTTATCAATTTTCCCCTAAGACAATTTTTTTTGTGTGCTTTATATTTGTTTTCTATCACTGTGACATAATGCCTCACATAATCGATGTATAAAGAGGAAAGGTTTATTTTTGCTTAGGGTTTCAGAGGTTCAGGTCCATAGTCACTTAGATTTTGGGCCTTATGGTGGAAGGAACATGTAGCGGAGCAGAGGTGTTCTCCTTAAGATACCTTTATCAAATATTAGTTGACTGTAGAAATATGAGTCTCTCTCAGGGTCCTTTCTATTCCAAGGGCATATGGGTCAATTCTTATGCCAATACCATGCTGCATTGGTTCTTGTAATTTTATAGCAAGTCTCAAGATTAGGAAGTATGAGGCCTTGAACTTTGTTTATATTTTTCAAAATTGTCATGGTTATTCCTGGTCCTTTGTATTGTCGTATAAATTTTAGAATTTGCTCATCATTTTATAGAGGGAAAAAGCCAACTGGGATTGTGTTCATCTGTGTTCAGTGTTGAGAGCCACAGCCTGAGGGGCCCCAGCAAACTTCCAGCTGCCAGCAAACTTCCAGCTGCCGGCTGATGATTGGCTCACAGCAGCCCCAGCAACATCTAGCTGATTGGCTCCTCGGCCCCAGCAACATCTAGCTGATTGGCTCCTCTGCGGTGATGCTCATTGGACTGTTTCCCTGCCCTTTCAGACCACGGAGCTGCTCATTGGGGGACTTTTTTGGCTCCGCCCACATGACCCAGCCAATCGGCCTCAAGAGCAGGAGGATTGTGGGAGGTGGAGAGAAGCTTGGGGGGAGAGAGAGGCTTGTGGAAAGCCGGTGGTGGCAGTTGAGGCTCTGAGGGTTTTTCCTGAGAGGCTATTTTGTTTGGCGTGTGTGGTTCTAAAAATAAAGTTAGTTTCTTTTGACAAGTGGCTCCTGATTGTGCCCAGCCAGACTGCGGCATTTGGTGGCTCGCACGGGGAGCGACTGAGGGTAAGTGAAACTGCTCGCCCCTGAGGGCAGGGCGAGAGGATGGGTAGCCATTTTAAGATTCCTCTTTTATTTTGCTTCACTTTTGTTTTAAGTTGCCTGTCCCTGGAGATGAGTGAGACGGAAGAAAAACCGCTCACATCTGAGGAAAAACTATCTACATCTGAGGAACAGATAGGGAGAAAGGACGGATGCCCATGTCAGGAGGATAGAAAGGCTATAATGACTTTTTGTTGTTCCCTTTTTATTTCATTCTGTCTCGGTTTTGTTTGGCGTGTTCCCCATAGAAGTGCAATGGTATTAGATTGGAAGGATCCTGAAGGATGTGAAGGAACTATACAGCCATATGTATTGGATCATCTTCCCGTAAATTTATGGGGACGAGATGTCCTAGATCAATTAGGTTTGACATTAACAAATAACATCAACCAAAATGCACCCACTATTATGACTAGACAAGGTTTTAGGAAAGGAAAAAGATTAGAAAAACAAGAACAAGGTATAGCAGCACCAATACAAATAGATCAAGGAACAGACAGACATGGGTTGGATTTTCAGAAAGGGCCACTGAGACAATAAAAATTACTTGGAAATCAGAAAGACCAGTATGGGTTCCTCAGTGGCCCCTGACTAAAGAAAAGATACAAGCAGCCCATGACCTGGTCAAACAACAATTAGCAGAAGGACATATACAACCTTCTGTATCTCCCCATAATACTCCCATTTTTGTCATCAAAAAGAAATCTGGTAAATGGAGATTATTGCAAGATTTAAGAGCCATTAATAATGAGATGGTTATTATGGGACCTGCTCAATCAGGGATTCCTCAGTTGTCTGCTTTGCCAAAAACCTGGTATGTTTTAGTTATAGATATTAAAGATTGTTTTTTTTCAATTCCAATTCATCCTGAGGATAGTCCACGTTTTGCATTTACTATCCCTGCACTGAATCATGAAGGTCCTGATCAGAGATATGAATGGAAAGTACTCCCTCAAGGGATGGCTAACAGCCCAACTATGTGTCAAATTTATGTTAACAAAGTAATCCAGCCACTTAGAAATCAAAATCCTGAACTACAAATATTTCACTATATGGATGATGTATTATTAGCACACAAAGATAAAAACACATTGCTAGAATGTTATGCCACACTTACAAACTTATTAAAAAATTATAATCTAGAGATAGCAATAGATAAAGTACAATTAAATTTTCCAATTAATTATTTAGGAGTTATATTATCCTCAACCATGGTCCGTCCACCAAAAATTCAAATACGAGTAGATCAACTCAAATCACTTAATGACTTTCAAAAGTTATTAGGAGACATAAATTGGATAAGGCCTTATTTAGGTATACCAACAGGAGAGTTGGGACCTTTATTTGATATCCTAAAAGGTCCATCAGATCCAAATTCACCCCGAATGTTAACGCCTGAAGCAAGAAAGGCATTAAAAATCATTGAAACATATATGGAAAATATGCATTTGGATAGAATTGATATAAGTTTGCCTTTATTATTTATTGTACTACCAACAAAAAATATTCCTACAGGAGTATTTTGGCAAGAAGGTCCATTATTATGGATACATTTATCTTATTCTCCTAACACTATTCTTACTAGGTATCCTGAGGCTGTAGGACAATTAATACTCAAAGGAATAAAAGCAGCAAAGGGAGTGTTTGGAATTTCTCCCAATAAAATTATTACTCCATATACTATGAATCAAATTGATGAGTTAGCTAATGAGTTAAATACTTGGGCAATAATCATGTGCAAATCTAATGTTTCATTTGATAACCACTTACCATCTAATCCTTTATTGTCTTTTTGGTCATTGCATCCTGTAATTTTTCCAAAAATGACAAGAAAAACACCTATCATGAATGCTCAAAATATATTCACTGATGGGTCAAATAATGGTACAGCAGCAGTAGTTACCCCTGATCAAACTTTTACATTTTTAGTACCCAAAAAATCAGCTCAAAAGGTAGAGCTTAATGCAGTTTTACAAGCTTTTGTGATGTTTAAAGATTCTGTATTTAATTTATTTTCTGATAGTCAGTATGTAGTTAATGCTATAGTATCTCTTGAAGATGCTGGTAGGATTTCCCCTTCTTCTACTGTTTTCTCTTTGCTTTCCACTATACAAAGTCTAATCTGGGACAGAAAAGATCCATTCTTTATAGGACATATCAGGGCACATACAGGATTGCCTGGAGCCCTTAGTTTGGGCAATGATTTAGCAGATAAAACTACACATGACATACATATTTTCTCTACACTAGAAGAAGCTATAAATTTTCATAAAAAGTTCCATGTCAATGCTAATACTTTACAAAAGCGTTTTAAAATAACTAAGGAACAAGCTAGACAAATAATAAAACAATGTCAAAATTGTGTGACCTTTTTACCACAAGTTAATCTTGGAGTCAATCCTAGAGGATTGATACCTAACCATATTTGGCAGATGGACGTCACACACTTGCCAGAATTTGGAAAATTAAAATATTTGCATGTTACAGTTGATACTTCTTCTGGATTTTTGATGGGCTCCCTTCATGCCGGAGAAAAAACTAAAGATGTTATAGCTCATTGCTTACAAAATTTTGCCACTGTGGGTGTTCCAAAACAGTTAAAAACAGATAATGCCCCTGGTTATACTTCTACCTCTTTTAAACAATTTTGCTCAACATTTGGCATTACTCATATAACAGGAATCCCATACAATCCACAGGGACAAGGCATAGTTGAAAGAGCTCATCAAACTATTAAAATGTACTTATTAAAGCAAAAAGAAGGAATTGGGAAGGGGTATATATTCCCCAAAGATAAACTTAAAATAACCCTTTTTACTCTAAACTTTTTAAATTTGGATTCATCAGGACTTAGTGCTGCGGAAAGGCATATGTGTCCAAAAAATGTACATAAGCCCAAGGTACTTTGGAAGGATATTCTAACAGGACAATGGAAAGGTCCTGACCCAGTAATTGTCTGGAGTCGGGGGTCTGTTTGTGTGTTTCCACAGGGAGAACAGCAGCCGATTTGGATTCCAGAGAGATTAACCAAAGTCCTGACCCAGTGATTGTCTGGAGTCGGGGGTCTGTTTATGTGTTTCCACAGGGAGAACAGCAGCCAATTTGGATTCCAGAAAGATTAACTAAAGCGATTTCTACAGACCAAAAAGAAGATGATTTGGCTCAAATCCATAACAACTGATATCCAAAACTCCAGTTTGGCTGTTCTTACATCTGCAACAGAACCAGGATGCTTTTTTCAATATCTATTTTATTATTGCCCTTTGCCATATCATGAAGTTCTATTTTGTTTTTTGAGCTCATACAGACCTAGGTTAATGTTTTGCTGATCAGTTCTATTTTTTGACTATAGAGTTTTTAAGCATTGCAATGGAGATTTCACCTGTAAAAAGTTATAAGGCCTTTACTATAATGTTATGTGTTGTATGTATTATATTATGTGTGCACACTTGTGTTTTGTGTTATATGTTTGAATGTACGTATGTCCATATATCATATATGATGAGCGCTCATGATAAAATGGATCCAAATATTTTTTTTTCACGTGATTTATATGGTTTAATTTAAATTGGGTAAACAACTGTTGAGGATTGTTTTAATATGTAAACAAAAAAGAAGGTTAACAGATCTGTTTGTTTACTTTCACCTTTCCTTTTCATTATATTTAATAATTCTCTTAAAGATAATGTAAATTGTTAAGAAAATTGTTTTCTTTTAGTGCCTTCTGTAATGTTACATAATTTTTTCTTTAGCCATTATTGCCAGAATTCCTATCTTCATCCCAGTGCCGGTGAAGACAATGTAAATTGTTAAGAAAATTGTTTTCTTTTAGTGCCTTCTGGAATGTTACATAATTTTTTCTTTAGCCATTATTGCCAGAATTCCTATCTTCATCCCAGTGCTGGTGAAGTCAAAGATAAAACCAATCTACAGCTTCTACAATAGCCATCACTGAACTGCTTGCAGAACTTGCCTGGACACATTGTGAGCTCACCTGTATGCATTGTGAACTATCTGTTGGTGCAGCGACTTATGGTAGTGTTGGGGTATTTTTGCTGATGATGTCACCGGTGGTACAATTTTTCAAAGGAGCCCTCAATTGGCTTAATGTCATGGCATTTTGCATCCTCCTCTACTAGTGATGGTCTAAAATTTGGGGGCCAACAGAGGTGAGGCAAAGAACCTCACCCCCCCACAGGTGCAAAGGCCTATCCACAAGTATGGCTGTATGCTGGACCGGTAGTCAGTGACGGGTATGATCCAATTGCAGTGGTACCAACCTAAGACAGGAGGCTGACGCCTAGAGGTCAGTTCATCCGATGACGGGTAAGGACCATATGTTGAATTGGACTGCCTAACAGGCACGGTCCCTAAGCCACATGCTTGTTGTTTAAACAGAGAGGGGGAGATGTTGAGAGCCACAGCCTGAGGGGCCCCAGCAAACTTCCAGCTGCCAGCAAACTTCCAGCTGCCGGCTGATGATTGGCTCACAGCAGCCCCAGCAACATCTAGCTGATTGGCTCCTCGGCCCCAGCAACATCTAGCTGATTGGCTCCTCTGCGGTGATGCTCATTGGACTGTTTCCCTGCCCTTTCAGACCACGGAGCTGCTCATTGGGGGACTTTTTTGGCTCCGCCCACATGACCCAGCCAATCGGCCTCAAGAGCAGGAGGATTGTGGGAGGTGGAGAGAAGCTTGGGGGGAGAGAGAGGCTTGTGGAAAGCCGGTGGTGGCAGTTGAGGCTCTGAGGGTTTTTCCTGAGAGGCTATTTTGTTTGGCGTGTGTGGTTCTAAAAATAAAGTTAGTTTCTTTTGACAAGTGGCTCCTGATTGTGCCCAGCCAGACTGCGGCAAGTCAGAGTGAGGGAAAACAGGCCGTCCATAAATAGGATATTCACATTTCTATTTATTTAGAAATGTTTGTCATTTTCTACTTACAGGACAGGCACATATTTTGTCAAATTTATCCATATTTCATGATTTTTTTATTCTATATTGAATTGTATTTGGGGGAGTGGGGGACTAGGGATTGAACTCAGGGGCATTCAACCTCCGAACCATATCCACAGCCCTATTTTGTATTTTATTTAGGAGACAGGGTCTCACTGAGTTAGTTAGCACCTCGCTCTTGGTGAGGCTGGCTTTGAACTCTCCATCCTTCCACCTCAGCCTCCCAAGCTGCTGGGATTACAGGCATGTGCCACCACAATCAGCTTCAATTGTATTCTTAGGTTGCTTTTTTCAATATCTATTGCTAGAACATAGAAACACAATTACTGTTTTTTAAAAAATATTTATTTTTTAGTTGTGATTGGACACAATACCTTTTTTCATTTATTTTTTATGTGGTGCTGAGGATCAAACTCAGGGCCTCACATGTGTTAGGGGAGCACTCTACTGCTGAGCCACAATCCCATCCCTAAAATGAGTTTTTTATATGATTTTTTATTTGTTCTGTTTAGCTACACATTACAGTAGGGTCAATTTGGACATATTTATACAAACATGGAGTATATCTTATTCTAATTAGGATCCCAGTCTTGTGGATGTACATGATGTGGAGATTCACTATGGTGTATTCAAATATGTACAGAGAAAAGTTATATGTGATTCATTTCATTGTCTTTCCTATTCCGATCTCCCCTCCCTTCCCTTTATTCTCCTTTGTCTAATCCACTGAACATCTATTCTTCCCCTCCCCCACCCTTGTTACATGTTAGCATTTACATATCAGAGAAAACATTTGACCTTTTGTATATTGAGCTAGATACGATTATGTCATTCAAAAAAATGACAGCTCTATTTCTTCTTTCTCTGCACACCTTTTCTTTTTCTTCTCTTATTGCATTGCTAGAAGTTTTCATGCAATATTGAACGGAAGTAAGAGTGGGCATTTTTACTTGTTCAATATTTTACCGTTAAGCATAAGGCAAACTGTAGGTTTTGCAAAGATGTTGTTTATTAAATTGTGAGAGTGCCCCTCTATTCCTTGTTGTCTGGAAATCATTTGCTTTATGGATCATGAACAGGTATAAATTTTGCCATGTGTTGGAGTAATGATATATTTTTTTCCCATTTATCTTGTTAAAGTAGCCAACCACATAGATTGGTTCTCAAATGTTGCAATAACTTTTTATTCCAAATAAATGATCATGGTGCATGACCTTAAACATTGCCAGATTCAACATGTGCTAGGATTTTACTGTGGGCTTTTGCATCTAATGGTTTACAGTTCTCTTTTCTTGTAAGGTCTTTGTGTTTGCCTTCAGGAGTCTTTCAGATTCATAAATTACAATGAAATTAATTCCTTTCTGCTATTTTTAGAAGATATAGTTTCAGATGGGTATCAGTTATTCCTTAAAATTGGTATGACTTAGCCAGGAAACTGTCTCAGGTTAGAGTCTTCTCTGAGGGATGGTTTTAATAACAAATTAAATTTCTTAGATATAGAATATTCATATATATTATTTCTTTTTGATATAATTTTCATAAGTTGTATTTTTCAAGAAGGTTTCATTTTATCTAAGATATGTAATTGTTGATATAAAGGTATTCATGATATTGAATTATTTTCATTGTAACATCTATGGGATCTCTAGCATTAGTCAGTTTTTTTATTTCCTCTACTGATCATTTGTGTTTCCTTTCTCTGTTAGTATTTCTAGGGCCTTGTCAAGACCATAGATCTTTTCAAAGAACCATTTTTAGTTTTTTAAGTTTTCTATATTTCTTGTTTTCTATTTCACTGGTTTCTTCTAACTCTTTCGCTTCATTTTAATTTGTTTAACTTGGTTTTTTTTGTGTGTTGATGTTCTAACTTCTTTATGTGGAAACTCAGATCATGATTTTGAACTTTTTTCTTTTCTAATACAAACTTTTAAAGCTATAAAATTCTTTCTCCACGTTGTTGGCTACATTCCAGAAACTTTGATGCCATGTGTTTTCACTATCATACAATTAGAAGTCACAGTCACGCTTCCTCTTATCCACAGGGATACATCCAAGACCCTAGTGGATGCCTAAAACTGTAGATTGTACTGAATCCTATACATACAAATATACGTAGTTTTTCTATACATATATACTCATGGTAAAGTTTAATTTATAAGCTAGGCAAGTAAGAAATTAATAACAATAACTAATAGTAAAATAGACCAATGAGGGCAGAATAGTGGAATAAAAGTTACATGAATGTGGTCCTTCTTTCTCTTCCATCTTATTGTGCTGTATTTACCCTTCTTTTCATGATGTGTGAAGCTACAATGCCTATGTGACAGGATGAATGGGGACAAATGACCAAGGCATTGTGATGTAGTGTTGGGCTACTATGTAAGGGTTACTTGAACACAAGCACTGTTGTCCCGTGACGGTGGATAACCAAGATGCTACTAAGTGACTAACGGGCAGGTTGCGTACGCATTGTGGACACACTGGACAAAGTAGTATGATGACCTCACACTACTCAGAGCAGCATGCAGTTTGAAACTTACTCATTGCTTCTGGAATTTTCCCATTTAATATCTGGATTTCAATTGACTGTTAGATAACTGAAACCGTGAAAAGTGAAACTGTGGATATGGGGGAATTACTGGATTTTCTAGTTTCATTCCTGATTTCTTTTGTAATTGATGAGTTGTTTAGATGTGTTTTTTAATTTCCAAATACTTGGAAATATAATGTAGGTATTTTATTATTGTTGATTTTTAATTTAATTCTGTGGTAGAGACCATGTTTTGTACAATTTTAAGCTTTCAGCAGTTTTTTACAGATGTGATAGTCCAGCAAGCGGTCCAAGAGAACATTCCACATACCCTTGAAGGAAGAGAACATGCATATTCTGGGTGGTGTTCTGTACATATTCGTTATTTTGGTGAATAATGTTTTAAAACTTTTTTATTTCTTTAACATTTACTTTTAAAAAGTCTGTTTTATTAGTTTCTGGAAAAGTGAGCCCCAATTTCACAGCACAACCGTGGACTTTGACATTTCTCCCTTAACTTCTGTCGATTTTCACTTCTGTTTTTTAGCACTGGGTTACTTAAGGCAGTTATGTATCCTGATGAAATACTTTTCCTTTTTTTCCCTCCCCATTAGGACCTGGTTCTCATGAGGCCAGGACTTGGTATGTTCTGTAAGGAACACTGTAGAGAGAAAGTCTCTCCTCCAAGTTGCTTCTATGCAGTTACTCCTATTCTCTGCATTTCCCTGGGGTGAGTAATGGTTGTAAATACCAGGCAATGGTCATGCAAAGGGTATAAATGGCATTTATTTATAGCCTAGCAAAGACGCTGACCTCCTCTGATTAGCCTCTGCCCCCTTTGTGTGCCTATATAGATCTATGTAAACATCATTGTAGATATTATTACTAGGGCTTCCATCCACATGACTACCCAGAGTAAGACACTCCTAGATATGCCCAGATCTCTTCTCAGGTTCCCTAGGCATAAATACTAGGGCACTACTTTAGTGATCTGAACTTCTAGCCAACTCCCTGGCATTATGTAAATCAATACAAAAGCATTTAACAGTCTAAAGTTGATGAAGGGCAAATGGAATGTGAATTATGAACCAGAGATCCTTTAACATCTCAGAAACTCATCCCTTACCAGAGGCTGATACACTTTTCAGGGTCACTGGGGACTGCAGGGTGGCAGGTGTGCTCTCTGTGGGGTAGGCTGAGGTTGGACAAGGCTCAGCCCCCTCTAGTTCCAGAGTCCTGGGCCCTAGG
The DNA here is from genome assembly GCF_021218885.2 of Marmota monax. Classification (NCBI taxonomy): domain Eukaryota; kingdom Metazoa; phylum Chordata; class Mammalia; order Rodentia; family Sciuridae; genus Marmota; species Marmota monax. The sequence goes on along the minus strand of NW_026693024.1, from coordinate 4,638,101 downwards.
TCTTGGTGGTTTTCCCCAGGAAAGCATAGGGCAATGAGAACACGTGGGAGCTTATCTGAAAATGAAAAGCTTCTTTGAATTTTGGAGTTGGCTAAGACCATTTGTGGTGGCTGGTACAGGGTGACAGTTGGTTCTGAAGCTGTCTCCCTGAGCCCTGGTGTGTAGGCTGGTTTGCGGCAGAGCAGAAAACACAGCCAGGCTATGATCTGACTAAGAATTACTCTCAGGACATAGCAGAAACCACCTCCCTCTTATTTAAAAAAAAAATCAGAAATATGATAAGTTTCAGGAGGAAGGGTCATGCAAGAAAGGGATGGCTTTAAGTGCTGAGTTTCAAAAATCTTTGACTATGACAAAAACAATTAAAGAATATTTTTAATAGTCACTTTTTTTTTGTTTTTAAGAGAAGAGGATTGCCCAGTGACAGTGATCCAGCATCATCCCCAAGCACTGCATTCTCAGTCCTCCCTGATAGCCTGGTCCAAGCCTTCCTGCCTTGTTTGCTCTTTGGCTAATAATGGGGCAGTGCTGACAGCTTCTCTATAGGATTAAGAACACTTGTTAGGATGACAGGGCGAGGTTTAGGATTGGGGCCAGCAAGGCAGGGAAGGGTCTGTAGCAAATTCTTTTAAAGATTAAAACCAAGTCTCCCTCCTACTGTAATCCTCACAGTGTTTTGGTAGCAGTGAGGAAGAGAGGATTCCAGAGAGAAATTGCTTTCGAAAGAGTTGAAACTGGGTCATAGCTTTATTAGTGAGAAGGTCAAGTACATGGAAGAAACCAGAAGGTCTTGCAAAACAAGCCTGGCACCTGTGAGATCCCACGCACCATGCACCATGCACTGGAGGGCTTGGAGACACAGTTTGCATAGAAGCCTACCAAAGCCAGGTAGAACTTGCTAGCTGGACTTCATTTCCTCTTCATTCAGAGTGAGGTGAACAAAGTTGCGTTAGAAATGTTCTGTGTTCCTTGATCTAAGAACAAAGAGTTCTGTTTACTTTCACCCTAAACAAAGAGCCTCCTCTTTCTTGCTGAGTTGGAAAGAGTCACCCCTGAGTTGCTAAATATCACATACATCTCATGGGTTGACAGAGAGTCCGGGACGTGAAGCTCCTCACCAACTCCTTGCAACCAAGACTCAAAAAAAAAAAAAAGCTGTTTTCACAAGTATATAATGTCTTCTCTGTTCACTGAGTGAATATAATAAAGTTTCTTTTAATAATTTGCTGAGAACATATAAAGGGCTAAATATACTTTATAATAATTACTTGAATGAGCCCTTACAGTTGTCCTCTACAGTGGTATGAGGAAAATTAAATTCCCCCTAGAAAGAGAGTTGTGTTTATTTAGCAATTATAGCTTGAAGAATATCTGGGTTAGAAGGCAGAGCCCTGAACTCCCCAGAACTGGGAGGGGACAGGGGCAGAACTTTTCTGTAGGAAATGGGGGAAGAAGGGCAAATGAAAGAGAATACATGAAAGCACAGAAGGCCCCTTCCCATAACCCGGAAACTTTCAGAAATTCTACCTAAATCTTAAAACACTTCATGTGTATAGATTCCTGCTTTTCCTTTTGTTTCAAAATTGTGACAACCAAGTGCTGTAATCAGTCTTGTTATTTTATTTATTTATTTATTTATTTATTTATTTATTTATTTATGGTACAGGTGATTGAACCCAGTGGCACTTTACCACTGAGGTATATCTCCAGTGTTTTTTTTGGGGGGGGTGTGGGGGGCGGTATCGAGAACTGAACTCAGGGGCACTCGACCACTGAGCCACATCCCCAGCGCTATTTTGTATTTTATTTAATGACAGGGTCTCAGTTGCTTAGTGTTCACTTTTGCTGAGGCTGGATTTGAACTCACCATCCTCCCACCCGGGGCCTCTTGAGTTGCTGGGATTACAGGTGCGTGCCACTGTGCCCAGCATCTCCAGTGATTTTTATGTTTTTTGGGTTTTTTTGGGTTTTTTTTTGAGACAGGATTTCCTTACTTGCTGAGGTTCTCCCTAAGTTGCTGAGGCTGGCCTTGAACTTAGAATCCTCCTGCCTCAGCCTCCCAAGCTTCTGAGATTCTAGGCATGCACTGCTGCACCCAGCAGTTTTATGATAGGAACAAAGAAGACAGCTGAGCATGTAGGAATGTGGCAAATGAGGGAACTCAAGGAGGTAAGATATAGGGCTTCACAGAAAGAATTAGAAAGCCTTTAGACATAGGGTTTGGAAGGTGTGTTTGGGCCAAATTTACCCAGTTCTCTGAGGGGGCACAGAGTCTTCACAAAGACTCTGGGAACATGTCCAGCTGCTTGCTGTGCTGGGTCATCTGCACCTTTGAACATCACTTTTGTGTTTGGACCTCCCTCACCCTGGGTGTCCACCTACTCCAAAGTTAGACAGCAGAACACACTTCCTTGGATTCCTCCCTTCCTCCCATGCATGCAGGTACTGGCACCAGGCCTGGGCGCAGTGGATCTGAAACACCTCCATTTCATTTAGATGTCAATGACATGAAGAAGGAAGTGCCATCCACAATCAGTCCTGGAGAGGGTAGCCAGAGGTTTGCAGGTTCCAGTGGTGAGACAGTCTGGCAGTGCCATTTGGGAAAGGTGCTCTCTGCCTCCAAACCTGAATCTTTTATGCACACCTAGGACGATTCCAAGAAGCAGCTGATATCCTTTAATAAGGTTCTTTTCTGCCTCCACCAGTACAATTAGGTATTATCAGTAGTGACTAAGAACCCTCTCTCACGCACTGTCCACATTTTACAGATGGAGAAAACAGCTGGGACAGTTTCAAAGCAAGGCCCCACGCGTCCTCTTTGCAAAGCTGAAATTGAAGAAAAACGTATCTGACTCCACAGCTCAGCTCTCTCCACTGTGACAGTAGTGAGGACAAACAGAAAAAGGCAGGTTGAGCTTTTCTGCAAAAAGTTAAGAAGTGAACCCATTGGCCTTTGTCCAGATGCCACCGGCAGCATAAATCCTATGTGGCAAGGCTCCCTCACCTCTGGGGGCACTGTGTCATCTCAGTGGCTCCTCACACAACTTGAATGCCACAGCGAGTACCGAAGGGGAGAGTTGAATAGCTACTGGCAGGCTCTTCTGAGGGAGAATCCACTGCAGGTGAAGTCTGAGTCCGGCTGGCTCCCCCAGTTGAGACCATTAGATAAATCTAATGATTTATCTTTAACTTTTAATTATGGAACATTTCAGGCACATAAAAAGCAAAGAGAATAGAACAATAAACCTCCATGAATTCATTACTCAGCCTCAACGATGATCCACTAATGGCCAACCTCTTTTTAATCTGTGTCCTCAATTCAGGATTATTTTGAAATAAATCCTAGATTTAATAATCCTAGATGTAAGACTTTTATTTACTAATGAATAAAATGATATCATTGTTCCACCCAAAAATTAATAATAAGGGGGTTGGGCCGTAGCTCAGCAGTAGAGCACTTGCCTCCTGTGAACTGGTGACTAGATCTAAAGGCTTGCCCCGATGCAGGTAGTTGTTGGGTAAGATTGCCGAAAGGGTGACATCATGTCTACTCATCTCTTTTTGAGATGTTAGCGCTGTTGGTCATCCTTGTGTGGATACGGTACTCTCAGGACAATGTCACCACCCAGAGAGAGAAGACTGGCTTTTAGGAGGCAAAAAAAAAAAAAAATACAAGATGTGTATTGTGGTTTGGATCTGGAGTGTCCCCCCAAAACCCTGTTTTGAAGGCTTGGTTCCCAGGATGGGAGGTGGTAGAAACTTTAGGAGGCGGTGCCTGGTGGGAGGTCCTTAGATCACTGGAGGTGTGCCCTTGAAAGGGACTGTGAGACCACGATCTCCTCTTCTTTCTCTTTTGTTTCTTACCATGAGATGAACAGTTTGCTCTGTTTTACTTTCTAGCGTCCCTGCCAAAGGCCCAAAGCCATGGGCCCACCTGATCTTGGATTGAAAATTCCCAAACTCTGACCCAAGATAAACCTTTTTTCTTTAGAAGTTTATTGTCTCAGGTATTTCATGACAGTGAAGAAAAGCTGGTTAACATAAAGTGTGCACATGGTGAAGTAGCCAGGAGGGGTAAGCAGACTTCATAAATGGCAGTGATTTACTGCATTTTTTGCTACATGAAAATGCAAAAAAAAAAAAACAGTCTTGCAAATTATTGTCTTTTTTTTATTGTCTCTGGGATCCATCGATATCAGTTCAGCCACATGGGAGTGACAGATGTCTGTTGCTGTGATTCCTAACCTCCCTCCCTGCTTAGGAGTTCCCATGTCCTCCTCCTCTTGCTTCCCTCAGCGCTCAGGGCTCAGGGTCCTAGTCCTCCCCTCCCCTGATGGGTGGGTAATTAGGAAAAAATGCCTAAAAACCTTCCCATCAGAGAAGTCTTTGTGGAATGTAGCTACCCATTCCCCATTCCTTCACATGTCCCCTCTGGCCAGATGTGAGTGATGTTCAGCAGGAATGGGGCAAGATGTGGGAGAACGAGGCAGGACCAATACTTCCCAGGGAGGTAGTATTTGGAGAATGAAACATTAGGGAAGAGGAGCCAAGGTCTGAGCAATGAGCTTCAGCACCTGGGATTCTTGCTGCTTGTGCCAGTCTTTACAACGTGACAGATCCTTTAGAGGATCCTGCTGTGTGTTAGGTATCGGGGTCAGCCTGATCCTTCACATACTGTGGACACACAAGAAATGATCATCTTAGTTGTTTCATTACTTAACTGGCCTGTGTTTTACTGCTGATCTGAAATGAGTGTGAGCGTTTTAAAGGAATGTCCGTTAGATGCATAGGGTGAATTGGGAGTTTGCCTTTTTCAAAGAGAGATTAAAATGGGCAACTTTGAGGACGACCTTGACTCATCAGGTAATGAGGCATCTTCCCATCTGGGGTCTTTAGCTTAACTTCAGGACATGCCATGAGCTAGGCAAAGGCAGTGAAACGGAGGCACAGAAGTTAAACAGCTGATCCAAGTTCACAAAGCTAATCAGTAGTGATTTTTTCCCTTCTCTGTCCTTAAAGCAACCCCATTTTACAGAGAAGGAAACTGATGCTCAGAGTGAGCAAACAAGGAGTTGGGGCCTAACTTCCTCCAGTGGCTCCTCAGCACCTGTTCCTGCAGGAATCTTGCAGGTCCCTGGCTCCACCACCCACCCATCCCGACATGAGGTTTTGCTCTCCCTTCTAAGCTCCTGTTTTTGTACTATGCCCCGCTGCCTCTCATATAGTAGGCAGCAAATGTTCTGTTCCAAAACAGTCTGCTATGACTACGTAGAGTAAAGGGGTTGAGAGTTGGCCTCAAAGGATGAAATTCTACCCAAGAGTGGAGCTGGGGAGGAGACCAACCTGAATGGAGCAGGGCTACCAGGTCTGCATGGCTAATTCCCCTCCCTCCTTTCATCTCTAACAGCCATCATCCCCTGTCCCCTTTCTCCCACTCCTCCCCACTTGCCAGCCCTCATCCCAATGCTCCAGGGTGGAGGTGATGGTGGCTTTGGTGGAAATGTTGGCCTAACCATCAGTTTTACTTTTATGCTGCTGATACACCAAATAGCAATGGCAGACAGGTTAAGCAACCTGTCTTTTGACCACTCTTTGTGTGTGATGATAAAACTCACCAGCAAGAGGCACCTAGGGACCTGACCTTCTAGTTGCTGTCTGTGTGAAACATCCATTGGTAGTGTTCAGTGTTGTTCCCAAGTTGATTCAGTGATGACCGTCTCCAAAGGAGGGGATATCTGTTACTGCACACCCCAACTGTGGCTGCTACATTTATAGGACCATGTGTGCAAGGAGTCCCATGGAATTGCCACTAGTTTTAGATTCTGGGACTCTATGAAGCTGCCCTTTAAAAAAATCCTATAACTTCAAAAGAACCAGCAGATTTCACACCACTGGAGTTGTCTAGGTCAGAGGGAGCCATTAGCTTCAGTGCTCATGCAAGACCAGTTGATTGGACAGTGTGATTTAAAAAAAAAAAAAATTCCAGGATTGTGTTGGGATCAGCAGGAAGAGCTGGGATGGATTAGAGGCATTGCCACAGGTGCAGAGGGCTAAGGGTCTTCATGATCACCATTCTGCCATCCCCATGGAAAAGATACCCTAAATGAGATTATTAATTATTACCTGAGTCAATGTAGTACTCAGTCCCAGTTTTGTTCTGTTGTTGAAAAAAGAAAACTCCCACTTCTCCAGATTTGCTAACCCCACTCATCTAATGATCCACTTTTCAACAGACTTCTGTAATTCTACAAGCCATCCTCGTAGGGATAGACATTTCCCTGTACTTTTTTTTTTTTAATCATTAGCCTAATAGTGTATCCATAGCCTCTCACTGGCTCTCGTTCAAGCCAGCACAGAAGGGTTGTGTTACTTACAAAGGATTGCAATTTATTGATTTTATGCATGATTCTGTCTAGCCATGTTTAACAGCTTTGCTATTAAGTTTTTTGTTTTGTTTTAAAATTAAACCACGAAGGCCAATGAATTCCCAGGTAGAAAGAATTTAGGCTGGCTGGCTTCAGCCTGTGATATTTACTATGATATAATAAGCACAGTAGGCTTTGCCAGGAAACAGTATGGACTATACAGAGTGCTACACATTCTTCAGACCTCAGAAGGTACTCTGTATCTGGGGCCTGCAAAGTGATGGTCACAGTCAAGAACAAGGGTGACAACCGAGTCTAACTATGGCCTTTCCTTTCTCACGAATCCTTCCTCATTCCGATCCTTAGTGATTTAAAGTTCAAACTTGGAATATACTTTAATTTGAATGCTTTTGTCCTCTCAAAACTTCAAATGATGGAAACTTAATCTCCAATGCATCAGTGTAGGAGGTGGGACCTTTGGGTGGGCTTACGTCCTCATGAATGGATTAATGCTATTATAAAAGGGCTTGTGGGAATGATTTCCTTCCCTTCTGCCAACCAAGGACATGATGTTTCCCTCATTTGCCCTTCTATCTTTTACCATGTAAGGACACAGAAGGAAGGCCCTCACCAGTGGCTGATGCCTTGATCTTGAACTTTGCATCCTCCAGAACTGTAATAAGTAAGTTTCTGGGTTTTTTGTTGTTGTTGTTGTTGTTGTTGTTGTTGTTGTTTTTTAAGGTTACCCAGTCTCAGGTGTTCTGTTATAGCAGTATAAACGGACTAGGAGAGCATTCCAAGGTCCATCAGAATTTGCCCTCTACCCACATTCTTGGCCTCCTCCATGGTTCTCTTTCCCCTATCTGATGCCCACATGCCTTAGCTAATCCTGTCCCTGAATCTGCCATGTTCTTCATGCTTTTGTGCCCTTGTGCCTTAACCAATGGTCTGGATGTCCTTTGTCCTCACCCATGTGAATTCCTACTTGACCTCCTCTCTGAAACTCTTCCTGACCTGCCCTAGGCACTGTTGTTGCCTTCACAGTGATCCAGTAGGACCTTGAGTGACCACTTACCCCCATATATTCCTTCTTGTGGTGCAAGACACGGTACTCTTGCAACTAGAGAAACTTGGCCAACCTCTGTCAACACACTAATGCATTTAGTGGGCATAGATATGGAAGCACGCATTCACACCAGAGCACCTGTTACATTCAAATTAGGATGACCAGGTAAACAGATCCTCGGTCCAAATGATATTGTTAGAATGATGTCAGTGGTTCTCTAATTTCATTGAATAAATTCCTATTGATATTATCTTCTTATTATTATATTTTAAAATTATAATGAGTATCTTATTTTACAAATTCTGCTTACAGGATAGGGGTAAAAAGCAGGGTGGAGAATGGTGTAGGAGACGGGTAGAGTTAGCAAGACTTGGCTGACTGCCCTAGTCTTCCACAGAGAGGTGATGGTGAATAGTGGAAATGAATTCCCCAAGTTAGATATTAGATTTTTGTTGGATCCTGATGTATTTAGAAAATTTCTTGAGAGAGTATCTGGGGCAAACCACTACTTTGGCTCCCAACCACTATTTCTTCTTCTAGTTTGCTAAGAGAATCCCAATTTTCCGGCAGAGGCATTGGCAATGTGCCAGGAATCAGTCTTAATTTATCTAAGTCAATTACAGCAACTGCTGTGTGCCAATGATCTCTCTAGGCTTGGGCTGCGAATCCTTTCAGGTCAATAGAATGTCAGCAAAGTATGCAGGACAGAAAAGGGGCTTTGGGCAACCATTTTTTTTTTACGGGATGAAAAAAGGGGATGCTTACACCTTGCGTACTGTTATATGAAGACCCCTTGCTTAGAACTCCTATGGGATTATGTGATCACGCTGAGGAGCACCCGCACACCATGAGGTGGGCAAGATGGGGAAGACTGACCCTGGGTCTTTGAAATCATGGTGGATCCTGGGGCCATTGGTGAACTAAGCTGGAGGCCATCTGTTCTGGGACTTCTTGCTAATTGATAAGAAATGTCCTTGTACTTTAGGCCATTGACAGATGAGTTTTCTGTTGCTTACAACCAGATACCTTGTAACTGAATCAGTGACTAAAGTGATTTATGAGCTCAGATCTATGTTAATATATGGAGTCCAGAAAGAAAGGACATTTACCTATGCCTCTTAGGGAGAGATGAGGTTGGTTAAAGGAGTCTGAGAGTGAGGCAGGATATGTGGCTGTTCAGGAAGTGGGGGTTGTTAAGAACCACGTGACTTAGTAGGAATCTTGATTGTGCTGTGAAGAATTGAAAAGGGCTTTGGGGTGGGAGGTTCTTTTGGACTTTTAATGATCCTACATTCAACGTCCCTAACTCAGACCTGCAAAACTTACAGGATAGATGTGTATGAATGAAGAAGGAACCCCCTACCCACTTGCAGAGGAAGGATGAAGATAGCAGCTGGGGGTGGGGCAGAGGGCAGGATGTTGCTGGGGGCATGCGATCTATGCCAGAGGGAATGGGTAAAGAACTGAAGGCCCAGTGTAATACATTAAAATAATGATTGGAAACTCAAGTTGGCAGTCGAGCTACCAGGAAATGTATACTCTCCAAGGAGACAAGGAGGAATGAAGCTATATAAATGAGAATTTGCATTATATGTATATTTTGTATGTGTGTGAATGAGAGCTGGGAATACCAGTCGGGCAATATCACTGCAATTTGAATGGGAGACCTGTTTTGGTTCAGGATTTATTTATTTGAAAGTCAAACCTGAACAAGGAGAAAGTCCCTGAGGAGCTGGCCGTGATGTTCCAAACTGCCTACTCGGCTTGGTCAGATGATAACCCTCCCTCTCCAGCCCTTGCACCCCACCTAGAGTGGAATGCAGGCAGCCATGACGTCCTCCTACCTTATCTCACTCCCAGCCTCTTTGATCCACGGCCAGCTCATCAAGTGTACTGGTTTTGAAAAATTACAGCCTCTAAGAGTGTGCTGAACATCTAGTTGGCACTCAATAAATACAGAATGAATGAGAACCATAGTCAACTTAATACCCATCACAAGAATAAATAGACACAAGGAAGATTGACTTAAAATACTTAATGCATTGGTTCCTTGGTTTAGCGATGTGGGTGAAATGCCTCTGACTGTGTCTCATGGATTGACATTTGCATTATTGGTCTGTGGTTGTCAGCTGGGTTTTTACCTCCCCCTAGGTCGCCTCTCCTGGGAACGCTGCTTGGATGAATCTTTGCTGCTCAGGTATCAGAGACACTTAGGAAGGGGGAGGAGTGTTTGGGATGGCGGGGCTCTTACTTTATCTAAAGTAAAAATCTCCAGCTCTCTCCTTTCAAACATGGGCTCGAGACACCAAAGAGAATGTCAGAAGGCAGCCACAGGAATGTTTGGATAGAGGAAATAAAAAGACATGTACTAAACTGTTCACCTCCCTGATTGCAAGAAAGATGAGGTTTCTCCAAAAAGCACTGGATTGATTTTTTTCTACCAAGAGATAAGATAAACATGCCTCGTGTTTTGCAACTACTTCTTGGCAAGACTTACAGGACCAACCACAGCTGACATATGCCAATGGGAAAGAAAGCTGAGGATGGATTGTGCAGCATCACACTGAGAGGCTCCGGCCAGATGCAGTCACGGGAAGGCGCCTGGTGGCCCATCGAGTGATCTGCCCTGCGTGATCCCTCGACAGCTGGTGTACAAAGGGGATACGACTATTTCCAATGTGTTTATAACCTTGCACCAAAAGAAAAAAAAATCAAAGAAGTGTCACTTTCTTTTCACCCTCTTCCAGATGGCAATTTGTCATGAATTCAGCATGAGGCAGAGGCAAGGTGGTCACAGGAAAGAACTAGAGAGGGACTACTGGGGTGGGGAAATCTATTGAGTTTCTATTTCTCCATAGTGTCCAGACAGAAGAGCTGGCTGTCAATGAACCAGAATTTGTTGACCATAATCTCTGACTGAGGGCTGCAACTGCATCTTATACAATTCTGTATACATTGTGCAAAACTCAGAATTATCCAGAGTAGACTATTCAACAATTTTTATGTTGTTGTTGAAACATAACAACAACAACATTTTGCTCCCAGCTACCCACTCAAGTGTTACAGTGCAGTTAGACTCAGCTCATGGCAGCTGGGAAGCTGGGGGTGGGGGTGGGGGGGTGAGAGGAAAGTGGCCAGGGACAGATAGAGTCCATGCCCCCAGTGACTTACTTTCTTCAGCCTTAATCCATCTGCCTATAGTTTTCACCACTGCCCAAAAAGCCAATCAAATGGATTATTGATCCACCAAATGGATTAATCCACTTATTAGGTCCACTCATGATCCAGTCATTTCCCCTCTGAGCATTCCTGCATTGGATATCATGCTTTCAACATAAGCTTTTGTGTGGACATTCTAGATCTAAACCATAACACCAGAGAGTCAAAACTCACAGGGACCGAAAGTTGAACAGAAGTTGTCAAAGTCTGGGGAGGGGACAGAAAACGAGAAGCTGCTGTTCAATGTGTACATTTGCAAATAAAATGTTTTCTGGACACAGGCTGTACAACAATGTGAATATGCTTAATATTACTGGACTGTACATTTAAAATAACTAAGGTGGTAAGTTTTATGTTATTGCAAGTTTAAAAATAAATCCCTTAAATGTTTAAAATTTAAAAGAAAATGTTTTAAAAGAAGGATGGCAGGGGTAAAGGGCATGCACATTAAATGCTTCCCCATGATCATGTCAAGAAGTACGTCTTGTAAATAAGATGTGCCTGTACTGAAACTGAGTGGTGGGATGGGGTAAGGTTTTGACCTCTGTTTGGAGGAATAGCTGTCCCTACTTAGCCACAGCTATCTCTTGCATAATTAGGGCCCAGGCTGAAGCAAAAAACCAACTGGGTTCATCTCTGAGGACCATGAGGGGTGATAAAATCGCCTGGGAGGAGGTCTATGGCCGCGGTCCTCAGCAGGACACTATTTTGTCTCCCTTTGCCAGGGAACATTTGACCACGTCTGAGACACCACTGGCCATCATAACAGGAAGAAGGAGAATGTGCAGGCATCTGATGGAGGATAGAGATGTTGCTTCATACCCCACAGTGCACAGGGTCCCCAAACTAAGAATGCTCCAGCCTCAAGCGCTAGTGAGGCCGAAAACCCCAGACTCCAACGGTGCTGTCCAGAGAACTTTCCACGATGGTGGACATTCTATGCAGGTGTGTGCCCTGCACCCAGGCTGCCAGCTCCTGCCTCATTCCTCTGTGCTCTGCACTGACCCTCCCTGCTGCATCCCTTCCTCTCAGAGTCAAAAATGAAGTGGGATTTTACGCAGTTCTAGAAGAAGACGACAAAACAATGTTTTGTGACTCTGTGGTGGCGATGCACTTTTACGTATAGTACCGTGTGTTCCAGCACATATCATTACAGTCTGCAGTATGCAGAAGGCCTATCCTTATAATAAATAAGACAGCACCCTTGAGATAGCAGCCAGCCTATGAGCACTTGAGGTGAGGCTGCAGCAACCGAGGAGCTATGTTCTCAGTTTCATTTAATACTTACAAATTTGAAGAGCCACCAGTGGCCGGCAGCTATGGCATTGCACTTTGGGGGATTAGCATGAGAGAAAGGGAGGGCAGAGGAGAGCAGGTCATTCTATGGGAAAAGTCACTTTGGTAGCCCACCACACACAGGGGTGCCTCTGTTTCCCCTTGTTGCTCCCTATGCCTGTCCCAGAAGGGTCCAAAATAGGTGCTAGTAAATATGAGAGGAAGCAGAGCTAGTAACAAAAGAGAGAAGTCCCCCACCCAATGCCCACGCAGAATTTCAAGCCAGAGGTAGAAACCAGAAGAAGTTTTAATCCTGATAGTTTGGAATTTTGATAATAGAATGGACTGGACTTTTTATTATCCGCAAGTGTACCTGGAAAAAACTGTAGGGTTCTACTTTTTAACCAAAGGCAAGATAGAACTATACCATGGAACAAATCTAATGGGGAGTGGTCAAGAAGAATGAAGCTGCCCTCTGCTTGCACCCTGCTGAGATGAGCTACAGCGTTTAGAGCAACTGAGAACCAGAATCTTCCAAGAGTGGCGTGAAGGAAAGAAGGAGAATTCAGTCTATTAAAGTGTTAAGGAAGTTATTTAGAATTTGACAACAGAGCAAAAAGGTGCCAGTGTGACCTTTCACCTGGAGCATTCATTGGCTCACCCAGCGATAATAGATTATCTATAGACTGAGAGGGACAACTGTGTTTCCTCGCTTGGGAAGTTGCATGTGAACTTGTAGATTTCTGCCCTGCAGTGAAGATAAAGGCATTCAAACTTCACCTGTAAAGACCAGGGTCTGAACCCCCCATAGGATGATTCTGAATGTAATAGGCAGTCCTCTTCTAACATGCATTTTAGATCAAACCCAGGGCCCCACCCACATGCCAGGCAAGTGCTCTACCACTGAGTCACATCCCCAGCCCTACATTCTTTTTTTTTTTAAGAGAGAGAGAGAGAGAGAGAGAATTTTTTAATATTTATTTTTCAGTTTTCGGTGGACACAACATCTTTATTTTTTATTTTTATGTGGCGCTGGGGATCAAACCCAGTGCCCCGCGCATACCAGGCAAGCGTGTTACCGCTTAAGCCACATCCCCAGCCCCCTACGTTCTTTTTTAAAATGCTTTTCTGGATGAACATTAATCTTTGTTGCTCCAATGCCCGTGAACCCATTTTATCATCTTACTGATTTCCCCATGGATGAGCTGAATAAAATCTTTGACACTTGTTCATTCTGTATTAGAATGAGAATTGTGTTTTTATGATTTTTAATGCTTAGGATAAAGTATTCAAATGAATATTCCCATTGTCACTGCTGTGATTGAGTGCCTCCCCTCCACACTGACCCCCCCCCCCCCGGACAAAAAAACCTGTTGAAATTTAATTGCTTGGTGACAGTGTTGAGAGGTGGGACTTGAGGAGGTGATGTGGTCATGAGGGCTGTCTCCTGAGTAGATGGGTACCATTATCACGGGAGTGGGTGATCATAAGAGAAGGCAGTTCAGCCCCTTTTGTCTGTCTGTCTTGTGAGCTCTCCAGCTGCATCAGGCCTTCCTGTATCTTAGGAAGCATCGAGAAGACCTTCACTGGCAACAGCCTCTCAATCTTGGATTTCCCAACTTTCAGAACTGTGAGCTAAATAAACGTCTGTTGTTTAAAAATGACTCCGCTGTTATTCTGTTAGGACAACAGAAAATGGATCTGAAACTAATCAGTCTATAGCCATTCCCAGTGTTCCTGTCTCCTTCCGCTACTTCTAATGAAATGCATTTCCATAAGGAAGGTGGGATCATATTTTCCCCTCTTCAGTTTCTCCACATATTTTCTTTTTTCCTGCAAATTTACTCTTTACCATTTTTTTAGTTGTATATGATACTAGGATCCAGCTCTGACATAATTATAAAAGCATGGAACATATCTTGCTCTAATTCAGACCTTCCACATATTTTCGTGGACCAGAATTCTGCACTCTGACCTTTCTGCCTGAAGCAGGAGCTCCCTGAATTCCTGTACCCTTTCTGAGTCCCACTCCTACCCCTCTCTGCAATGTCGATGCATGCATTTGATTTGTCTGGACAGAATTCAGTTCCCTGGGAAGAAACCTGTAGTTGCTAGCTAATGTGTGGGTTCAGGATCAGATAAGTGCATGTTTAACTATTGATTTTCCATTCACCGAGCTTACGTGGGGAAATCTTGAGCAAATTACTTAATTTCTCTTGGGTTTAATTTCCTTTTCTACAGAAACCAGAGGTTGGCTCTTGTCCCTTTAGGCTGCAGTGACAATGTAGATCCCCACCCCCATCTCTTCTCTCTCATTCTTCCTTCCCTTCCTCCTCTCTCTCTTCCTCCCTCCCTCCTTCCCTTTTGGTCTCTCCCCTGTCTCTCTGGCTTCCTCTGCCTTCTGTAGTCTGTTGAGGGTCAGGCCTCATGTTAGACACGAGGAGCACCTAAAGGATTAAGATGTGGCCATCACCCCGATGCGGAGTGGTTCGCTGTGCACTATGAGACAAAGAGAAAGCCCACTTCTGCCACCTGGGGGGACGGGCCCAGCAAGATGGCATTTGTGACCCTCTAACTTCCTCCAGTAGCAATGTAGGTGCTGCTAATGAGGGCTTGCTCTGCTGGTGGAAGAAGGAGGAAAGGAGGGACTTTGAGAGTCCAGAAGAGATGGGAGCAGCGTGATAGGTAGGGAAATGGAGGTTTGGGTTTGACCCTATGGCTCCAAACCGATCCTGGTGCCAGGTTTGCTCTCCACAGGGGAAAGAGGTATAGACAGATGGGGAAGGCCACGTTTGGTGATGCACCACGTGAGCCTCAGGAATGAGCAGTGCCACATCTAGGCCTAGCTGACAATTTGGAACATGCAGTGGCCATGAGAGAGGCCCCGAGCCCTTGGCCCTGACTGCCTGTTCTTTCCCCATCCGTCCCCCACTTTTTGCCAGTGGGTCCAGTGGAGAGACACCAGCTGTCCATGGTGGAGCATCCTCCGAAGTTCTCCGTAGACTGTCATGTGCCACGTGGTCTGTGGGCAGTGGACCCAGTCTAGGAGCAGAGGTGTGTCCAGGTACTGGCTTTGTTCCTGAGCCCATATGGAAAACAATAGGCGGGGGAGACATCAGGCCCTTTAACCAGGTAGGAGAAATGGGTGCTGGAAAAATCTGGGTGCCAAAGAAACTTATTTCTGCCATGGGCTTCTGAGGCCTGAGGACATTATATTAGATTGGACTCATCTTGTGCTAAATATGCTGAATAGCTATTTTTATGGAAATTACAAATCTTTAAGAAGAGCAAGATCTAATATTTATGCAATTTGTGTACTCTCCCCAAAGTAACTCTTTGCTAAGCACAGAGTAGGTGCTGTGTGGGCTCCAGAGAACTGTCAGAAGCTGGGTCCTCTGACCTGTGAATGATCTGAGCGTGGTGCCATCTGAAGATGATTCAGAGGTCATGGAGAACACCATGACTTGCATTTGCAAGAGATTCACTTTCCAAATCTTGTTTTGACTAGAATGCTGACTGTTTCCTAAACACACCCTGCCCTTACACAGGGTGGGTGAGCTGCAGAGAAACAGTGCAGAATTATGAAATAGGAAGGAGGAACCAGTTACATTCCTGGGAATAGACACTTTGTAGAATCATCAACAACCACAATTTATGGTCTTTTGACACTGATCACTGTGGTGACAAGTTTCTTACGAAGGTTAAATTCCCTTTTTTTGTACAACTCTGATTTTCCTCAAGTGTCTGTCATGTTCCCTGTTTTCTATGAGACTATTCTCAAATTTTTTCAATACCTCCATCAAATTAAAAAATATCTATCACTAATTTTTGTACAAATGCTCTACTGTATCAGATTGCTTATTCTTTTACTTGTTTGGTTATTGATTGTTATGACAGTTATACTGCTAGAATTTCTTTCTCTTTTTTCACATCTTGCCTCTAGTAATTCTTTTGAAGCATGCACACCTGCAGTCCACCAGTCCTGCAGACTGGACACAGCCACTCACTACCACATTCACTGAAGCTTGGGATGGCCTTGGGCAGGTGGACAGGCCAGGCTTCCAGGGAGGGTAAGTGGAAAACTTTGTGGGCTCTCCTCGTGGGCATCTCATGCACTGCTAGTAGTTTCTGGGGGATGTCTTGTCTGCTCTGTACATTTGAAGAAAGTAACTGGTTTCCTTTTGAACTTTCAGTGGTTCTAGATAATCTGAAGTTGGCTTTTGGGGCTAATGACCTTTACAGTCACAGATGACCCAGTTCCCAGAAAGGCCCTATGCTTGGTTAAAAGCTCCATGGTGGCTGTCTTGAAGTCTTTCTAATCTTTGAAGTTACGTGGGACAATGTAGCAGGCACCTGAACAAAATGCATGTTCCTTTTCTCACCACCTCCTTTGCACGTTACACTCAGGATGCCCCAGGACCCACAGAACATGGAAATTCAGGGAGATTGAAAGTGAGCACAAGGCAAAAGTGTGTTATATTTATGACTGGGTAAGTGGAGGCACTGGAGGCCCCCAAACACCAGCATTCCATTGGAACCTGAACTTGACTCAAATGTAGCAGCAACACCATGAGCCATGCTTATGTTGCTTCCATGTATCAGTCAACCACTTAGGCTGAAAAGAATGAGCTAGAAGGAGAGGGTCAACAAGGCAGCCACAGTTCCTATTCCTTTCAGTATTTCCTTTCCTGTGAGTAAGCAGAAGGCAGAGGGTATTGGTAGAGTGTGTGCCTATTAAAAGCAAAGCAGACACTTTGAATTTTCACTGTTCTGAAAAGAGTTAAATACAGATGCATGTATTAGCTACAAAATTAGGGGCCTGTCATTTCAGTTGATTCCTTGTCTTGAGCAAATGCCTTTGCATCGACATTTAAAACTGGCATTGTGCAATATGAACAGGAAAATAAATCACTAATATTATAAAGTTTTCAATTTTTCTTTACACATTGCAACCTTAAAGAGCAAAGGAATAACAAAAAAAATAAAATAAAAACCCATGTCAGGTCAAAAGAGAGACACACAAAAATAAAGTTTATATTTTATTATTCTTTTCATGGTCTTTTTTAAAACCTTCTTTTTGAACTGGGGCCCCCATATTGTTAATTTGTACTACTCTCCAGAATTTCTGTAGTTTTTTCCAAAACTTATCTTCAATTCAATCAACAGGAATTGGTGTAGTTGAGTTGCTCAGGCAATGAATTAGAAGGAAGGTCTGGACCAGAATCTTTGTCTTTGAGGAATTTATGATACGACGGCAGAAGCTGGATTCATACACAAAAGCAGACAAATCCAAGGTCTCATAAAATGCATGGCAAATCATCCGAGGATGCCCATCAGTTATAGAATAGAGGGGGGGAGAGAGAATTACTGAAAAGTATTGCATGATTAAAAACAAACACCATGGAACAAATATGCCAAGAAAGGCCTTAAGGGAGGGGCGGCAGGAGTGTGTGCCCTAATGCTCTGTGCCCCCTACTTTCTGAACCCCACATACAGGCACAGAGGGTGATGTGTTCCTCAGCAAAGAGTCAGGGCATTTAAATGCATCATTATTTACTGAATACAAAGCTTTCTTTTCTAGAGGCCCTTCCTTTCTCTGCTGCACATTTTAGATTCAGAGCTGGTGGTATTTTCCATTTCAAACACCTGCTTGTACTCTCTAAAGTCCAGAAGGCTGAGCCTCACTTCTCAGAAGTCACAGGTCTGTCTAACGCCCCAGTCACTGCAGCAATTAGCCATCCACATGAGCCGAGCAGATGATCCCTTTGTCTAGGTGGGAGAGGGATAGCTATTTGGCAAGAAAAGATCTTTCTGAATGTGCAGAATTTTCACTAAATATCCTTGGATCCCATTAGCCCTGGGCTTTCTAACAGCAACTAATTAAAACCACTGTTTTGTCTGCTTAGCCATTAAAATGCTCAGGTTACAGTCCTCAGATGGGGAAAAAAGGTTAGTGTAGAAAAGAAGGAAATTCACTCCCTCAATCGATAAATGTATATTATATGGATTGAATTTTAATGTCCCCAAAGGTGCATATACCAAAGATTTGGGGTTTGGTCACCAGCCCGTGGAAACCTAGCCTAATAGAAGAAAATTAGGTCATTGGGAGTGTGTCCTTAATGGGGCATATTGGGACAACAGTCTCTCCCCCCACCTCTCCTTCTGGTCATCATGAGATGAGCACCTTTGCTCTGTCACATGCTCCTGCCATGATGTTCTGCCTCACCATAGCCCCCAAAGCAATGGAGCCAACTGACCATAGATTGAAACCTCTGAAACCATGAACCAAAATAAACCTTTCCTCTTTTTAAGTTGATTTTTCTCAGGCATTTTATCATAGATCCAGAAAGCCACCACATGCCTATATGAGGAAGCTGAGCCCAAGAGACACATGGACAAAAACAATAACAACAACAAAAAAACTTTTCTCAAATGTAGTAGACTTCAGGGACACAGTCAAGGCATGTTAACAAAAACTAGGAAAACCCATCATGCCATTTTGTGGACAGGGGACTCTTGCTGCTTCTATTATTTTAGTCCTGTTATACCATTGGGGGTGATCTCAAACATTTATCAGAGATATATTATTGCCAACCCCAGGGAGGGCATGGGAGCTGATGTTGCATGCAAATCTCTATACCCTACCTATATTGTCAATCCTTTCTTTTTCAAAAAAGCATATCAAACATCTAGGAGTTAAAGTGACATAATTGTAGGGAGGACCCTGGAAACTGCTCTAATGAATTAATGCTATTACTGCAACACTGGAGACTGAAGCCAGAGTTGCTTTACCACTGAGCAACATCGCCAACCTATTTTTTTGAGACAGGATCTCACTAAGTGTTCTATGCTGGGCTCAGACTTGTAATCTTCCAAAGTAGCAGGGAACACAGCTGTGCACCACGGCACCCAGACTAATTTAATATTTTTAAGCAACATTTTGGATATAATGATTACTATTATTAATTACTAGTTATCATTAACAAACTAGTCTTTTCAACCCAGTGGAGCACAATGGAATCACCCTGGGGTAATAACCATGGATGCAATTATGCTTAGGAGCCCTCAGTCTCCACTGGGACCAGCAGAAATGAGATTTTTGCCTATAGTAGAAAGTTAATAGGCCCAGGGTACAGGCCCTCATTCTTCTAAAAGTTCTCCTTCCAATTAATAACAGTAGGAAACACTCAAGAAAAAGTTTGTCAATTACACACATACACAAACAAAATCCCAAAGTACCCATAATCTCACCACCTAGAAATACCTACTGTCATTAGTTTACCTTGACCTTCATTATGTTTTTGTTTTTTAACAATTTTTTTTTTAAATTTTTATTTATACATGACAGAAGAATGTATTACAATTCTTATTACATATAGAGAGCACAATTTTTCATATCTCTGTTTGTAAACATAGTATATTCACACCAAGTCATGTCTTCATACACGTACTTTGGATAATGCTGTCTATCACATTCCACCATCATTAATTACCCCATGCCCCCTCCCTTCCCCTCCCACCCCTCTGCCCTACCTAGAGTTCATCTATTCCTCCTATGCTCCCCCTCCCAATCCCACTATAAATCAGCCTCCTTATATCAAAGAAAACATTTGGCATTTGTTTTGGGGGGATTGGCTAACTTCACTTAGCATTATCTTCTCTAATGCCATCCATTTACCTGCAAATGCCATGATTTTATTCTCTTTTATTGCTGAATAATATTCCATTGTGTATATATGCCACATTTTTTATCCATTCATCTACTGAAGGGCATCTAGGTTGGTTTCACAGTTTAGCTGTTGTGAATTGTGCTGCTATAAACATTGATGTGGCTGTGTCCCTGTAGTCTGCTGTTTTTAAGTCCTTTGGGTATAGACCGAGGAGAGGAATAGCTGGGTCAAATGGTGGTTCCATTGGTTGAGAAATAGTGCAATGAACGCTTGTGTGTTGACCACAGAGATTCAGGTGTCGCTGACATTTTGTCATATTTTTTCATCTTGCTTGAAAAACCTTCATTTTCATTGTTGCTTTCTTAGCCCTTCTTTCTTTTCTTTTCTTTTCTTTTTAGCACATGAATTCCACTCCCTGTACCCTGCCCTCAAATGGAGATCATAGAGCCTACTATCTTTTTCTTTCTAATCATAATAAAATACACAAAACATAAAATTCACTATCCCAACGTTTTAAAAATGTACAGGTCAGCACTATTAAGTACAGTCACACTGTTGTACACCCAGTCTCCAGAACTCTTTTCGTTTGGCAAACTGAAGCTTTTTACCTACTAAATGCTACCTTCCTATCACCCCCGTCTCTAGGCCTGGGAAGCCACCACTCCACTTCCTCTATGAGCCTGAGTTCTCCAGGTACCTCATACAAGGGAAATGATAGAGCATTTTCCCTCTCGTGCCTGCTTTATTTCATTTAGCAGCATCTTCTCGAGGCTCATCCACGTTGTAGCATGTGTCAGAATTTCCTCCTATTGAAGGCTGAATGATATCCAAGTGTGTGCATATGCCACGTTTTGTTTATCCATTAATCTGCCAATGGACATTAGATTTGCATTCACCTTTTGGCTATTGTGAGTAATGCTTCTATGAATATAGGTGTACAGATATGTCTTTGAAACCTGCCTCCAATTCTTTTGAGTCCATAGATAAAAGTGGAATTGATGGATGATATAATAATTCCATGTTTCATGTTTCTTGTTTTGGGGGTGCGGGTTATGGGGGATTAAACTTTGGGGTACTCAACCACTGAGCTTCACCCCCAGCCCTATTTTTGTAATTTATTTAGAGACAGGGTCTTACTGAGTTGCTTAGTGCCTCACTGTTGTTGAGGCTGGCTTTGAACTCGAGATCCTCCTGCCTCAGCCTCCCGAGCTGCTGGGATTAGAGGCATGCGCCATTGTGCCTGGCTTTCATGTTTCAGTTTTTTTGAGGACACATCATGGAGTTTTCCGTAGAGGTGACATCCTGTTACATTGCTGCCAACAGGGCACAGTGGTTCTAATTTCTCCACATCCTCACCGATGCTTATTCTTTTCTATATTTTGAGAGATTCAAAGGGATGCTTTTGATTTGCAATTTCCTTTTGATTAATGATGTTGAGCATCTTTTCAGGTACTTATCCATTTGTATATTTTTTTTTAGAGAAAAATCTCTATTTAAGTCTTTTGTCCATTTTTATTATTTTTTTAAATTTAGGAATTCTGTAGTTTTAGCTCTTGTGTTTAGGTGTTTGGTCCACGTTGCATTGATTTTTGCATATGACATAAGGGTGCAACTTCATTATTTTGTGTGTGCACATTTGATTTTCCCAACTCTATTCGTTGAAAAGAGTGCCCTTTTTCACTGTGGAATGGTCTTGGCATCCTTGTCAAAAAAAATCATTTGAACATGCACAGAATAGTTCGCTTCTAATTTTTATTTCATTGGTGCATATGCCCATTGTTTTTTAAAAACTTTTTAAAATTTTAATTGGTTATATATGATAGCAGAATGAATTACAATTCATATTACACATATAGAGCACAATTTTCTATATCTCTGGTTGTATACAAAGTAGAGTCACACCATTCCTGTCTTCATACATGTACTTAGGGTAACAATGTTCATCTCATTCCACTGTCTTTCCTACCCCCATTCCCCCCTCCCTTACCCTCCCTTATCTTTGCCCTATCTAGAGTTCATTTAATCCTCCCATGCTCCCCCCACCAACCCCATTATGAATAAGCCTCCTTAAATCAGAGAAAACATTCAGCATTTGGTTTTGGGGGATTGGCTAATTTCACTTAGCATTATATTATCCAACTCCATCCATTTATCTGCAAATACCATGATTTTATTCTCTTTTAATGCTGAATAATATTCCATTGTGGGTATATACCACGTTTTCTTTATCCATTCATCTACTGAAGGGCATCTACTTTGCTTCCACAATTTAACTATTGTGAATTGTGCTGCTATAAACTTTGATGTGGCTGTGTCCCTGTAGTATTCTGTTTTTAAGTCCTTTGGGTATAGACCAAGGAGTGAGATAGCTGGGTCAAATGGTGGTCCATGTAAAGAATAATAATAAAGAGGAGACAGACAAGGTACAGAGGCAGGGGAAGGTGGCAGAGTGGCTCTTTGTTCAAGCGGCCACGTTTATTTATATCAACAGGTCACATTAGGTCATTAGTACCAATAACCACATTATTGTTTGGGGTATCAGTAAGGCTGCTTACCCTGCAGTTGCATTTCATAGTTACAATGTGCAATGTTAGGAGCTTTGTGCAGTTCTCAAGAAGGCCCATTGTTTGAAGTTACTGTTAGGTGGGCAGCTCCAGGAACACCGGAGCTTGGTAAAACATTGCAGTTATCAAGCAAGCAAGTTTCTTTATTCCCAGGAGTTATGTGCCCAAGATTAAGGTTGAAGCTGATAAGACTCTAGCATGGAGGGCATTACCATAGCAACCGGGCATCCTATGCCTTTGCACAGAAACTTTCCCAGGCACCAAGCGTGCCACAGCCATGAAGTCATCAGGGACCCCAATCCCAAACAAGGAACCCCTACAGCTCCATTCCAAGTTTTCCAAGGAATCTCCATACTGCTTTCCATATTGGCTGCACCAATTTGCAGTCCCACCAGCAATGTATGAGTGTGTCTTTCTTCCCACATCCTTAATATTCTTAATCACTGCCATTCTGAGTGCAGTGAGATGAAAAGAGTAGTTTTGAGTTGCATTTCTCTAATTGCTAGAGATGATGAACATTTTTTCATATATTTGTTGTATATCATCTTCTGAGAAGTGTCTGTTCGGTTCCTTGGCTCATTTATTGATTGGGTTATTTGTTTTATTGGTGTTAATAATTTTGAGTTCTTTATGTACCCTAGAGATTAGTGCTCTATCTGATGTGCATGTGGTAAAAATTTGTTCCCATTCTGTAGGCTCTCTATTCACCTCACTGATTGTTTCTTTTGCTGAGAAGAAGCTTTTTAGTTTAAATCCATCCCATTTATTGATTCTTGATATTACTTCTTGTGCTATAAGAGTCTTATTAAGGAAATTGGGGCGTAATCCAACATGATGGAGATTTGGGTCTACCTTTTTCTTTTAATAAATGCAGTGTCTCTGGTGGCCCTCTTTTAGCATTTCTATTTAACATAGTTCTTGAAACACTGGCCAGAGCAATTAAACAGACAAAAGAAATTAAAGGGATATGGATAGGAAAAGAAGAACTCAAATTATCACTATTTGCTGACAGTTTGATTCTATACCTAGAAGACCCCAAAAATTCCATCATATGTCCATCTTTATGCTAGTACCATATTATTTGGATTGCTATAGTTTAAAAATATTTTTTGAAAACAAGAAGTGAGAGATGTCCAACTTTGTTTTTATTTTGTTCAAGATTATATACTATTCAGGCCAGGCATGGCGGCTGGTGCACACCTGCAATCCCAGCAACTCAGGAGGCCGAGGCAGGAGGATCACAAGTTCAAAGTCAGCCTCAGCAACAGTGAGGTGCTAAGCAATTCAGTAAGACCCTACCTCTAAATAAAATACAAAATAGGGCTGGGGATGTGGCACAGTGGTTGAGTGCCCCTGAGTTCAATCCCCAGTAACCCCTCAAAAAAGATCATATGGCTATTCAGAGTTCCTTGAAATTTCATACGGATTTTAAGATGGATTTTTCTATTTCTGCAAAAGTCATTGGGATTTTTATGAGAATTGTATTAAACCTATGGATAATTTTTGATGGTATTGATATGTTTGTTTTTCAATCCATGAACACAGATACATTCCTTTTTTAATGTGTCTTCTTTATTTCCTGGTGATATTTTGTAGTTTCAGTGCTCAAATCTTTTGCTTCCTTGGTTATGTTTATTTCTAAGAATTCTATTCATTTTGACACCATTATAAACAGAAAATCTTAATTTCCTTTTTAATACACATGTTTAAAACTTATTTATGTTATATATTTAAGGTATGCAATATGGTATTTTGAGACACACATAAAAATGAAATAATTATCATAATCAAGCAAATGAATACACACATCACCTTACATAGTCTATCTTCCCACCTCGTCTTCTTCCTCTGGTAGTAAGTATACCTAAAATCCACTCTCTCAGCAAATTTTAAATATATAATACAATGCTATTAGTTCTAGCCCTTACGCTCTACATTAGATTTCTAATTTCTACATTGTTCAACCTGCATGACTGCATGTTGGTACCCTTTAACCTACATCTCCTTATCCCTTCCTCTCTACCCCTATCTCCTCCCCCTCCCTTTCTCTGGGGGCCATTCTACTACTCTGTTTCTGTGTATTACAGGTTTTTTTTTTTAAGGTTCAACATATAAATGAAATCCTGCAAAATATTCTTTTTGTGTCTGACTTATCTCAGTGATGATGATGTCATCTGTGTTGTTGGAAATGGTATTATCAATTTTTTAAGACTGAATAATATTTAACTTTGTGTATGTATAAATATATGTGTATACATATAGGTATGTATATATATCACAATTTTTTTTTGTCAATTCCTTTATCAACACCTACTTATGTTGTTTTCCGAATTTGACTATTATGAATAATGCTACAATGTACATAGGGGTACAAATGTTTCTACAAAGTGTTGAGTTTATTTCCTTTGGGCACATACCCAGCAAAGGGATTATTGGGTCATAGTAGTATTCTTTTTTACTTTTTTGAGGAGCCCCTAAATTATTTTCTGCAATGTACTGTATTGGTCAGTTTTGTGTCACTGTGATCGAAAGATCCAACAAGAACAATTTAGAGGAGGAAAAGTTTTATTTTGGCTCATAGTTCAGTTCACTCCATGGCCAGCCCACTCCATAGCTCTGGGCTTGGGGTGAGGCAGAACATCATGATGGAAGAGCATGGCAGAGGAAAGCATCTCAGAACATGACAACCAGGAAGCAGAGAGAGCTCCACTCACTAGGGACAAAATATAAATCTCAAGGGTATTCTCCCAGTCACCTGCTTCTTCCATCCATATCCTACTAGCCTACAGTTACCACCTGGTAATCCATTAAAGTGGATTAATCCACTGATTAGGTTGCATCTTTTATAATGTGATCATTTCACATCTGAACATTCTTGCATTTTTTTTACATATGAAAAATCTAAATCACAACATGTACCAATTTAGAGTGTCATTAATAGTTCAATGATATATAAGGGTTTTCTTTTCTCCACACTTTGCTAATACTATTTGTCTCTTGCCTTTGATAACAGCTATCCTAACAGGTATAAGGAATATCTTGCTGCAGTTTTGACTTTCATTTTCCTGATGTTGAGAACTTTTTCATATACACGTTGGCCATTCAAATGTCTTCTTTGCCAGGTTGTCTATTCAGGTCCTTTTCCCAATAGGCCTAATTTCCTTTGTACAGTGTTTATTATTAGAAGTGCAACTGATTTTTGTGTGTAGCTTTTTTATCCTGCAATTTCATTGCATTCATTTGTAATTTCTAACAGTTTTTTAAATGGAATTTTTAGGGATTCCCACATATAAAATCATGTTTTTACAAACAGATAATTTTATAATTTTCTTTTCTAATTTGCATGCAATTTATTTCTTTTTCTTACATAATTGCTCTGGCTAGGACTTCTAGGACTATATTAAATGTAAGTGGAAAAAAATAGGCATTCTTGTCTTGAAACTTGTCTTAGAAGGAAAGCCTTCAGTCTTTTACCACTAAGTATTATGTTACCTGTGGATTTTTCACATATGGCCTTTATTATATTGAGGTAGTTGAGCCTACAATTTTTAAATCCACTTTTCCAACTTAATGTGTCATCCATATATCTCCATGTTATGATTGACTCTAAAATGCAATTTCTTTTTTGGCACTGGGAACTGAACCTAGGGGCGATTTACCACTGAGCTAAATCCCCAGTCCTTTTTATTTTTCATTTTGAAACAGCATTTGGTTAAGTTGCCGAGGGTCTTGCTCAATTGCTGAGGCTGGCCTGAACCTTGCTAGAATTGTAGGCACGCACCACTGCACGCAGCCTAAAATGTACTCTTAAAGGATGTATTCAATAAGTTTTAATTACACAACTAGAGCATTCCAGTGGTAGAAAATCCAGAAGACATCACTATGGAAAGTAGTACATAAAAACCAATTGGCTGTAAGTTTTATCTATGGAGAGAGTTTGTGTTATGTCAAAGACTATTAGCTCTTATTTGTTTTTAAGTTAAACTATTTTTATTGAAGCACAGCATGCATATATAAAGTACACACATACAGCTCCATGAATTTTTACAAAGTGAACACAGCAATATAATCCCACACAGATGAAAAATAATAACCCATGACCCACACCACAAAAGTGCCTCTCTTGGCCCTGCTACTTACTACTCCCAACAGAGATAACAAGTATTCTGACTTCCATCATCACAATTT
The DNA here is from genome assembly GCF_021218885.2 of Marmota monax. NCBI lineage: Eukaryota > Metazoa > Chordata > Mammalia > Rodentia > Sciuridae > Marmota > Marmota monax. Next base: position 4,611,754 of record NW_026693024.1, on the reverse strand, counting down.
TTTATCTGATTTTGAATTTTATATACATAGAATCATACTGTCTGTGCTCTTTCGTGCCTGGCTTTTAAAATTCAACCTTATGGTTGTGAGATTCATCCATTTTGGGCTAGTAGAAGTTCATTCCTTTCTTTTGCTGTATTCATCAAATGTAGCTAATGACAGCTGGTGTCTTTAGCTATTGACATTCTATTCTTGATGGACATTTGCATTGTTTCCAGTTTGTGGCTACCGCAGACAGCAGGACCAGAATCGTTCCTTTCTTTAAAATTGTTTTTGTTAGTTCATTATACTTATACATAATAATGGGGTTAATTTTGACATAATTATACATGCATAAAACATAATTTGCTCCATTTCAATCGCCAGGACTTCCTCTTTCCCTCCCTTCTTCCCTCCCAGCCCTGTTCTTCCTTCTGTTTATTGTTTTATAAATTAGTGCTGCATAGATACACATAAGGTGAAATGAACTGTGGTATATTCAAATACGCACATTCCATTTGGTGCACATATGCCAGAATTTTGGTTAAATATATATTGAGAATAATTCAGTTTTGGTAGTTGCCATAGAGTTTTCTATATAGTTGACAGAACTTTATTCCCAGCAACATGTTGGAGCATTCAGTTGCTCTGTTCTCCTGCCAAAACATTATCAATTCTTATTGTGGCAGATATTAGTACACTTCCTTATGGTTTTAATGTGAATTTTTACATTTTTGTATTTTTATTACCCATTTAGATATCCTGTTTTATTCTATGAGAATCTCACATTATTTTTTTTGAAAAGGTCTTTTTCTTATCTATTCATAGGTGTGTGTTGTTTTTTTTTTAACAAAATAAAAACCCAATGTAGTCTGATTATGAGTCATTTGCTTTATCTGTTTTAAATATATTCTCCCAGTCTACATCGCCTTTTCACTTTCTTAAGTGGTATCTTTTGAGGAACACAAGTTAACGTAATACAATCCAAATTCTCTTTTCCTTTTATGTGTCTTGTGTAAGAAATGTTTCTTTTTTCCAAGACCACGAAGCTATCCTCCTATGCTTTCAGCCAAAGATTCTATTGTTTTCCTTTCCATCATTCCTTTGGGAACTGATTTGTGGGTATTTTTCCTCCACATATTTATGTAATTAATCCAGTTATTCTCCCCCAATCCATAGTTCTGGAGGGCTACTGTTATCTAAATCCAGTGTCTATCAATCTATGTATCATCTACCTATTTATCCAGCATCTATCTTACCTATCTAGAGGGGGAAGCAGAGAGAGTGTGCTACCTCTGGACACTGTCTTCTCTTCTGTTGGTCTATCTGTGCCTTCTTTGTCATGTACCATGATCATCATAGCTTTTAGTCCATCTTGAAATCTGCTGGTCTAAGTCTTCCATCTTTATCATCAGGGGAAAGTAGTAGAGAATGCCAGGGTCACCTCAGTGCATTTTCTGTCCCCTGGGACCTTGACCTTTGAGCTCTAACTACATTGGTTTCTCTTTCAATGTCTTCAAATATGTATGGCCAAAAAATGGTATCTGGCTTTTACAGTTAATCCTGGAATATGAGTTGGTCTGATCGGAGCTGCTTGTTCATAGGTGAAAGTGGAAATTCAATGATTTATTTTTTTAAAAGAAAAAATTTATTGTGGTAAAATACACACAACATAAAATTTACCATTTTAGCCATTTTGAAATGCATGACTCATTTTAAAATGTGTAACATGGCATTAAGTATAATCATGTTGTTGGACAGTTATTCACTAACTACTTTCTGAACATTTTCATCACTCCAAAATGTGGATTCCCTATTTCCTCCTCCCCCAGCCTTTATTACTATTCATAATGGCCAATATTAGTAAAATGTTCTAAATCTCTAAAGTGCTTTATGGGCATACCACTGAATAATCATAGCAGTGTGTTGGTTGGTTGTGGTTATGCTAAACATAAATGAATTTTGTGTTTAGACTTGGGTCTCATCCCCAAGATATCTCATTATGTATGTGAAAATCTTTCAAAATATGAAAAAAAATACAAAATCTGAAACACTCCTGGTTTTAAGCATCTCAGGTAAGGGATACTCAACCACTATTTGCCAAAAATATCTTCACAGCCAGGGGTCCCCTTTGGTCCCCTCTCCAGCCCTGGGAGGTGGGTAGGTGTCATTCCAGTTTTATTAGTGAGAAGATGAAACTTGTGGAGAAGGTTGAGAAGAGCCGCAGGCCTGGTTTCCTGAAGGTGAGCCCAGGGTTTTCTGGAGCCCTGCTGAAGTGTGTTTTGATCTCCTAAGTCTCTTCAGGCACGTGCCTTCTTTCCACCTCAGATCTTCTGATCTCTGCTAAAATACTAACCAATAATTAATACATTACACAAAGCCGCAATGGAAATGGAAAATTCCATGCATTGAAAAAGAGCCACTGGATCTCCTTTCTCCCCAGAGACAGTGAATAATTGAATACCTGGCCTGCCTCTTTGAATTCCCTGCACCACATCATGGAACATGTGGCTGCCAAGGGTTCTTCTCAGATATCAAACATTCTAAGACAGTGGAAAAGAAGATGCTTTATTTGGGGACCATCTCCAGCATCTAGCACGCTGCCTGGCTGTGTTGCAGAACATGAACATCAGAGTAACCATCGTGCTCATGACCCCCTGCCCACGGCTCTGGGTACCACCATTGACACAGCAGGTGAGGATTCATTTTCCAGGATTCCAGTCCTGACGGTTGTTTGTTGAGAGCCCAGTAGAGATTAACCAAACCACCTAGTACACAGCAAGCTGAGGCTGGCCCTAGAGCACCCAGGAGTCCTAAAGTACAGAGAGGGAGAGGAGAGGACAAGAAATTCACAGCAGAGTCCCAGAAGCAGATAATCAGGGCAGCTGGGGCATCAAGATGGGGACTCCTTTGCATCTAGGCATCTCCCTCCCCAACTGACCAAGCTGCAGGAATTCCCAGAGCACGAGGGGAATCCTTTAAGGTCAGGTTCTCCCAGGTCTCTCTGCAACTGGAATGGGAGACCCCAAGCCGACATAGGCTTCAGCCAAGACAGTCTTCATGGGCTACAAGTAGTGCCAGGGGCTTTGCCAGAGCAGGTGCTGGCCAGGAATGTAGATGTTGCTCAGAATTGGAGTCTCCTCTAAAGAAAACACAGCACAAGTGGACCTTAGTGAGAAATACCAACAATCACAGCCACCAACATTAAGTTCCCCCAATGTGCTGGACAGCAAGTGGGCTACGCCTTCTCAGGCACCACCTCATTTACAACAGATGGAAAAATGGGGCTGTTATGATCCCTGCATCAAGTTTACCAACATTATGCAACTTGCCCAAGTTACTGAACAGTGACATAATCAAAGTCAAACTCCAATCTCTCTGATACTTTCCTTGCTTTTTAAAGGTAATATTGACTTTTTCCCCATATTTGTATATAAAAATCCACACCATTTTTTTCAGTGTTTGCATGTATTCTGTTATATGGACATATCATCTTATTTAGAGAATTTCAATCACAAATACTGCTATGATGGATATTTTCATACATGTGTACAAAATGCAAAGAATTTGTGTTGTTTGAAGGTGATCTGTGGTCATTTTTGAAAATCACACTGAACTTCACATAACATAAAGTAAAACATCTTAAAGTATGCAAGTGAGTGACACTTAGCACCTTCACAAATGATGTGCAACCATCACATCAATCTATTTTTAAAACTTTCTTTTAATCATCACAAAATAAAACTGCATCTCACTTAAGCGATCGCTACTCTTTCTCTTCTGAGTTTTCAACAACTACAATGTTTTCTGCCTTGAAATTTTGTCTATTTTGGATATTTCATATAAATGGGACCATAAAGTGTGTGGCCTTTCTGTAAGTGACTTCTTTCATTTAGTATAACGTTGTTATGGTTTTGATGTGAGCTGTCCCCCAAACGCTCTTGTGTGAGACAATGAAAGAAAGTTCAGAGGTGAAATGATTGGGTTATTAGAGACTCAGCCTAATCAGTGAATTAATCCTCTGGTAGAAATTGACTGTGTGGCAACTGCAGGAAGGTAGGGTGTGGCTGGAGGAGGTGGGTAATAGGGGGCATGCCTTTGGAGTTTTAATTTTGTCACGGTGAGGAGAACTCTTTCTCTGCTTCCTGGTTCCGTCTATCCTTGCCATCCCCCTCCACCATGATGTTCTGCCTCATCTTGAGCACAGAGCAATACAGTCAGCTGTCTATGGGCTGAGACCTCTAAAACCTTGAGTGACAAATAATCTCTACCTCCTCTAAAATTGTCCTTGTCAGGTCTTTTGATCACAGCAACAAAAAAAGTGGACTAAAACAAATGTTTCCTAGGTTCGTTTATATTGTAGCATGTGTCAATATTTCATTTCTTTTAATGACTGAGTAATATTCCATCGTTTGTACATACTATCACTTATCGATCTGTCTATTGACAAATGTTTGGATTGTTTCCACCTTTTGGGCTCCTGTAAACATTTGTGGGCAAGTATGTCACTTTTCAATTCTTTTGTACTCTTTTCAAAAGCAAAGTAGAATGCAAGTGTTTTTGCCAGATCGCCAACAGTGGGTGTCATCAAAGTGTTTAATGTCGTCAGATGGTGAAAAATGACACATTATTGCAGTGCAAAATTTCATTCCATAAGTAGAGTGATGTTGGGTATCTCAGCAACACTATTAGTCGCTCACCAAATATTCCTTTTTCTGATATTGTAAACAGAACACTGACTTTGGAAAAACAGTATGCCTGGTCTCAGATAATTGATCATAGTTAGTCTAAGCTGCAGGTTCTCAGCGGGCGTGTGGTACTGCCCTTCATGGGGCTTTGGAAAACACGTGAGAGAGTTTGAGGACATAGTCTGTGTTAAAGGCTTGGTCCCTACTCCATGGTGCTAGTGAGGTGTGGTATAACCTGTAAGTGGTGAGGCCTAGTGGAAGAAAGTTAGGTCACTGGGGGTGTTACCTTAAATGGAGTAGTGGGAATCTGCTCTCTTTCTCTTCCTGTTTTGCTTTATGGCCAAACAGTGAGGTAAGCAGTTTTCTCTGCCACATGCAAAAGCCAGTTGATAATGAAACCTCCAAAAGTGTGAGTCAAAATAAAAATTTCCTTTTAAAAAATTTGATTATCTCAGGTATTTTGTTTCAGTAATGGAAAACTAATACACTAGCAGTTAGTGTCCATGAGTCAGGAATAATATGTGTCCCATGATTTGTAGAAAAATTCTTTCAACAAATAATTTTCCATCCCTTAAATGCATGTCATGTACTCTTGAGAAAATAGTAATCCAACCATCTGGGAATTAACCAAACTCAAAGTTAAGAACACAGTCATCCACAAGACTATCATCCTATTAGACACCAACCCTCAAGTCTGGGCAGGCCCCCATGCCCACCCTCAGATCCAAGAACTCACTGAAAGCAACATAATGAACAATTACTATTTTGTTATTGCAAAGGATATGAATCAGAACCAAGCAAAAAAAGAGACACATAGGGAAAAGTCTGGGAGGGTTCCAAACATGAAGCCTCCATCATCCTCAGGGATGCATCGCCTCCTGGCACATCAGCGCTTTGGAGTCCAGAGTTTTATTAGGTTTCACTATGTTGACATGGCTTATTGAATTATTGTCCACAGGACTGAACCCAAACTCATCTCCCTCCCTCCTAGTTGTCAGGTAGATGTCCCCTGGCTCAAGTCCAAACTCTCTGTCACATGGTTGGTCTTCTCAGCATGGTCAGCCCCGTCCTGAGTCACCTTGTTAGCACAAACTATCAGGTTCTGTCCAGAGGGCCCATCATGAATGACACAGACATTCTTATCCCTTAGGAAATTCCAAAGGTTTAGAGGTTGTCTTCCAAGGACCTGTGGACCAAGAGCAGCCAAATTATTCAGGACCCACTAACCCTCAATTGTTCAGCCTCCCTCGTAGCTAGAGGTGAACACGGTGAGCATTATATTGAAGGGTTGCTGAGGTTTATGGGAAAGCTCTTACTCTTGGTTGTACTCCACCCGTAACCCAACTGCTCTTTATCCAAGATAAACTGCTGTTATCTGGAGCTCGATTGTCAAATAGGCAGCCCTCCATATTCATGGCTTTTACATCCATGAATTCAACCAATTGCAGACAAAAAAATATTGGGGAAGAGAACTGCACCTCTACTGAAAACATTCAGACTTTTTTTTTTTTTTTTGTACCGAGGATTGAACTCAGAGGCACTCAACCACTGAGCCACATCCCCATCCCTATTTTGTTTTTTACTTAGAGACAGGATCTCTCTGAGTTGCTTAGTGATCTCACCATTGCTGAGGCTGGCTTTGAACCCATGATCCTCCTGCCTCAGTCTCCCAAGCCACCAGGATTACAAGCATGTGCCATCATACCGGCTAGACTTCTTTTTATCTCATCAGTTTTCCCTAAACACTATGGTTTAACAACGATTCATGTGGCATTTACATTGTATTAGATGCTACAAGCCGTCTAAGTACATGCACATAGCTTATATGCAAATGCTATGCCATTTTATATAAGGAACTTGAGCATCCACAGATTTTTGGTACCCAAGGTGGAATCAATCAATCCTCCATGGATACTGAGGGATGACTGTATATGGAGGTGTATTACATCTGGTGATGACTAAAGTGAAGGAGCAGATCTATAGAAAGAGTTTTTTCCCTTACGGTATTTTTTTAAAATGTTGAACCTATGCCAGTAAGGGCTCCTGCCTGCCTGCTCCAGATTTCTCGTTATGTGAACATGTAAGCCCAAATTGGTTGGAGCTATTGTTAGTTAGGTGCTCTTTACTTGCAGCCAAGAGCTATCCTGATGTAGCATTCTGTCATGTGTTTATTGTCTGTTAGTTCCTTATTTTTAATCGCTGAAAATTATCTGCTTATTTCTTTAGCCTGTTTTTATATTACATTATTCTCTTTTTTCTTATTGTCTCATAGGAGAAATTTACATATTAGAGAAGTCATCCCTCTGTCTGAAATATGTGTGCATGACTATTTCTTTAGTATATGGTCATTTTAACTTTCTTTTCAGTAAATTTATTCTATACATGGTTTTTCCATTTTAACATAGTCATATTTGTCTACACCTTCTTTTGTGGATTTTGAGTTACATGTCATTTTTAGAAATGCCTATTTCAGAAGTTTGAGAATATTAATCCGTGGGATTTAAAGATTATTTTATGTTCATTACTTGCTTTGTTAAACTTTTTCTATTTTCTTTGTTGTGCTTAAACTGTTATCATTTGTTATATTTATATTTGCTTTGGCACAGAATAAAATTATATTTTGTAATATTAAAACTTGTTTGGGTATAAGAACAAAGTTAAAAATAGTAACAGGTAGCATTAAACATCAGGCACAAAGTATCGTCTCATTTAATTTTCATATTAGAAACCAGATAATTGTTGTTGTTTTTCTTGGTACTTGTTTGTTTTAGATAGTGTTTTTTTCTGGGTTTTTCAGTTGGGTCTCAAAACTTCTGGGCTCAAGCAATCCTCCTGCTTCAACTTCCTGAGTAGCTGGGTCTGCAGGTGTGCTTCAACTGCACCCAGCAGGAAAGTATAGACAACATGATTATCTTCCTTTCAGAGGTAAGGAGCTGAAGTTTACAGGGACTCAGGACCTTACCAAAGGTCCCACAGCTACTGTGGAAGTAGCCACGGTTTGAGCTTACACGATCTGAGTACAGAATTCATACTCAACCACTACACATCTATAAGATTATGACAGCTCTCACGTATTTCTCAATTATATGTCTGTTCTTTTCCCCATTAAAAGCACCATATGGTGTTTCTGGCTTTAGAAAATGGTTCATGAGATTAGTTTGATTCCACCAATTCTACATTTGATTCCTACTTCCTCTTTGTTTTAATCACCAAACTTTTTCTAGGACTTGGGACCTAGAGTGATCCGTCGACGTTGGTTAGTGCTGGCTCCCCCAGGTGCTTCAGATTGGAGCTATTTTTGTAGCAGAGATATTCTTGTTCTGTTCTGTTTTGTTTTGATTTTTCAGTACTGGAGATTGAACCCAGCACCTCCTATAGTGGCAAGTGCTCTGTCCTTTTAATTAATTAATTCTTTGAGATAGATTGCTAAGTTTTCCAGGCTGGCCTTGGACTTGTGATCCTTCTGCCTCCAGGATTCAGAGACCCCACACTCTCTTCTCTTTTCCCCTGGGGGTTTCCGTCTGAATGTACCCTATTCTGGGATTACAGGCGCCACCACACCCACATGTGGGATTTATTTTAATCAGATAGAGCAGGACCCACAGACCTGGAAATGACTGTGATGAAGGAAGAAGCCACAAATCCTAGGAAAAGGAGGCAGGACCCTCCAGGCAGGAAAGCACCAGGGTCATCAGGAGGTAGAGGAGAGCGGGTAAATAGAGGCAAGAGGCTTTACTGGGGATTTTGCAGGAGGGGACAGCTGAGCAGGGTGAGCACTTTTAGGATGGGCCAGTTTGAATGCTTCCTGCAGCTCTGGGTCAGAGGACTGCCTCTGGTTGTCTGGAACCTGGCCCTGGGGTGATTGCGGCAGGGGAATATGACCCTGAGTTTGAGAGCCTAACAAAGGAGGGGATTGAGGTGTGGGCTCTGGGTCGCTTGGTTTGTGTAGGAAAGACAAGCTGGCAGGAGAGTGGCTTGTTAACTCCAGGGATGAGCAGGTCCTGGGGGGCAGGCCCCTGAGCGAGCAGTCCCCAAGATGTCACAACATCAAAAACACACAAAAAAGGCATGATTGGGACATGATAATTCTTGCCTTGTTGCCCCTGTACTTTTCTTACTTCTGGCAACGTCTCCCACTTCTCTATGCTACGACAGGGGTCACAGATTTACTCCTGTAATTGCCTGCCTGCCTTTAGCGATGAGCTGAGAGGCTGCATCTGACCCTAAGCACCCAAAGACCATTATGAGATTTTTAAAGGTGAACCATGATTAGGAAAGAACAGGGTTGCCATTGTAGAAGTGGGGTGAGTGTGTGGGGGCGGGGGGTGCATTGAGGGGTGAACCTGGGACCTTTGAATCCTGGATCCAGTTATCTCTGTCTTGATAATGAGACACATTCATTTGCTTTTTTTTTTCCTCCTAAATTAATTTGAATTCTCCATTTGCATTTTATCTTTATGGATGAGAAAAATACATGTGCATCTGAACTGATTCTTGGAAAGTTCCATGCTGGCTTTTTAAGGGGTGCTCAACACCTAAGCATCTCGTCCCTATCAGATGGAACTTCAGTGATTTAAGAACTGATACGTACAATTTCCTCTGAGGTGCCCATTTTGAAGGCAAAATAAAAAATGGGCAGATTTTCAGTTGGGTTTGTTTATTTATTTATGTCCAAGCTGGGAATGGAACCCAGGGCCTCATGCATGCTAGGCAAGTACTCTACCACCAAGCTCTGCCCCCAGCCCTAATCATCCCTGTTTTAAGAAGTTGCATTTGAACATACTTATAATAGTGCAAAAGCAAGTATTCATATTTGACAAGACTCTAGTGTGGAGAGCGCGCTGGTAGACTCCACAGTCTGCTAAGGTCCTTGGAATCCAAACTAGGTCCCGAGAATGTGACACTGTAGGCAATTAGGCAAATCATTCCCCAAGAAATACCATGCCCTACCTACCCACCCAAGAAAGAAATACTAACAGGAGATCATCTGTGCTGTGTGCTTCTGATGCCTGGAAATGAGACCTGTTTGGGAACCCTAAGTGGAATACCAGGAATCTCAATGTGCTCACTCGATAAGAAGACAGTCTGGCTCCACTATCAAAGACATGATCAGAAATTGCCACTTAGTGATCTAATACCATTGGCTCATCCCATGCTGGCGAGACTCTCGCCAGTGACTCAGTGGTTCTGTCTTGCTTTTGTTTACCTTGTTTCTAATCTTGTTTCACATGCAACTTTCTTTTTAATGTTCAAGATTTTTTTTTTTTTTTGGTACTAGGGATTGAACTCAGGGGCACTTGACCACTGAGCCACATCCTCAGCCCAATTTTGTATTTTACTTAGAGACAGGATCTCACTAAATTGCTTAGCACCTGGCTTTTGCTGAGGCTGGCTTTGAACTCACAGTTCTCCTGCCTCAGCCTCCCAAACCACTGAGATTACAGGAGTGCAGCACCATGCTCGGCTGGATTTTTAAAAGGAAAAAACAATTGGTATGATTTTGATGTGGTTTGTCCCCCAAGGTTTCATATATTGGAAGCTTGGTCCCCAGGTGGCAGTGTTGAGAGATGGAATGGAACTCTTATGTCCTCGGAAGGGATTAAGATGATTTTCATGCAATCCATGGTTTGTGTCTCACAAAAGTTGTTACAAAAGAATAAGCCTAGCTACACCACAGCCTCTTTGACTTCCAATCTGGTGATTGATCTTTTGCACATCTCTCACCATTGTGAAGCCAAGTTGATGCAGGTGCTATGACCTTGAACCAAGAGAATGGTGAGCTGAATAGACTTCTTTTTAAGTGATCCAGCCTCAGATATTCCATTACAGTAACAGAAAATGGAATAATGTGTAGACATTATAGACACCCTTGTCCTGTTACTCATCTTTTCACAAAGGAAACCAAACTCCAGATGAAAGACAGGCACTTGCCCAGCTATCAGTACAATTTAAAAAGAGAACTTGGACTATTTCCTTGAGTTATTAAGCTGAAAGGCATTGCAGGTCAGGAGTTGCGGGAGGGGGAATGATTGGCCATGAGTGTGATAATACAGCATGAACCATAGTCACACCCACTTATGTTTCTTCTTAGCTCTGTCTTTGGGAATTAGGATACTATTCCAATGGGTATTTTACTTCTGAATTCACTAATAAAAAATGACTTTTGAAGAACAAAATGAAAATCTTCTGTAGACATTTCTGATATAAAAATATTGTTAGCATCACAAAGCAAGCCCCTTCCTTCCTTCCTTCCTCCCTCCCTCCCTCCCTTCTCCCTCCCTTCCTTCCTTCCTGTGCCTGATGGCTTCCTTCCTTTCTTGTCTAACCCCTGACCACACTATTTCATGAGACACAGGTGTGGCATTGTCTCTATCGTCCTTTTCAGCCTGTTCCTGGAACCCTGCAGTGGGAGACAAGTGAACGAGGAACTTCTTTCATCTCCATGCACACGCAATTTGTGAACAGAACTCAACCCTCAGCAGCCGGCATGTTTGTTATTAATTATTCATCCATCTATTCAGCGACATGTTCAATCAACATTAAGTGCCAATTATCTATGAATAAGGCGTTGCCTTTGCCCTCTTGTGGCTCTTGCCCGAGTTCTCCAAAAACTTGTGTTGTCATTATGGAGATTGTGGCGCACACCCTTCTCAGGAGCAGCAAGTCCCAGGGGAGCATTTGCTAGGTGCCAGGTACGTACCAGGTCCTCCTTGAGTCCCCTCCATAAGCTTTAGGGGTGATAAGTACTGTCACCTCCTCATTCCCTCCTGAGGAAAAGAAGGTTAATGGGTTCCAAGTGACAACTACCAGTCTACCAGGCTTTCTTGTGGCAGTGTCTCTTCTAGTAAAAACAAACAATAACAATGACAAAACTCCAAATCTGTTTTTGGTTAGGCAAGGGCGATGCTGTCTTCTCCTGGAGTTTACCTCACTTGATTCTCTTCCTTCACCCAGCCCTGAGTGGTTGGTTGATGTTCTCAGATGGCCCTTGTTGATGGCCCTTGTCTCTTCCACCCATTCTTCCAGGGTGAACGAATACAATACCTACATCTGCAAGAGGTATAGACACACATGGAAAGACGGGTTCATTCTTCTGTCATTTTTTTTTTAATTTACAGAATACACAATTAACCCTTCATAGCCATGGGTTCTATACACATAGATTCAACTGTGTATCAAAAATATATAGAAAAATGATTACCCCTGTATTTGTATTAGTCAGCTTCTCATCACTGGGACCAAAAGACCTGACAAGAACAATTTAGAGGAGGAAAAGTTTATTTTGTTCAGGCTGGATGTGGTGACACACATCTGTAATCCCAGCAGCTCAGGAGGCTGAGGCAGGAGGATCACAAGTTCAAAGTCAGTCTCAGCAATTTAGCGAGGCCCCAAGCAACTTAGTGAGGCCCTGTCTCAAAATAAAAAAAATAAAAAGGACTGGGGTTATGGCTTAGTGGTTAAGCACCCCTGGGTTCAATTCCTGGTATCAAAAAAAAAAAAAAAGAAATAAAGAAAGAAAGAAATTTATTTTGTTCATAGTTGACAGACTCCCTACCTCTGGCCTGAGGTGAGACAGAACATCATGGTGAAATGGCACTGCCGAGGACAGCAGCTCAGTTCAGGACAGCCAGGAAGCTGAGAGAGACTTGAAGGCAAGGAACCAGGGATAATATAATCCCCAAGAGCATGTCCCCAGCCACCTACTTCCTCCAGCCATACCTTACCTGCCTACAATTACCACTCATTAATCCATTCAAGTGGATTAATCCACTGATTAGGTTACAGCTTTCATAATCTGATCCTTTCACTTAAAATGACTTGTTTAATAACCTATTTGTCTCTCTTGTAAAGTATCTCAGATCTCCTCCTTTCTCATTCCTCCAGGCACTTTGCTGGGTTTCTCCCACCACCTGGCTCCCACTAACATTTCCCCCGGTGGAACTGCCAGCTCTTATTGTCTAAAGCCTCTGCTGAATGCAAGCCCAGGGGGACCTGTGTTTAGGACTCAGGTTGGAGTCCCTGCCCTTCTTTGGTCCAGGTTCCCTGGAGGCTCAATGGAAAGGCTGGGGAGAGCCACAGGCTGTGTGTGGGGAGGGGTCAGGAAATGGCCCCAGACTGGAAAGGAACAGGGTAACCAGGTCCTCTATAGCTGCCTGATGCTGGTGGAGTTTGTATCAGACCAGCAAGATCAAAAGAATAGCCATTCCAGAACTCGGAGGGACAGAGTTCCTTTCCCGTGCCCCGTAGGCTTCTGTTTCCACTGATTTTTAGGAAGGACTGTAGGGTAGAAGCAGTGTGGGGGAGGGTAGGAACAGGAAGGAGAGGGAAAATGGGCAGAGCACACAGCGGACAGGGCTTCTGCTTTGGGGCTGCCAGATCAAACGCAGGTTGTCTAGTTAAATCTGAATTTCAGAGAAATGCAAATAAGCCTTTAGAATGCAGATATCCCCAATACTGCCTCTCTTCTTACAGACTAAATCTGGCAACCTTATCGGGTCATCACGAAGCTTCTACCTGTTGCAAAATGACCACTCTGTTCCTCACAGTGAAGGCCACCCCCCCTTACCATCATCACATCCAAGTGTTTAGGGGGCCTGCAATAATTTGGCAAATTGATTCACTTCCTCTGCATCTTGAGCACATCAGAGGCTTCCCTGCACGCGGGCTGGTTTTCAGTGAGCCTCCCTTTTAACACTGCTTTGCTAGAATAGATTTGTGAAATTCCTTTAGGCTTATGTGGGGGGCGGGGGGCGGGGTTTATTTAAAATTCAAGGTGCTCCTTGTATTTTAATCACATGTGAGTCACCTGGAAAACTTGCTACAATGCATATTCTAATTCAGTGAATCTGGGTGGGGCCTGAGATTCTGTGATTCTGCATCTCTACCCCTTGGCAATGTCCCACCAGCTAATTAGAAGCAGAGAGTCCCCAGCTTGGCTCCCCTCCTTCCACAGACCTCAATTCACATGTGGCTCCTGTCAGGGTCTGAATTGAGTCCTCTCCCGTCCCTACACCCCCAAGTTCATATGCTGAAATCCTGAGATGCTTCATTGACACACACAGAGGGAAGATCATCCCCAAGGAGAAGACAGTCATCCGAGAGCCAAAGGCAGAGGTCGCAGAGGAAAACAGTAGTGCTGCAGCCTTGACCTTGGACCTCCTGCAGCCAGAACTGAGATGGTAAACTTCTGTTAAGCCCCCCAGTCTGTGATCCTTTGTTAGGCAGACTAAGGCAGGGTCCTTAGTGGAGTCCTGTAGCAGTGTCTCCTGAGGCGGCTTTGAAAATAAAGAAGTAACCCTTTAGGAATTTAGAAGCATGGTATTGATAACCAGGCCATCTTCAAAACGGCTTAGCTTGGGGCTGGGGATTGAGCTCAGTGGTAGAGCACTTGCCTAGCTGAGCTCAATCCCCAGCAGTAAAAGGCTCTGCTAGGAGCCTAGAATTTAAATACTGGACGGAAATGTGAATCTTGACTTTCTTTTAGCTCTTTTACACAGCTCATGAGCCTTTACAATCCCCAGGATGGAGAAACAATTCCCACAACTCAGATGCATAAACTGAATCACGTGTAGGTATCTTGTGGCTCCATGGACCACGGGTTATGAAAAGAGGAAAGAAAGAATTTTTTTTTTTCTACCTTTCAAAAAGTAAATCTTCATCAATTCAGGGAAAATTCAAGCAAATTTATCTTTTTTAGCATTCATAGCATTGTCTTCCCTCTCTCTTTTTGCCCTGGGACTGGGTGACCTTTCAGGGGTTTTCGAGAACATTGGGAAATGATGGAGAAAGGTATTGCTACCTGTCCACCCTGGCATCCATGGCCCCACCACTGAGGTCAGGAGGAAGAGTCTAGGCAGATAGGGAAATGAGCCCCTGGGAACTTCCTGGGCAGCAGAGCACAAACAGCCCCCGTGGGGTTTTTGCTGAGAAACTTAACAAAAGTTATTATAAAATTGGGACCTGAAGTCCATAGGAAATTGGGACATATGTGACATGGAGTCCATGACCTAAGGAAGGAAAACACCTTATCTGTACTTTGGCCCAAAGGCTGCATGAATGCCTCAAGAACACTGAGCACCTTACTACCTTCCTCAGGATTGGGCTGGAGCTGCATTCCTTAAACCTAGAGATCCATGTAAACCCTTGACAATAGCCATACATGGGCAACCCTCTCCCAGGTAGGAGAGCTTTACTTCACTCTGGTTTAATAACGTCTTATATTTTGCTTTCACCTTCAGCTGACTATGAATCTCTTTCTTTGAATTCGTGAGAAAAAGCCCACCCGACCCATGTTCTGTGAAACCACGATGCACAGATACTCCCGTTGGCATCTCTGAGGCCTTCATGTTGGAGCACACTGTTCTGCCCTTCATCTGACCTTGGGGCTCCTCCAGGTCCCTAGTTATTCATTAAGGGACATTTTATATGTCCTTCCTATTTTCTCTGGGCCGTCTCAAGCCTTTTCCACTTAAGCCACCAGGCCACCATTTTAAGGGTGACTCCCTATGGGTAAACTCTGCTAGCCAGCAGCCTCCCCAGGTTACACCCAGAAAGTGGACCATGATTTTCTCTGTTCCTGAATTTGCAGGGTATGGGAGATCTTTAATTTCCCCACCCTGGGGCTGGGGTTGGGGAACAGGGAGCGAATCCCTTCCCACAGCCCGACACTGCTAACTAATTCTAGTGTCCTCCCCATCCAGAGTCTCCCAGATGCTCACTTGTCCACCCAAGGCCCTCTGTGCCCAGGCTGGGGTGGGCATGGCTTAGCAGTCTTACAGAGCCGGGGACTTCCAGGAAACTGAGGCAGTGCTAAGGATCCCCCCTTCAAATCCTGATTCTTGCGAACAGACTAGAAATATTTCGGATCTGTTGCTCACAATAATAGGCATGAATTTATTAGAAGGGATTGGAAAGGGGGAATGAGGACACTCTCCAGGAAGAGAGCTGATCATCTCAGAGAGGAGAGGGATGGTGTGCCTCTCCTGCACTCCGGTTTTATTGGAAGGTTCTGCGGAAGTTTCTAGAGAGCCCTTCCCAAGTCCACCTCTTGACTTTTGATTGACAGTAGAATGAAATCAGATTTTTTATGTCCCCACTTCCATGACAACTCTAGGTCATTTTGGCCCATGCTGACCAGTTTTAGTTAGAACCTGTTTTTACAGATTTTATGGTAAGGGAGAATTATCCTTATCTCCTTGAGTTCTGGGATATGGTCTGCAAAAGGGTCACAAAAGTTCCCCCTTCAGGGTAACTTGTGTTCTTCCTATTGGCATTTTAGTGCCTGCATTTCTCCTGCAGATAAAAGTGGTTTGCTGAGGAATGTAACACATCCTGTTGATTTAAGCCAGGAAGAGCTGCCGGTAAATTGCTCCCTCAAAGTGAAAGCATGTGGGGGTCAGCCTGGTGGTCCCAGTCTATAGGACCATTCCCACAACCCCATGTTCCTACCACTCATGTCTGTCCCCTATCAGCAGCACCTGTTACTTATTTTATTATAATGCCTTTGGTCCTTCTAAAGATGGGCATTTGAGAAGAAAGCAACCCAGGTTCTTGCAACTCAAAGAACGCTTTTCCTCCTGAAACTATTGTTATAGGGTTTTAAATGCCCTCTTGAAATTCAAACACTGAATTAAGACTCCTTGACCTCTTGCTTTACTCATGAGCAATGGGTATAGAACATTAGCACTGCTTGAATTGGGGAGGAAAGAGGCAGGGTAAAGATGATTTTTTAAACTGCTAAGAATTATTTTATTACACATTAAATGCCTTTGCAAACATCAAAGACTTAAAAAAAATGTTTTTTCCCCCCCTGCCCTGTGACATCAGGTCTTATCCCTGAACAGTCTGCCCTAGAGTCCCCAGGATGCCTGTTCAAAAACAGACTCCTGCTCACAGGAGCCAAGAGGGAGTAACCCGAGTATCCATCAATGGGTGAATGGGTAAAGAAAATGTACCTATAGAATAAATTAGAAAGCAAGGGAATTGCTGAATGTGTGGCTCACGCCTGTAATCCCAGCAGCCCAGGAGGCTGAAGCAGGAGGATCGCAACTTCAAAGCCATTCAGTGAGACCCTAACAACTCAGAGAGACCCTGTCTCAAAAAAATAAATAAATAAATAAAAAATAAGGGCTGGGGGTGTGGCTCAGTGGTTAAACACCCCTGGGTTCGATCCCCAGTACATTCCCCGCAAAAGCAAGGTAACTCTGACACATGCTACACCATGCTTGAACCTTGGAGGTTCAAGTGAAATAAGGCTCAGTGAAAAAAAAAAATAAGGCTCAGTGAAATAAGCCAGTCACAAAAGGATAAATACTTTTATATTTATATGAGTCCGCTCATATGAGCTACCTAGAGTAGTCAAATTCATAGACAGAAAGCAGAATGGTGGTGGCCTGGTGCTGGGGGTCAGGATGGGAAATGATTGTTTAATGGGGACAGAGTTTCATTGTGGGAAGATGAAGACTGTTTGAAGATGGATGGGGATGATGGAGGCCCAATAATGTGAATGTGCTCAATGCCACCAAACTGTGTGCCTAAAAATGATTAAGAGGATAAATTCTATGTTATATACATTTTACCATGATTTCAGAAATTAAAAAATAATGAGAGAATCTTTTTTTTCCCCAATATTCACCCTTTAGTTTTAGGTGGACACAATATCTTTATTTTACATTTATGTGGTTCTGTGGATCGAACCCAGTGCCTCATGCATGCTAGGCGAGCACTCTACCACTGAACCACAACCTCCGCCCCAGAGAATCTTAATTATATAAAAAAATACTCACTCCTGTTCAATTCCAGGTCTCCTGCATCTTCCCAATGAAGCCAAAGAGCTTTTTTTTTTTTTTTTCATAAACTCTCCAGGGGATTTTCAAAACCAATTTTCTATTAAAAGCCTTCATTGAGATGTAGTAGTAGGAAGGCAAGGGCTGGGGAGTGAGGAAGAGATCAGTCATTAGGGAAAGGGGCTCCCTATCTGTGATAGAGCCAGTTATGACGGTCCCTCTGTATCTGTGGGGACTGGTTCCAGGACCCCTGCAGATACCAAGTTCTTATTTAAAATAGCATAGTATTTGCACAGAACCTAAGCACATCCTCTTGTATACTTTAAGTCATCTCTATATATCTCTAAGTATTTAATATGATGTAAATGTTAAGGGATGTTGACAAAAAAGAAAAGTCTGTATATATATTCGGTACAGATGCAATTTTTGAAGTTATTTTGCATCCGTAGTTGGTGGAATCTGAGAACGTGCAACCTGAGGATATGAAGGGTAACTGTATACTGTTCAGCATTTAAAATTCATACACAGGTGCTCAACTTTGAAAATCAAGCCCAGCATTCAGGCTTCATAAAATTCTCAAAGGGCATGAAGATATTGGTCTAACCATGAAGGAAATTCTCCAAATCCTGGGGTTTTTAAATCAAAGTTGCGGGCAAGGAAACTCAATGTATTTATTTTCTGTCTGTTTTTAAAGTCGGAGCCAGAAGAGACAAAATTGGAACTGGAATCCTGCCAGCAAAGCACAGCCTCTCTGCATGGATGTTGTGAAATACCACCACAATTTCTTCGATGTCACCAATCGCCAACTTCAATCTTTTCCTCAAATATTGGATATATAAAGTGCCCTATAAGATATGTATTTATTCTGACACTTGTTCTGCTGTGAAAACAATTTCATTCTTCACTGTATTTTTCTTGAAAGTTGACTAGAAACCAATAGCTCCCCCATCCCTCCCATGTGGAGCTAACCTACACCACAGCTTTGGCCATATTAACTGCAAGAATCCTCAAGAGTTAAACAGTTGAAGTAAGAACTATTTTGTCAGCTTCTCTGGGAGTGAGATGCCAAATGTGGATTTTAAACAATTATCCCAGATGAATCTGAAGTTGAGGAGCCGCCATATAGACAAGAACATCTGATTTGATTCCTGTGAGAAGAATCCTAACCAACACCTGGTGTTACATGTTGATGCATTCTACATGTTGACTGATCCCACCAAAGCACAACCTAGAAGGCACTTCCTGGAGGTAGTATTGCCCTCCTTTTGTAGTTGAAGGAATTGAGGGAGAGGATTAAGTTAAGCTTCAAAGCATCTAGCAATCTGATTCTTTGAAGCTGAAGTTTTTTTGTTCTCTCTTCAAAATCCCCACAAACTTTCTCTTTTGTAAAACAACTCCACCAAATTCAGATATCCGGCTTCCTCCTGCACAGAGGGCTTGAGGAGGAAGGATCTTGACTAAGTAACATACATTGGGTGAGCCCAGTTTAAAATAAAGACAGTTATAATGTTGGGCTGGTTCTATTTGAATGAGCCAATCATGACAGTGGTGGGTGGGTCCTGAGAAGAATAAACCAATCATGATACTAGTGAGTGGGTCCTGAATAAGCCAATCATAGTAGTGGGAGAAGGTGGTGTCCATTTAGAATAAGCCAATTGTGGTTGGGAGCTGAGCCTTATTCAAATAAGCCTATCATTAGTGGGAAAGTGGGGATTCCTAAATGGAAGAAGCCAGTCCCTCTAGGCCATTCCCTTTAGGCCTGTGGCTCCATTCTTCATGATAAGGCTAGAGGGAAGGACCATGTGGCTTCTGGAAATCTTTCTGAGCTCTTAAGACCTAAGTAACAAGCAAGGTCATGTACCACTGATGGTCATTTGTAGGGTGCTTTCATAATACCTGAAACTGTAGTGGTCATCTTGCAATCCAGAGGGTACAGCTGGGGAGGGCTGAGTAGTAAGTTAGAAGTGTCCCAGGTTAGTAATGATGGCTTGGAACTGCTGAAACAGCCAAACCTGCAAATTTACTACAGGAGCTCTCATGTGTGAAACAATAAAATGCCTGTTGTTCAAGGTGTTATTTTGGTTATGCACATCTAGCCAGGCGTTATGTCTCCATAAAGAGTTGGCAAAACAAATGACTAAAACATTTTACTGTCACCAACAGATGCTTTATGGAAAAGAAAGCAAAGTGTCCGTGAATCTCTGGATAGAAGACTTCAAAGCAATTTGTCACTCAAGGGAGGACTCTTGGAGTTCTTATATGAAAATGAGTTTTGAAGCACAGAGAACATGGGTTTAGAGATTTCCTCACACCTTTGCCAGCTATTCAAGAGCAAAGCACTGCTTCTATGTATTATTAGTTTAAATTTCTCTATATTATTTGATTACGTTCTACAATGGTGTGGAGAAAAAGATATGCAGTCATCCCATAGTACTCACAAGGGATTGGTGGCAGATCCCCACACACATGCTCAAGTCCCTTATCACAAAATGGCATAATATCTGCATATAACCTATGCACATGCTCCTGTATAGTTTAAATCATCTCTAGATGACTTATGATAGCTAATACAATGCTAATGCCATTTAGTAGTTGTTATGCTGTATTTTGGGGGGGAATAATGACAAGAGAAAACTCCGTACTCATTCAGTACAGATGTATTTTCCCCTAAATACTTTTTTTCATCCTGGTCGGTTGAATCCTCAGATGCAGAAGTGGCAGTATGGAGGGTCAATTGGATATGAACATAGAACTGCACTGTGGCAGACCAGAATTCTCAACCCAGATATGGATTTTTAGCAATCCAAGTTTTCACCAAGGTCAGGGTGACATGAAGCCATTTTTCATGTGTGTCAGAACTGTGTGGAGAAGTGTCCCAAGTGAGAGACAATGATTAAAGAAAGCAAGGAAGCTGTCAGAGAACATGTAGCTAAGGGGGGGGAGGGGCGGGGGCTGCATGACTGTCAAGGAGCCCCGGGGAGGAAAAATTCGGAAGGACCTAGAGGAAGTGAGGCCTGCTCTATGGGAGAGATATACAGAGAGAGAAACTCAGGATTATAGGGAATGACTCAGGCTCAATTTTATCTGATGATCCCAGCAGGGCCTAGAGTCATGTTTTTCAACCTGTGAGCTGTGACCCTTAACAGTTCATGAAATTAGCTTGGAGAATTATGCCCAGCACTTAAATTATGCCAGGCTGGGAGGTGGGCCAAACAGAACAGGAAATAGCACAAAGCATTGCACTTTCAATTGTTATGTTGTACATGGAGTGTATGCACGAGTATATGAGGTGCATGTATGCATGTGTGTAAGTATGGATGTATGTATATGTGAGTGTAGTATATGTCTATGTGTCTGTGGATGTATGTGTAATGATGTGTGTTTATTGCATGTATATATTTGTATGTGTGTGTGCCTGTGTGTGGTGTGTGTATATGTATGTATGCACACATGTGTCTGTGTATGTATATGTGGGTATGTGTATGTGTATATGTGTGAGTGTATATGTTTGTGTGTGATGTACATGTGTTATGTATGGGGTTTGCATGTTTACTGTATTACTGAACAGCTTTTTGACAATTATTGTGGTTCATTGGCCTTGAGGCTGAAGCACCATGTTCTCTTAGGATAGCCAGAGCTGGAGGAAAGTTCTGTTCAGTCTGGGTCAGGAGCAAATGGAATGATCTACCATAACTGCTCACCTTCTGATCAGGCATCTGGCGGACAGGGTCTGGACCTTGGCCTCCCATTGGAAAAGTTCCCTCCAGAATGACTATATTGTTTGGATTTGTTTATGCACTTTAACAGCTTTGAAAACAGACAGTAAAACCCCAAGCTGGGAATGTGCTCAGACTGGAGGTGCTTCATTCCTCCTCGGGTCACCTTAATGAGACACTGTGAAACCCACTTAGAGACCCAGAGACCCCACTGCTCCGGTCAATCAGGGGACAGGAGAAAGACTTGAGTTAGTAATGGCTGCAGTAGGAAAAGGGCCTTTGTTTTTTTTAGACTCAATGCTTCTTTTTCATCCTCTGGTTGAGTTTTCTTTGCGTTGGGAGTATACTAGCTGTCTAGACTTTGTAACCTCTAAACAGAGGAAGTCTCACCTTTGTTCTGTGGGGCTAGGAAAATAGCTACATCTAAGAGTCAGAAGATGCAGAGTTTTACACATTTTTCAGACAGGAAAAGTCTCACTCCTTTTGGTTCTCAAACCCCATTTGAATCCACAGACTTTAATGCTTTATGACTCCTCTCTTCTTCAAGGATGCTAGAGATAGCTGAGGATGTTGTACTCTGGGAAATTCCCATCAAGGATGAAGAAACTTGCTTTAAACAATGCAGTCTACTCAAATAGCCGGAAGCTATTGTGACAGGCAGAAGCAGTTAGGACAATTTATGTGGAAGCACAATCCATTTTTGGTGAATGCCAACTTCATATGCTCCTACACTAAGCCTGTCTCCCCACCTTTCCAAGGTAGCCTTTGTCTTCGCCAAGACCACAGACAGCTCAAATGATCCAGGCTTCAAGAAGTTGACAACCAAGACACTGTAGAACATTCAAGTCCTGCAATTTTTCAAAAGAAGAAATGCAGATGACCAACAAATATATGAAAACTACACTAAGACTTATTTCCACTCCTGTCCGAATGGCAGTTATCAAAGATAGAATTAATAATAAATGCTGGAAAGAATGGGGGCAGGGGGAAGGCACAGTGATATATTGTTGGTGGGACTACAAATTAGTGCAACCACTCTGGAAAGCAGTATGGAGATTCCTTAAAAATGGAGAAATGGATCCACCATCTGACCCAGCTAACCCACTCCTTTGCATTTACTCAAATGAACTAAAATTAGCATATTATAGTGGTATAAACACTCCAATATTTATAGCAGCAAAATTCATAATAGCCAAATTATGAAATCAGTCCAGATACCCATCAGTGGATAAATGGATCAAAAATGTGGTGTATATACACAATGGAGTTTTACTCAGCCATAAAGAACAATGAAATTACGGCATTTGCTGGTAAATGGATGGAAATGGAGAGCATCAAGCTAAGTGAAATAAGCCAGGCTCAGAAAATCAAGGCTTGAATGTTTCCTCTCTTTTGGGGAAGCAAGAGAAAAATAAGAGAAATAAGGCAGGAGTAGGGATCAGATATCATAAATACATAGGGAAGATTAGTGGAGTAGAGGCAGGAAATTGAGAGAGAAGGGGGAAGGATGAGAAAGGGGAGGAAATATGGACTAAATTTAACAAAATCACTTATGCATACATAAGTGCACCACAGGTAATTTCACCTTTATGTATATGTAGAAAATGCCAATCAAAGATAAATAAATAACAGATGAAAGGAAGGTCAGTAGAGTAGAAGAAGAGGAGGAGGAGGAAGGAGGGGGTATGGAGTTTGAAATCAAATTTCGTGCTTGTATGGTTTTGTCAAAATGAATCCAACTATAATCCAATTATACTGTGTATAATTCTCTAATTTAAAAGATATTCTTTTTAAAAAGATAATGTCTGTACCCACTGGTGACAGGTGTATGTGACTTTGGCTCCTTGCTCAGAGAAACATGGACCCCGTGTTTCCCTAAGTAGTGGTTGTCCTGTGGTTAAGACAACAGTGTCAGAAACACTGGGGCTGGCTGAAGGGATGATGGGTGTGGGTGTGTGTGAGGGGTCTGTCCAAAAGTGCTTGAAGCTGAGGGGTCTCT
The DNA here is from genome assembly GCF_021218885.2 of Marmota monax. Taxonomy (NCBI): domain Eukaryota; kingdom Metazoa; phylum Chordata; class Mammalia; order Rodentia; family Sciuridae; genus Marmota; species Marmota monax. The sequence goes on along the minus strand of NW_026693024.1, from coordinate 4,588,587 downwards.
TAACATTGCCCTTCAGCCATAGCCCCTGGGGGGCTCAGAGACAGCCAGGATGGAGCTTTGGTCACCAACCAAGGATCACTTGCCATCCCTTGAGTCCCAATGGCTTTCTCCGAGAGTCAATTTTTTCCTCTTGGGGAAGACCAGTTCTTTCCTATGGCAAGTTCTGCCTTTCCCTCTTCTAATCAGTGCTGTGCTTTAACACTATGGGTACTTCTGCCTTTCCAGAACATTCTCTTACTGACCTCACCAAAACAGATGGGATGGGGATGCAGCTGTGCAAATATGAATTAAGATTTTCATATTATAAAACAGGGAACATTGCTGGGAGCCATTAGCCAAGAGGCAGTGCACTGTAGTGGAGACCATGAACTTCATATTTAAATGGAGTGTTGCTCTGTACTGACCCAGTGGTCAGTTTCCATATCTGTTAAATGGGAATACTCTCACTGTTGTTTTTTTTTTTTTTTTTTTTTAATGGGCTGGATGGTGCACCCACCTCCCAAACTCATATATTTAATTCCTAAACCTCAGCCACCAAAAATGTGAATGTATTTGGAGATAGGGGTTTATAAAAAGGTAATAATGGAGTCTTTAGGATGAGCCCTAATCCAATATGACAACATGACTGGTGTTTTTATAACAAAAGGAGATGAGGACACAGACACACACAGAGGGAAGACCATGTGAGGATACAGGGACAAGATGGCCATCTGCAAGCCAAGGACACAGGCCTCAGGGGAAACCAACCCTGTCCACACCTTAATGTCAATCATTCAGCCTCCACCCATTTTGTGACATTTGTTATGCCGTCTTAGCAGACTCATATACACATTATACAATTATGGTGAGTATTAAATAAAATAATGCCTGTGAAGTAATATAGCACAGTGTCCGGCAGGAAGGACTCAGGAATTGACTCCCTTTTCTTCCCTTTTATCACCCCAGTATCTTTTCACCTGGTTCCTTATTAGTCCTATAGGTTTGGCTCTGACTTTAGCTAGAAATTCTATGTGAGAGGCCTGGAATCCTAGCAGCTTATCCATAGCAAATGTATGAATCAGCTTTCCATCACTATTAAAAAAAATACCTAACATAATCAACTTATAAAGATGAAAGGTTTATTTGGGTTCATTTTGGGGGGTTTCCAGTCCATGACTGGTTGGCCCCCTGTGACAGCCCATCATGGTGAGAACATGTATCAGAGTAAAGCTGCTCATCTCACAGCCAAGGAGCAAAGAAAAGAAAAGAAAGGGACAGGGGTTTCCCAATTCCCCTCAAGGGCATGTCCTCAATAACTGAGGACCTTCTCACCTCTTAAAGGTTTCACCCCTTCCAATGGTGCTACTTTGAGGGACAAGCTTTCAAACGTGGGCCTTTGGGAGACATTTCAGGTGCAGACTATAGCAGCAAATCAAACAAACCCAGCTGCCCTGCCTTCACCTGTACTCTTGCCCCTCTTGGTGGTACATTGGCATTATCCTCCACTCTCCTGTCTATAAATCTGGCCCTTCAAAGGTGTTAGGCATTTCCAAAGTGAACGGTCTATAGAAGAAGCTGCCTCTTCACCTGGTTCCAGAAAACAGAACTTGGGAGGAACACTGAAGCCAGGAGGAGCCCTGTACCTCCCCAGACCAGATTGCTGCCTTGACTCTGACTGCTTGGAAGCAGGCTAGACAGGTGACGGCAGAGGTTCTGCTCAGCCAGGGATGCAAACCATAGCCCTCGACTGGGGGCCAGGCTCTACCAATGCACGTGATTAAGTTTGCTTCCTTTTTGTTAATCCTAAGATTTTAATAAAATTTAAATGTCCTCACATTCCCTAGGCTTGAATTAGAGGGAAGAAGGAGTTTTTAAAAAATCCCATCTTCATGTTGGGGCTGGTAGGTGAAGTACTACCACTCATGGTAGACATCGGTAATCAACTGTGGCCTCTTTCTCAGTGGGCGTAGGCCCTTATTATAATCCTTCTCAGCACAGCCCTGCAGGGAGTGATCAGCAGGTGGTGGGAGCCAGCACACTAGACAGAGCCCATGTGATATCACTACTGTGATGGAGTTTTGAGGAGATGCTGGTGTGGTAGCCACTGTGGGCAAGATATGACCCTCAAGAACGTCAGCTGTGTCCTGCAAGAATTCCTCTCCATTTTCTACCATGGGAAGATCAAGTTTGAGTTACTAAGGCCAGCCTTGGTTTCCTTAAAACATAATAGAGATGGTGCTGGCCCACACTGCCCATTATGAGGTATGTCTTAAGCATGTCCTCCTTCTCCCTAGAAAGCCAAGGAGGAGTAGGGAGAGGGGTCTTCACTTTTTCTACCCACCTGCTAGAGGGGGGTGAATCCTGAGACTCAGCATGCTGCCTTTGGAATTGGAGGTCTATCCCAGAAATGAGCATGGATGTTCCGTAATGGGAAGTTCGTCCCCAACTCCATCAGCTTTTAGGGAAGCAGACATCAGAGGTGAATATCATAAGCCGACTTTGGCTGAAATTGTTGCCAGCTTCTTCCGGGAGGCAGGGCACCAGGCCCGGGTGCTGCACACACACCAAGCCACAGTTTCTTAGTCTCCAGGAGTGGCACATTCCATCTTGATCCCCTGGGTCCCCTTGTGGACCTGTATTCCCCTGGGAATAGGAAGGGATTCCCACTTTTTCAAAGTCTGTCCTTGCCTCAGGGGCTTCTGATGTCCTCCCTTCTCTCCTTTCCCATCCCAAGTTCTCACTCCCACCCTACAGGGAAATGAATATCACTTCTGAAGGACTGATGAGGTTTAAATACCCTTTTCCCAGATAACGAGGGATTTCCATCTATCCCTGCCCCTAGATAGGGACCAAGACATATGGGTACCCTGAGAATAACTTGAACCCCTTTCAAACTGATATTCTTTAAATAATAATCCAACATTTATTTAGCAGAGATGGCCTTTTAAAAAGTAAATATCATGTATATATCTTTTATTTATGTCTAAAATTAGGGATTTATGATAAGCACTCGTTAGTATCATGTTCCAAACCACACAATTTATAGGCAACCATAAACAAGTTCAAAGTATTTAACGTGTGGACAATGGAATAAATCACACCTTTTCCAATAAACAGCACTGTGCTGTGCCTCCATTGTTCTTGTTGTGAAAAATTCAGCTGATTCTGACTCTTGGTTTGAGGAGTCTCTCAGATGCCTGATCTCAGCGTTGGAGGCTGGCTTGCAGTTTTACCTAAATTACTCAACACTGGGGAGACTGTGCCTCCGGGGGAGGGAGACTGGCAAATGTGCAGGAGTACTGAGGTTGTCCCAGGGTCCCCTGCACCTGGCAGGCAGCTGGTACACAGCTTGGAATTCAAGAGTTGGAAGGAGGGGTGTGGAAGGATCTAAGCCTCTTGAGAAAGTAGCAAAACAGAACTTCTTGTCTGAATAGATAGACTCTTCCCTGCTCCAGGGAACCAACACTATCAAAAGCCCAGAAAGACCTGGTCTCTAATCAAGTGTTATGGTTTAGATGTGGTGTCCCCCAAAATCTCGTGTGTGAGACAATGCAAGAAGATTTAGAGGAGAAATAATTGGGTTATAGTCTTAACCTAATCAGCTACTTAATCCCTATTGGGATTAACTGAGTGGTAACTGGAGGCAGGTGGGGTGTGGCTGGAGGAGGTGGTTCATGGAGGCACGACTCTGGGGTATATATTTTGTATCTGGAGAGTTGAGTCTCTCTCACTCTGCTTCTGTTCATCATATAAGTTGCTTCCCTCTGCCACACACTCCACCATGATGTCCAGCCTCAACTCGAGCCCCAAGGAATCGAGCCTGCTGTCCATGGACTGAGACCTCTGAAACCGTGAGCCCCCAATAAACTTTCCTCCTCTGAAATTGTTCTAGTCAAATCTTTTAGTCACAGTAGCAAAAAAGCCGACTAAAACAACAAGGGACCTCTCGTGCTGTGTGTTAGAAATGACGTCCCATATCCTTTGCTTGTGTCTGTAGGCATATCACCGTCAATTGTAGGACACAGAAGTGGACTCAACATGCACATCCCAGGTTATGAATGGATTCAAGATAGAAATCCAGGTTACCTGGTCCCAGGACTCCAATTTGAAGTAGTGAGGTCTCAGTATTGTGTATAGAGTGATGTTCTTGGAGGCTGTCACACTGAACTACTCTTTTTTTCTATCTCTGAATCAATTGTAGTGGAAGGATCTGGAGTCATCTTCAAAGCAATCAATTTAAGACATTCCCCTGAGCCCCCTCCCATGTTAGATTTTGTTATAGTTTAAGTGTGGAATATCCCCCAAAGGCCCATATAGTGAAGGCTTGGTTGTCAGCCTCTGGCACTGTTGTGAGGTGGTAGAACCTGTAGGAGGTGGAGCCTAGTGGGAGGGAGTTAGGTCAGTGGGGGTGTGTCCATGGAAGACGATATTGGACCCTCTCCTCCCTCTTTCATTTCCCAGCCACCATGAGGTGAGCAGTCTCCTCTGCCACATGCTCTAACATACAGTGCCACCACAGGCCCAAAGCAATGGGGCCAAGCAACGATGGACTGAAACCTTGGAAACCGTGATCCAAGACAAATCTTTCCTCCTTCTGAGTTGCTGATCTCAGGTATTTTGTCACAGTGAGAGAAAGCTGACTAAAACCACCTTGTTTCTTCCTCTTCTAGAAAGGAAGAGGAAGGGGAGGAATCCCCAGGGTTGTCCTGGTGTCAGAGAACACCCAAGCAGGCTCCTTCCCCCTTTCACCCACTGAACACACAATAAAAAGCTGAAGCATCGATTCCAAGTTTATGAGGTGCCTCCCTGTGAGAGATTTTTGACAGGTTTGGTTAGAGAAGCTCTCAGTGAATAATAATGAGAAAGCTGTCAGGCTAAATGCCATTCTGACATTTGAAGGAAGAGGATCATGTAATTTTTGGTTGTTTAAGGGCAAGAATCCTGGAACTCTGTCTTCTTGTTAAAATGACAAGGAGTAACAAGCAATTCTTTTTTGCTCCTCTTTTCCTTTAGCAAGTAGAAACTAACAGGGAGCTTGCTATTAAAATGAACTTACCAAATAAGATAACTGTTCATGTGGGAGAGAAGCCCTTCAATGAGGTGCATTTCTCCTCCTCTTTCTCTCCTCCTTCTCCTCCTCCTCATGCTCCTCCTCCTCCTCCTCATGCTCCTCATCCTCCTCCTCCTCCTCCTTCTGCATCATCATCAAATATAATATGTGTGTGAGCAGAACTCTGTCAAGACTCTGTCAAAAAAACTAATTATCATGGTGCCTTATTGTAGGATTGTGAAATCCGAGAAAAGTAATGCTCAGGGGACATTATACTGGTGCCTTCAGGTCTGCCACCAATCTCGTGCAAAGGGTCACCCACATTGTGCCAGTAACTTCTCTACCAATACCCTAGGTTCTTACATCATGGGAACTTCAGAGGCCCATGTCACTCTAGTCTGTAAAGGCAATAGTGCAGAGAGATGGCCACAGTGACATTTCTCACTAGACCAAAGCCTTTGTCCAGGACATAGCCATGTATGTCACAATAAGGAGCCTGAACTTATTAGAAAGAGAATGGAAAACTTTTGAAGGATTTTCAGCAGAAGATACCCAAGGGCCAGAGTAAAAGAGGGACTTGCGAGACACTCGGAAGGTGAAGCCACGTAGGGATGTGAGGATAGTGACTTTCATCAGGAGTGTGTTGGGTGTGTGAGGTGCCTGTGGAGTAGCCAGGTGCAGAGGTCTGGCTCCGTGCGTAATGAGAAATCTCATCATGAAAGTGTGATTAAAATGAAAGAAGCACTTTGAAAGCCTCCGATGAAAGGTGCCACGTAAGCACAGAGGAGACTCATTTTAGTGCCTTTCGTACCCCCCCTCCCCGCCTCATCAGGCGGTCTTTCATGATGGAGAGAACACACTCCTCGTCTTGATTTTAATTGCCTCTGATGCCTGAGCGAGAGTATTCCAGGCATGAGCCAAACAAGTGTTGCAAATGGAAGATGCGGGATGGGACGAGGCAAGGATTTGGGGTTCCGGTACAGATGGTTGGAATTCAAGAGAGGTGATGAAGGTTCTGTTGTCAGTCCTGTGAGTTTGAGAAAACCCCTTTCACCAAGTCTCTCAGTGAGCTGATTCATCTGTGCCCCTTTCTAAATGTGTTTTAATCAGAGTTGGAACTTTTTTAAAAAAACAACATTCAAGATGTATTCTATCCTGAGCTTCCACTACAGGGCTGGTATTCAAGACTGATGGGATCTTTGCCCTTGCAGAATGAGTTATCTAATAGTCAGAAGCGTTTTAAAGACATCTCATGATCAAGAGGAAAAAAAATCAAGATGGACTCAGTCTCCAAGAAAGATGCTTCGACTTCAGGAAATAAAGGGGCATTCTCTCTTTAAGAAAGCATTTGGAAAACCAGCTCTCCCACTTCACAAGGCCTCCTCAGTGGGGGAGCCAGCAAAGCAGTTTCTCCTGTTGGGACTGAGGCACAGCGTGAATCATCACTTGTCTATAATCTTTAGCATCCTGGAGATCCGAAGCAGGTGCCTCCATCTTGCCCAGCTGAAGCGTTCACAAGGCGTTATTACTGTGATCATTTATGTCTCGCCTTCCTGCCTCCAGGTGCAGGGGTGAGAATGTGCTGGATACTTGTTTCAGTCAAAGAGAAGTGGAACAAAATTATATTAGAACCTGAACTCAATGCCCATGTGGGGCTCTTCAGCTTCGTCTCCCCGCACACCATGGGGAGAGGAGCATGTCTGCCCTGGTTATTGCTCTGGAGGACACACATAGGGCAGAGAAGCAGGGAACACAGGCTCACTGTTTGCCCTGCTCAGTCTGGGCTCTGAAGGAAGAGCTGCTCATTAGAAGCAAGAACACCTCTATCCCGGAGGGAGTCCTGCCCAAATCAATTCTTTCCTCTCCCAACTCCTAGGGAGGTTCTAAATTCCCTTCTAATCCTCTGCTTCCTTTCTTCCATCTTCATTATCGAGCACCTGATGTTTCAGGTACCATACTGGGTGCTGCTGATATGTAGACAAAACACACCATGGCTACCCTCCAAGGACTCTCTGTCTGCAATGGGCACGCCATTGGCCATCTTACCAGATCAGGGGAGCCTGAAATGGTTCAGTGGTTATATATCTCCTAACCCTCAAGTTTCCAGGACCCACTTGTCCTCCGGATGGGCTTTGTTACACAGCATGGAAAAGGACTTGTCTACATGTGACTACTCAGCAGGAAGCAAGCAATATACTTCAGGACATGAGCAGGAATAGATCTTGTTGGTTCACGTTGGAAAATTAGCTGGCTGCTGATGGATTAACTGTCCTCCCCCATTCGAAGAGAGAAGTGCTACCCGGCTTGGTGTCTGGACACAGGCCATTCGAGATGCCCACCTGGGGAAAGAGCTCAGCAGGAAGCTGAAGAATGACTCACCCTCCATGTTCTGCCTCCCACAAGTACTCTGCTGCACTGATGCCAAACTTGAGGCAGGAGAATCTCAGAACCTGTCTGTCATCCCAGCAAAGGAGCATCCCAGAGGCATAGCCCAGGGCTTAGGGGCCAGGCTGGGAGGACCAGGCCATGCAGTTGGCTTGGGGGGTGGGGTTGATGCTCATTCAAAAATTTGTCATCTTTTCACAACTTTTTCCACTCTCTTGCTTCCATATGCCTTCCGCTAACATCTTTTCACTATTGTCTTAATCTCATGTGAAACTAATTGCTTAAAAATATCTACTTTCTAAAAATATTTCACTCATGCTTTCTTTTTCCCAAAAATGTTTTACCCTGTCCACGTAAATCTATCCTTCTCCTTTTACAATTTCCTTTTAACTTCCAGCAAAATGTTCCTTCTCCCCTCCAATTTCATAGGAACAAGAAAACATCAACCCAAGGAACTAAAAACTGGCTCCCTAAAGACTGGAAGTCTCCAGTTCAAACCTTTCTCAGTGAGGAAAGAGTTGGGGTGGAGGGATGCCCGTAAGCAATCAGGCTTCCCTTTGGAAGCTCTAGATCACTATCTTGCCACAGGTATCATAGGTGCTGTGGAATCACAGTACAGGAATGCCTATTTGGTCCCCAAATCAGTAGTGATGGGGTTCTAGCTTGGTCTTGTAGGGTGAAAAGAATTTTGCCAGACATCTGTGTCTTTCCCACCTCTCCTAGTCACCAACACTCTCCATAGGCCAAAATAGACACAAAGGATGCATTTAAAGCAAAAGCCAAGTGGGAGTGGGTGGTGGAGAGGAGGCTGCTAGGGAGGTGTCCATTCCCTGCTTTAGTGTCCCCAGCGTGGCTACTTGAACTTCCGATCTCTTTAAGTTTCCTTGATCAAGGGACCTCCTTCTTTAACTCTGTGTTATGCCCATGCCCCTTCCCACACCCATAGCACAGCCTGACATGAGAGAGCTTGATCGTAGAGGACCAAGAACAATGTTCCCCAGTTTCCTAGGCTCTGGGAGTGACTGAGAATCAAAAAACGCCAAGGTCACAGTTCTTTCAAAAACCGTGGCATGGAATATAACTAGAAGATTCAGGGATGAAGGGCAAGGTAGCAGAAGCAAGTAAGGACAGGCCTTGGTGGGGAGGCTCATGGGTCACACCAGCAATGTGCCGATGCTCTGTGTTAATACTTGGTTACCACCAGGTTGTCCAGTTGGACATACTCTTGGGTGTAACTCCCTGAAATGCTGGATTGCAATGTCCATGAGTCTGCTTTCATTGTGTAATGATTTACCGACAAGATTTAATGAGTGCTGGCACTTCCTGTGCTGGCATGCAGGCCAGAGAAATAAAATCTCTGCTGATGCCACCAGGAGCCTCTCACCCCAGGTTCCAGTGTTGCTGCCATGCAGGACCCCTCTTTTTTTCCCACAGCCATGGCCACTGCCTCTGCCATTGCAGCTGGTGCTATTGTTGACCCTTTGGACATGGCTGATCTGGCCCTATGTTCTGACTTCCAGCCACCGTGGGACTCCACCATGCCCCAGCGAGCCCCAGGACATACACCTCATCCCTGGCTGGGATACCAGGCCAGTTGCTCAACGCTGCCTCCCATGCCCTCAGACCTGAGCGTGCAACTTCCCAGCATACCTCCGCAGCCTGGGCAAGCTCCATGGTTCCATCAGACTTCATTTAAAACTACAAGTTCAAAGACAAAATTATGAAGAATTTCAGGACAGTGACAGCAGAGCATTAAACCAAGAACTGGCTTTTTCTGAGAGTGGAACTTTCCTGACTACTCAGGTCACACACCCATGAAGCTGGCCCCAAGGGAAGGACAGCAGCCTACTGAATACTAGAGACAGGGCAGGAGAGCTGAGAGCAAACCCTCCAAGACTCTGAAGACTGTACCCAGCAGTGAACTTCCAAAGGCATCAGCAAGGCAGCAGGGCAGAGAGGTATCCTGAAGAATAGCAAGCTGAGGCAAATGGTGGAGGCCAAAGAGAAATTCCCAGTGATGCAAAGAGCCAGCTGGTGGAGGAGCTGTGTGGCATAAAGAGATCTCAGCATCCTGCTGCTACCTAGATAAGTCATGCTGGAGGGCAGGGAGGGGGTCATGACTTTCTCCTGAAAAACATTTTAAATTAGGATGAAATTAATGTACCACATTTTACTACATAATTGTCACTATTACATTAACATATATTCTTGAGTATTCCATGCTTCCTAATCTTGCACCAAAGACAGTTTAGTAAAGAACTATTTTTTTGGTATTACTGGCACAATTATGAAAACAAAAACTTCCAATTCACTTTTTTTTGCAAAAAAAAAAAAATTGGCATAAAAATCTGTGATAATTATGTAGTGAAATACACTAACTAAAGCTTCAATAAAGCCAGACCCAGCTCAACTCCAGATCAGACTGGTTTAACACCCCATAAAATAAATTGACAGAAGAAGAAGTGGTCTGTCCTTTTCTGGGGGTAAGTTTAATTTGCTTCAATCTTCATAACAATTCTGCACACAATGTTTAGCACACAATAAAAAATTCAAAAACATGCAATAAATGAAAATTTGACCTCCAGAGAAAGGGAAAACAGTAAACATAATTAGACTTATTCAAGATGTTTAACTTTAAAATAATGTTGGACTTATTATTTTAAGTCCAATATGTGTGAACAGATGGAGAATATCAGCATAGAAATGAAAACTATAAAAAAGAGCCCAGTGGAAATGCTAGATATTTAAAAAAGTACAGTAACCCAAATGGAGAATTCAATCTATGGGATTTAGACAGACTGGATATAGCAGATTGATTAATAGAAGTTATCCAAATGGAACAGGAAAGAAGAAAAAAAGAAACAGAATGTACAAGATCTGTGAGATAATATTCAAAAGACCTAAGACAAAAGTTAACTGAAGTCCTTAAAGGAGAGGGGACATAGAAATGGTGCAAATAAATATCTGAAAACCTGATACATGAGAATTTTTCAAAATGTATGGAACATCAACCAATGAGTCCAACCTTAGTGAATTTTAAGTCATGATAAATGAACAAATAAAAACCTAGGTATAGAAGAGTGAAACTGTTGAATACCAAAGAGAAAGATTAAAAAAAAAATCTTAGAAGTAGCCAGAAAGGTAAAAATATAAATTATTGTGTACAGGGGAACAATAATAAGGATGTCAGTTGATTCTTCATAAAAATAATAGAGGCCAGAAAATAAAATAATACCTAGAATTCTTTTAGAGAACATATTTTTTTAAAAATTGAAAGCAAAACAAAGACATTTTCACAGAAAAGTTGAGCCTCTTTCTCCAGAAGAGTTGCACAGCAAGGAATGGTAAAGCAAGTTCATCAGGCCCAAGGGAGTGAGTCCAGGGGAAGCCCAGAGCCGCAGGAGAACACCAGAGCGTGGGAAAGGAGGTCAGCTTTCAATTCTAACAAAGCCCAAAACAGTCACCCAGACCACGTCAGCCTCACCTAGCTCTTCCAGGACACACCTAAGGTGAGGTGTTCACAGTACTAGTGCTTCTGACAGAAAAGCCTCAGGTAGCCAGAGCCCTCCTGACCACATTGGACCAGTGCAAACTGCAAAGCTTCCCTAGGAACTAAAGAGACAGACTCACAGAGGAGAAACCAAGAGGAGGACTAGACAAAGCAGCCCCCCACCACCTTGTCAATCACAGCGTGCCTAGAAGCTGGTGGTGTTTGTACTGCACATGGGGTATGTGGGTGAGACCATACATTTGACTGACCACTTGGCAGCCTCTGGGCCTTCTTTAATCCATGCCTCATTCCACTGGAGACCTCTTTGGGGAGCACTGGCCCTGGAGAGTTCTGCATTACAGAACACGCTGTGGACACTTACATGGGTAACCTTAGAGGCAGAGCCTGGCATGTAAAAGCCAAGGAATCCCCCACCCTCAGCACTCCCAACCAAGCTGATTTGGGTGAGGCTGTGAATATGGAGTGTGTGTGTGGTGGGGGTGATAGTTTATTTATGTGTGTGTGTGTGTGTGTGTGTGTGTGTGAGAGAGAGAGAGAGAGAGAGAGAGAGAGAGAGAGAGAACACCATAAAAATGATTTCTACTTAAAAATTTTTATTTCGGAAAAACCAAGCATTTGCAATCCAACCAGAAAACAGCTGGCCATGAAGCAAAACTTTAAGATGCATTTATGTTAAGCAGTATTTATATCCAGGAAATGATGAAGAGTTACTGTCCCTTTAAAGTTCTGCCTTTTAGTTTTAAGAGATTTAAGACTATCCTTTGATTCTTGTTAACTCAACGCAGACTTGTGATTATTGTTACCATACACTCTTGGATTCTAAATTGTACTTTGAAATTCAAACGTAGTTAACTGTAAAGCACTTTACAAGTTGGTGTTCTCTAAACTAAAATTATGTGTAGCAAAAGTCTCAGATTTGCATAAAAATAGCAAATTTGGTTGGTATTTATTCATGTCATTTGATGTTTTATAGCTGGATAAAGAAATCCGTTGTCAATAAGTTATATATACAATTTTGTGTTACTCTTTACACTGGAATTGGAATTTAAATGCATTTTTGGAAGATAATGAGAGCCTGATCTATTTAAAGGTGGCATTGTAAAACATGGAGGCATTCTGCCACTTTTTCCACAAAAAGAAAGTTAAAAGCTCTCTTAGTCTTTCTTTGATTCATGTTTCAGATGTAATGTTATATTGTGTTATTTGTGAAGAGACCCGCCTTACCTGACATAAGCTCTGCCTCCCACCTTACTCCATGGTAGAATGGTTCCAAAATAGGCTAGACTTCAGCTCATTTAAAGTTGTGTTCAAAAAATTTATTTTTGTTTTAAGATTACCATGATCTCAGACACGGAATATAATAGTTCAAGTAATTTTTCTTGGTTCATGGCTATTACACAAACTGAATATGTTTTTGCTCTGTTAATTTCATTTTGTATTTTCCTTGTAAACTTTATAATTGTTGCCTGTTAGTGTTTCGAAGAGCTACTGCTTCAGAAGAAGAAGAAGGAGGAGGAGGAGGAGGAGGAGGAGGAGGAGGAGAAGGAGGAGGAGGAGGACGACGACGACAAGAACCACCACCAACCTGGGTTAATCTGAGATAATAAGCCATCACCTACAGGACAGATAGTATATAATGCTGACTTCAAGTTCTAATACTAACCCCAATTAAATGAAAGGGGTATCTGTAAAATTATAGATAGTGAAGTTATAATGTGTTCCTCCCTCTTTAAGATTGGTGACACTGGATTGCTGGGTATTTAAAACCAAAAACTTGTGAGACTAAAGTCAAGGAAGAAAAAGAGCCAAGGAAAAAGCAGCAACATGTTGGCCCTTGCCCTCTAAGTTCATCCAGGACACAGAGAATGACAGGACCCCTCTCTGGGCCCTGCAACTCTGGTGAATCACCTGATCTACTTATCGGGGCGATCAAGAGGACCCTAGACAACAGGAAGCCAACCAGTGCACATTTTGCAAAGAGGAGGGCCATTAGAGATGGAAATGTCCCTGATGCTTCCAAGAGAAGCCACATATGGTCAGCAAGTCTTTACCCATCCTGGCAGATGGCACCACTGGTAGAGGAAAGGTAAAGGAGCCAGGAGGCTTCACACGAGTCTCCAAGAGCGATCTCTGAGGAATCTCAGCTGACTGTTAACAGTAGATAAAAGAACAAGATCAGTTTTGACCAACCCATTCTTAAACACCTGGCAGGAGAATATAGCCTGATTCTAGCCCTGCATGACCATTTAAAAGAAAAAAAATGTTTTAAAATATTACTTAAGATGTACACTTGTGGCAGCCCTATCAAAAGTAAGTAAAGCTGCAGGTTATAGGTTCTTGTGTGAGAGTGCCTAATATAATGTTTACAAAGGACTCTAGAGTCACAAATTTTCTTCTGAGTTAATTTGAGTCTGATCTCATAGATCTACAAATCTTCCTAATCTCCTACATTGATAAACTTGATCTATTTTTCACTGATAAGGTTTTGAGTTACTGTCCTCATGGTTTTTTCAGAGACTGGCTGAAATACTAATTGCTTTTGTGCTGATAGTTTACAAAATAGTAATACTTGCTATCTTGTTTACTATTGGCTTAGCTTGATCCCTGCCCTACGTATGCCTTGTCCAGTCACCTGCCGTCTGCCACTGTGGACCTCTGGACTCCTCTGATGCTGAATGCCCTTAACCATCGATGTCCCACTTAATAGAGAACAAGGACTTTAAGTTACTTCCCCCAATTTTACCCCCTTTCAACAGGAAGGAGTTTGGAGCTGTCATTGCCTATTTTTTTCATAGAAAAGGAATGTAACAGTGGTATACTTTATGCTTTGAATATAGCCCTGGCTGCTCTGTCTCTGCAACTGATTTTTTTTTTTAAATGGACGTGTTTCTTTCTCTTCCTCTCTCCCTGCTCCTGTATGATCTCTCCCCCTCCCTAATCTCAGGGGAAACAGGGGTGCCTTTCTTCCTCATTTTAGGCAGATTTATCTATCCTTGAGTACACACTCACCATAGGAACAAAGAAATCCAGACTTTGGGCATGGTACCAGAAGATCCCAGAAATCACCATCTCCCAAATTAACAAGTGAATTACAACTTCAACTGAGAACACATGGAATGTAGCCTTTGAATCACCTCAAAAGTCCCCTGTTCCTTCTGATGGGGAGAATCACAGCCTTTAGGACAGGAGTCTCCTGTGTTTCTTCTTTGCTAGCAAAGCAATAAAACTTTTTCCTTTTTCTCAGAAAACAACACACAAAAAAGTTTTGTCTTTTAAAAAGCAATGCATGTTCACTGAATTTTTTTTTAAATTTTGAAAAATAAAGTAAAAAAAAGTTCTAAAGAGGACCACTAACAACATAATTTTTTGTTTCTTTCCACTCCTTTCTCTATAAATTGATAAATAGGCTTTTTTCCTGATTTGAATGAAGGTATTCATATTTTGTTGTTTATTTTAAGTAGTTCTTATGCTGAGTATACCACTTAAAATTCCATTTTGCTCCCTAAATTATAAGATCATTTTGTGTTATAACATCATACTTTAAAGAAAATATTAAATGTTAATTCTATCATAAAGTAATGTGTATCTATTTGGGGGAAATTGAAAAAAAAATTTAAGTATAGACAAATTGAAGTGAATTTAAGTTAAAACTCTCCAGTCTTTCCTCATCTTTTCTCCACTCCTGCCAGTATGGTAGGAATGAGCGTGTCAGGGCCAGAAATATTAGTATACCCAATATATGTGTGTATGTGTCCACACACAGAGACACATGCTCACAAACACAGTTAGCCCCTCCCCATCTGTTGGTTCCATATCTGCAAATTCAACTAACTATGGATTGTAAATAATTGGAAAAATGCTGTCTGTATCAAACATATACACACCCTTTTCCTTGTCATTGTTTCCTAAACAATACAGCATAATAATGATATATATCATTTTACATACTATAAGTAACCTAGAGATGATTTTTAAAATGTACAGGATGGTATGTGTAGGTTCTAGGCAAACAATACACCACGTTATATAATGGACTTGAGAATCTGAACATCAGTTGAGTCTCCGAAACCTAGCTCTCTGGGATACCTAGGGACAACTGTATGTATTTTCCTTATATTGACTCCAATTCAACTCTGAACCCAACCTTCCCCATCTGCCTGGATATTCATGCTCAGTTACTTTTAGGATTATATTAGGTCCTTGGGGTCTTTGGTGATAACAACAATCAGGAGACTCCTCCTTCCATCCTTTTCTTTCTGGTCACCTGCATGTGCCCGTGGCCTTTCTCGGCTTTGTTCCCAGTCCAGGGCCCACCGCTTTCTACCTCCTATGTGAGCTGTACTCCTTGCCAAGGTGCAGACATTAGGTGCCAGAGTCCAGCCTCCTGGTAAGGATAGAGCCAGAAGGGGAAGAAGACAGATGCCAACCCCACTGCTTCCAGGACCAGCACACCTGTGTCCCTCTGCACTGATGCCAGGCCCACCTTCCTGTCCCTTGAACTCCCAAAGACCTCCAACTCCCAGACTCACCATTTCAGAGACTAAAAGCTTTGTCAAAAACCCGGATGACTAAGAAGAGTTTCTGCTTTGGGGCAAGGTACCTGGCTTCCAGCTTGGAAGAAGAATAGAGGGGAAAATATAGCCAACAGCACATATAATGTGCAAAAACCATCCTGCACCACGTAGAATGCCAACAGCAGTGAATGGGGACTGCTGGGAGGTGGGGTGTGTCTTTTAACTCATTACATCCCATGTTTTCAATTCTGCAAATATTTCAATAAAATTGACCCAGGTGCATTAAAATAGGTAAGAAATTATAATCCAAAGCTTGTATATTCTTTGTATATGTTGTCATATATTCATATGAAATGTTTTTTTCAAATACTCTAATCATTCAGCTATTACTTTTCTCAAAAGAATATACCCTGAACAATAATTATTATTTTAATGTTACCATAAGTGACATATTTGTTGCTCAACTTAAGTTTTTATAGGTGTCCCACATCTAGGACAATGGAACAAAATGGTTTTAGCATGTTGGGGAAATCTCTAGAAAAGAGGTTGCTCTAAGAGCTCATTATTAGGCTAGCAGACACATTCTTTTTATCAAGAAAGCAAATCTTTCAGATGCTTCAGTTTCAACATGTGTGTGAATCTACACATGTTGGGTGCTTTATTCTTGGGATGTTCCCATTTTTCTGGCCCCAAGAAAACAGCAATTCAATATGAGAGAATACAGTACAATCCTGGTCTTAAACTCAGTGACACTGTGTGGCTGCACACATCTCTAAGACATGTGGATTCTACATCACAGATGTTATTCTTGGCAAGATTACATTGCTGAGCCCCAAAGCCATTACAGTGTCATTGATCCTCAGCAAATATATGCCATAGGATGCTGGCATTGAGTCCCCATAGGAGGAATGTGTCAAAGGAGCAAAGAAAACAGGGTGAGACCAGAGAGCCCTGCCATGACTCTCTGGCAGGCTTTCTCCTCCTTCTCTTTTCTTTCTAATTATGTGTACTCATCTTTCCTGGATACTGTAAATCTTGGTGAAATAACTCATTTTAATAGCCCGTGCATGTACCAAGTGGCACTGTACTCTGGTAAAAATGATAGAAGGGAGATGACTTTGCACATTGGTATCAGCCAGAGTATTGTTTTAAGGTTCATCTCAATTGACATTAAGATGCACATGGGTACCATTTGGTCATAAATCAAGTTTTATTAAAATTAGGCAACTTTATTTGAAAGAAGGACATAAAAGACTGATGAAACCAAAAACTAAAATTAAACAGACATGTGAAATGCTGGATAGATGAGTTAAAATAGAAAACTGAGATGGAGCAGACAAAAGTCTCTCTACAGGTGGACCCCTCCCTCAATGAGTGAGACTTTGCTGCTGTCAACTTTGTTGACCCTCATAAAAGGCCTCTGTGGAAATTGGTGGAGTTTCCAGGTAACCAACACCTCTCTCATGTCTTACTTCAACTTCTTCTTAACTTTAAAATCCAATATCCCCTAAACAAACGTTTTTATTTATTTGCAATGAAGCAAGTTATTTTTTAGAAAGGGCTTTAATTAAAAAGAAATCTTGCAGCCAAGTTTTTCAGGGTTTTTGGCCATTGGACTGTAACACTATGCCTAATCCTCTTTTAAAATTAAATCCATGTCCCTAGCTGTGGAAATACTGAACCCATGAAATACTGGTGTTTTTGAAATTGAAGTTTTGGATATTGTTTCCTCTTGTTACAAAAACAATTACATGAAATTTATAGTAACATCAGAAAATACTGATGAGCAATAAATAGTTTCAAATAGTGTAAGTTCAATCACCTGGAAATGACAGCAGATAATGTCTTGCTGTATTCTAAGTGCTTCTAGATACATATAAACGCACACATCATGTATATCTTCCATATGCACACAAACACACATGTGCATCATATATGCCTTTTAGACATACCCAAGCATGAGCACAAAATATGCCTCTCCCATGTGCATGTAAACATATCTGCACATCATTTTTCTTATATGACTATATACATGCACACACCATGTCATTTCTATATGCATTCACGCATGCATGCACACCAGACAAAAACATGTATGTATACCAGATGCTTTTTCACATCAAACAAATGTACACATGATTCATATGTCTTTCCTGCACACACAAACATATTGCACCTCATGTTTTCCACTTGCACACAAATATATAGGGACATCATATGTGTTTCTCCTAAGCACACAAACATGTACACCACTGTGCATTCCATAGTGTCACAAACCCATATACACATAATATGTGTCTTTCAAATGCACACAAACACATGTGTACTTCAGTGTGTCTTTATGTACATATAAGCATATGTGCATGCCACATGTGCCAGTATATGGGTGTATCTGTTTTTCTTAAGGGGTGTACAACCTAGTCTGCCATACCTGATTTTTTCATCCTGGTGTGTTTTTCACTTTCAGGGTGCTTTTCACATCCTGGTATATTTTTTTTCACTTTTCAAATTGATTTTCAAATAATACTGTGATTTTCCACAACCACAGTATGCACACTTGTGTGCACTCATATTTCATCTTTTTCTCAGTGATCAAGGGCAGGAGGTGCCCTGGAGAGCAGGGCTCTATGCTCAACTGACTTCTGGGTTTTTGGACTGCAATTCAGTTCCACTAAGCTCAACAAGCACATATCAAGCTTGGTCCTATAGTCACATAGTAGAGTCTCAAATGTGTGTGGAATGGAAAAATGCTTTTAATAATGGAATTCCACAGAAGAAACTGACAGGTGATCTCAGTTTGTTTCAGAGCTTGCTCAATGCCTGTAAGCCTTGAAGTCAGCAAGGTGTGGATTCAAGCTTGATTCTGTGACTTACAAGAACTAAGACTTTGGTATACCCTTTCTCCAGCCACTATTTTACCACCTGCAAAATGAGGTTGTTATTGTTTGGGTCTGAAAAGTCATCCAAAAGCCCATATTTTGAACACTTGGTCCCTAGCTTGATGCTATTGTTAAGTGGTAGAATCTTTAAGAGGTGGCGGCTAGTGAGAAGTCTCAATCATTGGCATTGTGACCTCAAAGGGGATTATGGGACCCCAGACTCTTCTTCTTCCTCTTCTTATTTATTTGCCAGCCATCAAGGGAGTGGCTTTGGTCCACTGCAAACTTCCTTCCATGATGTGCTGCCTGACCATAGGTCCAAAAGCAACAGGACCAACCCACCACGAACTGAAACCTCCAAAACTGTGGACCATAATAAACTCTTCTTCTTCTTCCTAAGTTGACTATCTCAGATATTTGTTACAATAATGGAAAGCTGACTAACATAGAGGTTAATTGTGATACTTTCTGCATGGGATCATGAAGATTATAAAAGATAAAACAGCAAAAAAAGCCCAGTGTCTGGAATGCAATTAACGTTACCTGTCATTGTTATTATCAATTATTGCTTCCTAAATAAAATAAGTGAGATCTTTAAGTGGTAAAACTCTTAATGAAAACTAAGTTAAACCTAATTAAAGTTTATATACAAGAGATGCAGACAAGTGGGAGAGAAGAAGTATGGACATTCCTCACTGCTACAGCTTTCTAAACATTTTCAGGACCTTTCCACCCAGATTTGTGGGCTGGATATCATGTGAGCAAGTCTGTTGGGGCTTTCTGAAGCCTCAGTGGGTGTGAGATCAGCACAGTCCTTGGTGACTAGGTAAATTGTCTGAGGGGCTCAAGGCTTGAATTGTGTTGCTTATTGTACATAGCTTTGGTTACTTTTGGAGAATTACACTGCAAAGAACTGCTTAAATGGATGACTCAGAATTTCAGGCTGCCAGACTGTAGCCCTGCTCAGAATCAGCATCCAGTTTCCTAAAACACACAGGAGGTGTTCTGAAGCGTCTGCCTAACACCGTTGCCCTGTATCTTCCAGTTGTTGCTATACCTCACTCTGGGGTTGCAAGGCATTTTGAATAAGAATGTCTTCTGCAGTGGGAGTTATGATGCTCCAGAATGGACAGGAAGCACCATAAGTTATTTATAAAATGCATATTTCCTGGCCCTACCAGAGGCATTCAGTGATTCTATGGGCTGAGAATCTGAATTCCTGGGCTTCTTAGGAGGCTTTGATTTATTTTATTTTTAATTTTTATTTAAGCATTTGTATGTGTGTTACACATACAATTTTTGCTGTGCTGGGGATAGAACTCAGGGTCTTCTGTCTACTTCTCAGGTGCACTACAATTGAGCTGCCCCTGTGGTCCTTGAAGTTCTGAATTAAATGGCCTGTGGGGCACATCTTTAGAAAGTCTCTTCAGTGGGTGTACTGAGGTTCTACCCGAGAGAAAGGATGCCTCTTGCTTCCTGATTCTGTCCTCTCCTGCATTTTCTCTTTAAGTTCTAATGGTATCATGTGATGATATATCTAAACTTGAGAAGCCTGTGTTCCAATAAAACTGGAAAATTGTTTGCTTCAATTGCCCCTTAGTTAAACTCAGAAGTCTCAGAGCTCTGTGAGATGTACAATTATTTTATTTAAGGGGTCAGGTAATTTCTGTTGCCAAAATATTTTGAAAATTTAAAATTGCTACATGAATTCTCTGTAATATTATTGAACTCTTAGATTTCCCAACAGTAAAAATACGTTTTTTAATTTTTATTATCTATGGTAAGTACAGCAAGTAGTAAGTATAATAAAAAGGCCCCTTTTATTTTCTCAGGAAGAAGAAAAAACTCAAGATCACTTCAGCGTGATATTGAATAATAAAAACAGAAGAATTTTCCTCAGCATATGTGTTTAATATTAATTTCTTTTTCAACCTTTGACACTGTTGCTAATTAAGTTTTAATTGTATTTGTCTTCAGCAGATTTTTACAAATTATTGCTAATCAGCATGATGAAACTGAATCATTCATTAGACACTTTTGTTTTGAACCAAATGGCACTAAAATTATGTTCCCTGCCTTGTATTATGACATGTTGCAAAAATACTAACTAGTAGAGGTAGTACACCTTAACTTTTAAACAAGTGTTAATTA
The DNA here is from genome assembly GCF_021218885.2 of Marmota monax. Taxonomy (NCBI): domain Eukaryota; kingdom Metazoa; phylum Chordata; class Mammalia; order Rodentia; family Sciuridae; genus Marmota; species Marmota monax. Next base: position 4,568,118 of record NW_026693024.1, on the reverse strand, counting down.
AACCTGTGAGCATATCTACATACGTACACAACCATCTGATAGAACAATGCTGGTTAGTGGGAAATGTTCCATGCTGGATTTATAGTCATGTACCAAATCACAATGACTGGGTCCACGGTGAAGTGCATATATGTTGGTGGTCTCTGTTTTAGTCAAATTTCTCACTGCTGCAACCAAAGACCCAAAAAGAATAATTTTAGAGAATAAAAAGTTTAGTTGGAGTTCATGGTTTCAGAGGTCTCTGTCCAAAGACCGCCAACTCCATTGCTCTGTGAGGCAGAACATATTGGTAGAAGGGTATGGTGGAGGAAAACAGTTGTGGACATAACAATCAGGAGGCAAGAGACTAAGACTCCCCAGGGAAAAAAATATATACCCCAGTGACATGACCCAAGCAACCCACCTCCTTCAGTTACATCCTACCTGCTTAGAGTTATCACCCAGTTAATCCATTAGGTTAAGGCTCTCATAACCCAATCATTTCATCTCTAAGCTTTCTTGCATTGTTTTTCACATGAGCTTTGGGGATGGATATCTCATCTCTAAACCATAACAGTCTCAGACATGAGCTGAAAACTTCCTCTTTCCTACTGACACAGGAATGAATTAATTGCATGTTTGTGGTGATGCTTGTGGAAACTGACCTACTGCACTACCGGGCATTAAAAAAGTGCAGCAGCACATACAAATATGAACAGCACAAATATTTGATATAATACTTGATAAAAATAAAGAACCATTACTGGTTTATGCATTTACTATATTTTACTTTGTATGCGAATGTACTCCTTCTACTAATATAAAAAATGCACAGTGTGAAAGTCTTCCATCTGACATGTCAACAGGCTCACCCATCTCTCACTTACTGTGTCTCTTGATTACATCAGGTGATTGCATCAAGAGGCCTCGCTGTGTAGTGGATCCACACCATCTAGATGTATATAAGTGCACACTGTGATGTTCACACAACAAAGTAGCATTTCTCTGAACATGTTTCTGTCATTAAGGAGCATGTGGTTCTATTTCCTCTCTGCTTTCTTCTCAAATGATAATCTAGGGCAATTTTTTAGGGAGAATGGCTAAAGGTGGAAATACAGATTTCTCTACATACTCCTTGGAGGACCTTTATAACTAGGTAGGACTGACGTGGGAAGGACTAGCTGCTGTCCCCACAAGGCTTCCCTATGGTTTTGAGGGTGCAGGGCACCAATGGCAGGACTGGAATATCAGTAGCAGTCATCAGTGAGAAACCAGAATGGCTCAAATAGGATTAAGAGTCCAGTAATCCAGTTGGTAGAACCCCAGGTTCCCACCCCCAGGCATGGGTGGGCCTTGGGAGAGGTGTCCAACAAAGCACTGGGAGAGACACACGGCAGAGCATCTGGAGGAACAGCAGCACTCAGCAAAAGCTGCATGAACATGTATGAGGCACACCCTTGAAAATGACAACTGCTTGGGTTGGAGGGAAGGTGAATCAAGAGTCTATACTTGTTGGTCAGGTGACTACCAATTTTTTACCTTGTTTATTCATAGAAAAAGTGTGGTATTCATATCTTTATGTCTTGGGTGACAAAATGGATAGCAAATGATGAATTAATTCATTGTAGATATAAGGGTTCTTTATTATAAGTGATAATCTTACAATCTGTGTTCTAAATTATATTTAGAAATACCATCCCATAGGCAAAATAGTCATTGTATAAATATATAACACAGCTATTAGAATGGTCAACATCTAAAGCACAGATCAAGTCAAAGGAATGGGTGGATATGGAAGAACTGGAACTTTTTTTTTTTTTGATACCAGGGATTGAACCCAGAGGCACTTAGCCACTGAGCCATATCCCCAGCCCTTTTTATTTTTTATTTTGAGACGAGGTCTTGATAAGTGGCTTGAGGCCTATTTCTCGTATATTTAAGGGACTAAATGAGCAGTTTAAAATGATGACTAGAGTCAAAATATTTTGTTAAATGTCACAATAGGTTAAATATCACAATAGCAGGTCAATAGGGTGCTCATGGTTTTACACAACACTTTCACTTTCTCTTCAATTTTCTTTCTTCCTTTCTTTCTTTCATGTGTGTTAGTGTGTATCATCATCAAAGGCAGGATTTTGAAATAGTTAGGATGATCCTGTGTAAGCAGAGTCTTTGAGAAAGATCACAAGGAGAGCCTGATAGTTTGTAGTGGCTCGTGACACGTTGAAGCCAAAACACAGGTGAACTAAAATCTATTGTATAAAATTACCTTCAGTCTCTATGTATAAGGTGTATATGAGACATAAGTGAATTTTGCATTTAGATTTGGGTCCAATCCCCAAGATATCTCATTACATTTATACAAATATTTCAAGATGAAAAAAATCTGAAATCAGAAACACTTCTGGTCCCAAGTATTTTGGATAAAGAATATTCAACCTGTCATTAAAAACTTATCTGAAATATTGATAATGCCAAACAAATGCAAGACATATATGGTAGAAATATTTATGTTAAATAATAAAGAACACCTCTTTCCACAGAGCAATTTGCTGTGTCACATTAGTATCTACCTATTAATTGGAAATACCATGTGGATCAATATTAATAGTCTCCTTCTGGCAAATACATTTCAAGCTATTTTGTCAAAGCATGTAAATAATTAAATGTCTTAACATAGGCTCCCTAACTTGAAATTCCCCAACAATTACTTTGTTAGTTGATTTCTAAGCAATGCAGACTTTCTATGAAGAAGGAGTATTTCTTTCCACTTGTAACACCAACAGAGTGAAGACCCGTTTACCAAACAATTGAAGCCTGTGGTAAAGTGTATGGAGCCTTAAAATATTAACACTCAGGGACAACATGGTGTGGCACATTATGTTGACACATGGTTTCAATTTGAGGCACTGGGGACTCATCACAGCATCTCTCCCCTTAGTATGCTGCTGTGGCTGTGAGTGGTGTACAATGCAGTGGATTTCAGTTTTGGTCCTGGTCCTTCTACTAACTACTTGTATGACCTTAGAAAGTGTCTCTGATGCCTTACTGATGAAGAGAGGAGTTTGAAACAGATCTTTCTGGCCTCAGCAATCTGTGAGTCTATGATTTGGCAAAAAAAATATGTTAATGTTTCATGTTAGCACCTTTTCTTAGAAATACAAAATGTTTACATGGTTCCAGGATGCAAAATTGGTTCCAGTGGGTAGCAAGTGAAGAATTGTAGATTTTAGTAGAATAAACATTAAAGTGTTTGAAAAATTAAATGTGTTTTAAGTAGACTGAGGTAGAGAGACATCTGGTCTTGGGTATTGCAAGTTCCCCCTCTGAGGTGAACTGTGACTCATTAGGCTCCACATACACAGCAATGGCAGATCTAACAAAACCTACAAAGTCAAAATCACATAGCGAGTCTCAAAATCAAGAAAACATTTTGCTGTACCAGAGGCAGAAGAAACATAGAACCAGTAAGGTGGACTAGAGTGGAAGCCTGCTCAGCTTTGGATTCTGAAATAGATAAAGGCATTTGGAATTTCTGTTCACGAGGAATAACACAGACTGAAATGCTCCATTCAAGGAGTGGGCCCAGAATCAGGCACACTATGGAAAATAGAAACCTGAGCTCTTTGTCCATAAAGTTGTCCTTCTCACTGTATCACTCAGAATATATGAAAATAATTCCATATATTGGGTATTATGTCATAGGTTACTAAGGATTAATGGAATTTCTTAAAACTATTTCCATTAATATGATAGATAAGATATTGAGAGAATATTGTCTAATGGACACACAGAAAGTTGAAAAAAAAACTGGCCATATGGAACAAAGAATGAAAAAGTTTTACAATGAATACTCAAAGTTCCTTAAGGAATGATAATTAGGCAACCATAAAATAGATATGAACTGAAATATAAAAAATTGATTTAAAACAATTATGATCATGTTGAGAAACTCCAGTGAACCCTGAGCAAAATAATTTAGGAAGAAATACACTAGAGCACACCATAGCAAGATCTTAGAATATAAAGTCAAAAGAAGAACTTGAAATAGCCTAATTTAAAAAGTCAGAATTAATCAGGGTATCTTAGAATAGCCTGACTGACAGCTGACATTTCAACAGAAACAATGGAATCAAAAGTCAATGGAATAATATGCTAAGAGACAATGCCTTGTCATCCTAAACTTATTTTTACCCAGCAATATTATCTCCCATGAAGAAGAGTAATACAAAGGCATTTTTCAGACAAAAACTGAAAGAATATATTAAAGATCCTTTTTATTATGAAAAATTTTAAAATTGAGAGACAAATCTAATAAATCAACATAGTTCTTTGCTAGAACTAGATTAAAACATTATAAATATTTTTGTCACATTTCCATCCTCTATTTTCACACCTTGAATAATTAAGACCAATCTCTTTGTTATCTAAATGGTTGATTGATTCAGGCTAATTTTTTGGCGGGGGCGGGGCAAGAACACTTCATAGATTATGCTGTATACTTCATTATGTTTCATGTAAGAAGGTTCATAAATTCAGATTGTTTCATAGAAACTTGCTACATTTGATCAAAGTGTTAAGAACTTAGTAGTTTTACACCTTCGATGTAAATTTATGCTTTCCTCCTTTTAAACAGCAAAATGGGTAACATCTTTTATCATATGACTCTCCATTTCCCAGGCCATCTGTTCATGATCCTTACATCAATTGATTATTTTATTTATATTGTAAAATGGTTATTTTTTAGCCATTTTTCCTACTTAAATATTTTTCCAATTCTATCTTTCTAACTACAAATATTTGCTCACTTTCTCCTACAAAGGAGTGTTTTTCTACACCAACTCATTTTGGCTTGAAATTCAGTTTCTATTGAAATATCAGGGTGAAGCCTTTCCAATTTTCAGAGTAATGAGTTTGTGAAATTACTACCTCCAACAGTACAAATAAAGTAACTTTTTTTTCACTTTTTAAAAAATTATAATTTTTGGATTTGTGGATTTTTATATGGATATAAAACATGCAAAAGTATGCTTTATTTATATTCACTATTGTTTCTAACGCTCATATTGTCACAATTTTGACCCCTTCAGACTGGTTCTTGTGCCCTTCTGATAGTAGTTTTTATCACAGTCTCTGGGAGCTACCCTGTTAGTGGTACAACAAACAACAGTCTCATTTTTATGGGCTGGAAATTAACCATTCTCCAAGTAACCTTGATTCCTCTTAGTGAGAAATTTGATAACAAAAACTGGGTAAAAGTTTTTCATTATTATTGGGGTGTCACTTCTTGATCCTTGGAAACAGCTAGAACAAATATATCTAAAGATCCATTTTTAAAAAAAATGTCAAAAATACATGACCTGATGCTCATTTTGAAGAAACATCAGACAAACGCAAATTTAGGGGTATTCTACAAAGTAACTGGACTTTAATTTTCAAAATGACAAAGCCATGAAGTCAAGGAGACTAAGAAAGTGTTCTTGATTGAAAGTAACTAAAGAGACAACTAATCATGATCATGATCCAGATCCTTTGGTATAAAGGATGCTATTGGGAGCCAGGAATGGAGGCACACACCTGTATTTCAGGAGTCTGAGGCAGGAGAAACACAAGTTCAAGACCAGTCAGACAAAGTTAACAAGATCCTATCTCAAAAACAACAACAACAAAAAAAACAAAACAAAACAAAAAAAAGACTCGTATGTAACTCAGTGGTTGAGTGCCCTGAAGTTCCATTCCTAGTACAAAAAAAAAAAAATTTAAATAACAAAAAGAATGCTATTGAGACATTTGGCAAACTGGATAGGGTTCTGAAGAGTGCATAGGAATAATCTTTCAGTATTAGTCACTTGGTTTTATTATGTACTGTGGTTTTATAGAAGAACGTACTTGTTTGAAAGAAATAATGCTAAAATAGAATGATAACACATCATGTCAGCAACCTACTCTTAATGAGTTTAGGAAAAAATATTTTTACTGTACTTGAAATTTTTCTGCAAATTTGACGTTGTGTCAAAAAATTAAAATCATGAGTTTATATGGGTGTACTTAATTCAAATTCAACTTTACAAAGTTTTTTTTTTAACTCCCTGGTCCTATACTTTCTCTTTTTTGCACCTAAAAAAAAAATCCTGATACCAAAAATGTTATTGTAATTACATATTTTCTTAACACTCAAATATATATTTTAATATATTTACTTGATATTAAAATGTGTTTCAACAATGTGACTATGGAATAAAGTTCAGTATTCCTTTGAATGTTCTATGTGCATCTAATCAGGGATGTACTGTATGGAAGTTACTTAAAACAATTCTTTTCCAGTTATCATTTTGATAATCCATTAGGTTTAATCTGTTTCCATTTGTATTGGTTCAAGAACAGGTTTTCCTTCTTCTTTGAATACATGTAATATTTACAGTTCAAAAAAAAAAAAACTATAGAAGATAAGCCCAAAGAAGTCTTCCTTTCATCCTTATTCTCAATACCCTGATCTTTTACCTCCAACCTTTCAGAAAAAGATTTGTTTTTGGTTTATCCTTCTAATATTTTATTTTGCAACCATAAGCAAACACAAACACACACACACACACACACACACACACACACACTCCTATAGACCCTTTCTTAAATTGCAAAATTTATCATATTATATATAATATTTTACATCTTGCTTGGTTCACCTAATATATCCTTAAAACTCCACAGGAGCTGTTCTTCATTGTTTCTCAGTTCTTACAGCTGAAGGATACTCAGGTGTGTGCGTATACCACAGTTAATTTAGCCAGTTCCCTACTGATGACTATTGAATCATTTCCAATATTATGCTGTTAAAAATAATGCTATGAAAATAAACATATGCAATAGTTGGGATCTAGAATGTCCCCAAGGGTTCATAGGTTGAATGCTTAGGTACTACCAGCCTGTGGCACTATTGGGAGGTAGGGGAACCTTTAAGAATTGGTGCCAAGTGGGAGGAAGTTAGATGACTGGAGGTGGGTCCTTGAAGGGGATTTTGGATTCTGGCCCCTTTCTGTCTCTTTCTTTCATTTCTAAGCTGCCATGGGTGAAAAAAACCTTCCTCCATCATACACACCCCACTACAGGCCCACAGCAATAGGACTGAACAACCATAAACTGAACCCTCTAAAACTATGAGCCAAACTAAACATTTTTCTATATCGAGTTAAATTTCTCAGGCATTTTGTTACAGTGACAGAAAACAAATGAAAAAAAAAAGAAAAAAGTGCACCAAGACTGGTGTCATTGCTATGATATCTGACACTGTGGTCCAGAAGCCTTTGTAATTGGTTTGTGGGAAGTATTTGGGAAAATTTAGAAAAGCAGGCCAGAGAAAGTCTAGAATTCTGCAAACAAAACTTAATGGGTAAGAATGCTGAGAGCAATGTGGTGTAGTAAAGGCAATGCCAATGAGAGTTCTATTGGAAATAAGGAGTACATTGGGAACTGAACTGGATGACACCTATATTACACTCCAATGAAGAACTTAAATTTATTATATTTATGCCTTGAGACTTTATGGGAGGCTGAATTTAGAAGTGATAGACTAGTTTACCTGATGGAGGTAATGTTAAGGCAGAACATCATCCAGGCAGCAAAATGGCTCTTATTGGCTTTCTTTAGCTAGATTTACAATGAGAAACAGAAGCAAAGAGAAACAGAGCAAAAAACTTAGAAAACTTGAGATTTGGTCAGAAAAGGAATATCTTTAAAGGTGCTTCCAAGGAGGGTGCAGTTGCTAAAAAGATTAGCACCATTAAAAAGGAGGTGAGTACTTTGCCCCAGGACAGTAGGATCATATGAATAAGATATTCAATTATATCTTTAGGTCAGATTCCTGCTGTTAAGACTGATCAAAGAGTAACTAAAACTGTATATTTGATATGTATTGTCAAATTCTCTCCCACAGGAATTGCCACATTTGATATCTCATCAGCATTGATTAAAATTGCCTGCTTCCTGCCCAAAAAAGTAAGCTGTTGGCAACAGGTCCACCTTGGCCCCTGGAGCCCTACCTCCACTAGTTTGTTCTGCATGCCAGTGTGGCCAGCTCACAAGGCCATGGCGAACTTGCGGTTTTTCTGTTCCTGCTTATCCGTCTGAGACATATGTATCCCACGGGAATGCCTTGACCTTTTCTGGTCTGATGGACTTATTGTTAAGGGAGGTTTCGGTACCTGACAATAATAGATGTTGAAACTAAATTTCTCCCCCCTCCCTCCTGCTTTTGGGTAGTTTTCCACTTCTGCTGCTTGGGGTATAAAAAAAGGTGTGTTAGCAATAAAGATTATTGACTCCTGGATGAAGAACCTTGGTGTCCTGTGTGTCTTTTAACCTCGCCGTCCCTCGCCGGACTCGGCTCCCTTGGCCGGACGCGGCAGTAAGCTTTCAAATTTTTAAAATCTATAGTTTCAATATGTATTTTTCTTTTATAAGTAAGAGCAAGCACATTTTTATATTTCTAAGGGAAATTTGAAAGTTGTTTTCTCTGAAACGACTGTCATTTGCCTATTTTTCTAGTTGTTGTTCTTTTGATTTTTATTTCTTAGTATTTTTTATGTTGAAGAGATTGTCCCTTTAACAATTTAATAGCTTAGAAATATTTCCCCAGTTTTTGGTCTTCTGACATTGCTCACTGTTTATTTTTGCCACAAATTTAAAAAGACGTTTTGTTAATAAAGGGAAAATAGAGATTATTAACAACAACAACAACAACAAAGACAATTAGACTGACAATAGAAATCATGGCATTTGCAGGTAAATGGATGGAGCTGGGGAATCTCATGCTAAGTGAAGTAAGCCAATCCCCCAAAACCAAAGGCCGAATGTTTCTCTGATAAGTGGATGCAGCTCCATAATGGGGGTGGAGGGAGCATGGGAGGAATGGAGGGACTTTAGAAAGGTCAAAGGGGAGGGAGGGGAAGGGAGGGGGCAGAGGGGAGGTAAGATGGTGGAATGAGATGGACATCATTACCCTAGGTACATGTATGACTGCACATATGGTGTGACTCTGTGTACAACCAGAGAAATAAAAAGTTGTGCTCTATATGTGTGCTATGAATTAAAATGCATTCTGCTCTCGTGTATAACAAATCAGAATAAATAAATAAATTTTAAAGAAAGAATGAACCCATAAAAAACAAATTTAGTTATTTATACATATATATATATATATATATATATATATATATATATATATATATATATATAGCTTATACATTATTTAAATTATGATGTGCTGTGTGGATATGGTTTGTGCTCCTCAAGGGTTCATAGACTGGAAGCTTTGTTCCAAGTATGGTTATATTAAGGGGGTAGTACCTTTAAGAGTTGTGACTTTGGGCAAAATGATTAGGGTATTGTCCTTGGAGGTAAGGAATGCAGGTCTCTAAGAGGGAATTAATACTGTGAGATGGATTATTGTAAAAGACAAAGACTGGCACCTCCCTGCTCTCTGTTTTCCTACTGTGGCTTGTGATCTCTCCTTCTTGCATACACTCTCATCAAGATGCCATCTACCATGAGGCTCTCTCTATAGATCAAACTGATGGAACTCTAAATCTTGTATTCTCAGCCTCCAGAACTGTGAATTAAATAAAACTTTTTTTCTTTGTAATACACCCAGTCTCAGGTATTTTGTTATACAAACAGAAAATAGACTAATACAAGATACTAGAAGTTAATGAAGAAATATCTTTAAAGTACTAAATACTGTATTTAGAGTGATGCTACTCTTCATGTCCCTTGCTGGTCCCCTTACTTATTACAGATATCTTCCAGCCTTTTGTTCTTAATAGTGTCATGTGGTGCAAAGATTGGCAGGATAGTATCACCCTGCACTTGTTAGAGATACAAAAACTTAACCCACCCAGACTCATTGAATCAATTGGAATCTGCATTTTACCAAGTTCCCCGGGTAAGTCAACAGGCACATTAAAGTTTGAGAGGCACTGTTCTAATATACAGCACAATCTACCTCTTTCTTATTCTTATCATTTGCAGGCCTAACTCTCTGTACTAGAATGCTAATTCCACAAGGTTAGAGAATTTGTTATTCATGATGAATCCCAGAGGCTAGAATAAGTGAATATTTTCCTGTAGATACCTGTAGAATTTTTTCCTACAGTATCTGTAGGAGCCAGTGATTTAAATTAATAGTCTCTGGCCTTAGGGATGTAGGTCAGTTGACAGAGTATGTGTTTAGCCTGTGTGAGGCCCCGGCATGCTCACACACACACACACACACACACACACATACACACATGCCTATAAATTAATAGTTCTGGATATAAATCTGGGTGGAGAACAATATAAAATGTATTTTTCACTTCTGGGCATTAAAAAAATATTGGTTCACTGGAGAAGAACATATTTGAGGAATAAAACATGAGCAGCAAATGAAGAGCTGCCTAAGACATTAAAATGTGAAGAAGAAAAAGAAGCTGAAGTAAGAAAACGGAACCCCCGTCTATGTCTGTCTCCCCTTTTACCCAGACATGTCCCCTCCTGAGCCCAGCAGCCATCACCCAGGAGCCAGGGGAAGAAAGACCCTGATGGAGTGTCAGCGCCCTGGCTCTCCCTGGCCAGCTAAGCCATTCAACCACGTCACCCCAAGGGCTCCACCTGTGGAGTGGGGACATGAACCACAGGATGCCTTAGGTCCTCTCTTGGTCCCTGTTCTCTACATCCACCCCACGGGGCAATTCCCAGAGCTCTACACTCATTTCTAGGAAGACAAACCCCACAGGGCCTCAGTTCTTTCTCTTTTCTCATCTTTGATTCTGATTCCTCCTTGACCTCTGCTAGGTTTCCATATGTGAACCTCACAACTTACCACTGGGGGAGCGTCTAGGGAAGGCAAATGATTCCACCGATGGCCTAAGTCCCAGCCTCCCTGGGTCTCAGCTGAGCAGCCCCTACTTGCTATGGCCCATGGTACCCTTCCCAGTGAACACCCTCCAGTTTGGCTGGGCATAGTGGTCTGACCCACTATGCCTTCCCCTCCATACCATACACAGTATAGCCTTGGTTGGTGAATACTATCTTCTTAGCCTCCTTAGACTTTGGGGTCCAACTGGAAAACATGTAAGTGTGTAGATTTAGTAGACAGGGAGGCCCTGGAGTTGTAATGTTCTCCTTGTACATGAAACTAAAACCAAGTAATATGTTTTTATTGGATACCTATTATGTACCCTGTACTGTAGGGTAGTGTCTCCAAAGTGTACTGCTGCAGAAATGCTAGTTTTAGTTCAAGAACGTTACATCAAGAAGATTCCATGACCTGACAAGTTTGGCAAACATGGGGGTAAGCCAAGCATAGTGGTGCACGCCTGTAATTCCAGTGGCTGAGGAGGCTGAGGCAGGAGGATTATTGCAAGTTCAAGGCCAGCCGCAGCAACTTAGAGAGGCCCTAAGTAACTTAGCAAGACCCTGTCTCAAAATGGAAAAAAAAAAAAAATAAGAAGGGCTGGGAATGTGGCTAAGTGGTAAAGCACTCCTAGGTTCAATTTCTGGTACCAAAAAGAAATAAATAACAACAACAAAAAAAAAAACCCATGGGATTAAAAAAAATTAATTGTGCTTCTTTTGGGCAGTACTTTGGAAATGTTCAAAATGAAGGCTGTGATATGAGACACCTCCTGAATGCATCTCCTGTATGTTAAGTCAGGGCCTTGAGCCTCACATATGCTAGACAAATGCTCTACTACTTTACAAGCAAGCCCCCTTTTGTAAAAGACCATAGGCAAGGCAGGACATGGACTGGAATTTCCTGGCCACCTGGCCCAGCCCATTACTTCACAGATGTGGACCCTGGAGCCAGAGAGAGAGATGCGGCAACTGCCCCAGGGTCCCATGGCTGAAGCTAGGAGCCGTATCTCCCATCTCTCAACTGCAATAAAAGGCAAATTATTGTTGCAAGGATTTAGTTGACCATTAGGTCACCCCAAACCAGTGATATTCATAAAGACACAGATTTTGAGGGGAAAAAAATCATTCATCAACTGAGAAAAGAATCTTTCAGGAAATTGCTGTTTTATAACAGCTAAGTATGTGTTCACTATTTTCCTGAATCCCAGTGACTAAATAAAGGAAAGGAAAAAAAATCTGTATCTCTTCTACTATCAAATGGGATTGTTGTATATTTTATGAAGTGAAATAAAATGAAGGAAACAAAACCCAATAGTAGACACAGCTTTATATTGTAAATCTTCACAGTGATAAAATTTCATCAAAAATATGATTACAATCTTTACTTTGTTAATAACCATATTGCTTGTAACTTTGATTATTTAAGGGGACTGAATGTTGTGTCCCATCCCCCCAAATTCATTTATTTAAATCCTAACCCCCAAGGTAATCATTATAGCAGGTGGAGCCTTTGGGATGTGGTTAGATCAGGAGGGCGGAGGCCTCTTAAAGGGGATTAGTGCCCTTATAAAAGGGACTCCAGAGAGCTCTCTCACCGGTACTATGTCTGTCATGTGAGAACACCTTGAAGAGGCAGCAATCTACAACTGGAGAGGATGCTCAGCAGAACTAACCATGCAGGCACCTGATCTCCAACTTCCTACTTGCAGAACACTGAGAAATAAATTTCTATTCTTTCTAAGCCACCCAGTTCACGGTATTTTATTATGGCAGCCTAAACAAAGTCAGTTGTTACCCTATGTTTTTTAAAGCAAGGTATATAATATTTTGACCAAAACACATGCACTGACACACGGGTTTTTAATACCCTAAGTGGAAGCAATGCATTAACCCTTTCAGCATCTCAGTTATCCTTGTTTGGGTACAGAAGAAAGTCCTCTGAGGTCAGAGAAGAACCAAAACTCAGACCCATTAAGTGGTACAGTGGTGTGAATGGTGCATCCAGAGTCCCTCCTGGAGAGAGGGATGTTAAAAACATGCACTGAAAACCTTAACTTGGTTTGCATTGAGACTGGCTTCCCGGTGCCCATTCAAATCAGAATCCATGATTCTGGAAACTCGTTAAGTACCGTATCTGACACCAGGTATAGCTTGTCAATGACAAAGGGACCACCTGAACTTTTCCCTCTTGACTTCTGCCATACTACTTTTTTGTGGAAACATCCTCAAAGAATTATGAATCGTCATCACCAATCTTCTGTCTCATTAACAGGAATGCAAAAAAGACTATTTAATGGACAAAAAACATCTAGTAAAAGGATTTTCACAAAAGTCTGCATGACATTCAAGTGCCCGGCTGTGCTATTTTCAATAAAGCCAGAAATCGTTTCTTTTTTTTATTTCATCACCTTGTTCATTAGCATGAGAAAACCTTTTTGTAGCCAAAGCTGTTTCTTTTATGTCCTTTTCTGTGCTCACACATTGAACAAATAAAGTAACTTAATTTTAACACATGAGTAGAGAGGGTGTAAATCTACATTTCCTCCTTTTCTGGAAGACAATCAGGACAGGAACTTCTAAAACAAAACTATACATGTTTCCATAGAGACAGGAGCAAGGCTTGTATGATATCTGCAAACATTTCAAAAGATGGAGCCACAAGTTTGCTGCTTCAGAATGGCAGAGTTGCAATTGCTTTTATTTGTGCCAACGAGATTTTATTTTTTAAAAAATAAAAGTACCAAACTGCATAACTGAAGATGGTTATTTTTGCCTTAACTTGGTTTGTTAATTATATGAAAATGGCACAATTAATTAAAAATTTGTGCAGGTGTATGAATGTGTACACATATATGTGCATATATCTATTTCTTGACATACAATGAGTTCATGTCCTGATGAATCCCATCATTGGTTAAGAAAGCATTTACCACAACTAACATCATGGCTTTAGCAGCACAGTACACTTAGAGTGTTGGTTCTCTTCATGATCATGTGGCTGACTGGGATCTGCCACTCACTGCCACTTGCTGCCACAGAGAGAGGATGGGATCATATCAGCAGCCTGGGAAAAGATCCATATTCAAAATTTAAAGTATGGTTTCTACTGTATGAATATTGCTTTCACACCACCATAAAGTCAAAAAATCTTAAGTAGAACCATGATAAACCAGGGACCATGTGTACCTCCTAGTACTACCCACCGAAATGTCTAAGAAACAGTGTCTGTCCCAGCGGCAAAGAGTACTCCCCGGCTTCAGATTATGGCTTTTAAGCACAATTCAGAAAGAAAGAAAGAAAAGATCATAGGCAAGGCAGGAAAGAAAAGAGAGAGAGAAAGAAAGAAAGAAACCCACAAGAATCCTTGGAAAAAAAAAAGATTGACCCCAGGTTTGGAGACGGAGAATGTAAAAGGTGAGGCTGGACCACCTTGTTTCCCCTGATAACTAAGACTCTTTCCAAGACCAGGAGGACTCCCACATCAACCTGAAGGGGCTCCGATGGTCAAAGATGAGATGATTCCTGCACTGAAACCCTCAACAGCTTCAATGGATCAGAACACCCATGAGTTCATGATTATTAGGGGAAAAAAAAAAAAACTAAGTAGTCACCGTGGAGGGATACTGGTGAGCCACATCGTTCTTTTGAACAATTAAGAGGCTAAAACCAAACATTTATCTATCTTACCTACACAAACTCATGCTATTGGTAGACAAATAGCAGACGAGGGAAGCTTCTCTTTATGGAAGTGTTCTAGGTAATAAATGAAGAATGATAGATAATGATAATGATGATGATAGAAAATCTCTATTTCACAACTCCTAATATCTAAAGGAAACTATTTGAGAATCCCTTATCCAACATGTTTGGCACCCAGAAGTGTTTCTGATTTTAGATTTATTTTCAGATTTTGGACTATTTGCATACACATAATGAGATAACTGGGGATTTGATCCAAGTATAAAGGTGAAATGCATTTATGTTTCATAGAAACCTTATACACACCACCTAAAGGTGATTTTACACAATATTTCTAAAGCTCCTGTATTTTTTACTGCAATCTGTCCCGTGAAGTCAGGTGTGGAATTTTCCACTGTGGATCGCGTCAGCACTCAAAAAGTTTCAGATTGAGGGATGCTGAAATTGTATATGCATTGGCCCTCAACAACCGCTTCTGGGGGTGGGGAGGGCAAGTATTATGAATCCTCATGGAAGAACTCACCACCACCTATACAATATTTCTCAATCCCCACTTTCTCTAGAAAAAAAAAATAAAGAACCTGAACTTGATTAAGTCTCTAGATATAGATATCAAGTGAGAAGAATATAGGAGCGAGAAACATGCTGAGCCATGGGGATGCTGTCTGTCTCCTCTGGTGGGGACACCTTGCAGGACAACTAGGTGGTTTTCACCACACATGAAACTCAAGAGGTGCTGTCAGATAGAAAGAGACCTGACAATGAGGCATGGGTGGCGGCTTTATTAAGATCTTGACTTCAACAAATAAAGTATAAAAGGAAAAATATCATGACATTCATAAGTGAAATGGAAATTCAAATATGAGTAGATATTTGATGAAATATTGACGGATTGTTTTTGATGGTATAACATTGTTATAATGATACTTTGATGGAAGGAATCATTCTTCGAGCAGCACACACTGAAATATTTACAGATTACTTGATGAGTTATCTGGGATTTCCTTCAAATTAATACAGACAGGGAATCCAAGAGGGTGGTAAAAATGAAACAAAATTGCTCATAAGTTAATCATTATTAAAGTTTATGGGAAGTTATAGCAATCCATTCTTATTCTCAAAGGATATATTCGAAGGCCCCCAGTGGGTACCTGCAATGAGGATAATGTGAAAACCTATATATTTCTATGCTTTTTCTTTTATATACGTGCCTACTGTAAAGATTAACTTATAAGATAAGCACAGTGAGAAATTATCAACAGTAACTAATCACAAAATAGAACAATTATACCAATATACTATAATTAAAGTCATTTAAAACTTATAAAATATTCATTTCTGAAATTTTCCATATAATATGTTCAGACTGTAGTTGACTATGGGTAACTAAAACCATGCAAAGTGAAATTCCACATAAGGGTCCCCATGTGTCTCACGCAGGTGTTATTTGGGTAAACGTGATGAGAAGTTTTAAATAATAGCTGTGAATAGTAGGAGCAAAGCAAGAATGCCCACATTTATTCAAGTAATAAATCGATCACTACATACACTTCTTCCTTCACCCATAGGCTCATGACCTTGAGGATCTGTCTAATACCCATTGCTCCCCTCTAAAACAAGAATTACAAATCTTAAAAGGAGCTGTACTTTCAGTTGAATTTCTTTTATATTTAATTCAACATTCTATACTATTTCTACCAACTGCCACTTTACTAATAATGATGTGTACCTAAATCGGCTCAAAGTGTATCAAAAGTAATACAAGGCGATCATAATCCTTTAAATGAGCAAGGAACATGCCAGATTAATTTTTTTTTAGAAAGTCACAGAAATTTCCTTTAACTTTCACCAAACCACAGGATAATTTGAGTAGACACTATGGGTGCCATTTTTATAGATGGGGGTGGGGGAAGAAATACAGCTAAATTTGCACAGCTATTAATGCCAGAAACAGCAAGTCTGGGTTTGGTTTTGTTTTGTTTTGTTTTGTTTTGTTTTGCTAATTATTTAGTAGTTATCCCTATATAATCATGTTTCTTAAAAGACCAAGGTAAGTTTTAATTTAATGACATATCAAGATAAAAATATATTATGTTGCCAGGTGCCATAGCACACTCCTTTAATACCAGTGACTTGGGAGACTGAGGCAGGAGGATTGCAATTTCAGAGCCAGCCTCAGCAACTTAGTGAGCCCTAAGAAACTTAGTGAGACTCTGTCTCTCTAATTAAAATATAAAAAGGGCTTGGAATGTGGCTCAGTGGTTAAATGCTTCTGAGTTCAATCCCTGGTACAAAAAAAAAAAAGTATTATGTCATCTCAAGAAACCAAGAAATTAGCTTCATATGATATAAATAATAATATTTAATTTCAAGAGCTAAATTACTTTATATTTACTTTTTTCTTAAAAGTGTGGCCTGTAGTTTTTTCATAAATGTTAAATGCACTCCATGTTTTCAAAACAAAAATGAGAGTCTTTGGAGTAAGAGAGACACATTTTTCAATAAGTCAGATAGTAATTTGCTCATACAGATCACTAAGGAAAATGTATGTGATTCAATTACAACCTCCAAGTTTCTTATTTTGTTCCTTCATCATCTCTTTCTGGTTCTACATATTTTATCCCTGATGAAGTCCATTTTTGTGAAATTCTGAAATGTTAAGGAAAAACAATATCCAAAACTCCACCATGGAGGACTAAACCCTGGCTGATGAATCGGATGCCTCTCACGTTGGTGCCCTGATTTATCTCCAGCTGGAAATGGCCTGCCGTTCCTTTAAGACAAATGCACACAAGCTCAAAGTTAAGAGCAAGAAGACAGCACCTGAGCCAAAGCAGCAGGACTATGCAATGCAGGTGCAGGCTGAGATGAGGGCAGAAGACTCCAGATGAAGGTCAGAGGAAGGATCACCAGGCTCAGCACGTGATGGTAGGAGTCAAATCTATTCCCCAGGCAGGAGGAAGCATAAGCAACACTCCTCAGAGTTAAATCAGTAATTTGGCAGGCAAACACTTTGGGCAACAAGTAACAGTTACTGGTGGTACGAGTTGCATGGATATTTCATTATCTCACTTCCTAAAAAGCTGGGGGTACGTTACTGCAGGTTTGAAACTCGCTAACACCATCAGGGACTCATACTACTTGCATTTTCTTCTCCACCTTCTTTCTGCATGAGTCTTCTGTATTCTTGCTTATTACCTCCTGTTGGAGAATGACTGTCACAGCTCCAGCCATTAAATCCATATTCAAGGCAGGAATAAGCTGGAAAAAACAACATTAACTATTTTTAATAAGGAACAGAAACATTCTAGCCTTTATGACTTTATGCTTATGTCTGGCTAGATCTTTGTCGCAAGACCTCGCCTAGATGCAATGGAGAAGGAGATTAGCAATAGATTCTGGGTTAACTAAGCACAGCAACTCGTCCATTCAGGATTCACAAAAGCAACACATGACAAAGAGAAGGGAAATCATAGTCCATGAGTACATATGCAGCAAAGACATATATCCTTCTGTGTGTTTTTTATGACTACTGTAGAGTTTTTACAAATCCTATGAAATTATGAAAAGTCTAAATCTTACGAAGGCAATTTACTGGGGGCGGAAAAAAAACAAACCAAATAGCCATTAAACAGATGAAATTTTTATCTACCTCATCAGTAATCTAGAAATATCAGCTTGGAAATATTCAATAGCACCATAGTTCAGTTTTTTCTGTTTGTGGGTATCCATATCCCCTCCCCCCATCTGCTGATAGTAACATAAATTAAAGACACTTGTTCACACATATCAGCAAACTTTTACAAAGCACACTCTACTTGACATAGCTATTCCAGTTCTGAGAATCAACCTAAAGATAATTAGGAAGTACGTAAAGACATACATATGTGGATATTTAGCAAGTCGTTAAAACAGCAACAATTTGGGGGAGGTGATTAAATAAATTATGCTGTCTCCTAAAAATAATACTGTAGTTCTTTAGCTTTGGCTATAGAGAGACAACCTGAGACATCACTGAGTGGGAAACACTATTTAGTTTTATAAGGTAATGAACATGCGGTATTTGCATAACATGAAAATGCTTTTTAAAGTAAAATAAGCATTAAAACTTCAGCCTTCAAGATCTTAATTTGGGTAAGCACCAGGATGAGTATTTCCTCTGTATGTTCTTGTATTTTCCAAGTTTTATTTTTTAAACATTTATTATTTCTTTTTATTGACATGAAATTATGTACAGTTGAATGCACAGATCTAATTGTACAATTCAGTGAGTTTTGATAAATACATCCACCTGGGGAAGCCAAGAAATCAAGTGACTTTGTGCCTCTGTCCAATCAATCCTTTCCCCAAAGGCAACCATTGGCACATGTTATTTTTGTAATTTAAATAAAATTTAAATTAAAAATTTGAATATAAGAAAATCCTCCTTGGAGAACTCACCACCGCCATACGATAATTATAATAGACTTAAGGTTCGGTTAATTGACAGGAAACATAACTATTATTGTAGAATGGGGAACTTTTAAAGTGAGATATTTTATTTTTGAAGATTTGAAAACCTATTATTTTGCATCAAATCCCTCTTTCTGGTTTCTTTTTCTGCCCTCCTGATTAAATATGTTCTGAGTACAATATTTCATGCAAATATACCATTTAGAGATAGAATTCATTTAGAATATCTAAAGCCAGGCATTCAACTGGAAAAGTTTTGTTTTTTTTTCTTTTCACTTGAGAATGACCATTTTGGTTGAATGGAGACAAGTCACAAAGGCCGAGGGATTCATAATGTATGTAGTTAGAAAAAAATATTCAAGGCTTCTGCCCTCGGACATCGTAAGAGTCCAGTTGAGACTATAACATATAAACCTAAAAAACTCAGTCCATAGCATAAGATCAGCACATTGTTTTTAAATGTCTTTTAAATTTCAATCAACACATAAAATTGCATACACAATATGGGGCACAGTGTGACATTCTGGTACTTGTATATAATGTGTAATGACCACATCGGGTGATTGACATGCTCATCACCTCCAACATCAATCATTTCTTCAAAACTCCCACTAGCTATTTTTAAATATACAATTAATTATTGTTGACCACACTTACTGAAGATAATATGTACTGAAGATAATATGTTATTAAAGGGCAAAATGTGAGGATCGTATCAGGAAGGGACCTGTCACTAAGCCTTACTTTGGGGCTACAAGGATTCTTGTAGGTGGCTATGAGGCTCTTTGTAAATTGCCTAGTGCTGCCAAGGGGGTCAACTGTGGCTCTCCTGAGGAAGGTGCAGAAGTTCCAGAGCTCATCTGACTTGATCTGAGCCATGAAACTCTTCCCCATATTGTGATGACTTGGGTGCTGTGAAGGACCCACAGTGTGGGGCCAGATGAGGACCATGATGCCAGTCACAGAAGTCCAAAGTGGCCCAGAGTGAGGGTAAAGTGAGGACAAGGAGAGGTGGTATAAGCAAAGGTCCCAAAGTGAGAATCCATGGCCTGTAGCAGGGACATCAGTTCCAGCATCATGAGCAATGGATGGATAGGAGTCTGCAAGGGCAAATCCAGATTTGAGGTCATGGGCTACCATGGGACATCCACCATCTACCTGGTGACCCTGCTGAGGGTCATCAACCTTGGGTAGTGGCTGAGCTGGACAGAGCCTCTGTCACACGAATGCAGACATACAGGCTCCCCCAGAACCACTAATCTCCACACACTGGCCATGGTTCTTCTGCTGTGGCTGAGTAACCAAGAGAAAGTTGTCAAGAGCCATCTGCAGACATCAGTATGGAAGTCACTGAGTGGGAAAGTCTGGTATCTGGGAACTCACTGTGGCACTCCTGCTGGTGAGATGGCCCAAATACATGTGCACTCCCACCCAGCTCTGCCGAGGTCCCACACAGTGCTGGAGATGGGGTGACCTGCTGCAGCCACATAGACACATCACCTCTCAGATATGGGTGTGGCTTGCCAAGATGCCAATCAACTTGTTGGCTACAAGTCCCCTGCCACATGGAGAAGCAAGACTCCTCCCCAAGAAACCTTATCCTTGCCTTTGATGTATTCCCTTAAATAAACCACCGAAGCCATTTTCTAGTTGTTTGGTTCCAGCTCCTACCAGAGCTAAAGAACCTATCAGGCGTTCTGCTTTTAAAACCTATTTTCAGACTCTGCCTCTTATTTCTTCACTAACATTGTAGACTTTTATTTTTCTCAGGTGGCTTATCTCCTTCTGAGCAGGAAAAATTACCCTCATGGGATGCTGCCTGCCCTGCAATAGAAAGTGGCGTTGTGTCCACCTGGGGAAGAACAGTGTCATATCCCTGTGCCTTGTAATCTTTTGAGGCAGTTCCATCTCCATTCTTCTTGCTTGTGAGGTTGTCCCTCAGGGCCATGGTTTAGATATGAGGTATTCTCCAAAAGCTCATGTGGGAGACAATGTAAGAAAGCTCAGAGGTGAAGTGATTAGATGAGGAGAAATGTAACCTAACCTGTGGATTAACCCACTGATGTGAATTAACTGGGTGGTAACTAAGGGCAGACACAGTATGGCTGGAGGAGATAGGTCCTGGGGGACATGCCTTTGGGTTTTACATTTGGTCCTTGGTGAGCGGAGCTCTCTCTGCTTCCTGGTGTCATGTCCTGAGCTGTTTACCTCGGCAAAGTCCTTCGGCCATGATATCCTGCCTCACCTTGGGCCCAGAACAATGGAGCTGGCCATCTGTGGTCTGATAAGCCCCAAATAAACTTAGGGTGTAAAAGGACACTCACAAAGTCCACACCAAGTCCAAAGACCACACCACACACCAGAATCCCATGCCAGAGATTTATTGTCAGCAGCATGGAGCAAAGTGACAAGGCTGTCTCTCCGAGGAGAGCAGCAGCCTGTCTGTACTCACAGAACAGCTTCATAGCCTGTAAGAGGAATCTCACGAGCATGCTTAGGGGTTACGTCATGGGCTGGGGTGGGGTGGACCCTTTAGCAGGCACAGGGTCTTATGGGAGGCTAAGCAGCATTGCCTCAGGATCTCTAGAAAGAATGATAATTCGAATAATTCGAAACCTAGAAGTCCCAAGATAAAATGGCTCCCGAAGTAAAATGGCGGACCTGATGCCAATATTGATGATCTGATGCCAATAGGGTAAGCCCCAACTAAACTTTTTCTCCTCTAAAATATCCACTGGGGATAGGATTATTCAAAATACTCTGATGGTCAAGTCCCATATGAATAATAATTTATTAACAATTTAGTATTTGCACAGAACCTCACACATCCTCCCATGCACTTTAAATCATAGCTAGGTGACTTACAACACAATATAAATGCTACGTAAATTGTTGTCAGACTATTGTTTAGGGAATAAAGGCCAAAAAGTAGTCTGCACATATTCAGTACAGACTCAGTTTTTAAAGAATATTTTCTACCCACAATTGCTTGAACTTAACAATGTGGATCCGTGGATTTAAAGGGCTGGCAGTTGAGGTCTTATTCCTGAATAAGATAGCTCTTGTCTTTAAAAAGCCTAATACCTGCTGGGCGCAGTGCACCTGCGTGTAATCCCAGGGATTCAAGGGGCTGAGGCAGGCAGGAAGATTGCAAGGTTGAGGCCAGCCTGGGCAACTTAGCAAGACCCTGTTTCAAAATCAAATAAAATGAAAAGGGCTGAGGACATGGTTCTCAGCGGTAGAGCAACCCTGGTGTTATGGTTTAGATATGAGGTGTCCCTCAAAACTCATGCATGAAAAAATGGAAGAATGTTCAGGGGCTAAATGATTAGGTTCTGAGAGGTGTAACCTAATCAATAGCTAATCCTCTAATGGATGCCAACTGTAGACAGGGATGTGGCTGGAGGAGGTAGGGCACTGGGGGTGTGCCTTTGGGATGTATATTTTGTCCCTGGTAATCAGAGTACTCTCTCTCTCTCTCCCCCACACACACCCCCACCCCTTCCTGATTGCCATGTCCTAAGCTGCTTTCCCCCTTAACACCCTTCCTCCATGATGTACTGCCTCACCTGGGGCCCAGACCAATGGAGTCAGCGGTTTACGGATTGAGACCTCTGAAACTGTTAACCCCAAATAAACTTTCCCTCTTCTACATTGTTCTTGTCAGTCTTATGGTCACAGCAATGAAAAAGCTGACAAATATCTGGGTTCAATCCCCAGGCCTGGAAACTTGGCTTCATGTGGTAAGATTTGGATTAATAAAAGGATTCTATGATGAAAGTGGTTTTCAAAAACTATGGACCCAGTGTGCGTCAGTCAGTTTTCCATCAGTATGACAAAACGTGAGATCGACAACTTCAAAAGAGGAAAGATTTATATTGGCTCAAGGTCTCAGAGGTCTCATCTGTGCTGGTTTAGTTCCTATGATGTCTGAGGGCTATGATGAGGCAGAACACCATGGCAGGGAGTGTATGGTGGAACAAAACTGCATACCTAACGGTGGTTGGGAAGCAGAAAGAGGGAGAGGAAGGAGTCAGGGTCTCGATCTTCCCTTTAAGGGCACACCCCCAGTAACCTAGCTTCCTTCCCCAGCCTCCACCATCTAAAGGTTCACCACCTCCTGTGAGCGCCACAGGCTGGCAAACAAGCCTCTAACACTTGGGCCTTTGCAGACATTCCAGATCCACATTCTAGTGCAATCTAACATCATTTCCTCCAAAGCCGAGGATCCAAAGAACAGAAATAGCCCTGTTTGGGAGTTCCAAAGAGAATTCACACATCCCAGTCCCAGTTCCATGTCTACCAACAGTCCAAAGTCGCCTTTCCCTGAAGGCTGGGGAGAATGTGAAGGAAAGAAAAAAAAATTAAGCAAATGCATATTTTTAAAAACCTCAGTAACTATCTGGAGATCCATCAGAATCAAAGAGAGAGAATCACTAAAAAATGCAACAGCATTTCACCAACATCAATTTGGGAATGGCACAAAAATCTGAAAAAGTTCCAAAGGGATTATTTTCAAAGGGTACCTTTAATACTTTTAAATATATACAATTAAATACAGGGGTCCAAATGATACATGTTTCAATTAATTGATGGAAATGTGTTAAAATTCAGATCAAGCCTTTCTAAACAGGAACTTCAAAGTTAGCATTTTTCTCTTAAGTACTTCAGCCATTCCCCCCATCCATTGTGTTTATATACTTACTTTGTTTAATAGACCGTTTTACCTTTGATAGTACAAAGGCAAATATCCAATTAATTCCTGACCAAATTGTCAGAAATTCATAATGTGTAAAAATTTTTCTCCATGCGCACTTACCACGGAAGAAGGAAAGAAGCTTTTTTTTTTTTTTTACTCTTTGTGTGTGTATAAGAAATTTGAGTTAACCAACATTAGTGCATCAGCATTGTTCTTGCTGTCCAATTTCATATGATTCCATGAAAACTTCTTTCAAATGCTGTCTTTAGCATAGCACCCAGTGAGCAATCTGCCCATCCCTCTAAAAAGGCCCTGTTATGTTGGACCAGAGCTCTGGGACATCTGGTCAACTTGACATCAAGTGAGTAGGTGTTTACAGGTTGTAGGCTGTCCCAGATGGGGAAAAAAAATAAGGACTGAGACACCCACATGGTCTGAGACCAGACTCAGGATGCCACACCCTGACAACACTGACATTCCCAGTCACCAGATGGAGGAAGGATTCTGCTCCCTGGATCAAAGTGTGCTACTGACTCTTGTTATGAATCACGGCAGCAGAAGAAATGGATGAAGAAAGATTCTATATTCTCACAGTTCTTTAGGACTCTCTCTCTCTCTCTCTCTCTCTCTCTCTCTCTCTCTGGGCAGTAATTAAGCTTTGAATTGAAAATCAAAAGAGAACGGATTTCCATTACTGTCAAACCTGCATTTTTAATATCTTTGATGTGAACCGCTTGCATTTCCGATCCATGCATCACTGAATTCTAAAGAATTCCCTGTGCAATTCCACTGAAGACGATTATTCTAATGGCATGTAAGGCACCAACTGGCTCTGTGGAAATTCCAGTCACTGCAGGAATTTCTTAAAGCGTATCTTTCAAGTGAGGCACAGCAGGGAGACAAGCTCTAAGGATCCGTTTTTTCACCTGTGATGACATTAAAGATCATGGTAATTGGAATTTGACAGAACAGCTCCTGCTTTCCGTGATCCCTGAGGGAGGATGTGATAGCTGACACCCGTATGTAAAGTCACCTTTCTCATTTGTGTCACCCACACTGGTATCTGTGAGTTGTGAATAATGCAAGAGGAGGAATTAGCTGCACTCTCTGACCAACCGGCAAAGAGGGCTCCAGCAAAGAAGGCTCTGGTGGCTAAATCTGCAGTTTTCACACCCAAGGCAGGACACCCACCTCTTCATTTCCCATGGGTAGATCCCATCCTGGCAGCTGGCTGACCTCAGCAGGAAGCGGGGTAGGGGATCTGCATGCATTTCAATGTCAAATGCAGAAAGCTATTCCTCCCATTAAAAAAAAAAAAATCCCTGTTGTGTCATCCCTCTCTGGGACAGGATAAGATGACAGGAACCCAAACACTGCCAGTCTAAAGCCAAAAGGAGTGGGAAAGAGAAGATTCATGTGCATCAGCTGCAAGTTGGTTTTTAATTCATAGGCTGAGACAAGAGGATCACAAGTTCCACACCAGTCTCAGCAACTTAAGAAGAACTTGTCTCAAAATTTAAACAAATAAGTAAATAGGGTGGTGGGGTATGTAGTTCAGTGGTAAAGAGCCCCTGGGTTCAGGTGCCAAAAAAAAAAAAAAAATCTTTTTCCCGCACTTTTCTCGAAAATTCCTCCTTCACATTCATCTCATGCCCCATCAGCCATAAGAACATTTGTCTTTGCTGTTCTTTGTCCCTGTCCTTGGTAACTACAAAGAGTCACCAGGGAGTCTGCTCCAGTCAGACCAAAGTAAATCCAACAACAGCCTCTCCCTCTCCCACAATGAGGGAGCCCTATCCTGCCCTCACAGAGACCAGGGTTGCCCCAAGTCACCCCAGATGGTGAGCATAGCTCAGGTGGCCTCTAAAACAACACTTTATAAATCCCATTCAACACAGACAGCTGATCTGACCAGGCAAAGCCTGCCAAGAAAATGGGAGAATTTCTAGATGTTTCCCTAAGCAAGATGCCTCGTTCTAATATAATTTCTAGAGTTTCTCAATAATTCAAATTTCTCAAATATGTTCTCCTAGTGTGCTATTTTAAAATGCCCATGTGCCCACACACACTTGCACACACACCCACCACTCATACACATATATACGTGTACACACATATCCATACATATATACACTCATGTATACCCCCACACACACTTATACCAGCATACACATTCATACACATAGCCACGTACATGTGCACCCCTAGGTCCACATCTGTATACATGTGCCCTCAGCTATAACATACTCATACACACACCATTTCACATCCACCCACACATATACACATACATACACATACCAGCACCTTCCCGATTCCTCTTACCCTGCTCTACTTTCTCCTTTTTGTTTAGCACTTATCATCCTTAAAATGTACTTATTTATTGTCTGTTGTTGATTGCTTAATTCACCACTGCTCAACTGGGGTAGATAGCAGTCAGTGGCCTATTCATCAATGCATCAAGCACCTAGAAATACACCTGCCATGAAGAAGTTACTTAGTCAATATTTGTGCCATGAATTCCATACATAAACAACGAAATTAGATTGTTGTGGTATGACTTTTAATTAATTAAGGCACCTCACTACTAGATTTTTGAAAATAAAATTCTCAAATGTTTACGCAGGTTCAGACTTCAATTCTTATTTTAATGAATAAAGAATCGCTCAGAACCTTATCATGGGGACTCTATTTAGGATACAAAAAAAAAAATTAAATGAGGAAATGGAGGAGAGGAGGAGCTTCCCCTGGAGAGGAAATAAGAAGCAGGATATTCCTAAATTAATTGGCAGTCTTGGACTGGTCTGTGGAGATCAGTTCTAGTTTTTCAGAGCTATCTTCCCTTCACATTGATGACTTGAAATTCTTACACTGAGTTCTGAATGTGCCCCAGAGCTGCAGTTGCCATGCACGGTACAATATTTGGGCTGTAAAAATGACATATCGGGGAGCAGGACATTTCACAAGGCTTCTGGCGTTCAAATTCATGGATGGCAGCAGCTTCCTTGGGCAGGGTCCCTGGTCGGTAATAACTTAGGTGCGGCCATGGTGATACAACTCAAAAGCTTTCACCAAAAGAGATGCTCACAGTCTTTCCAAAAGAAAACACCAATGGTAGCTTCAATTGTTCAAATTTTTTAAAAAAAATTCACATTGAGTGAAATAAGCAGGCACAGAAAGACAAATATGTCTTCTCAGATACACGCGGAACTAAAAAGTAGATCTCGAAGAAGTGAAGAGTAGAATCATGGTCAGTAGTGCCTGAGAAGGGCGTCAGAGAGGGAGGGAGATGGGATCATTAATGGAATAAGGGTGCAGCTGAAAGGAGGGTCACTTCTAATGTTCTTGAGCACAGTAGGATGACTATGGTTGACAATAATTAACTGAATATTTTGAAATACACACATGCACAGCCCAGAGAGGCTAAACACTACATCAGGGAGGCATGATTCTGACCAAGGTTAACTGGCCTCTAAAGTCAAGTTCTTTCCTTGGCCCATTGAGTAGCACAGTAAGATTGACCCTGCCTTTATGCCCAGCAAGAGTCACCTCTCCCAAGGGTCATCGACCACCACTCTTAGCACTCTGACTTGTGTCTTGGCTAGGTCTTTTGCCAACAACTCCAAAGGTGCTTTGTGGCTCAGGACAGTTCATGGTCAGTGGCTGGGGATGACCAGCTGGCCTTTAAGGGTGGTGGTCAACCTTGTCCTCCACAGACTAGCTGCTTGTATCTCAAAACCTCAGCATCATCACCACTTGAGAATTTGTTAGAAATGCAAATTCATAGTCTGACCCCAGATCCGCTGAATCAGAATCTCTCACCCTGCAAGAGATGCAAGCAAAAGACTGAAAATCACAGACATATAGTACCATTAGCTTGATAGCCTTATGATATAGGTGACTGGAACTAGGATAATGAGCTCAGAGAGAGCCTTACATCTCCATTTGGTGAACGCTGACCTGTGGGTGTCATTGTGCATGTAGGGGGAAGGTGGAGAGGGAGATGAAGAGAAGGTTCTGTTCCTGGCCACAGCAAGATGTTTTCACAATCAGAATTAGCATGAGACAGGCAAAGCCCAGCCAAAGTAAGCCAAATTCCCCAAGGGAGGGTTAACCCAGGCAGCTTTGAACAAACACCAAACCCTGCAGATGCAAGATGGGTCAAAGTGAGAGCCATGGATTAAGGGGGCAAAGAACAGTGACCCCTTGAGGGTTGCAAAGCACAGTTGCAGACAGACCTGGGCCATCTGCTGCTTAGGCAGTGACTGCACCGTACATAGTGTGACTGTCATCTCAGTGGACCCCAGCCAGGGCAAACAGGAGAACTGAGAAAGCATTTTAAGGCAAAAAAACTGTGGTCACATCTTTCTCTCAGCGATTTTCTTTTTGCAGAAAGAGTCAGGTCCTTCCTTGTGCCAGAGTCACTGCACAGTTGGGAATGGGCATCCATGTTTGGGGAGTAGCTAGGAAGGGTTTGGAACATTATGCCAAAGCCCCTTTGCCAGAATTCCTTAAACTGGGATGACAGATCATCAGAAATGTCACTTAAGCCAACATCAGTATCCAGGCTAATGGAATGCATAAGAGTGGCCATGAGCTGTAATGTTTACACCAAATAATAAAACATGAGCATAAGCTAGAGGAAAACCACTTTCCATTCTTTTCAAAAAACATGTGTCTAACTTGCAGTCCACAGACCCTGAGCAGAGGAAAGAGGGACAAATAAGCAGACTGCTGACCCAACCAATTACTCTCTCATGGCATGGAGGACAAGGATGATGCTGGAAAGCCATTCTGAGCATGTTTTCCTTTGTCGTCTCTCCATGACCAAACACGTGACAATGTAATCCATAAGAACAATGGAAGTGAGAGGACAGTGCTGATGTGGTCCAGGCAAGGAGCATCTAACAGGTCACACTTTCCTATGCCATTTTATGAATAAAAATAAAAGACTTATGTTGAAAAATTAAATTTTAGAGCTGGGGATGTAGCTGAGTAGTGCAGTACTTGCCTGGTATGTGCAAAGCCTTGGGTTCCATCCCCAGAGCCAAAAAAAATGAAATAAAATTATACACATACACACACACACATGCACGCATGCACACACACACAAACACACACACACATTGCATTGATGATAAAACATTAGCCCCCTAGCCCATAAAATGTAGATAATTAATTCATTGTTGATGGAGAATGATTTTCAGCAAGATCATGTTGTATGATTTTTTTTTTTATCACAGAAAGGAGCAACTGTGGGTATAGATGGGGGATGGAGGGGAAGATAGTCAGTGGAGGAAAACTGAAGGGCAGAAAAAGAGACAGAAACCAGAACAGGCAGAGGGATGGGTGGGGACCAGAATTGATGTGGGAACTTTGGCCTTCAAGCCCCTTGACCATTCTTGCTGTCCCCGAAGGTGAATGCAAGATGTCTAGAATTTTTTCCTCAGACTGAAAGCTTTGGCAGACAAAGACCTGAACTGGTCTTGAAACTTCTGTAGCATCTTCCAAACTGTTCTTCACACTTCAGCCACAATGATCCTATAAAAGTCCAAACATCATCCCTATATCCTTCTCCTTAAAAAAAAAAAAAATCAAGACCAAAATCCTTAACAAGCCTTCAAGGGCCTTAAGTGACCGGGCCCCAGCCCCTCTCTCCAGACTCACCTCCACCTACTTTATCTTATCCCCACAACTGCCCCGCAGCCTCCTGCGCCTTCCCTCAGTGCCTTGCACAATCCACATACCTCCTGGCCCCCTGGGTTTCTGGTCCTGAAACCTCTCTTCTCTCCTGGAATCCCTGCCTCCTCTTTATTCCTCTTTGATATTTCAGCTCAAAAGTCACTTCTCAGGAAACTCCATTGGTGGTCAGATCCCACACTGCACTTGCCCTCTTTGCTTTCCTTCACGGGTCATAGAATCTCACTACTTTTGTGTGCGGCTGACATCTCTCTGTCCACCAACCACAAGCTCTCTGATGGCAGGAATGTGTTCATGTAGCTCATTGTATCTCCCCAGTGTCTCATCTATAATCTGGTACATAGTAGGTGCCTGATATATTGCGTTAGTCAGATTTTTGTCACTGAGACCAAAATACCTGACAAAAACAACGTAGAGGAGGAAATATTTATTTTGGCTCATGGTTTCAGAGGTTCAATCCCTGGACACCCGATTCCATTGCTCTGGGTCCTGAGTGAGGCAGGACATCATGGTGGAAGGACATGGAGGAGAAAAAGTGGCTCAAGAATGGAGTTCATGGAAAGGGACTTCAGGGAAGATCAATCTTTCCAGAGTACATCCCCAGTACCTCCTCCAGCCATGCCCCAGCTGCCTACAGATACCACCCAGTTAGTCCATTCAAACCAGGGTGGACTGATGAGTTTATGGGTCCCATAACCTGATCATTCCACCTCCCACATTAAGCACACGAGCTTTTAAAAGATGCCTCATATCTAAAACATAACGTGTGTATTACATGAACCAATAAATAATGAAGAAGTAAAGTAATAAAGGAAAGAAGAAATCAAAGAAGCCCATCTGGCCAAGTAACAGGTTTTGCATTCTTCCTTCCACTTATCTATCTACCCTCCTAGGAATTTTGTGGTTTGAGCCCATGGCATGGTGTTGCCTCCAGTATAATCTTACTTCTGGAGTCCAAGTTCCTGGATTCCAAGTTTCTTATCTTCCACCTACCTGCCATATGACCTTGATAATCCCTTCCAAAATTTATGTTGTTATTTGTGAAAGGAATCACACAATACCTGGCTCACCGAGTTATAAGGAGTAAATAAAATGCGCTCGGCCATGTGGATAAATAGCACAAACTAACACTTATTGAGCAATTCTATTTTCTGAGCTTTGTTCAAGGTTTTTTGAATGTATCATCCCCCTTTGAGTTCTGCAACAGCCTTAGCAGGTGGTGAGTTAGATCTTTTCTACCTTGCAGATGAGGAAACTGAGGCATAGAGTCAGCATGGCCTGAGTGGACAGCCACTAAGTGGAGGCTCCTTCTGTCCGCTCCCTAAGCCCACACACTGGTGGGTCGCCCTGCCCTGCCTCTCTCTGGAGACTGCTCACTCCAGGGAAGTTGCTGTCTATTTTGAAGAATCAAAGAAGGTCTTAAAATAGCCACAGAAGGGTCAGTAATTCCCAGAGTGTCACTCTCCATTTCTCTTGCCTCATTGAGCTACCAGTCCAGCGGCCAGAATGACCCCAGAAGTGGCTTCAGGGACTTCCAAGAACATGTTCTCCCTCTGCAGAGACGATCTCCCCAGGAGGTGGCAAGCCCTTGTTAGCTATCTATCTTTGGCCATTTCCTTTCTACATACTGTCACTGCTACAGATGTGACTCCAGGGTCCTGGAGAGGAGACGGCAGTGACTTCTCCACTTCCCCTTCAGACACAAGGAATTGTTTTACTCTTCAAAAACAACCACAGAAGGGACTCAGCAATTTGAGCAGGAATGCCTTTCAGGGGAGCATCTTCTAGACAGTTCCACTGTTTCCTTAAGACTAGGGGTGCCGTTGCCCAACAAGAGTACTCCCACCTCAACTCCTTCTATATACAATGGACCTCCATATGCATGGCCACTATACCAAGATCCCGAATCCAAAGAGTCCACCCACTGCCAGTCAAAAATATCTGTTTTATCTGCTGAAGATGCACAGATTTTCCTCTTTTTTTTTTCCTAAAAATTTAGTACAATAACTATTTTACACAGCATTTATACTGTATTAGGTGTTACAGGGCTAGGGGCTTCCAGGAAACTGAGGCAGTATGAAGACCCCTCCCTTACCCCAGGTTCTTGCAATCAGGTCAGAAAATTTCAGACATGTTGTTCAGAGTTACAGGCATAAGTTTATTGGAAGGGAGTGGAAATGGGAAAGGGGACACTCTCAAGGAAGTGAGAGTGGGTCCTCTCAGGAGAGGAACAGCAGTTTTATCAAGGGCCCCAAGGAAGTTTCCAAAAAGTCCCACCTGGATCTGCCTCTTGACTTTTAACTGATAACAGGATGACATCAGACTTTCAAGTTCCCATTGCACTTGACAACTGTAGGTCACTTTGGCCCAGGCTAACCCGTTCCAATTGGAACCTGTTCTTAACAGATTTTATGGCTAGGGGGTCTTATCCTTATCTTCCCAAATTCTGGGATCTGGTCTGTGTAAGAAAAGTCCCTCTTCAGGGTAACTTGTGTTCTTTTTATCAGTATTCCAGGCCTGCATTTTTCCTGCAGATAACAGGTTGTTTGCTGAGGAATGTAACATATCCTGTTGACTTAAGCCAGGTGGAGCTGCAGGTAATTTGCTTTTTAGAAAAGAAAGTGTGTGGTGTCAGCACTATGGGCCCAGCTTATAAAATTGTTCCCTTAGCCTCATTTTCCCACCACTTAGATCTATCTGTCCCCTATCATTTGTGTTATAAGTCACATCTAGAGATAATTTAAAGTATTCGGGAGGACACGACACCATTTTATATAAGAGACTTTGAGCATCTGCATATTTTGGTATCTGTGGAGGATCCTGGAACCGATCCCCCATGGATACTGAGGGATGATTATAGCTACTGCTTCTTGAGTGTTGGTGGAGGTGGCTGGGAGGTGAGAGGCTCTATGGAAATAAAGTAATTTGAACATACCATGGACAATAAATAGTTGTTAAAGAATGAAAGAATGGGGTTGTGGCCATAGCTCAGTGGTAGAGCACCTGCCTAGCATGTGTGAGGCACTGGGTTCAATCCTCAGCATTAAAAAAATAAATAAGTAAAATAAAGGTGTTGAGTCCATCTACAGCTAAAAAATTTTTTTTTTAAAAAAAGATAGAATGAATAGCCAAGCAGTCAAAGGTTGATTTGGTGACTGCTGTTAACATGGTGAAAATGAGGTGTTGAATTGAAGTGCTGTGATTAGGCAGGGCTAAGGACTACATGCACCTTTTTTGTTGTTGCTTGTCTTTGTTTCTTCACAGGGTTCACTTTTGATATACCTAAATTGGCCCAAAATTTCACTTGAAAGCCAAACTCTGGTGACAGTAGCTTTTATTGGCTTTATAGCTTCACTGTGATATTTCAACCTAATAATATCAAGCTTACCAAGAAGGGAGCAGGCTTTTATTAAATGACAACTCGAAAGCAAAAGATAATCTTTAGCCCAATTAAAAACGGGCTAAAGATCTGAATAGACACTTCTCAAAAGAAGACGACAAACGACAACCAGAGGCAGTGGTGCAGGCCTCTGATCCCAGCGGTTCGGGAGGCTGAGGTAGGAGGATTGCAAGTTCAAAGCCAGTCTCAGCAAAAGTGAGGCACTAAGCCACTCAGTGAGACCTTGTCTCTAAATAAAATACAAAAAATAGGCTGGGGATGTGGCTCAGTGGTCGAGTGACCCTGAGTTCAATTCCTGGTACCAAAAAATAAAAATAAAATAAAATATAGAAGATATACAAATGGCCAACAGGTATATGAAAAAATGTACAATATCATTCATCATCAGAGAAATGCAATGAAAACCATAACCCAGTGATAATGACTAGTATTTTAAAAATTCTGGCCATGATATGGAGAAAGACAAACTTTCATATGCTGTAGGAAAGGATGTAAATTGATACAGCCACTACAGAAAGCAATATGGAGATTCTTAAAAACAAAAAAAACAACAAACAAAAAACCCTACAACCATACAATCCAGTGATCCCACTCCTGGGTATATACTCAAAGGAAATGAAATCAACATGTTGAAAAACTCCCTGCACTCCCATGTTTATTGCACTATGCACAACACCAAGGATGAGAAATTGAACTAAATGTTCATTAAAGACAATGGACAACATACAACGGAATACCATCCAGCTGGTAAAAAATCATGATATTCCCATCATTTGCAGCAGCATGGATGGACCTCGGAGACATTCAGTTCAGTGAAATAAGTCAGGCATGAAAGACAAACACCACATGATCATAAGTGGAATCTTAAAAAGTTGTTCTACTTCAGAGTAAGAGTAGTGGTTACCAGAGGTCAGGGGCAATAATGGGAAGGGCAGTGGGAGGAGGGGGGTGAAGTCAGTCCACAGGTACAATGTTATCTTTTGACAGGAGAAATAAGTTGCGGTGTTTGGTGACACAGGAGGGTGAATATAATTAACAATGATGCACACATAGGTCAAAGTAGTTAGAAGACAGAAGTTGGAATGTACTCACCATAAGGAAATGATAACACTTTAAGGTGATAGATGTAATAATTAATTCAATACTCAATACATACATGAATCAAAACATCACAATGTAGCTCATACATATGTACCGATATTATGTGCCAATCAAAAACACTTTAAAATAATTTATGATGCCTAGAACTTTATGTTCTATGGAGAAAAAGTACTGGTAGGAGAAACCCCAGTGTACAGTTACCTTTTCTGAAACATTAAATAGTGAGACATAATTTACCAGAAGACCTTTAAAATATAACTCTCAGTCATTTCTCACATAAAGTTTTAGTAAGCTCTAGAATTCAGTTCCATTAGCTCTTGAAGGAAGATGTGGATTTTCGTAGACTATGATGAATAGCAAAATGGTTAAAATACTTAGATATCGCTCATACTTTTAGGACCTTAGGCAAATTATTTTACCTTTTAGTCATGGGTCCCCTTAACTGAAATATGGAAGAAGAAAAAAGCACAGTGCAGGGGAAATTATAAACACACAAGAAACGGTAGCTTTCATTATTTTTGCTTCAATTTTATTTTTCTGTAAATTAGAAAACAGTAGAAAAATGATGGAGAATTTTTTTTATACAAACCTTATTCTAAAAATAACTTTTTTTTTTTCCTGGTCTTGAAGATTAAGGATTCACCAAGAAGTTAGGAGAGCAGATTGAAAACACTTTAAAAGAACTTAAGATGATCTTCTTTCAAGTCTACATAAATAAATCAATCCTCGGTTAATTGCTGTTGAATTTAGACTTAACATTTTCCTTAAGATGTCCAGTTTTAGTTTCCTGAGAATAAAAAAGGAAGGGCCTACTTTTGATCTATTTAGAATGATGTGGGTTACTAAGCAATGCTTTAAGAAAGATTTGCATGAGGTTCATCTTTCCCTCACGAGGGCCAATCTTTCTGGTAGCTTTCTGGTAGAATTACTCAAAGGAAATGATCAGTTAGAACCTCAGTCCACTTTCTGCTGCTATTGCAGAGCACCACAGAATGGGCAACTTATAGAAAGCAGAGGTTTGTTTCTTAGTTTCCAAAGTCAGGAAGTCCAAGGTCCAAGGGCTGCATCTGGTGAGGGCCTTTGTCCTGTGTCATAACATGGCGGAAGGCATCCCATGGTGAGACAGCGAGAGATCAGGCTCCCAGTCTCAAGCCCTTTAATAATTATCATTTATCCATTCACAAAGATGGAGCCTTCATGGTCAAATCACCTATCATTAGGCCTCACTTCCCATCTCTGTTGTATTGGGATTCAAGTTTCTAACACATGCCCTTGGTAGGACACATTCAAACCATAGTAGGGCCCATACTTCAGAAAAAACACATGAAACATAAGCAAAGTCAAACAAGCAACAGAGAACAGAGGTAATAAATGTTCAAGGAGAAGGAGGGGGAGAGGGACACAAGACCTGCAGGCTAGGAAATCCACCCAAAACTCCATCCAGGAGCTTGCTTCTTATGGCATCTATTCAAACAAACCTTCTTTGGGCTTTCTCTAAATCCTGGAAGTCTTTCTGGCCAGGAGCTTTGTCAACAGGGCTCATGTTTGCCTGGGATCCTTTAGGACAGGTTGCAAAGAGGTCAAAATACTTGTGTACTGTTAGGAACTAGCCGGTGCACCAAGGCTTTTAGCTGTCCCCCACCTTGCCTCCACTTACCAACCCCCATGGTAACTAAAGGCTCATGAGTGGTCCCGTAAGTGTCCAGGACCCTAATGCCACTCCCAGCCCACAGGCCTACCCCAGAGTCAGCATTTGGTGACCACACCACATTTCCTGCCAGTGTCCACCTGGGAATGTGGCAGTAATATAGCACTGTGACACCTCTGAGAGTGAAGACATATTTCTGTTCCAGTGACATTCTTTACTGTTGTTAAAAAATAATAATAATAATAAATAAGGGAGCTTAAATCTTAATTTTTAGCTTAAGCTAGAAATTTCTTTCCCTTCTGAAGTTAGGATGAAATCTGACAAAATTAAGGGAAGCTTAAGATCTTTTGGAATCTTGTCAAATATATACACATATATGTGTGTATATATGTGTGTATATATAATGTTTAACATAAATTAAATTTATATTATAAATATACAAAATATTATATTGTAAATACAAATGCAGAATTAATTTGACTTGACTTCACAATAAGACAAAAATGTAATTTGACTTCTTCAGACTTTTAACTGACATATAATTGTACCTATTCATGGAATACAGTGATATTTGACCCATGTACACAATGAGTAATGATCCAGTCAGGGCAATTAGCATATTCATCACCTCAAATATTTCTTTGTGTTGCAAACATTCAAAATCCTCTCTTTCAATCGTTTTTGAAATGTGGTTTAAATTACAGGTAACTGTAATGACTCTCCTGTGCTATAGAAGGGTGTAAATGAATCCTCCTATCTAACCGTACATTGGATCTTCTAACCAACCCTTCTCTATTCCCTCCCTCTCTCTGACCCCCTTTCCGCCTGTCTCTTTTTTTTCCAAGTGTGATTTGATTTGAATGATTGGGAAGTTGCTTGGTTTTCAGTGTCCTTAGTTTTTCCTTTCTCCTTTTAAATGTAAAGCCTTAAGGAAGAAATCTTCCTTGGGGTTTTTGACACCCTATATGATGTTTACAATAATCTCTTATTAGTTAAAGGCAGCTCTCGATTGAGAGTACCTCCTGGAAAATGCTGAGCGCGGTGTTGACACAGTAGCTCCTAATAAATGTCAGCCTCCTTTTCCTTGGTTTTCCCCTGACAAATATTATGACGTTGTTCTCTTGGAAGCAGAGGTCTCGGAATGCAGGAATGTCATCAATTTTCAGAAATGGAGCAGAGTTTCAAGGGAAGGCAGCCCTGCTATGAATCGGAAGAAGTGTCTGATGTTGTTAATAAGGGGGCAGGTGCTGGGGTTCAATGTGCCTGGGCCCCTCTTGGCCCCTTTAAAAGGTTTATGATGTTTACTTCCGTGACTTGACAGGCAGCCAGGAGCAATTTCTCACCAGCAAAGCATGGTGTTGTCAAAGGGCTCAGTTGCTTTTTCACTGTTTCCTCACAAAACAGCCTGTGTGGAGGCTTAGCGGCCTGCCATACTGGGCAAGGGACTTC
Source organism: Marmota monax (assembly GCF_021218885.2). Taxonomy (NCBI): domain Eukaryota; kingdom Metazoa; phylum Chordata; class Mammalia; order Rodentia; family Sciuridae; genus Marmota; species Marmota monax. Next base: position 4,531,101 of record NW_026693024.1, on the reverse strand, counting down.
CCTTTCAGTGAAAGGGACTCTGATGATAAAGAGAGGGAGGCCAAGGAAGGCCAGCTCCTGGAGAAGGACACGCCTCAGGGGCCTCCTGGGAAGGCGTGGTGGCGTTCTTTCTGCTTTCTTGCTGACCGTCAGTGTTACTGGCCCTCAAAAGTCCAAAGCACTTCCATGCCCCTGAGCCCGGATCACACCTGACCATGGTGCAGGCTAGTTGGGCAGCCGGGAGCCTCACCCTTGATAATTCAGCAAGATGGGGCTGCTGAGAACACCATGGGATGCTGATCCATTGGAAAAACAGATCCAAATAGGGCCCCAGCCCTGCCTGCCCTGGTGGCCGGCTGCCTCGCCCGAGGGCGGCCCTGCTGGCCATCTGGCAGCTCCCTCTGAGATGACCTTGGGGGGCTGTTTTGTCTTTGGTCTGGAAGTGACATGACAACATATTAATTAAAAGGTAGTTAAGCCAAAATTAAAAGGCAATCCAACAACTGGGGAAAATACTATGATATGCATGATTTAAGACAACCCAATAAAAAAGTTCAATGGAAGCAAATAAGTAATGTAAAAAAGAAGAAATACAAATGTCCAATGGCATGTTTTTAAAATCATCAACCTCACAAAGAATCAAGAAATTAAAATTGCAACAAGGTACCTGGGGTGAGAGTGGGCAGGATCAGTGGGGGGGGGGGGAATAGCATTGGGGAGAATGACAGATTATGGAAAAAAACCCAAAAACCAGGGTGCGCATCCAGTACACAATTGCAGCTGCAGAGAGTGTTTGGATGAATTTCTGAAACATTAAATAGCGAGACATAATTTAACAAAAATTATCCTTAAAAATATAACTCCCAGGATGGATGCAATTTTTCTGGAAGGAAATTGGCAACATGTTTTAAAAATGCATACACAGTATTACCCACAAATTATACCTCTAGGAATTTATCTTACAGAAACAACTAAACAGTGTGAAGAATACACACAGAACCACGTCTCAGCCTTTGTTGCAATAGTGGAAATGAAAAGATCATAAGTGTCTATATAGTAATAGGATTAAATAAATCATGATAGTAAGATGTGCTGACATATTGTGTATTATATGTCATGACATATATGATGTGTTGGATGTGAAATAATGTCCATGATATAGTAAAAAAAAATCAGTTATGAAACTTCATATTTCATTGAATGTAACATGCTATAAATTATAACTTGCACCATTATATTATGTACCACTAAGAAAACAAAAAAGGTTTGTACTTAGAAAGGAAGCTATGAGGTACCCCTAAAACTTCACCTTTCTTCAGATTCCAGCCCTCTGAATAATGTCTGGGTTCAGCAATGTTGTCCACACTTATCTATACAACATGATCTCCTGTACAGCACATCTTGTACCCATTTTTCAAAATTTGATGTGTAGCTGGAAGACCGTATAGCTATGCTGCTACTACTTATATGGGCAGCAGCAAGTTAAAGCAATTGTAAATCCCATTTTCAATGGTATTAAAATGTGAAAATAATGCATGTATTTCAGACTCGTGGAACTAGAGCATAGTCCCTCTTGCATAGTAAAGAATTTGGCCTTTGATCCCAATTACTGGGAGGGGAAATTCTACATCCTTGGAAATTCTGAATGATGGAAGGCTCTGGGAGTTTATGCTAATCACGGCCTCTGGATAGTCTAAGTTAAGGAGATGGCTCAGGATGGGGCTAGGGATGCCAGAAAGACCAACTGTGTGACAGAAGGTGGAGCTTTGAGTCATGTGATATCAGTTCAGCCTACCTGGAGGGGAGAAAAAGTGGCCAGGGATCAAACTCAATCTTATGACCAATGATTCAACCCATTATGCTTATGTAATAATCCCAAGAAACAAAATCCCTTTCAAGCATGTAGACTTAAAAACAAAATGCACCTATGTCTGTTCATCTGTCTGTCTATCCTCAATGAAAAGGGTGAAAAAAAATACAGGATCAAGAGAGTACTTGGGTGGTGCTATAGTCTGGATCTTAAATGTTCCTCAAAGGCCCATGTGTTAAAGATTTGGACCCCAGGGTCCAAAAATCTTTTAAGAGTGGGACCAGTGGAAGGTCTTAGGTTATAGGGGCATGTACTTCAAGGAAACTGTAGGAGCCCAACTCTCTCCTTGTTCTCTTTTGCAAGTTTTGATCTGCCACATGCTCCTGCCATGATGTACTGCCTCACCACAGACCCAAAGCAACAGGACCAATAGATCACAGCTGGAAATCTCCAAAACTGTGAGATAAATTAAATCTTTTTTCTTTATAAGTGCATTATCTCTGGCATGTTGTTATAACAACAGAAAGCTGACAAACACTGGTGGAAACTTAACTTTTTCCTTAAAAGAGTTTGATCTTGAGGGGAAAACAAAAAGAACAAACTTCATCCCAAGTCATTAAAACTACTCACTCTGAACAGAATCTTTTTTTTTTCAACTTTTAGTTTAAAACAAACAAGCAAACAAACTTGCCCAAGGAAGAACAAGTTGAACTATGTCCTCAAGTCCATCCAAGGTCTTGATTTTAACTCTTACAGGAGAGAGAACAATAGATTTCTCATGTGCCACCTGCAGGATGGAGTTGGAAAGGATGCCCAGACCATGGCAGGCTTGGTGACACCTGGCTGTAACCAATGAGCAGGGTCCATATGACCACCTTGCATATACCTGCTCAGGCAGCAGCATGGCCCCCACCCCACTCCCACTTCACCTGTTGTTTCTAACATGTCATGAGCAGGAAATAGAATCTGCATCTTTACAACTGAATAGTAAAGGGGTGAGTAGGGTAAGCGGCCCTCCCGTGGGTGGGTTCAGCACTGCTTTTGCCTATGTATTCTGGGCTTTCCTTTTGCCTCCTCAGCTATCTGGATTGGATTCTCACATACCAACATGTTGAAGCAGCTTTGGAAATGACCTTCACATAGACAGGTCATTGTGTGCATGAAACAATGGGTGCCTGTGACCTGCAACAGGCTTCTCTGTTCCATGCACAGAGATCACTAAGGGATCTTCCCTCCACTTGCCTGTCCACTTGACCCATGGTGCACTGAAAGACAACACCAAGTCTCCAGCCACAGAAGCCTCCATGACTTGCTGGCATAAGCCTTTCTTGGCATTGATCTGGTACAGTTCTTCCATGAGCATTAATTCATTCCACAAATATCTGATGAACACCTACTGTGTGCACATCTTTGGACAGAAAGAGATCAAATGAATTTGAAGCCTGTAACAGAAAAGTGACGGGAATTATGTGAACTTTGATATTATGGCTATGAGAATAAACAACAGAAAAGAACGAACAAAGAGACTCTGCCCTCCACAACCACACCCTGGCCTGTCCCTGTTCTTGAGCCACCAACACTGACAGATGCTCTATTGTGCCATGTGGCTTCAGCCCCTCCAAATACCACTGTGGGGATGAAGAGAGAGAAACACAAGCTTCCACTGTCATCCTTTAGACTTTGGATTTTGTTTCGCAAAACATATGAGCTGGTGCATACACTCACTCACCACCTCCCAGAGCAGTAGCTAAGCCCTATAACCTGTTCCACTGGGGGAGGGGGAGACTAGGTTTGAAATAGAACCCTTTTAAAATCAAAAGCAACTTCCTGATTACTGCTTTTCTGCATCTGGAGTTTCCTCCTACTGAGAATGAATGAGAATGGCCTGGGTGAGCAGCAAGGAAATTCTAACGTACTCTAGGGTTAGTATAACCTAACTGAATCTACATATTTCCTGGCTTTTGTTTCTATAAATGTTAACCAATTCTGTATGACCAAAGGAAAAACAAACTAACTGCTCCTCCGGTTTGGGCAAAGTGCATTAAACTCACTTTTCCTGTTGACATCATCTGCTTATTTCTTATGTAGGCGGGCAACCAAACCGGGCCAGCCAGGATCCAGACAGGTTCTCTTGGCTTCCCTGCAGTAACAGGTTCACTGGAGCTTAAAGATGACAGAGCAGGGCTGAAGCTGTTGCTTTCACCACGACGGCAAAAATCAATGCATCACCTGTACTTGTTCTCACAAAGGGAGGGGTTTAAGTTTTCCAGAAGCGTGTAAAGCTAAGCTCTGCAAATTTGAAAGGCCCTGGGTATTGCCAGAAGCAGCTCCATCAAGGCTGGAAGATTGCTCTGAATACCAATACCTGTGCTCTGACAAGCAGGTAAAGGTCACAGATGGAGGGCTTGAGGAATCCAGCATCAACCTGTCTTTAAATGATGAGGATAAAGTGGTCCACCTGAAAGGGAGCAGGGGACTCCTGCAAATTTCAGCACCATGGAAACCTTCTCCAATGCAAGAGAAGATGGCTTTGAAGTTTGTATATGCTACCATGTCTACTCTGATTAAGAGCTATGGGGGACAACGCGAGGAAGACTCAGGGACCTAGATGGTGTTAGAAATAACTCGGGCTACAAGAAATCAAACACATGCTGCAAAGTGGGTGGGCAGGGCAAACCTTTACTCCTGGCCAAAGAGCATGCTACCAGAACTGGCTAGCCTGGGCACGCTGTCTGCCTGCTTCTATCTCTAACCTAAGTCGGCACTGCCTTTCATTCTGGAAGAATTCAGGTTACCATCTATGCAATTGACCAATTTTAGAATTAAGGCGAGAAAAAGGGAAGGGCTACAATTGGATCCTATTAAGGCTGAATACTAGATTTTTTTTTTTTTAGTTATTTTCTTTTTTTTTATTGTTGGTTGTTCAAAACATTACATAGTTCTTGATATATCATCTTTCACACTTTGCTTCAAGTGGGTTATGAACTCCCATTTTTAGCCCATATACAGATTGCAGAATCACATCAATTACACATCCATTGATTTACATATTGCCATACTAGTGACTTTCGTGTTCTGCTACCTTTCCTATCCTCTACTATCCCCCCTCCCCTCCCCTCCCCTCCCCTCTTCTCTCTCTGCCCCCTCTACTGACCTTCATTTCTCCCCCTTGTATTCTGAATACTAGATTTTGAAAATGAACCACCAGACTTTCTGTTTCTCACAATAATACCAATTGCAGTGGCTATTCAGAGCCTAGAACCAGACTGACCCCACTTCTGAATAGCAGGGGGACCCAAAATTTATATAACTTCTCCATGACTGCCATTCCTCATCTGTAAGTGGGTGTACTAATAGTGTGATGAGGAATAAATACATTAATTCCTTGGCAAGCAGAGTAGTAAGCTTCCTCTATGGCTGTAGGAGCACCAATTTCTCCCCATTCTTGTAGATCCTTCCCCTACTCTGGTGACCCGCATCAGCATGTGATTCCAGGTGGCCACAAGTTTCCCCTTCCAAATGCATTTTTTTTTTTTTTTGCAGGGGCCTTACCACTTACAGGAGGTGAGTGTATGCCCCTTCCTGTTGAATGTGGACTGACCTAGTGGCCTGTTTGAACCAACAGATAATCATGGACATGATACCGTACCACTTCCAAGATTGAGATTTTAGAGGTAGCACCTTCTCCTTTTGAAATGCTCCCCCCTGGGACCACAGTGTCCTCTCACACCTTTGCACTTTTGCAATACAGGCCCCTCCCCCATTCCCCGAACCTGCCCCAGGTCCCCCTCCACCTCCTGCAGCCTTCCTGTCCCAGCTGTCTGCAGGATGGTGTTCCACCCCCCCACCTCTCCCCTGCACAGCAGCACTAAACACATCATCCTGAGATTGTCTGTGAGCTTCCTGTTTCTCTTGGGAGAGACCCCAATTCTTCATTTTCTCAATATTTCTGTTGCCTCGGTATATAATGAGCATTCAGTGAATGCTTACTTAGTAAACTAATAAAATGTGGATAACAACCCCCGGCTTTGCGCTTTGCCTTCCCACACAGTTGTTATGAGGATTCAGTCCTTCAGATCAGGATTAAATCCTTCATCATTCACTTTTCTATTATTGTAATTGATGGTTGTGTTTCTTTAATGTCTGTCTCCTAAACACACACTTTTTTGTTGTTGCTACTCGCTTCCTCACTATTGTATTCCCCTGTCTAGTGCAGTGTATCATCCATGTCTTGCATTGTCTGTGTTCTGATGTTTTGACATTCAGGCCTTGGTTGACTCTGGAGGGACTGGCTGCTCCTCCTGCCTTAGTTAATTCCTAAAGAAAGCAAACTACTTGCCCAGGAAGTTGATTTTCAAATACCAACCAACCAAACCAGAGTCTATACTCCAATAACCTCCTTCATGGAGGCTTCACACTTGGGCCAACACCTACTTTCCCTAATTTGCCCAGGGTCAGCAGTGGGAATAGCCCCTATATCCCAGAGCCCAACTGGAATTTTTCAGTCTGGTCCATCCTAAACCTGCCTTGCCTGTTCTTTCGTGCATAAACTCGCAGGGAAGTCCGTGCCTGTAGCTCCCCCTACCCTCTGCCTCCTGACCGACCCTGGTCCTTCACTGGGTGCTTTCCACTCTGTGCATGATGTGCCCCCTCCTCTTGAACTATGAGTAGCACACTGTCTTTTCAATGGAAATTTCTCCTAATCAATAGAAACATCAGCTTTACCCACCAAAGCCTCTCTCTCTTCTGCTGATATCTTGTAAGTAAAAGTGGCTTCCACCTTTAGACTGACTGTCCCAGTTCCTCTTGAGCTCCAGAACATTTTTCAACACAATCAGTGCCATTATTAGGGTTAAGCAGAATATAGAAAGAAAAATAATAACAATACACCAGGATTTTCTTTTCAGACAGAAGGTAGGCACAGTTTTGGTGCCATTTGTCATCATGTTGCTATTAGATTTTGCTCTTAAAATTTCTTCCCATGTGGGTCTAAGAGTTAATTTTTAAATTCATAAAGGGGAAATTTTTTTTTTAAATTTAAAGTGTTTTTCTTTAAAGAAAAAAAAAGGGGGGGCAGCCATATATCAACAGAAGTCGTGCCGCAGTCCGGCTGCAGCAAAATAACAGGGTGCGGGGGGGGGGGGGGGTGACGAGGAACTTGTGTAGATTGATACAGCAGGAATGGGAGCCGTTTATTGTAGGACAGGAGCGGTATTTATACATTCCACACAGCTTATCTTAATGAGCATAAACTAGATACATCAGTCAACCAATAAGGAATCTCCACACTTAATGGCTCGCTGGCGTTATTTCACAAACCACTCCCTCTGGCATTTTGCCAGGCGCCATCCAGGCTTGTTTACAGACTCTAACAACTGCGGACTGAAGGGCCTTGGAGGAGCTCTCTGTGCCTCTGGCTTGAGCTTTCCCACCTCTTATAGGCATTAAACAAGCTCCATCATGTCTCCAGGGGACATGTTGTCAATCCAGTGAGGATGCTTTGAGCGCAGATTTCACTGTGCTGGGCTGAAATGGGAAGGCAATTTCATACACTGGAGAAAGAACAAAGGAAAATGTGAAGTAGAAATGAAGGCCAAATCTAGTCATTCTCATGCAGTGAGAAAGTCCCAGCCTTGGCTTGGATTTTCAGATTTAGGTTTTAGGGGTTTTATATGATAAAGGCCTGGTTCTCTCTCTTTCTCATCTGAATAAATAAACAGAAGAGAGTGAGTGGAGAGGAAGATGCTCACATCATTTACCCTGAGTTATGGGAAGAACCAGAGGCACCTACGCCCAGATGCCCTTGCCCACTGGTCCCTGTGAACCAGGAAATGTCTTATCTGATGTGATGGACCACGAGGTCCTCAGAAATAACCATCATTCCCTCCTATCTCACCTGTAAGTTCCTAGTATCCAGCATCAGATCCAATTCACAATAGGTACTCAGAAAATGACAAGTGATGGATGGATGGATGGATGGATGGATGGATGTTTTAGAAATAAGAATTACCTGGAACATAAAGAAGAAGTAGGTATAAATACTGCATTTTAAGTAACCAACAGCTTGCCAAGCGATCCTTCAATCATCCTCACCAAGATGTTTCAAAATCAAGGAGTGGTACAAGATCTCAAAAAGAAAAAAAGGAAAGAAAAAGAAAAGAAAAAAAATGAACTCAAATGAATTTTAATGATCTAGACTAATATAGCTGAATTTCTCATTTTCATTGATGTCCAAGGCCAATGAATTCTGGAGTCCAGCTTAGACTGGCATCATATCTAATGATAACCAGGAGCCAAAGAAGAGTCATTAGTAAACAAGCAATAATGTTCAGCTTCTCATTATTTCCCATTGACAGCCCTGAGCTTAAAACCTTAATTAATCTTTTCCCTTGTGATCCCAGCAGATCCAGGGACTTAGATCCGATTTTTGTTTACTGCATATAACAGAGAGACCAATGGTCTGTCAATGCAAGAATCATTCTCCCCTTCTTTCTTACAAAAACAAAACAAAACAAAAAAATCCTTAATTTGTTTAAAGATGGGGAACACTGGAGAAAAAAGCTGGAAAACACATTTCCCAATAACGCTTGAAGCTAGAAATATGTTCAGGTAAGTGAAGAAAAGTAAACCTTTAGTTGGTTGAAGCCACTGTTTTTCATAATTTTGTTATTTGCAGCTGAACCCATTTCCTAACTGACAACCTTGATATTATGGTTTGGATGTTAGGGTGTTTCCCCCATGACCAGGCTCATGTGCTGTAGAAGCTTGGTCTTCAATTCAGTGATGATCAGAGGTGGGACTTTGGGGAAGTGATTGGATCATGAGGGTCCTACCTGCATCAATGGATTAAGGCCTTGATGGAGTTATAATTTGATGGGAATTGGTGGAAATTGTCCAAGATGGGGCCTAGTTGAGGAAGTAGGTTTCTGGAGGCATGCCCTCCCTGCAAGAGTCTTGTCCCCAACACCCCACACTTTCTCTCTCTTTCTCTCTCTGCTTTCTGACAGCCGTGAGCTCGGCAACTTTGCTTTGCCACGTCTTTCTGCACAGCATGCTTAGGTGACATTCTGCCTCACCACAGAACCAGAAACAATGGAACTAAGGGACATTACCATGGACTGAAATCTCTGGAAACACGAGCTAAAATAAATCTTTCCTCCTTTTAAGTTGTCTATGTCGAGCATTTTGTCACTGTGACGAAAAGTTAACACACTTGATAGACCAGGCAATCAGTTTGAAGAGATGCCTCAACAGAAGGGAGAATTCTAGCAAAATCTAGGAAGCTAAGCACTTGAATCAAGTGCTTAGAAGTTAATGGGCTGGTCTATCACATTGAAATTAAAACAGGCAAGGATTTTAATTGGGATGAAGTGGCCTCAGGAAGCAGTACTGCCATCCCTCAAAATTCATTTGGATCTTCTTTTATAACTGCTTTTGAGATGGTTTAGAGGCCACACGAGTCCACTTTTTGCATTTCCATCCCTTTTGGAATCAATGATTGCAACACCAACCTGGTAACTCATCGCAGGGACCAGAAATGGCTCCATTCCAGAGGACTTTTCCTTCAAAGGATAAATTTTGCCACCACTGAGGGATTTAAAATGAAATTTTCTGGAGGCCGATCCTAGGTGACCCATCATTCCTTTTCCAAGAAAGGCTGTACACATTAGGGACATTGCCAGGGCACAGCTCTTCAACAGCTGTGCCTACTCACATGGAACCCTACACTACCTCAGTGGGCTATTGGTCTCCTGCCCCTTTTCACTTTAATATCTCAGCTCTAACCTTGTCTTATTTTCGATGACCTCTAAGAATGGCAAGCTGGGCACACTTGGGACATAACAAAGATCCAGAGAAGTGAAAGCACACGTAGACCTGTCCACAACCAGAAGATAGTGGCATCCACAGCACAAAGTAGTACCCCATTATAGGCCATCCTGTACCCATTCACAGATGTGGGTGTCTTAGGGACATGAGAGGTTTGCTACCTGGGGAATCAGTTCAAAGAACCACCACAGCAAAGCTAGCAAAATCCAGGAAACCATGCAGTTAATGTATTGATGGAAGGCATTGGAAGCTAAAACAGGAGGGGAAGGAGCTAGGGGAACCAGTGTGCACTGGAAATCATGGACAGGTTAAAGACTGATTCAAGAACAAATCTTGAGCTTCAAGGGCCAGTTAAAGTGGAATCAACCCATCACAGCCAATCTTGCCCACTGATCACAACAAAGTACAAAAATCAACCACGTGAGTCACTCCAAAAAGTAAACAAGAACAGGTGATTTGGGGAAGAAGTTTTAAAATTTTAACAAATACCAATACAGTGTTGTTACTCTTTTGTGTGTTTTCATCTCCTGGCTTTGACCCAAGGAAAGGTCAAAAACAGAATTACACAGACGGTACAGATAGCAAAAATTCCACAGTGACCCACGGTTTTTAGCCAGACCAGGAAAAGGGATCTTGAGGACATGGGAAGAATGCCCTTTTTATCTTTCTTTCTTTCTTTCTTTTTCTCTCATTTTTCTTTTTGACTTCTGCCCCAAGATCAGCCTCAATTACAAAGTAGTACTCATTCTGCCTCCACCGCATAACTACCCAAAACCCATAGGGGCGGGGAAACTATGTTTCTGGACAGAGGAATCACAAGAAGAGGACCCTGGTTAATTGAGTGTGGTGGAAATCCCAGTAAGGAGACGACTAGAGACAGGTACCCCCTAATTCTGTGAATGGATCATTATGAGTCCTAGGTTCAGCCCTGGGTAGCACATGCAACAGACTCAGAAAGCACGTAGCAAAGGTTTTGAACACACAGCCCTGAGATTTCTAGCCTGTCCCTTGAGCCATAAGTGCATATGGCAGTCACAAAGCATAGCGAGGTCTTAGAAATCGGAATTGACACCAAAACCACCAACCACAAACATTGAGTCCAAAGCTAACCAGTTGACCTACCAAAACCATAGATCAACACTAGACAAAGGATTTAAAATAATAGATATTTTTTCAGAACAGAGTTCCCGTGTACCCCACATTTAATTTCCACTATTATTAACATCTTATGTTAGTTTACCTGTTTATTTAGATTTCCTTGTTTTTTTCTTTTTCATGCGGGGTGGGGAGAGCGGCGGGGAGGATACTAGAATTAAACCCAGGAATGCTTAACCACTGAGCCACATCCCCAGTCCTTTTTATTTTTTATTTTGAGACAAGGTCTCCCTAAGTCGCCTCCCTAAGTTGTTGAGGCTAGCCTTGAACCCATGATCCTCCTGCCTCAGCCTCCCGAGTTGCTGGGATTACAGGTGTGCACCACCATGCCCAGCCAGAGTTCCTTAGTTTCTAATACTTCTTTTCTGCCCCAGGATCCCACATCGCCTTTAATCTTGTCTGTGACCGTTTCTCTTTTTTCCTTGTTTCTTATGACCTTTGGTTTTGAGGACCACTGGCTGGGAATTTGGGAAAATATTTCTAGAACATCCCTTAATTGGAATTTGTCTGATATTTGTCTTGTGAGTAGACTGGGGTTGTGAATTTCTTGGATTTTTTTTTTGAGGCAAAATTTGTATAACATAAAGAAAAGCATTTTAAAGTGTACAATTCACTAGCATTATATAAATGTGTGTGTTGTGTATATATATGTATATATTTTTTTTTCTTTTTGCATAAGTACAAAAGGAAACCTTACATCCATTAAGCACTCCCATTTCCCCCTGCCCCAGCCCCTGGAAACAGTCAATCTAGTTTCACTATATATAGATTTGCCTATTCTAGATATTTCATATAAATGGATCATACAATATGGACTTTTTATTTCTGACTTCTTTCACTTAGCTTATTTTCTTTTGCAGTGTATCCATGTTCTACCATGTATTTCATTCCTTTTTTATGGTTTTACTCTATCAAATGAACGTACCATATATTGTATGGCCGGTCATTTGTTGATGGACATTTGGATTATCTTCCTGTTTTGACTATTGTGAATTGTGTTGTAAAAGCTTTAATATATTTGGACACCTGTTTTCCATTTTCTTGGGAATGTGCTATCAGAAATGCTGGGTCACGTGATAATTCTGTTTAACACTTAGAGGAACTACCAAACTGCCTTCCAAAGCAGCTGCACTGGAATTGACCTTCTCACCCACAATATGTGAGGGCTCTAGTTTCTCTGCATTTTCAAGGACATGTATTGCCTGTCTCTTTTGTTCTAGCCATCTTAATGGGTATGAAGTGGTATCTCGATGTGGTTTTGATCTCCCTTAATAATTAATGATGTCAAATATTTTTTCATGTGCTAATTGGCCATTTGTATATCTTTCTGGAAAAATATCCATTCAAATCCTTTGCTCGTTTTCTAATTGGGTTGCTTTTTTTTCTTTTTTTATTTTTATCGTATGCTATATATGTAAGGTGTGCAACATTATGTTTTGATGCATAGTACATAGTGAAATGATTATGAGTCAAGAAAATTGATATATCCATCATCTCACAGTTAATCTTTTTATTGTGGTGAAAATACCAAAAATACTTAGACATTTCCAGTATGCAATATTATGTTATTAACTAGTCCTCATGCTGTACATTATATCTCCAAACTTATTCATCCTACATAACTGCAACTTTGTGTCCTTTGATCTGCATCTCTCCATTTCCTACACACACACACACACACACTCACACTAACCACTATTTTACTCTCTGTTCCCATGTATATGAATTTTGGGGGAGTGCCAGGTGTGGGGGTCTTAATGTTTTTTTGTTTTTTTAAGAGTCCACATAAAAGTGAGACTATGTAGTATTTTTCTTTCTGTTTCTGGGCTTATTTCACTTAGCATGATATACGTTAGGTTCAGTTCTTTTTTTACACTGGATATTAAGCTTTTATCAGATATACGCTTTGCAAATATTTCCTCCCATTCTTTGGTTTGTCTGTTCACACTCTTGATAAAGTGTCCTTTGAAACACAAAAGTTTTTTATTTTAATTTGGCTGAAGCCTAATCTGTCATTTTTTTTCTTCTTTTACTTAATCAGAGTCATGAAGATGTGTCCCTATGTTTTCCTTTAAAAAGTTTCAGTTTATCACTTACATTTGATCCACTTTGAGTTGATTTTTGTATATGGTGTGAGGCAGAGGTCCAAGTTCATTCTTTTACATTTGGATATCCAGTTGTTTCAGCATCACTTGTCGAGGAAACCATTTTCCTCCCGTTGAATGGTCCTGGCACTATTGGCCAAGGTGTGTGGGTTTAACTTTGCCCGTTTCATTCCATTTCATGGAGCTACATGCTTATCTTTATGCCACACAGTTTTGATCACTGCTGTTTGTGTTGAGTTTTGAAATTAGGAAGTACTGGTGCTCCAAATTTATTTGTCTTCTTCAATACTGCTTTTGGCTATTCAGAGGCAAATTCCATATGAATATAAGGACCAACTTTTGCATTTATACAAGAATAGTCACTGGGGTTTTCACAAGGATTGCATTAGATCTGTAGCTCCCTTTGGATAGTAGACTATGTTAACCTTAAACAGAATAGATTTCAGAATAAAGGATATATCACTTTTAGACAACATTTCCCCAGAAAACGGAAGAGAAGTAACACAATATTTCTAAGCCATTAATTCCCAAAGTTGATTTATAGATTCAGTGGATCCCAATTAAAGCTCTAACCAGAATTGTTTATAGGTATGAGCAAGCTAACTCTAAAAGTCTTGGAATGTCAAAGTAAACATACTAAGCCAAGAGAAGAACAAAGTTGAAAGACTGCCCTTCTTCATTTTGAGACTCATTATAAAACTATACTCATCAATACTGTGTAGACACATAGAAAAATGGAAAAGAGAATCTAGAAATAGACCCACATAAATATGGTCAACTGGGGCTGGGAGTGTAGCTCAGCAGTAAAGCACTTGCCTAGCATGCACAAGGTCCTGGATTCAATTCCCCCACAACACACACACACACACACATGCTCACACTTATACACATACACAGAGCAACTGATGTTTGAAAAATGTAAAAATTCAATACAGTAAGGATGGTCTGATCAACAGAAGTATTGGAACTATTTGAAATCTTTTTTTTTTAAAGAAAATCCCTAAGTTACACTTCACCTATTATATAAATACCAGCTCAAAAGTAACAGTAAACCTAAATGTAAATTATTTATTTTAACAGAAAACATAGGAGAAAAATCTTCATGACTTTAGTTTAGGCAAAAGTCTTTTCACCTCAACACTGAAAGCATAGTCTATGAAAGAAAAAATTTTTTGATTAATTGGACTCTATAAAAATTAAGAACATTTACTGTGTAACAGTCACCACTCCAAGATTAAAATTACAAACCATATATTTGGGAAAATATTTAAAAACCACTTTTCTGACAAAACTTGAATCCAGGATACATTTTTAAAAAAATCTCTCAAGACTCAACGAAGAAAAACAAAACCTAATTTAAACAAAAATAGACATAAGTTTGGCCAGGTGAAATAATACCAGCTACTCACAAAGCTGAGGCAGAAGGATTGCAAATTCCAGAGCAGCCAGGGCAACTTAGTGAGACCCTGCCTTCAAATAAATTCTTTAAAGGGATGGGGATGTAGCTCAGTGGTAGAACACTTGCATGAACCCTGGGTTCAATCCCCAGCACTGTAAATAAAAAAAAAAAGAGTTTGTATAGATATCTCACAGCAAGTTGATGAGGATGGAGACTAAGTGCTTAAAAAGATAGTCAAAGTAGTTAGTGATTAGGGAAATGCAAACTAAAACCACAATGAGACATCACTCACACCTATTAGAATGGCTACAAAAAAAAAATATGACAGTCCCAAATGGGGACAAAGATGTGGTCTAACTGCAACTCTAACACATCGCTGCTGTGAAAGAAGAATGGTTTCGCCGTCTTGGAAAACAGTTTGGTCATTAAACCTACAATATATATTACCCAGCAATATGGCTTCTGTATATTTATCCTAGAGAAACAAACTTCTGTCTGCACTAAAATCCTCACACAAATATTTACAGCAGCTTTATTTTCATTGCCAAAACCTGGAAACAACTCAAATTTCCTTCGTTTAGTGAAATGAACAAACTGATGTTTTGCCTGTGATGAATTTTCTGTAATCAAAAGGGGATTAACTATTAACACACCCAAAAGCACGTATGGATCTCAAATGCATCATGCCGAGTGTCAAAAGCTGGACTAATAAAGCTAGATTCTGCATGATTCCGTTCATTCGAAATTCTGGAGAAGAATAAATTGTTACAGGGGTGGAGAGCAGATCAGAGATTGCTGGAGACTATGAGTAAAAATTGGTTTGACTACAAAAGGGCCAAATAAACTCTTGTGACGTAATGGAGGCGTTCTTACTTTGATTACAGTGGTGGTTATGTGACTGTAAGCATTTGTCAAAATTTGCTGTATGTAATGAAAACTATAACACTGAGCTACAGCCCTAGTCATTATATAAACAGGATAACCCATTGCAGGGAGCAGGAATCTATTTAGCCTACTGAACTAGAGCTGAACTATATCAATATATATTTTAGAAAACTAAATCACTCTCCCTTAACCTTATTTTTAAAAGTTATCATCATTTCAATTTGGGATGTGAAGAAGATGCTTATCCCAAAGAGGTTTCAATAGTAAATTTGGGACTCCCCCCACCCGTGAAACCCAGAGAGGGAAGAGGAACAGGTGTCCTAGGAGTAGTCAAGAGGGGCAGGCTTTGTACTGATTTGGCAGCTGTCCCTAGGGATAGCCATTTGTTTTCAGTGCCTTTATGGGATTTGGAGAAGCCAATGTAAGTAGACATAGAAGCAAAATATAGAGTGGAGAAACCAGAACAGGAAAAAATAAGATGTTGATGCCCTGTAAGTAGCATTGGACAATTGGTTCAGGACAGTGTGTTTAATAGCATAGCTTACTTTTCTAGCACTATTCACAACATATCCCAATAAACGGCTGCGCGTGTTGAGAGAAGAAACCACCCTGCTTGACCATAGCCACGTTGTCCTCCCTCGTGCTGCGAGTGTTCCCGGAACAAGTCCATGCCTTGAGTTTATTGTTCTCACTGTCTGTGCATGACTCCACCTTGGATTTGCAAACCTTCCTGTGAGACACAATGGAACTGCTGAATTGGAACTGCCTGGAAATGTCGCTCCAGCTGTCACTAACTAAAAATGCATTTAAATGAAAATTGGCTTCTGAAGGCCATGGTGCTGTCCATAGGAGCCGGGACCATTATTTTCAGATTTTTTTTTTTTTTTGATACCAGAGATTGAACCCAGGGGCACTCTACCACTGAGCTACAGCCCCAGTCCTTTTAATTTTGTACATTTTGAGAGAGGGCCTCGCTAAGTTGCTGCGGCTGGCCTCCAACTTGTGATATCCTCCTGCCTCCGCCTCTTGAGTTGCTGGGATTACAAGCAGTGAACTAACTGGCAACCCATGAGTGCTACATTAATTCCTTCCAAGGATGATGACCCTGATTCCCTGATCATCTTCTAAAAGGTCTCTCCTCTTAAAGATTCCGCCACCTCTCTGCTTGTTGTTGAACTTCTTTTTTTAAATTAATTTTAAAAAATTGGTTCACTATATTTATACATAATAGTGGGATACATTGTGATATATTTGTGCGTAACATAATTTGGTCAATTCCCTTCCCCAGTTTCTACCTTTTCCTTCCCCTCCTCCCTCCCCTAACCACCTTCTTCTATTCTAATGGTCTCTCTACTAATTTCATGAGATTCCCCACCCTTTTCTCCTTTTCCCTCTCTAGCTTCCACATATGAGAGAAAACACATGACCCTTGGCTTTCCTAGTCTGGCTTGTTTTACTTAACATAATGCTCTCAGTTCTATCCATTTTCCTGCAAATAAGATAATTTTATTCTTTTTTATGGCAGAATAAAACTCCACTGTGTATATATATGTACCACATTATCCACTGACAAAGGCTGGCTCCATAACTGAGCAACTGTGAAGTGTGCTGCTATAAACATGGGTATGCAAGCATCGATACAGTATGCTGACTTTGATTCTTCAGAATAACTGCTGAGTGACCTACCTGGGTCATATGGCGGTTCTGTTCCTTGTCTTTTGAGGACCCTCCATACTGATGTCCACAGTGGTTGTCCTTATTCACCACCCCATCAACAGGGAATAAATGTGCCTTTTTCTCCTCCACGGGTGATTTCTAACTCGAGGGCCAGGGATAGGAGGAACTTTGCAGAGGAGGTGCCAGAGGTCAAATGCTCCATGCATTCTGCAGCAGTGCCTGTGACCTGGCTGGGGAAAGGCATGGTGCCATCACTAACCAAGGGCAGCAAGTAACAGGCCACCGTGAGGTTAAAATGACCCTTCTCAGACCAGCTACTAACTTAACTACATTGGTATTGTGCATTTAATTTTCAAAAATGATTCAACAGGGATTCCTGCCAACGGCTTGCTTTCTTCTGTCATGGTGAGGTTTCCCGTCTCCCAGCTTGTTTCTGAAAGTGAGACCGGAGGCCGGGTGGCCCTACCAGGTGTTTCAGCCTCCTCTTCCTCTACCTCTGTGGGCCTCCTGTCCTCCCTGGGACTACCACTTCGAAGCAGCCTCCCCTAACTTCTTTCTACTTGGAATGCCACTATTTGCTTCCTCTCCACCCTCTATTTAGTGTCTGGATTCTTGTCTACCAGAAATGAGAATGTTTAAGCCATCACTAAAAAGCCTGGCTCTTCCCAGAGGGCACTGACTTCTTGGTCCTGCTGAGCGGTAACTTCTCTTCATTCCAGATCTCCAAGCGTGCTCAGGTGGGTCAGCATTCTCCCAATTCTCTTCTGCAAACCATTACTCTTCCCCTTTGAGGTTCCTGTTATCAACTTTGCTAAACCATCTTCCAGCACTGCTTCACGTGGCCCCCTGGAAGGTCCCCCTGGAAGGTCCCCTGGGAAAGTCCCCCGGGAAGGTCCCCCTGCTGCTCCTCTTCAGAAGCTTCCCAAGACCTTTCCACCTGCCCCAAACCAGCACTTCCTCCAGCGGCTCCTTTCATAGCCTCCATCTTTCAGCACAGGTGGGTCCTTCCCCACCCCCGCCCTGCGAACGCTCACTCATCCCTGTGACAAACTCCTGGTCAGCAAGTCAGCCCCAGCATGGAGTCCCCCCCTGTAAAAGAATCCCGTCATTCTCTGGCATCCAGTCACTATTCTCATTGAACAATGTGCAAGTTGAAAGGTTTTCAATTAGTTAACACAGTCTCTCACTTGACCTCAAACATGAGGGCCTTCTTAGAAGCCCCCCAGCAATATAGTTCAGGTTTTCCTCTGCCATTTATAAGCTATATGGATTGCATCTGTACACACCAAAACCAGTGTATGAGCCAGGCACAGTGGCACACACCTATAATCCCAGTGGCTCAGGAGGCTGAGGCAGGAGGTTCGCAAGTTCAAGGCCAGCCTCCACAACAGCATGGTGCTAAGCAACTCAGTGAGACCTTGTCAAATACAAAATAGGGCTGGGCATGTGGCTCAGTGGTTGAGTACCTCTGAGTTCAGTCCCCGGTACCCCACCAAAAAATACCAGTATATGGTTTGATTTGTTTTCACTAATCATACACATTTTTTCTAATGTTAAGGGAAGAAAATTTGAAATTTATCCAGAAAAAACAATTCTAATTACTGTGAATTTCTCATCCAAATTCATGGAGGCTAAAAGACAAAGAAACACATCTTTAAAAAAAAAAAAAAAAGAAACACATCTTTAAAATGCTTATGGGAGGAGGGGAAAATTCTTAAACCAGAATTCTGTATCTAATGAAAATATATTCAGGAATTAAAATGAAAGAAAGATGTTCTCAATGACTAAAAATTAAAATAATTCATCATTAGCCAACATCAACTAAAAGAAATGCCAAGTGACATTCTACAGGCTGGAAGAAAACTTGCAACTTTAAGAATCAAAGAGAAAGAATCATATTGGTATAGAAGAAAATATTTCTGAAGAAACAATGGCTACAAATTTTCAACATTTGTGACAGGTATAAAGTTACAGATTCAAGAAACTCAACAAAAAAAATAGTATAAAAAAACCATGATTACACTGGTGCAATCAAGTGAAAAATTCAAGATGAATAAAATGTTGTAGCTGGGCATGGTGGTGTATCTCTGTAATGTCAGCAACTCTGAGGCTGAGACAGGAGGATTGCAAGTTCAAGGTCAGCCTCAACAATTTATCAAGGCCCTAAGCAACTTAGTGAGACACTATCTCAAAATAAAAAAAGGACTGGGGATGTGGCTCAGTGGTTATGCACCCTTGTATTAAATCCCAGGTACCAAAAGAAAGAAAGAAAATGTTGTAGTATAGAATTTAAAGTATAACATTTTTATCTTTAAAGAAATATAGGTATCAGAGCACTAATCTCTAGGGTATATAAAGAACTCAAGAAGCTAAACACCAAAAAAAAAAAAAAAACAAATAACTCAATCAATAAATGGGCCAAGGACCTAAACAGACACTTCTCCAAAGAGGATATAAAATCAAATCAACAAATACATGAAAAAAATGATCATCATCTCTAGCTATCAGAGAAATGCAAATAAAAACTACTCTAAGATTTCATCTCACTCCAGTCAAAATGGCAGCTATTATGAATACAAACAGCAACAAGTGTTGGCGAGGATGTGGGGGAAAAGGTACACTCATACAATTGCTGGCGGGACTGCAAATTGGTGCAGCCAATATGGAAAGCGGTATGGAGATTCCTTGGAAATCTGGGAATGGAACCACCATTTGACCCAGCTATCCCTCTCCTCAGTCTATGCCCAAAGGACTTAAAAACAGCATACTACAGGGACACAGCCACATCAATGTTTATAGCAGCACAATTCATAATACCTAAACTGTGGAGCCAACCTAGATGTCCTTCAGTGGATGAATGGATAAAAAAAATGTGGCACTTATACACAATGGAATTTTACTCAGCAATAAAAGAGAATAAAATCATGGCATTTGAGTTCTTTATGTATCCTAGAGATTAGTGCTCTACCTAATGTGAGTGTGGTAAAAATTGTTCCCAAAATTTAGGCTCCTTATTCACCTCATTGATTGTTTCTTGTGCTGAGAATAAGCTTTTTAATTTGAATCCACCCCATTTATTGATTCTTGATTTGAATTCTTGTGCTATAGGAATCTCTTTAAGGAAATCGGGGCCTAATCTGACATGATGGAGTTTTGAGCCTACTTTTTCTTCTAATAGGCTCAATGTCTTTAGTTTAATTCCTAGGTCCTTGATCCACTTTGAGTTGAGTTTTGTGCATGGTGAGAGAAAGGAGTTTAATTTCATGTTGTTGCTTATGGATTTCCAGTTTTCCCAGCACCATTTGTTGAAGAGGCTATCTTTTCTCCAATGTATGTTTTTTGCACCTTTGTCTAATATAAGATAACTGTAATTATGTGGTTTAATCTCTATGTTCTCTATTCTGTCTTGTAGAAGTCTATTTTGGTGCCAATACCTGCTGGTTTTGTTACTATTGCTCTGTAGTACAGTTTAAATTCTGGTATAGTGATGCCACCTGCTTCACTCTTCTTGCTAAGGATTGTTTTAGCTATTCTGCGTCTCTTATTTTTCCAGATGAATTTTATGACTGCTTTTTCTATTTCTATGAGAAATGTCATTGGGATTTTGATTGGAATTACATTAAATCTATATAGTGCTTTTGATAGTATGATCATTTTGACAATATTAATTCTGCCTATCAAAGAACAAGGTAGATCTTTCCATCTTCTAAGGTCTTTTTTAATTTCTTTCTTTAGTGTTCTGTAGTGTTCATTGTAGAAGTCTTTCACCTCTTTCATTAAGTTGATTCCCAAGTATTTTATTTTTATTTTTTGAGGCAATTGTAAATGGAGTAGTTTTCCTTGTTTCCCTTTCAAAGGATTTGTCACTGACATATAGAAATGCCTTTGGTTTATGGGTGTTGATATTCTATCCTGCTACTTTGCTGAATTCATTTACTAGTTCTAGAAGTTTTATGGTGGAATTTTTGGGGTCTTCTAGATATAGAATCACATCATTGGCAAAAAGTTCTTCTTTTCCTATATGTATCCCTTTAATTTCTTTCATCCTTCTAATTGCTCTGGCCAGTGTTTCAAGACCTGCATTAAATAGAAGTGGTGAAAGAAGGCATCCCTGTCTTATTCCAGTTCTTAGGGGGAATGCTTTCAATTTTTCTCTATTTAGAATGATGTTGGCCTGGGGCTTAGCATACATAGCTTTTACATTGTTGAGATATGTTCCTGTTATCCCTAGTTTTTCTAATGAACATGAAGGCTTGCTGTATTTTGTCAAATGCTTTTTCTGCATCTTTTGAGATGATCATATAGTTCTTATCTTTAAGTCTATCGATGTGATGAATTACATTCATTGATTTCCGTATGTCGAACCAACCTTGCATCCCTGGGATGAATCCCACTTGATCATGATGCACTATCTTTTTGATTTTTTTAAATATTTATTTTTTAGTTGTAGTTGGACACAATACCTTTATTTTATTTATTTTTATGTGGTGCTGAGGATTGAGCCCAGGGCCTTGCACATGTTAGGTGAGTGCTCTACCTCTGAGCCACAAACCCAGCCCCTCTTTTTGATATGTTTTTGTATTCGATTTGCCAGAATTTTATTGAGAATTTTTGCATCTATGTTCATTAGAGATATTGATCTGAAGTTTTCTTGCTTTGATGTGTCTTTGCCTGGTTTTGAAATCAGGGTGATAATGGCCTCATAGAATGAGTTTGGAAGTGCTGCCTCTTTTTCTACTTCCTGAAATAATTTGAAAAGTATTGGTATTAGTTTTTCTTTAAAGGTCTTGTAGAACTTGGCTGTGTATCCATTCAGTCCTGGGCTTTTCTTGGTTGGTAGGCTTCTGATGGTGTCTTCTATTTCATTGCTTGAAATGGATCTGTTTAAATAGTGTATATCATCCTGATTCAATTTGGGCAAGTCATGTGGCTCTAGAAATTTGTCGATGCCGTCAATATTTTCTATTTTATTGGAGTACAAGTTTTCAAAATAATTTCTAATTATCTTCTGTATTTCCTTAGTGTCTGTTGTGATATTTCCTTTTTCATCATGTATGTTAGTAATTTGTCTTTTCTCTCTCCTTCTCTTTGTTAGCATGGCTAAAGGTCTGTCAATTTTATTTATTTTTTCAAAGAACCAACTTTTTGTTTTGTCAATTTTTTCAACTGTTTCAAGTTGTTTTAGTTTCATTGATTTTTTTAGCTCTGATTTTAATTATTTTCTGTCTTCTACTGCTTTTGGTGTTGATTTTTTTTTCTAGGGCTTTGAGTTGTAATCTTAGGTCATTTATTTGTTGAATTTTTCTTCTTTTAAGGAATGAACTTCATACAGCAAACTTTCCTCTTAGCACTGTCTTCATAGTGTCTCAGGGATTTTGATATAGTGTTATCAGTGTTCTCATTCACCTCTAAGAATTTGTTAATCTCCTCCTTGATGTCTTTTGCAACCCATTGTTCATTCAGTAACATATTATTGAGTCTCCAGGTATTGGAATAGCTTTTATTTTTTATTTTATCATTGATTTCTAATTTCATTTCATTATGATCTGATAGAATGCAGGGTAGTATCTCTACTTTTTTATATTTGCTAAGAGTTGCTTTGTGTTATAATAGATGGTCTATTTTAGAGAAGGATCCTTGTGCTGCTGAGAAGGAAGTATATTTGCTTGTTGAAGGATGAAATATTCTATATATGACAAGTAAGTCTAAGTTATTGATTATATTATTGAGTTCTATAGTTTCTTTGTTCAGCTTTTGTTTGGAAGATCTATCCAGAAAGAGGTGTGTTAAATTCACCCAGAATTATTGTGTTGTGGTCTATTTGACTCTTGAACTTGAAAAGAGTTGTTTGATGAACATAGGTGCTCCATTGTTTGGGGCATATATATTTATAATTGTTATGTCTTATTGATGAATGGTTCCATTAAGATGTATGAAATATCCTTCTTTATCCCTTTTGATTAACTTTGGCTTGAAGTCTGCATTATCAAATATAAGGATGGAAATCCCTGCTTGCTTCTGCAGTCCATGTGAGTGGTATGATTTTTCCCAACCTTTCACCTTCAGTCTGTGAATATCTTTTCCTATGAGACGAGTTTCTTGGAGGCAGCATATTGTTGGGTCTTTTTTTTTTAATCCAATTTGCCAGCCTATGTCTTTTGATTGGTGAGTTTAGGCCATTAATATTCAGAATTATTATTGAGACATGATTTGTATTCCCAGCCATTTTTGCTTATTTTTGGTATTTAACTTGACTTGGTTTCTCCTTTGATTAGTTTTTCCTTTAGTGTAATACTTCCTCTGCTGATTTTCATTGTAGTTTTTCATTTCCTCTTCATGGAATATTTTGCTGAGGATGTTCTATAGTGCAGGCTTTCTAGTTGTAAATTCTTTTAACTTTTATTTATCATGGAAATCTGAAGCTTACTTTTGCTGGATATAAGATTCTTACTTGGCATCCATTTTCTTTCAAAGCTTGGTATATGTTGTTCCATGATCTCCTGGCTTTGAGGGTCTGGGTTGAAAAATCTGCTGAGATAAGAATTGGTCTCTCCCATATGTGATTTGATTCCTCTCTCGCACGGCCTTTAAGATATTATCCTTATTCTGAATGCTAGGCATTTTTCTTATAATATGCCCTGGTGTAGATATGTTGTAATTTTGTACATTTGGTGTCCTGTAAGCCTCTTGTGTTCGATTTTCCAATTCATTCTTCATGTTTGGGAAATTTTCTGATATTATCTCATTGAAGAGATTGTGCATGCCTTTGGTTTGAAACTCTGTGTCTTCCTCTATCCCAATAATTCTTAGATTTGGTCTTTAGAAGCTATCTCATAATTTTTGGATGCTCTGATTATGGTTTCTTACCATCTTCACTGTGTGGTCAATTTTATTTTCCAGATTGTATACTTTGTCATCATTATCTGATATTCTGTCTTCCAAGTCATCTAGTGTGTTGGTGATGCTTTCTATTGAGTTTTTTTTAAATTTCATTTATTATTTCCTTAATTTCAAGGATTTCTGATTTTTTTCCAGAATCTCTCTTTCTTGAAGGAATCTTTTGCTACCTGCATTTGCTCCCTTATCTCTTCATTGGTGTGATCAATGGATGCCTATATTTGCTCCCTTATCTGTTTATTGATGTCATCAATGATTACCTGTATTTGCTCTCTTGTCTCTTTGTTGGAGTGATCAATATTTGCCTGTATTTGCTCATTTAGGTAATTTTTTTTAATTCACAGATCATTTTAATTATAAACATTCTGAACTCCTTCTCTGATATTTCATCAATGACACTGTCCATGGGTTCTGTTATTATAGTATCCTGGTTTGTTTGGGGCACTTTTCTCCCTTATTTTTGCATGTTGTCTATGTGATTTCCTTTCTTGCAGTGTGGATCTGAGGTAGTACAGTTTCTACCCTATAATCTTGTAGTATCTGTGCAGATTATCTGTACCTCACCTTGGTGTTGGGCTTCCAGACCCTACTGGTGTCCCAGGATGGTTGCTACTGAAAATATGGGTGTGGCAGCAATAGCAGGAGGTAACTCCAGATAACAGTGGAGGTGTCCCAAGATGGATGCAATGTCTTTCAAAGATGGGGCTGAAAGTGTGGGCCTTACACTGGCATGGGGATGTCTGCTCCAAGATTCAGCTGCTTCTGGGCCCTGTCTGTTGTCCCAAGGTGGAGGCTACTACATTGGGAAGGCTATGGGGATGGCTGCAGTGTTTCAAGATGGAAGTGGGTTAGACCTGGGGTCCCAGGTGGTGGTGGTAGGGATGGACCCAGGCCTACATTGGGCCTGGGCTCCCACACAGGTCTCTGGAGGGGCCTGAGCTCTGGGGAGTCTGCTGGTGGTAGGATAGACACAGGCCTAATCTGGGCCTGAGCTCCTTCACTGGTTGACAGAGGCAGATCTGGGCCAGGCCTGAGCTCTGGCGGGAGTCTGCTAGTGGTGGATGGACCCAGGCCTACCCTGGGCCTGGGCTCCCACCTCTCAATGAGATTTTTAATGATGACCTGAAAAATATTTACTGCTCACTTTGCACAGGAGGGATGGCTTCCGAGATGGGCAGGCTGGTGCTGGTTTCAGAACATGGCTGGGCAAAGCTATCTGAGTCTACAGGTTGGAACTGAGGGGTGGATAGGCCACTGATGGAGTCCAGGCCTAGGCTGGATCAACAAGGGGGTCCGACCAGGCTGCTAAAGTGAGAGTACTTACTGGAGTGGGGCAAAAAAAGCAGGTCAGGTAGGGATCCCCTCTACTTCCTGAAATGTTGGATCATTTGGTACAGTTGGTATGGGCTGGGCTTGGTGGGTGGTGTGACCAGCTGAAAACCTGACCCCAGAAAAAGTTGACTCCCCATTTGATGGTCAAATTAAGACTGGAAGGTCTATTTGGGGGGGAGGTGTCAGTGGACAGTATAGGGATGGAAGTTTGGTTTTATTGAGTTGCTGATATTCCTGCAGTCAGGGAGGAGCCAGAGGAGAGAGGAGTGTGGCTTCTCCTCCTTCAAGTTTATCACCTGGTCATACACAAGGTGACCTGCTCTCTGGATCCTGCTTCTCCTAATGGCCACAAAGTTCAATCCTCTGTGTGTTCTTCATGGTGCCCAAAAAGAGACGCTCAGATGAGTTTCAGTGATGGTGTTGAGTCCAACTGAGCCCAAGAAAATGAGATAAAGGAGACTTTCCCCATCAGTAGCCAGGATACACAGAATTCTAGTAATTCAACTTTGAAAGCAAAAAAAAAAAAAAAAAAAAAAAACACTTATCTTTCTGACCAGACAGAACAGGTGGTGATGGTGGGAGGTGAGACCTGAACAGCTGAGGAAGCTAGCACCACCTCACAGGCTTCCTTGGCACATGGGCTGCTATGAGGCAGGGGTGAAAGGATCCAGGAGATTCTGGGCAATAGGCTTAGCTGAAGGTGTGACTGGGGGAGTGTCTCAGGGAAGGAGTGTCTGGGACCAGTTGGCAACCTGAGCCCCATAACTAGAGCAGCTGAACCTTCACAGTTTCTTTTAAATTATAATAATCACTGACAAATTACTGAATGAATTTACCTTCTACCAGGAGTGAAAGGCCTGCTTCCCCAAATACCTGCACAGGCACTTGATATCATTCATCAATCATACAGTAAAAAATATCCTTGCCTTACTAGGAGAATTAGTCTTTTCCTGCTTACTAGTGAAGTCTTTCTTCATATGCTTATGGGCTGTGTTAGTCAGCTTTCTGCCACTACAGCAAAATACCTGAGAGAATCACCTTATAAAGACAAAAGATTTATTTGGGCTCACAGTCTTAGAGGTTCCAGTTCATTATCACTTGGTCTTGTGGCTTTGAGCATGTGGTAAGGCAGTACATCATGGTGGAAGCACCGTGCAGAGCAAAATTGCTTACTCAAGAGCCAGGGAACAAAAGAAGGGGAAAGAACCAAGACCCATGATCCCCTTCAAGGACGAGTCCAATGATCTAAAGACCTCCCACTAGGCCCTACTTCTTAGAGATACCAATACTTTCCAACACAGCACCATCCAGGGTGCTTTAGTGTGAGAGCCTTTGGGGGAACACTGAACAGTCAAATGATAATGTGGGCTATATCTATTTCTTCTTTTGTGGATTTTCTATTTCTATTCCTATCATCTGTCCATTAGAACAATCATTTATCTTCCTTTCATATTTGTAAGAGTTCTTTACATATTGACAGCATTGTTTTATCCTTGTCTGTCATGTAGGTTGCAAATTTTTTTTGACATCTTGTCAACTAATATTTAATTCTGTTTAAGATGTCTTTCGCATCTAGCTAGCTATAAATTTTATTAGCCAATTTAATCATTTTTTCTTCTTTTATGGCTTGTGGGTTTTGTGTTATGCTTAGATTTTCTATCCCACCTTCAGAGAGTTTCTTATATTTAAGCAATTTTAGGTGTTCTTTGTAATATTTAAATCTGTAACGGTCTAGGACTCATTTTCCATCATGGTAGCAGGTTGTAGAGGTAGGGGAGGTCTAACATTTCTCTTACCTCTCCGGTGCAGCCAACAGTTATAGCCAGTTATCCAGCATCATTTTTGAATCAGCTGCATTTTCCTTTCCTATCTGGAATGCCACCTCTACAATATGGCTGCAATCCCGTGGGAGCTGTTCTGGATAAATCCTCATTTCTACTTTTTCTCTGCCTTCCTCCTCCCCTCCTCCCCTTTAGGGAGCTCTTCCTCTGGAGAGAAAAGACCATGCTTATCCGATGGGACAGAGTCAGGGTGGCACTTTACCTTAGGTGAAGAGGCATGACTCTCCTCCACTGTATGATGCCGGGATGGGCCCACACGGCTGCGCTGCTTCTCCTGGTGGCCTCCTGCCTGCCTCTGAGCAGCAGTCAGGGCTGAGCCCCCTCTTTCTCCCCTTTTCTCTCCCTGTCTCTACTTTGATCAATTAGGTCAGGATCTCTGGGAATGACTCAGAGGGGATCCTGTGGGGTCCAGGTACAAACCACCCAAGTGGACCTTACTACGTGGACTTCATTCAGGAGACTCTACTGAAAGCCCAGCCCTGGCCAGGTGGCCAGCTCTCTTCCTGCTCATTTATTGATAGCAATTTTTTTTTTTTTGAGGAATCTCCAAGGAAGAGGAGTTGAACTGTGGGGTGGGGAATGCTTACTGTACAGGCTGAACACACATACACACACACACACACACACACACGTCTATTTCCATCTCTGGTGTTCTATTTGTCTATTTCTCTGTCACCACCAGACTGGATGCCATGCTGTCCTGTGGAGTGACAGTTTAGGAAAAGGTTATGCTCTAAAGTAGCCCGTGGGAATACAATTTAACGTAGACAAAATTGCTGTTGAAAATCCCTTAAATTGACCATAAAATGCAGTATACAGAGTGCCGGGCTCAGCAAGCTCAGCACAGCCATTTTCCCCTCCACCATTGGAGCTGATCTCTATTTTCCATTTCAGTACTGGGGGAAGAGGAGGGTTTCCCTTAGGGGCAGTGTGGGAGGCACACGCTTGGCTCAGTGAGGCTCACACCACAAGAAACCTGCCAACTGAGACTCTGGGAGAGCGGCACTGCCTCTCTTGCCCACGTCCACACCTGGATGGCGGGTGGGTTCACTGGCACCGCTAGTCTGCTAGAGCTGCCCTAATAAGGTACCACAGTCTGAGCGGCTTAAGCAACAGACATTTATTTCCTCACAATTCTAGGGGCTGAAGTCCAAGATCAAGGTGTCAGCAGATTCAGTCTCTCCTGAGGCCTCTGTCCTTGGCTTGTAGGTGGCCGTCCTCTCCCCATGTCCTCACATGGCTTCCCTCTGTGTGTGTCTGTGTCCTGATCTTTTCTTCCTATGAGGACACCAGTCATATTGGATCAGGGCCCAGCCTTGTGACCTCATTTTGCCTTAATTACCTCCTTAAAAACTGTTAGGGACTAACATGACTTTGGAGGGGATATTGATTTGAGGGGATATTGTTGAAATTTCTCAATTTCCAATCTCAGTTCTCTCCCCCTCTGCCTACCTATGTGTGTGCGTATCTATCGTCTATCTTTCTATCCATCATTTATCTATTTATCATCTCTCTGCTTCTCTGTATCTATCATTGCTGTATCTTCTATATATCTACCGTCTTCTCTTTCTCTCTCTCTCTTCTCCCCTAGAGAAGCTTATTATAATTTTTTTCAAATAAACTTTGAATTTCTAGTGTGTGTGTGTGTGTGTGTGTGTGTGTGTTTGCTTCAAGTATGACCCTACAATGTGGTTTGGTGTGAAAATGTTTATGACTATTATAGTTTCTTTAGAGATATTGTTTTGTATCAGTAAAATTCCTCAGCTTTATTTGATGTTTTTGGCCTTAAAATGCACTTTTGGAGATATGAGTATTTTTGCCATTGTTAGTATTTTCCTGACATATTGTTGTGGGCTTTATTTTATTTTCTGTATGTTTTCTTTATCATTTTGTTTCAGGTACATCCATTAAAAATGGCATTTAGTTGACGTAAGACTGACAAGGGGAATAATGTGATCCCTGCACATTATCATTGATTGTGATTAATGATATATCTAATCTTCCTCCTGACATCATATTTTATGTTTTGTTTGTTACGATTTCTTATTGCTCCCTTTCCCTCACCTTTCCTGCCTCTTCCTTTCTGATCATATTTTTGTCATTTTTCTCTCCTCTAGCAATATGAAATGTTATATTGAAATGTTATTATAATAGTGATCACCCTTAAATTATTGCAAACATATTTTATCCTACATTCTCCTGTCAGGGGTTGAGAATTGAATATTTATTCATCGCCACTAGTACTCACATTATCCAAGAGTTTTAATATGCACTCGCTTCCTTTTTCTATCACTTGGGTTTTATTAAATTATTTAGAAGGTTATTTATATCTCCCCCATTAATTAGTAAAAATAGTTTAAAACTCATTAACTTTTAACATTACATAAAATGCTAAGGATTAGGGGTTAAAAGTAGCTTTAGTATCCAAGGATAATATATTTGAAGGATAATATATTTGAAGGATAATATATTTGAATAATCTGAAGGGTTCTTCAGAGAATCAGAAACAATAGGATATTTATCTATCTACCTATATTTCTTTTTTATTGATTTTATTATTATTATTAATATACAACAACAGTGGAATGCATTACCATCCTTATTACACATATAGAGCACAATTTTTCATCTCTCTGTATATAAAGTATGTTCTCATCAATTTATGCCATTATACATGTACTCTTTTTTGCATTACAATTCTTAATACATATATATACCACAATTTTTTATATCTCTGTTTGTACATAAGGTATGTTGACACCCAATTCAAGTCTTCATACATGTACTTGGTATAATGATGACCATCACATTCCACCAAACTTGCTAATCCCCTTCCCCCTCCCTTTCCCTTCCACCTCTCTTCCATATCTAGAATTAATCTAATCCTCCCATGTTCTCCCTCCCTACCCCACTATGAGTCACCTCCCATATATCAGAGAAAACATTTGGCATTTGTTTTTTTGGGATTGGCTGACTTCACTCAGCATTATCTTCTCCAACGCCATCCATACCTGCAAATGCCATGATTTTGTTCTTTTTTAATGCTGAGTAATATTCCATTGTGTATAAATGCCACATTTTTTTATCCATTCATCCACTGAAGGACATCTGGGTTGGCTCCACAGGTTAGCTATTGTGAATTGTGCTGCTATAAACATTGATGGGGCTGTGTCCCTGTAGTATGCTGTTTTTAAGTCCTTTGGGCATAGACTGAGGAGAGGGATAGCTGGGTCAAATGGTGGTTGTATTCCCAGATTTCCAAGGAATCTCCATACTGCTTTCCATATTGGCTGCACCAATTTGCAGTCCCACCAGCAATGGATGGCATTGTAGAAGATAATGCTAAGTGAAGTTAGCCAACCCCCCACAAAAAACAAATGCCAAATGTTTTCTCTGATATAAGGAAGCTAACTCTTAGTGGGGTAGGGAGTGGGAGCCTGGGAGGAATAAATGAATTCTAGATAGGGCAGAGGGGTGGGAGGGAAAGGGAGGGGACAGGGGATTAGCAAGGATGATGAAATGTGATAGACATCATTATCCAAAGTACATGTATGAAGAAATGAATTGGTATCAACATACTTTATAAAACCAGAGATATGAAAAATTGTGCTGTATATGTATGATAAGAATTGTAATGCATTTCACTGTCATTTATTTTTTAAAAAATCGATAAAAAAATAAAGAATTCAAAAATCTTAATACCAAAAAAACAAATAACCCAATCAAAAAATGGGCTAAGGAACTGAACTGACACTTCTCAGAAGAAGATATACAATTAATCAACAAATATATTTAAAAATGCTCAACATCTCTAGCAATTAAAGAAATGTAAATCAAAACTACTCTAAGATTTCATCTTACTTCAGTCAGAATGGCAGTTATTAAGAATACAAACAACAATAAGTGTTGGTGAGGATGTGGGGGAAAAGCACACTCATTCATTGCTGGTGAGACTGCAAATTGGTACAGCCAATATGGAGAGCAGTATGAAGATTCCTTGGGAAACTGGGAATGGAACCACCATTTGACCCAGCTATCCCACTCTTTGGTCTATGTTTAAGAACTTAAAAACAGCATACTACAGGGACACAGCCACATCAATGTTCATAGCAGCACAATTCGCAGTAGCTAAACTGTGGAACTAAACTGTGGAACCAAATTAGATGCCCTTCAGTAGATGAATGGATAAAGAAAATGTGGTATATATATACACAATGAAATATTATTCAGTATTAAAAGAGAATAAAATCATGGCATTTGCAAGCAAATGGATGGGGTTGGAAAATATAATGCTAAGTGAAGTTAGCCAATCCCCCCCCAAAAAAAATGCCAAATGTTTTCTCTGATTTAAAGATGCTGATACATAATGTGGCTGGGGGGTAGCATGGGAGGATTATATGAACTCTAGATAGGACAACAGGGAAAAGGGAAGGGAGAGGAAGGGAGGGGCATGGGGGAAAGAAAGATGGTGGAATGAGATGGACATTATTACCCTAAGTGCATGTATGAAGACACGAATGGTGTGACTCCACTTTGTGTACAATCAGAGATATGAAAAATTGTGCTCCATATGAATAATATGAATTGTAACGCATTCTGCTGTCATATATAACAAACTAAAATAAAAATAAAAATTTTAAAAAACGGCATTGAAATATACGTACATAGAAGCTCCTGAATTCACTTTGGGGTTTCACCCTCAATGGAAACTCAATATAAATGTAAAAGAAGCATGCTCACTGAGGCATTGCTCATAACAGTAATCAACCAGAAGAAGCAAACCCTTGTCAGCAGGCGAGTTGTGGATTGGTGAAGTATTAATACTTATTAGTATTTTTAAAAAGCAAAGCAAATATATGTACACTGACATGGAAGGATAACCAAGACACATTTTTGAGAGGAAAAAAAACTTCATAATAATATGTACATACAATTATGTGTGTGTGTGCACGTGCACACAAGTATCTAGGTCAAACATCTCTTAACAGCAGGTCATGATCTGACATATTGTGTCATTGGGTGATTCTGTCATTGTGTGAACATCACAGAGATTCTTGCACAGAACAAGGCTATGTAGGGTGTATATGGTATAGTCTGTTGTTCCTAGGGTCATGATGGGCCAATGGCACAAGGTTAGTCAAACAGAAGAAAATGATACAATTGAGAGATTCAGTATACAGTAGATATAGAAGACCTCCTCTGGTGTAACACAGCACCATCTTACCAAAAACTTCTTTTTATAAGGAGTCTACTAAAAGTAATAGTATAGTAATACATAAGCCAGTAACAGCATCACTTATCATCATTATCAAGTTTCATGCATTGTACATAATTATATGCGCTATACATTTATGCAAGTAGCTGCACAGAGGATTTATACCAGCATCACCACAAGTATGGAATGATGCTTTGTGCAAAGAAGTTATGACGACTACACTGTCACCAGGTGACCTGGGCATTTTCCGGCTCCATTATAATCTTTGGAGACCTCCATCAGATATGCAATGTGATGTTGACCAAAATATTGTCATGTGGCACATGATTACATATACCCACCCACACGTGTACACACCTACACATGTGCACACACTTAGATATTATATATATATATATATATATATATATATATATATATATATATATATATAAACACATAAACTACATAATTTTATGGGAACATACATACTGCAAGTGCATAGCTTAAATGTTTGAAAGAACATGTTGATAAATAAGAACAATAGCTACTTCTAAGAAAAAGCACAGTCAAATTAATGTCTTGGATTTTTACCAGAAGAGAGCCATTAAAATTAATTAAAGTCATATTTATGAAATTCACACAATGAATTCAACTGGTCAATAAATATGAAAAGATGTTTAACTTTTAATCATAAAGAAATTTTATTTGTAAAGCCAAATAAATACAAATTAAAACGATGGCAAGGATTTATTTTGTCCCTGGTCATTCTGACAAAAGGTGAACCGTGGAATTTAACGTTCATCATTGGCAAGGATGCAATCATTGGAGCATGTCAGACATCTTTGATGCTGGCCTCGCCTCGAGTCCTCCCAGTCCGTCTTTTCATTCCAGCCACTGCACAAGCGGGGCATGAATGTGCTCAGGCATCCTGTCTTCAGATACTCCAGTCTCTTGTTTTTCCTACTATTCCCATAGTTTGCTCAGCCATACTGAGCATAGGAAACATTCTGGAAAGACCCAGAAGGTCACATGAACTGGGCAATTCTAGATGATCAAGGCTCTGGAGGTGGACACACTCTCCACCTCGTGTCTCAGGAGGAAGTTCTGAAGAACAACTACACAGACCTCAGGGGGGTCCTAAGAAGGAGGGAGCTCTCAGTGGTCAGTGACGATCCATCCAGTGGTGCTCCCTGGACTGGACGGGCTCTCCCTCCTCCCCCCTCAGCCTCCACCCTTTTCCACTGCCATTCCCTAGGGTGGATTCCCAAAGGAAGCCTCCTGCTCACAAGCTCCATCTCAGCCTGTCAAGCTCTGCCACCCAAGGACAGATGATCCATACCAGAGCTTACAGTGCATAGGTGCTACGCAGTGAGATGTAAGATGCACAACCCCTGATCCTCAGCTCTGCTTCTAGAAAGTGATTCTGCAGAAAATATGCATAAATGTATAGAAATGCATGCATCCATCCCCTGGTGGTGAAACCGGTTTTTTCTGTCTCTCTCTTCATTATGTTCTGTCCTGGGCACATGGTGACAAAGGCAGATAACACTGCAGCTCTCTTTCTCCCTGGGGGAGTTAAGATGGGCAGCAACAGATAAACACACACACACACACACACACACATTACTATGTCAGAGTGTCATCACGATTTATCATGCTTGGTAGTGAAAAAAGAAAAACTAGAAACATACAAAATTAAAGGGAAGGAATTAAATAAATTATAATACATCCATACAAAGGATTGGCATGAAGCCACGGAAAGTAAGCAGTCCTTAAATACAGACATGGAGAGACAGACGTGAAAGATTTATTTAGTGAATAAAGCAAGAACTACATGTCTAGAATGATTCTATTTTTAAAAAATTATTTTTTCTCTCTCTCTTCTCTCTTACACACACACACACACACACACACACACCAGGACTATTTGTTCTGAGGTACAACCTACACAGACCTCAGAGGGACCTAAGAGGGAAGGAGCTCTCAATGGTCAGTGGTGATCCATCCAGTGGTGCTCCCTGGACTGGACTGGCTCTCCTTCCTCCACCCTCAGCCTCCACCCTTTCCCACCGCCATTCTCTAAGATGGTTTCCCAGAATAAGTCTATTGGTTCTGGTTTAGATAAGTGTCCTCCAAAGGTCCATGGGAGGTGATGGTACCTTTAAGAGGTGGAGCCTAGTTGGATGTCTTCTGGTCAAAGGGACATGTCTTTGAAGGCAATATTGGGACTCCAGCCTCTCCTCTTCCTCCTTTTTATGACAGCCATGAAGGTGACCAGGTGTCTTCTGCCACAAGCCTCCACCATAATGTACAGCCTTGCCACATGCCCCAAACCAACAGGGCATGGACTGGAACCTCCAAAACCAGGAGCCAAATGAGCCTTTCCTCTTCATAAGTTTATTGTCTCAGGTATTTTGTTACCATAACAGAATGGTGACTAACACACTATTAATGAGTCTTTCACATTTGCCTAAGTATATAATTTCGTTTACATCCATTAGCTTCTTCCTGGACAAAATCTAGGTTTGTCCCAGCAAGAAGAAAAAGAGAAAATATCACAGGAGTCAGCCTCTGACATGCACCAGAAGCTTATGCCATAGGAGAATTCGTAAGCCAGCCTATTGTCTTGAAAGAGAAATTTCCAGATTTGTATAGTTCCTGTGAGTTCTCTCACGCTGGGGAAAAGAACCATCTTCCACTTGGTCTCTATGAAATTTGCAGGTCCACGGTAAAGAGGTTTGAGGTAGGAGAGGGAAGGGAGGACAGGAGAGGAAGAGCTGAGGGTGATGGGCCAGAAGGCAGGTCTTTTCTTTGTCCTACCTTCTTTTTAACCCAGAGAGAAAAAAGTGCATCCGCTACACAAAAGTAACACTGGCACAGGGTGGCCTCTGCGTCGGCTGCCAGTCTAGCCCTCTGAGCAGTGCAGCCGGCCTCAGCCATGGTGGCCTCTACCCAGCACCACACAAGCCAGGCAGGGTGGGTCCTGGGCTGGTCTCAGGATCAGTGCTGCGTGGACACTGAGTGGGCATCCACAGGTCAGCCACAGGACTGTTGTGACAGGGGGCAGCGATCCCACAGCAGAGGCCCAGGTGACAAGTGAGGGATATAAATAGGAAACAAGGCACAGAGAGGCTGAGAGAGCTGCAGACAGTGGAGCCCAAATAAACTCCCCTCTGCCAGCAGCAGCCTGTCTCTGCACAAGCCAAGTGGAAAGCAGACTTGAAGTGGTGACCGTGGCATCCTCTGTAGATGCCAGGCGGGTAAGGTGACAGCCCAGGAGTGCCACATCTCCTTTCTCCTATGAAGTCATTAACTGTCCTCACTTTACCACTCATTCTTCAGGAAGTGGGGGAGAAAGGCAATCTGAAAGTCTGGTCATAGTTTGCCTAAAGAAGTGGAAATTGCCTGAAGAACTTGTTCAAATTTTTCAGACAAAAATTTAAGCCACATTGGACATTAATTTTTAAATTATTTAAAATAAAAAATACATAACATGATTATAAATATTTCCCCTGCTAATCATCAGGGAATCAGTTACCGATGAATCAAAGAATCTACATTTTCTCTGCACTTCTGAGCTGTCATATGAGTTCTAAGTCTAATAAGATCCCAAAGCTTTATTTCTGGGAAGCAGGACTGGTCCCAGGTAATGAGGCAGAAAGGCATATGGATTTAAGGGATATTTTCCTTTCTACTCTGTACATCCTATGCTTTTAAGAAACTATTTTCAAATCAGGTCAGAGAGAGAGATGCAAAAATAAACACCTGGAAAATATTTGGAGATGCAAATCCTCTCTTTCATAAGATATCTTCACCCCAAACTTCCTGAAGTCCTTTGATTTTTCTCCTTTTCTATACCTGTGTTGGTCAGCTTTCTGTTACTATACCAAAATATCTGAGATGGTCATCTTATAAAGAGAAAAGGTTCATTTTGACTTGAGATTTCAGAGGCCCCAGTCCATGGTCATTTAACCCCTTGGGTTTTGGGCCTCTAGTAAGGCAGCAAACCATGGCAGAGATGATGTGGCAAAACAAAACCACTCACCTCAAGGCCAGAAAGCAAAAAAGAGAGAGAGAAAGAGACCAGGGTCCCACAATCCCCTTCAATGATTCGACTTCCTCCATTTAAATTGCATAATACACCATCCCCCAGTGGCACTGCCCTGAGGACAAAGCCTTTAACACATGGGTCTTTGAGGGACAGACTTAGGACCCTACTACAACAATGACCTTTAATTACCAAACACTATTCAGTTTCGGGTTTTTCCTCTTAATGGCTGTCCAGCTGGTCACGAGAAACCTTGGTTTTCCTTAAGATCTATCAATCATCCTATGGCTACAAATGACTATGGGAAAACAGAGGGACCGTGTTATTATTGTGCATTTGATCCACCCAACATTTTGCTCTTGGCAGTCATCCACTCTTTAAAAGATCCACCACATTTAAAAGGAGTTCAGGATAAGGGACAGATATAAAAGAGCAGGCCACCCCAAGTTTCCTGCCCCTCTCACCTCACCCTTCGCTCAGCAGACCTCGTGGTTGGGCTTAATGTTTGCAAGCCTTCGTTTCAATTTGGGTCCCTCTACTGGCTACCACTGAGCTTTAGGGAGCCCCAGGATTGTGTGGATTTTACTTTATCTTATTTATTTCAACAACTTCATTGAGGTATCAGTTTTTGCATACCACCCACGCAGTGCCTATTGCTAATTTTTTTTTTCAGATAAAACAGTGAGGTTCAGAGAAGTTGATCAACTTCCCCACCATCACATAGCTTTTAGACAACAGAGCAGAGCTTTGAGGCACAGCTTGAAATTCTCCAGACCCTACAGACTTCACAACTCACTGCTTCTGTCACACCAAAGAGGGAAGTTTGGATTCGAATTGCTTCCGTGGGATAAACATAGGAATGTCGCGGGGCTTGGGCATGTTTTTGTGTTTGTCTGGTCTGCAATCTTATAAACCATGTGATGTTCCCTTCTATGCCAGAGAGAAGATCCCTCCCCTGCCCTATGCTGCACACCTGCTGCCTCTGTCCATAGTTCTGCGTCCTGAAAATACTGGCTTGCAATAGCAGAGATCAAACAACACCCCATCTAATCTTGGAATGTCCCAGGAACACGTATCTCCTGAATAACTTCACCCCATTCCAGTAACCCCTGCCCAGCATTCCAGTCTGGGATTTGTGCTGTGCTTTGAAATGTTGTGTGTGTCTCTGGTCGCCCTCAGATAGCATGGCTTCCAGAGAGTAGTCATTGAACCTAGGAAACAGAAATAGATCCAAAGAAAAGCATCCATCTCTAGCAGCAGAAGTTCTGATAGTTCCTTAGGTCATACAAGCAAGTGTGCACTAAAGGCAGCTGAGAGGAGAGGGGAGGAGAGGGGAGGGGAGGAGAGGAGAGGAGAGAAGGTGGCTATCACTCTGGCCAGCACAGTCCAAGGCTTAACCAGTCCTCCCTCCTCACTAAGGACCCTTTGCTGCCTCTGTCCCAGATACATTGAAACACAGGCTCTGCTGGGGACTGTACCTTCTTCTTTCAAGTAGATGCAAGTGAAGAGCACCCACAAGTGCACTCCTGGACCTCAGGCTTCCACTCCCCCCAACCCATGCTATGTCCTCAGAGCTATCCCTGAGCTCAGGACCTTCAGTGCACCCACAGGTAAGATCCTGGAGATTATCTGGAACAGCAGATGATCAGTCAGAACTCCAAAGACACCTCTGAAGAATCGTGTCACCAGTTACCCATTTCAGATAAAAACCTGGGGCAATTCCACCTCTGCATGCATCATTGATTCTTTGATTCTCTTTATTTGTTGTACACTAATTTAGTGAGCTCCTATTATATGCCAGGGATCTCTTCTAGGTATTATTCGATGCATTTCTCTAGATATTTTTCCAAAGCCAATGGTTGGCCATTAGAAAGATGCAATATAGAAAAATATGAAGCCACCTATTTACCCAGAAAGGCTAGATATGACTTCTGTATTGATGACTTTACACAAGTCAGAAGTAAAATTAATGAACACTTTTCCTGCTCCCACCTTTCCACCTTTGAAATAGGGCCTAAAAAGGAGTGAAGACCCACCCTTGGGGTAAAAAAAAGATCTTCCAGTTCACACTCAGTTATCCAATCAAGTTAAAAATAAGGAGGAAAATTTGGCAAGATCAACCTGTCGATCCAACCCACAAATGCAAGCAGGGGCCACTTTTCCCTAAATTCACCGCCAAAGCTAAACGGGGCCAACTTTCTCTTCAGACCACAACCTGGATCTTGTATTCTGATTCGTAAGCTACAAGTCTTTACTATCATACAGCCTGAAATACGGTTTCGTCCTCCCCAGCCTGCAGAATATGGTGCGGTTACTGATTACACAGGCTTTTCTGGGTCCTTTGTGGGTCCCTGGGAAGCTGGGCAGCCTCTGGGGACAATGATGGTGAGCATATGTTCTGAAATATCCTACGGTAGAGCCAAGAGGAAAAACTGTTTAGAATCCTCAAACAACCCCCCTTGCAGGCTCCTTAATGTCTCTTTTTCAATTGGCTTCATCTGAGAAAATGTGGTGGTGGAGACGATCAATACACAGCATGAGTCTCCCAGGTCTGAAACCCTCTCTCAACAGAGCTGGCCCCCTGCTGCAAAGGGGACCCAATAATTGACCTCATTGCCCCATGCTCAACAAAGGCAACTCCCCAGCACGCTGGGGGAATAGCTAGTTAACAAAGTCGGGGAATGGGTCTTCAAAGTTCCATTCTTTACACTAGAAATGGCTGGGATCCCCTCCCCCCCCCCCCGAACCCCAGGATTAGAATAATCAGAAAAGAGATTGTTTGAACTGAGCTCCGCATTCACTCTAGCGAAATCCAAGCTGAAAGAAAGTCTTCTCTGCACAG
The DNA here is from genome assembly GCF_021218885.2 of Marmota monax. Lineage (NCBI taxonomy): Eukaryota > Metazoa > Chordata > Mammalia > Rodentia > Sciuridae > Marmota > Marmota monax. Next base: position 4,492,107 of record NW_026693024.1, on the reverse strand, counting down.
GGCGCTCGCTCAGAATGGATGCTTGCTGTCCCCATTTCTGGATGGCTGATAAGAGTCAATAAGATGATTAGAGATTAGCAAAGGAAGAGTGTGCTTCCTGCAGCTTCAGGCAGAGAGACTGAATCATGGGACAGCAAAAAAAAATCCCAGTGGGCTTAATGAAGGTCTGCACTTCAGAGAGGAAGGCTACAGCACGGTATTCCTTAACACCTCCCAAATCTAATTGCCACTACAAGTCCTCACTGCGAGGAGAAAGAGTCAGAGCTGATGTTATGAGGGCCCGATTCTGCTTAAATACAACAAAATGAAGACCATAAATTTTAAGTAAATACGTGTAGCATCTGTGGACAGAATGGGGACCCAACAGAACAGAGAGGCATAAACCCACACTGTTTATGGGAGCAGCACAAACACAGTGCTACTAGAGTTGTCCTCTGTGCTCTCATCGAACTTCCATCTCTCCGAATATTTACGATAAATTGAGTCAGCTCCTGGAGACTCTCAAGCTGCGACAGCTCTGGAGCTGGGACACTTCGGAACTTGCCATCTGACTGCAGGAATTGATTTCCCGGGCTTCGGATTCGTAACCTTTTTCTCAACCTAATCCCCCTTGAGGACGGACGACTCATTTTCCCAGCTGCAGGAGTGTCGCAGCAGATGGCTCTCGGTTAAGCCCTCTCCCAGACTTGCCCTCTGCCAGTTTTCAGTGGCCCAGCCTGAGATCACAGCCCTTCCCTGGAGGCCACAGCTAGTGACGGTCACACAGGAGCCCAGGGACGTCCCTCCAAGTTCAGTGACTCCAAAAGACCATTCCAGCTGGAATTCCCAGTGAATACTAATCACTTTGTTCCAATAACATCCCAGTTCGTGTTCTGTCTGGAGAGAATCCAGCCTTGAACCTACCTGTTTAGCAGGCATCAGTCCCCAGAGCAGTCCCCAGTAAACTTCCTGCACACAAAGCCCCTCAGAGGCTGGTCTGCGGGGAGTCACAATGTTCAAATGAAGGAGACTCCCTGAGATCACAGGCAAGTGAGTACAGACAGAACAAAGGACTCCAAAGACAGAACTTAATATTTAAAGGTTCAGCAAACAAGGAAGGAAGAGATGGGGGAGTGGAAGGAGGAGAGCATGGCAGTTGGGGAGGCAGGTGAGGGTTTGCAAAGGAGGATGTGCAACGAAGACCAAGACTGAAAATTGGCTTTGGGATCGAGCAACTCAGGTGATGATGATGATGAGCATCATTGGAATAGTGTGTCACGGTTTTCAGAACACCCACACCTAATCATAACAAGAAGACCCATAGGGGATGGATGGAATGGGTAGTTTATTCCACTTAAAAGGATGGTGTATTAGTGAGAAACAGAACCAAGAGGGTGTGTGTGCATGTGTGTGTGTGTGTGTGAGAGAGATTTATTTTAGGAGATTAGCTTATGTAGTTATGGAGGCTGACAAGACCCAAGACCCAGGGTGAGTTGACAAACTGGAGACAAAGAAAGCTGAGGTGTGGCTCCAGTCTCAGTCAGAAGACCCAAGACCCAGCTGGGCACCATGGTGCTATAATCCCAGTGGCTCCGGAGGCCGAGGCAGGAAGATCTCAAATTCAAAGCCATCCTCAGCAAAAGCAAGGCACTAAGCAACTCAGTGAGACCCTGACTTTAAATAAAATACAAAATAGGGCTGGGGATGTGACACAGTGGTTGAGTGCCCCTGAGTTCAATCCCTAGTATAAAAGGAGGAGGAGGAGGAGGAGGAAGAGAAGGAGGAGGAGGAAGAAGAGGAGGAAGAAGAGGAGGAGCAGGAGGAAAAAGAGGAGAAGGAGGAGGAGGAAGAAGAAGAGGAGGAGGAGGAGGAAGAGGAGGAGAAGGAGGAGGAGGAGAACAACAAGAAGACCCAAGACCCAGTAGAAATGATGTGTAAGTTCCAGTCCAAAGAATGGCAGGATGGAGACTCAGAAAGAGTTAATGTTCAATTCAAGCCTAAAAGCAGGAAAGTGCTGATCTCTCAGTTCTAAGAAAAGCAGGCAAGAGGAAAGGGTCAATCTTTGTGTTTAACAGATGAGGTCCACCCCACTGGCCATCTACTCACTCAGACCACCAATCCACATACTTCAACCAGAAACTTCAACCAGAAACCACCTCACAGATACATCCAGAATCATGTTTCACCAAGTATCTGGGCACATCAGGGCCCAGTCAAGTTAACACAGAAAATTCACCATCACAGATGCTAAAACTGAAGTTTAGAGACACAGCATGGTTGGCCTTACATTGCAGGCCTTCAAAGAGGCAGAGCTGAAAAACAAATCCGGTGGATTTTAAACCCCTTCCCCTCCCATTTGATGACACTGTAGTTAACTGGGGAGTCCTCAGAGCTAGCTTTATGTTGTTGTTGTTGTTGTTGTTGTTGTTTTGCTTTGTTTTAAGGTTCAACAATCATAAGTCTGCAATGCTCAGATATGGCTCTTGCTGGGGTGGGGGCTGGGACAGGCAACCATGACCACAGACCTGCCCAACTGTAAAAACCTATGCATTTGGAAAGGTGGTCTCTGTCCCGTTTAACCTGTCTCTGTCACAAAAGAGATTTTTGGAGACAAATTAGCAGTGGTGCACACAACTGTGAACAAGATGGGAGTCCCTACAGCACCCACACTGTGACAGACACAACGCACAGGATGTTACAGGCCAAACCGTGTCCCCAAAATTAAAAAATTGAAGCCCTGATACCCAGTACCTTTGAATGTGACTCTAATTGGAGATGGCATCCTTAAAATGTAATTAAGGTAAACAGGGCTCATTAGGGTAAATTCTAACCCAAAATAACATGTGTCCTTATAAGAAGAGGAGCTGAGCCTTGCTTTATACCCAAAGGACTTAAAAACAGCATACTACAGGGACACAGCCACATCAATGTTCATAGCAGCACAATTCGCAATAGCTAAGCTGTGGAACCAACCCAGGTGACCTTCAACAGACGAATGGATAAAGAAACTGTGGTATGTATACACAATGGAAGAATGAAATTATGGCATTTGCAGGTAAATGGATGGAGCTGGAGAATATCATGATAAGAGAAATAAGCCAATCCCAAGAACCAAAGGCTGAATGTTTTCTCTCATATGCGGATGCTAATTCACAATGAGGTGGGCAGCTAGGGAAGAATAGAGGTACTTTGGATTAGACAGAGGGGAATGAAAGGAAGGGAGGGGTATAAGGGTAGACAGGATAGTAGAATGAACTGGACATTATTATCCTCGTGCATATATGACTACCTGACCTGTGTAACTCTACATCATGTACAACCAGAAGAATGAGAAGTTATACTCCATTTATGTACGATGTGGCAAAATGTATTCTACTATCATGTATAACTAATTAGAACAGATTTTTAAAGAGGAAAAAAAAAGAAATTCTTGAGGAAAAAGAAGAGGAGCTGGGATCACGGACACACACACACACACACACAGAAGACCATGTAAGGAGGCCAGGGAAGATGGCCAAGAAGAGAGGCCTCAGGAGAAACCAGCCCTGCTCAAACCTTGATCTCTGACTTCACCCCCGCACCCAGGACTGTGAGGAAAGAAATTGCTATTGTTTAAGTCATCAGTTGTGTGGCTTTTTTAAGAGCAGTCCTAGTGAACTAATATATATGCAACTACCAGGAAGCGGCACGTTGCTTTCATGAACACCTAAAAATACGGAGATCACTTTAGAACCAGGTGATGGGTAGAAGCTGAAAGAGTTTTGAGGTACAAGTTAGAAAAGCCCAGATTGCCTTGAGGAAATTGTTGGTACAAATGGAAACCTTAAAGGCAGTTTTGGTGAGGGCTCAGAAAAAAAGAGTCCTAGAGAATATAAATGTTATGAACAGGATGCTGATAGAAATATGGAAATAAAAATGCTTCTAATCTCAGTTGAAAACCAGGAAGGTGTTATTGGAAACTGGAGGGGAGGTGACTCTTGTTATGCAGTAACAGAGGGGCTTGGCTGAATGTGTCCTCCAGGTCACCAGCACGTGTCACCTAGAACGATGCATAAGGTGCATGACAATATTCCCCCCAATCCGGTCTTCTGCCCCAGGGGCAGTTAGGTGTTACTTTCAAAGAGCCAACTAGTGCCACTGTTCAAGTTGCTTTTTGATTCTGTATTTTACCATTTGCCTACTTTCTACTTACCAAGATTCTATTTGTATCCTTTCTTAATTTTTAACTGATAGATAAAACACATAAAAATTATACATATTTAAGGGATGTCATACACTTCTCTATTGTCTGCTGTTTTGTGGAAGGTAGGATTTATAAGTGATGAACTTGGATAATTTAGATGCGATTTCTAAGCCAAGTGTTGAAGGGGTGTCTGTCTGGTTTCTGCAGGCTGAGCTGCCCAGGTGAAGGTAGTTGTTAGGACAGTCCTAGCAAACCCGTACAGCAGGAAAGCAACCTGGCTGGCCTTGAGCATGCCTTTGCTCCTGTCAGTGATAGCTTGAGGCCTGGTGGATGGGGAAGAAGAGCAAAGGGCAGTCAGGCCCCACAGCATACCTGGGTTTTCTCTGTCTGGTATCTGAGTCCCAGGAGCACCGCAGTGGCTCCTGCTTGACTCACCAACGCTTCTTCATGGACAGATTCCATGACTTCTGGCCATGATGCCTACCTGGCTCCCGAGGCTGAGTTTCTTCTCTGGAACCTAACTTCGGCACAAGGAGGAGAAATTTGTGGAGAAAGGGGAACAGATATGGAAAAATAAAACTGCCTTCCCCTCAGCTCCATGTTTCCTTAAAGAGCACCAAACAGTTACCCCCCAAGAGGCAAAGTGACCACCACATAAAGAAGCCACATTGTGCCAAGTGTGGTGGCACACACCCAAAATCCCAGCAGCTCAGGAGGCTGAGGCAGGAGGATCATGAGTTCAAAGCCAGCCTCAGCAATTCAGCAAGGTCCCAAGCAACTCGGCAAGACCCTGTCTCTAAATAAAATATTATAAAGGGCTGGGGGTATGGTTCAGTGATCAAGTGCTCCTGGGTTCAATCCCTGATATCAAAAAAAGAAAAAAAAAAGAGCCACATTGTAAAGACAAATGCCAGATGATTTCACTTATACGTAGAATCTAAAATAGTGGAATTCACAGAAGCAGAGGGAGAAGGGTGGTCACCAGAAGCCAATAAAGGAGAACAAAGTTTCACTAAGGTAAGAGGAATAAAGTCAAGAGGCCTGTATACAACCATACAGCCAATCTATAGTCATTAACAGTACACAACATACTTGAAAACTTCCAAGAAAGTAGACTTTAAGTCTTCCCATCCCCAAAATTAAGTATGTGAGATAGTGCTTTTGTTAATTAGCTTGCTTTAGCCAATTTACAATGTTTATATGTATCAAAGCAGCATGTTGTAACTATATATCTATATATCTATCTATCTATCTATCTATCTATCTATATATATATATATATATATATATATATATATACAATTTTATCATTAATGAAAATAATGAAGTTCCGTTGTCACTCGGTGAGCAGGAAACTCCAGGAAGGGGGCAGTGTGCCCTGGGAGAAATGCCTCATCACGAATTCTGGTCACAGGAGCGAGGGAGGAATGATGTGCATGCAGGGCACATTCACCAGCCTTCTCTGGAAGTTAGCACAGTGGTACCCAGTGTCTCAGGAACTGCCAAATGCACAATTTACTAGAATGGCAAAGGAGGTGAGGAAAGGACATACACCCACTGGTACCACCGGCCAAGACAAATGCTAAGCCCCCGGTGCCTGCCAGCTCTCCAGCCAATCAAAGAACTTGGTTTAGCTCCAGTTGCCAGAGACTAACACAAGGATTTAAGCCCTGGGTTAAGTTACTGTCCTTGCAATAATTATTGGCCCTTTCCTCCCTGCCTGGGGTCTTAAAGATTCGTGAGAGATGCAGACAGATAAGATGCTACAATTCTTTCCTTTCAGAGATATGCAACCAAATGGATGGCCACATTATATGTAGTCAACTGAATCTGATTCTCCCTTTGGCTTCCATTATAAAATTTAAGAAAACAACCAGGCACGGTGGCACAGTCCTGTAACTCCAGCAGCCGGAAGGCTGAGACAGGAGGATCGCAAGTTCAAAGCCAGCCTCAGCAAAAGCAAGGCGCTAAGCAACACAGTGAGACCCTGTCTCTAAATAAAATACAAAGTAGAACCGGGGATGTGGCTCAGTGGTTGAGTGCCCCCTGAGTTCAATCCCCGGTACCTACCCTCCTCCCCCACCCCACCCCCCCAAAAAAAACAGAAATTGTCCCAAACAGAAATTATTCCCATAAACTAAAATGAAGGCACATTTGTCAAGCAACTGGACTCTCTGGAAGAACTTGGCCACTGGACACTCTTGTGACTTCCTCTGCGATGCCCTTGCCCTTCTTGACCATGGCAGAGTTGGGTTTCTGCCTGTTTTCTGTGGTGCCTGCTCTCAGCTGGTAACTTACTCCCAGCAAGATGTCGGACTACATTCATCCACCATGGTCACCACCTTCCTCTCCAGGCCCATCTGGTCTCAAATTCAAGTTTAACTTCCTGCTACACACTCCTGCCTTCTTACCCAACTCTCAGATGCATGTATTTTTCATCTGGAAAATAGAACAGGCCATTAACATACACTTGATGGTGTCCATCTATTTTAACCACCAAGTACTCTTGAATGCACACCTGTCTGCACCTCTGGTGGTACCAGCCTATTGCCAGTATTTCTCACCTAGAATGATGTACAAGTTGCCATGACAACACCCCCCCCCCTCAATCCTGTCATTGCTGCACCAGTACACAGATGTTAATTTCAAAAAGCCAACTAGTTCTGCTGTTCAGGTTGCTCTTTGAGTCCTCGTTTCGCTGGTTGACTATTTCATATTTGCCAAAACTTCATTTTTACTCTTTCTTCATTTTTAACTGATATATAAAAATATAAAATTTGTACAGATTTATGAGATATCATGTGTTTTAATACATGTATACATTGTGCAATGTTTAAACCAGGTTAACCATGTCTATCTCTGCAAATATTTGTCATTTCTTTATGATGAAAATTAAAAGGGGATGCTAAAAACACAATTCTGTGTTTGTTGGGTTTTTTTTTTCCCTCCTACAAATTTTCTGTTGAGGCATCTATGTGACCTCACTGGTAGGGAACAAATGCACTTCTAAGGAAAGCCAGAGATTGCAGACTCAACTCTGCAATCTATCCAGACCTCTTCCTGGACACCCATGGTCTCATGATCATTCTAGAAAACTGGAGGAATTGTGGGTGCTCATTTTTTATGTAAGAGGACATTCATTCATTCATTCCTCAAGAGTCAGACACTGTCTTGAGGCAAAGGTGAAGAGACCTAATCCTCAACCTTGGAGTTCACCCTTGGGAGGCAGGGGCTTGGTTTCTTGTGCAATAAGAGCACAGTGGAGGGGTTGCAGCACCTGGGTGCATCAGGAAAAGAATGAGTCACAGAACATTTTGCTGGAGTCTTAAAGGATGAGTAGGAGTTTTCTAGGGGAATGAGGTGGAAGGGGGTATTCCAGGCAGAGCAGAAAGTATATGCTAAAGGTTAAATGTTTAAAGCATCATATATATTCAGAGGGCTTAAATAGTTTTCTGTGGCTAGAGTATGGGGTAAAAGAGATAAGACATCAGAGGGAGGTACATGGACCAGGGCTGGAATTGCTTTGTAACCTCACTACAGTGATAGCTTCAGGATGCTGTTTTCAGAGGCCCTGCTAGCTGCATTTATTGTTATATGGAGACCAGGATTAAACTAAATGAAGTGCTTAGTTTAACCAACCATGCAGCCTCTGCCTCCTTAACAATAAAAGGAAGCAGTGGGTCTCCTTGGATGAGATTTGAAAAGCAAGGGACTCTTTGCCTAAAATACTTTCTCTACTAACTTGACCCAAGATAGGAAATGTCACCATCTGAGTGCCATCCCTTTGGATTACAAAGGCCCTTTGGTCTCCAGCAGCCCTTAATAAAAATGCAAATAGCCCAGGAGGAAACACCCTGGATCCCTGTGGTTTATTTTGCATTTTCCTGATTATTAATGAGGCCAGTCTTTTTTTCCTGGTTAATGGCCATTCATGGTTCCGCATCTGTGAAGTCCCTGTCTAGTGCTTTTCCTAATTTTTCTATTGCGCTATTTCATATTGATTTGCAGCAATTCTCTATGTCCTTTCGTTGTTAATCCCTTATCAGTTATATGCGTGGCAAATATCTTTCCCCCTGGTTTGGTGGCTTGTCTTTTTTTTATGAACACAAGGGAAACTCAATGCATATCTCTCTTCTAACACCTTGCCTGGGATAATTGACCATTTTGTGCCTGACAGATTGTTAAAAGCTAGGTTAAGACCCCTGATGGAGTCCTGGCCTGAGGGATGGGTAAAATGGGGAGGGTATCTTAGAGAGAGGATCAGTCCAGTTGCTGACAAGGCCTTGGGGCTAGGCACCTGCACACCGCGCTTGCCAGCTGCCCCCTCCCCTCCATTCACACACTTGAACCATAATAAACTGTAGTCAGCCCTCAGCATCTATGGGGACATTGGTTTCAGAACTCCCGGAGAATACCAGAACCCAAGAATCATCACGTCCCTCATATAAAATGACATAGTACTTGCTTAGAATCTAGGCACATCCTCTGGTAGACCTCAGATCATTTCTAGGTAACTTGTAATAGCTAATAGCAATGCATGCTAGGTACAGTTGTTATACTGTACTGTTTAGCGAATAATGACAAGAAAAAAAATGCCTGTATGTGTCCAATCTATACATGTCCAATGCTGATGCAATTTCCCTCCAATATTTCCAATCTGCGGTTGATTGAATCACAGCTACAGAACCCACAGATACAGAGGAATGAGTGTGCCTTTCAGATCTCTGTTTGCCGGGCCCTCTCAGGACCTCTTCCCATGCTGTTTCCTCTATAGAAGCTGTTATGCTCGAATTCGGGACCCCAAAAAGAGCACCAGAGACCAAGATCAATGTAAACAGCAAAGAGGTGTTTATTGCGAGCTAGTTTATTGCGAGCTAGCTCGGTCCTCCGCGCGCACACAGCAACTGGTGATGCTGAGAGGCCCCAAGCCCAGGGTTTGCAGCAGTTTTATACACTCTTTGGGGAAGGCAGGGACTTCACATACATCATAGCATCTCTTAGCAAATCATCACACACCGCGGGAAAATCATAAAACAACTCTAAAACATGATTAGCACATTCACTGGTGGGAACAAATTGGATAGGGGTGATTGGTTAGTACAAGAAGGGGATTCCTTTGAACTGATTGGTTTAAGCCACGAGGGGAGTACTGCTGAACTACATGCTTTCCCAACATGTTATCAACCACCATAAACTATTGGGAGGGTCATCTGGCATCCCAGGTATTTTCCCTGTCTCATGCTGATTGGTGGTTGCTAGGGGGTTGCTATGGGTCCCCATTTAGCCTGACTGAGTCAGGGACACCTGGCACAGCAGATCTCTCCTGTTATTTGTAGATAAACAACTCATCAGAGTGGGAATGTGCCTAGGAGTGCTCTGTAGGTCTTTCCAAGGACAAGGGTCACACCCTCTACTTTGGACAGGATTTGCTCTGAGGTAGGGGCTGGTTTTTCAAAGCTCCATTCCCAACTCCTCCCTCACTCAGCCTGCTTTATCTGGAAAATTCTTCTGGTCCTTTATTTTTATTTTTTTATTTATTTGATTAATTTAATTGATGTTATTTTTTACAATACACAACAGCGGAATGCATTACAATTCTTATTACACATATATACCACAATTTTTCATATCTTTGTATATAAAGTATGTTCACACCAATTCATGTCTTTATACATGTACTTTGGTTGGTTTTTTTTTTGCATTATAATTCTTATTACACATGTACACCACAATTTTTCATATCTCTGGCTGTATATAAATTATGTTGACACCAATTCATTCTTCATACATGTACTTTGGATAATGATGTCCATCACATTCCATATCCTTGCTAATCCCCTGCCCCCTCCCTTTCCCTCCCACCCCTCTGCCCTATCTAGAATTCATCTATCCTCCCATGCTCCCCCTCCCTATCCCACTATGAATCAGCCTCCTTATATCAGAGAAAACATTCGGCATTTGTTTTTTTAGGATTGTCTAACTTCACTTAGCATTATCTTCTCCAATGCCATCCATTTACCTGCAGATGCCATGATTTTATTCTCTTTTATTGCTGAGTAAAATTCCATTGTGTATATATGCCACATTTTTTTAATCCATTCATCCACTGAAGGGCATCTAGGTTGGCTCCACAGTTTAGCTATTGTGAATTGTGCAAATCCCACCTCATCCCACATCTATTCCCTCCCCTGGGCTCCTAAGGGACCTCAGTTCTCCCCTGAGCCTCACTTTCATCTGTATGTTTATCTCCCCAGCTAGATCCTTAACTTTAGATCTTTAACTTTTGTGGGCAATGCCTTCTACTTCTTCTGCATTCCACACATTCCAACAGCTTCCCTGATGGCTAGTATAAATATAGACATTTCTCAATCTACATTTGCATTGAAACCTAAATTTTTTTGTGTAATACATAAGATACAGTCTTCCTTCCTTAGCCATGGGGGATATGTTCCAAGACCTTCACAGTTGAACCCTATGTATTCTGTTTTTTCTATACATGAGTCCCATGATAAAGTTTAATTTATAAATTAGACACTGTTTTATTATTAACCTCTTACAGAGTTTAACAACAATGACTAATAATAAAATAGAACAATCGTATCGATAAACTGTAAAAACATTTATATGGATATGATCTTGCTCCCAAAATATTCTATTGAATGGTACTTATGATGTGAGGTGGATGTGATATCTGCATGATGAGATGAAGGTAGTAAATGATGTAGGCATTGTGGTGTAGCATTAGGCTATTCTGTCAAGGCCTCTTGAACACGAGTGCTTCTATACCCCAACAGTTGATCTGATAATTGAGATGACTACTAAGTGACTGGTGGGTGGGTAAGATATACAATTTAGATACACTGGACTAAAGGTATGGTTTACCTCCCAGAAAGGATGGAGCAAAATGTATGAGATTTCATCATGCTCAGAACAGTGCAAATTTAAATCTTATGAATTATTTATTTCTGGAATCTTGCATTTATTATTTTTGGACTGAGGTTGATTGAAAATAACTGGAAACTCAGAAAATGAAATCTCAGATATGAGGGGGACAAGTGCAGTTTTAATTAAAGTTGGAACTTTGATAGTGCACACTTGCTTTGGGAGTTGAATTCTGTCCGGGATTACTAGGAGTGACATAATGACAGAAGCAGGCCAGACTTAAGTCACCACCGGGAAAGAGCCAGCCAAGACCCCATTGGATTATGAGGTAATTGCAAGATAACTACTATTGAGTTAAGCCTTGATAGCATCCAGTGTTGTTAATTTCCCTGGCTAAAACAATCTCCTTTCAGAATTGCCTTTGAAATCTATTTGAAATATGCTCAGTGCAATCAAACCATTATCCTTTGAATAAGAATGAATTGATCCAGGTCAGTTTGACAAATATATATTAAGCTCCTAGTCCATTTAAAATGGAATAACACAGGGGCTGGGAAAGATACCAAGCTGAGTCTGTTCTCCATGACCTCACAACATAGTGCATATAAAAGCACTTCTGCATTGACAGTACCTCAAAGTCCAAGTAGAAGATATAACCTAGGTGGAAGAGGTGACCAAGGAGGATTTGAGTTTTAGGTCAGAGCTATTTCCTTGGGAAAACCCAATGTACAAAAATAACTTCTGTTTTGATCACTAGAACCATACGTCAAATCTATAATTATTAAAGCAACAATGTTAAATATTAAAGCTCTATTCTCTGTCCCGGAAGTCCTGCTCCTAACTTTGGATGAGCTGTGATGACCCTACCTGAGAGTCCATGCAGTCTTCATTGGAAAGTGATGGAGTTGGGACTCTCTGTAGATCAAGCTAATTCCTGGGTTGAGTCCCTGGGCGTCTTGGTAAGCAGTGAACGGCCTTGGTGCCTCTATTTCCCTAGTGTTGACTCAAAGAGGAGAATAAACGCCTTTCTGCTGCATCATCAGGCTGTGTAAGGATAACTCAGGGATGGCTGACAGAGGGCTGCGCACTCAGAGGCTGGCGGTGATGAATAAATCATGGGGAGTATTGACGGTGGCAGGGCTCCCACTGCACTCACCTAACTGGACTTTTAAAAATTCCTTCCCTGAAGGGTAAAATGAGAGGACCAAACTAATGGAGTAATGGGGCAATATGAAGACTGTCCCACTGGGATCAATAGGATGCTTCTCATAAATCAAACAACCTGAGGATAAAGACCAAAACCCCGGCTGTTCTCAGATCCTACGCCAGACGCTGCCCAGGGCATCACCAGCCACCCGGACAACTGCATCCAGAGGGTGAGGTTTAGTGGACTTGCCTGACTTCATCTCACAAGTCCACTGCGTGGTGTAACGCGATCTATCATCTTGCTTCATGTCCCACATTTCCACTCTGGGCGCCACTCACAAATTCTATGACCGTACCCTCTCCTTGGAGAGGTAGGCTGAGCTTTTCTGGGCCCCAGTTTCATTTTTCCTATATAATCAGTCACATAACTACGTAAGGACATGTTGGCCAGTGATGGGCCACATCTATGAAAGTGTTCCCTTAAGAGTATATGGAGCTGAAAAATTCCTATCACCTAGTGACATCACAGTCCTTGGGAGGTCCTAGCACCATGCATTGCTCATGTGTTTGTGGGGTCGCTGATGTCAACACGCCTCCTGTACTTCCTGCCAGTCACAAAAAGTTCGGCACAGACAGTCACGGACAGTGTGAGACTTGAACATAACAGTCAACCACTACGTAACTGTCTTATGTATTTACTGTACTATTTATCATTATTCTAGAGTCTCTTCCTTCTACTTATATAGAAAAAGTTTACTGTAAACAGAAGGCAGTGTTGTGCTGGCAGCAGCCTCATACATCTTGTGTCTCTGGATTGCATCACGGGGCCACATGAGTGACCACCTGGGCCATCGGCTTTGTGTGAGTGCGCTCTGGGAGGTTCACACACCAACCAGCTTCATTTCTCAGTGTATATCCCCATCGCCAAGCCACGCAGAACTGTTCAGAGGACCAGATTGATGTGAAGAGAGCTTCCAGTTCAAGTATTCTAAAATTCTAGTCATGAAGCTCACAGTCCTAAAGCTCTCACTCCCCATCACCTTCCATCCCCCCAGCTAGCACTTACACATGATGAACTATGGCACAGAGAGGTTATGAAGGCCACAAAGCATGTAAATAGCAGAGCCAGAGTTCACACTTGTCTATCTGACTCCGGGATCTAAATTCTTCCTTATTAAGTTAGATACTGACTATAGGGGTTAATTTTATGTGTCATTTGGACTGGACCAAATCTTGTTAAATATTGTTCTGGGTGTCTGTCTCTGTGAGAACATTTCTGAGAGAGGAATCTCTCACTCTCTTTGAATTTTGAATTGGTAGACAGACTAGGGTAGAGAAGATGATCCTCCCCGATTGTGGCTGGGCCTCAACCCATCAGTGGAGGGCCAGAAGGAAGCAGAAGGGAAGAAGATAGCAATTCTTTTTCTGTCTGGTCAGTTGAGTTGAGACATGGGTCTTCTCCTGCCTTGGGACTTTGATTGGTTAAGGCCTTCAAGTTAGGTGAGCTCCTGCTAACTTCCCTGGACAATCAGCAGACAGTAGCACTCCTCAGCCTCCAAAGTCACTCAGGAGGTCAATTCCTTATCATAAGTATATATATATCACATTTAATATAAGTTCCACATATGTTCACTACAGTGATGAGCTCAGAGAGAGAGAGAGATCTAGAAATGTATATAATATATGTGTGTGTGTGTGTGTGTGTGTATAAAACACATAATCTCCTATTGTTCTGTTTTCTCTGGAGAATTCTGACTAATACACTATCTCTCAAGCAAAAAAAATCATCCTTGATGGTCCTTTCCTCCTTGCCAATTTCCTAGGATAGGCTTGATGGAGTTAGAAGTCTGAGTAATAATCTATTCGTCCATCTGTCCCAGGAACATCGGTCGTCAATCACATTTAATATGAGTTCCACATACGTTCGCTCTGTATAATAGTGGACCTCTAAGGTAAGATGACTTTACAGAATTTCCCTGATTTTCAATAAAAACAAGAAGAAGTCATGTGAACTGGCAAAGAAAAGAAATATAAGATTCTGGAGTGAGGCACAGCTGGGCCTGCAGCGGGCTCCCTGGGCCTGAGAGGCACGCTGAGCGGAGCACTCTCCCTCTTGTCTCTTCTGAGGGAGGAGCTATGGAATCAGTTGTGAGGAGAAAATGGTAAAATATGTGGGGGAGATGGCGCCTGGGGAGAGGCCTGCAGGACTGCACACTGTGTGAGGGATTCCAAATCCCAGAGTGCTCCCCTGGGAAGGGGCCATGCCCTTCAATGAGGAAGAGTGGGTCCTGGTACTGGATATTAAGTAAAAGTGCCTTTCGTGAAAGCAAGTCCAGATGGGCCAGCCATCACCCCAGATCCATGTCAACTGAATTCCTTCCCTCTACCTCTGCAAATCCCAGAGGCAACAGAAAGGAAAATTTAAAAAAAGCAACACAGCCTCAGATAACGAAGGAGGAATGTCAAGTTACCCTCCTTCAGAGCAAACGGAGTTCTGCACAGAGTTGCTCAAGCATCTGTCAGATGAAAGGAATGGCTGAACAACTCTGCAACATTACAGCCCAAAGAATGGGAGACAGGAAGGAAGGGGACGGGAGGAACTCACTAAGACTTCAAAGAAGATTGAGAAAAAAGATGAGGGAAAAGGAGACCGCAAACCTAAAGAAATAGGGAGTGGACAATGAAATTATTGTAATATACAACATATGTCGGACACCAGTAAGAATGGGGATGGCCAGCAGCATGTGATCGATGCAAACCTAGACGCATGCAAAAATAATTGCATTTGTTTCTTGGGGTTGCCATAACAAAGTACCACAGACTGGGTGGCTTAAATGACAGGAATTCTTTTCCTCGCTGTTCTGGAGGCTGGAAGTCTGAAATCAAGGCGTTGGCAGGGTGGGTTCCTTCTGGAGCCTCGG
The DNA here is from genome assembly GCF_021218885.2 of Marmota monax. Taxonomy (NCBI): domain Eukaryota; kingdom Metazoa; phylum Chordata; class Mammalia; order Rodentia; family Sciuridae; genus Marmota; species Marmota monax. The sequence goes on along the minus strand of NW_026693024.1, from coordinate 4,476,996 downwards.
AAGGAGAATCAGTTCCAGGCCTCTCTCCCAGTTTCTGGTGGCTGTCAGCAATGCGTTACATTCTTTGGCTTGTAGATGGATCACTCCAGTCTCTGCTTCTGTCTTTGCATAGTTTTCTTTCGTCTGTGTGTCTGTGTCTAAATGTCCCTCCTCTTACAAGGACATCAGTTATAGTTTAGAGCCCAACCTACTACTCCAGTAGGATTTGCTCTTAATTTAATTACTTTGCAAAGACTATTTCCAAATAAGATCACATTCATAGGTACCAGGAGTTTGAACTTGAACATATCTTTTGGAGGGACTCAATGCAATCCATAATTGCCTCAGTTACTAACATCAAGAGGAAGAGGAAGGAAAATGGAGGCAGTAGCAGAATGCCAATAGCCACCTCTTAATTTGGAAGGAGAAGATGAATCTATTCTGAAATTGAGATATACAGCAGATGTGCATGTGTGTGCACGCATATATAAAATCCCAACCTGTTAATGTTAGTCACAATCTCTTTTCTTATCCTTAGAGAAATAATCTCCTTCGTGGCAAAGAAACATTTATTTAAGGTTTAACAACTTCAGTTTATTTTTGTTCCTTTATAAAATAGATACAATTTAGATGTAAAGGATGTTTTATTCTTTTAGAGACTACTTATAAGGTTGTTCAATTAAGCAGATTGTAATGCAGACTTCCTCTGTGATAACCATCAAAATCATCAGAAAGCAAAGAGAGAGAGAGAGAGAGCAAATTCATGAAAATGCCAGAGTCTTAATCATATGCAAAGCTCCAGCAGCTAGCAGCAAGCCTGATGCATGGTTGCTACTTCATGAATGTTTGCTAAACTGGATTATTTGGTTGCTAATGAGGCAGAATGTTGTACCAAATGATGTACAATAAAACCTATGCAGACTTGTCCAGATCCCACTCTCTGGAATCCGGAGCGCTTGCATTTCAATATTCAAGGACTATATTTCTATTTCTCTTTTTGCACCCAACCATTTAACTCTGAAAGATTAATTCCAGACATAGCTGAGGGGAGAGGGCACGGTTGTCCTCAGATGAGCTGACCCCGTGCAGAAGAGAAAAACGAATCCCTTCCGTCTGGAAGGTTTAGTGCCTGCTGCTCTAAAGACATATTCCCTCTGGCAAAATAGTAATTTCATTCTTGGACAATGGGATCTGCTGGTAAAAAGCCAAGGGTGTTATCTGTCAGCTCTCTGGGCTCAGCCCCTTCTCCTGCAGAGGACATTATGGTTGTTGATGAATCCTGTCCGGTTCAGAAATAAACAAATGCTGCTGCTGACAGATGCTCACAGACGTGCCCGGATGTCCACAGCTCATCATCAGCTTGACACCTCTCCTGTCTTCCCTGCCCCTCCCATGCCAGCTCACCTCCAACCTATTTGGAAGGCAACACAGTGACTCAGGACTTGGTAAAGAACAACAAACATCAAGGAGACCGGCTCAGCTCTCAGCAGCAGGCTCTTGGAAGGAAAATCAGAGCCAAATGCCTTGTGTCTCTTGGCCTCTCTCTGGTGTGCATGTCTCTCTTTCCCTGCTCCCCCCCATTCCTCTCTCTCAGTTGCACCCCAGTGCAATCAATATTCAGCTCCGTCACAGATTCAGGGTCTGCCAGGTCCTGTTTACCATCTTCTGCTGACTCATCCTTGGAGCCCATCACGGGCCAAACACTCCCACTGGCCAGAAATGGAACATAGTGAACTCTCCAACTCCGGCTCCGTCTGTTTCCTTTTTCTACTTCCTCAGATGTCATTTGGGTCCTCTCCTGACCCCTGTCATCCTGAGAGTCACAGAAAGGTTTGGGTGCCTGCAGGTCCACTAGGATAAGGGCACAGAATGTCATTGTCCCTTGTAAGTATCAAGAAGCAGCCATGAGGGTTGGGGTCGTGGCTCATTGGTAGAGCACTTGCCTAGCTTGTATGAGGCACTAGGTTCCATTCTCAGTACTGAATAGAAATAAATAAAAAAAAAAAAGGTCGAAGAAGAAGAAGAAGAAGAAGAAGCAGCTGCCGCCACTAAAAAGCCAGGTCTAGGGCCAACAGACACAACCCAAATCAGCTGCCACCTCAGGATGGTATCTTCCATATCCAGGTTTAATTTCATTACCTAAGAAGAAAGTAGAGAAAAATAAATACTCACTTAAATTCTTTCCAGTCTGACAAGTATTATAGGTTTAGAGCTGACTGGATACTATAGTTTGGAACGGAAATGCCCCCCAAAGACCTATCTATTAAGTGCTTGGTCCTTGGCTTTGGTGCTATTGGATGGTGAAGGGACCTTTAAGAGGTGGAGCCTAGTGAGAGTACTTAGGTCATTGGGGATGTGCCCTCAAAGGGGTTGTAAGTCTCTTCCTCACTCACTTTCCAGCCGTGAAGTATATTTTTGCTTCACTACACAATCCTGCCATGATGTGCTACCCTGCCACAGGCTCAAAGCAAATAATCATGAACTGGAACCTCTAAAACTGTGAGCCAAAATAAAGCATTCCTTTTTATAAGTTGATTGCCTCAAGTATTTGTTACTAATGGAAAGCTGAATAACACACTGGATCTCACATCATGGTGTTCAACTTCATCTCTCCAAAAAGGAGAAAACAGACAAATTCTCAAGATGGGCTTTGCTTCCTCCAAGGTCACAGGGTTCCAGGGTCCCAGCCCAGAGATATTTTCTGGCCTCCTTAAAGTGTGACCTGTTTGTGTGCTTCTATCTGACTTTTTAACGCCACCATTGTTCTGCTCTGCAAGGCTCACGGTTTGGGTCAGCTGGCTGATAACCTGTTCAGGAATGGAAAGCCCACTTCCATATGGCAGTGCTGGAGATCACACCACAGTCAGGCACCCTGGGGAAGACCAGGGATAGCCATGGGATACCAGGACAGAGCTTCCTACCGGTGATGACTGGGGATTACAGGAATGAGGCTGTCCTAATTACACAGCTATGACAGCTCAGTGTCAGAGGCCAGAGAAACATGCTGCACACTGGGAGACTTTGAAGAGTTAATAAGTGAGACTGTATTCTGCATTGTAGGATCGTGGAAGAAACATGAAAGCTCTCACTCCCAGCTTTGTGAGAATCCCTGTGGAAACACTGTACACTTGCTCAGTGCCTGTTAATTTCGCTGTCCTGGATGATAATGAAGGATGGGGTTTAACAGAGAGTGGGTGGAGATGATTGGGAGTGAAGGAGATGATGAGATGTTAGGGAACCAGATTAAGGTGAGCATCTCTCTTGGGCAGGTCTGCTGAATGCTGTGAAGATGCAACAATTCACTTAAGCAATCTGAAGTTGGCGGTGTTGAGAATGCTGCCCTGCAAACTATGGGGAGAAAACTGGGACATCCAGGGTTCACCAAGCCAAACTGGTGAGCCCACTGGGGTGGGTGAGCCCCAGGATTCTCTTAATAGGGAATGTGGATCAGCTCTTTGGATGGGACCTTAGGCAGGAAGCAAAACGTTCAGGTAAGACAGAAGAGATGCCCCAGGAACCTTCTTTAAAGCCGTAGAATCAGAGGAATGTGGACCTCAGAGTTGAAAGTCACCCCAGAGGCTATCTGTCAGCATATATATCCTGAATAAGAATCTCTGCTGTCTTGGGCTGCTTTGAAGAATTCCAAGGAAGAGAGCCATCTCCTCTATGGTCAGCCTTTCCGTTTGGGAAGCTTACATTGTTTTAAGAAACCTCCCTTTGCCCTCTAGTCATCATCTTAATCCTTCCTAGGGACCCTCAGAAGACACATTTTAGAGGCTCTGTGTGTTCATGTGCATGCATTTGTGAGGGGAGGGGTGGGGAACTCCTGCGTCATTTTGAGGTATAATCTTGCCAATTACTGGAAATTAACAAGTAAGCAAGCCAATGACTTATTTTAGTTAGAGGGTGTCAATGCAAATTCTAAAAATTATATTTTCTTTTCATAAATCTGTTTAAATTCGTAAATCCCAAATCTCACTCCAGGAAAACAAGATCAGGCAACCTTCAAATGCTAACACTAAGAATATACGCCCATCGATGATGATGATGATGATGATGATGATGATGATGATGACGACGACGACGCTTTCTTCCATTCCTGGGCCTAGAACGCTACATTGATGGAGGCCCGGCTCTTGGGCATCCCTCCCATTATGTTTGTTATCCTTCTGTCCTTCTTCCATTCACAGCCACACTCCCCATGTCCCTGTTCCAGGCTATCTGGACCCACATGGTGGGTTCCAAGCTCCCCACCACCCAGGGTCCATCACAGACTCTGCTGATTTGAGTCACCAGTCCTCTGTCTCAGAACCTTACCTCTGCGTTGGCATGTTCTAGTCTCACTTGGTGCATTTGAACTTGGTACTGGGACTCCTGGCCTGTGTCTTCCTGCATCCTTACCTCCCAGCCTCCCACCACCCCAATTCCCCTGGGCTCCCTGCTCCCCAGGCTCACAGCCAGCTCGACATTTTCCAGCTCACCCTGTGCAATCCCCTTTCCCCTGCACCATCACACAGCCATCGTTATACCTGAAACACCAAGCCACCCTGGTACCCCTCACCTACCTAACACCTTCCCATCCTTCCAGCCTCAGCTTGAGTGGTGGGCTTCAGCAAGACCCTCCTTAGCAGTCAGGCCACAGCCTCTGCTTGCCCTGCACTGGAGTCCTCACTCCCTTCCAAACCTCCCAAGGTCAGCCTCCACGTGGACAGATGGCCTCTAGCAGAGCAGAGCAGGCCTAAGTGTGTCATCCAGGACAGCATCTCCTCTTTGGGTACAGCACTGCCAGGTGGGAAGTGCTCAGTGGGTACCTCTGAGTGACAGAGAAATGCAGCTCGCCCTCCCCAAGGCCCTACAAGTGCAATCACCGTAACCTAGAAACTCCTTTTCATCCTTCTCCCCCACTCTACATCCTCGGGCACAGTACACAGAGCAAACTGACAGCTCTCCTCCAAAACAGACCTGAACCAATACCACCAAGCCCTTCACTCATAAGAACATGGAGTATGTATGGAGCATGGTGTCCAACATGGTAATACTTGGCAATATTCAACTGGACGTATTCAGTATACTCATATGTTCATATCTAAAGTTTAATAACAATACATATATGAAAAAAATGTTCATCATCACTAGCAATTAGAGAAATGCAAATCAAAACCACTCCAAGATTTCATCTTACTCCAGTCAGAATGACAGCTATTATGAAGACAAACAACAATAAGTGTTGGCGAGGCTGTGGGGGAAAATGTACACTCATACATTGCTGGTGGGACTGCAAATTGGTACAGCCAATATGGAAAGCAGTATGGAGATTTCTTGGAAAATTGGGAATGGAACCACCATTTGACCCAGCTGTCGCTCTCTTCGATCTATACCCTAAGGATTTAAAAAGAGCATTCTATAGGGACACAGCCACATCAATGTTTATAGCAGCACAATTCACAATAGCTAAACTGTGGAAGCAACCTAGATGCCCTTCAGTAGATGAATGGATAAAGAAAATGTGGCATACATAATGGAATATTACTCAGCAATAAAAGAGAATAAAATCATGGCATTTGCAGGTAAATGGATGGAGTTAGAGAACATAATGCTAAGTGAAGTTAGCCAATCCCAAAAAAACAAATGTGAAATGTTTTCTTTGATATAAGGAGGCTGATTCATAGTGGGATAGGGAGGGGGAGCATGGGAGGAATAAACAAACTCTAGATAGGACAGAGGGGTGGGAGGGGAAGGGAGGGGGCAGGGGGTTAGAAATGATGGTGGAATGTGATGATCATTATTATCCAAAGTACATGTATGAAGACATGAATTGGTGTGAATATACTTTGTATACAACCAGAGATATGAAAAAATGTGCTCTATATATGTAATAAGAATTGTAATGCATTCTGCTGTCATATATAAATAAAAAAAATAACAATATGTATTTCAAAATAAAAAATTGTTAGGTAATATGGTAGTATACTATACAAAAATATTACAATTCCATATAACATTGACAAAATAATGTGATTTTATGTTATACCAATATATATTAACTTAATATATAAAGTTCAAAAATACTTAACATGTGTTTAATAATAAATAAGAAATTGTTAGATAATAAGTTAGTATTCATGTACATTGATACTTAAGTATAATTACATATAATATATTATATATATTTACTTCATACTAATATATGGAGTTTGATAACATTTAATGTGTACTTAATAATAACTAAGAAATTATTTGACAATATGTTAATACACATAAAATTACAAATAATATATTGAGACAATAACACATGTATATTATGTTGACCTATTATGTCCCTATATATAGATCACCTATAAAAACTTCAATTGAGTAATTTTATGTGTCCTATGAAATTTTATAGATTTTTATAGTAAGATATGTTATCAAACATCAAACATAAAGTTTGATAACATTTAATATGCATTTAAAAATAAATAAGAAATTAGACCAACACATTAATATGTTAAATATAGCTATAATTATATACAATGCATTGATATAATAATGTATCACATATTACTTTTCATTACTAAATCAATAATATATAATAACTAGATAAGCAGTATGTAGCTATGTGTGTGTGTTTAGATATATAATGTCAATTCTCGATAATTTCTTTTTCTGGAACAATGACTCTTCCAAACACTTTGCGTGAATCATAGTTCAATTCATTATTTCATTATCTTCTAAACACTTTGAATTATCTCATTTAATTTTCAGAATAGTCCTACGATGTAAGTACTTTGACTACCTAATACTCTCTACCAGTCAGTATCCCCACCCTTTGAGTTCCTATTAAATGTCACCCCACTGACCCTTACTGCTCAGCAGGAGTGGATCTCAACCCCTCTCTCCCCCCACCAGTATTTCATGTCTCTTTGTCACTGGGCAGTCGAGTCTGCCTTCTAGCAAAGCTATGAGGACACAATTCCTCATCCCTGTTCCATGGGAAAGGAATTGTCAAAGGCTTGTCAAAGGCGGGGCAGGCTGTGGGGTGTCCATTTACCTGTGGCCCTGAAGCTCATCAGAGCTGGTGAAATTGGACCCCACACACTCCTGCAAGCCAGCTCATGCTTAGTCTTGAGAACTGACATCTCCACAAATGGGTGATTCATGAACCTGGTAATTGTTCTCTGCTGCAGAATTAGCTGGGCCACATCCCTAGACCCAGTAGTTGAATGTAATTCATCCTAATTTGCTCCTGACACACAAAACGCAGACTGAAAAGACAGGGTTGCTGGTGTGGAAGGGACTGGCTCCTGAATTGAAAGTCCCTGAAGTTTTCAGACTCACGGAAGAAAGGCCGTTGCCTGTGAGAGCTGACCCACTGTGACTTGGCAAACGCAAGCCCGGGAAGTTCTGCTGACTGTCACTCAGGCTGTTAGAGGAGGGATCGGGAACGCCCTGCCACTGCAGCATCTCCTCCTTCAAGGACACCTCAGAGCCCCAGGGAGGCTTTAAAGCATGTCACCCCAACCTGGCTGCCCATGCCTCTCAGAATTCCTCTCCAAAGGACCCAGCTAAAAACCCTACTCTTTCTTGCTGGGAAGCAGGGTCTGCAAGAGGCATGACCCTGAGAAAGCGAGTGTTTTTATGAAATTTAATTCTACCTAATATCTATTTAAAGGGGGAGCTGAGCGCCACCTCCAGCTCTCCCCATCTTTTCCTCCTGCAGCCAAGGCTCAAACTCGAGACCATTGTCCCAAGCAATCCCACTCAGGCCCTCCATGTATAAATCTTGTCCAGAAAACAAAAAAGCCCTCAGGTAAGTGGCCCTGCATTCCTTAGGAAGCACTTCAATCTAATGGGGTGGGAGAGACTCACCCTCAAGCTGAAATAAATACTGAGAATTCTTTCTAACCGCATGGGGTAATCTCCCAGAGCCAAGATTTGGTAGATAAATGTTATTTTTTCTCCTCCAACATATAGTTCTAGGACTGTGTGAGGGATCAGCTTAGGGTGGGCTCCCCCAGAAACAGGTCCTGAGACTGAGATTTGTGAACAGGTGATTTTTTTAGACAGTTGTCTCAGAGAAACTAATTAGGGTTGGGGATAGCCCGGCATGAAGTGGGAGGCACCCAAGCCCAGCTGTAAAGAGCAGCTTCAGCTCCATCCTGCTGAAGAATTTAGAGTGAAATTATACCTCCTTGAAATTCTTTCTGTGTCAAAGCAAAGGACCCAACTTTGACTTTTACTTGTGGAGCTTGGCTTTTGGAGGTAAACTGGCTGTAGTCAAACAGGGATGATTGAAGTACAGGTGCTGGCCACTGGAAGATGACTGGGGCATAGATGCTGGACCTTAGACTCTGTCTTAGTTTCATTCCTGTTTCTATAACAAAATACCTGAGACTGAATAACTTATAAAGAAAAAAAGGCTTATTTTGTTTCAGGGTTTTAGAGGCTGGAAAATTCAAGACAGGGCAGCCACATCTGGTGAGAGCCGTGTACTGTTTCAACTTACAGTGGAAAAGAAGAGAGATCAGGTATATGGAAGAGAAGCATAGGTGTGCCAGGGAGGTGCCCGGCTCACTTTAAAACTAACCTAACTCCACATTTTTTTTAAACTGGGAATTGAATCCAGGGGCACTTAATCACTCTCTCTCTTTCTCCACCAAACACATACACATGCCTGCACACAGAGCATAGCAGAAGAGCAGTCAGGAAACCCCGGGACCCATTTATCAACAACTTGGGGACAGCTCATCCAGGTGGGAGTCCCTTTCCTCCCCACCCCCTGAGGTCCCAGATAATCCTGCAGCACCACCGGCTTCCTGCACCTCCTTCCTGTTCCCATCTCTTAGTAGTTCTATGTTTGTTTGAAAACCAAAGCCTGTTTCCTTTTGCCACGGATCCTGTCCCTTCCTCTGCACCCACAGGATTTATTTGTGAATCTTTCCTGAAGCACGCACAATTTGTGAGCAAACCTTCCTCCCAGCCTCCTGGAGACAAGAGTTCCTCACCTTCCAGGAGACCAGCTCTCTGGAGCATCGTCCACGCTCTGCAAGGCAGAGAGCAATCCGCACCTAGGATCATTGGTTGTGGCTCACAGTTTCTTGTGCCTAGAAGGCTGACATCGTGCGGGAGGCCACCTTTCTGCCCAGCCTTCAAGGTGCACCCAAGCATATGACCTAATACCACAGAGAAGATAAGGAGGCACATTCCCTACCTCTTGCCAAGGAAGGGTTAGTCCACTTTCCACATGGGTTAAGTGAAGACAGCAACAGTACCTATGTACGAGGTTGTTCTGGGAAGACAAGGTCATGTCCATAAGAGACTAACACAATACCTGCCTGGTGCCCTGTGAGCATCCACAATGGTGCTGGTGAGTGCGGAGGCTGAGGCTGTCGCTATTATTCTTGTGCAGACGGATCCAAAGACGAGGATTAGGGAGATCCCTCTTGGCTTTGGAAACAAAATCAAATACCATTTTCTGGCATTGACCCTAGGAAAACTCAACTCACTGGGGTAAGCTCTGTTCTGTTACATATTTTCTGGGTCTTTGCTCAGCATATGGCAAATGCCCAATAAAGACTAATTAATCCTACTGCAGTTGAAAGAACGTTCTCTCTCTCTCTCTCTCTCTCTCTCTCTCAATCAAAATTGGTGAAGATTAATTAAGTGGATTGAAAATAAGATTGACTGATACCGAGTAATTGATTAATATTCTAGGTTTTTGAACAATGAGTTAAAAGTCAGAATCAAGCTCAAATTACTAAAAGCAAAGAGTTCATTCCTTTAACATTCTCTTTAGCCACTCACCCAACCTTTTTCTGAACTTCTTTACATTCACAATTTTAAATTTACAAGAGTTGCAAGGATATTGCCAAGAATTTCTCTAGGTTTTTCATCGAGGTTATCAATTATTAATATCTTACCACTTTGCTTTATTACTCCTCTCTCAACAATGTGCTTATTATTGCTTTTTCTGAACAATTTGAAAGCTAAAGGCAGGCATCCTGCCCCTTACTCCTAAATATTTCAACATGAATTTTGTGAGAGCAAGGATATTCTCTTATATAACCATGGTATAATGATCAAATTCAGATAATCTGAGAATGATAAAATGGTTATGGTTTAGTCTACAGTGCCCATTCAGTTTTCATCAATTGCCCCTTTAACATTCTTTTGAATTCATTTTTTTTTAAATTTATATATGACTGCAGAATGCATTATAATTCATATTACACACATAGAGCACAATTTTTCATATCTCTGGTTGAATACAAAGTGTATTCACATCAATTCATGTCTTCATGCATGCACTTTGGATAATGATGACCATCACATTCTGCCAAGTACCCCTTCCCTTTCCCTCCCACCCCTCTGCCCTATCTAGACAGGCCCCTTTAACATTCTTGATGGATACTTTGTGCCTGACCCAGGATCCAAACAGGACCACCCAGGACTTGTAGCTATCACGTCACCTTTTTGTCCTTTAATCTACAATAGATTCTCAACTTTTCATTGTGTTTAAAGATACTGATGTTTTTGAAGTGTACAGACCATTTGAAGACTGTCCCCCAATTCAATTTTGGATAACATGCTTCCACAAAGAGATTTCAGTTGTTTATTTCTGGTAGGAGTCCTCCTAGAGCAATGTTCAGTTCTTCTCTCCGCATTTCATCAGGAGGTACCGAACACCAGATAATCCCATTATTTCAAATGATAACTTTCCTCATGTAGTAAGGTGATCTTGGCTCAGTTTCTTCACGAATCTTGGTTTTTCAAAAATAAATAAATAATGTTCTAAAGATTTAAGTCTTCTAAAAATAAATTCATAAACTTAACATAGTCGTCTTCCAAATTTTCCTAATAAGCTACCTATCTTCAGAAATAGATAGGGAGATGCATTCAAAATAAAGCATAACCTGAGAAAACCCTAAAATAAAAAGAAAAATGAACAGAACTGGTCTCCCCGATTGTTAAGATGCATCTTAAGGCCTTACTAATTGATATAGAATGGCACATGAATATACTGAAGACATAGAAGGAAACAGTCCGAAAATATACACAAATGTATGTGTGGAAACTAATGTGTAACGAATGTGAATACTCTAGCCAGTGAAGGCAGGCTTTGCAATGATACTGGGACAGGAGCATGGCCATTATGGAAAAAAGTTAGCTGGAACCACAAGTGTGTCAAGATACACTCAAATGAATCCAGGCTCCCAATGCAAAAAAGCATGCAAGTACTACAAGAAAACATGCAGCCCACTCTCCCTCCCCCTCTGCAGAGCTCAGCCCATGCCCCTCCTTCTCATCCTGGAAGGCCACTTGGTATGGAGCCAGTGGGAGCATCAAGAAGCGAGTTGAGGGACAAAGGGAAAGAGGGCAGGATTTCATTTCCTGGGTTTCCTCCTGCAGGTCACACACAGCTCTTCTCTGGCAGCCTGGTCCACATGACTCCCTGCCCTTTCATGCTGTAATAACTTGCCTGTCACCTCTGTGCCAATTCTTGTGCCACCCCTTGGGAGACTCCTAAAGCTTGCCCATGTCCTTGCAATAAACCCTTGTAGGGTTTATGTAATTAGGCCCTTGGACATGAACTCCCCTTGAATCACCCTAGTCAGATGTGCCATTTACTTCCTGTTGGGACTCTGATTGATAGAATAACCTTGGAAGAGACTGGCATGTCCAATTTTGTTTTATGATCTAGAAGCCAAAAAAGATTTTTTTTAAAGAGTCTGCATAGGAAATAAAACCAAAGCAAAACACAAAGAAAAAAAAAAGACAAAAGCTAAGGGAAATATTTGTAGCTCGTGACACAGAAAAAAAGCTTTTTTTCTTTTTCCAAAGTATATAAAGAGCTCTCAGAGATCCAAAATAGAAAGACCACAAGATCAATAGAAAAATGGACAAAAGGTTATGGAAAATTCACAGAATAAGAAATATAAATGGCCCAAAAAATACTTGTCAGCATTCATAATTAGAGACCCAGGACTTTATACTAGGATGCAATTTTCCCTTGATAAGATTGGTGAAATTCTAGAAGTGTCACAAGACCCTCTATTGGCTAGGCACCAGGGATGCTGGCCCTGCTGTTCTACCTTACCAGGAATGAAAAATGGTACAATCCCTACCAAGGGCAATAATCACTAAAAATTTCAAATGTACTTCCTTTGACCCAGCAACTCCACTCCTGAGATTACGGCGGACAAGAGCAAATGGACCTATGGCAACGTCGTTCACTGCAGCATTGTTGATGATACCAAAAACTTAGAAATCATCCAAGTATCCACATCTAAGGATATTAAATAAGCCTATAATTCATTCACAGAGTAGAATTACCTGGAACTGTCCATAAGAATGAGGAATCTCTCTGTGAACTAAAATTAAAATATCCCCTGGACTAGGTTAAAAAAAAAAAGTGCAAAGTATGAGATGATTTGGCATGTCAACTTGGGGGTGAGAAGGTAGGAAATCATATTTATTTACATGTGCTTCTGTTTGCATAAAGGATTGTTGAAGGGATGCAAAAGAAAGTAATATAGTAGTAGATGGTTCCAGTGGCAGTACAGTCACGTGGCTGGGAAGGGTAAACAGAAGATTATAAAAAAATCACCACCAGGTGATGTGCATAAGGTTTCTATGAAACATAAATGAATTTTGTGTTTAGATTTGAGTCCCCATCCCAAGATATCTTATTCTGTATGTGCAAATATTCCAAAACCTGGAAAAAAAAATAATCCAAAATACAAAGTATCAGATAAGGTATACACTCAAGCTGTACCTATTCCAAAAGATGAAGATCAAAGAGAGAGGAGATGGAGAAGACGAAGAGACGATCATGATGAAGTCAAAGATGAAGATGAAGATGAAGGAGAAGACTTCACTTATTGCTTGTGCTGGAGGATTCGGTGAACCCTCTGCTTTAATTGTGTCTCCTATTATCACTGTCACCAACTGCGAGTCCAGGGGAAAATCATGTGGGCTTTGCCATAAAACAGATGTTGGTTTGAATCTTGGCATTTCTGCGTTCTTGCTGGGCAAAGGGTTTAACCTCTCTGAGCTACACTGTGCATAATCAGTAAGTGGAGATTTCAGTCGTAACCTCTTCATAATGCTGTTGTGAAGACTGACTTCGGTAACACATGCCCTTAGAAAGGGCTTGCTCATAGGGAACACGAGACATCATTATTTTATAGCTTTTAGGCAGATATGTTGAAAGGTAAGAATTTAATTGCCCGTGTAAACTCTTTGGACTCAAAATTCTCCCTGGAAAATGAAATGAGTCTGCCAAAGGAATACTGAGGCTTCTATTTTGAGATCACTTACTGAGGACTTTCCACTCCACTGTGGTCCCCGTCATCTGATAAATCTTTATTAAGGATACAAATGTCGAGGTACATACTTTATTCTCAATAAATATGATACTGGATTTTCCTCTCTTCCCATTTTTTCTCCTTTGTGTTCTGCTTAAGTTTTCATTTCAATTCTCCTTTTCCTCTTTTTCTTTCCTACCTTAGCCTCCCTTTCCTTTGGCCTCTGAGGTCATAAAAGATTTTAGAATTTCAGATTAGGGATGCTCAACCTGCACCACATTCCAATGGTTCAGAAGTGACCTTGGGAGACCATGAGTCCAATCCACTCGGTTGCAAATGAGCAAGGTCCAGAGAGGAGCAGGATTTACCCAAGGCCACTCCCTAGATGGCAACAGACAAGGACCAGAACCAACTTCTCCCTAGCGGCCATTTCCTTCATCTTTCAAACGACATCTTCTACTGGTATTTCCCAAACTTTATGTTAAAGGGAAACATCAATTCCCAATCTCTAATCCTGACTTTGGAAAACAGACAAGTGAATATCATTTTTTCAAATGAGAGTTAAGTGAGATCAAATACATAAATACTTTTGGAACTTCAGCAGTAAAAATGTTTATCAGAGTATAGAAATGAAACATCCTGCAGCATGTTTAACTTTTCTATAACGCAGTTTTGTCTTACCTTGAACCCTCTTTCTGCTTAAAGGCAAGAGACTGATAGTCACTCTCGGGACTCCTTAGTCTGACATGAAATGCTGTCAATTCAATGTTGGCTCCTTCTGCCCAAGAATGCAGCTAAGTTTGGGTGACACAAATAACACTGGGTTTTTGGCAAGTGGGTCGTTAATGGATACCTCCCGCCCTGTTCCCGTGTACCCCAAGAACACTGGGGTGTAGCTTCTCCTGACTGGCCTTTGGGAATTAGGATCAATCCCCATTGGCATCTCCCAAGAGACACCTGAGGACATGACATCATCTCACCTGGTGGGTCTATACACTGTTCATCTCCTTATTCCCAATCTTGAGGCCCTTGTGGTTTCTCCGTCTTTCTCAGAGTTTCCCTCTCTGGGTTCGGGGACAGAATGCATTTCCCATGCCTTTGAAGATGGGTGACCTTACGACATGTTTTGGCAGATGAAACCTGAGCAGAAGGGATGTGGGCCACTTCTAGGCAGTAGGATTTACCCAAGGCCACTCCCTAGATGGCAACAGACAAGGACCAGAGGCAACTTGTGAAAGCCAGGGAGGGAGCAGGCCACCACCTCCCCTTTCCCTGTCCCTCCTTGGTCATCAACGGTGTTTCATGGGGTAGCATTTCCACCTTCCTGGGTCTTAGGATGAGGCCAAATGAAGAAGACAATAAAATGGACATGTGTCAGGAGCAAGAGATGAAATGCCATTGTTGAAAGCCATTGAGATTTGGGAGAGGTGTGTCACCACCTCGTGTGGAGAGAAGCCAAGTTTTAGAATGTGCTCCTGTGCTCCTTGGGGTCATGGTGGGTAGAAGGGTTCTCAGAGTCCTCGGTACCTAGGATGCTTGGCTGTCATTGACCTGTTGCTCCCACTCATGATGGGATCTTCTCTACAAGGTGGGCTGTGATTTCTGTCTTCTGGGAAATGGAGCACATGTCCCTAGACTCCAGTTACCATTTCCCATCAGAGCCTTAGTTTACAAAGTGGAAGGATGGAAGCACCTGCTTCTCTCATCCCTCTCTCCAAATGTCTTTGTCTCAGACATTGATCCACTTCCAAAGGGCGTGACAGCCTGTGGGCCCATCGATTCTGATGCATTGTTGGTGGTATTAATTTTATGGCTACATCCTCAGAGCGTACTCTTTTTAAATTCTCAAGCTAGAGCTCTTACAAATCAAAAGTTTTTCCTCTCAAGACTCTCATCTCTCAGTTTCCTTTCTCTTTCAAATATCTTTTTCTAAATTTTCAAAGAAATACATGTACACAATTAAAATCAAATAGAATGACAAGCCTGGTAATTTAAAAATGGCACCTTTTAACTATTTTCACTAGTCCAGTATTTACAGCTATTCATCCTAAATAATATCATGAAACCAGTATTATTATTATTATTATTATTATTATTAGGATTTATCCCAGGGGTGTTTTATGACTGAGCCACATCCCCATTCCTTTTTATTTATATTTTGAGGCAACATCTCACTAGTTAGTTGCTGAGGGTCTCACTGAGTTATTGAGGCTGACCTTAAACTTGTAATCCTCCTGTCTCAGCCTCCAGAGTTACTGGGATTATGGGCATGTGCCACTGTGCCTGATCATTATTTTTTATATTATCTATTGACTTCATGTAATAGAAAACAGGCTCAAA
Source organism: Marmota monax (assembly GCF_021218885.2). Classification (NCBI taxonomy): domain Eukaryota; kingdom Metazoa; phylum Chordata; class Mammalia; order Rodentia; family Sciuridae; genus Marmota; species Marmota monax. The sequence goes on along the minus strand of NW_026693024.1, from coordinate 4,461,391 downwards.
GTATTCCTCATCACCTTGGATTCTCAGTCCCCAGTTCTTCCTCCCCAATCATCCTAATATCACTAGTGGTCACCTATATTACTATGTTCAGGAATGATGATTCAATTAATTTCTTACTCATCTTTTTAATTTTTCTCTGTGGATATAATAATAGTTATTGTTTGGGGAGCTGATTGCTTTTGCTTGCTTGGTTCGTTTGTTAACTCTTCCTAAAGTCTTCAACGGTATCATAAAAAAAGAAAACCTTCGAATATTATTGTTTTCCTAACTGACCAAACACATGAGGTAGCTAACTTATCGATTCCATTTTTTCCTAAGATATATCTCTCCCAAACCCTCTGTCCTCCTACCGGGAGCATGCTAGTCTCCCACACAGCTAGGCCTGGGATGCCCCTTGCTTGTCTGATTTTGCATGTTCTGTTCAGTAGAGTTCCCAACTTCCTTATTCTTGGTGCATTCCTGTAGTGTGGCAGCACATTTCCATAACTCCCAAGAAAGGATGCGTGAGGGGTAAATGATAGCATTTTTTTTAAACTATGCATGTGGAAAAAAAAATGTCTTTGTTCTGCCCTCCCCCCGGATTAATTATTTCATAGGCTGAGAATCATTTCCTCATGGGTCTCTGGCTTCCATTCTGGTCCTTGAGAAGTCCCTATAAAATTTGGATTCTCCTGCCTTTATATGTGGCCTCCCCCACTCCCACTTCCCAGAAGTCTTTAGAATCGTTTATTGCTACTCTGTTTTAATATCTCAGCAGTTTGCCTTCATGATATTGACCATATTATATTGTGTGCATAGATAAATATGTAACAATAAATCCTATCAATGTGTACAACTATATTGTACCAATAAAAATGAGGAAATAACAAAAAGACTGTGTACTTTATTCACATTATATCTCAATTTTAAAAAATTAAGAACAGGAAAGAGGAAAGCCTGTTTGTAGTTCAGGAGATAGGTTGGTCCCTTTTTCCTATTTGTGTTTTGACGAACACAGCACCTCATCATCAAATTTCTGAAAACCACTGACAAGAATATCTTTAAGAATCAGAATAAATGATAGATGTCTGAAGCGATAGCTAAGCATACCTGGAGTTGGACGTTACACAATGCATACTTGTTATTGAAACATCATCTAGTATCCCACACATACATTCAACTTTTATGTGTCACTTTAAAAATTCAAAATAGAATTAAAAGACCCAGAGGAAGAAGAGACAGACCAAACAGAGAAAGAAAGGCAAAAGTCATCGGAGTTCTTATCAGGAATGAAGTGAGCCAGAGGACATGGAATAACAGTGTTTATTTCAGCTTATGTACTTTTAAAATTTTATTTTATATATTTGTGATGCTGGGGATTGAACCAAGAGCCCCATATATGCTAAGCCCAGCTTCAAGGCAAAGGCTCTTAATCACACCTCCAGAGGGTTTCCTGGGAAGTGCCAAAGGGAACAGGAAGGAAAGAAGAAAGATGCTTGCTGTTCATTTTCCATCTTTCTATTCCCTTAGGAAAAAATAGTGAATCTTCCAGGTAGACTCAAATAAAAAAAAAATTATCTAAGCTCCCTGAAGCCACAGAAAAGCACCTTAAAGATTCTGTGTTTCCTCTATAGAATTCTGCGAAGATTAGTGATCGACTAGGAAAACTTTTTAGTTAACAAAGAAGGATGGCCATCTCCTGCCCCCTGTGATTCAAAGATTGTGTTGTATCCACACTGAGTGCATCTCTATAACCTCTGAAGAAGGTGAAGAATATCTCCCATTGGCTCCCTTTTCTTTTACAAAACAGATGTCTTCAGTGGGTGACTTGGGACTCCTTCAGATAAACATGAATTAGAAAAGACAGCCAGCTGGGACCCGGCCAGTTTTCCCCAGTAAGCTAGTTGTAGTCCTTCCAGATGATTTCCAATTAATCTGTCCACCCCCCCACCCCTGATTTGATGGTACAAAAATAACTAAGCATTTTGATTTTGCAAAGGTCTCAGCAAAGCAGGACTATTCATTGCAATAATAGAAATCTGGAGAAAACAGAGATAAATATTTCCCCAATAAATGAAATCTTCAGTTGGATTCTCTTTCCACAATTAGATTTGCTAGCTTAGTCTCCTGGTTTTGCAACATGGTGATTAGTACATTAAACCAATTAAACTCTAAGTAACTCTTCTCATGTGTTTGCATTTTTTTTTTTAGAGTCACATACACAAAATTAGTCTAAACCAAAGGTGTAATTTATTTGTCTGCAGTCTGAGTCACTGAGTTCCCTCGGGATATCTTTGGATTTGTTCTCTTTTAATTTCTATGGAGTATTTTTTTTTCTGCAAAACGTGATTTATTTAGAAACAGGCTCCCCCAAAGAGAACTCAACCTATGTTTTCTATTTCAGAATTTGCTCACATGACTGAAGACACTTTAAAAACTCTGTACTTTGTGTGTTTTCACAGCTCTGAAATGGTTGAGAGCAGTCAAAATTATTCCTGTGCCTGCTGAATAACAGATATGAGAAATGAACACCTTCCCCGGATGTGCCTGGCAATACTGGAACAGAAGAGGAAGACTGCCTTCACATACCCTTCCGATCTGTTCAATTCTATGGCCCTACAGCATGAGATCAGATTTGACCTTAAGTTCAAAAGAAGCTTTCTTATTGGAGTAAGATAAAATCTCAGTGTAGTTTTGATTTGCATTTCCCTAATTGCTAGAGATGTTGAACATTGTTTTCATTTATTTATAGGCCATTTGTATTTCTTCTTTTGCAAAGTGTCTGTTTAGTTCTTTTACCCCTTTATTAGTTGGTTATTTGTTTTATTGGTGTTAAATGTTTGGTGTTCTGTATATTGATGGCTATTAACACCCTATCTGAGGAGCAGATGATAAAGATCTTTGCTCTTCCTTGTTTACTTTGCTGGGCAGAAGCTTTTTAGTTTGATGCTGTCCCACTTATTGATTTCCTGGTTTTATTCCTTGCATTTTGAGAGTCATATCCTGGTTTATGCTGCAACAGCCTTCCGAGGTGTTATTTTTTAACTCTACCTTTACATTTTTCCATTTCTTCTCAACCAATTACCAAACTCTGCTGATTTGATTTCTTCTTAAATATACTTATTTTCACACTGTCCTCTGTTACCATTTCCTATTGTGTTTCCACCCTTGAACATCAGAAAAATTTCAGGTAAATAATTTTTTTTTCAGAAACATCAATAATTAGAAACAAGATTAGAACTAAACTTAGATCTAATGTTTAGATCTAAACTTTTTAGAAAATGAGACTATAAAGTTAATTTTTAAAAGAAAGATGCTTTCTTACACTACTTATATTCTGCTTTGAAAGATTCATATTAAACTATAAAGTGTCTGCTATGGTTCTTAATGTATCTCTTTTGTGGTTGTTGATATTATGTTTATTTTATCAAAGGTTAGAAAACTTCATGAAATTCTTTAACAACTGTTTAGGTGTAAAAAAAAAAAAAAACAAAGATGTTTTCCTTCTAAACATTTATTTAGTGTTTGGTCTTAAGATGAAAGAGACTCAAAGATATGTAGAACCATGAGCCACATAACATTTTGGCCAGTGGTAGATTACATGTGGTCTTTTAAGATTATAATAGACCTGAAAAATTCTATTGCTAGTGATGTCCTAGGGCAACACAGTAATTCATGTATTTCTGTTAAAGCCCATGGAAACTTTCAAACCAATAGTGCTACCGATTATATAAGCCTATTAGAACTACAGTTACATAGAGTACACAGTACTTGATAGTAATAATAAACAGCGAGGCTACTGGCTTATGTATTTACTATACTATATTTTTTATCAGTGTTTCAGAGTGTAGTCCTTGTACTTATTGGGGGGCAGGGGGAGGTAACTGTAAATCAGCCTCAGGCAGGTCCTTCAGGAAGGATTGCAGAAGAAGGTGTCGTTAGGATAGAAGATGATATTTCCCTGTGCACTACTGCCCCCGAAGACCTCCCAGTGGGCCAGGATGTGGAGGTGGGAGAGTGACATCAGTGATCCTGACTCTGTGTGAGCCTAGGTTCATGCATGTGTTTGTATCTTATTTTTTAACAAAAAGAAAGTTAAAAAAGTAAATAAAATTTAAAAACAGATGCTATCATGGAGTCCAGTTGTGCTGTTGGCTACATCATCTAGGTCTGTGTGAATACACTCTATGATGTTCACAAATCAAAATTGCCTAATAGCATCCCTCTCAGAGTATATTCCCACCCTTAACTCACACATGACTGCACCATTAGTAGAACTCAGATACAGACCACAATTTTTTTTTTCAGACCACAATTTTCTTCCAGATATTCTTCTAGAATATTTCTGTGGCCAAGAAGTCTAAATAGAGTTCAAGTTGCAGGTTTGTTACTAACTTACCATGTGATAGCCTGGGCCTCAGTTCCCTCATGTTGGGGGATGACACCTGACAGGTCTCCCTCATGCAATTCTGTTCAGGTCCCTCTGATTTTATATCTGCCAAAGCCCTTTGCAGCACATGAGGCTGTCATGGCACAGAGTGTTGATGTGTGGCTTTTCGTTACTGCTCTTACAAACTGGTCTCCATGGAGAGGCCTGCAGAAGAACTTATTGCCGTGCAGGAAGAAAACATTAGAATGCCTAAAACATTTACTCTCCGCCTTGGATTCTCATGTGGCATGTATTTGAGGACTGTGTGTGTGTGTGTGTGTGCAAGATTTGTGTGTTTGATAGTAGATTGGTTTGCTGAGCACAGGCTCCAGTTTCCTCCTGGTTTGGTTTATAAGCCTGCAGAGGCTGGAAAGCTCAGAGCCACGCTGCCCAGCCTCCTTAAGCCCAAGGGTTGCAGAGGTGATTTGGTTTTATATAAACCATGTGTCTAACTTCGTCAATTTGATGCTTTAATATCCATCCTGCCAGACATGCCTCATTCTGGACAACCCAGTTACATGCTTGGACATCTGGTCTCTTGCTTTCCAAGTCACCCTACTCCCATCCTGAGGGGGCAGCTCCTCCCCAGGGGCAGCTTTTCAAGTAGAAACCCACCAATCCAGGGTCCACACCCGCAACCATCACCCTTATTGGGCTCTCCCACCCAAGTCACTTGCCCTAGTCACCCCAGAGCCAGGTACCAGACACCTAGGAACAGCCCCTGTGCCCCAGAGGAGGTTGAAACAATTCAGAGTGGCCCTTCCTCAACCTGTTTACACAATTCCCCTGTTCCTTCCCACTGAAACCACAGCAAATGCTCTTATTCAGAGTTCCCCACTCTATTAGGATTCTCTAGAAAAACAGAATCAACTGGAGAGAGATATATAAAATAAAATTTGTATATATAAAATTTATAATTGACACATATGTGTATGCATAGATAGATAGATAGATGCCTACATACATACATACATATATCCAGTCACAGATATATATGACTATACAAAAGGATTGGTTTACATGATCAGAAGCTGGATAGCCCCACAATGGCCATTTGAACACTACAAAGACAGCAGAACTAGTAACTGCTCAGTCCAAGAAGCTGGAGCTCAGAACAAGAGACACCACTGATGCAGCCTCAGTCCAAGGCTAAAGGCCTGGAAATTCCCTGGAGAATCACTGGTGAGAGTCCACATGGGAAGACTGAAAGAATCCAGTGTCCACAGGCAATGGCAGTAGCAACAGACACATCCGCTCAAGAAAAATCAAGTTGCATTCTCCATTGTTTCTGCTTCCTTCTGCCTTTTCCCCCATCTGGGCCCCCAACCTATTGGACAGTGCCGTCCATATTCAGGGAGGGTCTCCCCACTCATTTGCTGTCCCACTTGCCAGTCATCTCTGGAAACACACTCTTAGACACACCCAGAGTCAATTACTCCTAGGCATCTCTCAATCCAACCAAGTTGACAATCCAGGCTGACCACCACACCCCTCTCCTCTGCCTTCTGACCCTGGTCCTTCCTCATGTACCCCTCCTCCTGGAACTGTAGGTTCAATGAAAATATCTTTTCTGTTGTCTTTGGCCAGATGACTCTAAATTGAGTTTTGTTTTGTTTTGTTTGTTTTTGGCGGTATTGAGGATTGAACCCAGGGCCTTGTGCATGTGAGGCAAGCACTCTACCAACTGAGCTATATCCCCAGCCCTAAACTGAGTCTTTACTGTCATTTAATTCTTTGCTTTGCTGTTTTTGCTGCTTTCCAAATTTGCCCATGGTGGGCTCAGAACCCTGCAGTGGAAAATAGGAGATGCCAATGGATTCTTGGCCCCTCCCCTGCCTCGATCACCCACTTTCTCTACTCTTCATTCCCCCTTTGATCTTCGAGTAAAGAGGTATGGATAAAGGAGTCACAAGGTACAGAAAGTTTATAACATCTCTTGGTGACCTCGGGCTGCCTTCTCCATTGGGGGCCATGTGGATCCTTTGGGGAACTCTCCTCCTGGGAATCTCCCATTGCCCCATTGCTAGGGGCAGTGGCAGATCCCACTAGGACTGTGTCTCCCATCAGTAGATACCCTGTCTCTGGTCACATCAGAGTAGTTCATGCCTGGCCCTATCACCCACTCTACAGCCTGGCCCTGGTCACTGATAGAATGGCAGACTTCATGCTCTCTTCCTCCCACTTTCTCAGGCAATGGTATTTGTGTTCTGCCAGTGCTGGGAACTCACTTCTAGCACCACTCACTTGACCCAACTTGGAGCAGAAGCACATTCCCTTCCATCAGGCAGGAGGTCAAATGCTCAGCCCCCCCACACACACACACACACAACTCTGTCCTTGGAAGTCTGCTCTCAGCTCTTCTCATCATCTCCAGCGTAGGGCAGGAAGTAGAGCTGACAAAATATGGAAGAGCAGAAAAAGCCATCTTCCCTTTATGAACTGGCTCTTGGTATGTGTGTGTGTGTGTTGTTGGCTTGGCTTTGGTTTTCATTGTATTTTTCTTTGTTTTTCTGATCTGGGGCCATAAAAGGAGAAAATATGAAGAGTGGCCTTTCAACATGCTTTACCTTATAGTCTTTCCCTCCTCCCTCAAAATATACTCATGTGCATTTTTTTCCTGATATTTCGTGGGAGTAAAGCAAACTCATGTTAATATAACTCCTATTTTTTCATTAAGAAAAATCAAAGTGAAGGGAACTGAAGGGACTGGCTGGAGGTCACATAGGGAGTTATCACCTAAGAGAGAGGAAGAGAGAAAAGGATGGAGAAAGGAGGAGGGGAAAGAAAGCGAGCATTCAGCAGGCCGGGCTTCTCTAGTTGTCAGGCCAGAGACTCTCTCTCCCGCGGGCACAGCCTCCATCCAGGAAGCCTGTCTCCATTGGTGATCTATTGCTTTCGGGCTCGCTTTCTGTGGAAAACAAGTCATTTAGGAGCACCATAAAAGCTTATTGATTATCAATGGTCCATTCTGTGCTAGGTATTTCGATTAAGGGGGGAAAGGAAAAATATAAATAAGCCCCAAATTTACTTCTACAGAAAGCGATGGACCAAATACCAATATGGCAGCCTCCCAGCCCCGATCATTTCTCGCACTCATTAAAATTCAAAAGCAGCCATCCAAATGTGTCCTGGATGGAACTTCTCAGAGTCTCACTAATGGATCTTTCTAGTCTCCTTTTCTACTTGCAATAAAGGTGCTCTGAGAGAAGAAGGAAAAGACAGGCCTACACTGAAGGCAGTGGTTCTCAACCTTCAGCAAACATCAGAATCACTTAAAGGGCCTGTTAACACAGCTCACTGGTCCCACTCCAGTAGTTCTGGGTCAGACCAATAACTGGCATTTCTAACAAGTTCCCAGGTATCTTAACCCATCTGTGCCACTCTAACAAAATACCACAGGCTGGGTAATCTATAAACAATAAAATTTTATTTCTCCCAGTTCTAGAGGCTGAGAAGCCCAAGATCAAGACGTCAGCATGACTGGTGTCTGGTGACAGTTGTTCTCTGCTTCCAAAATGGCGCCTTGTAGCTGGGTCCTCTGAGGGAGGAAGACTGTTTTCACATGGCAGAAGGTGGAAGGGCAAGAGAGAGTTTGTTTTATTCAAGACTTTTTGCAAAGGTGTTAATCTCATTCATGAGGGGGGAGCCCTCAGCGTTTAAGCATTTTCAAAAGGCCATACCTCTTACTACTGTTCCATTAAAGATGAAGTTTCAATATGAATTTTGGAGGTGACCCCAACATTCAAAGAATACTTATTCAGAACACAGATTCTGAAAGTCACAGCACCTCCATCCATATGGTCACTAACTGTGACCCTGGAAAATCAATTATCAGTGCCTCAGTTTCTTCATGTCCATTACTTTATGGTTCAGTCTACTTCCTAGGAACATGAAGGCAAAATAGATAAAGCACTCAAATAATGACTGGCATACGGTAAAGAGTATTAGGCAACATTTACAGAGTTTTTAATGTTTTGTTATTTTATTCTGTGTCTCCTTTCTGTCTTTGGGTAAACAAACCTGTTCTGCTGAATGTCCTTTTATGTTCACCTGCATTCTCATGATTGTTTGCTGAGTGACTGAGACAAATCAACTCCTGCATGGGCCTCAGTTTCCACACTCATAAAATGGAAGGGTTGACTAGTTGACTTTCAAGGTTCTTTTTTATAGTACACACAAAGTGATTTCTACAGCTTGCCGGAATGCCTTTGAATGTTCCTGGACTATAAACCCTGCCTAGTCATTCCCGTTTTGACTGTCAGAGGTCATGCGCTTCTGAGTCCTGCACAACTTTAAGAATGGGGCAGAGCTGATTGTACTTGAACTTGGTCCTCAGGGGCCCTTCTCCCTTTCAGGGGTAGTTTCCACCTCCCCCATGATCGTGGAGGAAGGAAAGGGAAGGGAGTCCAAGCACCTCACGTCTTCCTTACACAATGGCCCCATTTTCCATAGGAGGAAACTGAATTTGAGAAGCCTAAGTCACCTGCCCAAAGTTAACCAGCCAGCCTGTGATACAGCTGAAATATGAGCCCTGTGAGAGGTGAGGGGTGTGTGTGTGGGGGGGGGGAGGCACACAGAAAGGCACAACAAGCAAAACCAGGATACTCCCAAAGGGTCCAACAAAACAGAACAGGCACACTCCCAGGGTGGCTGCCAAACCAGTTCTCAGTGCTTGTTTGGCACGATCCTCCCAGGATCAACCAATCAATGAGTTATTTTTCCCCCATGGTCTTGGGAGAGCACGTTCTTCCTAGAAAGCCTGGCCTGACAGGCACTTTCTGCAGAGGAAGCAGTACCCAGGAATGGAGAGTCCTGAGGTCTAGGAACCTCAGCTCTTGGGTCTATCTGCACAGAGGATGAAGTGGGGGGCTCCTAATTCACATCCTTTTTAAATGAAGAGGGTCTCTGATGGCCACCCCTCATTTCTGTCCCCAAACTGCAGGGGAGCAAGAGGCACCAGCTGCCCTTCCTTGGACTTCTCTCCATGCAGCCATTTCCCCTTCTTGCAAGAAGCTTCTCCACTACCCTCCACCCCTCACCATGCCCATAGTTGCTCATCTCTGGAGGTGTGGTCCATCACCATTGGAGGATATTAGGAAACCCTCTGAGGGGTTTCTGAGACCTGCACCTAGACCCAGCAATGACTATGACCATCCTCCCTCCTTGTACCCTCCTGAGCACCCCACACGTTTAAAGCACTCTTTAAGCACATCCTCTGCACCACCCCTTTTCATGAGCTGAATTGATATGTTGAAGCCTGTTATGGTTTAGATGTCAGGTATCCCCCAAAAGCTTGCATGTGAAACAATGTAAGAAGGTTCAGAGAAGAAATGATTGGGTTACAAGAGACTTAACCCAATCAATGAATTAATCATCTGAAGGGGTTAACTGAGTGGTAACCAAAAGTAGGTGGAATGTGAATGGAGGAGATGGGGCATTGGGGACGTGGCTTTGGGGTACATATTTGTATCTGGTGAGTGGAGTCTCTCTCTCTCTGCTTTTTGATCATCATGTGAGCTGCTTCCCTCTGCCATATTCTTCCGCCATGTTGTTCTGCCTCACCTGGAGTCCTGAGGAATGGATCTGGCTGCCAATGGACTGAGACCTCTGAAATTATGAGCCCTCAAATAAATGTTTCCTCCTCTAAAGTTGTTCTGGTTGGATCTTTTAGTCACAGCAGCAAAAAAAAAAAGCTGACAAAAACAAAGTCCTAACCTCAAGAGGCCATTAAGATTAAATGAGATCAGACTGGGGGTGCCGCTCAGTGGTAGAGCACTTGCCTAGCAGGTTCCATCCCAGCACCACAAAATATAAATACATAAAAATAAAAGATTCCATAAGGTTGTTAAGACGGGTCTTCATCCAATATGACTGTTGTCCTTATAAGAAGAGGAACTTAGGACATAGACATAATAGGGTGGGAGGGATAGACCACAAAGGCCACAGAGAGAAGACAGCCATCTACAAGCCAGGGAGAGAGGCCTCAGGAGAAACCAACTCTGGCCATGCCTTGAGCTAGGACTGCAATCTCCAGAGCTGTGCAATTTTGTCATGGCAGCCCAAGCAAAGTAACACACACAGACACACACTCACACAATACATGTGACTCGCACCTTGGCATCCTAGAGGCTGGGTATTGTTGGCCTTGGGATGCCTCACACCTCTGGCAGTCCTGACCTGGAGGCCTTTGTGTCAGTGGGTGTTGATTAAATCAATGGATGGGCTACCAGACCTGAGAGTTTATTAATAAAGCCTCTATCTCGCACATTTACCTGATACTTGGAATCAACTTAGGCTCCCTTCCCACTGCCCAGAGCTGTGCTTGAAATGGGATTTGCTTAAAAAAAAAAAAAACCCTCATAGATTTTTCTTTAGTGCTGTGCAGAGAAAACGAACAAGAGCACCCCTTGACCTCCAGAGGCCAGCCTGGCACCCCCAGCTGGGTGTATGCCACAGCAAGAATACCAACCTCACATGTGACTCTGAAACCACAGTGAAATGAGGCAAGGAAAAGCACCTTACGATTTCATTTAAACATAGGACATGGGAGTAGGACATACTCATTGCCTTTTGAAGAAAAAGCGTCAAGAAGAGGATCAAGGGGCTGGGGTTGTGGCTCAGTGGTAGAGCCCTTGCCTAGCATGTGTGAGGCCCTGGGTTCAATTCTCAGCACCTCATATGAATAAAATAAAGTCCATCAACATCTAAAAAAATATTTAAAAAGAAGAAGAAGAGGAGGATCAAGTGGAGGTGTTGCAGATTGAAAAGGATTAGGCAATTTCCAAGAGAGAGAAAAGTTTGTAGGGTGTATTAGGATAGGCTGTCTCTGCACAATGTTAAGAGAGCAATACAACTCTTTATCTTCCAACAAAACCTTCAGCAAAGACTAATATTCATTAATATCCTTAAACTGGATTTGGGCTTGGGGCAGAGAGGGGTTGGATCATACAATAATTAGTTGAAGAAACTAGACTATAAGCACATACCTCAAGAAAAATGGACGGCCCCAAACCCTTCTTGTATTGAGCTATCAAGATTTCCTCTCCCTCTAGTATGCTGTTTTTAAGTCTTTTGGGTATAAACCAAGGAGAGGGATAGCTGGGTCAAAAGGTGGTTCCATTCCCAGATTTCCAAGGAATCTCCAAGCTGCTTTCCATATTGGCTGCACCAATTTGCAGTCCCACCAGCAATGTATGAGTGTACCTTTTCCCCCACATCCTCGACAACACTTACTGTTGTTTGTCTTCAGAATAGCTGCCATTCTGACTGGAGTGAAATGATATCTTAGAGTCGTTTGATTTGCAGTTCTCTGATTGCTAGAGATGATAAGCATTTTTTTTTAAAGAGAGAGAGAGAGAATTTTAATATTTATTTATTTATTAATTTTAGTTCTCTGCAAACACAACATCTTTGTATGTGGTGCTGAGGATCGAATCCGGGCCACACGCATGCCAGGCGAGCGTGCTACCACTTGAGCCACATCCCCAGCCCCAGCATTTTTTCATATATTTGTGATTGATTGAATATCTTCTTCTGAGAAGTGTCTGCTCAGGTCCTTAACCCATTTGTTGATTGGGTTATTTGGTTTTTGGTTTTTGGGGGGTTTGGGGTTTTTTTTTGGGGGGGGTGTTGTTTTTTTGGTTTTTTTTTTTTTTTTTTTTTTTTTTTGTGTTTAGCTTTTTGAGTTCTTTATATATCCTAGAGATTAGTGCTCTATCTGATGTGTGAGGAGTAAAATTTTGCTCCCAGGATATAGGCTCTCTGTTCACCTCACAGATTATTTCTTTTGCTGAGAAGAAACTTTTTAGTTTGATTTCATCCCATTTATTGATTCTTGGTTTTAATTCTTGCACTATAGGAATCTTATTAAGGAAATTGGGGCCTAATCCCACATGATGAAGATTAGGACCTACTTTTTCTTTATTAGACACAGAGTCTCTGATTTAATTCCTAGGTCCCTTGATCCACTTTGAGTTTTGTGCATGGTGAGAGATAAGAGTTCAATTTCATTTTGTTGCATATGGATTTCCAGTTTTCCCAGCACCATTTGCTGAAGATGCTATCTTTTCTCCAATGCATGTTTTTGGCACCTTTATTGCAGCACAATTCACAATAGCTAAACTATGGGGCCAACCTAGATGCCCTTCAGTGGATGAATGGATAAAAAAAAATGTGGCATATATACACAGATATATGGAATGTTACTCATCAATAAAAGAGAATAAAATCATGGCATTTGCAGGTAAATGGATAGCGTTGGAGAAGATAATGCTAAGTGAAGTTAGCCAATCCCCAAAGAACAAATGCCAAATGTTTTCTCTGATATAAGGAGGCTGACTCATAGTGGGATAGGGAGGGGGGAGCATGGGAGGATCAGATGAACTCTAGATAGGGCAGAGGGGTGGGAGGGAAAGGGAGGGGGCAGGAGATTAGCAAGGATGGTGGAATGTGATAGATATCATTATCCAAAGTTCATGTATGAAGACATGAATTGGTGTCAACATACTTTATATACAACCAGAGATATGAAAAATTGTGCTGTATATGTGTGATAAGAATTATAATGCATTCTGCTGTCATTTTTTTAAATCAATAAAAAAAAAAAGATTTCCTCTCTACCAACCAGTCTGCAAACATCTACAAGATGGACAATTTAATCCTGATATGAACAATTTAGATCCCACAGTGCCCTATATTGTGTATTGGCTGTGGTAGGTGCTCAAGAGTGGTTGAGGGACTGTGAACCCATCTGAGAAACCATTGCCTCCCAAAGAAAGCTGATCACTACTCTGCAGAGCAGGCACAATTGGCTCTGTGTTTCTGATCCCAGGATAGCCCATCTCTAGGCTCTGCTGCCAGCATCTCTGCAGATCAGGGATGACAGTGACTAATGGATCTATTCTGGTTCTTTCTTGGGGAGGTTGACAGTGAAATAGAAGACAGCAGGAGCCTGTTAGTTTCCTATGTGTCTTGCTGTAACAAACTACAACAAACTGGGTTGCTTAAACTCCAAAAATTTTATTGTCTCACAGTTCTAGAGGATAGAATTCTGAGATGAAGGTATTAGTATTAGTCAACTTGTCTTGTGCTATAATGACATACCTGATGTAGGCTATTTTTTGAAAAAAACAGGTTTATTCATCTCAAAGTTTCATACAGCATGTGCAGCTTTGGTCAGGGTCCCCCTTGGCTTGTATCACATCAGGGTTGGAGCGTGTGCTATATCTCTGTTTGGTTTATCTTTCTTTCCTTTATAAAGCATCAGGAGTCAATCATGAAGAACTCACCCTAGGGGCTGGGGTTGTGGCTCAGTGGTAGAGTGCTCGCCTAGCACATGTGAGGCCATGGGTTTGATCCTCAGCACCGCATAAAAATAACTAAATAAAATAAAGGTATTAAAAAAAAAGAACTCACCCTAATGACCTAATCCAATCTAATCACTTCTCAAAAGCCTCCACTGTAAACACCAAAATCAGATAAAGTTTTTTCTTATATCATTAATGTATGACTTTGGGATTAAACTCCTGTTTGGACTCAGAAGGAGAAAACTGAGTAGTATGGATACAGTTGGTTCTTTCGGAGGGTTCTGAGGGATGGACCTGTTCCAACCCTGCCTCCTTGGCTTGTAGATGGCTGTCTTCATGATGCCTTGATGTTTTCCCATCTGCCTACATCTATATCCACGTTTCCCCTTTTTACAAGGGCACCTGAGTTGGGGATGTAGCTCTGTGTAGACTTCTGGGTCTAGCATGAGCAAGGCCTTGGGTCCAAACCCTGCAACACACCACACACACACACACACACACACACACACACAAGGGCACCAGTCATATTGGATCAGGGCCCACCCTAATGACCTCACTTTAACTTGACCCCCTCTGAAGAGACCCTATTTCCAAATACAGTCACACTATCAAGTACCAGGGTAGGACTTAAACATAGGAATTGGCAGGGTGGGGACATATCAGTGAGATCTTATCAACTGCAGCCCCTGACTCAGTTGGCCTGAGGTGGGGTTTAGAGTCTGTTTATAAAACAAATGGCCAGAGGATGCTGTTGCTGCTGGCCTGTGAGCCAGGCTTTGAGCTGCAGGAGAAGGACATCTCCCAGGGCCCTACCCAACCCTGGAGGAGGACCTGCCCACCTGAAGGACTCAGTGTTTTTGCAGGGCCCATGACTTAAGACCTACGCTGCACATTAGAACCACCTGGGTTCTTAAAAAAAAAACTCACCAGGGTCTCACCTCCCAAGTATCTGGATTTAGCCAGCCAAGGGTAGCATGCAGGGTTTTTTTTAAAAGCTTCCTAGTTGAATCCATCCATGCTTTAAACCTCAGAAGTCATCGATTTATCTATATGTCAACAGACACCACTGATAACAAGTGACCCCTAACTGTGGGAATTTTAATGGTAGGAAATATCTGTGGACAGATAACCCTTTGGTTCTTCAAATAACATCAGGATGAGGTCATTTTAGTGCTTCATAAGGTCATCCTTGCCAGAAAGCATGGGGAGTTAAGACATAGGCTACAGCCCCACTTCTCCTGAGACCAGAGAAATGCTCTCAGTGTTTAAGAATGCACTGAACAGCGATGAGAACCAGTGTCCCATCTGTGCAGCACCTGGGATCCTCAAGGTGCAGGAAATACTTTCTCAGTCGTTGACGGTGCTTTAGCAGAATGAGGACATCTGGATGCAAACAGGCCTTCTGCCTGCCACCAGTCCTCTAAGAACGGTGACCCACCCAGTAAGCCATTCCCAAGACTGGTCCTTGGAAACCATCAAACATCTCCATGAAAGCATAAGCCTTCATGCAGGTCTGTTGAAGCTGAGATCAGGTAAAGTAGAAGATCACTTCAATGATACTGTAAAAAGAGGGATTTTAGAAAACCACATAAAACTTGAACGAGCAAAACCAAAATGTTCTTCTATTAAAGAGTTTGACTTTTGTGGGGTGCGCTGGCACATAACTGAAATCCCAACAACTCAGGAAGCTGAGGCAGGGGGATTTCAAGATTGAGGCCAGTCTCAGCAACTTAGTGAGGCCCTAAGTATAGCCAGACCCTGTCTCAAAATAAAAAATGTAAAAGGCTGGAAATGTGGTTCAGTGATTAAGCGCCCCTGGGTTTAATCGCTACTACTAAAAGAAAGAAAGAAAGAAAAAAAAAAAAAGAGTTTGACTTTTCTTTGTCCAAGAGTATGCCATTTGCTACAGTTGGGTGGGGGTCTTGCAAAGTCCATGTGCTGAAGCAAAATCTTCAGTGCAACTTTAGGAAGAGGGGCCTAGAAGAGGTGACTGAGTCATAAGGGAGGAACTGATGTCACCATTGCGGGAGTGAGTTAGCTCTCTCAAGAGAAGCTTGTTGTAAAAGCGGCCCCTCTTGCTCTGACAGTCTCTCGGTGTGGAGAGACTGGGATGGACTACCATGGGATGAAGTTGGAAGACGGCCATCGCCAGATACCAGGACTTCCAGCTTCCAGAACCATGAAATGAAAAATTGTTACTATTTTAAAACTGTGCCATCTCAGGTATTCTGAAATTGACCAAGATAACCTGAGCTTCATGTTCAAAATATTAAACTATTTTGCATGTGCCATACACTGCATTATAAATATATATACAGGGCTCTTTCCCGGGGGCCATAAGTCTCTTCTTAATAAGCCTGTGTTGCCTTCATCCAAGAATCTCCAGGGCCTGGCATAATGCCTGCGCATCAGAGCATCCTAGGCATGTGGACTTGAGACAATTACCAGGAGGCCAGGGGTGCTGGTAGGATTTGCTCACTGCTCTGTGCCAGCTCAGGGCCTGGTATTCCCTCTGAGGAGCTGAGTGAGTGATGAATGAGCTTCAAGTCATCAAGGACACAAACGTTAAGATCTCACTGTTCAGGGTGGGCCCTTGGATTTCTCAGATTATTCCAATTGCAGAAGTTGGTGCAGCTTTACAGGAGGGTGGGTAGAAAGGGCAAGAGGTGGTGGCTGGGAGGGGCAGGGGCGAGGCATCTTTGACCTTGACCTTCACACTCTTCTCTGGAGACAGCCTGGGCTCCAGCAGCCCGGCCACCTACTTCCTTGCCCACCACTGAGCTTGGTGTCAGAATTGCAAGCTGCCTCTCCCCAGAGCACTGATTTTTTCATAAGACGACTAAAGTGTCTCTGTTGTTGACACCTCCTCTTGTCTTGCACATTTCAACTGCTTCCCACGCAGCTGCCCCCATGCTCCCCATGTGCCCTCAAGTGACCCTGAACGGTGCTTTTTTTTTTTTCTGCAAATGAGGAGACCCAGCAGGTTTTTCCCACTGGCAGGCCCCCTTGGGCTAGGAATGTACACCCCATATAGACTTGAAAGAGCACAGATGATATTTTGGAAACCGATTAGCAATCTGATGTTTGCTCAGCCCAGCTGCCTAAGTTGAAATGCATTCGTAGTAACCAACTAGTTGTTGTGGAATCATTTGCAGGGTGTCTAGAACTCTGCTAGATCATCCGGCAGGAAATAGTAAAGAAACAAATGTTTTTCCAGAGTGAAACATAGAGTAATACTGAGGATAGTGGGTAGATGCTGCATTGTATGATAACCTGGATGCTGAAGGTAACAGCCATCGAGGGATGGAATATGACCATGGACAGGAGTAAATGGAGAAGGTGGGGTTGGGACTTGAGCAGACAGAGTACAGGGGGGGAAGCATCATTGTGAAGGTGATTGTGGCCTCAAGGGCACAGAGATGAAGAGGAGCATGATGTCTTAGTGGGCCACAAGGAGGTTGTCCTGTTTGGACAAAGGGTTGCATTGGGACTACTAGTCAACTGGGTTAACTAATTTACCAGTGAGTCCAGGTTATAGGGTATGTAGCGAGCCTTGACATATTGAGCACTGGGTTGGTACTGTAGAGAGATCTACTTGCTTAGCAAGCAAAATAAGAAACAGGTCAGAGGCTTGAGGGACAGCAAACAGAGAGGAGCCTGGTGGGTGTGAGGCTGTGCTGGCCTGGAATGCTGTAGCAGGGGATTGGAAGAAAGGTCCCTTCCTAGGGAAGAACGACAGGAATTGGTAACAGACAGGATGCAAAGGGTAAAGAAAAAGAGGCTTTATGGACCCAGGAGGAAAGAGAGTTAAAAGTTTAAAGCACACTTCAATGGCATAAGGATTAACTGGAGAGCCTTTCCTTTCATTCTTCCTTTTAAAAATATTATTACTTTCTAAAAACTTTGAGTAAAACATACGTGATTTAAACTTCACTGTTTAACCATTTACACGCCATCAGCCAGGCATGGTGGCACCACACCTATAATCCCAGCGGCTCAGGAGGCTGGGACAGGAGGATCCTGAGTTCAAAGTCAGCCTCAGCAAAAGGCGAGGCAATAAGCAACTCAGTGAGACCCTGTCTCTAAAATACACAATAGGGTTAATGGATGTGACTCAGTGGTCAAGTGCCCCTGAGTTCAATTCCAGTGCTCCCTCCTGTCCCCCAAAAAGCAAACTGTCCAGGAGCATTAAGTGAATTCACAGGGTCATGCCACTGTCACCAACATCCACGGCTGGGATTCCTCGGCTAGTAAAGCAGAAACTGCACCCACTGAACATAGACACCCACCCCCTTCTCGACAACTGCCCTTCTACTCTCTGACCCTATAAATCTGATGATTCTTGGAACTTCCTGTAAATAGAATGATACAGTACTTGGCCTTCTGTGACTAGCATGATGCCTTCCCTGTTGGAGCATGGGTCAGAATTTCCTCCCTTTCTAAAGACTAAGAATGAGGTTCCATCTTGTGTGTAGACCATGTTTTTCTTATCCATCCAACCCAGTGGACACTAGGCTGTTTCTGCCTTTGAGCTATTGTGAATAAAGTTGCTATGAACACAGGTGTACAGATATCCATTTGAGTCCCTGCTTTCAGTCATTTTGTGTATGTACCTAGAAGTGGAATGGTTGGATCACATGGTAATTCCATGTTTGATTTTTTGAGGAATCACTATATTGGCTGCACCATTTTATGTTTCCATCAGCAGTGCACACGGGTTCCAATTTTTCTACTTTCTCACCATGGAGAGCTTTAACATGCAAATTTCCAGACCCTGTGGATTTTGGTTCAGTAGGTCCAGTGTGGGGGTCCACAGCCTTCATTGTTAACAAGCTCTCCAGTTGACTGTGACACTGGTTCCCCTCTGAACATACTTTGGTTAGGTTCTGTTGAGATTCAATCCCTGGCAGAGTGTTCAAAGGAGACTCCACTCAGTGTATCCAGGGTTTACTCAGTCTCCCCGTGCCAGCTAGCTGGGGTTAGTTTAGATTGGCCCCAGTATTGCCCCAAGTTCAATTTGTGTTAACAAAGTCCAAGAAAAGTGTGTGTGGCATTCCTTACCGACTCTAATGTGGCAAGTACAGAGCATGCATCCTATCTTCCTCTAGTTGGACAGCTGTGACATTGTGAAGTGGGTACTGGACCTCAGATGTATCAATTTCTGTTGCCATTCTGACCCTGTCTCCTTGGGAAGCCTTTTAGCCATGATGGAGTCTCATCCTTCTCTTGGGGAAAAACACGACCTGCTCTCAGAATTATATGAAGGGCTAAATCCAATCGTGAATGTGGAGGTATGATCTTTAGTCACAGTGTCCAAGGTCCCTAAGTGCTCTAGTGGTCAAATAATCAAAGATCAAATAATCAAAAATCAACCTTTCTTGTCCCCATTATACACACCTCATACTGATCTCTTGCCTGCAATTAATTCAAGGGAAGGAGTAGATAGGATTCTCCTCTGGGTCATTGCATTTATTTATTTAGTTAGTAAATTGGGACTCATGCATGTTAGCAAGTGCTCTACCATTGAGCTACACTTCCAGTCGTTAGGCATTATTTTACAAATCAGGAATAGCAAATACTTGGGTTGCAAAGAATTCTCGACCATGCTCAGTCTCTCATAGACAAACACTCAGTTGAGTCCAGCATCTGCCATGGACTTGGGAAGGCAGGGTAGGATCACAGGAATGTGTCATCCTTAGCCCAGATCATCTGGGTGTCTGGCAGTCACTCATTATGCTCTGGTTTTTCAATTTTCTAGACTTTCAGTCACCCTACCAGCTTCCCAAGATGGAGGTTTGTTGTCCAGGAATTTAGAATCATAACATTAGAAGCCATAAGAACGGTTTAATAATTCAACCAAAATGTACCATCCTGTCATTCTCCCATATTTGTGGAAACTAGCACAGTGCCTTACAATAATGAATGTTTGATGAATGAATGCCTGCAGACTCACCCAGGAATTGTCGCTAAGGAACTGTCACCAGCCATCACGCCTCCGGCATCATACCGAGAGTCTTTCTTCTAAAGAAAATGGAAGAAGCCTCTGCACCTCCTCCCAGATAAGACAAATACTGAAGGTAGTTAACCAACCAACAGTTACAAGTGTCACACTTGTGTTTCCATGTGTCTTGCTCCTGCGTCTCCATGCTATATTACAACCATATGGCTGAACTTGCCCTCTCACTCGACAATGAACTCCTCGAGAATGGGGAGAACCTTTTATTACTCTTTTGTGTTGCTGAATCCAGCACAGACCCTCCTGCATAGTTAGGGCTGTACCTGGGATGACTCTACGTATCAATGAGGAGGGACACGGTCAAGTTTCCAGAGCCGGAAATACCAACGATGATGTCTTTCTTGTTTTCATTCCTTTCTCCCATACTCCATCACCTAAGGAGCAGGCACCACTTGATCTATTTTGGTCTTCGTGTCTGTGAATGCATACATTATCTGGATTTTAAAAAGAGGTGGCTATTTGAAGGACCGGGATGAGATGTTTCCTTTGGATGCTTCCAGAGCTAATTATGGGATTAGAAAAATGCCCTCGCGCCCAACTGGAATTGTGATGCTTCCTATTTTTTAATGTAGAACATGAAGCTGACATAATTGACTGTCATCTTTAATGCTCTTGTATGGTACAGAGACCCATTTAAGATAAATGATTTTCAAATGCCTGATCCGTCTGGTTTGAAAGCCTCCATGGAATTAATGGGCTGTAATGTATTCAAAGCACTTAAATCCAGGCTCTGCTTTGATATTTGTTTTTCATTGCCATCGTTGATGGCGATACAAGTTCACATAAATAGGATGTCGTCGATGGGATACGTTCTACCCTGACTCAGGCGTTGCCCATTAATCCAAATGCTCATCCAGCCCAACTCAGATGAGCAAGGAAGTAGCTAGACAAGACCCTAGACATGTTTATTGTCACCCATGTGTGGTGAGGAGGGACAGAGGTATAGAAGTAAGGGAGAGAAAGAGAGAGAGAGACAGGGAAAGAGTATGTGAGTTTCAGATTAGTGTACATATCCATAGAGAAGATATTTCAAAAACAGTCAAATGCAAGAAAAGTATTTTTCAAATAGCTATATGTGGTGCATGCCCATAATCCTATTGACTCAGGAGGCTGAGGCAGGAGGATCACAAGTATGAGGCCAGCCTGAGCAACTTAGTGAGATTTAGTGAGACTTGTCACAAAAATAAAAAAGGCTGGGGATGTGGCTCAGTGGTAGAGCAACTCTGGATTCAATGCCCAGTACCCAAATACCTCCTAGAAGCCTCACTTCCCAACACTGTCACATTGAGGAATTAAACCTCAAATCAGTTCTGATGGGGACAAACTATAGCATCTATTTGAAAATTTATTGACAATTAGATTTGGAAAGTAGCTTAGCGGCCGGCTCTAGGCCCTGGCCTGCTGTGGACCCTGGGTTTGATCCCCGGTGCCACAAAGAAACAGACAAACAAATAATTACTATGTCCAGACACTAGGTTGGAACTTGGGGAAAGAAGGGACTGAACCAGACGTGTTTCTGTCTCAAATAGTCTCTGACGCTGTGGAACACAAGCTGTGATGTGGCCATGTCAGTGCTAAGACGATGGCCCAAGAACGGGGCGGAGGGAGAATGGCCACCGTGTCTGCCAGCATCCCTTCAGAAACAAAGCCACACAGAGGATTCTTCTGAGAATGAGGTTGGGGAGCCAGGGCGGTGGTGCACGCCTGTAATCCCAGTGGCTCAGGAGGCTGAGGCAGGAGGATCATGAGTTCAAAGCCAGCCTCAGCAACTTGGCGAGTGGTTGAGTGCCCCAGGTTCCATCCTCAGTACCAAAAAAAAAAAAAAAAAAAAAATGAAATAGGGAGTCCCCATGTTTTGACACAGAGCTCCCCAAACCCTTGGGATTTCCTCAGTGATAGGAGAGTCACATCACCCATAGCAGCCCCCTTTGCACAACGCCTGAGTTCATCGTAATGAGGTGCCTGTAGGCGAGTCCCTAGGTAACTTTCAGGATGAGGGATGGCAACCAGAGCAACCTACCACACAATTGGGGCTAGAGTTTTCAGCCCCTCCCTGAGTATCGGGGATGAGGGAGGGGGCTGGAGATGGCGTTAACCACCCACAGCCATTGGGTCCATTAATCCCACCTAAGCAATAAAACCTCCACAAGAACTAAAACCCGGAGAGCCAGTGCACACCTGCAATCCCAGCCCCAGAAGGCTGAGGCAGGAGGATCACAAATGGGAGGCCAGCCTGGGCAACTTAAAACGGCAGGGGACACAGTCCAGTGGTAGGGCTCTTGCCTAGCTTGTGAGAGGCTCTGGTTTCAACCTGAAAACAGTACTGAATTTGTTTGCTGGACTGAAAACAAAACAAAGAAAAATCCCTCTGAGAACTGAGACTCGGGGGGAGCTTCCTAATTGGTCAACACATCAATGTACCTAGCAGGTGGCGCCCACCAGCTCTCTAGGGACAGGGGCACTGGCCTTGGCCTTCTCTAGATCTTGCCTCGTACAGCTCTTCATTGGGCTGGTTTCTATTGGAAGCTGGAGTGATTTCTAATGCAGCTGAAATTGAAGACCCAAAGTTTCTTAAGTACTTTGGCTCGTTCTTTTGAACTATGAACCTGAACAGGAGTCATGGAAACCCCTGAATTTGTAGCCACGTTGGAGAGCAGTGTGGGTCACCTTGGGACCTGGGCCTTGTGGCTGGCATGTGACATAGCGGAAGTCTTATGGGACAGAGTCCCTTAACCTGTGGAGTCTGTGAGAACTTAGGGAAGTGTCTGGAGACACCCATCTGGTTTCACAGAAGCAGAGAATGGTTTGGAAGGACACAGGGGTACTAAGGTTCCCCGAATCTGTCCACAGTGGGAAGCTGTTACCACCCCCAGGGCTGGAAGGACAAAAGGAAGGGATCCCACAACCAGGAGAGCTGGGGTGTGGGGAAGGGCCAACCCAGCAGGAGCTGGAGCTTTGCTCAGAGTGCTGAAAAGGAGAGGGGATGGTGGAGAGTAGAAAAACGACTCGCTCTAGAGGCTGCGCAGAATGGAAATTGGCCTTGACTTTGGAAATATCCATGGCTCCCAGGTCAGAGGGATGGCTCAGCTGATCGTGGACTTGAAGCAGCATCCGTCTGGACTAGGTATGTAATATTTTTCTCCAGCAGAGCAAGGTAGCCTAAATTTAGGAGAACAATGGGGAGAGGAAACCGACCTGGAGTTCTGGAAGAGAGGGGCAGGTTGGATTAGGACCACACGACCACGGCGGTGGGGATGCTAGCCAGACTTGATGAAAGTGGTGGGCCACAGCGTCCAAGTCAGACAGGGGACACCCAAAGCCAGCAGAAACAAGGCCGAGGCATGGCAGTAGGAGTAGCTAAGGGAAGGGGTATGGAGAGAGGAGCTGGAAACCCCAGGAAGGGCTTGGTGGGAAGGGACAAGGCTGCATTCAGAGTTGATGAGTCTCAGAATTGATGCCATTTGGGGTAACAGTGAGGTTAGAGCAATGCTGTGGAATGAATAGGGTAGGGTACTGGCCCCCCATTCATATGCCAAAGCTCCAATTCATAGTATAATTTTGTGTGGAGATAGGATGTTTTGGAGGTGATTACAATTAAATGAGATCATAAATGTGCAATCCTAATAGGACAGGACTGACCCTTATAAGAAGAGGAAGATCTCTTCTCCCCCACCTCCTGTTCCTTTGCCATCTTCTTCTTCCTCTCTCCCTGTCTTGTGAGGATATGGTGAGAAGATGGCCATCTTCAAGTCAGAAATAGAGCCCTCACCTGAACCCAACCATGTTGGCAAACTGATCTTGGAATTCCAGTCTCCAAAACTGGGAGAAAATAAATTTCCATTTTTTGAACCACCTATTCTCTGTTATTTTATTATGGCAGGAAGTAAGCAGCCATCAATGGTGAGGTCTGCTAGAAAAGGATGACTGGATATTGTTTTTATCAGCTTGCATTGCTGTGACCTAAAGACCTAACCAGAACGACATAGAGGAGGAAAGGTTTATTTTAGCTCATGGTTTCAGAGTTTCCGCCTCTGGTCAGCTGACTTCATGACTCTGGGCCCAGGTTGAAGCTGAAAATCATGGTAGAAGAAAGCAACTCAGAACACAGCAACCAGGAAGCGAGAGTACTTTGCTCACCAGGCACAAAATATAAACCCCAAAGGCACACCCCCAGTGACCTACTTCCTCCAGTAACATTCTGCCTGCCCATCATCACCATCCAGTTAATCCATGTCAGTGAACTAATCCACTGATTAGGTTCAAACTCTGATAATCTAATCATGTCACCTCTGAAAATTCTTGCATTGTCTTACACATGAGTTTTGGGGGGACACCTAATATCTGAACCATAACTGATATCCTTAGGAGAGGCATGCTTCTGTTATGCTGGTAGCATAAGAAAGTCTCAGTGGAAACTGCCAGTTCGGGGTACCTGTATTGATGTCTTGGAAATTGCAATAGAAGAAGGATTGGAAAGCTGGGTTGGGGAGGAAGCCTCCAGCTCTCCCAAAGTGAAAAAAATTTTGTGCCAGTCAACAGTTTGGGAATGTGGTTGAATCAACAGAAGGACACGAGGTTACAAATGCATATCTTGCAAACACGAATCATGAACATTTTACCAATTAAACTGATAACCTACCATGTTTGAGTATTATCAACCACATATTCATGTCCCACATTTTAATCTTGCTAACCCTCAGAGTAAGAAGATAAGAGATGCTAGATGATAAAAGGGGCTTCCACATTTGGTCACAAGAAATAGTAAGAGGCACGTGAGGCGTGGTGAGGCAGGCATGTAGCAGGAATTCTCAAAATGTTGGCCCCCGTAGATGTGAACACATGAGCCCCACAGGAGTCAGGAGACTGACTCAGGTGAGCAGCCTGCAATGAGTTTCACTGGTGAAGACCCCAAGCTCCAGGACCCCAAGAGTGGGACACATGAGAGAAAAAGGAGGTGAAAGACCTACCTCAGATAACAAACAGGTGACTTAAAAGAACTTATGCTCTATTGACTCTACCACCCAAATATTCCGTTCAGTATACAACTGTGTCCCATCAAAAGCTCAAAATGTTTTTCTGAAGTTTATCTGTGAAAAGAGACAGTGAGTCAGAGATACACACATGCACTATCACCATGATGTGATACAGCCAAGGGGACCCTCACTAGAGCACCCACAATGCTGTGTGGACTTCCAGTCTCCAAAGTCAAACTAAATAAGTGTCTTTTCTTTATTAAAACAAGGGTTGCTGTGCAAGGAAAGGCGGGTACTAGACAGTGATGGAAACTAGTGAGAGGATGAGCAAGGAAATATTGGTGTTTTTGAACTTGGGGATTTACAAAGGGCTCCAGGTAAATATTTTGGTGATGATTTTTTAGAATCTGCTCTGCAATATGCAGGTGAAAAGTTCATGAAATGGGGTAAGGGGTGTGCAAAAGAAACTTGACACCGAGTAATAACAGAGACCCTGGAGAAGACTGCCCAGGAACTGGGATGTGACTAGGAAGTGTTTGTACTCCAGGGAGTGACTCTGCTTACTGTCATTTTGTATCCCTGAGTCTATTTCAAAGGAGTTACCCAGGAGCCTTCCAACCTACCAGTCAATGATAAAGACCCTGGAAGCAGAGAATGCACTGAAGAACCAGAAGAAGACTAAATAGACAGGCCTGAGGATGTGGCCTAGTGGTAGAGTAGGTGCTTAGCAAGCTTGAGGTCTGGGGTTCGATCCTCAGTGCACACATACACCCAGAAAGAAAGAGAGAAAATAATAGCACCAATTTCTAACTGGAATTTTCTACTTCTTTAAGGAATAGAGATGAAACAAAACCACATCTATGTGAAGAGATATGGTTGTACTAAGGGTTAAAAAACTGCAGTCCAGTTGATACACCTCATTCTTCTCAACTGGTCCCTATAATTTGCAAAATCCTGAGTTACAGAGCACACCTTTATGATTTCTTAAGCAAAACATTAAAAAGAAAAAAAAAGAAAAAGTCTAGAGTTATGGCTCAGTGGTGGAGCACTTGCCTAGCATGCATGAAGCACTGGGTTCAATTATCAGCACCACATATAAATAAATAAAAGGTCCATAGACAGCTAAAAAAAACTTTAAAAAAAATTTTAAAAAAGCATAAATCACAACAGAAAGAGGACAAACTGAACTACATTAAAATTTAGTATCTCTATATAACAAAAGACACTGGAAACAAACTTAAACCAGAATCTACAATAACAAAACAGCTACAGACTTGGAGAATGCATTTGAAATGCATATAACCAATAGAGGATGAGTATACTAGATACACAAAAATACCTGCAAATCATTTTTTTTAAATGTTTCCTTTTGTTTTGTTTTGTTTGGGGGATGCTAGATTTGAAGCCAGGGACTTAAGCATGCTAGACAAGTTCTCTACCTCTGAGCTCTACCCCAGCCCAAATGATTGCTTTGGAGAATGAACAATTGGAAACGATCTAAATGTTAGGCAGTAGACAAGTGGTTGCATATATTGTAATAAATTAAAAGGAATAATATGAAAATTGTGGTTCAAAATAAAGATACTAGATCTCTAAATATTTACCAGGACAAATATGGAAAACATAGAACTGAGTTAAATCGTGGATAACTGTATGGAGTGTTATTTATATAGACTACAGAAGCCCATGAAATATTGATTATGTACACATAATAAAAATATAAAAACAAGGTGAAAAGATACATGATACTGGTTCCTCTGCAGAGAGGGTAGGGGATAGGAAGAGGGAGTGCAGTCCAGTCCTTCTGTATTGTTAGACATGCAGAGCAGATGTAGCTGGAAAACAGTGTATGTAAAATCTGGATGGCATGTGATTAGACTACCCTCTGAACTTTTCTATATGTTTGAAATTTTTCAGAGTTGGGGGGTGGAAAGAGAGAGAGAGAGAGAAAAATTCTTGCAGACATGGGGAACGAGGTGCTAAAGCGTCTCCCCAAGGCTCATTGTTTTAAAGGCTTGTTCCCAGCTTGGTGCTATTTCAAGTGGTAGAACCTTTAAGAGGTGGGGCCCAGTGGAAGGTCTTTAGATCATTGCTAGCCTGCCCCTGAAAGGGACTGTGAGACTCCAGTCCCTCCCTCTTTCTCTCACTTCCTGCACATAAGGTGAGAAATTTTACTTCACATACTCCCCGCCATGATGTGCTGCCTCACCCACATCCCAAAGCAATGGGGCCAATCAACC
Source organism: Marmota monax (assembly GCF_021218885.2). NCBI lineage: Eukaryota > Metazoa > Chordata > Mammalia > Rodentia > Sciuridae > Marmota > Marmota monax. Next base: position 4,434,449 of record NW_026693024.1, on the reverse strand, counting down.
ATGGACTAAAATGTTCCAAACTGTGAGTCAAAATAAACCTTTTCTCTTTTTAAGTTGACTACCTCATGTATTTGTTATAGTAAAGAAAAACTGACTAATACACAAAGTGACCTTGAGCCACTTTCTGAGCAGGTCCCTAAATGTCCTGTTATACCTCTCCTCTCCTTGGTACTCAAAGTAGTGCCTGCTGGCAACCTCATCACCTGGCAACTGCTTGTAAATGTAGATTCTCAAGACCTGCTTGACCTGCAGAATCACAAACTTCATTTTAACGAGCCCCTGTGTGCATGAAAATCTAAACATGCTACATAAAATTGTTTCTGAGGCCTCTTTCTCTCCTGTCACTGCCCTGTTACCTAGATCATTACTAAATCTCTATCCCAGGTGTAGTTCCAGTATTACCTGTTCTAAGAGTGTTTTGAACCCCTGTCCAAATTAGGAGCTGTCTGTTTATGCCATACACCAACTTTTATCAAAGTGTGCAACATGATCAGCAGCTACTAACTGGACTTTAAATTCTTTATTAGTACTATTAACCTTTGGTGGTGGTGGGGTTAACCTGTCCCAGTCTATTACACATGGCATAAGTTCAATGAATGTTTTAAGAAAGAATGCAAATTCATATTTTTAAGACAGTGGTAAGACCATTATACATACACACACACACACAAATGTTCATCCAGGGAATGAAGTTTCTGGTTCCGGAGTACTTTCATTCATGGAATTAATATCTTACCATCTTTTGAAGTTCAAAATCTAAAATAAATTAATTTTAACACTATGGGCATTTTTTTTTAAATGAGCAGGCTTCAAATTTTGTGGCAGAGGGCAATCTATGTTTTTTGTCACATCTTAGCAAATTGATATAAAATAATCTCCATTTCAGGAACTCCTACTAATCTTTTGAGTCATCTTGGCCCCACTTGGAAGTCTAATGGAAGTTGTGAATCTTCTCCCAAGACAAATGAGCATAATTGGTATGTGATTTCAAAATTTATGTAAAATAACAACTCTGCTTCAAAGGGAATGAGAAAACAGTTTATTCAGAGCCAAATATGAGTAACCATAGCCTAGGAAAATGGATTCAAGTGACCCTGAATGACATATTCTACTGTGCAAGAGGTCACAGGAACTTTTATAGTCACCGAATAAAGGAAAGTCATAAATCAACACATTACCAATTACATGGGTGGGAAGGAATATCAGATAGGTGGATGTAGTGAGGCTGGGAAGTCTATGGGTTTTAGATTTTATCTTCTAGCATCATTAGCTTCAGGGCTGGTGGAGGCTGGGAGTGTCTACTAAGCTTACTGATTCATTCTGAGAAATGTATCTATTCCTAATGAGAATATTAGGTCAGATACAAAAGTCAAGGTCATTGGCTATTCAAGGACCCAAGACAGCCCAAGATAATTTTGGCTCTCAATCTGCAGCATCCCATCTGTTTTAGTCAGCTTTTTTGTGTCTGTGACCAAAGGACAAGACAAGAAAAATCTTAAAGAGGAAATATTCATTTTGGGGCTCACAGTATGAGAGAGAGAAAGAGAGAGAGAGAAAGAAAGATTCCGCTCACCAGGGACAAAATATATACACCAAAGGCATATCCCCAGAAACCTACCTTCTCCAGCCACACCCTACTTGCCTTCAGTTAATCCCCATTGGGGGGATTAATTCAGTGACTGGGTAAAGGCTTTCACAACCAAATCATTCTACTTCTAAACCTTCTTGCATTTCTCACCGCATGAGCTTTTGGGGGACACCTCACCTTTAAACCAGAACACTATCTCTCCACAATCACAATGTCCGTCAGCCAAGAGTAAGAAGTCTGCAGGATCTTTAATATAGAGGCAACTTGTTCAGAGAATTCTACAAGCAAAGAGCTTCTGCCCTTAGGTTATGATACCATCTACGATACCCTGACCTTGCATAGTTCTAGAGTTTTCCACTGTCCTATTGACAAGCATGTGTCAGCAAGTGCCCCCCCACACACACACACACAACATGTGACATCTCCAGTGGCAACTTCACCCCTCTTGCTATGAAAGCAATTCCAATAATCACGACCACCTTAAATATACTTATTGTCCTTGGCTCACAAAGTGATGTTCTGGAGCCTTCCATTTGGAATCAGTGCCATGGTTTCTGCACAAAAGTTTAAAAGACAGGAAGTTGCTCTAGAGTCCACAAAAACTGGTCAGAGGCCATGTTGGAGCCAGGTGGCAAGGACCTGAGTGATGCACCAGCCCCATCCTAGCTTACCTAAACCAAACGGTAGTTTATCTAGCAGATTTTGTTTTCCCTTTCTTTAACTACATAAAAAGAGCCTTGGTAGCAAAGCTATGGAAATATTCTATTTACAAGACCATTCAACTACTTCACTTCATTTAAGTATGATAAACAATTGTCCATCAACAAGTGTCACAGGACAAAATAACAACAATTTGAAGATCTTAATCAGCTTTATTTGCAATTTTAGGATTTGGCAACATTTTATTCCACTGTACAGAATAAGTGTTCCAGTGAGCCAAGCAGAAGAGATTGATTTTATAGACAGATAAAAAAATGAAGAAAATAAAAACAAAACAAAACAAAAACAGAAAGTAGAGTGGTCATTTAAAAGCTGCTTTTCTTATAGGGCTGGGGCAGAGAAACAGAACAATAGAAAAATAACTGATTATTTTTTTCAGATTACCCTTTTTTCTGTGTAAAGAGGAAAGTTCCTTATGCCAATTGAAACTGACCTGTTTGGGAACTTTGGCTATTATCTGTCTAATCCTGATTTCTCAGAAATTCACATAGCTTAATTTCACCTTGGTGTTGTGGACTTTAGCATGAGGGACTTCATTTTGATCTTTAGCTTGGTCTCTTGGGTCCCATTGCAGGAGTTTGGTCAAAAACAATAACCTCCTCTAATTTTTACTTAAAACAAGTAAGAGCCACAGGCACCGAGAGATGAGAATTAGGCTTGCTGATGTAAGGAACTTGTCTTAAGGTTACACTTCCCCAAATTCATTTGCCTTTAAATTCATTTGCCTTTAACAGAAAATAAAATCCAAGTAATTCATTTGCCTTTAAAAGAAAATAAAGTCCAAAATAAAATCCACTCAGTGAGTGACCCAATGCCCTCAGAAGAACAGCCTCCCTGCAGCGGCCATCTTCCCCTCCCCTCAGTATTCAGACACTGTGTCTGAAAGTCCCTTGTATAATGCTGATGATGATCATGGTGATGAGAAGTTGTACCATTGTTGGCAAAGCTCTTCCACTTTATATTAGTCTAGTCTTTTAGTTACATTGCCAGAAAGAAAGAGAGCCAACTGAAATGTCTTCCTCCACTTAGCACCTTGGGTCCACTCAACACAGTCCCTGGCAAGTACCCACAGAAACCACCAACTTGTCTATACAGAATCACAGCAGCTGGGCCAATTATTGCCTTATTGGTGAAATGGCCCCTGGAGACATAAGTAAGCTCTTTCTAGACGCTCAGTGTTGTGGTCAGAGGTTGATTGAAAAAAAGACAGAATTTTTTAAAAAGGCTTAGAAATTCCAAGCAGGGCAGAGTTATAGGAGAGGCCACCAAGCTTTTCTGGAAGAATCCTCTCTCTTTTTGTAACTCCTGTCCTTAAGAATCTGGAGATAAAGAGAAACTTTGGAGGACTTATATTTTTATTGGGGATTTTAATTTAAATAATAGTACTTTGGGCTGGGGATGTAGCTTAGTGGTAGAATGCTTGCCTAGCATTGGAGAGGCCCTGGATTCTATAGATATTCTATACCATTCTATATATATAGTAGTGGTGCTTTGAAAATTAACTAACCTTGCTGGGTGCCGTGGTGCATGCCTGTAATCCCAGCTTCTCGGGAGGCTGAGGCAAGAGAATCGTGAATTCAAAGCCAGATTCAGCAAAAGCAAGGTGCTAAGCAATTCAGTGAGACCATGTCTCTAAATGAAATGCAAAATAGGGCAGGGGACGTGGCTCAGTGGTCTAGTGCAGGGGGTGGGGGGTGGGGTGTTGGGGATTAACTAATCTCAAAAAAAGTTAAATTAAATTAACCAATCTCATTAAAACAATAGAAGTGAAAAATGAGCTTCCAGTAGTGGAACTTGCTTTCATCTATGACTGGTTAACCAAATTAACAGCTTAACTGGCAGGAGAGTCCATTTTGCCCTTGATGAGACAGGTGGATTTGCGTCATTTCCTGGTTTCCTTTATTCACCATCTAGCAGAGCCTTACTAAGAGCTAAGTATCAAGGACATACAGCTGCCCAGAGAGAGCTTACCACCTCATGGAGGAACTCAGAGAAAACCCATTTTAACACATCTAAGCTATCTGTTTCTGGAGAAGGGGAGTTAGAGGGTGATTGTATAAAAATGTCATGGATGAAAGAGGGAGAAGGAAATACCCCCGCTGATTGTGTATCCATAGTTTCCTTATTGATCACAACATGCTCTGCACACATCTGGTTTCTAGGGGCAGCCTGGAGGAAGATCCACTGGGAACCAGAGGAACTGAACTCTCGTCCCAGGTTGGCTTCTACTGGGCACTTGGACAGGTCAAAGGAGTCTATCCTCTTGGCCTGTTTCCTCTCCCGGAAAATGAGTGCTTACAGTAGAAAGCTAGAGGCCCCATTTAGCTTCATTATTGGCTGTCACTCAGTAGTCCCACTTTCCTGCCTGAGATAGGAAGCCCTATTAATTTCTTGTGGTCTTATCTATCACTGTTACACCAGCGAGCACAACCCTGAAGATTCTGCTTTCTTATGTTTTGATTAACCACAACTGGACCTTAAGGTAGCTATTGAAACCAAGAAAAAGAACATTCTTCCTTGCTCCAGGCACAAGAACAAGTGGCTTATTTGCAAAGCTACACAAAGGCCGTAATTAGAGGGAATTCACACTTGGGTTTCATAGGAACCGCCTCTCTTAACAACCAAGAACTTCAAACAGTGAGGCTGAATTCCAGTGTCCACAGCCCCGGAAGTAAGGGAGCAATCAATGCTGAAGGGAAAAGGGAGAGACTTTGGGGATGGCTTGGAAACTGTGGGACCAAGCTGGGTAACTAGAGCAAGGAGAGGGGCTGCCTGAATGATTTTCCTTAAGGGGACTACGTGATTGATTGGCAAGTTCTTCTGAGGCACTGAAGAGCTCTCTTTCCAAGGATTGGGCTGGGCGGTAGCTTAGTGGTGGAGCACTTGCCTGGCCTGTGCGAGGCTCTGGGTTCCATCCCCAGCACTGCCAAGAAGCAAAGCAAGAAGGAAGGTGTATTTGTGGAGAAACTTGCCAAATCAGGACCAGCAGGGCTTCACCCCCTGACAACTCATTAGAGCCTAAACCAGGGACAAACAACCCTTGCCTCTTTGAAGTGGGAGACGGAATAAAATGTAAAGACAGAACCCAGAGGAACAGGAGGCTGTTTTGACTTTGTATTCTAATCCTTTCCAATTACTATCAGAGTAAAATTACTATCAGAGTAAAAGCAAACAGAAAATGGACCTTGACAGAGAAGACCCCGGACAAGGAATGATTTAAATTCCCCGGTGGTTCCTCTTGGGGTTTGGACAAGTTGTTACTCTCATTAAATGAAAAATGTGAGGGACAGTGCTCAGCCACGATCAGAAAGGAAGCAGTTTTTTCAAAGGTATCATAGAGTCAAAAGCAAGCTCTTGGTCACAGGCCTAATCCTAGTCACCAGCATGAGGTTCCCCCTCTGGAGACACTCTGAGGCACCTCAGAAGAAAATAATTCCCATCGGAGACACTTTAAGAACAACAAAAGAAACTCTTATCTTATAATCACAGGTCATTGCAAACCCCAAATGGCATTTCTCAGTTTAATCACTAAAACTGGGTTTCCATTGAATTTCAGTCACTTTCCTTAAAACCAAGACTATCAAAACATTTTCAAAATTGAGAATATGTCAGAGGACTTGCTGCTGCCTTCCAAATGACGCTCCAGGAAAAAAAGGGCCAGGAATGTCTCACATCAATGGCAACTTTTTTTTTTTTTTAAGTCTGTTGTCCTCTGTTGAAGAGGAAAGAAAAAAATCTGTATGTGCAAATCCAGGCCTACTTGTTCAAAAATATCCATTGCTGTATGTCAAAGGCACAAAGATCATCTTAAAATGAATCAGGTCAGGAACAAGACAAAAACATAACATAGATTTACATGCACAGCATTCTGGATCCTGCTTTATGGGATTCTTTCTGTGGAATGGCTGGTTCTGGGATAGCCCCCTAGAACGTTTGGGGCTATCCCAGACCCAGATGATGAAGACGCCTTGAATAAGGCAAGGGATGCATGAAAGGTGAGGGATGGAAGTGGTTCACCTAAGAGCCTAGTAAATTCTATACTCAACAATGGGAGTTTTCAGAACATTCTCCCAATGGAGGCAGAGAGGAAGTCACAGAATTTTAGACTCCACAGCCTCTGCAGCAAGAGGATGGGTCTGAACCTGACCGAAAAGGGAGGCGGGAAAGGTTATAAGAGGTTCTCACAGTCTAAGTTTCTCATTCCCTGAATAAAAATGAATGCTGAGATTTCTGGAGAGCACAAGGGCTTGGTGATGCCTCTAGGGAGGGCATGATAGTGACTGGCCTGAGGGCTGGGGGAAGTCTTCCTAGAGGAAGCAATTTGGGATTTCCCAAGTTACTGGTGTTGGGGCAGAAAGAAGGAGGCCAGTTCCAAAAGCAAAGACATGAGTCAAGGAATCCTGCTGGGCCCAACTGTCCACTGAGATGACAGGGAGAAGGAGGGGCAGGAGCCAATCAGTCCACTGGAAATGAACCCTGTCCAACCTGGACATTGACCCAGTTGAATCAGAAAGACATGGGAATTCCCTGCTTGGCCCAGCTCTTTGCTGCCAAGGGAGTCAGCTAACTGTGGTGGTTGAGAATTCTAAGTGTTGGCATGAGACAGATCTGAGTTTCTGTTTTGATGTTGAGGCTGTGTGATCTTGGGGCAAGTTCCTTGACATCTTCAAAGCTTCTTTTCCTCATCCCCCAAATGGAGTAATGGTACTTTAAATGAGGCAGTCTCCCTGGAAAGGGGATCAAGTATTCAAGAAATGGTAACTGAGTGGATTATTAAGATTATTACTGCCAGGCACAGTAGTGGCCACATACACCTATAATCCCAGCTACTTGGAAGGCTGACACAGGAGGATCACAAGTTCGAGCTCAGCCTCTGCAAGTTAGTAAGACGATGTCTGAAAATTAAAAAAGGACTAGGAATGTAGCTCAGGGGTAAAGCATCCTTGGGTTCAATTCAAAAAATAATAATAATAATAATTTTGATTGGGAAAGTTTCCTCAATGGTTCCTAAGTTACAGTTTGATGGGAGCATGTACTATATATTTCTGATATTTCAAAAAGCCAGAAGAAAGGATTTTAAAAGTTTTCAGCACAAAGAACTGAAATATATTTGAGGAGGTACTGACGTTTAACCTGATTTAAACATTACACAATATATACATATATTGAAATATCACATGGCACCTCATGAATATGTAAAATTTTTATGTTTTTATGTATCTGTTAAAATGAATTTAATTAACTTAAAATATGGGAGGAGTGCACAAGTTTAAATAAAGATCATTGAGAATGGGTCATGTTTCTGGTTGTGTCACGGACGCAGAGTGACATGATGGGTTTGCAATACAGTGGAACAAGTAGGATGGGGTAGAGCTACACATCTCTGTCTTCCTAGTGGACAAAAACTGGGGCAACTGCCCAGGGTGTGGCAATCCTCCACACTCGATGCCATTTAGCCTAGTGGACAACATGGAAGGTCAGATCTCTGGCTCCGAGGGATTCAAAGCTCAGAGCCGGCAAACATTGGCTACCAGGAAGTCTGACCACAGGCAGCAAACTCAAGCTCTGTGTCTCTCTGACTGTACTGTAGAATTATTTAGCAGAGCTAATGGAAAGAAAGGTCCTTTGGGGATTCCAACCTCTTCTCTCTGTTTGATTGATATTAGAATCTGACCCCAAGTTTGTGGTGATGAAGAATCAGATAAGCACAACATAGATATGAGGAATGGTTGGGGTCAAAATGACCACTTCTGATAGTGTCTCAATGACACTATTTGTATATGGGTTGAGCATCTCTAATCTGAAAATCCAAAATCCAAATGTGTCAACATCCAAAATATTTTAGGCACCAACATGACATCACAAGTAGAAAAATCTACACCATTAAACTCTGGTTTTTGCACTAAATTTAAAAAAATATATATATTGCATACAATTGCCTTTAGACTATGTATATATAGGTGTATATGACACATATATGAATGTCATGTTTTGCTTTGGGTAGCACCCTCCCCCAAAATCTCATTACATAGATGCAAATTGTTGGCAACAGGTCCACCTTGGCCCCTGGAGCCCTACCTCCACTAGTTTGTTCTGCATGCCAGTGTGGCCAGCTCACAAGGCCATGGCGAACTTGCGGTTTTTCTGTTCCTGCTTATCCGTCTGAGACATATGTATCCCACGGGAATGCCTTGACCTTTTCTGGTCTGATGGACTTATTGTTAAGGGAGGTTTCGGTACCTGACAATAATAGATGTTGAAACTAAATTTCTCCCCCCTCCCTCCTGCTTTTGGGTAGTTTTCCACTTCTGCTGCTTGGGGTATAAAAAAAGGTGTGTTAGCAATAAAGATTATTGACTCCTGGATGAAGAACCTTGGTGTCCTGTGTGTCTTTTAACCTCGCCGTCCCTCGCCGGACTCGGCTCCCTTGGCCGGACGCGGCAGCAAATATTCCAAATTTAAAAAAAAATACCAAATGCTTCCAGTCCCAAGCAGTCTGAATAAGGAACAGTAACCTGTAACATATTATAGTTGCAAGTCATCTTTGTTTGCATTATCTCATTTGTCCCTCACCCAAACCCATGTGATGGGTGGTAAGGAGAGGGTGATGATTTTTTCCATTTTAAAGATGAGGAAAGTAAGGTTTGCAGAAGTAATGTGCCTTGTTCAAGGTCGCAAAGTCAGAAGGTTTTATAGTCTGGGCAAAAATCCAGAGAGTCTGACTGTAGATGCTGTCCTTCTCCCTTATATCTGCTCAGAGTTCCTTTGGACTTGCAGCTTTAATCCCTGTGGACTTAAACTTTGATCCTTAGAAGCAGACCCTAAAATGGGATTTTGTGTACAAGAAATCAGGCAATGGAGTCGAGGGTTATCCCACATTCACCTGTCCTAAGGTAAGGGAGAAGTAAACTCTCAGGCACTTCCAACTCTTGGAAAATTATCACCAATAATCCAACAACAATGCTTTGAACAGAAGTCTTAAATTGGGAGCTGAGAGAAGAAAAAGCCCCTTGAAGCTGGCCTCCTTCCCCAAACCACCAAACAAAAATATTTACAAGTTCCTCAAGGGAATCTGGGCAAAGCCCTGATTTCATCCCCTACTTTAGCCAGGAGGGTTTTAAAGCTTCTGCGTCCCAATTACATAATGTTGAGCTGCATTAATAGCTCTCTCACGCTTGGGTTAAGTGAGAGATGGAGTCGAAGCAACTTGGAATCATTGGTCATAGTAATTCCTTCTAATTTTTTTGCTGAGTTAAACTGAAAAGTAGAGGATTTGTTTCTGACGGTTTCTAGCTAATGTCTCATCTGTTTTCTGTTTTAGATTGGGGGCCCCAGATGAACGACATCTATTTAACAATCTAGAATTCACACCTCGTTTCTAATAAGAACAACTAAAATGAACATCATTCTTTCTCCTGGTAGCTGCACTGTGATTTCTCCAAGAGAAATTCTGCTACTCCACTTTCAACCATCATGATTCAGATTAAGCTAAGGCCACCTTTGTGCCATGTGACCCAGGCCTGGCCAATCAGAGCATCAGAGCCTGGGAGCCTTAGTGATAATGGGTTTCAAACTAGCACTGACCTACCAGTCACTGCAAGTGACCACTGACTGGCTGGAGCTTTTCGAGAAGGAGCATTCTCTTTCTGCAGGAGCTGCTAGCAGTGAGCAAGGAAAAACCACACAGAGCCTGGCAGTGAAGGTCAGGATTCAGCTATGTCTGAAACATGAAAATCTTGATCTTTTTCATTACTTAGTCTCTTTTACACATAATCCAGTTTAATTTGGGTTTCCTATTGTGTGCATGTGAAAAAATAATACGGATGCACTCACAGCATGGATAATTTCCTATAGATTTCTTGATAGTTAGGCAAGTATGAGAACCTAATAAGCTATGTAAAGTAAGTTCATATTTAGACGTGATACGTGAAGTATTCACTTTTGCTTCAGACTCAGTAACCAGCATATGTGCCATCTTGCCCTTGTCATTTGTGCCCTCATAGAATGTGGGCATTCTTCTAACTTTATAAGAATGTAAGCTTATAACATTATAAGCCCCAAGAACAATATTTTCTATCAGCAGCCCAAGAACAATATTTTAGGCTGGCGATTCACAAGGTGTCATTTTCAAAAAGTAAGATATACTTACTGCACCTTCCACCAAACCTACTTGTTCTGCAAAAATCCAGTACCAGAGTATGAGAACTGGCTCCAAATTGCTATTGGATCAAAGGAAAAGACATACAGAGCCACTGTTGTATGGTGTGCAATTTATTGGCGACTTACTGACAGAAGCATGGTCCTGAGGGGCAACAAGATTAGTGAATCCCTGTGATTTGGGTATATATTTAAATGTATATTTAATGTGTGTATGTATTATATCACAATAAAGTTGGCTGCTCTTTGTTTTTTTTCTAAGTGTGGTGTTTCTCTAGAGTTTTCTGAATGTCTTTTTAAAACTCATGATGCTCATAGGGATAATCAACTTAAAAGGAGAAAAGATTTATTTTGGCTCATAGTTTCAGAGGTTTTTAGATCATAGTCTTTTGACCCTGTTATCTACAGACCTGTGATGATGCAGCAGCACATCATGGCAGAGAACATGCAAGGAAGAAGGCTGCTCACATCATGGTGGCCAGGAAGCAAAGAGAAAGAGAGGAAGGAGCTGGGATCCCAGGATCCTCTTCAAGGACATGCCCCCAAAGACCTAATTTCCTCCCACAAGGCTCCACATCTTAAAGGTTCCACCAACTCCCAATGGTACTACAAGGATGGGAACCACCTTTAACAAAGGCCTTTGAGAGACATTTCAGATCTAAATTATAACAATACTGTAAGTAAATCATACTGTGGAAATGCCATATATCAGCTAGCCCAAGGATCACTGCACTTTCCCAAACACGAGCCTCTCAATACCACCTTTGCAGCTTCATCCCTGCTGTTCCTCTGATGTGGTTTATATTTCTCTCTTTTCCACCTCGAAAAATCCCATCTATCATTCTGTTATTTCTTCTTTTATTCATTTAGCAAATATCCATTGAGTGTCAGGCCCTGGGATAGGCAGTGGAGCTACAGAGAAATATGAATCAGGTGGTCTGTTCTTAAGGGACATATACTAGAAAATGGAGTTTCACTTGAATGTCCTTAGATTTATTTTTCCAGCATTTTCTGACTGATAAAAGACTCTGTTGAAGACCATTGACCTGGAGGCTACAGCCTGCTCTGTTTCCCTATGTAAAAGCAGCCGGTTATTCCACACATGTGTATTTTAAAACCTCCCCAAAGACGCCACGTTAACTTAAAGAAATGGAGTCACTGAGGAGGTTAACAAGAGAGGAGAAAAAGCTCTGAGAAGCTAAAGGAAAAAAATGATTTAAATGCATTTCTAAATTGATGATGAAACTATGATAAAAAATAAAAATGTAAACCCAAACAGGAGAGGATGGAAAGTCACAATTATCATGTCTGTTGGGTGGGGCTTGAAGCTCCCTCTCCTGATGGCCTCTTAGACAAGCCTGGGCCTTAGCTAACAGTTATGCTGTTGTTGATACATTTAATATTTTGAAGTATTTTTTTTCATCTGTTACTATATTGTTTTTAATAAAATTTATTTTCCAATTATTTATAATTATGAGCTCCCCCATCAACTTTGTTTTCCCAACCATTAAATTTTTACTTGATTAAAAATGTCACTGCCAGGTGCAGTGGCGCATGCCTGTAATCCAGTGGCTCAGAAGGCTGAGGCAGGATGTGTTATGCTCGAATTCGGGTCCCCCAAAGACCACCAGAGACCCAAGATCGATGTAAGCAGCAAAGAGGTGTTTATTGCGAGCTAGCTCGGTCCTCTGCGCGCGCGCGCACACACAGCAACTTGTGACACTGAGAGGCCCCGAGCCCAGGGTTTGCAGCAGTTTTATACATTCTTTGGAGAGGGCAGGGACTTCACATACATCATAGCATCCCTTAGCAAATCATCACACACCGCGGGAAAATCAAATAACAACTCTAAAACATGATTAGCACATTCACTGGTGGGAACAAGTTGGGTAGGGGTGATTGGTCAGTACAAAAGGGGTATTCGTTTGAACTGATTGGTTTGAGCCAAGAGGGGTGTACGTGCTGAACTACATGGTTTCCCAACTTGTTATCAACTACCATAAACCACTGGCATCCCAGGTATTTCCCTGTCTCATGCTGATTGGTGGCTGCTAGGGGGTTGCTATGGGTCCCCACCTAGCCTGACTGGGTCAGGGACACCTGGCGCAGCAGATCTCTCCTGTTATTTGTAGATAAACAACTCAGCAGGGTGGGAATGTTCTTAGGAGTGCTCTGTGGGTCTTTCCAAGGACTAAGGTCATTTCCCTTCCTTGGACAGGCTTTGCTCTGAGATAGAGGCTGTTTTTTCAGATGATCGTGAGTTCAAAGCCAGCCTCAGCAAAAGGGAGGTGCTAAGCAACTCAGTGAGATCCTATCTCTAAATAAAATACAAAATAGGGCTGGGGATGTGGCCCAGTGGTCAAGTGCCCCTGAGTTCAATCCCCAGTCCCCACCCCACCCCCAAAATGAGATGGAATGTATACAAAGTGAAATTATTGGCTTAGAGCTAAAAATGAAATATTAGTGCTTGGAAGAGTTTTAAATCAGTTTAATTTTGGACTTACAGAAAATATTGCAGAGTTCCCACATACCTCACACCCAGTTTTCTTATTATTAGCTTCACACATTAGTCTGGCACATTTGTTACAATTAATGAACCAATTTTGATACATTTTTAATTGAGGTTCCTCCTTTACTGAGATTTCCTTAGTTTTTACCTAATGCCCTTTTTCTGCTCTGGATACTGTATTATATTCAGCCATCTGCTCTCATTAGGCTCCTCATGGCTGGGACAGCATCTCAGTTGTAATGGCCTGGATAGTTTTGAGGGACACTCAGGAATTTCATAGAATGTCCTTCAGTTTAGATTTGCCAGGTGTTTTCCTCATGGTCAGACTGGGGATACAGGTTTTGGGGGAAAAAGATCCCAGAGTGCTATGTTCATCCTGTCACCTCAACTTATCAATATTGATGTTGACCTTGATCACCTGCCCAAGGTCGTGTTTGCTAGGCATGGTTTATTTCTTTTCCTCCCCATCCTCTTCCTCCTCCTCCTCCTCCCTCCTCCTCTTCCTTATCTTTATCCTACCTCTCCTTCTTCTTCTTTTTCTCCACCTTCTCCTCCCTCTCCCACTCTCCCATTCCATCTCCCTCTCCCTCCTCCTCCTCTTTCCCATCCCCCTCCCATCCCCCTCCCTCTCCCCCTCCCTCTCCCCCTCCTTCTCCCTCTCCTCTTTCTCTCCTCCTCCTCCTCCTCTTCTTCTTCTCCCCCTCCCCTCCCACTCTCCCTTCCCCTTCTCCTCCCCTCCCCCTTCCCCTTCCCTTCCCCCTCCCCCTTCCTTCCCATATTGTATTCTTCAGAAGGAAGTCACTGTGAGCTGCCTGCTGTAAAGCAGTAGGAGTTATGCTCCACCTCCTTGGGAGCAGAGTATCTGCCTAAGTTATTTGGAATGTTGATGCATGGAAGATTTGACTCATCAACTATTTACTCAATCATTTATTTTATTTTTCAGTCATTTAATTTTAGTGAATATGAATAGTTATTTTATATTTGGGGTTATTATCCAAAGTACTTTATTTCTCAAGTTGTCCCAGCTTTGGACTTCAGGCACTCTTTCAGCTGGCCCCTGTGTCCCTTCACCTTACTGGTGGTGAGGGCAGGCATTCAGCACCTCCTTACTTTCTGGCACTACAGGATGCCCCATCATCATCATAGGTATTTCCTACTCCAGTCCTAGAATCAGCCATTCTTCCAAGGGTCTCTTTTGAATTGGAGACTGGTATTAAACACCAAGATTTGGATACTGGGGGTGCTTATTACCACTACTGTGTTAAGTCACCTTGTAAAGAGAAAAAGTGTTTTCCTCAAAGTTCAAAAATCAAAAGTTTAATTTCACTTTTTAAAAATTCTGTGAACTTTTCATGCATGTAAGAAATAATTTTTAAAAATTTTAAAAATTAAATAAATAAATAAAAATAAAATTTAAAAGTTTTTTTTAAAAATTCTGTGAACTAGGAAGAAATGTCTTAATGACTTTATCCATATATTTATATAGTTTTTGCTAAAGGCTTGATTAATGCAAAGCCCTCTGAGATGACCCACCCTGTAGACTGAAAATAATATGCATAAATAGTCAACTTTTAAAACATGAGGCCTTTAATAAGTATCAAAAGGTCGGCACTGTGTCAGTGCCAGGAGAAAATATACGATGTTTATCTATAAGTCCTGGTATTTGTATGTTGTATGTCTCAGGATGATCTTAAGTGAAGAAAAGCAAAGGCTACTGTTATGGTTTAGCTGGGAGGTATCCTCCAAAAGCCCATATGTGAGAGAATGCAAGAATTTTCAGAAGATACATAATTAGATTATGAGAGGTGGATTGATCCACTGATACAGATTAACTGGGTGTAACTGTAGGCAGATAGGGTGTGGATGGAGAAAGTAGGTCACTGGGGACTTGCCTTTGAGATTCTCTGCTTCCTGGTATGATGTCTCGAGCTGGTTTCCTCTGCCAAGTCTTCTGCCATGATGTTCTACCTCACCTCAAGCCCAGAGCTATGGTGTCACCCAACCATGGACTGAACCTCTGAAACCATAAGCCAAATTAAACTTTTCCTCCTTTAATTGTTTTTGGCAGGTCTCTTGGTCACTGAAATGGCTATGTCTGATTTCTAGCAAAGAAAAGCCAACATCAAATTCTAGATCACTTTGTTAGACCAACTATCTTTTTTCTCAATAAAAGAGTTCGAAATTAAGTGTTGACCAAGCTTTTGAAAGTAACTGGGCTCTATCAATTACTTTGCAATGGAGCATCTTTTCACAGGAAGGTCTTATTTATTTTCACATGGCCTTCTCATCAGGAAGAATGGATCTGGCTGGTACTAGATGAGTAGGTAGTTTTTTGTTGAAATATTACCTGTAACTTTCCGTAGGATACTTTATGTGACATTTTTATTACTTCTGCCACTGATCAAAAGTAGCCTTTTCATTTTCATTTATGATAGGTTTTGTAAATGTCAAACTCCTTGTTAAAGAGTCAGAGTTGACATTCCAAAAGTCAAAGGGTGATATAAATAATGTTCAAATACCATATACACAAGTACTGTTGGGAATCATTTCATATCGCTTTTTCCCACCCTCCAAAAATCAAGGTCACCCACTTTTCAAATAACTACTTGAAAGGAAGAAAGCAAGCTGCTATAAGAAGAAAGACACATGATATTCATTATGTGATCTATCCATCTATAATTCAAATGTAAATAATATGAATATACAAGTAAAACCAATGTGATATTTATTTAGTATGACTGGTACTGTACATTTAAAGTTAATTAATTCTAACACCAAAACCTTAGAATTGACTTTTTCAGAATTGTGGAGGGATTAAAATTAAGTTTCCATCAATTTCAGAGGTAAGCCAAAAACTCTTTTTATTCTCCTGTAATCTTTAAGGGAATAAACTTATTCGAGCATTTTTGAGATTACTTGTATCTTTCAGCTCTTTTCATTATTTTCTCAATTTTTAGGAAATTATAAATTGGTAGATCACTTAACAAGCTTTCAAAGGAAGAGAGAATGACAGCCTCTTAGAGAGATCAGGACATTCAGAATGCTAACTTAAATTCAGAGCCACACACTCAGATGCTCTGGGGAGCTAAATGGCATGCCTGTGGATGTTCCACAGAAGCATGGCCTACAAACACAGGGCATTAGAAGGACCAGGGCTTCCAAGGGAAAAAGAGAAAAGAGTCTCTAAAGGAGAAATGTCCCTGTTGAAATTTGGAACAGGTGGCTTATGAGCAACTGATAAGATATACAAAGGAACATAAGGGACAGAAAGAAATCAAAATGTATGAGCTTACTAAACAACCCATAAATTCCAGTCCCCTATAAGTTTTCTGGTATGTAACAAAGCAAAAGAAGACCTCAATAGAAGGAGACCATTTAATCACATGAAGCTATGGGCTAACCTTTGATTGGACCAACTTTCTGGTCTGTTTTCCTGACTGACAGAGATGGTGAAGTAAGCTGAAACCTGGAAATACACCAGACCCCCTAATTGGAAAACATGACCTCGTTCCCTATTTTCCAAACCCTAGGGAAGTCCTGACTGTTTGG
The DNA here is from genome assembly GCF_021218885.2 of Marmota monax. NCBI lineage: Eukaryota > Metazoa > Chordata > Mammalia > Rodentia > Sciuridae > Marmota > Marmota monax. The sequence goes on along the minus strand of NW_026693024.1, from coordinate 4,417,926 downwards.
ATCATACATATTCCACCTAATTGTGAGCCTGAATAAAAACCCAAATTAAGCCCTCAAGATCACTCTCATTCTGCTCTGGGAAGTGTGTATCTTTACCTTTTGCTTTCTAAGAAAGCTCCCCTCTTTATTAAAACCTGACTTTTCTTCAATTCATCATCATCTTCTTCTTCTTTCTTTTCTCTTCTTTTTTTTTTCCCATGTGGTCAAGAGCCGTGAAGTTCAGAGTTGGAGTAGTAACATCTGCACATGGAGAGACCGCCTCAAATCCCCTGATAACAAAAGAAACTCCAAATACATTTTTAAAAAAGTGTTCAATTTCTCAATCTTGAACGGTAGGCAATTGTTATTCTGGAAACATTGCTTAGGATCTGTGAGCTGCATTTGGCCTATAAACCACCATCCGCAAGCCAATAACTGTCCCCCAGACCTTCATAATGGGAGTTAATCCATTAATCACTAATCACAACAGGTTACAATAAGAAATGGGATTTTCAAGTTCATTCGAATTCTCATGTTGGCCGATTTGAATATTATGCTTGAGAATTTGAACAAATATGAAAAGCTTGCTTAGTGACTTAAGAATCAAAGTAAACAGAGTTGTATGATCTTAATAGATGGCATCATCAAGAGGTAATAACTGGGCATACTTACTTATTCAACAAATATGTGTTGAGGGTGTTGCAGGTGCCAAGTACTGTTTTAGCAATCAGGAATACAGCTGTGAACAAGGTACCTATCCTGAAAGGTGCTTACATTCCAGAGGTGGGAGGTAGTAAGTCAATTAGTAAACAAGAAAAACAGCAACCAACAGGCAGAAAATTACAAAAGTAATTTGATAGCATGTATCTGATAGTCTTTCCTAAACTAGCCAGTGGAACTGGAGGCAGCTGGAGTGTCAAATTCTTCCTGTTTACTCCTTTTGTTCTAGGTTTCATTATGAGGTCACTTATGTTTTAATAAATAGAAGAACAGTTTATTTTAAAAGAGTTACATTTTAATCTTCTTGACTAGATTTGGGAAAAATGTGAATCCAAGAGGAACTTTGGAAAACCTCTAATCTAATAAGCAACTTAATTACAATGCCTGGGTCAGGGCTGCAGGAGGATTCCAAACCTTGTATGTTGATTCCTTTCAACTTCAATTTTAGATGTTACCATTTTCAAGTATGTTTCCAAATTCTGGGAATACCATTTGAGGATTTTTATCAGCTTTCAGGAACAAGGACTAAACTTCAAAACGAAGTTCCTTCTTTGGGGTCAGGGCTTCTCCCACCTAAAAATGCCATTAACAAATATCTTTTCATTTTTTTATTATTTTTTTTATTTCAAGGGCAAGCAAAACATATCTTATTTTTTGCCTTTTGTAAAGTTGTTTAATTTATTTTAATTGTGTATTCTTAAAGTGTACAACTTAGAAAGACCCTGTCTCAAAATATACATATGTACAGAGAAACTATTGTCATTCCTTCCACCCACCCCTCTTTTACAATACTCTCCTGTGGTTTTGTAATCTGCCTCTGCATACTAAAATAGAGAGACCCTTGAATGTTAAGTCAGAAGATCTGAATTCAAAACCAGTTGTTTGCTGGGGGCATGGTGGAACATACCTGTAATCCCAGCAACTCTGGTCACTGAGGCAGGAGGATAGCAACTTCAAAGCCAGCCTCAGCAATTTAACAAGGCCCTAAGCAACTTAGCAAGACCCTGTCTCAAAATAAAAAAGGGCTGGAGATGTGGCTCAGTGGTTGAGCACCCCTTGGTTCAATCCTGTAGAGAAAGAAAGAAAGGAAGGAAGGAAGGAGGGAGGGAGGGAGGGAGAAACCAGTTGTTTGGTTCTGTGGTGAGCCAGCTCTATGACCTCAGAGTCAGGCATCTAACCCTCACCAATTCCTCTTGAAGACCCTGGAATGTGAGAATTCAAAAGCCAATATTGAAAAGTTGCCTATGATTCTTATCATTCTAATTAGAATGACCATTTTTAAGTCAGTGGCTATTAAACTGATCAAGTATGTTTATGTATTTATGAAGAATATGCCACAATAAAACTCACCACTCTGTATAATTCATAGTCAACAAAACAAATTTTTAAAGACCCTGGATGGCTTATTTTTTGATGAACTATAAGAAAATAAATGAGTCCTAATGACCAAGGGGAAAAGAGATGGAGTCAAACAGAGCAGACCTCTTTTGGAAAAGACAGCACTGAAGCAGAAATAAATGAAAATACAAATCATGTTATATACAAATTCAGAAACAGAAATGCAGATTGTATGTAACAGTTGTAGATAGTCATGATAAACTGCTGACATTCATTGAGCACTTACTCTGTTGCAGGCATGGGGATCAGCACTTTGCATGAATTAGCTCTTTAAATGAAGGGGTAAGGTAATAAATAATGAGAGTTGGAAAAAATCATCACCACATATACATTGTGCACTATCTATCACTCACTAAAGTTCTTCAAATATGTGCAGGTTTCAAGACCCATTTCTACAAGATTTGGAGTCTTCTGCAACCCATTAAGTCCCTTCCGCCTGTTGTTGTCTAATCTCTCCTTTCCAGCCACTCAGGAAAATTCACAAAGCCCGGTCTGGTCTCCCCAAGCCTGGCCTCCTGGCTGTCTTCAGAAGCAGTTCTTCCATGTGCAAGAATTTCATGCAGTAAACATATGTTGTCTGTAACATTGAATTGCGGGTTAAAAATTATACAGCATGTACCTAAATTATACAGCACGAGGTTGAGCGAGTAGTGGAAATACAAAAGTAAACAATATATGTAGCTTACAGGGTGTCCTTTTGGAAAGCAAAAACATTTCTTTTACTTTTATTTATTTGTCCCAAATAAGACTAGAAATGGATTGCTCAATGTAAGATTTTCATTAATGAACTCCTCAGAATATGAAATGTCTCCAACATGTGGGGAAACTAGTGTGAAAGGTGCCCTGTAATTCTCATTGGTGTCGGGGCCCTGGGTACAGGAGGAAATATGCTAATACAGACGTTTGCCGCAGGGCTGGTGTTATTTATATAGCGCTGGCTGGGCAAGGTTGGCGCTGGAGCAGGGAAGAGGAGGGAGAGGTTAGTCTTGTGCGAGAGTATAGATGTGTGCGCCTGTGCACAGGGCATTCCAAATGTGAATTCAAGATCCTGGGGAGGGGGCGGGGAATGCCTTTGCCATTCACGTTTAAAATGCGTGTATATATAACTTGTGTTAGCGATATGTCCTTCTACAGCCTTGTGCTTATATAGCATTCATTTTGGGGTAGGGGGAGAAATGGAGATTTGGGACTAGGTACTGCGGTCCCTAGAGGGTGACCGGACGTTGCGGGGTGCTGGCAACCTGGAATTGGCAAAGGCTCCTCCTTGCCCCTGCTCCGGGGACATAAAAATAAACCTTATTTGAGCCTGGAAAACACACACAGGGTGGTTTTGAAGGCCGGTGACCCTCAGGCCCGGAATGGGGTACCGGCGGCTGGGCAGTCGGGCACCTCTGGAGCAAACAGAAGTCACCGAGATTCCACGCGTGCGGGGTGGGTGGGGGACCCGCGCGGCTGCGGGAGCCAAGACTCTAAGAGCCCTCTGTCTTGACGCTGTCGGCGCACACCGATTCGGCGGCGACCCCTGGCCGGCCTGCGTCCCCTGATCTGCACCCCTCCCCCTCCCCCTCCCCTTCCCCCACCCCGCGCAAAAGGGAGACTGACAGGGGATCCTACGGCCAGTCGGGCCCGGGGTGTCTGGTTTCCCCCACCCCCCTCCCGTGGATCCCGAGCGGTTACTGCTGCGCGTCCCGACTGGAGGGGGCGCTCGAGCGCAGGAGCCGGGCGCAGCAGGTGCCGCGGTTACCTCCACCTCGGCGGGGGGAGAGGGGGCGGGCCGCGGCGCCGGGAGGAGGAGGAGGAGGAGGAGGAGGAGGGAGGCCGGCTTCGGGAGCCGGAGAGCGCGGCCGGCTCCGCAGGCTGGGTCCTGAGCTCGCGGCTTCCGGGGGGCGCCCGAAGTCTGATAAATACATCCCGGTGCCCGGGAACAGCGGCTGCCTCCCGCACCGCCTCCCGCAAGGCCCGGAGCAGCCTACAAGGGCGCGGGTCGGGCGCGGCGCCGGCTCCTCCTCCTCCGGCTGCCGGCGTGTAGCAGCAGAGAGCGGCGGGCTCGGCCGCGGCACTGAACCCATGAGCGGCGGCGGCTGAGGGCCCGGCCGGCCTCTGCCCGCCTCTGCCAGGCGCCCAAGCGGGGCCGCAGCGCCCGGGGCGCGGGGTCCGGCGGGTGACATGGGGGCGACCTGACGCACTCGGGGCCGCGGAGCGCCCTCTCGAGAGCCGCGGGCCCTGCTCGGCGGCGGCGGCTGCGGGCGCCCGGCCCGGCGCGCTCTGCCCGGGGCGCCCGCGGAGCTCCGCCGCGCTCTATGCGCCTCTGCGGGCGCCGCGGGCCCGGGCCATGGCTATAGACCGGCGGCGTGAGGCGGCGGGTGGCGGGTCCGGGCGGCAGCCGCCTCTGGCGGAGGAGAACGGCTCCCTGCCGCCCGGGGACGCGGCGGCCTCGGCGCCCCTCGGGGGACGCGCGGGCCCCGGCGGCGGCGCGGAGATCCAGCCGCTGCCTCCGCTGCATCCCGGCGGCAGCGGCCCGCACTCGAGCTGCTGCTCGGCGACTGCTGCCCCGAGCCTCCTGTTGCTGGACTACGACGGGTCGGTGCTGCCCTTCCTCGGGGGTCTGGGCGGAGGCTACCAGAAGACCCTCGTGCTGCTCACCTGGATTCCAGCACTATTCATCGGCTTCAGCCAGTTCTCGGACTCCTTCCTCCTGGACCAGCCCAACTTCTGGTGCCGCGGGGCCGGCAAAGGCGCCGAGCTGGCGGGGAACACAGTCAGCGGCCGGTGGGGCGATATGGGCAATTGGACCAGTCTCCCGACCACCCCCTTCTCCACGGACTCCTGGGGAGCTGCGGGCAACCGAAGCAACAACAACGGCACATATGGGGGCGACACGCCACCTCTCCCGTCCCCTCCGGACAAGGGGGATAACGCCTCCAACTGCGATTGCCACGAATGGGACTATGGGATCCGCACGGGCCTCGTTCGGAATGTGGTCAGCAAGGTAAGGGCCGCGACCACCCTGTCCCCATGTCCTTCTCAGGAGCTCTTTCCCCCCTGGGTAGCCTCCAGCCTACCCATCTGTCCCTCTCCCTGCAGACCAAGGTTCAAACCAAAGCCAGAGGGAGACTAGAAGTTCTCCAAGTGGTGCTGGTCTCTGTGTACCTGGATTCTCATTGATTTAATTCTTTGAGATCCACCAAAGACGACATTTATTAGGTGCAAAGCTAGGGCTTTTTACCCCTTCTGCGGTTGCGCTGAGTCCCGCCTCCAAGAGGGCACCTCAGCCTTTACTAATCTGCACCCCAACCCCTGTCCAATGCTCCTATGGAAAAAGATCCCCTCGCTCCAAAACCCCTCCATTACCCGGCTGCCCTTTGCTAGATGTCACCCTCATTCAGGCAAAGATGGCCCACCCCCAGGGTGAGGCTGCTGACCTGTCACCAGGCCGCCCTGGAGGACTTGCCTCCTTCAAGGTCGCTGGTTGGAGCCAGGATCAGGGCTCTGTTCTTTTCACAGGCTAGTTGTCCTTGTGTCTCCCACAAAGAAACATCTATCCATGAAAATAGTGTCCTATTCTCAGAGATTTCTCTTTCTCTAAGACCTCAGCCATCCCACGCTTGGTTTGGACAGAGTCTAAAGGCAACTGAAGAGCTGAAGTTATAGCTAAAGAAGCAAAGAGCTTTTGAAAATTCCTCCCCCTCCCACTCCATCATCCCCACCGTGGTCCAGCCCTCTCCAAAGATGTTGGATTTTAGACTTTGCCACACCAGTGTTCTCTCAAATGTTTTCTCAAATGTTCTCAGGACTTTAGTAAACATCAGTATAGGAAGGATGCTGGGAATATTCTGGGGCCACCACTATTCTTGCACAGCAGTTACATTGTTTTGAGGCATTGAGACGTGGTGAGCTCACTTTGTCCTCTGAGTCTGAGTGGTTCCCCTTGCAGAGGTATTGCATGCAGCAAGAGTGTTTTGTGAGAGAAGTGTGTGGGCCTCAAAATGAAGAGTGGGCAGTGTTAGACAATCGTTACCCTAGACATCTATAATTTTTGATTTTCTTAATGTATAAGAGACATCATACGCCATCCTGTCAAGCAATTTGTGAAACAGTTTGTGTTTTTTACCCCATAAATGCAGTAGTAAATGTAGATTCCTTTTGCTCCCGCCCTCTGGGCAGTTCTGAGCAGTTTTAGATGCTTAGTCTAAATGCAGGAATGGAATTTGACAGTTTATGATAGTCAAATGTGCAACTTGCCTCCTGGTAAATTTATGTTAGTAAGCAGTTGTAGCCTCATGGATGTGTAAGATGAAACTCTTACATCATCATAACTATTGTTTTAATCTTGTACTTACCTAGCCAGAAATGCTGTGTCCTGTGGGAACTGTCTGGTTTAGTTGTCCCAACTGCTCTGCAAGGTAATTAGGAAGATCCTTCCAGGTTGGTTCACCTCTATCTCCTCATTCCCCACCGTCCCCCCCCCCCATTCCCCGTCCCCCTTACCAAGTCTCTCCTTTCCAAAGGTGTTTTTGTGACTTATTCTCTTTCATGGAGGCAATATTTCTTTTCTTTTTTTGCTTAACAGCACAGAAAATTTCAGAACAGTGACTATTTAAGTCATCATGTATGCCTGACAGAATGAGGATTTGGAAACGTTTTCAAATGTTTGAAGGCTTTTCCAGAGCAGAGAAAGAAGAATGGATGAAAGGGGTGTATGTGAAGAGTGCTTTGTGTTGGGGTCAAAAAAGAGGTTGAACTTCAAAGTTAGAAGGTGGGAAAGAGTATCTTTCCCCTAGCTATGGGACCCCAGGAGATAGCTATTCAAAACTCTATCAGGCATGATGGGAAAAGAGAACAAATCTTTCTTGAAAATAGACTTTGGAAGGTATTAAAAGCTGTGTGTTTTTTTTTTGTTTGTTTGTTTTAGTTAGCACTCAAGAGAGTCACAGGTAGCACTAAGTATGTGGCATGCTTCTGGGGGAGTGCTTGAAGACATGTTGCAATTCCATGGCACCACCAGAGCAACGCTAAGGGGTAAAGGCCTGGGAACAATAATTAGAGGCATGTTTTTTCATACAGTAAAGAGCAGAAAGGACATATTGATTTTCACAGGCCAATACGATCTAAATAAAGGACTGTCCTTCTACAGTGTTGTATAACAAACGCTTTAAAGAGCTTTTCAAGTGCATTTTGGCACTAAGACAGACTTTTTTCTCTGCTGGCTGTGTACACTTAGATACTGTATCAGATGTGCAAATGTGGAATGCATACTGTGACGAGTGGGGGAACTCTAGAGGTCAGGTAACTGTTGTCTTGTGCCTGAATGCCCAAGTAGAAGCAGAAGTAGAAGAAGGTTTCATCTTCTGTCAGTGGATGAAAGGTCAGGGTCAAAAGTTGCCATTTGTCCTCTTTTCCTGCCCCATATCATGATCTTCCGCTTGCAAATAAGCTGCAGGCAATGCCTCTGTCGCTCAGCATGGATCCTTCAGCAGATACTTTTCTACAGTTCCCCCTATTCTGTCCCTAGGTGCTAGGTACAGTTCCCACTTTCATTCTCATTAGCTGCCATAGTGCCTACACACTCGAAACCACCAAGCCAGATAGAGTCCCAGGTTGTTACAGGTGAAAGGGATCTTGAGCCTGATTAGCTTCTCTACCCTTCTGAGTTGCTTCTGACAGGCACTTGTTCATCCTTGATTTGAACACTTCCACTCATGGGTAGGGAGTGCTCTGTTCTTAGGCAAGCCCATCTGTAGACGCTCTTCTTTGTGAAACAGTGTGTGTGTGTGTGTGTGTGAGAGAGAGAGAGAGAGAGAGAGAGAGAGAGAGAGAGAATAAGACTTAGGTTCTCTCTTTTTGTATAACAACCCTCTTTGGAATGATTGTCCCCCCTCCCAACCTCTGTATAGAATGCATTTTCAATAGTCTCTTTCTGGCTGAAAAGGTCCACCTATTTTAGCAGTTCCATACACGACAGATTCATCTGTGCTGATTGCTCCTCGTGGCATGGGTCTCTTAAGCATGGCACCAGAACGTGACGCAGCAGGCCCTGTGTGTCCTACACAAAAGAGGTGACAAATGGATGCTGGGCCTCTACAAACAGAACTTACAGTTGATGCATGAAAGCTTTGAAAGCTTTTAGTGACATAACATACTCTGATTATCTCAAGAACCCAGTCATCAAGCCACCTCGTCGTCTTCGGGAGTTGCATTAGGTGAGGGCTTTCTTTGCCAAGGCTGGTGTAGCAGAGTGTAGGACTTAGTTTTCATCTTAATAGTTTTGGGTAAATGATTCTTCCCTGTTAGGATATTTTTTGTTTTTATTTTTTGACTTGGTTCTTGGCATTTGTTATCTATACCAGAATTTCCATTATAGAACCTGCAATGCCTTCAAAATAATAACAACAACAACAATGCCATCACTTTTCTTTGGTGCAGCCCTTTATACATTTAAAACATTTTATTTTTTCTTTTATTTTTTTAAAGATAGAGTGAGAGAGTGAGGGGGAGAGAGAGAGAGAGAGAATTTTTTTAATATTTATTTTTTAGTTCTCGGCAGACACAACATCTTTGTTTGTATGTGGTGCTGAGGATCGAACCCGGGCCGCACGCATGCCAGGCGAGCGAGCTACCGCTTGAGTCACATCCCCAGCCCATTTAAAACATTTTAAACATGCATTATTTCCTTTGATTAAGAATAACAATAACCCAGGGTGGCTCATACCTGTAATCCCAGCAGGTTGGGAAACTGAGGCAAGAGGATTTTGAGTTCAAAGCCAGCCTCAGCAACCTAGCATGGTCATAACAACTCAGCGAGACTGTCTCTAAATAAAATACAATTAAAAAAGGGCTGGGGATGTGACTCAGTGGTTAAGTGCCCCTGGATTCAATCTCTGGTACCAAAACAAAGTAACAATAAAAATAAAAATAACCCAAGGCCAGTCTTAACATGCAACGGGTATTGCTGATTCATACCTCAGTGGACTCATGTGTGAATGGGCCAGGTATTCTGCACAGGAACCATGTACTCAACTTCCTTATGACTTTCATAGTTCTCCATATTTCATCTCCCAGTTCCATTGAAAGGTATTATCAGGCCAAGTGTGGTGGCACATACCTATAATCCCAGCGACTCAAGAAGCTGAGGCAGGAGGATCGCGAGTTCAAAGCCAGCCTCAGCAAGGGAGATGTTAAGCAACTCAGTGAGACCCTGTCTCTAAGTAAAATACAAAATAGGGTTGGGGATGTGGCTCAGTGGTCCAGTGTTCCTGAGTTCAATCCCAGGTACCCTCCCTGGGTACTATCGCTGTCCTTCTGGAAAAAAAAAAAAAAAGGAGTGAATGAAATCCTTCAGGGTTACACAGAAAGCAGGTGGTGGGGATCTGAGCACAGGAGAGTCTGGCCCGTCTCACTTGGCTTCTTTCTTCTACCCCAACAAGCAACTCAAACTCTCATACTTCTGAGATTTTAATTTTAAAAAGTTAAAAGTAAAGAAAAACTCCATAGATTTAAAAATATTATTTTAAGTAATTTGCATAGTTCTGAGTGAATTCTGATTGGCCTCTGATGCTCACTACTTTCTTGAATAATGTTTAGAATTTTGCTGATAATCAATGATAATTAACCTTCCCAAGTCCTTTTTTTTTTTTTTGCTAATTTTGAAGCTTAGTTTGGTTGTTCATCTCCAATCTTCTGATTTTTTTTTTTTTCTTAAAAGATTTCTGACCTTTATCCTGAAAGTTGTTAAATATCCTGGGAAGTAATTTGTAAAAGTGACATCAGTAAAATTTAATTAAGACTAAAAATAATTACAATATCATTGCAATTGTAATATTTTAAAAAATAGCTCACAATTCTATTATCCTAGCCTAATAACTGGTTTTTACTTTTTAAATGCTTTGTACACACACAAACATATCTTTTTTTTTTTTTACATTTTCAGTCAATGTGTTCATTTCATGTAGTTTGCTATTAATCTGTACCATGTTGAAAGGATTTTAAATGCTTGATATTGTTGTCAACTTACTAAAATTTCTTTTTTTTTTTTAAAGAGAGAGTGAGAGAGAGAGAAAGAATTTTTTAATATTTATATTTTAGTTCTCTGCAGACACAACATCTTTGTTTGTATGTGGTGCTGAGGATCGAACCCGGGGCCACATGCATGCCAGGCGAGTGCGCTACCACTTGAGCCACATCCCCAGCCCCACTAAAATTTCTTGAACACTTTTGCTAATACTGCACTAACTACCATTAGCTCATCCCTAGTCTGATATGTGGAAATTAAACCTGGTTATTGTTGTCATTTGCACTTAGTATGATAGCTAATCCATCTTTTTGCAAGCTTTTGAGCTCTTTGTGTATTCTTTGAATTGTCTCTTCATGTCTTTGCCTTTGAATGTATGTGTGTTGGGGGGATTATTATTTTCCTATTGACTTATAGAAGCCCTTTATGCTTAGAGTAAATGAATCAGTTTTGATTTCTTAAAAACACTTTTTCTCTAGCTTTGCATAAATGTTTGGTTTGGATAGGGGCAAACAACGGGTTTTCCTTTTATGGTTTCTGGGTTTTGTGTTAGATTTAGTGCTTTGATATGCCTGAAATATTAGGGAGGGGAAAAAAAAACATGTTTTCTTTTAGTGTTTTTATGATCTCATTTCCTGTTTATTTTAGTGTTACAAGTATCTGTTTTGCTTTTATAGAGCTATTAGAATAGGATTAGGCTTGAAAGGGAAATACTAGGTCAGAGGATAACCAGCATTTCATGCAGACCTTCACTTAATTAATCAGTGACTCTTATCAATGCAAAGACTAGAAGCTAACCAGCTGAAAAACTGTCCTTTCCTCCTCCTCTTGGGGGACAGCACTCTTCCTGGGTGGTGTGTCTCCCTTCCTTCTTCTTCTTCTTGTTCTGAACTGTTATGTTGTTTTTGTTATTGTTAGAATTCTCTGTAAGTCTCTTTTGTGTATGTGCATGTCGTTAGCATTTTTTGTATGTTGCAATTTATTTATTTATTTTTTAATGAAAGGTAGGATGGACTCAAAAGTTGGTGTCATCTTAAAACATGTTGGACTTTCTGAATGTTAGTTCTGGCCTTGTCACAGACCAATGGTGTCCTGGAGCCAGTTTGGCTGCCATTGACTCTGAGCCACCTTGCCCATCACTGTCCAACTTCACATCCAGTTCTGTCCAGTTGGCAGCTTAGAATGGGCCACAGTGGGAGTATTTACACCATGAAAATTGGCAAACTACAGTCCAGGGTTTGCATTTTTCTTCAGAGAGCCAGTTGTTCAGCATTTATCACACTAATCTATGACCCTGGGCTTTCTCTCTTTGTCTTTTATTCCCCAAATTTTCCCTCCCTCCTGCTTCCCTTTCACAGGTGCCTATTCTGAGCAAAGCATTGTGTTGGGGATATAATGATAGGTGAAAATAGACAGCTCAGCTTCCACAGACTCTGCAGACTAATAAAGAGGGCATGCCCCAACTGATCAAATAATCTTTTAATTACAAACAAAGTTAAGTATGTGGAAAGAGAGGGAAATGAGAGACAAGAAAAGAGGGGGGAAAAACTGACTTTGATTGACTGCTGTGAGAAACTGAAATCCGAGATGGGATCTGAGGGTTGGGGGGGCGGGGTGGGGGGTGGAGTGCTGTGTGTTTTCCACAAAGAGCAAACAGCATTTTCAAGGGTCCTGTGGCATGCAGAGCCTGGAGTTGATAGCAGTCAGTATGGGAATGGGGGATGGGGATTCCTTATAAACCATGTGAAAATCTTTTCCTTTAATTCTGGAGCAAAGGAAAACCATCAAAGAGTATTAAGCAGAGTGGGGGGATATGACTTGGTGAGAACTCTTTTTGAAGAGACCTGTCTGGCTGCAGTGTGAAGACTTCCTGGGGTGGGATGTGCTGAGCAGACAAGGGCAGGCCGGGAGGCCCACAGAAGCTGGCTGCTGGCTTCCATATACCAGGGCTGGTCAGGAGGCTGCTGCTCTGGAGAGCCACCTGGGAGGCAGTGACTTGGGAATGGAGGCTGCAGGTGGAGTGAGAAGAGACTGAGGACAGACAGTGCTCCTGAAGTCTAGAGGCTCTGCAGCCACCACAGGCAAAGGGGAGAGAGGACAGCATTTGGTGGCAGAGGCCTCCTGACCAGTGGTGTGCGGAAACCAGGCCTGTGTGTGCTGCCAGTGGAGCCAGGTTGCTGGGAGCTTCGGGACTGGACCAGGCTTTGTGCAACCTGAGGCCAGATAAAGGGGACTAAAAGCTGTTACCTGGGCTTTGTTAGGAAACACTGGCCCTTAAGGATATTCTAGCATTTTCTCACATCCTCATGCTCCAAGAGAAAGGGTGCTAATTAAACTTGCACAAGGCTGAGCGATCCAGCTCTGGGGAACAGGAGGGCTAGAATTGACTTCCCTTCAACCAGCTGTCCCTGTGCTTACGTGCCTAGGGTAGGTACCAGATTGTCCTGTGTAGAGCAATGGTGAAGGTCTCCTTGTCCCAAGGGTCCAGTTTACAGATGAGAAGACTGAACAAGAGGTCACTGACTTGCCCAAAGTCACCAGACTATTAGCGTTTGAATCCATTTATCATCACCCTCTGCTCCAGAGTGACCCTCAGACAGAGAAAGACCAGGAAGTGCAGACAGGGGCTCTGCCTTTCTTTGGCTCTCTCTTTCACTGGCCTATCAGATGATTCTTTTGCAGCCTGAGAGTGGCCCTAAGTGTGTGTGTGGGGGGGGTGGGGGGTGGGGGGTGTTTCAGTACAGTTGAGATACGGTGATCCTGTGGCTTTGGGTGGGTGGGCTTCTGCAGACCACCTCTCTGGGCAGATTTCTCTGCCTTCTCAGCCTTCTTAGTCCCCTTATCTGACTCCCTGACTCATCTTGCCTCCCTTAAAACCTCAGGACCCAGAGACTCTAAGTTAAATGGAGTCCTGTCCTCTTTGCTTCCCTCCTTGGGGCCTCCTATAGCTCCCTTTCATGGCCACATGAACTGTCACCATCAGACCTGAACCCTACATGCCTTTTCCCCTCTTCCCTGCCACCTGCTTTGTGGTAGGAAATGTCTCGTAGCTCCCAGCCTAGCCTCGGTGCTTTGCTCATGCTGTTCCACCTGTCTGGAACACCCTTCCCTCCATCTTTCAACCCACTGGTTACAATTCATCCTTCAAACCAGCCGTCACCTGAGGGAGCACCCACCTGTTCCCTCACCTTAACACTGGCTGTATCCTGGTTGGAAGGATGCCTGGAGAACACCCTATGTGTCTGAGCCCACCTGAACTTGATGTCATGAAAGACACAAGCGCTTTCTCATTTGGCAGGGGGTAGATTGCAATGCCAGTGCTTCTTATTACAGGCTTGGCTTTGGGAACATTCCTTCACCTGTTTCCTTATAGGCAGGGCGGGGTTGTGCTGCCTCAGCTCCAGGGAAGTGGTGAGGGTAGGAGGAGAACACCTGAGAAGCATCTGTGCCACCCTCCCAGGCACCGGGCAAACAGGAGGCACCTGGGAAAGCTCAGGTGCCTTCCCCTCGTCCACTGCTGGGGTAAGGGCTGCCCCCATGAGTCATTTGAGAAGTACTTGGATGGAGGAGCAAATAGGCCACACCCGAAAAGGCGGTTTATTCCTTGGGAATGCCAAGATGTCTGGCCCTGGGCCACCAGTGTGCCTTCTTCATAGGGGGAAGCCGTGTTGAGGGGGATTGGAGGGGCCCCAGACAAAAAAGTCCCCCGGGGATGGTTGGTTTGGGGAACTCCAAACTAAAATCAAAACAGGTCAATGGCTACAGAACTCAGGACTCACAGAGAGCAGCCAGGACTGGAGAAGAAGGGATGTGGGAGTAGGAACCGGCCCAGCACTTCACTAACTTCAGGGAGTTCTTGGATGAGGAACCTGAGTTCATGATGGACGGTAGAGAATGAAGTAAAATGCTTCAGAGTCTGGGTTAGCTGTGCTAGGCGATAGCTCACGTCAGGGAGACTGGAATTTTAAAGAGGAGTTGATGGTAACAGCAGAGAACAAATTTTAGGGAGAGGTGAGAACTGGAGAAAAGAGTGGGAGTCTTTGGAGGGCTGCCCCTTCTCACCTGGAGCATTACCTGGCGGGGTGTTTCCCAGAAGCCTTTGACTTTGACCTCAATATTCTTTGATCTGCTGGAGGTTAGTCATCTTGGTTTGGTTTTTGTTTGTTTTTTCTTTGTTCAACCTTGACTCAGTGCTGTTTATTACCAGTGGACAGATTTCCCTCCAAACAGGTGACCTGGCAATTGACAAGGGCCTGTGCTTCTAGGAAAGGAGGCAGAGGTAATTGATTGTGTGAAGTGGAACCACCACTGTGACAGAACCCTCCAGACTATTCCATTTGTCTAGCGGTACACTCTATCGGAACTCTCTCGTCATCCTTTCACTTACAAATAACAAGAACCAAGCTTCAAGTTTCATTAATAAAATAGATATCTATTGCAAAGAGGTAGGGTGTGAGCTTGTGGGTGGGTGCTTCTGATATCACAAAGTGGGGGTCTTCCAGGAACCCTGCCACCATTATCTCTGTCCTTGTCATTGCCCTCTTGTAAGCTGCATCTGCCCTGGCCTTTCCTGTAAGCCAGCTCTGTGCCTTCTCCAGACTGGCTTGGTCTGGGCTTTTCCTTACCCGGCTGTTCTTTGGCCTCTTTTTGTACCACTCCTGAGTTCTGGGTGAAAGTCTGCTGCCCAGCTGGTGGCAGGGTGGGGAAAGACAGCTTCCAGAGCAGGGGTGCAGTTACCTGGACTGGGGGACTCCTTCATACCATGTGACAGGGTCTGGGTTTTACTTTTCCTTAAATGGGCTAGAAGGAGTTAGGCACAGATACTTTGGGTAATTGAGAATCATTGAGTACCAGTGATGCAGCCATTGAATGCTCCAAACCAAAACCCTTTTCCTTCCCAGAGTCTCAGGATGGAACTTACTGGCTACTTAAGCTTAGCACAGAATTGGGGGGAACACACCTCCCAAGGCTTCTTGGAATAATTAAAGAAGGTCTTAGGTGTTAGCTCCGGTTCACCCCTGAGAACTTAAAAAGAGCCCATGTGCAGGCACTAAAAGAGTTTTGCGAATTGTTACTACCTCTACCCGCAAAGTCAAGACCAGCTACATAATTTGCAGGGCTCAGTGCAAAAAAATGAAAATGCGAAGTGTTAAGAAGAGCTGGGCCAACTGGGTGACCTACACCTATGATCCTAACTACCAGGGAGGCTGAGGCAGAAGGATCAAAAGTTTGAGGCCACCCTCAGCAACTTAGCAAGACCCTGTCTCAAAATAAAAAGGACTAGGGATATAGCTCGGTGGTAGAACACCCTTGGGTTCAAACCTCAATACAAAAAAAAAAAAAAAAAAAGCAAGATAGTGACAGTAAAGCATTTAGCCCAGTGTGGCCCTTCTGAAAGCAGGGCCCTTTGTGCCTGATATCTGTCACAAGGCCAGCTGTCACTGCTTCAAAGCTAAAGTGTCTGTCTTCCTTATTTTACAAGTCTACACTATTGTCTCTGCCTCTCTCTACTCCTTTGTTGTGTTCTGCATCTTTTTCTAGATTTCTTCTGGTGAAAAGAGAACACTTTTTGAGGGCCTGCTTTTGCCAGGAAGTACTGTCACAAAGACCCAAAATTGGTTAATTTTGTGAAAAATTAAAGAGCCAGGGAGCCCGCTCACACTGGAAAACACTATTGTAGAAGCAAGACAGACTTATCTGGAGAGAAAACCAAACAGCTGAGTCACAGGGATGTGTGGTAGAGAATGTTAAGTCATAGGAATGCGAGTTAAGTGTTTATCAGGCTCTTTTTTCCCCCCCTCTCTGTGTTGGGGATCAAACCCAGTGCCTCACACACGCTAGGCCACTGCTCTACCACGGAGCTACACCCCAGCCCAGGCTTTTTTTTTTAAGTAGAAAATGGAAAGTTGGTATTTTATACAATTTACTTCTACTGTGAATAGTGCCACTTTATTTCTTAGTGCCATTTAAAAAAATAAGCGCAAAGAAGAGGATGCCAGTGGCATCTACCAACAGTGAGCTTCCCAGGGGTCATATTGAATTACGGATGGTTAGGCAGCCAGCCTCATCATTTGCACTACAGAGTGTTTCCTCCCAGATTCGATTACGGGTCCCTTTCTCTCTATGTTTAAAAGATGCTTTACGGGGCTGGGGATGTGGCTCAAGCGGTAGCACGCTAGCCTGGCATGCGGGCGGCCCGGGTTCGATCCTCAGCACCACATACAAACAAAGATGTTGTGTCCGCCAAAAACTAAAAAATAAATAAATAAATATTTAAAAAAAAAAAAAAAAAAAAAAAAAAAAAATGCTTTACATATTGGGCAGCTTTGATTGCTGCATATTGAGGCACTTCACTGGTGTCAAGTGCATATATGTGAGCACTTAGAGTAAGCACAAAGTTTTTGTCTTATGTTATTTAAAATCTGGAAAAAAAAAAAACAACATTGCACTACACCTACATAAAATTGACCATTTTAACCATTTCTCAGTGCGCAGTTCAGTGGCGTGAAGCACCTTCACACTGTTGTGCAGACATTGGTGCTGTCCACCTCCAGAACTGTCTTCATCTTCTCAAACTGAAGCTCTGACCCTGTCTAAATAAGAGCTCTCCTTTCCCTCCCCCTCCAGTCCCTAATAACCAGCATCCTGCTTTCTGTGTTTTGATGGCTCTGGGTACCTCAAATAAGTGGCACATGTGGTATTGGCCCCTTTGCGACAGGCTCATGCCACTGCAAATGATCTCAAGGAGTGGATATAGAGGTAAGCATGCCCTGGGAGGCAGGTGAGCAGCCTGGCTAGGGAGTCGCCTGAGCCATAGGAACCCAGAGGAGGTTCAGCCATCTGTCGGGCAGGGAAGCTCAGTGGTGGGGACATGCTATTTGAGCCTCCCTGAAGGAGGGCTTGGGTGGTGACCAGTGGGAAGGAAGCCTTCTCTGCAGAGCTGATGGAGGCTGGGAAAGGCTGTGTGCAGGGTGCGGAGGGGTTGGCCCTAGAGGCAGCATGGGACCCCACCCTTGGGCATGCGTTGGTTGGTTTTCCCCTGAGTCTCCTGAAGTGTGTCAACAGGGAGATGATAGAAGAGCAAGCTTTTAGCACCCGAGGGGGAGAGACCCAGGGGAGAAGCTACCCTCGTCCTGGCTCCAGACTTCTGTCCACCTGAGTAACCTGTCCACAGCCCCCCAGTGTTGTCCCCCTGGACACATTCACATGACTTTCGTTTGTTTGCTGTTCTGGTGTTAGGATGGAACCCAGGGCTTTGCACAGGCTAGATGAGTGCTCAACCACTGAGCTCCACCCTGAGCCCTCTGGGCCTCTTAACACCCCCCAGCAAGCCCACATAACAAAATGTGACCATGACCCCACCCCTAGACCACTGCCTTCCCCTTGGTGTCTACAGCGCTGGGAAGTGGCAGCTCTTCCCATGGTCCCCACTGGCCACCACATAGTCTCCCTGCTACTGCAGGTGGCTGTCGGGCTGGCCTGATGCCAGATCCCATGGTACCGCAAGGGATTTCAGCTGGCCTCTCCGTATTAGCTCTGGGGCTGCCGTAACAAATACCACAGACTCGGTGGGCTTAACCAGCAGATGTGCATTTCCTCCAGATCTGAGGCTAAAATCCATCTAAGATCAAGGTGTTGGCAGGGCTGGTTCCTCCCAAGGCCTTGCTTCTTGGCTCTTAGATGCCTGTTTCTTCCTGGGTCCTTACAGCATCTTCCGTGTATGTGTGTGTGTGTGTGTGTGTGTCCGTCTGTCCATCCGTCCTCCTCTCCCTACTTTTCTCACACATGCTGAACGCATTCTTTACCACTGAGCTACATGCCTAGACCCTCCTCCTCTTATAAGGTCACCAGTCATATTGGGTCAGGGCCCACCCATGTGACTTCATTTTACTTTTATTCCCTTATTGAAGGCCCCGTCTCCAAACACAGTCAATTTTGAGCTACAAGGAGTAGGACTTCAACATATGAGTTTTAGAACCACAGTTCAGCCCTAACCCCAGATCCAGCACTCCCTGTGTGGGCAGTCCTGAGGGGCATTGGCAGCCTCATGTTTCCTGGAAGCCCTAGACCTGCTGGACTGGGCTCTGATCCTGTCCACACCCCCTGACCCAAGCCCAGTGTGTGTGTTCTATATTGTGGTTGAGAAGTTCATTGTGACTCTTTGGTTTCAATGCTCCACAGTTTTTAAGATAAAGTTGGACCTGGTTAGTGGGCTTTCAGGGTCCCTGTCCTCTCTCCTGTCTCTGTCCCCCCTGAAATCCTATATTCCAGCCACTAATCTGTCTCCCACAGCTATGTCATCTTTGCATATACCATCCGTCAATCCAGAGCCCTCCCCTCCCCCTTGCCACCTCTTTCAGCCCTTCTTGGCTCCCTATTTCCCCACTCTCATACCTCAATCCTGCTGCTCAAATATGGGTCCTCAGCAGCTGAACTAGTAGGTGCTCAGTAAACATGTCTTGAATGGTGCCCGTAAGGAGGTTGTTAAGGGGCCATGGCTTGCATCTGACTGAAGTCACATCATTTTATTCTAGGATGATCAGAATGGAAAGAAGATAGATACATAGGTCAACTCAGACCTAAAGTCAAAATTGACTGAGCTGTTGAAGACAAAGGATATTGTTTATCTGCAAAGAACACTAATCAAACTTGAGTTCAAGCTGGGTTGTAGAGTGGATAATGACTTGACTGTAAACCACTTGATGTCATGGTGACTTTCTCTAGAATGAACTGGTCTGAGTCTAGGGTTGGTCGTTGTGGGATCCAGAGCATTTACTTTTTATTTGTTTATTTATTTATTTTTGGTACTGGGAATTGAACCCAGCGGTGCTTAACCCGTGAGCTACATCCCCAGCCCTTTTTACTTTTTATTTTGAGACACTAAGTTGCTCAGGGCCTTGCTAAATTGCTGAGGCTGGCCTTGAAACTTGAAACCCTCCTATCTCAGCCTCCTGAGTTGCTGGGATTACAGGCATGCACCACCATGCCTGGCTGGGTCCAGAGCATTTAATCGCTGGGGAACTTTTGGAAATACCTGTGGCGTCCTGGCATCGTATAGTTCTCTGGATGATTTCCATGGATTTTGTTTCCAGGGGGACATTTGACAGTGTCTGGAGATGTTATTTGGGTTGACACACTAGGTGGTGGTGGGGTTGTGGCGGGTGTTGACATCTAGTGGGCAGAGGCCGTGAGCGCTGCTGAACATCTGAGAATCTGCAGGACAGTGCACACAATCCAGCCCCAAGTGCCCCAAGTATGAGAAGGCCTGGTCTAGGTGGATGTGCAGCTGCCTTGTTTCCTGACCACACCCCACAGATGGCCAGGGCTGCTGGGTGGTGAATCAGCCCTGGAGACCTGGGCTCCTATTCAACCCACAGCAGGTGGCCCTAGTGTCCAGGTGAGGGGCTGCGGAAGGGCGTAGCATCCTGCCTGGGAGGAGCAGCCAGCAATCCTTGCCCTCTGTGAAGGGTTTGCTGAGCTTCTTGATGCTGTAAACACAGTGTGACAGTGTGACCAGCCTGCCTGCAGCAGCACACTTGGAAAAGTGGCCTTTGCCTATTTCTGTGTGAGTGAATGCTGCTGCTGGTGATCAAGTCCCTCTTGGTGTGTGTGGTGCTGAGGAGGAAACCCAGAGCCTGGTGAATGCTAAGCACACGCTCTACTGCTGAGCCACGTCCTCAGCCCCACAAAGTCCCTCCTGAAAGTATATCCTTTGAACCTCTGCTTAAAGTAACAATGACTGGGAAAGGAAGCATTTATTTGGAAGTAAAAAGGGTTTGTTTTCACAATGTCTCTAATTCAGACATGCCTTTTCCATAATTAATTCCCAGTGAGGTGGTTTTCTGATTTTACAGCAGCAGGAAACTAGAGCTCTCCCATGGGACAAAGACACCGAGTGCTAGAGGCCAGAACCCCATGTAAGCCCTGGCAATGTTTGTTGAGTAACAGATAGGGGCCAGCTTCCTCCTGGGGCACTAGGCAGTGAGTATTGGTCCTATAACATCTCCTCCCAGTGCTGAGGGAAAGTACCCATCGACTTCAGAGAGTCAGGAAGAGGCTGGAGGCCCCCAGTCCCCTTCAAGTGAACACCCCCAATGACCTAACTTCCTCCCACTAGGGCCTACCTCCTAAACCCCTTCAAGTGCATGCCCCCAGTGACCTAACTTCCTCCCACTAGGCCCCGCCTCTTAAAGGTTCCACCACCTCCCAGTAGCACCTCAGGATGGCGACCAAGCCTTTAACATGTGGGCCTTTGGAGAACATTTCCCAAAACTGCACCATATGTTGCCATGGAATTTAAAGACTCAGAAGTCTAAGCTGGGCACAGTGGCCATGCTTGTAATCCCAGCTGCTTGGGAGGCTAAGGCAGGAGGATCGCAGGTTCAAAACCAGCCTCAGCCACTTGGTGAGACTGTAAGCAACCTAATGAGACCCTGTTTCAAAAGAAAGAATAAAAAGGACTAGGATTATGGGCTCAGTGGTCAAGTGCCCTTGGGTTCAATCCCTGGTACCAAAAAAAAAAAAAAAAGACTCAAATCTAAAAGTAAGAGTGCCAGGTGTTAGCTGAGACTGTTCCCCAGGGGCACCTACGTTAACCAGAGCTGACCCTCCCCTTGCTCCAGGTGGCCCTGGGACTGCTGTCCCCTGTGGGATCTGTCCCTCCTTAAATACAGCACTGTTAGTTCCACTCTTGTCCCTGGACTTGGTAGCATTGTATTCCTTTTGCAGTGTGCTTGACCTTTTTGGTATCATTAGTGAAGAGCTGTCGATGTCTGCAGAAGGTGAGACGGCTGTGTGCAGGCATGGGGTAGAGTGGCTGGCTGGCTCTCAGGAGCTACTTGCAAGCAGTCAATGGAGGTGGCTCAGAGACCTTCCAACTTGAGCAAACTAAGGAAAAAGGGTGACGTGTTCTTCACAGGGTCCTGTCTATGGCTTGGTAGTTCTGGAGCTGTGTTGCCTGGTGAGTCATCAAGTCCATGTTCCAGGGTAGGTTTTTAGAAATTACTTCATTTTAATAGATTTATTTTTAATCATTTTCTGGGAAGTCCAATGAGAAGCAAACTTGTCAAAAAGGAATATTGTCAAAGCTATGAGCAAGTTGAAAAAAAAAAACTTGGTCTTATGTGTCTGTTGATAATGCATTTGAATTGAATTGGATTGTGATTTAAGTATAAGTAGTAACTTCTCTAATTTATTTCTCATTGGCAATCATGTTGTTTCCATTTTTAACTCTAGTTCTTTTTAGGTAGAGTCTTAGATAAGTGACTGAGGCAGAGAGGAGTAGTGAGGGGAAGCAAGACTCCAGTCTTTTTGGGAAACTGAAATGAATCACCTTTAACAGGCAGAAATTATGATAGTCAGCTTCCCATTACTGTAACAAAACACCTGAGATAATCAACATAAGAAGAAGAAAGGTTTATTTTGGCTCACAGTTTTTGGAGATTTCCGTTCATGAGTGGTTAACCCATTGCTTTTGGGTCTATGACAAGTTATCAATGTTATTATGGTGGGAGCATGTGTTAGATTTTTGTCACTATGACAAATACTAGATAAACATGAATTAAAGGTTTATTTTGGCTGATGGTTTCAGAGGTTTCGGTCCGTGGTTGTCTGCTCCATTGCTTTGGGCCTATGACGAGGTAGAAAAATTATGGCAGAAGGGTGTGCTAGAAGAGCTGTTCTCCTCATGGCAGCCAGGAAGCAGGAAAAGGGGAGAGAGGGAGGAAGAGGAAAGGAGAGAGACAAGTTACAGTTCCTAAGGGTGTACCCCAAATGCCCACTCCCTTCAACTAGGTTCCACCTCCTACAGTTCCCCCCTCTGTAATCCCCTCAGGTTTGTATTCCTCAGTGGACGAATCCACTGATGAGGCTGGAGCCATCAGGATCTCATCACTTCAGACTCTCTACCTCTGAACACCACCATATTGGAGAACAAGCCTTCCACACACGAGCCTCTGGGAGACATTTTATTTCCAAACCACAACAGAGTGCATGGCAGAGGAGGCTGCCCACCTCATGGTAGCCAGGAAGCAAAGGGAGAGACAGGAAGTGGCTGGGTCCCAGTGTCCCCTTCAAGGGCACACCCCCAATGACCTAACTTCCTCCCCCTGGGCCCCGCTTCTTAAAGGTTCCACCACCTCCCAATGGCACAGAGGCTGGGGACCAAACCTTTAACCCGTGGGTCTTTGAAAAACACTAGACTACAGCAGAGGGCATCAGGGAATTTAAAGACTCACAGTTTATCATATTGAAAAGAGGATGTAAGATCCCCAAATGAATTTTCTACTTGAGTCCTAGGAGGGAATGTTGCATAGCCATCTTCTCTTTGTGATCTGTTCAAATTTATTTAGAAAACATAGCAGCCAAATCTAACAGGGCTTGAAAGGTGACACAGAGGAATCCAGAATACTGCATCATATTCAGATGTTTACTGAGCAGCTACTATGTGTAAAGCCCTGTTCTGGGAGCTGCCAGAAACTGGGGGAGGACTAAGTGCCTTAGAGGTCGGGGGTGTGTGTGTCCCATTGGGCAGAGAGGAGGTGTACAGGGTCAGTCCTTCCGGGCAGAAGGAAGCTTAGAGCAAAATAATAGAGATGGGGAAGGATAGGGTGTGAGATGGGGATAACTGGAATATAAGTCCTGTGATGGAAGGGGTAGGAGGAGAAAAATGGCACAATATTGTGATGGGTTTGGAAGTTCAGGGGTCAGTTAGGATGCTGTCAGCTGCCCATAGCAGGAAAAAGTCCAACTGGGTTAAAAAAAAAATACAGAAATATCATAGGATGTTTCTGGAAGTCTGAAGATAGGGTGAGCTCCAACCTCATTCCGTGTCTCTTCCAGGCCTTCCTCAGCTTTGGCTTCATTCTGCTGCTGTACTAGCTTGCTGTTGGCTGCGTAACAAACAGCACCTTCTGGGTGGCCTAAATTGAAGGCTTAAGTCAAGAGGATGATGTTGGCAGGGCTGGTTTCTCCTGCGGCCTCTCCTTGGCTTGTAGATGGCCATCACGTGGTCCTCCTTTGGTCTGTGTCCTTGTCTCTCTTTCCCTCTCCTTCCCTCTCCCTCTTTGGTGGTGCTGGGGTGGAACCCAAGACCTTGTACATGTTAACTCTACCTCTGAGCCACACCCCCAGCCCCTGATCTCCTCTTCTTACAAGGACACCAGTCATGTTGGGCATGGTGGCTCACGCCTGTAATCCCAGCAGCTCAGGAGGCTGAGGCAGGAGGACTGTGGGTTCAAAGCCAGCTTCACCAAAAGTAAGGTGCTAAGCAACTCAGTGAGACCCTGTCTCTAAACACAAAATAGGGCTGGGGATGGGGCTCAGTGGTCAAGTGCCCCTGAGTTCAATCCCTGGTGCCGCCCCTCCCCCCCCCAAAAAGAACATCAGAACCCCAGTCATATTGGGCTAGAACCTCTGTAAAGACTTTGTTTAACCTTAATTACCTCTTTGAAGATCCAGGCTCCAAATACGGTCACTTCTGAGGTACTGGGAGTTGGACTCCAGCTTGTCTTGTTGGGGTAGAGGTGGATGCAGGTGCACCCTTTCAGAGACTATCCTTGGAACATGGGGGGATTCCTACCTTCATATCAGCGTTGGGATATCGGTGTTGCAAGAACGAGGTCTCCATCCCATTTTGTCAGTTGTAAAATTATCATTGTGCACATGAAGGGAGTCCCCGGAGCTTCTATGGAGGTGGCTGCCATAGGTGGAATCCAGGTCGTGGCAGCGGGGACAGGTAATAGCAGGAAGTTCAGCTACTTTTTCTTTGTTTTTTTGGGGGGAGTCATACATTTTGAGACAGGATCTCACTAAGCTGCTGAGAGCCTCACTTAGTTATGAGGCTGGCCCTGAATTTGTAATCCTCCTGCCTCAGCCTCCCAAGCCACTGGGATTACAGGCGTGTGCCACCACACCTGGCTATGAAGGACAGATCTTGAGACTGAGGAAACATGGTTGTGAATGGCGTGGACCCATGCACACCGTCCCCTGAGTGAGAGAGGAGGGAGAAGGAGCCGAGGGGAGAAAGCAGGCGGGTTTGCTGGGCTGGGATTTTAGGGGTATCGTTGTGGATCCTGACAGCAGCCCCCCTGAGAAATGGACTTGTCCTTGAATTTTTCATGAGGAGCTTGGGTGCACAGAGGTGACAGTCAGTTCTGAAAGGACACAGCCAAGTGCAATGGCAGAGCTGAGGGTTGAGCCCCGACCAGCGGCCTGTTTTCCAGTCCTTACTCACCACCTAGGAGCCGGCACTGCAGAGAGGCTGTGCTCTGGAGCCCTCTGCAGCCAGGGTTGTCCTGGGTTCTCCAAGGAGCTCCTGTGGAGGAGCCGAGATGGAGGTCGGGCAGTCTCGGTGCTGCTGATAGTGCAGTGAGGCTCTGTATTAACGACATCCCATAACCACATTTGTCTGGAACCTCAGGCCTTGGGGTAGTAGTGGTATGAACCGTTCCCGGCCCTCTTCTGAGCTCCTGACCTGCGGGTCTGCTCCTTAGGCAGAAGGGACGCTGCAGACAATGCCTCCACTCCCAGCGTAGATCCAGAGACTGAGCTATTTGGTCTGTGCTGGCCTCAGCCCCGGTGTCTCCCCACTGCGCTGCCTGTCACCCCAGTGCTGGTGGAGGGAGGAAGGCCCTGTGAAACCCCAGGCAGTCAGATAGGCCTGCCTGTCTCTGGGCCTGTAGAAAACCTTTTACCAGATTTTCTAAGCTGGAGGTATAATTTGCATATAGAAAATGGGCAGATTTTAAATGTATGATTTAGGGTTTAGCCCCACACACAGGCCCATTAACCACTACCTAAACCGAGGTATTTCTCACCCATTGTAGTTCCCTCCTGCCCATCACCAGTCAACCCTCCCCTTAGGCAACTGCTGCTTTCCTGTCTCTCCCCAGAGCTTAGTTTGCCTGTTCCCGAAGGTCCTGTCAATGAGCTCAGCAGCCTTGTTCATTAGCATCATCTTTCCTTAGTGTACACGTCACTGTGTGCGTAAGTCATTGTTCCTATTACTGACAAGAAGCATCGTTGTCCTTTGGTATCTGAGGAAATGGGTTCCAGGACGTCCACAGCTACCAAAATCTGGAGGATGCTCAAGTCCCTTCTATACATGGTGTAGTATTTGCATTTATCGTGCATACATGCTTCTTACACTTTAAATCATCTCTAGGTGACTTGTGATAGCTAGTACAATGTAAATGCTAGGTAAACAGCTGTTATACTGTGTTGTTTAGGGAATAACGACCCAAAAAATTCTATACAGGTACAAATTTTTTTTGTTTTAATATTTTTTGACCCTAGTACGTGGACCCCCCAGATACTCCTGGCATGTGTCTCCCACGTTGTGTTTATCTGACCACCGGTTGGTGACGCTTGGGTTGCCTGGGGCTGCAGCTGGGATGTGTAGCCTGAAAAAATGTTTGAAGCTGTGTCTTCCTTCTTTCCACTCCCTCCTGCCTCTCAGTGCTAATGGTTAAAAGTTGATTGACAGAATCAGGGCCGCCATGAGATGCCTTGACTTGTTTGGGAGCTAGGCAGATTTTTTTCCTTTGCCTCTTCGTGTTGGGGTGGGAAGCAGGAGGGATGGGGGGCAGTGGGGAAGGTGCTGCCATCTAAGGGGCAGGGATGTCTGGCTGTGGAAAGTCACAGCCCCACAGTTCCCAGGAGTCCTTCCCAGGGTTGATGGGGAGGCACTGTCAACGGTGGTGCTGTTGTGTAGGCAGGGAGAAGCCATACCTGGAGGTGACGCTGCCAGTCAGCTGCCGTGTGTGACCCAGGGATGACTTAGCAGCTGCTTTGATGGAGTTCCATCCTCTCCTGTGGCACATGACAGAGGCCTGGGGCAGCTGGGACTTCCTGCTCTCTGTAGCCTCATCATCCTCCCTTTCTGTGAGAAGGGCCAGGCAAGCCTCGGAGGGTGGACAGCTGGAGGACCCAAGAACAGGAAAGGGAGCAGAGGCCGGGTCTGCTGTCATGTAGCCCAGCACAGAATGCATGAACTGCGAGTCCTCCTGGTCAGGAAGCCCCATGGGTAGAGACCTGCGCAAGGGGAATTCTTTTCTGGTGGATCCCACCCTGAAGGATCCTATAGCTCCCTTCACTGGGTTCCCTACAGGGATGAGTTAGTGGGAGGAGTGGCATCAACCCTCCTGATTTCTCACTGTCTGCCTGAAGACCTGAAAGGGAGCAATGATATACTTAGGCAGGTGAGCCTGCGACGCACACCTGTAATCCCAGCCCTTGAGGAGGCTGAGGCAGGAGGAATAGTGAGTTAAAGGTCAGCCTCAACAACTTAGTGAGAGAGAGAGAGAGGGAGGGAGGGAGGGAGAGAGAGAGAGAGAGAAAGAAAAGCAAGCAAAGAAATATAGGCAGTTGTTCCCCATGTGACTGGGCTTAAAATACCAGAAGCTGGGTGGGTTTTGAGGGTGTTTGCGTGTTGCTCCACAGGTGGAACTCTTAGGCGCATCCTCAGGGAGCGTGTTTGTGCTTGTGAGCGTCTCATCCCAGGTGAACCGTGTTCCTTTCAAAGCAGGTTAAGCAACCCATAATGCACGTTCAGTGAGATCCAGTTTAGATTGGAGGCCCCCAAACATTCATCAGAAATGACGCATCCCTCCTGGTGGGTGTCGCAACATCCCAGACAAAGAAGAAAAACAGAGGAGAGATGCATTCCTGGAGGTCCTGTGAGCCCAAGAGCACTGGGACACTGCAGCAAGGAGGGCAGCTTCCCCTCGGTTTGCAAAAGAGGGTGTGTGATTTGGAAAGAAGGTAAATGAAAAAATTATTCAAAATTTAGGCTTCTTCTCAGTCTTATGGCCAGCCTGACCTCAAAACCTCAGGTCTGCAGAGAGAAGGAAGCTTCCCTACTTTGGGTCTTGCTGATTGACATCCAGAGAGCAGAGAAGGTGAGAAGCGCTGGGCTAGGACAGAGAAAAACCCGCTGTGGGTCCCAGGGCCACCACCTTACCACTGAGCCACCTCCGCCAGTAACTCCACTTCTAGGAACCTAACTTCCAAGGTAAAGAAGACACTGTTACCTGTGGTTTTATTCCAGAAAATAATGAACAGACCTCCCAGTGTGTGCTTGATCCATGCATTTAATCTGACTCCTGGCTGCAAGAACTTCCTGTTGGATCTCTCAGAACAGTCATGTGATCAACTGCTTCAGGTTGAGCATTCCTAACCCCAGAATTCAAAATCTGAAAGTTCTCAAATCCATAATGCTTCAAAATCTGAAACTTTTTGAGTACTGACATGATTCTAGGAGTGGAAAATTCTATAAAGTAAAACTTGGTTTCATGCACAAAATTATTTAAAAATAGTGTATAACATTAACATATAGATATGAAACATGAATGAATATCACCAAGGTAGTTGAATATATATATATATGCAAATAATTCAAACTCTGGAAAAATCCCAAACTCAAAATAGCATTTTTAGATAAGGGATAATTAACCTGCATTATATAATTACCCACAATTTTCCAACTTAAACTTTAGACCTCTGAAACAAGAAGAATTGGAGATCACTGGACATAACTGAGATTGGTCTTAACAAATGATGGTCTTTGCGACCATGACTGCCCTCTGAGCTATGGACACTTGGGCACTATGGACACTCTGCTTCCTCACTTCCAGAACGCTCTTTGGTTCTATGTTGCCCCCAGGCTATTCCACATGTCCTGGGTTTAGTCTTCTCAAATGCCCTTTTTAGCAGAATTTCCTCTCAATGTCTACTTTCCAAAACCAAAACATTCAGCCAACTTAGCTAAGAGAGTAAAGCACAGCGGTATAAATGGCAGATAGGGTTGACCCCATCCCTTTCTGGACTCATCCATCTCTTGAACCTATTAATCAATGACTGATCAATAGCCTGCAAACTTGTTGCCCACACCTAAGTTGTACAAGGGTGGATCTTTACCAGCCTGCTCTGTTCCTCGTCACTGTCTTCCTTTCTCTCCTATTCTGTCCAGGAATAGAGCAGGGATTGGGAATTCAGTCTTCTGAAAGGCTGGGATCCCTGATCAAGATATTTCTAAGAGCCACCAAAAGCCCAAAATAAGGTTGTATTATAAGTTGATCTTATTTTTTAAAATATTTATTAGTTGTTGATGGATATTTATTTATTTATATGTGGTGCTGAGTATCAAACCCAGTTCCTCACACATGCCAGACAAGTGCTCTACCACTGGGCCACAATCCCAGCCCATATTATAAATTTTTCTATTTAATTTTATTTTCATGTGCTGGGGATTGACCCCAGGGCACCTGCTGAGCACATGTTCTAGCACTGAGATCCACCGCAGGCCGAGATGGGATTTTAAGGCTACCCTAATAAAGTTGTCCCCACCACCCCAGGATCTGCCCCTGGTTGCCCTCACCCCCATCCTCCTTAGTGTCTCCCTGGTGAAGGTCATCTTCCTGAAAGCCTTGTCCTCAGCCAGCCCCCCCACTTCTAAACCCTCATAATATATTCTGCTTTTCCAACACAAATAACTCCTCTTCTCCCCACCCCCACCATAAGTTTCCCTTTAGATCTTCCAAAGTCTAGATAGGGCCCCTCTGGTATATGCTCACATCCTATTTTATTTTTATACACACACACACACACACACACACACACAATCACAGCTTTTTATCTTTTTATTTCTCAGTGTTGTGATTTTTAATTTTGCCCCATTTTTCCATCCTTAGACTATGAGCTCTGAAGAGCAAGGACAGCACTTTCTGCACTGTGATGGCCTTGGGGCCTGTGCTCAGTAGGTGACCAATAAGTAACCACCAAACACTGCAGTTGTGCTGTTGGTCTGCAGCCTGGGGACGAGCTCTCAGTGAGCCTGGTCCACGGTGCTGGGTGCTGAGCCATGACCCAAAGCAAGAAAAGCTGTTGGCCTGAGGACAGAACTGAGCTTAGGCTGGCCTGCCTCGAGTGCCCTGCGAGGCCAAGGGAGGGGGCCACCATGCGAGGCCGTGCAGTCTGCCCACGCTTGCTGTTGTGAGCAGCACCCCTAGCCTTCCACGCATGGGCAAGCTAGAGGACCAGGGGCTCCTGGCAGCCAGGAATCCACTCTGTGAGAGCCATGGTGGCCTGCCGTGGAGGGAAGATGCCGTGCAGAGAGGTTGGGGTCTCACAGATTTTCTCAGGAGTGTGATGCAAAGGGTGAGAAGAGTGAAAGGAGGAGGGCACTCCAGCACTCTCTGTTCAGGTCTCAAGTTGGGGTTCTCCTCCAAGTTCTGTGCATCTGGTTGAAGTGAATCTGCTCACTGACTAACCCATTTCCTGAAGATTCACTTTTTAAAGACACTTTTTTTTGTGTGTGATAAAATGCATGTAAAATTTACAATTGTAGGTACTTTTAAGTGTTCGGTTCGGTGGCATTAAGTCCATCCCATTCCTGTGCACCCAGCTCCACCATCCACAGCTAGGACTTTTCCCTCTTTCCACACTGACACTCCGTGCCCATTAAACACTGACTCCCCACTCCCCATCCTCCATCCCCTGGCAACCTCCAGGCCCTTTCTCTGTCTATGAATTTGATTACTCTGTGTTTGAGATACCTGCAATCATACAGGACCTTGTCCTTTTGCAACTGGCCTGTCTCGCTTAGCATGAGATCCTCAGGGTTCATTCATGTTGCAGCCTATGTCAGAATATCCTTCCTTCCTCAGGCTGAATAATATTCAATTATGCATATGGATCACATTTTGTTTATCCATTCACTTGTTGATGGACATGTGGGCAGCTTCCATATTTAGACTGTTGTGAAAGATGCAGCTCTGCATATCTTCTCATACCCTGCTTTTTCTTCTTTTGGAAATAAGGACCACTTTTAAAGGGTAAGGTAGGGTAAGGTGATGATTTTCTGCACAGCACATCACCATCCCTGGACTTGGGCTCACGGAGCGATCATCCTTCTGCAACAGAGATGGGGATATGCAGTGTAGTTAGGTTTCTTTTCAAGGAAGTGGAATTTTGCACGGTTGATTGCTTTTTGTTGTGGTTGACCTTTTGCAGATCATTTCCTAAGAGTATTTAATGTTTGTCTATCTCTTACCAATTAGCTATTATAATCTCTTGAGAAGAAAGAGGAAAATAGTTATCATTTTTATCTTCTCTGATGGAAGATAGAAAAACATTCCTCTGGTTGTTTTGAACAGTATATTATTCAATACTCATGAATATGCCTTCTGTCTCTTATCTGGATTGGCAGGGTTGATAGGGCTGTTTAACCCCAACCTTGAAATCCCAGAATTTCCATGTGTTGTAATTTGCATTGTGTTTATACACGGTGTTAGAGCATGAAGGGCAAGCCAAATATACGTGGCAATACCTCTGATATTCTGTAGTCCAAAGACATGCCCTTAAAAGTGTGTGTAGGAAGAGAGTTTCCAAGGCCACATTAAGTTTGGAAAATGCGGAGCCCCTTTTTCATATTCATGATTCATAATCACACAGTAAAGGCTCTGAAAAGTCCTGCAAAGGAGATACCAGCTTAACTTTAATAATATTCCTGCAAATCACTTAGCCATTGATTCCCTCCCCATTCCACCCCACCGTCCTTTTTCCCCAGTGCTTGGAATCAAATTCAGGGCCTTTCCCATGCTCAGCATGTGCTCTAGCACTGAGCTCCAACCAGCCCCTTAATCCTCATTGTAGATGAACACCTGCCTGCCCGTGCCTTGCTGGACCTGCGTGTTTCAGCCACTGCTTCAACTGCTGACTTAGAAGCAAATATGTCTGAAACAGGGGAGGGGAGTGTGGTTGTGAAGGGTTTCCTTTATGGATCATTAATTTTATCTTTTCATCTTGGCTTTGGCTTCCTGTTTGCCTTTGAGAGACGGAGAGAGAGAGAGAGAAGTGGGGAAGGTGGTGTGGTCAACATGAGTGTGTGGTGCCACGCTGTTTCTAGGCTGCTCTGTTGAATCCATAGTTAATGGAAAATATTATTCTGGAAGGGCTGAGATGGAATTCAGGCTGGTTTGCTAAGTCGAGCCAACCCCCTGGACCCCCAAAGGCATACTGCAGATACATTGTATGTATTACAGTAGGGAGACCTTATCATGGAGCCTCACCCCACAAGTTCACATCCTCCAAGCCCCATAATCCCAAATCCAGAAACAGCATCAGGATGTCTTCTCCAGAACTGTCCATCCAGGCCTGTTATAAACTTTAAAACCTGTACCACTCTGCCCTTCGCTGGGTGGGAGGGGCTGAGGACCTCCAAGAAGCAAAGTTGCAAGGCATGGTGGGAGATCATGGTGAGGGCTGTGCTTGGGCAACTCTGCAGCTACTTTGGCTTGAGAGAGTCGCTGTTCCCCCTACTCTTCTCTTGCTGAGGTTGACATTGTCTCCTGTAGACTCAGTTCCTTTCCCTGTCCTAGGAATAGTCAGCCTGGCCCCAGTGAGCTTCCTGGAGGACTGATTCACAGTGGCCAGCAGCAGCACTCCTTGGGGAGATGATCCCAGCCTTGGCCTAAGGATGCTTTGCAGTTTTATTTGAGGAATAATCTCAGACAGCTGCCTGCTAGTTAACTTGACCCCAGGTTGCCAAAGGCACCACGTGGGAGGCGAGGGGTCCTTTCTTGTTGACTCCCACCTGGGGTACAGCTACCCCTGTTCCTCTCCTCACCTAAGGGCTGTGTCTGCAGATTCGTGCTCCAGCTGAGCACCAGGCCAGCTGGGAGCCGGATTGCACAGTCACCTTCTGCTGTCACACTGCCAACTCAGCATGGTGTTTTCGGGAGATTAATAGTTCAAGGAGAGAAAGTATTTACACCCTTTGGGGAATAATAGTGTTGTTAGCTTTTGAGAGCCATCCTGTTTTTTTTATTTTATTTTATTTTTATTTTTTCATTTTGGTCAGAGAAACGGTGCGCTTAATGAACGACCGCGGCAAGCATTGGGAATGAGGTTGTGTTGCTATTCCCAGGATGCTGCTGAGGAGGTCATAGTGAAGGACAATGCATCCTGAGATCTTTGAGAGATGTCAGAGAGCCCCATGTGGCACGGAGTGGATTCTCCTTCCAGCTCCTCCCCAGCTGTGAGTACAGCTGTTCCCTGGAGGGCATTTTCTATACTCGCCTCTCCCACTTTCTATTCTGGTGCCCGGCTGTGCAGACAGGATGTAGGATAGTAAAACACCCCTTAATTTAGATCGGTTAGGGGTGAGGCTCAAATGAATAACCGAGCCTCTAAATCAAAGGCCTTTTTGAAGTCTTTTTTTTTTTTTTTACTCTCAGATTCAAATGTTACTTACCAACAGACGTAACCCCCCAAGGACCTCCTTCACTCACTGACAAAATTAATGAGTCATAATCAACTTGTGCCAGTTACTGCCCTGGACATATTCTGGATATTATTCTTTTTTTGGTGGTGGCGGGGAGGGTACCAGGGATTAAACTCAGGGGCACTGGACCACCGAGCCACATCCCCAGCCCTATTTTGTACACAAAATTCATTTATGCTTCATCTATACCTTATATGCATGGCCTGAAGACAAGGTCTTACTGAGTTGCTTAGTGCCTCGCTTTTTTTTGCTGAGGCTGGCTTTGAACTCATGACCCTCCTGCCTCAGCCTCCCAAGCTGCTGAGATTACAGGCGTGTGTCACCATACCTGGATTCTAGATAGCATTCTTGACTTTCATAACAACTATATATCATAGGTTTTGTGCTTCTTATATCATACATGTTGAAACAGAGTCCCCACCAGTGAGAGAACTTGCCCAGGGTCACATGACTCTCAACAAGGCAGAAATGGAATGGAGACTCATTTCATCAGGCCCCAATCTGCATTGCCACTGTGCATCCCCACTGCTGTTGACTGTCATGATCAAACAATGAGCTCAGACCCCATTTTAGTCTCTGATTTTTATGTCTCCTGTTTTTTGTTGACCATGCGATGCTCTTTCTCAGATCATGATGAGCTATATAGCCCAATACAATGAAGACAGAGGCTGAATGGGTACACATTTGAAAAACCAAATTATCTTATATGCTGTATACATGTCACAAGGTGACTCTTGCTGTTATGTATAATTATAGTGCACTAATAAAAAATCAGCTAAAAAGAAAGAGAACCCATGCTCTACTATACCTAGAGTATTCACTGGATTGAGTAACTTTGGGATGTGGCAGGGCTGTGGAGGGTGGTGTCTGTGTGTTGTGCACCTCGTTTCTGAAGGTTCCTGTGGACTATCTTCTATAGTCACAGTTTTCTGAGCCAGACAAGGAAAAAAAATCAACACTATTTGAATAGACCCTTTGACTTAGTATCATTCATGTCCTTTTCAGATGGTCAGACCAGTTCGAAACAGGAGAAAAACTGGTTTAGCTTCTCAAGTACTCTGACTCATATATTATAAAAAAAAGGTGAGTTCTTGGCAGGAAGCCTAAGAGTTGCTCTCAATTAAAATGCTGGGTTATTATTATTTTAGGTCTTCATGTTGTAGGGTTTTGAACTCAAGGAGGTGGTACTGATCAACTGACTCTTGGATCAGGCATTATCTGGGCTCGGCAGCAGTTGACTTATGAAGTTTCCTGGGAGAGTCCTGTATCCCAGACACTCTGTTTTTCCAGGGCAGCCTGGTGTAGAGCAACTACAGCTGAGAAGACCTGGTCTCCGCTTGTGCCGGGCTTGACCACAGGCTTTTATATCTCAAGCAAGTCACTTCACCCCTCTAGACTTCTCATTTTTAAAAGTAGCAGGTTAACCATGACTTTTTCTAGCCCTCAGACACTAAAAGTTCTATGAAAAATAAGATACAGGTTGGATAATCTTTACCTGAAATGCTTGGGAACAGCATATTTCAGATTTGGGGTCTTTGGATTTTTGAATAGTTGCATATACAAAATGAGATATCTTAGCATGGGAACCAATTTCTATACACAGAATTCATTTATGTCTCATCTATACCTTATATCATGGCCTGAAGGTTATTTTACAGTGTTTTGGTGGGTCTGCATTTTGACTTTTCCATCATGTGAAGACAGGTGTGGAATTTTCCACCTGTGGCTTCAATGCTCAAAGTTTTGGATTTAGGGGCATTTTGTATAATTGGAATCGGGATGCTCAAATCTGTACTGTGATATTATTGTTGTTGTTGTCATATTGTGGCCCTGGGCATGGAACACAGGGCTTTGCACAAGCTAGACAAGTCTCTCCAATATTATGATTTTTAATAGCTGCCATTTACTGAATGCCTGCTATTCACAGACACTTCACAAATTATTTTTGTTTAGTCACCATAACAATGAAATGATGCCAGAGCCTGTCCTGTTAACACCATAGTACTTTACTTCCTTGTATATGAAGTGTACTTGGCGAGAAAAATGCTAAAGCCTATAGCCACTTAATATAGGTCAAAGAAAATATTTTTTTTTGTTTGTTTGCATTTCTTTGAATTTATTGAGTGGCAAAGTACTTTTTTTTTTTTTTTGGAACCGGGGATTTAACCCAGGGCATTTGCCACTGAGCTCATCCCCAGCCCTTTTTATTTTTAAATTTGAGACAGGGTCTCACTAAGTTGCTTATGGCCTCAACAAGTTGCTGAGGCTGATTTTGAATTTTTGATACTCCTGAGTCCTTGGGATTACAGGTATGCACCACCACACCCTACA
The DNA here is from genome assembly GCF_021218885.2 of Marmota monax. NCBI lineage: Eukaryota > Metazoa > Chordata > Mammalia > Rodentia > Sciuridae > Marmota > Marmota monax. Next base: position 4,383,208 of record NW_026693024.1, on the reverse strand, counting down.
AAAGTATATATGTTTTAATCAGATCTGGATTTATAATCATTTTAAGAGCCATTTGATCTTGGAGTAGTTGTTTCACCTCTCTCTACCTCAGTTTCTTCCCCTATAAAATGGACACAGTGGTGATAATGCCCCTGCATGAAGCCTGTCATGATGACTGAAATCTTAGAGGCTCGAAGTGTGCCTAGCACCTGATCAATTCCTAACTAATCTCAGTTTCCTTTCTTCTCATAGAACAATGCTTAATCTACATAATAGATCTGTTCTATTAAAAGAGAATTTCTCATTGTTTTAAATAAATTTCTCATATACCCAATTTTCTATGGGCTTTAATGATAAAACCAGAAATATCTTTCCCTAGGGGAAAATTATCCAAAGTGAAAAGTTGGGCGGAAACATTTAAAAGCCATATTGCCGGTATAAATTTTGTGTAATAATTATATATTATTTAAATTGTATTTGAAGAGATAATCATGAAGGGGATTAAGAAGATAAATAGCATGGCACAGTGAACACAAGCAAACATAAAGAGTATTCCAACTTCCAGGAACAGTAGTTACGGCGTGAGCATACACCCTTGTTTCTACCTCCCATTTGCCAGGTGTTAGCATGGGTCCAAGATACAGAGGAACAACACAGGGAGGCTTTCTTTCTTCAGGAAACTCACAGATAGTGCAAGAGGTTGGAAACTTCCTATAAAAGGCCAAGTAGTAACTAACTTTTGGCTTTGTGGGCCATGGGGTCTTTTCTGCAACTGCTCAAGTCTACCATTGTAGCACCAAAGCTGCTGTAGATAATAGTCAATGAAGAATAACTGTGTGTCAATAAAACTTTATTTACAGAAACAGGCTCAGGGCCATTTGACCTGTGGGGTACAGTTTGCCAACCCTGAACTTGTGGAAGAAGGACCTGTCAACAGGCAATTAAAATATATTTTGTCTAGGTGTTTATCATTAAATAGTGTGTAATAATTACATATTAATTATTTAATTGTATTTGAAGAAATACAATTAAATAATTAAATAGCCCAGGGAGAGCACTCAATTAAGTTAATTGAGCTTGATAGGAATATGGAACTATAGTCATTTGTAGATTTGTAATTTCACCCCCTTACTCTTTTCATTTCATCATGTGCTTATAAAGATAACAAAAACTCACTGAAAGAAAAAAAAAATGCAAGCAGTTCAGCAAGGTTCCCATGCTTAGACTGACAGGTGATGAACAATGCTCAGCAATTTTGTTTGAAGTGAGACTCATCTTTTGAAGTAAGTGTTGAGCCAGAAAAGTCAGGGTGGGAAGGAGTGTGGGTATTGTAGGGTTTGGGGGTGGAAGAGCAATTTGGGAGAAGGGGTCCAGAGGCCCTTTGGGAGCTGGTGAGGACTTTGGCATGACTGGATCATGACAAAGGTTGGTGGGAGAGATGGCAGTGAGAGAAGATGAAAGAGGTTTGTGGGGCACAGCGGGCAAGTAGGAGGTGAGATGACGCAGGTCGTGGGGGCGCTTGACAGGGCCATGTTATGTCAGAATCATCGCCTGTGGCAGGAGGAAGCCAGGGAGCCAAAGATGATTTTCCTTTGACCTCCAAGTTCTCTCCGTGATCCGTCATCTGGGTCATTAAAATTTTCCCATTCCAAGAATCCCCTGATGGGACTATCAGAAGGTCCCCACACTTGTCTCCTTTCCAGAGTGGGTTGGTATGTCTTCAATATTAATGTGATAGTCTGGTTCTGTCCTGCCCTGGGTTACACTAGATATCCCCTGGTAACGTAGGAAAATAGCGTTTGAATTGCTCAGGAGAACAGTGTTCAAGTTACTTCCTATGTCCTAGCGTGCTAGAAGCCTGTGTGCTGATTTCACCGAGGGCCTCAATAGTTGCTCTGTCTTGATGCCTCGGGCTGTGGGATGGGTTTCTCATTGGGTTCTCTCTTTCTCCCCCCACCCCCCACCCTCCTAGGCCTCCCTACAGAGCTTCCTCTTAATTTCCTTTCTCACAGGTAGTTGGTGAGGGCCATTAGTAAAACATCCATTGCAGATTCTGGAACCAGGATTCATCAAGGTTTTGATTGTTAGGCTTATTAACAATCTCTGCAGCCTTATGGGGATCTGTTCAGCTTCCTCAAATGCCACAGAGGGCTTGATACCAAATGAACAAGAACATCCAGTAAAGCTTACCACCATAGACACCCTTGTGTCCTTTAAGACTTAGTGATTCCCTGTATTGCTTTCCCAGAGAGAATCCCACATCAACTCAGCCGAGGGTGTGTTCAGGTGGATATTTTTGTTTCCCCTTTTAAAGTCCTGGAAAGCAGTTCTACATCTCTAGCCTTTTAAAAGGGGTCAGATTCAATGAGAATTGGGAAAGCCTGTGTCAGTACATGAAGCATCAAGGTTCCCACTTCTCCATCACCAGGAAGCTGCACCTTGAAAAAGGAGGCAGGCAATAGGCGACAAAGATGTGAAAAGATAGACCCGTGGCGTAGGGTTTAGAATTACCACGTAAGTCCCCAAAAAGGCACTACATGAAGTTTAAGAATTCTGCCCAGTTCCGCTGCTGTGGCTTTGGAATGGGTCTCTTGTAAGAGACCCATTCCAAAGCCACATGTCAGTTTAATAGGCGAGGCATATGCCCCATCTAACCTGGACAAGCTGGCCATTGAGTTTTGCTACAGTTTTCCTCCCCCAGGCCCTGGTTATGACTTTGGCACTAAGTTAGAAAAGAAATGAAAGTTGAGGAGCAATTTGAGTGACAGTTAACTGAAAACAGAGAAACCAAACTTAAAAATCCCCCCCCCCCCCAGTACCTGGCAAAGATGTTTATTATGTCATTTAAGGAAGCTTGCAAGTATGCCAACCCTAATTGGCACTTGTGTTGGCTACCGTTGACAGCAAGCCTCCTAAAATTGGAGGATGAGCTGAGAGGCAAAAAGCAGAGAGTAATTTGAGGTTTTCAAATCATGCAGTGTATCTTGAATTTTGATGGAGTCTTTTAAGAAAAAATAATCTGTATACTGCTAGATGGAAAATACTAAAAAAACACAGGCTCGCTTAGGCTGCCTAAATAGTAGCTAACGGACTTCATCAGTTTAGCTTCTGGATGGAGGCTGTTTCTTTGTCCGTCTATGACTAATCCTCCAGGGTGGGACTCTGTGCGTGCGTGCATGTGTGTTTGTGCGCGCATGTGTGTATGTTCTTGCCATTTCTTTTGTCTCTAGTTGAAAAGACTGCAGAGCACAGCAAACCCATGGTGTATGAAACACTGGTTCACGAGAGGCTGCCGAAATGCTATTTTAGGGGGAAAAAGAAAAGCGCTAACTTCACATTTCTCTAAATTCTAGTGACCCAGTCAAGAATTTTGTTTCGTTTCAGCCTTTGAAATTTTAAGCAGTATTATCCTCTTTGTAGTATTGAACTGAAATATTTCCTTTTATCTCGACTGACTGTGCTCAGAGTGAGAACAGAGCGCTTGCTCAGTGATTGGGAAAACCCTGGTGGTTTGCTAATGGAACAGGCTCAAGCGGGGATCTCCACTTCAAAAGATGAAACTTTGGGGAAAATTTTCATTCAGTTCCCTAAAAAAACACTTTTTGCTTTAGTTAATGAGCATTAACATAAACTTCATATGTGGTTTAATCCAAATCACTTTCTTTTTTTCTTTTTAAAAAATTTGAGGTGCTGGTGTTGAGGCTCAGTGGTAAAATGCTTGCCTAGCATGTGTGAGGCACTGGGTTCCATCCTCAGCACCACATATAAATAAATGAAGGTCCATTGACAACTAAAAGAAAAAAAAATTTAATAAAAAATTTGAAATTTATTTATTTTGGGACAGTGCCGGGCTGTGTTGCCTAGTCTTCTCTTAAACTCCTAGGCTCAAGCAATCCTGCCTCAGCTTCCTGAGTAGCTGGGACTACAGATATACACCACCGGCCTGACTCTATTTATTTATTTATGTTTTTATTTTATTTTATTTTTGATGCTCAGGCTAGAACTCAGGTCCTTGCACATGCTAGGCAAGTGCTTTACCACTGAGATATATACGTAGTCCTATTTTAAAAATGTTTTGACCAGTGGCTTAGGAGGCTGAGGCAGGAGGATCACGAGTTCAAAGCTAGCCTCAGCAAAAGTGAGGTGCTAAGCAACTCAGCAAGACCCTGTCTCTAAATAAAAAAAATACAAATAGGGCTGGGGATGTGGCTTAGTCGTCAAATGCCTCTGAATTCAATCCCCAGTGCCAAAAAAATAAAAAAAAGTTTTGACACCCAAGCCATTTCAAAACAAGCTTCCTCTTGGCCTGCTACTTTAGAGTGTGTAAAAGTACATATTCTTGAAAAGATTTTGCCTTTGTTGGTTATGTTCTTAATGATAATTCATCTTACCCTCACCACCACTCTGGGGAGTATTCCTCTTGTTTTAGGGTTCACAGGTTACTTGTAGAATATTTAGAAAAGTATCAAATGGAAAATAAAACTCAGCCTTAGTACCGTTCTCAGTTTTGATATTTGGGATGTCCTCTTAACTTTCCCCTGCAAACGTCTCTCACATTCATCACTTTTCATTCCGAGGAATTTTCATAGTACCGTATCACAGGATTTTTCTCAGTCACTGGTTTTCACATGCCAGATTTTGAAATGGCTGTGTAATGTCACCAGGCATTCACTCAGGTCTGAGGTTTTGCTCTTGTGAGTTAAAATCAGTGAACATTGTTGCACAAGGACCTCCGTGGGCCTCTCTGATCAGTTCTTTGGGGAAAATTTCCAAGAAAAGGAATTGCTGGGATACATGTTTTTAAGACATGTGCTGCCTGTTGCCAAATTGCCTTCCAGAAAAGCCGTGCCTGTTCACCCTCCTTCTACGGTTGGCACCTCCTTATGTCTCCTGCATCTTGAGGACATTTTTTTTTGAAAAAAATTTTGATAGCCAAAACATTATGCTTTGATTTTCATTAGCAGAATCTAACATTTCCTGGTGTTCTTAGAAGCCTTTCTGCTTTATATTTTGTCCATTGTCTGGGTGTTTAACCCGTTTCTAATTGGAAAGAAAATATATTTCTATTGAGAAGAAAATATATTTGAGAAAGAAAACCTAAAAAAATAAATTAATACTCATTAAATGTTTAGGGTGTTAATGTTCTATGGATATATTTTGCAAATTTAAGTATTTAAAACTTGGTTTTATGGCATTTTTTTGATGGCTAGAAGTTTTAAATAAAAGTTAAAATTAATAATAAAGTAGTTTCGGTTAAAGTATCATAAAATCTACCAGTCACTTTTTTAGGTTATTTTTTCCCCCTTAGTTTTTAATCCATAGAATTTCCATCTCCAAAATCAGATAAGTAATCTATTTTCCTCCAATTATTTTAAGGTTTTATTTCTTGTGTTCTATCCTTAAAATACATAGGTACAAAAATAGTCTACTAGAATTTTTTTACCTCTTTTTTTTTTTAAACAGAGTATGTAGCAACTGATGTACAGTGTGTGAAACACAGACACTCATTTTAGTCATTGTCTCCCCATTCAGTCCTGGCTCAAAGCTCTCTTGGGCATCACCATGGAGTGTCCCGATGGGAGAATAGTGGCTCAGAAGTTGAAGCTGAGATGATGAAATGGGGCTATGATGTGACTGCTTTTATGATCTTGCTAAATCTGCAGATGAAGTGTTAACATGCTTCATTAAAGGGTTGCTTTCATTGTTCTCGAGGAAATGGCTTAAGTTAATGCAGGGAGACTCTTGCATTGTTCAGGAGCGCGAGGCTGGAAACCTGGCTCACATCTTGCCCCGCTAACACCATCCCAAGGAAATTTAATCAGGGAATGGGGTTCAGTTTTCAAATGACAGAGACCACTCTTGAGTATTTCAGGAACTATTTATTTATTTATTTATTTATGTTTTTTATTTTATTTTATTTTTGATGCTCGGGATGGAATTCAGGGATTGAATACAGGGAAACAGTGCTCACTGTGTTGCTAGAGCAGCTGCAAGCTGGGGCTCTGGAAAGATTCCCAGCACAGTGCCCTAGAACTAGTCTGCTGGGGAGTCTCAGTTAGGAACATGGAAATCTGGGAGTCATTCCCCCAACCACTGGCTCCAGAATCACACTTCCTTAGCCACTGCTAGAACTGTTGGCTCCAAGACCACCCAAACCCTGCCCGGTCTGTACCACTTACCCCTCTTGACAGTCTTCCTAACTCAAGGCAGTCCAGAAATTAGAAGTAGGCTAAACCCTGAGAGTTGTTCTGGGGTGTGCATCTGACCAGCAGACCCTAAATCTTACCTGAAACCTTCACTGTAAGGAGGTCTGGTAGTGTTATTTTCAGACCTGCAGCTCTCGATAGATACAGGAACACACACCTGAAGGAGGGTGGACTCTCAGGTGAGGCGTGAATGCCTGTTGTTGATATGTTCAGTATGTATTTGAAAGGTAGAATCTGCTAAAATTGCTGGTTGATTTAATGGGGAAAAAGAAAGGTTAGCTGAGTAATGTTGGAGATTAAAAAAAAATAAGCTCTGGTCTTGAACTTTTTAAAGCATTATTCTCATCAGATTTTTTTTTAAATGTTAAAAATTCACATAGCCTCGGCTTCCTGAACGACCAATTGTCACATCTTATCTATGGCAATGTGAACAAATTTGAGAGCCAGGTGATCTCAAAGTTTCCTCATACTTCTGAAATTCTTTAGAATTCTTTAAGAGATAGCACTCTGTTGGCACATATTTTACTTTCCTGGTACATGTTTGTCATTACCAGAAGTAGAAATTAAACAAGGGAGGCAGCTCAGTGGAGTCCTTCAGCCTGGCCCTACCCAGCCCAATGGAATGTGCCTCTAGGGTGGGCCTCCAGGATTACCAGGGTGTTGTTTTCAGGCGGGTCCCCAGGCCTGAGTAACCCTTATCTTGGTAAACCTGCTGGGACCTCCCATTCCCTCTGCTTGTTGATTCAGATAATGCTTCCCATTCCTGCATCTAATTGAGGATGGTTTAAGGCACCACCCAGGTGGCTGGTGGCTGCCTTGTACTAGACTCCCAGGCCCACTCCAAGGCGGGTGGGTACCCATAGACTGAGATTGGTGATGCCACTCAGTACTTCTACCCAATCTTCCTTTCCTTATGAGCCAGTCTTCTGGTGGCATTTTACTTTTCTACTCCAGCATTGTTAATTTATAGGGGTCGTGTTGAGGTGATCACCGAACGACTTATTAGGTAGCAACTAAATTGGGTTATGGCTGCCCAAGGCCCAGAGTAGTAATGGTTCAGGTGGCGCAACGGGCAACAGCATTGGCCATTTTCTCCATTCCCCTGAATGCTTTTATTGAAATCTCTTGCCTCCCAACCATTTAGTATAAGCAGAATGTACTTCTTTGCATCGTTTAACCTCAAATGAACTCATCAATGGGAAGTGTTGGTGGAGACAGGGAAGTGTTTAAAAGCAGAGGGAATGATAGAGGCGGCAGCTGGTGCATTCCTCACCGGCAGCAGCTTGGGGTCAGGGCTTGCTCCTCTCCTGCCAAGAATGTGCCAGGCTGAGGTTCACACAAGGCAGGATGCGACTGAGAGATGAACCGTTATAGGTGTGTAAGCATCTCTCCTCACAGAACGTGTAAACTAAGCTAGGGAACAGAATGCATACGCGCTGTTCATGGTAATGCTGTAACTCCCATTTTAAGGCAAATCCTTCCTTCCTGAAGTTAGAAGTAGGTTGCATGCCAAAAAAAGTCTTTATTATTAAAAATGCATTTTCTCCTAGAAACAGCATATCCATGAATGTTGCTTTTCCAGGCTTGTCTCCAAAAGCCCACTTTAGACATCTTGGAGCTTTATACTCCTGCTCTTGCAGTCTAGAGGAAAAGCCAACTATCATGTGTGTGTTTTATGCAGTGTAAGACACTCCCTGCTCTTGGGAGTTGATTGTTTAGAACCAAGCCTGGGATGGCAAAGTTCATGGGTTGTCTTATCATAGAGGGAAAAGGCAGAACAGAACCCCTGGAGGTTCTCAAGGTCAGGACAAGGTCAGCCTGGGTGTCTTGGGATCACCAGATGGCTTTTAGACCACAATGCTGTGCCTACCTCCAGAGGTTGTCCTTCAGTGGATCTAAGACGAAGCCCAAGAATCTGCATTTCTTGCTAGTTGCCAGGTGATGCATGTGCTTTTGGTTTTTATGGTTCTGGAACACATCTAGAGAACCACAGGAGTCCTCCTAGAAGGAAGTCGGCCCTCTAAAGAAAGCACTGCTGTATCTGAATTCTGAATGGGATTCTGCACCACCAGCCTCGCTGTCCTCCCCATACACGTGAACAAACGTTGACAACAACTGTCCCAACTGTGTGTTGCCAGCCAGACCCTCCTGCAGTCTGGCCCTGCATTCCCACATTCCTTTATTCCCTTTCTTCCCCCAATATATATAGTCCCCTCCCCCCCCCTCCCCGCCCAATGCATGAATAACTCCTTTCAGACTTTGATAACCCATTCCAGATAAAAACACTACATTTTGTTTTATGGTTAAATTGCACTTTTCATTGAATTTTCAAAAACATTAATGAGACTTTTAATGATTCACGCGACATGGCTCTGACACCAGTGCCATGGTCCTTGCAGGGTTATTGTATTGCCCTTATGATTGAGTACAACTAGGTCTGTATATGTGTCTCTCTGATTATTTTTTATTTGCCCCTCTCTAGTGGGATCTTGTGTGTGATAATGCCTGGAAGGTCCATATCGCTAAGTTCTCCTTACTGGTTGGATTAATCTTTGGCTACCTAATAACTGGATGCATTGCTGACTGGTGAGTACCAACATGCCTTCCGCACGAACCTTTGGGAGACACAGCACGCCTTTGCTGGCTAAAGAGAAATGGTCATTGTTAGCATACTGTTACTGTGTCTTTTTTCTGTCCTGGTGTTGATGCCAGAGCCAGAGCCAAAGCTGCCCCCTGGGGAATGCTAAACTAAAAGGATTGGTCAGTGCACATAATGAACCGTTTGGAAGTGAGAATTTAAATTCATGCAATTTCTCTAACTGCTAGAATCTAGCAAAACCAGCCTGCAGCCTCATCTACTACTGACATTCGATGTTCAGTAAGGAGGAACTTGAGGCCTCAGGTGTAGGACTCTATGGGCTGCACTGAGGGGTAGATACACACAATGCTTTAAAAAATAGAGGGGATCTGGGCACTGTGGTGTGCATCTGTAGTCCCAGCTACTTAGGAAGCTAGGCAGAGGACCACTTGAGCCCAGGATTCTCTGAGTAAACATGGTGAAACCCTGTCTTAGAAAAATAGAACCGAATAAACAAATAGGGGAGGAACTAGAGACCTTCATCCACATGGACTGAACGGGTAAGGCAGCTCTGGTTAGCACCTCAAAATATCATACATACTTTAGAGACAGTTCTTTACTTGGCCAGGATGCCCCGTGGGCTTCATGTGGAAGGAAGGCCTTAGAAGATGGTAGCATTTGGATGATGGGTGGGTGCTGCAGACAGGGGAGAAATCGTGAAGAGAGGCCGGGGTGAAAGCACTTTATCTGGGTGGGTGAGGAGGTGAAGTTGCCTTGAGCAGAGTGTGTGTTTCAGGATGAGGTGGTGAATTTGTCCGGTAGAGATCAGGAGGGGAAGATGGTAGCTGAGTTATTAATGATGATAATGACAGTGATGTCATTAGCACCTCACACTGATTACTGTGTACCAGGCACAGCGCCAAACATTCCCAGACATGTAACAATCCCATCCTCCAGCATCCCTGTTGGGTAAGAGCTATTACTACCTGTTTTCATCATTGAAAAGTCGAAGCATAGAAGTTTAGGTAAATCCCCAAGTTCACTCCCCTTTAATCTGGAGAGCCAGGACTTGACACCAGGCCACCTGACCCCAGAGCCCGTGTATCTCCACCGTGTGCCACAGCACTTTTTATTTAGGATATTCTGTGGTACAGAGAGACAATTGTGCAATGTAAGGCTCAAGGACAGGTGCTGCAGAGCGGTCTCTCCCTTTCCACTCTTTTTAAAGGAATTTTAGTTTTGTTTTTTTTTTTGATGAGTCAGCACATCTTGGGCCTGATGACATAATAAGGGCCAAGAATAATATGGAACACACTGTGTATGTCTTTGTGATGCCCTTTCTACCCTGGTTAACTGAGAAAGCTGGCTCAGGCAAAAGCAAGGAGCCCAGAGTAGACAGCAGCAGAGGATTCAGAGGCCACTTTAAAGCTGTGGAAATTTCCTTCCTAAAGCTAGTGTCTATTTGTGAGTTCCTTGTGCGAACATATAATGTGATTTCCTGTGTGCCCAGAATCTGCTAAATCATCACTTGTAAATGCTTCATATGGACACCTACCCTGTAGACAGTAATAGAAAAGTCATCAGCGACCTCTGGGGATGTACACTGGGGGCCCCTTTGGGGTTTTTGTTGTTGTTTGTTTTGTTTTGTTTTTGAGAATAGGCAATAGGGTTTTTGTTTTGTTTTGTTTTTAACCAAATGCATAGGTTTTCAGTATGAACTAGTCTAAAAGATCCTGTTTTTCAAAAATCTGCATCGAAATAAATTAGGAATATATACCAGTAGAATCCATGTCACCTTCTTTCTGAAAAAATGCAGACTTGATGCAGGTTTTAGTGTCCTTATTCAATGAAAGATTTAATAGGAAAGTAAATATGGGCTTTTATTAAATGAATTAGTCTCTAAAGGTCTAAGATGCTTTAAGGCTGTTTTTGTGACATTGTATCCTTGCACATCTTGCCAAATGGCTTCCCTGGTCACACACCAGATGTAGGGACAAAAGACCAAGGTGCTTGGGTCTTCCTCTGTGAGTAGCTAGAAGTCTGATATTGTAGTCACTTCTCTACAGTCATTTTCCCAGGTCGAGGTTGGGTAGACAAGCAGGCGTGTTCTAGGGATTCAGAGGCAACTGCTTTGGGGGGTGTTTTGAACATTCTGAATGAGCCTCTCTTTCACTTTGGAAGTTTGGTGTTTTCCAACAGCACCCACACACACTTTTTTTTTTTTTTTTTTTTGGCATTTTACTCCTGCTTGAGCCTTGCTTAAAGGGAAATAAACCCTGTTAAGGGAACTCCAGACCTCACAGCTGGGGGCCCAGTTTCATGGCTGCAGGGGGAAGTGGATCAAGTCAGAGGCAAGCTTTCTAAGATGCAGTCAACATACAGGAACATGTACACTGCTTTCTTTAAAAAGTCATGCTTTAGACCGGGTTTTGTCTGGGGTGTGTGATAGGAATGGTTAGGTGGTGTGTTAGTACAGATGCAGGAGAGATACAGGCCAGGGGTTGGGCCACCTCCCTGCCCTTGATTGCTCTGTTAGGGGCTGTCCTGCATGTGTAATTATAGTTCATGGGCTGCACCCTTTGCCCTTGGGCTCCTGTTGGCCAGTGGGGAATACAAGCCGCAGAAAACAGTGGAGAAGAGCTTGAGGTCAGGCATTGATCTCTGCCCGGCTGGAAGGACTGCTGCCTCCTGTCAGGGGCCCTCCGTACCGTGCCTCTCTGCTACCCATGGCTGTCTGTCCCCAAGCTCCCTCCTGATAAGAGCTACAAGGTTGAATACTATCCCTCCCAGTTTCTCTCCCAGTTTGCTCGCTCTTTTATAAATAATCCCTCTACAATCTCCTCCCATTACTTCCATGTCTGTTTCCTATGGAGACCCCATACGGTTTCCCACGACTACTGTTACAAATTACTACATTCTTGGTGGCTTCGACAGCACAAAGCAATCATCTTACAGTTCTGTAGGTCACAAGTCCAACAAGGGTGTGCAAAGCAGTGCTCTTCCCTGGAAGCTCAGAGACGGACACGTTCCTGCTGTTTCCTGCTCTCTAGGAACCAGTCGCATTCTCTAGCTTCTGCCCATGTCTCCATCCTCAGAGCCAGAGATGGCAAGTCAAGACCTCATGCTGCCTTCTCTCAGGTTCCCTGTAGCCGGGGAAGGTGGTCTTGTAATAGGTCAAACCCACCACACCTCAAGGTCCTCCTTAACCTTAATCACATCCAGAATCCCTTTTGCCCTGAATAGTAGTTCTGAGGATTAGGATGCGGACATCCTTTTGGGGGGCGAGGGGGCAGGTACCAGGGATTGAACTCAGGGGCACTCGATAGGGTCTCACTGAGTTGCTTAGCAACTCGCTTTTGCTGAGGCTGGCTTTGAACTCACGATCCTCCTGTCTCGGCCTCCCAAGCCTCTGGGATTACACACTGTGCCCAGCAGGACATAGACATTGTTCAAGGCCATTTTTCTGCCAACCACAGATCCTAAGTGAAAAAGTCCTCTGCATTAAAGGACTTTTAGGAATATGATTTTATCAGTCATCTCCAAGGGATTCTGCCCTAGGGAGCCAGCTCACATTAGAACTCCAAGGCTTGTAACTGGCATATATTGAACACTTGCTACGTCTCTTGAGTGTTTCCATACCCCTCAGCAACCCTGTTAGGTAGGTATTTTACTGCCTCTTGCAAAAGGGAACGGAAGCTCAGCAGGCATGCTTGGCCTTTTCTAAGGTCAGATAGTTCAAAAGTGGTGTGAGCCTTGATTCACAACCAGGGCGCTCTAATTTCAAAGATGTTATATGCTCCACGGTCCCTAATGATAAGTTTTACTTACTGATTTTAGCGACCTTTAGGAGGTACTTAGAATGGTTTCTGAAGATTAAAAAAAAAAATCAGTCATCTTTTCTAAAACAAGCCGTGTTTGGTGAGTGTCAGGGATGTAGCCTACAGGAAGAATGAGAACAGAAACATTGAAGTAGGTCCTTCGTGCCAGCCATTCTGTTCATGTCCATCAGCTCCCTTCACCGACCATCTCAATAACTGCAAAAGGATGCTTAGCCCCATGTTACAGATGAGATAGGTAAAGGGAAATAAAACCGGGTTTTAGATTTTTGTTTGTTTTTCTTCATTTTAGGAAAACAAACCATACTTTAAATTTATTTTTGTTCATGAATGGAAAATGAATAAAATCATCTGGTAAGGTCTTTCCCAGTCATGACGACCCCACTGGTCAAGGGAAGTAAGGTCTAATATCTCTAGACAAGACCACTGATGTACAACAACATTGAGCTGATAGCCTTGGCCTCATTTAACAAAACCCCAAGTGATGGATGGAGATGGTTAGAACCTTAGAAAGTTCTGAAGGATGCGCTTCCCTGTTGTTTCTGCCCCCCCATATTTTCTTAAGATTATATCTATCTCCTTAGGGCATTTCTTATTGAGTGTCTTCTTTTCATTTTTTTCAAGAGCTTTATTGAGAGATAATTTAACTACCCATGGAAAGAGTACAAATAAATTAGTTTTTGCATATTTACAGAGTTATGCTCTGAGTTTAACACAGTTCCACTTCCCTTCCAAGGATGGTGGAAACGTGCTCATAACCATCCACTTTCCATTCTCGTCCCCACCGCTGGGCAGCCACCTCTCCACCTCTGTTCCTCTGTATTTACCTTTTTCAGGCATTTTATTTGTACATAGATGCCTTGACATAAATATGCCCAGGATAGTTGTTCAGCTAAGCTACATGGTGTTTAGGGTACTGGACCTGAAAATTTGTTTGCCCCCTTCTTCATCGGTGAGCTCTCCTTCTGATCCAAGCCGGTCGTGTTACATATTAACTCATTTGGTGAAGTTAGTGCTGCGGTTTATTTCTGATTGAATTAATGAAGATGGAAGGTTATCTTGGGGACATGGAGAACTAGTGAGTTCCGCATCCCAAGGGGCACCTCCATCCTCCCTCTCATCCCCACCCCAAAGCACATCGCCCCCATATCACCAATCCTGCACTGGCCTGTCCCCGTGATCCACAAGTTTACTGTAACTGCTGCCCTTCCAGGGGACTATTGGGGGAGCTCACTGTCAGGACCACACTGGTTATTTAAGTTCAACCATCTTGACTTAGTGTGTGGTCTCTTGAAACTTACCTTCTTGTCATGTAGCTGAAACAAATTGGCAGTTGCTCTGGCCCTGGCTCTGCAGGCTATGTGTAGGATCGGGCACCTGGCTTAGATTAACAACCTGGAGAAGATAACTAAAGCCTTTACTCCATACCCATGTTGACTTTCTGTCCAGTTCCAAAGGTCAGAGATTTCTCAAGACATTTCATGCTGGGTGTGTCAAGGTTTATGTTTGGGGAGTTATTATTGATTTTGTTCCTCCTGCTTTGAATCATCCCTGTTTATACTCAGAAATAGACTCAGCAACAGGAATTGGGTTCATGTCTCAATCCTCTTTCCCAGTAGCTATTTGATCTGTGCTCCCTTAGCCCAGGATAAGGGGGTTGGGCTAAATGTCCCCAGAAGGCCTTTCTGTCCCTAGTAGTCCACGATCTAGTAAAATGGGTCTAGACAGCATGAAGACTTTTACTCCAGTACTCATTCAACATATACTGAGCACCTGCTGGGCACTGGGTTTCAGGAGGGTTGCCATCCCGTTTTAAAAGTGACTCCTTTCCCCCTCTCCCCACACAGGGTCGGCCGGCGGCCTGTGCTGCTGTTCTCCATCATCTTCATTCTGATCTTTGGATTGACTGTAGCACTGTCAGTGAATGTGACAATGTTCAGCACACTCAGGTTCTTCGAAGGATTTTGCCTGGCTGGAATAATTCTCACCTTGTATGCACTACGTAAGTAGAAACCCTCACGGCGACTGTTACAAGAATTAACAGAAGTATCATTGCCTATGAGTCTCTGGGAAAGATATCGTGCATGCAGGTTGTTTGGGTTGGCAACCCTTTAGAAGTACAAACTTTAGAGGCCTTGATGATTGTGAAAGAGGTTGGTTTTTTTTTTTTAGATGATACTGTCCAGCATTTACTTAATCCTTACCTCCAGCTTGGGCTCAGTGCCCATCATAGGACACAGAAGGTTGCACAATGGCTTGGAGAAGCGGGGATCAGCCCATAGCTGTTATGGAGTGGCTTTTGCTTTCCTCTGGAATTTTCTGCATTGATATTTTCTGTGCACTTCTAAATCCAGTGCATACTTGGGTATCCCTGTACTCGGTTCTGAAAGAGCATACTAGATTTCTTTTACTATAGGGTTTGGACTTAGCATTTGCATTGACTCTTAGAGTTTTTGTTTTTCTTCTTCTTTTTCCCCTCTAAGGCCATATGGAGTGCAAATTTTCTATATTCTCACATGCCCAGAGGTGACCTTAAGTGGTCTGGAATTGATCTCTAAGTGTTAGTTCTAGAAGAATAAATGGCAAGATTTGGTAGCATTTGCTTTTTTAAAAAGGGAATTAAGAAAGTTTTACTTTATTATTCCGTCATGTTTGTTGGCTGTATTACCTCTGCTGTCAAACGTGATTATGTTTCACTTATTCGTTGTCGACTTTCTAGAAGACAACCACATGCCAATAAAGAGAAGGAACATTTCAAGCATGGTGGATATTTCATGCTTTTTAGTCACCGAGTGGAAGGATCTTTGGGAAAGACTGTAGGATAGTTTATGATATGTTTTGTCTTCCTCTCTCCCCTTGACAATATGGGTAGGAGTCAGGTATAGATTTGGTAGCAGTTTCCATCATGATAAAATAAGAATATTTTAATTCTCTTAAACATTCCTAATAAAAGACTTCTTTATATAACTAAATTTTTGTTCCACCAGAAATATAATCAATTCATGACCTACCTTTTTATCTACAAGGAAAAAAGGGGTGTAGAAAAAAAGTTACAGGTATATTTTTCTGAATCCATTATTGGTGTTTGTGGCATCCTCTTCCAACATTTTACTGAATTGTAATTTCTTGGGGATCATCTTTTCCAGTTTGTTTATGTTTATTTTGGAGCTCTCATTGCTTGGAGAACTCTTTCAAAATGTATGTGTGACAAGGTCAGTGGATCTAGGTGTTTGGCCATTCTGTGGGTGTTGGGCTTGAAGGCCTCCAGACAAAGTGCCTGTGATGTTCTCTGTGACCCTGATCCCTGTCGGTCTGTGCAGCAGAACAGCTCACAGCTCTTTTCCTGAGGAGTCTCCTGGCCCTGCTCTGACTGTCTGATGGGATCTTCTCTCTGGGCAGCCATCCTTTTCAGACTGATTGTTGAGGGAGGATGGCAGTCCAGTCCTTCTCTGTGGACTCTCACTGAAAGGTATAGTTCTGTACTTTGAAAAAATAGAATATTTATGCTTTGGGGACTTAGCAGACAGTATAACCCCAGCCTCACCACCCCCAAGCCAACAGTGTTCAGGAAAAATTGCTTTACAGCAAAGATGGCATATTGGTTTTATCTTGCATGCCAAGTGCTAAGGATGGCTTAAGGCTGCCAGAGAACAGGGAGACTTCTGAGGAAGGGCTCAGCAGAAGAGAACCCCTGGATCCATTAGCCATGTCTGCCAGGGCCAGGGAAGGGCTGCACATGTGACTGGCCTTTGCCATCTCAAGAGACTATCCCTGAATTACACCAGACCAGGCATGATTTGTACCTGAATCTCGTGTGTTTCAGATTTACATAGAACCTCTTTACTGACTATGACATCATTGTGCCGAGGGCCCCGTGAAACCTCTTGCTATATTTATCTTGCTGTAAAAAAATGATGCTAAAGACTTTTTATTAGATTAAATAGCGAGCTCTATAGTAGAAAGTTCTCTTCTACTTCAAAACTATACAAAGAGTGTGCTCATCCTAGGAAATTGCTCAGCTTTTATTTCCTAGGCAAAGAATCATATAACCTGGACATTGGCACCTTTTTTTTTTTTTGTAAAGGGCCAGCAAATAAATATTTCAGGTTTCATGGGCCATTTGGTCTCAGTTGCAGCTACTCAATTCTGCCACTGTAGCATAAAAGCAGCTATAAAGAATATGTAAATGAATAGGCATGGCTGTGTTCCAATAAAACTTTGTTTTTGAAGAAGATGGTCAGCCAGATTTGTCCAGTGGGCCAGAACTTTTCAACCACTGATGTAATGAATTCATGTGTGGGACTGATGATACCAGCTCGAAGTTCCGATCTCCCTTCCTAGTTTCATCTGGACTTCCTACTTTAATGTTTCCGTTGTTCCATTTTCCTATCTCCATCATTTGTGTTATTTTATTGCAAGTATTTGTGTAAGCAGTTTTACAATTGTTTGCCAGTAAAATATGGTATAGAAAATAATGGTTGTGTTTTTTTAGATGTGGGACTAACATTCAAACATGATGATAAATGCCATTGTCATAAAAATGTCCAAGTATCAACCAGTGGCCCACTGTCGGAGTTAAGAAAGCATCTGGAATAGCACAATTGAAATAAAGCAAAAGGCTGTGACTTGGAGCTCAAGGAGAGGATAGTAAACAATGAAAATTAGGGGGATTTGTTTGGGAGATGGCAGAAGACCCATACTTGGCAAGGGTAGGAAACGGGGGTGGGGGAGCTGGCGGGGGTAGCCCATCTTTTTGAATCATGGCAGTTTGGAGAACCCAGAGGCTGGAGACGGGAAGTTCAGAAAGATTTTTTTTTTTTTTAGTTCTGTACTTTGAAAGAATAGAATATCTATTCTATGATGCTCCTAGTCAACAGGGCAGGGTGACTACAAATTTCCAATTCATATGCTTGTTGGTGTTTTTAGGCATGCTTAGGTGAAACTTGAGAATTTGTTTTGCTTTAGGGAAATTTATTAATAAATTGGGTCACAGGGGTAAAGGAGTTCTTAACTCTAAAGAAAAGTTTAAAACTTAAAACTTTGGGGGCGTTGATTATTTGGAACTTACATTTTTAATGATTCTAAGTTTTCTCCCCTTTTAACCAGGTTTTTATCTCAGTGCCTTTGCCTGACCTTTCTCATCACAGATCTGCATATCCTTCTTTTTTCAATCTTGCACATGCATGGCCATGTAAATAGGGAAGTAACAATTCTTGCTGTTGTGATTTCTCGTGCAGCTTACGAGGAAAGTGGACGTGTCATTTTGAGAAATGCTGCTGACTTGTAAATGTTTTCTGCTTTATTTGCAAGTCTGCCCAAGGGTTTTTTTTGTTGTTGTTGTTCCCCCCACCACCCCAGCTTTGGATTTATTTATTAAGGTACATTGTGGTTAAATATTCTACCCTTTAAACTTTTGTTTTCTTCAAGTTCCCAAAGTGAGAAGTAGTTGTGTAATTGGGACATAAAATAGAGACTGTTGGCATCTTCTCCGGAAGTCTTTACACAGAAGCAAAGTGTACATTGGCAGTAGCAACAGAGACTGGGCCATGCCAAGTGAGTTTATGCAGGGCCACAGTAGAGGTTCCTGCCTGCATATCTCTGAGACCATCGTGAGACGCTAAAATAATTAAATACACTGGGGCTACATCAGTGGCTTAATGATTTAATTTTATAATTTTATCTTTACCTCTGGACACACACACACACACACACACACACACACACACACTTGATTTAGCCAACAAGGAACACAGACCAAGAAAAATCAGTAAGTAGATCACATTTCCACTTGTTTATGAAAATAAAGTCTTGTCAAAAACTAAGTAGATCACATTTCCACTTGTTTATGAAAATAAAGTCTTGTCAAAAACTAAAGAGATGGTCACTTCTGAATTTAAGCAGTCATGGTGGACTGGGCTATGAATTCCTTTCCCATCCAGGATTCTATAATATCACAGGCAAAGGGACACAGCATTATCCAAGATGTATCTTTCTTCAAAAGAAGCATCTGGTCATGGTAGTGTGAACTTGTAGCTCCAGCTACCGAGGAGACTGAGGCAAGAAGATGAGTTGAGCCCAGGAGTTTGCGGTGAGTTTGGGCAACACAGGAAGATCCTGTCTCCCAAAAAACAACAACAACAACAACAACAAAAAAACACCACCACCAACAAAAGAAGTCAATGATATGATGGTTTGTAAGAGAGAAATATATCATTTTGTTTATTTATTTGATAGCAGGGATGGAACCCAGGCCTCAGGAATTCTAGGCAAGCACTTTACCACTGAGCTCTACCCCCAGCCCATATTATTTTCCCAATTTGAAATAATGAACAATGTCTTTTGCTAGCAGAGAGAACTTACTTAGTGTGGGCAAATAAATGAAACTTTTTTTTTTCTTTTTTTTGGTCTAAAAATGAAAAATTTCCTTGAAAATTTCTCTCAAAGATGTTCTCATTGTAATAACTCTCCTTCCAACTTACACAGCCTAAATAATTGGGTAAATTTTACCCATAATCAGGAAGTGACTCGAAATTTCTCAGATGACTAAGTTACTGATTACTTTGCAAATTAGAAGCCAAGTCTTGACTTGGCTGGTAAATAGACTCAGAAAAATCTTGAGTTTGCTCTGGGTCAGGTAGTGTTCTCCTTCTCACATGACATGGTGGGTTTTAGACTCTCAGTTGAAGTGGTTGAATAATTTCTGATGTGCTGATGTGAGGTGGCTTTTTTCTGCTTACTCACCTATATATTTTTATACTTCTGTTTTTCTGAAGTCCCCAAATTTGTGTTGTCTTATTATATGGATTTGTGTTAAACTGCCTAAAATTTGGGGACCTATTTTCATCAACAGGATGGTTAAGCATCACCGCTGTGCTGTAAGATATATTTTTTTAGTGGACTGAGCCAAAGGGCTCCATAGAGCGAATTGTCCCTGTGGGGGATGAAAAGAATGGAGACTGTGCCGTTGGGCAGGCTTGGCTCTGGCCACCATGTGGCTCACTCCTTCCTTCCTGGGAGCAAATGTTTGCATGACATTCAGGAAGGTGCTTGGGGGTCTGTCTCTCTCTGTCTCCCCCGCCTGCCCTTCCCCATCACAGAAACCCTGTGGGTGAGACCCTGTTCACCTGGTGGGACAAGCTCTACTAAAGAATGGCCTCAGAGAAGCCATTTTCCTTCTTTCTCTTTCTCTGTTTCTTTCTTTCTCCTTCCTTCCTTCCTTCCTTCCTTCCTTCCTCAAAAGAATTTTGCTTTGACCCAGGTTCAAAGAGGGTGTGACTGGGAAATCAGAGCAGATCAGTCTCTCTCCATTTCTTGTTTCTGTCACTGGAAACCCATTACACACTCTGAAGGCAAGTTGAGAAAAGCAAAGGAGCCAATTTATAAGCAAAAAAAAAAAAAAAAAGGAGTGGCGTGGTTTCCCTCTACCACCCTGTCTCCCTTCTAATCCCATCTCTGAGCACATAGCTGCTGGCGTCTGCAGGGGCTGGTGAGTGAGAGAAGAAGCACCTGGTGATGGAGTTCCGGTCCCTTGGGAGTTGGGATGCCGTGATGGCTAGTGAGTGACAGTGGAGCAGGGGCCACACATGCCACAGAGGACTCAGTTTTCTCAAAGTTTACTAATCCTGCAAATAAAAGTTATTCAGACCTGTCTTTCTGTCCCTACTTACATGTTATCTAAAATCTGACTTTTTATAGATTTTCTCTGAAAAAGAATGCAAGTATCTGTATGCCTATAGGGAATGTAAGGATGTATTGTCTCACCTGCATGTTCAAAATGGAAAGATGAGGGCTGAGAAAGAAGAGTGGCCAGTGGCATCACTGAGACCCACATGCCTACCTAGTCTTCTTCCCAGAAGTTAGGGCAAGAAAACATGCATATGTTGCCTAAATGGATAGAAAGACATCAAAGTGCTTATTTATTTGGGTGTTTTGAATTGGGTAAAGATAGGTCTGTCTCAAAATCAGAGGGGGAAAAAAAACAGCAAATAGAGGTAGCTGGATATTTTTAAATTAAGAATATTTGGATGCCATTCCCACGTAGAGAAGGATGTTATTAAATTGCACGTACCTTATGGTCTGGGTTTTTTCCCAGACTGAAATCTTAATGGTGCATGTGCTTGGTTTGAAACAAAACTGTCCACTATACTAAACCAGGAAGTGGGAAGATTTGGAAATCAGGAGATCTGATTTCCCACCATTGACTGGCTGTGACCATGACAGATGGCTTGATCTCTCTGAGCTCTCAACTCCCTCTCTGGAATCAGCGGATGGTTTTTCAAACCACATTCCATGGGAAACATGGGGTCCCTTCCTAGAATAACTCATGGGAGAAGAAAGGTGGGAAACAGAAGCAAATGGAAAATTATTGGGCCCCACTGTATCCCAGTTCAGAATACCATGGCTTTAGCATCCTAAGTTCAACCATCAGCCCCCTTCCATGTTGAAATTTCACGTAGAGATGAAACTAAGGGTGCGTGGTCCCACAGTTGTGCCTTCCTCAACTCAACACTAAAAACTAGCTTTGGTGGACTTTTTTTCTTGCTCTCTGTGTGATACTGCATCAGGTAGATACAAAGGCCACCTGGGAAGAGATGCAGAGATAGGGTAGGATTAATGGTTAACAGCTTCCCTTTCCCCAGGGTTCTAGATCCTGCCCTCAAGTCATCAGCCTTGCCCTCACTGACCCCAACTCCTTTCTTCTCTCTTACCAAATATTTGCCTGTTGAGTTTACAGATATATTCCAGGAATCCTATTATACCCCCTGGGATTTTCTTTTTCCCATCTGGAAAGACAGGATGGGATGCAAAACTAAAACCTGGGATGACTCGAAGAGGGAATCCAGGAATTTCAGGTACTCATTCAATATTGGACTGACTGGTGTTTTGTTTTCTCATTCTTGAAAGAAGAATGAGAAAGATGAAATGAATCAATCACCTTGCAAGCAAGTGAAGAGCATGAGACTCCTTACAAATATCCAAAGGTCCTGGGTGGGAAGTAAAGTCGTTACTGGGTTTGCCAAGACCCACTGTTTGTGAAGAGACATGATCTTGCCTGAGAGCACACAGAGAAATGTGACTTACCTGGTGTTGAGCAGCAAGCAATAAGTGCATCATGCCAGATGAGCTCTGCTTCAAACTGTATACGTTTTGTTTTTTGGTGACCCACATGGAAACACAAGAGCACTTTCTCTTGCCCTCATTTACTCGGTGTGTTAGTCAGCTTAACATGGCTGTGACCAAAATATCTGACCAAAACAACTTAGAGGAGGGAAAGTTTATTTTGGCTCATGGGTTCAGAGCTTTAGTCCATGGGCGGCAGAATCTTTTGCTCTGGGTCCAAGGTGAGGCAGAACATCACGGCAGAAGGGCATAGTGGAGGGAAGCTGCTCCTTCAGTCTGGAAACAGAGGGAGAGGAGAAGGGGCCACAGAGAAGATGTACCCTCCCAGGGCATGCCCCCAGTGACCTAGCCCCTCCAGCCATACCCCACGAGCCTACCTTTACCACGCAGTCAGGCCATTCAAACTAGGGTGGGCTGATGAGTTTACACTTCTCACAATTCAATCATTTCACCTCTGAACATTCCTGCCTTAACACAGGAGCTTTTGGGGGACACTTCATATCCAAACCACAACACTTGGCAAACTTTTTTTTTTTCCAGCACTAGGTATTGAACCCAGGGGTACTGTACTACTGAGCTACATCCCCAGCCCTGTTTGGTTTTGTTGTTTGAGATAGGGTCTCACTAAGTTGTTGAGACTGGCCTTAAACTCTAGACCTTTCTCCCTTAGTCTCCCAAGTTGCTGGGATTACAGATGAGCGCTACCTCTCCTGGCTTACTTGGCAAACATTTGAGATCCTACCAGGTACCAAGAGAACCACAGCTTGTCACTTGATTGCATAATAAATGCTGGGCACTGTCATATGCTAAAGATGCAGAGGCAGACATGTCTTCCTGCCTTCTGGGACTGAGTTCAGCGATTAGAGATCCACAGACAGGCTCTGATTGGACTGAGGGCATCAGAAGAGACCCCTGAGCCATGAGTTTTGTGTTTGTTATTCCCAGTAGGTTCTTAGAGGCTGGAGGAGCCTAGTGTATTCTGGGCGCTGCAGGTCATTAGAGTTTGGTTAGAACCTGGTGTGCTCTGGGTACTGTGGATCACTAGATTTTTAGCTGAAGCCCAGTGAATTCTGGGTACTGAGAGTCATTAGAATTTGGCTGAGCCTAGTGCATTCTGGGTACTGTGGGTGATTAGGGCTTGTGCGGAGCCTGAGTCTAGCATAGCAAAGCCTGGACAATGGAAAGACACACAACGGTGTGCTTCGTGACAACAGTGTCAGGCCACCGAAGGACCCCAAGCAAGAAAGGAAAACCTTTAGAGGCATGCTTTAGTGGGTTCACTCAGGCCATGGTGGTCAGGAGGCCGAGGAAGAAGCCAGGCCAGGAGCTGGGCAGCTATTGCTGTATCTAGGTGAGGAAGGTGAAGAGCCTGAAGGAAGGGCAGGACCGTGGGCAAGGAGAGACTCTAAGGAGATAGAGTCCAATGCCTAGGGCACTAAGAGCAGAGAAAGGGCAGAATGACCAGGTGGCCCACTTAGGTCCCTGAATGGATGTGAAGCACGGGATTCAGCCCAGGTATTCTGATTCCAGCTTCTACCGGTTGAAGCTACTGGCTGCTCCCTTTTCCTCTGTGGGGGTTGCAGAGGGGAGAGAGTGATGACTTCTGTTTCAGGCATGGCAAGTTGGTGGTATCTTCAGGGGATCTGTGGGTATTGCTTTAGCAGGTGATTTGCTATTCAGAAGTTCAGGAGCAAAGTCTGTGGATCTTCAGAGTAAAGGTAGCCACTTAAGGCTACCAGAGTAACTAAGATCACCCAGGGCCTTATAGCATGAGATTAAAAAAAGGTGGAGGTAGAAAAACCAGTTGAGCAAGACAGGAAGGAATGGCTTGAGTGGTCAGTGGCATGTCAGAATAGGTTGGTAACTGGGGGCCAAGGAAGGGGTCAATGTGTTGTCAAATGATGCAAGACTCTGAAAAATGTCCTTTGGATGTAGCAATGATTATCTAATAGGTCAGAGGCAACTGTGGCAAAGGTCACATTGATTCAGTGCCATGATATATACAATATAAATTATTTTGAGCATAGGTTTTAATTCACATACGTCCCAGAGGAGTATTGTCTTGTCCTTAGATCAAGTATTTTAAAAAGGAAGTTGTTTTTCTGTTACTATATATATATATATATATATATATATATATATATATATATATATATACATAAAATTTGCCATTTCCACCATTTTTAAGTGTACACAATTCAATGATGCATCTACATCGTGGTGCAAGAAAATGATTTTTTTTGAGATGGGCAGATGTTCATTTGTACTGGGTTGAAAACATGGATTGAAAGGCAACTCAATAACGAGTTGTCTGAAGCATCATATCCCCATGCCTTAATGGTGAGGAAGAAAGGGTTGCAGCTAAGGCTGATGCTCCCTGGGTCACATCCTCACATGACAGCGCAGAAGGTCAGGTGTGCAAGACGGATCATTGGCCCAGTTGAGAAGGGTAGCTCACAGGCCCTTTGAACTTCCAGCATGGAATATGGAAAACTGAAAATATGATTCTCTCATTGAGAGGTGTTGCTACTGCAGGGTCTTTGATGGTTCTTGTAGAATAGGGTGCTTTGTGTCCAACCTGCTCCTGTTCAAAAGCCAAGTTGATGCTTGTGTCCCTTCTAACCTATGCCTTTTGAAAGCATGTCTTGCTTGATATTTGCTCTGTGTCAATTCTGGGAAAGGACTCAGATCTTCCTCCAAACCAAAGTTAGGTTGTCAGCATGGGGGGAGGGGAGGAATTAAGTGCTGTCTCGCTCTAGCTCAGTTCCCCATTCATAATTTACATAATATTGAGAGAATTTTTGCTACAGTTCCAGTGTGACTTGGGATTTCTGGTTTTTCCCTGACATCAATTTGATTTGTAAAACTGGCATTGTTATCTTCATTTGAGAGGCCCTAACCCTCAAGCTCTGGGGCTTCCAGGGCAAACAAGGCCTCCTGAAATGGAGTAAAATATGGGATAAATGTTACCTTGTTCTCTTTGGTAAATGGTATTGGCTTCTTTGTATTCGAGTGGGGACGCGTAACTATCCTTATTGAACCGGAAGTTCTTCCCAGAGAGCCATGGCCCTCCATCCTTGGTCCTTTTCTCACAGTTTAATTGGTATCAGTGCATGAAGCAGGATCATATCACTCCTCTACCTCTTTTTAGAAAGAATCATCTACAAGTCCTGACATGTTGGGGTTAGGTGTATAGGAGCTGAGAAGAATCTGGGTTGAGACCTCCTTTTCTGTGCCCTCCAACCTGTGGATAGCAGGCCATGGCAGGGTGCTGAACAGATGAACACTGTTTTGCTCTTAAGGAGGAACTGAGACTATTATGATGATTGGGATTTGATAACAATAGCTACTTATTAAGCATTTTCTAAGTTTAGGTGCTCTGCTAAGTTATATGCACGTATATACTGACATATATAGATACACTTAAATTTCTTATTAACCAAGGAAAATGCATCCTATTAATTGCCTTGTTGTACAGATAAGGAAACGGATACCTCTAATCCCTGGACCTTGTTTAATTTGCTAGTGAAGCCATTAAGCAAAAGCTAACGTTTACTGAATCAGTCCCCTGTGCCTTGGCACCACTGAGTGCTATAGGTATTTAACCCACTCAATAAGCCTATGATATGAGCACAATTATTATCCCCAGTTTGCAAATGGAAAACGAAGTTTACCCATGGCCACACACAAAGAGGTAGAGGAGCCAGGGTTCAAACCCAAGTCTCCGTGGCTCCAGTGCCTGTATGTGTCACTGCTGTGTCACTTCTAACAGCTCTCTCTCTGAGTTAAAATATTACAATATTACAATATTATTGAAATGTGTGCAAACATCTCCTAAGGAATTTATATTAGTTCTTGCAACTTCCAAATAGCTATAAAACCAAAATATTAACAACACACAATTTCAAAACCAATACAATTCAAATATAGGGCTTTCATATGATGGATGATGGTCTTTTCCTGAAACAGAATTACCCATTCACCCTTGTTGGGTTTAGTAGCAGAAGAGCCTTTAGAGTCAATTTTTTATTTAATCTATTTTGGAATTTTGACTTGAGTAATTGGAGTTTACCTGATGCCTTTTCACATAATTTTTTTTTTTTAAATCTAAAATGACATTAATGATTTTAAGGTTTTGGCAGCACAGAATTCTCAAATGTCATGTATTTCCCCACTCCTGAGTAAGCCTCAGTTACTTACTGTAATGGGATGTCATTTAATGGCTCTGCTAACCTGTCTCCATCTCTTGAGATAAAGTTAGATTTGTGACATTATTAAAGTATTAATTAAATAGGCATTTAGTCCACTTATGGCTGTAACAGAGACTAGAAACATTCGTTACGGCCTGTTTCCTGTTTCTCTCCTCGCTAATGAAGTGGCCTTTACAGAGACAGATGGTCTTGGGTCCTGACATCTGGGCTCGGTGGCGTTGATGGTGCCTATGCTGTTGTGCGCACGCAAGGGCTCCTGTGATTTCATCCACACCCCTGTTAAACCTGCATTTTTTTTGCTGTCAGCCATGCTGACATTGGCCTTTGGTGAGCGTAAATACAGATATAAATGTGAGTGGTCTCTGAAATCTTATGTCCACATTCATCGTCATTATGTCCACAGCTCATCCAGAGTCTCCACCATGCCTATGTTAACATAGACCAAGATTTTCACCCACATGACAGCATGAAATTTAAGGACCATAGAGACTGTCAAAAACTCACCTGTGAGTGGCCGCAGCCTCCCATCCCTCTTCAGGGACCAGTGTCCCCGAGCCTAGACTCACCCCAGTGACCCACTCTTTTTGACTGCTCCCTTGGCCCCTTCATGGTGTGGCTTCCCCTGTGGCTGTCCAGCCTCATCACCCACAGGGAACATAGGAGTGACCATGGGGGGCTGTGCACAGATGGGACAGAGAAGGAACCCAGGCCTAGAGGGACATGGATGCCGTAACGTGTTTGGTCTTTACAGATCGTAGAGAACTATCACCAGCTTCACGAGGGAGAAGATAACGTGCTAAGACTGTGTTCTGTCCTGTGTTGGGGGAGATAATTCTGAGCTCGTCCCCTTTTGTCCCGTGGGCTGCCATGAAAGGGAACCGGTTCGTGCACCTTAAGGAGTTTAGCCTGATAGTCCCCCTGAGGCACAAGGCATTTCTAGAAAAAGCTAAATAGAGAACTCTTCATCCAGTTTGTGTTTCCCAGCGTGACATTTACCACCAACATTATCCTCTTGGCAGTTTTGTTTCTGAAAAGAAGCTCTTCCTGGGAATCCTTGTTCAGTTTTCCCACGTATCCTGTAGGCTACACAAATGGCACCCACCAGCCACAGGTGGGAATGATTGTGAGAACTTTCATGCAAACGTGGAGTTAGGGGAGGGTATTTAGGCTGCTCTCGGACGCCCGTATCCTGTTCTTCAAAGGGTTTACTGAATGACAGAGTGCCCCTCCCAGGCCATCCATGCTGCAGCTTTCACACCCCTCTTTTCCTTGTAGTCATTACCCCGAAGCCCAGTGGTCTTCTCTGACCCAAGCATGGTTGGATCTTATTTCCCGTTTCCTTCATGCAGGCACGGTAGAGTCTTATTTCATGTTCTCTTCAGGGAGCCATTGCTCTTTGGCTGTTTTCCCAAGCTCTCTTCTTTGGCAGTTTTCCTTTCCACCTTGTGACTGGGGAAGTGAATGTTTGCACAGTTGGCTTTTCCATTCCGTCGCAGCTGCTTTGGTGTGATCTGGAGCCCCAGGAGAGAAGAGCGTAGAGGGAGAGGGAGAGCTACCTCCCAGTGGCTGAGAGGCTTATTTCTATCCCCTTTTATAATGGGTTGAATGAAGGTAAGAACAATCACAAACCTGCAAATCGTGGGGCTAGGGATGTAGCTTGCGGGTAGAGCACTTCCCTAGCAGGCATGAGGTCCTGGGTTCAATTCCTAGGACCCCAAATACATAAATACCTTCACCTGGTTACCTTCTGAAAAGGTACCGATTTCTGATCTCTTCAAGTGTTGGAAGTTATCATCCTAGTTCATAAACACGAGCCTGAAGAATTTGGACAAAGCCATGAGACCAACGATAGTTATACCTCTAAGTTATTGAAGCAAATAGAAAACTTGGAGAATGGATAATTTATAAAAAACTGAGGTTTGTCCGGGCTCATGATTCTAGAATTCCAGGAGAATGGTGTCAACATCTGCTCAGTCTCTGGTAGGGTCATTATGACAGAGAAGCCAAATAGAGAGTGTCATTCTCCAGAGGGTGATGGGGAGGGGTGGCAGCCTTGCTCTACAACTGCCTGTTTTCCTGGTAACTACTTTAGTTCTATGAGAGGGACAGCTTCTGCAAGACTGCATCCGTCCATTCATGAGTGTTAAGCCCATGACCTACTCATCCCCTAAAGGCCTCACCTCCCAATACTGCTACATTGGGAATCAAACCTCAACATGAGTGTTGGTGGCCACAAACCATATCCAAACCATAGCATGAACCAAACAGGAAAACACAGCCTTTTACTTTTTCTCCCATTCTCTCTCGTAAGTCTAAGGAGGCAAAGCAAACCAAAATAATACATGATTTTTTTTTTTTTTTTTTTTTTTTTTGGTACCAGGGATTGAACCCAGGGGCACTTAACCACTAAGCCACATCCCCACTCTTTTTTTTTTTTTTTTTTAGAAACAGGGTCTCACTAAGTTGCTTAGAGCCTCTCTAAGTTGCTGAGGATGGCTTTGAACTCATGATTCTCCTGCCTCAGCCTCCCGAGCCACTGGGATTGCAGGTGTGAGCCGTAGCACCTGGCTAATACATGATTTCTTAGGGGAGCTTTGAGGCCAGAGCTATCCAAGAACACTTGCTGTAGTGGGGAAATTCATTCTCCCTGTGGTGTCTAGTCCTCTAACCATGGGCACTGGTGGCTGTGGAGCACCTGAGATGTGGCTAGAGTGATGGAGGGACTGCATTTGTTATTCAAATTCATTTTAGTTCATTTAAATGGAAGCAATCACATGCATCTAATGACTCCCGTGCTGGATAGGACCACTATAGGCAGCAAATGGGATTGCAGACAGTAGCTTAATTTCTCCCCTCTAACAGCAAAACTGCCCCCAAACCTGAGCTCTCTGCATCACCTCCAGTGCCTCACTCCATCCTTCCCCCAGTCCACTCAGGCATCTTGTCCCACTGCTCCGTGGAAGTGATCTTGATAAGAGTACCCACACCCTCCAAGCTGCCAAAGGCTCCAGCAGTTTATTCTTATCTTAACTGACTTCTCAGCAGCTTCTGACCTAGTTTGACTAGTTCCCTTTCTTTGCTTTCATGACACCACACCCACTTGGTTTTATTCGTCCCTTTTCTGTAAGAAGGCTGCATCTGTGGCTCCCATTTATGCATCCACACTTTCTTCCTGTCAGCTCCACTAAACACATGGCATTAAATATCTCTAGATGCCAGCGTCCCAAATTTATATCACCAACTTGGCCCTCCCTGCTGAGTTCCAAACTCATATATCCAAACGCCTAGCGGATATCCCACTGGGACATCCAGTATGCATGTCAAATTCAGTGTGGCCAAAGAAGAGCCCTCTTCCCATATCCTCAGAGCTGTTCTTCCCCATGACAATGTGGTGGCTCAACCGGGGAATGTGTAAGTCACCCTCTCCCGTCTCTCCCTCCATCAGCAAGTCCCCTGGCAATTCTTGCAAGTTATATTCAAGCCCCTGGGTTTTGCTCCACCTCTGCCTTAACTCCCTGAGGCAAAGCTTTCTCTTTCGTGCCTTGATAACTAAGGTGAAACCTTCCTAACTAATCTTCCTGCTTCCCCCTCACACCTCAGCAGCTCCTTCTCCACTGACAACCAGGATGACAGTCATATGACACAAATCAGACCTTCTGCTCTCCTACTTCAAACTGCCTGTCTTGTTCAGCCATCGCTTTACTTGCAAAGCACTGGAAACCAGAACAATAGGAATTTAAACAAAGTGGAATTTATCGCAACCCTCAGCACTATCAGCCTAGGCTGCTAAGACTGTCTCCTGAGGCTCAGGCCTCTTCTGTGGTTCTGTATTGCAGCCAGGAGAGAGGAGTGGAGGAGGGGGAGGGAACACTCCTACCCCCTGTTCAGAAGTCTGAGGAAACACTTCTTACATCCCTTTGGCCAGAAAACAGTAGCCTGTGTGTGTACCCCCAAAGACTAGGGGTACCGGGGAGGTGGGCTTATTTTGTACAGCTGCAAGCCTATAGCAAGAAGGGGAGAATAGGTCCTGGGGAGTGACAGGTGGTCTTTGCCACATTCTCTAGTGGTTTTCACTGCTCATTCCAAATGCCTTGCTTTGGCCTGTGATAACCTTACGGGATCAGGCCCTGAGATTCATAGCATGTTCTAGCCCACTGGGCCTTTTGGCTCTTATTCTCTGGATTTCTTGCACACTTCTTTTCTTGTACTTAAATTCTCCACCCCAGACCTTTGGTAGACCCAGCCACATCTGATCACTGCAATCTCTGTTTAAATGACACTCGGGAAGCTTTCTCAGACTATCTAGTCTAATTTCTTTCTACCTTACTTTCATTGGTGTGTATATTCGTGTCTCTGTACATGCTACTCACCCATTCAAGAGAATACTCCATGAAAGCAGGTAACTAATCATTCTTGTTCTCCACTATATCTCTAGCCTAGATTGTGCCTGGCACGGGACAGGTACCTAAATGCTAGATAGGTAAATAAATGACTTCATGAAACATGGTGGCAATCAATGCCCCAGTAATACAGAATAGATGTACCAATGTGATTAGAAAGTGTTAAAGCTGAAAAGGAGCTAGACTTCCATATTATTATCCTATTATCACATCACATCAGCAATGTGGAAACCGGACTGCTGCTATTGTCACATAGACAGTTTTGAATCATAGAGGAACATGTTGAGATGTCTCATAAAAACCTCATGACCCAGATAGATTTGGGTTGGATTCCAAAACAGTTGGTTGGATTCCAAACTGACTGCACAATCATATCCTACAACTATAGATTATGAGTTGATGTCAGTCAGAATAAGTTTCAGTGACTTGGTAAGAACATTTGTGTGCAAATTGTGTTTTAATGAGCACAGCAGGGGGCAAGGGTCAATGGTGAGTGTAACCTGAGGTCTCTGTCTTCCTTTTCCTTACCACTACCAGTGGATCTCCCATGAGTCATTGCTCTCATTGTAGCTCCCTGAGAAGACACAGCTGAGCTTGGATCCTTTGTACATAGCACATTCCTGCTCATAGTAAATGTTCAACAAGAATTTTTCTATTAATTCAGCATTTTCCCCCCATGGTGCTAGAGATGGAAGCCAGGGCCTTGTGCATGCAAGGCAAGCAGTCTACCAATGAGTTATATCCCCAGCCCAGGAATTTTTGATACATGAGTAATCCAGCACTAAAAGCTGGGGGAGAAGTCTCATCCGAGTTGTTTTGGTAAGTCTGAGAAACTTTTCATCATTGCAAAGAGTCAGGGTATGGTTTCTCTACATTCCTT
Source organism: Marmota monax (assembly GCF_021218885.2). Classification (NCBI taxonomy): domain Eukaryota; kingdom Metazoa; phylum Chordata; class Mammalia; order Rodentia; family Sciuridae; genus Marmota; species Marmota monax. Next base: position 4,351,998 of record NW_026693024.1, on the reverse strand, counting down.
CCATGCAGTTCACCGGATTCCCTGAAAGAGTGGGGCCAGCAACAAGGTTCGTGTCCCAGCTCACGCATGCCACAGAGTGGGCTTGCAGGTGGGGCTCAGCTCCCGCAGCAGTCCTTGGCTTTTCTGCAAGCCAGTGGTTTGGCAGATGGGCAGCATGTTATTTAAGCCGGCAGAACCTGAAACTAATATTTAGAAAATGAAGAAAGTGGAATAAAATACATTTGCTCTCCTCGCTCCTGGTCTGCTTATACACACCAGGCTCAGGAATGCTGAGGGTCATCTAACTTTTGGTAAATAAAAGACACTGAGAGAAATGGAGCCAGTATGGCTCATTCCTGCCTTAGGCTATTCCTTAGATAACATTTAAACCTGCAAGAGAGTGCTGAGTACACCCCAGAACTCTGGGCCCCAAAGTTTACTCCAGCTTTGGGGACTTTTCATGGGAGGTCCTATGGGTTAAGACCACAGGAGATGAGAACAGAATTCTTGACCCACATACATTTGGTTTGCACTAGGGCTTCACTAGACTCTGGAGAGGGAGAGACGAGGGACATGAGTCAGGAAGAGGGATGCAATACATACCTCTGCTTTCTTATGGAGGGGGCATTGTTTAAAATCTGATTTAATGTCTTCTGTTACCTGAGCCTACTTAGTTGAGATGGCTGAGTTTATCTCCAGGCAGTCCTGCCATTTTTCTTTTGGTGTCTTTTCCTCCTTGGTGTCATGGATATGAGGAGGCCCAGAGGTGGTAGAGAGAGATCCATTCCTCGCCTTGACTATAGCTCTCAGCTGGTTGCTATTCCCAAGGAGCCAATGGACAGATGGTGGCATCTGGCCCAGCAATGCCCAGCCAGGAAAAGTCTGCTCATTTCATCCAAAACCAGAGCCTTTAAAAAAAAAAATTATTATTTTTTAGTTGTAGTTGGACACAATACCTTTACTAATTTACTTTTCAATACCTTTATTTTGTTTATTTATTTTTATGTGGTGCTGAGGATCGAACCCAGGGCCTCACACACTGGCAAGTGCTCTACCGCTAAGTCACAACCCCAGCCCAACCAGAGCCTTTTTTGAAAAACAAACTAATTATGTCACTTTCGTATTCTAGCCTATCCTTTCACTGACAGAGTGTTATTTAATTTAATTAATTTATTTATTTTGAGGATGGGTATATCATTTTGCAACGTTAGCAAAAAAAGGTAACAAGGAGAAACAGATCTTTGAAACTGGTTCTAGTGAAGTTATTCTCCACCAGCAGGTATGGTGTTGGCTGATAGATTTCAAGTGCTGGCTGTAATTTGAAATGCAAATACCAGCACCCTTTATACCTATGCCTGCTTTGCCTTGTAGATTCTGATCCTCTGGAAAGTCGGGAACGGGGACCTCCTCATCCCTGTACGGTTTCCTGCACAGGCCCTCAGTCAGACACATACATTAAACCCATCACCTGGTGAGCATAGGCCTTCGTGGGGCTAGAAGAAGAGGCATTTGCAGGAAAACAGCCTGAGCAGGTGGTGACATGGGGAAGTTAGAGAGCAGCAGATACAGGAGACCCTGAGGGGGGGAACGGAGCCCTCCTCTTCCCCACTCCTTGCTCAGAGAGGCCTTCCCTGACTGCTCACTCAGAATTCACCAGCTTGTACTTTTTGGTTTTTTAATCACAGCCTCCTACTCTAGTTCTCTGCATACTCTTAAGTTTTAATTGTGGTAGAAAACACATAGCATAAAATTTACCATCTTAATTATCTTTTAAGTGTACCATTCAACAGTGATAAGTACATTTTCATTGCTGGGTGACCATCCTCACCATCCATCCCTGGAAACATTCCCTCCTGCAGAACTGAAACTCTGTACCTATTAAACAAGTCTGACCCCAGCCCCTAGCAACCACCACTTGCCTTTCTGTCTCTATGAATTTGACTACTCTAGGTATCTCAACTAAGTGACGTCCTATAGTGTTTTGTCGTTTGGGGACCAGTTTATTTCAGTGAGCAAAGTGTCTTCAAAGTTCATCCACATTGTAGTCTGTGACAGGATTTCCTTCATTTTAAAGCCAAATACTATTCCATTGTTTGTACATATCACATTTTTTTTTCCCATTAATTCCATGATGGACACTTGGGTTGTGCCCACGGTTTAGCTATTGTGGTTAATAATAATAATGTGAGTGTACAAATATCTTTTCAAGCCTGCCTTCAGTGCTTCTGAATACACAGCCAGGAGTAGGACTGCTAGATCATGGCAAAAGTAATGCAGAGGATTTCTGTGTACCGTTCATTCACCCACGTCCCCTACAGGAACCATCTTACTTAGTCGTCAAGTACATTTATCCAAGTGAAGTCACACTGCTACGGTCCTACGAACGCAGCTACAAGCTTTATTAGGATTTCACTAGCTTTTCGTCTCAAGTCCTTTTTCTCTTCTTGTACTTAGTTGTCACGTCCTCTCCGATCTGTGACAGTTCCTCAGTTTTTCCTTGGCTTTTGTGATTCTGACACTTGTAACCAGGGCAGGATTGTGAAGGGTCCATATTTTGAAAAATGTCCCTCGGTGTGGATTGTGTCAAATTTTGGGGGAGGAACACCACATGTTCATCGTGTCGTAGAGGGGACCCTGATATCAGCATGATACTCTCCTGGGTGGAGTTCACCTTCATCAGTTGACACAGTATCTGCAGATTAGGAGTAAGTCACTTCTTTTATTTTTTCCCCATCAAATGGACTCCCAGAAATGAAGGGCAGAGAATCAGAGTTGTCAGGTACACTGCTGTTCACCCTTGGCCTAGCTGTGTCTCTCTTAACATTGTCCAAAAGATGACTTTTTAAGATACTAAGGTAAAACACTGGGTAAGGTGAGAAAAGAGTCGTGCATGGGCCATTGTTTTTAAAGCCTAATGGTGGTTTAAATGATGACTCAGAGAAAGTTCTGGACCCTGATCCCTGTCCTTGGGGTATCCAGCATTTTCTTTTTCTTTGTGTGGCTTCCAGGTCTGTATACGATGAACAAGAGCATCAAGGGCCTGGGTCAAGGCAGGCAGAGCACGCAGACCTCCACTGTCTTCTGACAATGTCCTAGAGGGGAGAAGGTGGCCTGGGTGGCAGGTAACCTGGTCCCATTGCTGCCTCCCCCACCAGCAGGCTGGGTTACCCTTGGGCAGGTCACCAGCAGTCTTGGACTCCCTTTCTTCATCTGTAAAACAAGAGAGTTGATCCTCAAAGGCCGATTTGAGCTCACAGGTTCTCCCCAACAATGCCTGGCTTTGCTACCGAGGAACAAGTGTCCTCAGAGCCCCCAGCCTGCAGATGGCTGTGACCAGGCGGTGCCAGCCTCCTCTGTAGAATGGACAGGCTTGCCTTAGAAGAACCAGGAGCCTTCTAGGGCTGCTTTATTTGGAACCCCTCCCCACCATCTCCAAACAAGGGAACGTATTAGAATGACAAAGGAGAAGCAAGTTTCTGATGTGGAATTCCTGGATGTTAGCTTTGTGTACTGTGTAAGTGGAATAGTGAGTTTTTCTTTTTCCTGTCTCTTTCAGTGCTGAGGTTTGTCTGCCTTTCTTCAATGCCTGCTTGAACCACCTGTACCTAATACTTTCTCTCTCTCTCTCTCTCTCTCTCTCTCTCTCTCTCTCTCTCTCTCCCTCCCTTCCTCCCTCTCTCTCTCCCTCTCTCCCCTCTCCTCCTTCAGGTTTCTGAATTCCTGATGGATTGCTAGCAGAGCTGAAGGGGCTGCCACAGGATGTTTTCAGCTAATGTCGAGCTGGGTCATTTAATAAATCTGTCTTGCCAGGTCATTAAAACCTGGAAAGAGCGTGGAAAGGTGTTAGTTATGAAGGTCCCATAAAAACCTCTTCTTCAGGGATCAGCAGGGACGAGTGTTTAAAGGAGAACTTGAAAGCTGTGTAATTCAGAGCGAGCTGTGTGTCACTGGGCTGCATCTTGCCTGAATTCAGAGCTGGGGTGCTTGTCGCACCATCTTGGCATCCTCGCCAATTACTCTGTGGATGTTCTTTGTGAGAAGATGAGCTGAAAAAAAAAAAAAATGAGATGACCGAATTTCCCCCCCTGGCATTCTAGCTCTAATACATGCCTCTGTCCTGGCAACAGAAGCTCCCTGAGGAAAGCCATTTGTGTCCAGGACAGGGAGCTTTTGTTTTGCATATGGGCCAGCTGCAGGCCCATATGTTGGCCCTATAACAAGGTGGGCAGAGATGCCCTGGCTCCTGGTTCAACCAGGGCTGTCACGGAGCACAGCTGTGTCCTCAGAGGACTTCTCCAAGAAACCCACAGATTTTTAAGGGGACTAACACAATTAGGTACCACAGCAGGGGAGAAGGCTAGTCTATAATAATCTTGTCAGTTGTGAGGTTCAATCAAGACATCTGTGTTCTGAAAGTTTTCGTTTTCATTGTGGAAAATATAAAACGTACCATCAAATAGAGCATCTCAACCACATTCAAGTGTCCATTTCAGTGACAAGTAAGGACATTCCCGTGGCTGGGTGGCCATTACCACCACCCATCTCCAGGACTCTCCATATTGCAGAATTCTGTACCCTTGAAACACTTTATGCCTATTCCTAACCCCCGTTCTGCTTTTCAATTCCATGAATTTCACTGCTCTGTGTGTCTCGTGTAAGTGGACTCCTACAATATTTGTCCTTTTATAACTGCTCTTGTCACTTGGCATAATGACTTCAGGTTCATTCATTTTTTTGTCATGGGTCATATTTCGTTGAATGGAAATATCACATTTTGTTTACCCTTTCATGCTTGGGTGGCTTCCACGTTTTAGCTAATTGTGAACAAGGCTGCTGGAGGGTGAGGGTACACGGAGCTGGAAATGCTGGCTCCGGTGGTTTGTGGGAACTTTAAAGTCACTATATTCTTGGGAGACTATCTTTGAGGTTCTGATTTGACTCACCATAAGCATTAATGAATCAGTTTTTATTGGGATTTGAAAAATAGAAGCAAGGGGAGGAAAAAAAAATGTGGTCATTCTTTGGTAATCAAAGTCCAAGTTTGAGCTGTCTGCTATGATGACAAAACCAGGAGACAGCACCCTGTTTTGTCCTGTTTTCTTTGTAGCATTCTAAAGCTCCAGGTCTGTTGCTGCCACCAGGAAAATGTGTATTTTAGTGATCTTGCTTTTGATAGGAATTCGAAGTATTTATAAAGTGTTAGTAGCATTCAGAGTTTTCACTCATCCATACTTTTAAAGAATTGAGAATTATTCTTTTTTATATTTATTCATTTGATTTTTTTTTTTTTTTTTGAGACGGTCTTACTATGTCGCCCAGGCTGGCCTCAATCTCCTGAGCTAAAGCAATCCTTGTGCCTCAGCCTCCTGAATATAGCTGGGTAGTACACGCACATGTCACTACTCATGGCTTATAAAACAATTTTAGACACAAAAGTATTTACTTCAAACGAATCCGATAGATCAAAATCTAGTATGATAAAGTTGACATGCAATGGGGAATTCTTTATTTTAGAGAATGAGTGACAGCTTTGCAAAGATTCACCATGGAATATCTTTACGATCGCAAGCTCTGCTCGCGAATGAAGGTTTAATTCAGTGTACAAAAAATATTGATTCACACAAACTTTGGTTCTGCTCGTAGCAGTCTAGGGGCTGTAAGCATCTGCTGTGATAATGACGTGCTTCGTGTAATTTCAGCCCGGCACCTGGTTTGTGTTTTTTCAAATGGTACTGGTGGTGCACATCATTGCTACCTACCCCGGGGAACTGGGTTGTTTTCAACCCTGGAGAAACCTGTGGGCATTTCAGGATCGCATTATGAGTTGATGTGGCCACCACCAGAAGAATCTTGTCATTTTGCCCCATAGCTGAAGCCTTTCCGAGGGCTCTATCGCTTTTGGCTTCAGCAGGCCCTCTCCACCCCCACTTGCTCTACTCGTTTTGCTGAGCTGGTTTCAGTTCCTTGAAAACCTTATTATCTATCTCATCACTGGTCTTTTGCTGGAACATTGTCCTGGGGTGACCTCTCATGTGAAATTTGCTGGTGAAGTCCTCATGTGACATATGTGCCACTTTTTCCAGAACTTTCTTCTGATCGCTCCCTTCTGGGTTTGCAGCCCCTCCTCTGGGTGTTCACAACACTGGCTACTGTCCTGGTGAACAGAATCATAGAATTCAGCATGTGGGTTCTACATTCCAATTGTTTGGTTTTACTAAATATTGACCAGCTATAAAATACCAATAAGATATATGTCAGGTAAAAGATTGTGACACCTTGCACATGTGGGTAGTCACACTCCCCAGCTTTGAGACCTTTGAAGTTCCCTGTGGGCCCATCCCCACAGGAACAGTGAGCCTGGCTAGATTTGGCCTTGTGTGTTCCCTTGCATTTCTTTACCCTTGGACCTTATGTACTAATACTCTGTTAGTCAGCCCTACGTAGCTGTTGCAAAGTACCGCAGATAAACAACTTAGAAAAAGAAAAGTTTTATTTTGGCTGATGGTTTCAGAGGTTTCAGTCCATGGTCAGGGTGGGAGACCAGGGAAGTGGAACCCTGTCACCTCATGGCAGCTGGAAAGCAAAGAGAGAGGCAGGGACTGGGGTCCCAGGATACCCTTCAAGGGGGTACATCCCCAATGACCCAACTTCCTTCCTGCCACCAAGCCCAACCTCCCAAAAGTTCCACCACCTCCCAGTAACATGACAGTCTGGAACCAAGGCTTACATGCATGGACCTCTCGGGGATACTCCAGACCCAAATTACAGCAGATTTATGAATACCATGTCATTTAGTTTTGCATGTTTTTAAACTTTTAATAAGTTGAAGCAAGCTGTGTGTGTTCTACTATGTACATTTTCTTCCATGTGGCATTATTCCTGAGATGCCCTCCATTGATCTTTATAGCTCTAATTCGTTCATTTCACTGCTCTCTGAATAGATCACTGTTCTTTGGGCTGCAGTAGATTTTTTTTACATATCTCTATCCTCATCTTCATTCCTTCTCTTTCCCTATGCCCACACTTTGACCCCAACACATAATTTTAAACTCTAAAATGGTAGGTATTGAGTTTATCTTGCTCATGGTCCTGTCCCTGAATACGGCCTGTAAGAAAACATTTGTCACTTAAGTGAAATGTGTGCTCTCTGGTCTGGGGGTCTGCTGGGACTAGCGGGCGGGCCTGCCATTCCTGCATTCCATCAGCAGTGACAGCATGTTGCCCTTGTTTGGCAGGACTTCTTTCCTCTCTACGGACCTTTTCTTGCCACAGAACTCTAGATCAGGGCTCAACAAACTCTTTCTGTAAAAAGCCAGATGGTAAATATTTTAGATGTTGTGGGCCATGTGACTTTTGTCCCAACTACCATTGTAGCTTGAAATCAGCCACAGATGATATGTAAACAAATGGGTGTTCCGGTAAAATCTTATTTACAAAAAGGAAAATAAGCCACAGGCCAGAATTGTCCCACAGGCTGCATTTTGCCAACATTTGCTCTAGACGACTCCCCTTATTGGAAGGGAAGACAATGTTGGTACCATGTGAGAGGGAACCTCCATCACAGAGTCCAGGGGGACTCTCCAGCCTAAGACAGACAGGAGCAGACAGAGTCCCTTCACAAGGACCTAAGGCAGCATGAAAGTCAAGGTAGGAAGGTAGCAGTTTCCAGGCGAGGACCAAAGTCCATCTTAAAGGTTCATGTGGACCATGTTCCAAAGCCATGAATAAAGTGTGACCCGTAGGGTTTGAGTTTCAGCCTGGCATGGAGTTAGGAAGTCCCATCCCAACCCTTTCTGCCCTGATTTATCCCCAGCATCTGAGACTTAAACCCGGTGAGCTATGCTGACCAAGAATTGAGAGTGTGACACTCGACTCTATCCAGCATACAGGACAGATTCCCTTGGAGAAAATACTGATGTAGGTGTTGGATTGACTGGAGCTGCATCTTTGAAGAGTTTGAAGTTCAGGTAGAGGAACGACCTCTGCTGAATCGTTTCCTTGTGTTAAACCCCCGACGTGTTCAGGATATGGGGTGGTGAGTGAGGTCAAACATTCCAGGGAAGGAATGGAGGCTTGGGGCAGACAGGATTGAACTTGGGGTCAGTCTTAGTCATCTCATTATTAAGTGGTGATATATTGGCCTGTCTCACCAAATTATTACAAGGGGTGTGATTTTCTCTCTCTGATAGCAAATGAGTTTGAGTGAAGTATGGATGTAGGACGTCAAGAAGAAAAAGGACATGAGTAAGGTACACCAGTGCTAATTGAGTACGGCCCGGCATTGTCCTAGCTCTTCCTCCTCCTCCCATCCGCACCTCCACCAGATGAAGAAAGTGCTGTGACCATTCCTGCCCCACAGAGGACAAGGAGGCACAGAGACAGGCACTGGGCCAGGCTGGCCTAGATAGGCCATGGTAGAACCAGGGTTTATTACCCACCGTGTGTGGCCGGTTGACAACAGTATCTCGGCAGCAACACAGTTTGTCACAGCGCCAGCACTGGCATGAGTTGGTTTTGTTATATTTTTACTGAGCATCAGTCCTGGAATCCCACCCTGAGGCGACAGCCCCATTCCGCCGTCCTGGAGTTACTCATGCCTGACCTACAGCCGAACAGATAAAAGCTGTCCCAGTGAAAAATCCCTGGAAAAAAAAAATCAGAGCATAATATTGAAGTTAACTGAGGCTCCACTAGGATCCAGGTCCTGTGGCAGGTGGACCTGAGGCAGGTGGACCATGCTCCGTCTGTGCTCTGACACTCTCTCGTCTCCTGCAGGGAGGCCCTGGTAGGCTGGGTGGGTGCTGTATCTCAGAGCCTGGTAGGGTCAGCTGTGGCTAGGCCTGGGGTGGTTCCAGGGCTCTGGTGAAGGAGACATAGAAAGTGGACTGGAGATCTGAGCCATTTTCCCCAGGACATAAGTCTTCCAGGAAATGACATCCTGTAGCCACATGTGAGGTGCTGTTCAGGGTTCAGAATTTTATTGGGTTTTAAAATTTTTATTATCTATTTATTTATTTTGGCACCAAGGATTGAAACCAGGGCTATTCATCTCCTGAGCTTTTTAAAACTTTTTATTTTGAGACAGGGTCTTGCTAAGTTGCTAAGGCTGGCTTTGAACGTGAGATCCTCCTTCCTCAGCCTCCTTAGCTGCTGGGATTACAGGTGTGCACCACCACTCCCAGTGTGTTCAGAGAATTTCCAGGTAAGAAAGTATGGAAGTCATTGATGCCTTTGCCAATATTTCCCTTGAGGTTGGACCATGTGACTAGTTCTGATGTATGAACTGGGGGTGGAAGGGATCTGTCCCTTCTGATCGGGAGCATTTGATCACCTATGAGAGACCTCTGGGCTTCTAGCATTTCAGCCTACAGTGTGCAAGATGATGGCTCCTCCTGAAATGTGCATCCTCAAGTGGCGATAAGCAGGACCCCCTACCAATCCTAGTGGGCACATAGCATGAGCAAGAAATAACTTTTGATATTGTAAGCCTCTGAGATTGGTGAGAGTTTTTGTTACTGACCTAGCCTGTGACGGATATATTATAACCCCCCTGTAGTTTCCTCCTGTCATTGCAGACAGCTTGTCTGAACCATTTTTAAAATGATTTGACATGAGTTTGGATTAGCATGTAAGAATGCTAGTGTTGACTGGAGGTGTCGTTCGGTGGTAGAGTGTGCACCTTGCGTGTGTGAGGCCCTGAAACTCAGCACCCAGGAAGAAGAAGAAGAAGAAGAAGGAGAAGGAGAAGGAGAAGAAGAAGAATGATGTTAGTATTGACTTTGGGTATGTATAGTTTTATACAGAATAAATAGGTTCAAACACAGCCCACTTTCATAAGGACTTTGTATATGTTGGTGTAAGTCTACTGTATTCACTTTCCATTGCTATTACAAAATTCCTGAGAAAATCAACTTACAAAGAGGGAAGATTTATTTTGGCTCATGGTTGCAAAGATTTCAGTCCATGGTTGCTTGGCCCTGTTGCCTTTGGGTCTGAGACAGCACAAAAGAATGGGAACATGTGGCAAAGGAAGCTGTTCACCTCCTGGTGGTGAAAAAGGGAAAGAGGGGGCTGGGGTCCCAGTATCCCCTGTAAGGGCACAGCCTAATGGCCTAGCTTCCTTCACTCGGCCCCGCCTTTCAGTGGTGCCACAGGCTGGGGACCAAGCCTTCAACACATGGACTTTGGGGGGACATTTAAAATCCAAACCATAACATCTACCAAAGTGACTTGTTTCATGATGGTGTCAAGATTTTTTTGATTCATTGGTCAGACAATTGTTAGGGACTCAAATGTATATAAATACTATTAGTGGAACTATCCAAATTAGTTATTTGCTAGAAAACGTCTTCCCTTTCTGGTTTGAAAAAGTTCTTTATAGGAAGACCTTATGTTAATATCTTAACCAGCTACATCAGATATTACAGGGTGGGTTAGTGGGGCTGTGACATGTCTCCTATTTGCCCACACAGATTCCTTTCAGCTTAAAATCTTCATCTAAACATTTCCAGAAGGTGCTCAAATGATGAGTTTGGATAAACCCTTCACCCCTGTAGAGTCTGTCTTGTTCCGTTACTCATGTCCCGCACAGATATCAATTAGCATTTCTGTACCCAAGCCCTCTTGGCCCGCCAGCCCTCACCAGGTTTTTATATTCTCTTTCTCCCGTCGTTCTCTCTGGCATGCACACATACACACAGGCTGTCTCTGCACAGATTTAAATGAGTCCAGTTCTAAAAGCCCCGATCCTGGAGAAATATCTGCACATTATTCATCATCCTAATAAATAAAACCACAGGAACCCTTTGAAGTACCCGCTGGGAACAGGGAGGCTGGGGGAGCATGCATCAGTCATCTGAGCCCACCCCAGCTGCGAGGCTCTAGTTTGAATTGCATAAGTTTCCACTCAGGCACGTACTACGGATGTTTAGGTTTTCAACTTGTGTTCAAGTTGCTGACGTGAAGCTAGGGGTAGAATTAGTGGGAACATTTTAGTATTGGGGGGAAAAGGAAAAATGGCAACATTCCAACCCCCAAAATGCATAGTCAACTTTCTGTTTCACCTGAGCTTTTTAAGTTTCCAAAACCAAGTGGAAAATCCTCCCCTCTCCTCACTGTCTTCCACCTCCCAATTCCTCAACCCCCGGGCCCCACAAATGCAATACCTTGAATTTGCTGCATGGTGTCCTTTATGTTATATGACAGTGCTCCATAACATGAGATATAACTTTTCATCCTTGATGAGGAAGTGCACACACCTGAGCTTTCTTAAGGAGCAGTTGGTGATTTTTTAGAGCTTATAGATTATCATTAGAAAGGTGGCTCTTTCCCTCAAAGAACTTCCAACCTGTCAGGTTATTTAAAACTACTTTTGCCTGGTCATATTTGGTCAGACTTGCTGGGAACCTAAGGTCCTATGGTAAGAAAGTATATTTCAGAACTGCCGCTTTGGACTAGACTCAACATCAGAGAATAGAACTTGTCTCAGAGGCAGGCCAGGTATAAGCGTGGATCCCCAGGGAGCTCATTAAGGGCAGCAGACTTTCACCTTGCAGAAAACAGGGCACAAAGGGGCAGGCTGGTGGGGAGGCCTAGACCGAGCTGTCCTACAAAGATGGGCCCTTAAGCTGCAACTGAGAGTCCAGACCACAGTCCAGTTCATGCTTGGTATTAAAATCTGACATTTGAAGAGGTTAAGAGACATTCCTAAGGCCCGACAGACGGTGTCTGAACTAGGGTCAGAATTCAAACATTCTGAATAGCAATCTCATGCCCTTCAGGTAGGGACATAGAAAACAGGAAGGGAAACTGGCACCTGTTTCCTTTGTAGTAATACCAATAACTGCAATAGTCGTCTAGGTAAAGGTGGTTTTAAATGCCTTTCAAGTCTTGCCAGAGTACGTGTTGATGTGGGATCATGGTTTTCCTGTCCTTGCGACCCTTTATTTCTAGGAGAACCGTCCAGATCCATGCCGCCCCTGCCTGATGAACGTTTGGCTCTGTTGATTTCAGGCCTCACAGTGTATCACCTGACAAACATGCCCAGCCAGGGGAGAGAGGATGGTAGGTCAGCTGAGCATGAAGTACAGAGTCTCTGGGGCTGTCCGTCTCGTTAAATGCTAAAGGAGGAGTCAAGGGCACAGAGGGATTAGTCACAAGTGTCTTAGGTATGTGCTGTCATTGCGGGTTTCCAAGGAAACAGATTCCATAACGATGTCGCTCAGCCTGTCAGATGCCCTGGGACTCAAGGTGTGTGCGTCCTGTTCCATAAGGACTTGCTCACAAGATCCACACACTGCCAGTATCCTCCGTCAGGAGAGACCACCCATGTCCTGCTGGTCTTGGTCTGCTCATGAGCCTGTGAGGTGCTCCATGTGAGGTGTCAATACTTTCTCCCCAGGGCTGCCCTGGTTTCACTGGATCTTGCTAGAATGCCATCAACAGTCTCTAGTTTCCCTGACCCCCATCTCTCCTTTGCCAATACTGCCCTTGTCTACGTATAACACAGCTCAAGGATCTCTGATTCTGATTCTGTAGCCTCACCCCCTTCACTGAAAGACTTTGAAAAGCGCAGTTTTGCTCACCAGGTACTATGCAGCTGCACCAGAGGTGACTAGCATTAAAGCCGTGGTAGGCAGTGCCTGTCCCCATATTGCTGCTGCTTACCAATGTGAGAAGGCACGTAGGCACTTAATCCCTGCACTAAGGCACAACAGAGGAGCCACCCAGCCCAGTGATTGGAGATTGCTGAAGGGGGTGGGGAGATTGGAGGGCTTCTCATGAGCCCCTCCTGCACTCTGCAGGATTCCCCACTGTCCCCTGTCCTGCATTTCCTCCCGTTCACCCTTTCCACCCAGCCCCGTCCCCCATGCTTTCCTTTGTACCCTCCCGCCATCCGTAGTGCCCTTCTTCCTCCACCCACCAGCACATGTCCAGATTTTACTTGTTTTTAACCTGCCCACTCAGAGGGCCCTTTGCCTTCATAGATCTTCTTCCCATCTCTCCCACCTGCAAACGAGGGGTCCAGCCTAACGCCTTGTATGACCTCACTTTTGCCTTCTCCCTCTGGCTAATCTACAAGGTAAATGGGGATCTCATTGGATTTTTTTGTCCAAATGACCTAACACAGGGAACGGAACCTCAACAAACTGTATTTATTTAGTAGGCACCAAAATATTTGTCAGAAAAGTGAATAAATTAGGGATGTATACCAGATAGCTGAGAGTCCTTGGGAATTCAGGAGAAGGAGAAGAATGACATGAACTTCAAGAGGGAGAACCATATGAAAGGAGGCCTCAAGACGAAGGTCGGTGGTTGGGCTGAGGGACAAGAAGGCCATGGGGTACAGTAAGAGATGCAGAGTGATTGAAGTGGCAGCCACATGGTGGGAGTGATGGGAGGGGAAGGGGAAGCACTAGGTGGTGGGTTGGTAGTGGCTCCGAAAAATAGGCCAAAGGGGAGGACTCTGGGAAGAGCCACGTTGCGCCATGGTTGAGTGCTGGCCTCATTTGGCTGAGGCACGGCAGTGGTCAGACGAATTGCTCAGATCAGAATGAAGAGGGAGGCAGAGGAGCTGGGTTGCCAGCCTCTGCTCCCATTTCCCATTGGGGGATGCCGCTTGGAAATGATTGCACAATGGCCGTGTGCGTGCTGAAGCCAGCACCAGTATGAACTGATGTGCTCTTCCTGGCAGGATGGTCTAATAAAGCCTGCAGGGTCTTCATTGTCCCAAAGGCAACATGTTTTTTCCAAGGCAATGTATATGGTGATAAAATATTCAAAGATGAAATATATAAGTGGCTTCCCAATGCCTGCTAGAAATGAAATTGAAATACACATAGCGCCAAATGAATTTATTTTTTGCTATTAAAATTCCTAATTTGCCAACTACTTGAAAGGCAAATTTAAGTAAACAAAATAGGCATGTGATTTCCTCTATGGGAAATATCTTAATAAGAATAGAGTTGGTTGATAGGCATTTATGTCTATATCCCTTCTCTCTGCCCCATTAAACCAGGAATTGGTCTTTGCCAATGGTAACCAAGGCAAGATAATTAATTGGAAGGGGGCCAATTGCAGAATTGCCTATCCTGTCATATTTAATACCAGCCTTGTATATTCCATACAGGTCTACACATTATAGGTTTTACATTCCCTCCCTGGAGAGAGAGAGATACTGTACACAAAGCAGTAAATTGCCTCTGCTGAAAATAGGTTTGAGCCGTTTCTCCCCAGAACTCCTGTCTCCACCCACAGTGATAGCCTCAGCCCTAGCCCACTGGCCTATATTGATTCTGGCAATAAAGCTCACCATAGTGCACCGCCTGCGTAGTAAGCAAATGGCTTAGTTGGATGCCTCGCTGGGTTGAATATATTAAAAAGCAATTAGCTTCCTGAGGGTCAGTAGCTCATATTCCATTTCAAAACACAGAATGAGCTCAGATATAATCATGAGAATTTGTCAGACTCCATGGCAGTTTTATAAGTAATATTTTGACAGGGGGTAGTTTGTTTTGAACTTGGGAGTACTGAAAGTATTAAATGATGAATGGGATGGGTAAACCAACTATCAACTGATTCATTTTCCTCTTGTTTTATTTAAACAAAAAAATCTTCCCCTGGTTTTTCTTTTTTTTCTCTTAGCTTATTGTCATTGAAAGTCTCGATGCTTCTAGCTATGAGATGATTGTTCTCCTTTATGCATAATTTCTGTGTGATTAAAGAACGTCTTTCAGTTTTCTCTCCAGGCTTCCTTACTGCCATCATTATTACCAGTGTTTGTTCAGTTTTCTGCACTTTTTTTTTTTAAGAACCCACCAATGTTAATTAGGTATCAAAGCCCATCCACTTTCTCTTCAGAAATGTTCTTTGAAGACACAGCTAATACCCCTAATTTGAACCTGAATCTATTAGAATTCTAAAAAGATAAAGGGGGAAAGAATGTCTTCCAAGACCTCATATGTCTTAGCAGCAGATCTAGTACTAGGGCAGACTCCAGTGTTGACTTTGGCACACACACCTTGATTGTGTATGTGGTTGTCATGTTGGTTGACGTTATATTCAGACCCTAGCGGGAACTTCTCAGCTACGTCCACTGTTCCAGGGCTTCAGTCCATCTAAGCCTTTCCTCTAGGCTGTCCCCGAATCCATCTTCCCAAATTGTCACCTTTAGCATAGTTACTTTCTTCCTCATTGCATTCATACTCACTTGCTTTTCACTTAAGCATCGTCATTGTTTGATTCCACCCAACTCCACCACAGCCCTCCCTTGGTTCCATGTAACTTTCTCTTGATCCCTCAATTTATCATGGTCATTGCTGGCTCCAACATTTTGCGTGTGTTGTTATTGTCTCTTGGAATGCCAGTTTTCCCTTCTGAATATCTGGAACTTATCTTTGGGGTCCCTATTAGTGTTGCTGTGTTCCCTAAAACCTGCCATCATAGTGCTAGACTGTGTTGACCTCCCAGTCCTGAATGGTTATTCTCATCTATCCATATGTCGTCTGACTACTTACCAAGTGCAAAGCATGGTGCCACATAAAGACCTAAAGATGCACCAGATTTGAACCTGACCTCAAGCTTAGAGTGTAGCATAGCCATTGAAACTCAAATGCCAGATGAACAAATAAGAAACACCATTCAGATGTGGGAAGTCAATTCCAGCACTTTGCTTCTATTGTTCTGGCACATGGAATATCTGTTTTCCCATCCGACACTCTGAATTCGCCTTCGAGAGATAATGATGTTCATCTCTCCCTGAACATTTCATGAGCCTTCAGTCAACATTTGAATGGAAGGATCAATAACCAAGTCCTGGCTTCTGCTGCCCTTTTCATTCAGAATCGGTGTATGGGTAGTCAGCTTTCTGTCACTATAACAAAATAGCTGGTATGATTAACTTATAAAGAGAAAAGGGTTTTTTGGCTTAAAGATTTGGAGGTTTCAGTTCATAATCAATTGACCCCATATCTTTGGGCCTGTACTGAGGTAGCATATCATGGCTGGAGCACGGCTGGAGTGCATGGTAGATCAAAACTGCCTTGCTAGGGAGCAAAGAAAAAGGGGCCAGGATCCCACAATCCCCTTCAAGGACATACCCTCCAATGACTTAGGGTCCTCCCAGGAGGCCTCACATGATAAAGGACCACAGAATCTCCCAACAGTGCCATCCTGGAGACTAAGCCTTAACACATGAACCTTTGGAAGACATTTAATACCCAAAATATCACAGTAGAATAAGACAGGCCTCCTCTCCCCTGGGCCTTTTTATGCCTCACACAGCTTATTTCAGAAGGACAGAATTCTAAAATGAGTTGATAAAAGATGGCTGTGTCAAGGGTCCCCTAGACCACCCTCAGATTGGATGATCCACTAGGAGAACTCAGTGCTCAGCAGCAGGTAGTCATCCTCATGCTGATGATTTATCAGTGAAAGGATCCAGAGCAAAATCAGCAAAGGGAGAGAACAGATGGAGCAAGTCCAGAGGAGGTCAGGGGCCAGCTCCCAATTCCTCTCCCAGCGGGCCACACAGGGTGCACTTAACTCCTCCAGCATGGGATTGAGGTGACCGTGGGTAATGCTGCCTAGCAGGGAAACTTGCTAGAGACTCAACACTCAACATTGGACTGGGGGCTGGCCATGTCAGCACCTTCACTTTGTACATACCAAAATTCCAGACTCCCAGAAGGAAAATCAGATACTAAGCATGTTCCACGTTGTTTGTATGAACAGTTAAGCAGGCCAACCTGTCATCATTATCAGGGAATGATAGGCACCCTTCCAGAATCCAAGTTCCCAGATGCCAGCCAGTGGTCTGCAGGCCTTCCTAAAGACAGCAGGCTCGGGACTTCCAGGTTAATTTCTTTCAGCACAATAACAAAAGCTGAGGCTACACAGTGTGCTCTTTTAAGTAACTGGAGTTTTGTAGAAAGAAGAGAAATGCCCATTCTCTCTCAGCATATTTTGAAAAGGTCATAAGTGTTGGGGGGGTGGTGAGATAATAATGGGGAGAAAAAGATTTGAGAGCAAAACAAGGCAGAATTTGGGAGACTTGGGGTCTAGATCTTCCTACACCCTGTGCACGCCAAGGCTCAGGCCTGACAGCCACATTGTGTTTCTGGCTTCATTGTGTTTCATGGTGACACCTGAGCCCAGAGGTTGGAGCATGCCTGAGCCCCCTGTGCCTGAGGAGAGGAGAGTCAAGGAGAACCATGGTTTCCTCCAGTCATGCTACCAGTACGTGCAGCTGCAGGCTGGTCTCTGGTTCCCAGACTCCACAACTGCATGCCTTCCTCTCATGTGAGAAAGTAAAGCTGGAGGACAAGAAAGGTCTTGGAGCCTTCTCTCCTCTGTCCATGACGCCTGCTCTTCCTATCTACTCCTCTCCTTTCCTGATGGCTGTTAAGACAAACTTGCAGGCCTAGGTGTCAGTGTGTCTTGCTACTTTTAGTCTGCATGTTTAAATTCCTGTTATCTATTACTGCATTCACACCCTACCTTGAAGCACCAGAGGGACTGTCTGACTGACCTGGTGCAGGTCCCCTTCGACCAAGGAGATGGCTCATCTGTGCTGTATTTAGAGTTCCAAGTTGTTCCGGCCCTGTCCCTGGTGTCTGTGCCCTTGAAGTGGCGCTCAGCCTCTGCACCAGCTTACCAGCTTCCACATCTCACCACTGATACTTCCTAGCTCTTGAGCACAGACTGGAGAGTGCCCCTCTGGTTCCTCATCTGTATGATAGGGATGATAGTAGCACCTACCTCCTGGTTTGGGATGAAAGGGGCTGTGTGGCTTGGATTCTTAAATGCACCTGCTTCCCCCTTACACACACACACAATTTAGCATTTGTGAATCAGGACAGCCTTTTCCTTTTTGGGGCTACATTTATAATAGAACATCTTAAAGTCAATGGCATCTTAGACTAAACAAAATACTGTACAATGTACATAGCACCTAAAAAATGTTGAGAAAGGGTAGTTGCCATCCTCACTGTTATTATCATGATCCAGGAAGGGGGTCAGCTAGCGTTCATTTAGTGCTTTCTGTGTTTCAGTTTTTAATCGTTGCATCCCATGAGACAAAGATTCTCATCCCACTTTACAGATGAGTAAACTGAGGCTCAGGAGGTTCAGGCATCTCGCCTCCACTCACAGAGCCTTCAGAGAGGCTATCCAGGAGTCTAAGCTCCAGCCTACCTACCAAAGTCAGCCAGCTGCCTTTTCTGCATAACCTGAGAGACACAAATAGTTTTTATATTTTAAAATAGCTGGAAAAAATCAAAAGATTAATGTTTTGTGACTGGTAAAAAATTAATTAAGTTTGAATCTCAGTGTCCACAAAGTTTTTTATCAGAACATAGCCTTGCTCATGTGTTTCCTTATAATCTAAAGTGGGTTTTGCTCTATAGTGATAGAGTCAGATAGACACAGCAAAAACCATGTGGCCTGACACACCTAAAATAGTTGCCATATGGCTTTGTTGTGGAAAGTTTGCCGATTTCTGGTCTAGTCCTTGGCACTGTGATCCATGCCCTTTTGAGGAAAGAGATTGATCTTTCTTCTACACATGGTAGGTACTCAGTAAGCATTCGCTAAATTGAATTTCTATGATCATTTCTAAGCCTGAAAAGTAAATCTCAAGTTTTGCCAGTTACCATGACACCAGATAAACATCAAAATGAAATGTTCATCAGCTCAAGGAGAAGAAGCCAGTTACAGCGACTCTCCAAGATGCTTTTGCAAATAAGTTCATATTTGTATTGCAGGATTTTTTGAGGAGTAAATAAATAAAATCATGTGACTCTGAAGAACAAGGGCACGTTGCCCAGAGCAGCTGAATAGGCAAATAAAATCTCAGGTGGGAGATATTTCAGAAATAGGAACGCTTAATGGTTCCCTGAGTATCAGCCCTTGGAAGGCTGCTGGGCTGCAGTAGGACCACACACAGGTGGCAGTAGGGTCCAGCTGTCAGGAGTCCTTTCAGCAGGTCTACAGAGAAGTGAGCCCCTAATGGGCTTTGAAAGCCCCATTGGTTTCAAGAGATCAATCAATTTATGGAAATTAAACCACAATCGACATTTTCTCTGCATTAAATGTTTACAAGGTCAGCAAGTATAGGCATGCTCAAGGTCGTGGTAAAGGTTTGCATAACGTGGAGTTTGTACCAGGTGTGGGTACAGGGGCCACAAACAAGCAAGAGGCAAGAGAGATGAGCTCCAAACGCTGAGCATTCAAAGGAGCTGCCCATGGCGGGTTAACATCTAGAGGTCCAGTGTGTGAGCATAGGAAGTGTCTATTAGACCAGCCAGCCCAACTGGCCATGGCCATGGGCTGACCTCCCAACACACCTAGGGTTTTGTCCAGAGCTTACAGCTGTGACAGAAGAGAGCCCTGCTCTTCACACCTATATGGAAAAAGGTTCAGACAAATTTAGAATCAAGAGCAGAGTCACTTGTGCTTGGAAGACCACCTGCATCCCCTCTGCCCAGTGAGACTCAAGTTTCCTTGAGGACCAAGATCCAGGTTCTCTAAACCTCGTTTATTTTATTTTATTTATTTTTGGGTACTGGGGATTGAACCCAGGGATGCTTAACCACTGAGCCACATACCCATACCTTTTTTTATATTTTATTTTGAGACAAGGTCTTGCTAAGTTTCTTAAGGCGTCGCTAAGTTGCTGAGGCTGCCTTTGAACTTGCAATCCTCCTGCCTTAAGCATTTTATTGCATTGTTAAGTAATTTCCCTTTATGTCATCTCCCAAGAAAACATAATTCTTAGAAAACTTTTTGCTTGTTTGTTTGTTTTGCCTTCTAAGATGTGGCCAAAAAAAAAAAAAAAAAGCAATAGAATAGAAATAGAATAAAAGTGTAGGGGAAAACAAATTCCCAGCCAAAGCATTTTTTTTAAATGCAAGTGTGTATTTGATAAAGTTCAGCCGAGTTCTGCACAGCTGTGCTCCAGCAGTCATCCTGATAAAGATCCCATTTATCTCCTTTTAATTTGCCTCTTTCTCTTAAAAGGAAAGTATGATGCTCAACAAAAATTAATTGGGCTTACTGTGTACTGAGTTTTTTTCTTTTGAAAATGGAGACATGTCTAAATGTAAGAGGAATTTTCACAAGAAAACAAGTAGTTATGCTTGAAATTTATTGAAAACCATCTCTAATATGGAAGCAACATCATTTACACACACACACAATCTTAAATATGAAGCATTTCAATGGCAAGTGGTCTAAAATACTTACATAGCTTTTAAAAACCTAAATGTACATTTACATTATTATTCCTATCTATTTATTTTGGTAGTGCTGGGGATCAAACCACTGAGCTACATCCCCAGCTATACTATTATTTCTAATAAGCAATTGCACATGAATTTTAGGAAAACATTTTCAAGATGCCTAAGGCCCTGAACATAGGATTAGAGGAAAATCATAAGGAGTTGAGGGTGATTTTTTAGAATTCTAGGGCTATAGTCCTTTGTGTGCCACTTTTTTTTTTTTCTTCTTTTTGTATTCTTTATATGTAATTAGGGACTCTGGAAGGTGAGGTACAAGGATTCACATAGCTTGTACCTCTGCCCTTCTGCCTGGGAATGTCCCCATCTCTCTTTAGAAGAAATGCTTGTAGGATTCTGAAGAAATTATCAGCGAAACTGAATTATTCATGAGAATATTAAGAAGGGAAAAAAGTATTTTCTTAAAAAATATATAAACCTCACACTCTAGTGACAGTCAGAATTAGGTTAAAAATAGAGGCATTTCTGGGAAAGACCATAGAATTTTAATTAGCTCATCACTTTGAGTAATTCTGGCGTATCAGCAGGTTTGGCTCAGAGGGGATACCAGGACTTCTGGGCCATGGACACATTTATTTATGTAGGATTAAGTGAAAATGGGAGCTGGTGTACAGCTATACAAGCTGCACCTAGAACCCACCTTTTGAACACATACATCTTGAAAATAGAACACTGCTTCCTAGGCCTGTGCAGACCTTCCTCTCCTGGTATTACTCCCAATCCTATTCTCTTCCCCGATTTGTGTAATTCTTATCCCTCCCCTTCCACAGAATGGGGAGTGGGTCCCATTCTATTGTAATTCTTTTGCATAACTTATCATGTTGGAGGATTTTTTCTCATTTCCCTAAAATCCTACAGATTAAATTGCCCATCCTTGACTTTTTTCAGCTTTTAATCACTGACCCACTTTTTGTTGAAATTTGACTGATTTGACAGAAATGAAAGCACTTTTAAAAGCAATACTTGTGACTCTTTTTGGGTCGGAGACCCCTTCCAGAATTCAATAAAAGCTAAGGGTCTTTCCCTTGGAAAATTGCATGTCTCACACATGTATGCATTTGCATGTCTGCCCACGTGCACACATGCATAGTTCTATGTAAAATTAAAGTGACTTTGTGGGTATCCCTAAAGCACATCTATGGATCTGAGGTTGAAAGTTATGTGGCTGGTATGGTTTGAATGTGTCCCTAAAAGTTCATGTGTTGGAAACTTAATCCCCAATTAATATATTAATGATGCTTAGAGAGGGAGGCTTTGGAAAGTTAACAGAGTTAGATGGGGTCATAAGGTCGGGGCCCCCAGGATGACACTAGTGGCTTTATAAGAACAGGAAGAGAGACCTGAGCTGGCATGCTTTCTTTCTCTTGCCCCATGTGATGCCCTCTGCCATGCTGTGATGCAGCCAGAAGGCCCTCACCAGATGCTGAGCAGATGCTGCGCTCTGCTCTTCCCGGAATCTTGAGCTAGATAAAAGTCTATACCTTCTACATTACCTGGTCTTAAATATTTTGTTATAGCAACAGAATACAGACTAAGACAGTACCCAAGGGGAGCTGTGCTTGAGTACAAGGGACAAGGACCTTGTGGGAGCCTAACTTATGTTGTCACTGACACTGGGACCATGTGAAAGACCCAATGTGAAGAGCCAGAGAGGGGAACACATTTCTAAGATGTGGATGTCATCAAGTTCTTTGTCACATAGAGCCAAGGATTCAAATAAGCCCGTTTCCCAGAAAACACGATTTGTCCAAGAAGGCAGGAAGTGAATACGGAGTTGTGACTTCCCAATCCACAAGGCCTCTCCCCTTTGCTCTCCACCCTTAGTCACTTCGACCTCACACTAAATGAAAACAATGAACCTCTTGGTCAGCTGGTGATGAGGCAGTAAGCCAGAGGTTTCTGGAGGAGGCTGAGAAAGCCAAGCAGAACTTAGCAGTCAGGAAAACACGGCTCAACCCAGTGAGAACAACAGAGAGTAGTGCCTGGGTTTTTTCCTTTTCTAGATAGAAGAAAAGGGTGAGTACCAGTCAGCATCACTGGGGGCTTTGGTGAGAGTGGGAGGGAGTAGGTCCCTTTTTCATTTTATGTGACGAATCCTGAAATACTAATGCATAGTCATGACTCCTACAACACAGAAGCCATTAGAAAACTGCACCTAGTTTTGATTTGCATTTCTCTAATTGCTAGAGATGATGAACATGTTTTCATAGATTTGTTGATTGATTGTATATCCTCTTCTGAGAAGTGTCTGTTCAGGTCCTTGTCTACTCTAAGATATCATGTCACTCCAGTCAGAATGGCAGCTATTATGAAGCCAAATAACAATAAGTGTTGGTGGGGATGTGGGGAAAAAGACACACTCATACACTGCTGGTGGGACTGCAAATTGGTGCAGCCAATATGGAAAGCAGTATGGAGATTCCTTGGAAATCTGGGAATGGAACCACCATTTGACCCAGCTATCCCTCTCCTCAGTCTATGCCCAAAGGACTTAAAAACAGCAGACTACAGGGACACAGCCACATCAATGTTTATAGCAGCACAATTCATAATAGCTAAATTGTGGAGCCAACCTAGATGCCCTTCAGTGGATGAATGGATAAAAAAAAATGTGGCATATATACACAATGGAATATTACTCAGCAATAAAAGAGAATAAAATCATGGCATTTGCAGGTAAATGGATGGCGTTGGAGAAGATAATGCTAAGTGAAGTTAGCCTATCCCAAAAAACAAATGCCAAATGTTTTCTCTGATATAAGGAGGCTGATTCATAGTGGGGTAGGGAGGGGGAGCATGGGAGGAATAGACGAACTCTAGATAGGGCAGAGGGGTGAGAGGGGAAGGGAGAGGGCAGGGGGTTAGCCATGATGGTGGAATGTGATAGACATCATTATCCAAAGTACAGGTATGAAGACATGAATTGGTGTCAACATATTGTATATACAACCAGAGATATGAAAAATTGTGCTGCATATGTGTAATAAGAATTGTAATGCATTCCGCTGTCATTTATTGAAAGAAAGAAAAAAAGAAAACTGGACCTAGGATCATTCCAAGTCCTTCTTCTGCCACTGCTAGCTATGTGGCTCCAGGAAATGGAAAGCTAACCCCCTCTGTGAGCCTGAGCTTCCTCATCTGAGGGGCAGCATTAGTGCTTTCCTCCTGGGGCTGTTATACGCCCACACTGTAAAGCCATGCAGTAGAGGCATCAGCCTGACCCTTCATTTCACTACATATTTTGATTGCTACACTGTTTTAAAAATGTGCTTTGACCATCTAAAGGCCATGAGACCAATGCTTTTGCCACCAAAACTGATGTGACCTCAGGGAAGCATTCACAGAGATGCTTGGTGGAGGCAAGAGGTACTTCAGCAGGAGTTCCGTGGGGCACCTGGAATGATGGGTCACCATGTTTCAGATAAGTTGGATCCTGTTCATCTGCTCAGTGCCTGAGACTCCATGACAGCCTCCTCTCCTTTGCTTCTAGAGGAAGTATCTGGAGGGATTTTTGCTAGGTGAGTTGAGCAATGCTGACAATCTCAACAAAGTTTGGATTTTTCAGAAGAGGGTGGAGTGGGAGGCAGAGACCATTTGCTTGAGCTAGGTTTTACCCATCATTGCTGAGACCCCTGGCCCCTAAGGGATGGTGGCTTCTGCTGGGGATGTTTACAAGGTAAATTATTTAGCCATGTGCTTTAGTTGCTGAGACTGATATTTTGAGCTGATGTTTTGCTTGTGGAAGAGTTCTGAGCCAGCTTTCTAGACTTCAGCAATTATATGAATCATGTAGAAGTACAGTTGGCCCTCTGTAGCCATGAATTCAGCCAAACTCAGATTGAAAATATTTTTTAAAATTGCATCTGTACTGAACATGTGCAAGAATTTTTCTTCTTGTTATTATTCCCTGAGCAATATAACAGCTACTTCCATAGCATTCCTATTGTACTAGGTATTGTACATCAGCTAGAGATGATCTGAAGTAGACAGGAGGAGATATCCTATACTCTATGCTAATACTATACCATTTTGTATAAGGGACTTGAACATCCATAGATTTTAGATAACTCTGAGGGGTCCTGGAACCAACCTCCTGAGATTTTTCACCTGAGATGTTTTGAGAAGCAAATAACTCAGGAAAAATTAGTTTGTGTATGCTATTGGTGATACTAGCTGTAACAAAGCGATACGTTGTTTATTGAATCAGAACCTGTTCTAGGCACTGAGCCCCTATTAACCCAGATGCCCCACTGCACTGTGAGTCAAATATTCAACACCATTTAGCAGATGGGAATCCTGAGGTTTGAAAGGTGGACCTAGACCACTCAGCCCTGGTGTGGTGGGATCATGGCTCAGAACTCATCTTTCCAACTCTGATGTCCACGGTCCTCCCAATATTCCTTCTACTCTTCAATGATGCCATCAACAGTCTAATTCATGCATATCTACTGTGACCAGTTGAAGGAGCAAGAGAAAAATAAAGTGAATCAAAGAATAAGAAACCAACATGTCTTTGATTGACAAATTAATACATTGTTCAGAAGATAATTTTTCTGGCTTCTCTTTCCCTTTGCCTCTAAAGTTCCCAGTAGATTTAAGGGTAAGGATGGACAGGATGACTATTGTTTTTTTGTCTTAATGCTTTAGAATTTTTTGAGGGAAAACACACACACACACACACACACACAATAGAACACATGTTTCAATCCTTGTCCTATGGTAACAACAGAAAAGAATATTTTTAATGGGATTATCCTAGAACACTCAGGATAGATAGTTTCCATGGTTATAGGTCTAATCCATGCTCTTCAGTGTATAAATCTAAAGAAACCTATTAAGTCAAGGCTGTGTGCTGCACCAGGGCACGTGTCCCCATCAGCTCTGCTCGCTCGCCCAGAAGGCACCAGGCACACCATGGAGCTCAGAAAACACTTGGTGACTGATTGGACCAGATCTGCAGCCAGAATTTTAGGAAATCCTACTCTGTTGTCAAAGCAGCACGCCAAGACGGCCTTCTGTGGACTCCTGCTGCATTTTCCCAATCAGAACAAGGAATGGGGGCACAGCCATCAGCAATGGGAGCAGTTTATTAACTTAGCCCTCACAGCAGATCCTGTGCCTGATCCTCTTGGTCCCTTCATTTCCCTTGGGCTCCCAGATCTTGGATTCCTCCTGGGACCTCCCACCTTTTCACCCTCCCCCTCTTCCCTCTCCACTCCCCAGCCAGTATGATCTTTTGAAACCCAAATCCATCCTGTCACTCTTCTGCTTCATGTCCTTTCAGTGGCTCTGACTGTCTTCAGGCCAGATTCTTAGTCTTAGCCCACACATCCCAGGTGGTGGGCAGACCCAGTTCATCTCCTGCACCCCTATACTGCTGTGCATTTCCAGTCAGGCCCACTGGAGCAAGTGGCAGGCCCCAGAAAAGCACCCCTTCCTTTTCCCAGGGCAGGCAGGTGTGGAAGCGAGGAAGGACCAGGCTGGCATGTGAGGCTGTTTCTTTTTTAAAGTGGCAGTTCCTCTAGAGAGTCCCAGACAAGCCCCTGGGTACCCACCCTGGGCCACACTGGATCTGAGGAGAGATTGCTAGGCCCTGCATGAGGATTGTGCCTGCATGAGCTGCATCCCTTCCTGTCCCTCCCTCTGTCTACTCTCGTGTCCCCTCCCAGCTTTAGCTTGTATCCAGGAGGAATCCCTGGCTCCCAAGGAGGAAGGCTGCCTCATCTGCAGGACCCCAGCTGGGCCTGTCTTACATCCTGTTTTGGCTGGTGGCCTGGCCCCTGGGACAGAGTCCCCAAGGCTCCCACTGTTGTGCTAGGTGAGGACACCGAAGCCAGAGCTGCAGGAAGAAAGAACTGGCTTTGGTGGAAGGAGACACAGCTGCTTGTGTGTTTGATTTGGTTTTGAAACAGCAAGAACATCAGTCACAGAACATGTGCCACTCCCTGAGCACACCATGGTTCACATCCTCACCAGGCGGAGAGTGCATATCTGACACTCGTCTGGAGTTACAGGCAGTGGCTACAGGACTGTTTCAGGGGTACAAAGAAAGGCCTGGGGTAGACATTTTCAGCACAGGGACATCACCTGCTGTAGCATAGGCTGTGGGCTTCCAGAGCTGGCCACCGTGGGCCTGGCTGGGGCTGACATTGTCATGGGACATTGGATGAGCAAAATTCTCACACAAGAAAGGAATCTGTTCCCCACCAAGGGGTGAGCTAGTCAAGTGGGATTATGGATCAAAACTTGCTTCCTTGGCCTCTGAGCAAGAGCAATTGAAAGGCTGCTAATTGGCTCAGCCTGTTTAATATTTCATTTATACATGCACATGGAAATGAAGAGGTCAGCCCACGGCAGAACCCGGCCCAGGACTGTCCCTGCCCTCCCATCCCTCCTGCCCTCAAAGTCTTTGTTGGATGGTCCTTACAGGCTGCACTCACTCTGTTTCCCCTCTGAGAGCCTCAGGGTCTGCCTGATTCTGGGCCCTGCAGCCTTCCTCTAGGTGTGGAGAGGATGGGCTTCTCTGCTGCCTTCCTCATTCACTCTAGGAAGAAAGACAAGATTCTGGGGATGACTATTAGAGGTCTCCACTAGGCCCAGGTTTCATTCCAGTATTGTCTTTTTCATAAGATGGGGTGGGGCTTTGCCCTGATCATTAATCCTGATCCCATGGAGCCTAGGTCCATGGGAAAATTCAGGAAGATCATGGCCCCACACCTTTTTAACAACTGTTTGGGTCAGGAAAGTGTTCGATCGGCAGGCATTGCAATGCCTGACTAATATACATGCATATTTATTTCTTAAAGCACACTTTAAGATGATAACTTTCTTTTACTTTTGTGGGTGCTGAGGATTGATCCAGAGCCTCATTCATGCTAGCCAAGCACTGTAGTGCTGAACTATGTCTCTAACCCAGATAACATTTTTATTTTTCCACAAAAGGACCTCACTGATTTTTTAAATTTGCTGATAAAAGTAAGCAAGTCCAAGAAAGGTATATGGGAGTATTCCAGTAAGTTTCTTCCATTTCTGTGATCTTTTTAACAATTAGCATAGAGTTGAGTAATACTTGGATTTGTGGTACTTTCTGTATTTGATTTTAATTCCTGGGCCAGAGTAGGGACTATCTTCATGCCCCTGGCTGCTAACATAGGGATAGCACTCATTCACAGTTTAGAAATATTTATTCAAAAATTCCTTTATAATCTATCAAGATGGCCTTACATTTTTTTCTGACCCCAACAATGCAATTCAACAGAAACAGTACGGGGAAACCAACCTATCAAGTGCTTTTTTTCTTAGATCACATGGGCGTACTGTTTGCAGGGCTGTGTGTTAGAATCTGGTTTCAAATAATAGTGAGGTATTGCTAATACAGGAAGACAGCAACTTGCCTGCCATGAAATGGGGAATAGCAATATTCCTCTGGAGCCCCAAACTCCCACAATTTTGGAAATGACAGCAGTTGGAGTCACCACCTCTCAGATCTCCAGCTTCTGTGACCTCTCCCAGCTGCTGAAATTGAAACAGCTCCCTGCCTACGACATTGGTTCTTACCTGGCTGTGTAATACTGGTGTAGGCGAATGAGTTCCAATCCAGGAGACAGGATGTCAGTGAAGATTCTTAGCACAGATTGAATCATCCAAGCCTTTAAAAGATACAAAGTGATATCAAAACCTCCAGGATCCTTAAAAAGGCAGGACTTGGGATCCCAGCACCCCACCTCCTCAAGCACCATTTTTCTTGTTATTTTTTGTTTGTTTTGTTTTTTGGTGGGTTTTTTTGGTTTTGCTTTTGTTTTTTGTAGAAAAGCACTACAGAGAACGTGTTCTGTGAGATGCACTGTGAGGCCTCTTTCAAAGGGAAGACCTGATTGGAATCAAAAGTTGACTGGGATCTTAAAGTGTGATTTGAACAGTTTCACATAAAAGAAGGATAGAAATAGAAAATGCATGAACTACAGGAATGTAAATTATGGAAGGTCTTCTGTAGCCTAGACACAGATTCTGGCCTCCTGAGCTCCCCTGCAATGCAGGTGTCCTGATAGCCCCTTGCTGACCTCAGCCCTTCTGAGCCTGCTGCACCCCCTCCCCACTCCCAGTTGAGAGAAGCCTTTCTACCCTTGGCTGCTGCTGTCCCCGGCAGCTCAACCTGGGCCCCCGTGGATGCACAGGTCTCTGTATCTGAGCCCACCTGCAGGGTGGGGGGTCTGCACATCTGCCATGTCTCCATCACTGAGCTCCTCTTATGGCCTTGGGCCAGCTCATGGCTTTTTGTTTCCTAAGTAATAGGATAGCGTCTGGGGAAGATGAGCAATGGACATGGGATGTGGAGACATATGTCAAAGTGACAGTAGGTGCATGCAGAGACCGTGAAACAACCTTCCTCTGCTGTTGATCCAGTACCTAAAATCTGACTGTGAGAACACAGTCCTCTATTTTAAGACGTGTAGGAGATGTGAGCCCTGAGAATGGCAATGCAGTGAACTCCGTCAATCACTTCTGTTTCCAGCAGTTCCCCATTTCCCTCTTCCCAACCCCTGGCACCCCCCTCATTCTACTTTCCATCCCTAGAAATTTTACTATTCTAGGAACCTCATATAAATAGACTCATACAGTAATGTCCTTTTGTGACTGGCTTATTTCACTTAGCATGATGTCCTCATGATGTCGTAGCAGAATTTCCTACTTTTTAAGGATGAATCATATTTCCCTATATGTATATATCACTTTTTGTTTTTTTGTACTAGGGATTGAACCCAGGGGTGCTTTACTACTGAGCTCCATCCCTAGTCCTTTTTTTAGTTTTTACTTTTGAGGCAGAGTCTTTCTAAGTAGCTGAAGCTGCCCTCAACCCTGCAATCCTCTTTCCTCAGCCTCCTGAGTCACTGGGATTAGAGATGTGCACTACCTGTGGCACAGCACCAGGCTATGCATTCTCTTTATCCTTTCATCTATTGATGGATACTTTGGGTTGCTTACAAATTTTAGCTATTGTGAATAATATGGCTCTGGATATGAGTGGGCAGATATTTGTTTGAGTCCCAGCTTTCATTTCTTTGGGATATATATCCCAAAGTGGGATTGCTGGATCATATGGTAATTTAATTTTTAAATTTTGGGGGGACTCACCATACAACTGCTATCTGTTGTTCACGGCTGCCCCATTTTATGTTCTCACCAACCGTGTGCCGGTTTCCAATTTCTCTACATTCTTGCAACAGTAGTTGTTTCTCTCTCTCTCTCTCTCTCTCTCTCTCTCTCTCTCTCTCTCTCTCTCTCATAATAGCCATCCTAATAGGTGTGAAGTGGTATCTTTTTGTAGTTTTGAATTCCATTTCTTTGATGATTAGTGACCCTGAGCATCTTCTCAAGTGCTTGTTGGCTATCTGTATGCGTTGGTTAG
Source organism: Marmota monax (assembly GCF_021218885.2). Lineage (NCBI taxonomy): Eukaryota > Metazoa > Chordata > Mammalia > Rodentia > Sciuridae > Marmota > Marmota monax. Next base: position 4,322,319 of record NW_026693024.1, on the reverse strand, counting down.
TTTCTATTTTGTTTTACACTTGAGCTCCGGATACTTGTACAGATGGGTATTTATGTGTGTGACCTGAGAAGAACGGCTCAGTGATGAAGGATGTATGTGCTGGCACGAGCTTGTTTAGCTCAGCAGTGTCTGCTGTCTGCCCGAGTGCGTGAGTTCTCAGGGAGGTGCTCATTCTAGCACTGTTGACAATAAAGTGAGTTTCAGCTGGTTTGCTGCTTGCACCCCCTTCTCAATGCCAATCCTTTTCTAAGTTGAAATGATCTGTGATTCTGATGTGGCCTCTGTTACCTGACCCATCTCTGCATGGCACTAAAGTAACCAAGAAGTTTCCTTTTGGGCAGTTGGATAATTTGGACTCCCTGTCCTCCTTGTGTTCTAAATGACTGAGGTGGGATTGGACGTCAGTAGAGCACATCTGACATGTTGCTGGTATGGAAACATAGCACGTGGTGGTTCCATTGTGCAAGATGACAGAAAGCAGACACTGCCCTGGTTTCCACTTCCCTTTGAAGTGGCAATCTCCACCTCCCTCCAGGCTCTAATCCCTGCTGGAGCTGTAATTCCTTCTGGCGTTATCATTGGTGGATAAAACAAACTCTCCTGAGGACTTTTTTTCCTAATGGTTGGTAGAACATTTAACATGAGATCTACTCTCTCAACTAATGTTTAAATGGACAAGCAGTATGGTGACTTTTAGGTGGACTGTTCCACAGCAGATCTCTAGACTTCATTCATCTCGCTCCACTGAAGCTTTATGCCAGCTGATGAGCATCTCCTGTTTCCTCCGACCCCCAGCCTCTGGCGATGACCACTCCTCTCTTTGATTCAATGAATTTGCCTATTTTCAGATCCCTCATGTAAATGAAATCATGCAGCATCTATCCTTCTGTGTCTGCTGTATTTTCATTGAGCATAATGCCCTCGGAGTTCTTCCGTGTCCTAACATGGCAGAATCTCCTTCCCCTTCAAACTCAATATTACTGCATTGCATGTTTTTATCACATTTTTTTAATCCATTCATCCAGCCACAGACACTAGAGTTTTCCCTATCTTGGCTATTGTGAACAATGATATGAAGACAGGCACAGTCATCACTTCAAGATCCTAATTTCAGTTCTTTTAGATGTATACTCAGAAGTGGGATTGCTGGGTCATACAGTAGTTATATTTTTAATTTTCTCAGAAAGACTATGTTATTTTCCATATTTTTCCCATGCGTATTCCCACCAGCAGTTGGTCTGTACGAAGGACCTAACTGTTCTCCTGGCCTCCTGCGCAGGACTTGGTCCAGGATTTGGCCACCTCTGCTGAGATGCCTTCTCCCTGCCCCTTCCCTGTGCACCCCACCACAAGGCAGGACAGTCTTATTTACTTTTCCCTTATGGCCAAATCTAAATGCTGCTTCCTTGATGAAGTTCTACCTTGGATCCGGCTCCCTCCTTTGCATTCCTGCAACACCAGGATCACACGGAGCATGTTATGTCTTAGAGTCATGACTCTCCCACTCAGATTGTCATCCGCTGAGGCCCAAGATGTGGCTTGTTTTTCTTGGCATCCCCCACGGCCTTGTGCTGTGACCTAATCCCTGCTGAATAAATGAACGCGATGCCTTTACCATGTACCATTTTCATCTATTTTCCATTAGTGTTTTCCGTGGGCAAAGGGATAAAAAGTGTGGGATGTGGAAAAAAAGATGCAGTCCTTAAATCAAAGATGCAGTCCTTAAATCAAGGAGCTTTCTTTATGACACACTTTTAGGCATCTGTTTGGTATTCTGAAAGAAGTAGACACAGTAGATGGAGTTCAAGAGTTAAGATCTCTGGTTAATCCAGTGAGTAGAACCAGGAAGAGAACCCCCCTCTGTGCCTGAAGTGACTTCCTCATGCTAATTGATAAGGGAATTGTTCTTGTACTATGGGTAAGCCACCTGCATTAAAATAAACTAAGAAAGCTGTCTGGATAATTATTAGCTGACTTTGCAGAGGCTGTGAAGAGTCCTCCAGCTGGCTGTTTGCACTAGGGGTGTTACAGTACCCTTGACCTTTGTTTAAGGTTGGGGAAAGTTTGCTTGGCAAAAACAATGGTAAATATTCCCATGGCATTGAAATGCTGCCGGATTTCGGAGGCTCTAGGAGTGTGACATGGGCACTATGTTGACTGACTATTTCATACAGCGCCTGCTGTTTCCAGTTTCTCATTCATCTTGGCTTCCCTTCCAGTCTCTATCACTAGGTTTCCTTAATGCTTACAGAACGTGTGTTCCCACGGGGACCTAGAAGCCTGTGCCTCTTTCAGAGGCCTTGCTCGCACCCCTGTGCCCACGAGCTGCCCTTTGAAGGTGCCGTTTCCCATCTTGGAAATGGGGATAATACCCGATAGCTTTATTTATAGGGTTTGCTGAGGGCTTCCGAGGTGAGGCAGCGACAAAGGCTTCGAAGGGTGACGGTGCCCTTATCGTAGGTGGTTGTTGAAATCTCGGGCAGATTTCAAAACCCAGAGGTCCGGGCCAGCTTGACCTTAACCCCAAACCTATGAGGAGGAAGTTGACATGGTTATAACAAACTCCCAGGCTCGGGAAGAAAGGTTTCACAGGGATGGTATCCTGGCCAGCGCGTCCAGCTCAGAAATAAACACCCGCGTCTCCTGTCCTGAAGAATTGCCCTGTGCAGGGGAGAAGCCAGCACAGTGCTGAGAGGGAGACGCTGAGTTTAGGCTCAGCTTCATGTTCAGAGGCAAATAGCGAAGGGAGAGGCTGCCTGGGTGGAGGGTTTCCCATTCCCCAGGGCACAGGTGGCTGCCATCTCTGCTGGGGGTGTGGCCCTTTAACCTCGCAGACCTTGAGGTTGGATTGAAGACGCTGTTTTATGAGCCAATTCTGTCAGCTGTTTATTTGCTCACCACTTCCTTTTGAGTGTTTCCGGTGGCCGGCAGTCATCCACACCCCAGGGCTGCCATGCTTGCAGGGAGGTGCTCCAGAAAGAGCCTGCAGGCTTTGATTTCATTATTAGCTGTGAAACACTTCTGGGGCCTCACGTGTTGTCTAGGACCCAGACTCAGAAACAAAGTCTCATTAATACCGTGCAGGCCTCCCATCCCTCTTTCCACCTCTGTCCAAAAGCCACCGCTGCCCCTTATTGGCTATGTTTCCTCCCTACAATTTACCTTTAGTTTGACCACATCTGTATTTGCCCCCACGCAGCGTCTAGAACATCGTACTGTACCACTTTGCCTTTTAAAACATTTCATATAGATGACACCTTCCCATATTTGTCCTTCTGAACTTTTTTTTTTTTTAATTTTCTCGAGCTCAGCATTCTCTTCTGGAGGTTCCTCCCTGTGGTCAGGGGTAGAAGGAAGAAACCAAAGTGATGTCCACTTTGACAATGGGGGTTTGCACTGGATGGAATGCCTCCTTAGGCCTTCTGTGTCCATGACTTTAGAAATGCAAAGGAAAATAGTAAGATAACCCAGAAAAATAATGTGGTTCTGCCATGTGGAAGTTAAATTGTGGAAGGCACAGAAAGGAAAGCCCAGGCAATAGCATGGCCCAGCTCTGGAGCCTCCGAGTGGGACTGGTGGAGGGAGTGGGGCAGGAGGGCCCAGACCAAACCCAAACTCTCAATAACAATAACCTTGCAATGAACTTTTATTGCATGCAGGAACTCCTCTCTGCCCAGCAACCTCTAAACATCTTTCCTTTCCTTATACAAATGGGAAGAGGAAGAAACTTCACGGATGTGTACACACACAAGCACACACTTATAGATATTTTTTTTCTTTCTTTCTTTTTGATTATGGACAGGTTGCTGTGTTGCCAGGAATAGGATAGAAGAAATTGATCAACAGGACATTTATCTTCCTCTCTTTTCCTTTATTGGGCATCTTATTGTACATTATATTGTCAGTCTTTTTCTTCGGGCTCTCTGATTCCTAATTGTCAGTTTGAAGATGAGGAAACAGATGATACCAAGGCCTCTCTTTCCATCCTATTGTATTTGAAGAGCTGCTAGTCCATGTTTGGAGGGAGATTATGGTTTTAATTGAGGAGGGTAGTTACTACAAAGAGAGGGTGAAGCATGGGGACTCAAAGAATTTGAATACTCTCATGTGGAGAGGCACTAGTGGATTTTGGTTTTTGTAAACTCAATAATATGGGCCTCTTTGTTTTTCCTGTTGCTCATTTACAGCACAAAGACATTTACATGCTTCATGGGGAATCAACCCTGAAGCTCTGGCCCTTAGATCAGTACTTTGTTCCTCTGTGTTGCTGCCTGTGCACTAACAAGGCTAACTTTTTTTTTTTTTTCCTCCTGGATGAACTCAAGGGCACTTAACCACTGAGCCACATTCCCAGCCCTTTTTATTTTTTATTTTGAGACAGGGTCTCACTTCGTTGCTTAGGGCCTTGCTAAATTGCTGGGACTGGCTTTGAACTTGTGATCCTCCTGCCTCAACCTCCTGAGCCACTGGGATTACAGGCATGCACCTCTGCATCTGGTAAGGCTACATGCTTAATTGACAGGAAGGGAAAGAGATTAATGGAAAAAGATAACACTGAATTATGAGATTCAACAACTGATTACAGGGTCCTGACCTGGCGTAGTACCTTCCCATTGTAGATTTTTGCTGATTTTTTTTTTTTTTGACTGATTAGTTAAGAAATTAGAAATGATGCTATGATTTGGATCTAAAGTGTTTCCCAAAGTCCCATGTGTTAGAGTCTTAGTCCCCAGGATGGGGCTGTTGAGAGGTGGTGGAAACTCTAAGAAGCAGGGCCCAGTGGAAGTCTTAGTTCTTTGGACATGTGCCCTTGAAGGAGACCATGGGACTCTCACCTCTTCCACTTCCTCTCTCTTTCACTTCCCTGCCACAAGGTAAGCAGTTTTGCCTCCCCACATCCTCTGGCCATAATGTGCTGCCACAGGCCTAAAAATGATTGGTCCAAGTGATCATAAACTGGAACCTCCATAACTGTGAGACAAAATAAACCTTTTCTCTTTATAAGTTGGTTATCTCAGGTTTTTGTTACAGTAACAGAAACTGACTAACAGATGGTATGGATAATTGAAATCTCCAACTCCTTGTCTTCTCCCTAATACTGTTCCTGTAGCATCCACTTAAAAACAAAAACCCTGTTTCAGTTCTTCATTTAGTTCATCCACTAATAAATGATTCCTGAGTCCTTGCTGGGTGCTGGGGTTCCAAGGATAAAAAGACAGTGAGCTGCCCCTGAGGTACCTAGAGTCTCCTGTGAATCTGATCACAGTACTGGCATGACTATGGTGGAGGCACATACTGAATGCAGTAAGGACAATGGTGGAAATATAAACCTTTGAGATTTTCTTTTGTTTATCTAGAACACTTCATATAAGTGTACCTAAGGCAGGAGAAAGGAAAACCCCTGAAATTATTTGCTCCTCGGGTAAATGTGCATTTCCTATTGAATTTACCATTGAGATGTCTAGAAAGTAATATCCTTGCCTGTCTCTGGGAGGAATGGATCGTGCCATGTGATCTAAGGGGGAGCCTGTGTGTATTTCTGGTTTGAAAGTTCCCCTGATCCTTTTGTGTGGCTCTGGTCTTGGCCATGCCAGCTCTTAAGGGATCCTCTGTGAACTTCACCAAAATTCCCATAAGCCATTTGAGGCTGCCAAGGAGGTTCACCTATGAGAAAGGTGATTTAGCTGCCTGTCACTCCGGAGCCCACATCAGAGAATCCAGGTACCCTGACCAAGGAGAGTTCCCCTGATGTCTTTTTAGGAAAAAGCAAGGCAACCTGCCCGTGGGAGATTGGAAAAGCCAGTGGCCCGGGATTTGGAAGGAGCCTTTGCATGTGGCTTCTTCAGTACTGCCATGTTCAGGGATAGTACTGGGGACCCAGGAAACACCTGTAGAGCAGAGGATCTGCTTCTGATAAGAAAGACAGGGGCTCCCTACTGAGGGGGTGACCTTGGCAGCCAGAAATCATATGGGTACAATTGGGTGGCTGGGCAAGGAGGAGCCACATCAGTCAGAGCTTTAGCTTTGGGAAGAGAAAGAGAAAGGCATAGTACCCCACCTGGGAAAGTAGCACTTGACCGATTTGGTAATTTGGCAACTAAGTTCCAGTAGCCTGGTCTTTTGATTTTCAATTGAATTCTTTTCCTGATGTTTATGTATATATATGACTTTGGAAACCCTAGTAAACCTGAATCAGAGCAATGTGAGGTTGCAAAGCCCAAAGCCCGGGTCTCGATGTTCTGCAATGGTGTAGTCGTGGTGTGAGGTAGGGTGCTATAGGGGAGATGTTGGGGGGAGCTATTTAAACTGAAATGTCATAGAGCAGGGTGAAGCCAACAACTGGTAGCCCTGGGGACACCTTAATCAGGGTTCTGGCCATGGTACAGAGTATCCAACATAGAGAGTGTCTCTCTCTCTCTCTCTCTCTCTCTCTCTCTCTCTCTCTCTCTCTCTCTCTTTCTTTTATTCAAATGCTGATGGGCTGGTGAGGGGGGGATAGGGTTTGGTTTAGTCAGTCAAGTAAAGACCCCCACTGTGTGTCTTCTGTGGCCCTTTGCTACATTCTCTTCAAAACCTCCAAGAATAAAGATTACTCTTTTGAACAGGGAAGCAGCGATTCTCATACGTACTTTAGATTAAACCAAGAGTCTTTACATCTCCTGATGCATTGTGGGACCTGTCAATATTGACACAGTGATAATATTTACTTCCCACCTTCATCTTTAAGTAAGACTTCTTACCATGTTCCTCAGCAACAGAGTGCTTTTGGAATCAGGCTGATCACAGAGGTTTTAATAGTGACAGGAAAGTCCTGTGGGCTGTCTAACCTGCACCCAGATGTGTACCAGGCTCTCCACTTGTCCTCACTTAGACCTGAAAGTGTTTCTAAGTTTTACTATATGCTTTTCCTTCTTGGCAAAAATTCCTCACTCATCCAGACATGTGCTGCACACCTGTAATCCCAGTGGCTCGGGGTGCTGAGGCAGGAGGATCACAAGTTCAAAGCCAGCCTTACCATTTTAGCAATACCCTGTCTCAAAAAGGAGGACGGGGCAGGGATGTGGCTCAAGTGCCCCTGGGTTCAATCCCTGGTTAAAAAAAAAAAAAAAGCCTCACTCATTAATGATAAAATGGTAATTCTTTTTTGAATACTAGTAAACAACACATATTCTCAGATCTTAAGGAAATTTGGCAATTTGTGGTTAAAATATGATTTAAGGACTCAATTGAGTCCATTTTCCATGATTCAGGTGAATCCCAATAGCAAGTTTCTGATTTTCAGGTGGACAAACAGAGTAAAATGGAGATTGGAGTCTGAAGAAATCAAATCTGTTCAACAGGTGTTCTTTCCTTTTTGTTTTAAGACCACTGCATGGCTGAGACTTGGCATGCACACACGCAAGCATTCTCTCTCTGTCTCTCTCTCTCTCTCTCTGCTTATTTATCTCTCTGGTGTGTTTGTATGTCCATATGTATATATGTGACTATGTGACTGTTTTTGTGTGATATCTATGTGTATGTGTAGGGGTGAGTGTGTGTATATATCTAGTTGTGTGATAAGTATATGTGTGTGGGGGGGTATGTGGTCTCTATATGTGAGTGTGTGTATATATGTGCATTCTGTGTGCCTACATGTCTGTCTATATGCATGAGTATCTATATGTACATTTTTGTGTATATGTCTGTGAATCTGTCTAGGTACGTGTGTATGTCTGTATTTGTATCTACATGTGTGTGTTTATCTGTGTGTGTGTGTCTGTAATGGTTTGAATGTGTGTCTATGTATGTCTACATGTTTGTATATATGTATGTGTGTTTCTGTGTCTGAGTGTGTCTATGTGTGTGTTTGTGTGTAGGTTTCCCTGTCAGAGCAGGAGGTCAAGAGGCACTTACACATCTTCTTCCAGAACTGCCTCCCCCCCCCCCCCCCCCCGCCCCGCCTTCCTGCTCTGGGGTGGTGATAGGCCAAGTTCCCCCCCCCCCCCCCCCCCCCCCGCCGCGCCCCGCCCCTTCCAGGCTTCAGCAGCCCTGTCTGGAGCAGCACTTTGGAGCACTTTGGCCTTGACTCTGATTTCAGAAAAGGGGCAGCCTTGCCAGTTGGGCCCACCCAGACCATCCCTCCTTGCTCTCATGCTCACCTCAGCCCAAGGGAACTAGGGGATCCCCTGCCTCCAGGTGGTTCCCTCTTCTGCCCAGTACAGCGTGGGCCTTGGCGCTGTTTTCTTTAGCACTGCTCACACAGGGAGCACGCATCTCTGATGCCAGTTCATTTCAGCCTGGGTCTCCTAATTCTGTCCCCAAGGAAGCACCAAGTCTCCTTGGTGACAGCTTTGGTGCCAAATAGCAGAAATGTGGCATCTGTAAGGACCACTCCAGAGCACGGGTGGGGTGGGGGAGGAGATCCAGAACTGCTCTTCAGAGTGGCCGCCAGCATGTTCTTAAGCCAAGTCAAGAGGGGCCAAGAGGAGAGAGGTTTCTGGAGCAGCAGGGACGGGGCTGGGCCGGAAGCCACAGAAAGGGCCTGTGCCTGCACACTTGCCCTGACTGCGCAGCCGGCTGAGGGCTCCGCCGCCTGGCATTCTCAGGGCAGAGCCTCAGCATTGGTACCTGTTGCCCAGTTCTGCCACCCCCAGCCCCATAAAATCCTGACATTTGTCTTTCTGCCAGCACCAGCCCATAACCTCAGATTACCCCTTACCCTCTTCCTTCGCCCTTCTCTTTCCACTCCAAGAGGCTAACTCGCCAGGCGTTTTCCACCGTACTCTGATTACAGTGGACAAAGAGCCATCCGACAAGAATGCTAATATGGAGATTTCTTTTCCATCCCCACTGTGGGCCTCACAAAAGCTGGGGGTCCCTCCCTGCAGGCTCTCCCGCTCACACTTTCTTTCCTGTAATTCTACACAAATGCCATCAGTCTTACAGGAGGCCATTGTTGACAGCCAACCTGTGGGTACTTTTCATCTGACATCAGTTTCTTGAATTTTAAGTGGAATTCGTTTCCAAGTCAGCCTGGTCGGGCATTGCTTCTGGTAGAGGAAGTGCAGGCTCACAATTATAAGTTCAAAAGGGATTTAAAAAAAAAATCTTTCTCTTCCACCACAAATTAAATGCCTCAATCAGAGAAGATCATTAAAAATTAAAATGCTCTTTGATGGTTCTAGATTATTGCCCTTCAAATAAAGGAGTGGGAAAGGCAGAGAGGCCACCTCCCTTGCTACCCAGAGAAATTCCCTCTGTATTCTCTCTCTGATGTGGAGATAACTCGGCCTCCCAGGAGAAATCAGCTCTCATAATTAAATCACTATTTGCATTTTTAAGTGATATCACTGATTTTTCAGTAAGAATCTGAAGTGAGATTAAAATATCCTGGTCTGACAACCAATTTGACACATTAGTCAGATAATCCAACCCACAACTACCAAAGCTTCCCAGCAGGTGTGGTCATATTTTTCTGGAAAGGGCTGGAAAGTAAAGATTGGGGACTGTTCAGGCCCCCGAGGTCACTGCCCAAGGCCCCTGTCCTCATGCTACGATCCCACAGATGGTCTGGGGTGAGCCAGCATGGCGGCCTTCCAGCGGATGGTCGTTGGTAGACGCTGAGATTTTAATTTCACATTAACTTCACAGGAGAAATTCTTTGGGTTGTTCTGAACCATTTTTAAATGTCAAAATGGCTCTTAGCACATGGGCTGAACAAAAACAGGCAGTGAGTCGGACGAAAACAAGGCTGGCAGGGCTTAGCCTGAGGGTCATAATTTTCCAACCCTTCTTTAGAGCCTGGTTTTGAAACTAGAGTTCACAGCACATTTGGGGTTGAGTGAAGGTGATTTAAAAGGAAAAAAAAAAAGAAAATAATGTAATGCACGACATAATAAGAGTATTGTTTCGGGCAGTTTTGTGTGCACACGCGTATGTGTGTGTGTGAGTGTGTGTGTGTGCGCACGCGCACGCGTGCATGTGCTTGTGTGTGCACTATCCACATTTAGAATTTGTGATCAACCATGGCCTTTTTTTTTTTATCCCCCAGGCTTACAAAGTTTAACAAACACAAAAATTTAGACTCCATGCAGTGTTAATGCTGTAGCTAGCAAAAGAGGAGAGAGGTGATGGTGGTCATTTTTGGGCTTCCCAGTAATCAGGCCCCTAGCATAGTACCTCTCTCCCGGGTCTCCAATGAAGGCAGGTGGAAGCAACAGGAAAATACTGCTGAGTGTATTAGGTCATGAGTATATTAGGTTGCTTAGGGTATATCCCACTGAATATGAGTTTCCTGCTTTCCTGCCCGGCTCATTTCTTAAGTAGGTCTAAGAATTTGTCTTCTCTCCTCTGCTCTTCTGCCACCCCAGACCCTGCCATGCTGAAATCCCTTAATTGGCTGGATATTCAATATTTGTCACCAAACACACACAGTAGTTAAGGAAAGAGGGACGACTTGCCTTTCACTGTGATGAAAGCTGTGATGCCAGCTGTGACAGTGAACCTAAACGTGGGCCAGGCTATGAGGAGGAGGAGGAGGAAGAAAAAGGAAGGTGCATTTGGCATTATAACAACCCAGGGCCTACAGGAAATGCCCTGTGGGTAATCTACATCGTAGAGAAGTTTCCAGAAACTCTCGGGCCTGTCCTGGGGCTTTGGATTCGTGTTCTGTTGGTAGGAAATAGTGTGATTGGAAAGTTCCCAGTGAGGTGGGATCATGAGGGAGGCAGGGGGAGAGAGGCTCTGGGCTGCCTGCCTTGGACCAGTTCTAGACAGATGAAGTGGGAAGGAAGGTAGATAGTTGGGGGCATCAGGAGGTGTTTGGAGTTCTCATTGTCCAGTTCTGGGCAGCTCCCTCAAGGGCTCTGTGAACCTGGGTAAGGAGGAATGAGGAAGTAGGATGCTCCTGATGGTGGTGAGTGGGAACCATCCCATGTCCTAGGGATTTGGTGACAAGTCCTGTTGTCCTCACAGGCAAAACCAGCATAGCGTCATCCTTTCTTATCCTTCTTGGAGGCCTCCCGAGGCTCTGTGGCTTTCTTGTTTACCCAGAGGGAGAAACTGTTTACCTTCTGAAGGGGTAATGAGAGATTAGCTTCTATTTCCAGAGTGATGATAAAGGCTGAGGAAGCAGGTGGAAGGGAAGAGACTCTCAGTTGACTCCCCTCCGGAACAAAGACTTGAAATGACCCTAGTCATCTCCTGCCCCACCTTGGCTCTGGGGACACGGCGACCTTTGACCTGTAGGTTGTTGGGAAGGACCCTCCTTGTAAGGCTCAATGACTTTTTCTGCATTTGGAAAAAGCTTCAGAGGTTCATTTTTCCTGGGCGACTTCCTGGTTGGATCTTGGGGTGGGTGTTGAGATGAGCTGTTTAGCCTCAGGTGTTGGCAGGTTGAATCCCAGAAGCTGGGGGGAAAAAAAAAAAAAACTACATCCAGCTCAGTGTCCAGAATATGGTGGACTCTCCCACAGGGGCCAGACTGATAAGTGCAGAATGGCAGGCTGCATCATGCCATCCAGAGGGTGGGACCTCTGTGTACACACCATGCTTAGATGCTCAGATGGGAACCCAGGAACCATGCAGTGGCCTTCCCACAGAAAGGATCCAGAGGAAGAATGAACACAGTGTGGATTGCTGTTCTCACTCTAAGCAGATGGCCACAGATCAGCCAAAGCACACTCTTGCAAAGGTAAAAAGAGGAAATGGAAACCCATGGACAAGCCTAGGCTCCAGGGAAAATGGCACTTGGGCCTTGGTTCAATCAAGACCCTGAAATGTGTAGCATTTGTTCCAGGCTGTGCTCAGGAACCAATTTTTTTTTCCCTATTTTCCCTCCTTCTCTCCATTTTCCCTCCCTTCCTTCACTCCTTTCTTCTGATTGCCTTCCTTCCTTCCATAAGCATGGATTCAAATAATATACAGACACTGAAGATTAGAGATATGAGATTAAAGGAGATAAAAATGACCTTCTTTCTTCTTGAAACCCTAAGTCTAGGGCAGAGATAGATAGTACACACATAATCAGATAAGCATGTCACCCCAGAAGTGACAAGTGCAGTGAAGGAGACATCTACTAGAGTGCTGTGGAAGAAGCCAGGGAGGCCTGAGTTGGATAGGAGTAGAGAGAATAAGCCTCCACATGGACACATCACCCATGCAGAACCTGAAGGCCTAACCAGGTAAGGACAGGAGGAGACTTGGGGCTGAGGTATGGACTGCAGGTTTCCTGAGGCAGGACTTTAGCCTTGGAGCAGTAGAATGCCAGACCCTTGTCTACAGACGGAGGAGGACAAAGCAGACCAGGTTGGACCTCCATGCTGAGAACATGGAGTCCTGTGGGAAAATGAGTCTCTCTGGTGGGTATTAGAAGAATCATAAAGTAATATCAAATTTCTACCCTAAAAAGATTACTTGGATGAAATGTAGGAGGAGCATGACAGGTCATTGCAGCTGTCTAGGCAAGAGTGGACAGCATCTCAGACCAGGGAAGAGGGAGAGGAGATGGGCTGGACACGAGTGGTGGGAGAGGGTGGCCAGGCTCTGGAGGGATCGGATTGGGAGGAGGAGGGAGGCTTGAGAAGAGTCACAATGTGTCCCACATGTGTAGTGAGTGAGAGGAGATGCTGCTGACGAAGAGGGGGAGCAGCCTGGGAGATCCAGGAGATCCAACTAGATGCAGGAAATCCAAGCAGAGATCTAGGAGATCCAAACAGAGTACCAAGAGATCTAGGTTCTTGGGAGTTCATGTCATGGTTGGGTCCTGCTCCCTATCTCCTAGGGGAATGACTGAGCATTTCCATGGTAGTTAACATTCACAATCCACGTTCTTGCTGTTGGAAGTAAACTTTGATTCGCTTAAACTTGGGAGGCTTGCTATTAAAGTCAGTTTGTCATACGAAGAAATGGGAGAAAGACCTGCCCACAAAAAGCATGTATATTAGATGTGCGTAGACAACAGTGCAACTACCCAAAAAGTGAAGAGACCAGAGTTCCAACTGTGAAGAGAGGGCTGAGTTCATGGATGGTGTGGTCACCCAGCCAAACCTCACGGTTCCAGAATATCACCTTTGGGGGGAGTATTCAGAATGAGTGGGGAAACGTTTACAATACAAAAGCAAGCTAGTAATCAAGTTTTTAAATAAATATTTAAAAGATTGAGAGGAAAGTGTACTAAACTATGAGCACTGTGTCTAGATTATTGGTGATTCACTTAGTATCTGTATCTATATTTTTGGAAATTTCCCATGGTGTATCAAAGGTGCATGTTATATGTTATCAGGATGTATGTGTATCCTGACCCAAGACAGCTTCATCAGACTCTCAGCTGGATCTTAAAAGATGGTTAGAATTCACGCTGGCATCTGGGAGGGAAGACTATTTCTCATATGAGGATTGGAAGCAAAGATATGATCAAAAATCATTTTGAAAGGTGAGACAAGGGACAGCGAGGCAGTGGGCACAGCTCCCAGGATCATTCAGAAGTTGGGGAGGGGCACAGCTAGAAAGGTGCTAGACTTTCTGCCAGGGATTTGGACCTGATCCCATAGGAATGGGACATCGACCAAAAGGTCTGAAGTGGCCCTTGGTTGTTTAGGAATGAGCTGGTAAGCTGGGTGACAGAAGAGGTGGAGGGGCCTGCCTGAACTAGAGCAGAGCATTGGAAGTGGCTAAGACAGATGGAGCAAAGAAGATCTGTAGGCAGGAAGCTTGCTGGACCCCAGGACCACGTCTGTCTATGCAGCAGGGAAAGAGGTCAGATTGGATGCTCCCAGCATTCAATCTGGGTGGATCAAGGAAATGTGTAGGTCATGAACAGACATGGAAGTCAAGGCAAGGGTTGACATCTGCGAGGGAGGGCAGGGGTGAGTTTAGTTTCCAACGTGCCATGTTGAGTTTTAGAGGTGGCAGAAGCATGTGAGAAAAGATGCTATAATCTGGAACAAAACGGCACAGGCATGTCACATCCTGAGCCTATCTGAGCAGTGGGGGTAGTCCATGGTACCAGGCCAAATCACCCAGAGTAAGTAAGATATTGGAAGTGCTTAAGTAGAAACCCTTAGTAGCAAGAGTATAGGTGACAGCAAGCATGTGTACCATGTCACTTCACTGTCACTTGGTGTATACTGCAGTACTAAAGATGCCCACAGCAGTCTGCACACTTAGAGAATAAGAGACACTGAGAAACCAAAAGTCCCTGCTGTGGACGTAAGCAGGTTATCAAAGACAAAAACACAAACAATGTCTGTTTCGGTGGGACTATGTTACTACGTGATTATTTGGAGGCAGAACTGGTTTTCTAATAATAGAAATATATTACTACAGTCGACAAGCATTGACCTGAGAAGCATTCCATCCTGAGCCACAATGAAAACCAGCCCCATGTTTCTCTCTTATTCTCTCTTGTCCTGTGAAAGGCTCCAAGTTTTTAAAAGTAGCCTGCCAGTACTTTTTTTTTTTTTTTTCAGTTTAGGTATTGAACCCAGGGGTGCTTTACCAATAAACTACATCCCCTGGTCTTTTTTGTTTTTTTATTTTGACAGGGGGGGCTCACTATGTTGCCCAGATTGACCTGGATCTTGTGAGTCCCTATGATTTCAGGCCTGCCTTAACCACTCCCGGCTCTGGCACTTTTTTTGTATCTTAGAAATAAGTGGTTTCCCTCTAAGAATGAATGAATACAGACCTTACAAGACTCGAACATGTGTTTTTGCATTTATTTCTTAGTCATTTGATTCTCTGTACCCATTGAGAAACCTCTGTGTGCTCATTCTCCGAACGCTGATGTCAGGAATCTGCTGGATTTGAGAACAGAAGAGACGCGTCACTAAAACAAAAGTGTAAAGAAGGAACAAAGCCTGTTATTCTTTGCATTCAGACGTAGGGACATATTTATTACAGTCTTAGCAATGGATCTTTTGTCTAGCTAAGTATCATACAATAAATAGCCACTTTCTTTGCACGAAAGGAAGCCTGCACAGTGTGGGTCTGCCTGCTTTCTAGACCTAAGATTCATGGAGTGAGTCTGTGAGATGCCAGGGACGGTCCCCAGAGTCCAGGCTCCCCTTACTGCC
Source organism: Marmota monax (assembly GCF_021218885.2). Classification (NCBI taxonomy): domain Eukaryota; kingdom Metazoa; phylum Chordata; class Mammalia; order Rodentia; family Sciuridae; genus Marmota; species Marmota monax. Next base: position 4,307,266 of record NW_026693024.1, on the reverse strand, counting down.
AAGAGACCATTTTCTCCTGTGTTTGCTGCAAGCTACAGAGGCACCTTTACTCCATTGGAAGGAGGTAGCAGGTGCATAGTTTGCAAGAAGCTTATTTCTTAAATTATAAGGACTGAAAGAATAGTGAAGTAGTCTGTGATTGCCTAGTGCCTTCCTATCTCATTATGCCTAAAGTCTGGAATTGATTCTTTCAAGACATGCTCTCAATTTCTGCCTCTTTCTGCATCATTTTGTGCATTCAAATTAGTTTTGGTTTAGCTTTCAGTGGAATTCTAAACATTCTAGAATTGCTCTTAATTTTCCAGGAAACTTACAACCTAGGCTAATCTGGCTCCAGAGCCCAGGTCTATACTTACTATGTTTTAATTTTTATCTTCATGTAAAAAAAAAAAAAGTGGGGGGGATTGCTATGATTTAGATAATATTTGAGTGTTTCTTCCAAAGGTTTGTATGCTAGAGTCTTAGTCCCTGGTGTAATGTTATTGAGAGGTGATGGATCTTTAAGAAATGGTCAAAGTGAAAGAGGATTAGGTCATGAGGGTACCACCTTTGGAAAGAATTAAGTTAATTCTTGAAGGACTAGATTAGTTTTTTATTTTTATTTTTTTTTTAAGAGGAGGAAAGGTTTATTTAGGGGCTCACATTTCCAAGGTCTCAGCCCATAAGTGGCTGGCTCCATTCCTCAGGGTTCAAGGTGAGGCAGGACTTCATGGTGGAAGAGTGTGGCAGAGGGAAGCAGCTCACATGGTAATCAGGAAGCAGAGAGAGACAGATTAGTTCTTGAGAGAATGGATTGTGATGAAGGGAGGCCGTCCCATGTGCTCTTTCCACTTTCCTACCATGTTGTGACAAAGTGAAAATGGCACTCACCATATGCCAGTACTAGGGTCTTTGGACCCTTCAACCAATAGAACACTTGAAATGCATATGAATAATTGAAAAATTGAACTTTTATTTTTTTAAATTTTTAATTAATCGAAGTTTATATTTGAATAGTCATTGGTGACTACAATATTGGATATTGTATTTCTGGAAGCAAAAGCCACACACACAAAAAAAGACAATATATTTCCCAGTGCCATCAGACATCAGGCTGTCTATTCTAATTCATGCACTGTTCCCTTAGCAAAATCCTCTTTAAATATTTCCCAGCGTAGGAACAAATGAATCAAGTCTAAAATTTACTGAAGGCAATAATATTGTAAATATATGTAGGATGTAAGAAACGTCCCCTGCCACCTCATGCTTTCTGCCTTGTCCTTTTCCAAATGAGACGTTTTTCTTCCTCCTGGGGTGTACAGGGCTTTTCTCTGATAGGCACCAGTGTGTGACAGTGATTAGGTCTTCACTCCATTCCACTCTAGCCGGCTCCCCAAGCTCGTCCATCATGTTTATTATGTTTGGAAGCAGATGGACAATTCAGGACCAACTTATGATCCTCTGACATTGGGCTGCTCGCTGTGTGTTTAATTATGTCTCAGTAAACACTGGAGCCAGGGAGCCTTGATGAGCTTAGCTGATTAAGAGCCAGTCTCCTTAATGGTCATGGTGATAAATTACACTCGGGTCTGGTTGAGAAAAAACGTCTAAGAGGAAGACATAATGTTTAAATGATGGGAGTGGTGTGTGTGGGTGTGGGTGTGTGCACGCACACCTGGTACGTGTAGGCAGGGGATTGTTGGCTTTGTTCTTACAGGATAAATCTAGTGCTTAAAATTGGAATATCTGCATTCAAGGCCTAGATGTTATAAACATATGACCTGAGACCTATTTGATAACCATCCTCTCAGGGACACCTTGAAAAGGAGGAACAGCAGTTATTTACATGGCAGGAGTGTGTTTGTGTATGTATGCTAACAGAGTATCCAGAAGACACCACTGGGCTTAAAGATTTTTGAGCTGATGGCATCTGTGAATCGACAGATGCAGAAAGAGGCTTTGTGTGCCCCCCCCCCTTCTACCTAAAAGCACAGCCTTCCAAATTCCTCTGTCTTAAATTCCCCTTTCAGGGAGTTTCCCTTTACTGGGGGCAAAGGGTGACTGCTGTTATCAGAGCTGAACTGATACCAGGATGAGAAATTGCAGAGACACACCTTACTAAAGTAAACCTTGCCTTTCATTATTTTGCCCCCATACTCCTCAGTCATTTCTCATTCCTTATTGTCCCTTGAAATTCTAACTCCCTCCCTGTGTTAAGGGGCCCATAGAAACCACCAAATTTTAATCTCTTCTTTGAACCATTCTGTGAGCTCCCTCAGTGTGATAATCAGCTATAACAAAACGCCTGAGATGAGAAATTTATAAAGAGAAATGGTTTGTTTGGGCTCACAGTTTTGGACATTTCAGTCCATGATTGATTGACCATTGCTTTGGGCCTGTAGTGAGGCAGCACATCACAGTAGGAGCATATGGCAGAGCAAACCCACTCACCTTATGCCAGGGAGCAAAAGAAGAAGGGGCCAGGGTCCCACAATCTCCTTTGAGGGTACATCCCATGACCTCCTGCTGGGTACTACCCACCACTTGTGAATAGAACCACCCTGGGGCCCAAGACTAGAAAATGTGGGCCTTTGGGAGATATTCAAGATCAAACTATAATGCTCAAACATCAGTAGATGAATCACCATTGTCTTTCACATGCTAGTCTGTCTGTCCTTAGTCTTAGCAGGCACCAGAACCTCCTGGGGTACCCTGGTCAACTTGGCTTACGGGGCTGCATCCTCAAACTATGTTTCTGTAGACCTGAGCCTGGGGCCCCACGAGAGGCTGATGCAAAGGGTCAGGGAAGTCAGACTCTGAGAAGCACCTCTTTCAGGGACCTCTTATATAGGAAGTAAAAATGGGGCGGGGGATGAGGGCTGGGAGAAGATTCCGGACAGCTTCACCTTCGTAGTTTCTGGGGCTATACTTCATTATGAATCTCAATTTTAAGTTTAGTATTAGGTTGCCTTAAATGAAATGAGATGCCCCTTTCCGTTTTGCTTTATCTCATTTTGTTAGACACACAGTGTCTTTTTGAAGGAGGAGAATCAAGTTAAGGAGACATATAATCCTTCAAATACAAACCATATTGAGTTGGATTTGAAATTCTGAGTTCCATCTTGGAGCAACACAGTAACTTGAAAAGTAAGTTTTCACACAGACACACCTAGAATTCAAGCCCCTGTTATTTATCTAGAGGAATAAAATGCCAGTTTAGGAGTTACTAAACTTGGATTATCTTCTTAACTCTTCTGGCCAGATTTCTTCCTCTGTCCATGAATCAAAATATATTTAGTCACTTGAGTCCTAGGATTTGCTTAGAAAATGAAAGCAATACATGAAGATTCAAATTATAATTTTATAAAATGTTAACTTTCTTTTAAAGAGTTTACATTATTTTACCTAAAATTCTTGGCTCCGTTTTATTTTAAAAACCGAGTGTAAAGAAGGTGGGGCATGGCCTGGGTTTATTTTCAGTCTTTTCTTTGCCTTCTCTCCCTCTGCCCCACCCCCCTCTCCTGACAAGAGATCTGAGCTCACAATAGATGATGAATGAATTGTTCCCGTAGTTTCTGCTCTTTTGCCTCTTTTCTGTCAACTTGGTCAAAGGCAGCCCAGCGTGAATCAGAAGTGCTGTCTGAACATTTACCCCCAGATGTCTGGGATGGTTTTGTCTGACAGCATTTACATTTGAATGTCACCTAATACCCTAGAAATGATTACCCCATGACTGCAGCCTCACATCCTAAGTAGAATACTACCATGATTTTTTTTTTCCCTGAGTTTTCATACTCTGTACCCCAACTGGGAAGAGGGCAAAACTAACCACCCTAGGCCTTTACTGGTGAGGTCTGACACCCGTCTCACTGAAACTGAACTTCAAATTTATCTTTAAAACCTTGCCTTGCAACAGCCTCTTACACTATATAAAAGTTTGGCTTTGGAAATAAAATCTTTGGGATGACCATAACAAATATTGTGTTCCGATGGCAAAACTTTTCTAACACTTCAGTCCTTCGTATTTAACTTCTTCAATCTCACTTGATACATGGGAATGAGTTCTGAAAAATTCTTTCTGCTGAATCTCAGGATGGCCTCCGAGTGTGTCTGTGAATGGGGACAGCCTCTCTCAGGCCTCAGGGTGAGGACGACTACTTTTTAGAAAGTGCTTCATGTTCTGAATGCATTTCCTGAAAGCTAAGAAATCTCAGGAGGTCGTTTTCCATGATATGGAATAACTGGAAGGTGCCCTGGGTGCCATAGCATGCCCTCTATGAGATAATGCCAACATTTACATGGAATATAAAAGATGAGCTCCTGATCAGCAAACTGATCCTTCAAGAAGGAGCTCTGTGCGAACACATGACTCTTTAAATATAATTACTCCAAATCTGCATGGCCTCCACTTCTGTTTCTCCAGGAGCCAAATGTGTCTTTCCCAGTCCAATCCATCGAAGCCCACAGATAACTTGGGACAAGCCCTCTCCATTCTTGTGTCTCCAGCACATCACGGGTCTGTCCTTTCTCACTCAGGCCTCCATCTGTTTTTCATAAGGACCGCTCTGTGTTGCTTTATAAATTTGCTATGGCAATTTTCTTGTGCTTTTTCACATGGGACCTTGAAATTCTCTTTTTTGCCTCTCTACAAAGGGACATTTAGGAAAATCCTTATACAGTGATTAGAAATGAGGTCGCTTTGCAAGTTGCTATTCTTATGCAAAAAGTCCCCAAATTTTGCACGAGTCTTAAACTTCTACAAAAGTTCACTTATATTATGGTTACTTGGAACTAAAGGGACATTTTGTCTCAGATACAGCTGAGGTCCCCAGGCCAGCCTACAGGGCTATGTAACTGTGTCCCTGAATTTTTACATTAATGTGCTATTTTGAGACACCAAGTGAATGTGCAGGCATTTTGCCTTATGTCACATTTTCTTTAACTCTCAAAACCATTTTTCCAGGTAGTACCTATTGACAGGAGGGTATTAAGCGCCTCACTCAAGAACACATGGCTAGCGCTTAGAGATTGGAAATGCCAACCAATCCCACTCCCTTCTCCAGACCATCTCTCTTAGATGGTGCTGTGTTTGTGGGAGAAGCTTGCGGGCCAGGAAACACCTCCACCGTGAGGAGGAAAGAGAAATTCTCCTGGATTCAGTCATTTTTCATGTTGCTCATCTGCGTAAGGATGCCCAGATGTGGGGAAGCTAAAGTTCCCCGGGGAGGATGGGGCCAAGGCTGCCCCTGGGAAGTAGACAGAAAACAAAGACCTTGAAGGTGGACCAACCTCTGTCCCTGTCAAAGGTCTGGGGACCTGTGATAAGTTATCACATTGGGGGTGGGAGAAGAACCGGCGAAAACACAGCTTTTATTTTTGTCAGAGTTGTGGTAAGGGTGCCTGAATGGCTGGGAGGCTGATGTGAATTTTAGCAGGAGCAGGGGTGGGGGGAATACCTGCAGATCTGTTTGGTCACCTGAGGAATGGCAGGCTGTTCCCTCCCTTGATCCTGGCATTCCCTCTCAACCCCCAGCACCCCCTGTGGCCCTTCTCCACATCTCTCCAGTTTCCACCTAGAGACCCCTTCCTCTGTAGAGTTCTCCTGAGACCCCCGGCTCTCTTCCTGGACTCTGTCCTCGATACTCCGTCTTGGCCCCTGTTCTTCATCTAGTTATTTTGAATGAAATAGTGACTCTGGGCTTTGAAGAGCCAGTGTTTTTAGACAAGAGCAGGAAATCTGAAAGATGACATCATCTTATATAATTGGGCTCATCTTAATGTTCCTACTTTTCATTTTGCATAGAGTTTTAATTCTCTAATAGCATTATTCTTTTTATTATGAAAGTTATACTATCATAAAATGTTATGATATTAAGGATATGATTGTACAAGAGGAAAAAAAATCTTTTCCTCAGAACCCTCTTAGGTTAAGCACCTGGACCCTACAAATTAAACTAACGGAAGACAGAGGGTGGTTAAAAAAGAGAGCTGGGAGTAGCTCAGTGGTAGAACATGTGCCTGGCATATGTGAGGCCCTGGGTTCAGTCCCCAGCACTGCCCGCCCCTCAAAAAAATTGTTAAGATCTATCACAGAGGTGGTCATACAATACAGATGAAATTTAAACAGGATGTGGTTGAAACACCTAAATATGAGCCTTGACGAGTTACTGAACCCCTCTAATTAAAAATCCTAATTAATCCCTTCCAAAGTTCCTTCCAAAAAATAAAAATGACCAGTGACTGGCACATACAAGCCCTCTGTGCACAGTAACTTCTCTCCACGACCTCACTATAGCATCTCCATTAAGTCATCCCTCTGCCTGATGTGGCACATACTCACTGAGAGCAGTGGTGGGATGGAGGTGTGGATCTGGTGGTGAAGAGACCTCCGGCACCCCTGTTATTGGGGCAGCTCTGGGAAGTTCGGCGCATTTGTGATTGGGACAGTCCTCAGAAGCTACAATCATGGTAGACCCTCATGCTCTTGTGGAAATGTGTTTAATAAAAACTGCAGTTATTAATTTATCCCTTTCATGTTTGCTCCCAGAAAAATGGTGCCTCTCCATGTGATTTCAATTGAACAAGTTTTTATTGAACATTTAAGTCTGAATACAATACTAAGCATTAAGGAGGCTATAGATGAGCAAGGCTGGTTTTCCTTTTACAGCTGTGGGGAGAGACTGAGTGATATAGGAGAAGGTGGGGTGTAAGAAGCTCCAGAATACAGTTCTTGGGTCCAGCAAAAGGAAACTTCATGTGTTTGGCAGTCCTGGGGGAAGATGGAGGAAGATAGTGGCTGATGGGCATCGATGGATGGGAAAAGGTGTTCAAGGGTACAGAAGCTTAGAACCATCTGGTTAGCCAGGAATATTGCATTATGTGAGGAGAGCAGCTAGTGAGAAAAAGCCCAGGGAAGGTGGGCTGGGGTGAAATCATGAAGAACCATGAATAGCATGCTCAGAAGTTGAACTCGCATGGCATTTTTAGCAGTGTTGAACTAGAAAGGAGCTGTGACGTTAGGGGTAGGTAGGAACCTGTCAGCAGTGTATCAGATGAATTAAAAGGGAAAGGTCGTCGGCAGTGAAAACTTCCATCAGAAACTATTGTAAGCTGGTTGCAGGGGTATGCAACTGTAGTCCCAGCTGCTTGGAAGGCTGAGGCAGGAAGATCACTTGAGCCCAGGAATTCAGGGCCAATCTGGCCAATATAGCAAGACCCCCATCTGAAGAAGGAAAAGGAGAAGGAATTGTAGCAGCCGAGTAAGAATGAGGTGGGTGTGTCACGGAGGCACTGTCTCCTTCCTCCAGCCACCTGGAGTCAATGACTCTGTCCTGACCCCCAGCAACCCTGGGTTATTGGAAACACTTGATTAACTCCTGAGTTGGTTGAGGTACAAATTTGTGTGTGTGCGTTTTCTATAACTTCCAACAGTCACTTCTAGGATACCACAGAACAGTCCTGAATTGAGTCAGCACATTTATAAGCTCAGATATCTGAAAAAACTGTAGGGACAGGGGCCAATGGAGTCCCTTCCCCCCAGGAGAGAAAAATCCCCAGCTTCCAAAAGAAATGCCTGTCCTCATCTTACAGGCAGCTGAGGTTTTAAGAGGCCACACAGCTGTGAGTAAGTGGAGTCCACAATGAAATAAACTTGAGTCCAGCTGTGGAATAATTTGGCTTAAGCTCTGGGGGATTTAAGCAGGGGAGTATTCTGTTACTTGAAGGTCATAAATGTGTTACTCAGCATCTATTTACTGAACCCACGCTGTGCACACAGCATGGCGTGGGTGTGATGAACGTGGTGTGACCTGCAGAGTCCCCTACATGGGACCCGAAGTCTTGCCCTCTGAGCCTTTGTTCCACACCCAGACACATGGTCAGCAGAATTCACCGCAGAGATGGCTGAGACACTGGGCAGGACTTGGCTGAGAACTAGTGCTCAGCAGCGTCCAGTTTTCGTGGCCTCATGCCCACAAGCAGGAAATTCCAAGATAGAGACTGTGTGTGAAAAACAAGATGGTACCAGAAGAAGATGGTGCCCAGTCCTAGACCATCTCAGAAGCCCCTGCTGCTGCTGAGGATGCGTCATTGCATATGGGATGGGAAGAAAACCACTTTATTGCCAACTTGCTGCCAGCATATTCCCTTACCTTGGACTTGTTTCCGGAACACTCCTATCTAGTTGCTAGCCTGATCTGACCCTCTATTTAGTTGGCTGATGCTCATTAGGTTGAATATAACACAAAGGGTTTTACACTTTGGAGCAGAAGGAGGAGGAAGCTAATTTTAACTGCTGTGTGTCCTATCAGGGTTGATTTTTGTTTTTATTGTAATCTGCATTTAAAAATAAACCCAAAGCAATCCAAGTGTTCTGTCGTCTCCAAAGGCAAATGCAGTGAGGTCCAGAGAGCCCGAGGCTTGGAAATCATGTTTTAACTTTTACTACCAACTAATTCTGTGACCTTATTTTCCCCTTGAATAAAATGAGCAGGTTGGACGAGAATCGGAGGCTGCAGACTAGCAGTGCATGGTCAGCCCCTGACCTCCGTCGTGTTTTGTGTGACCTCAACAGTGTTTTATTTTCTAATTGAATTTAAAGGTCTTTAAACCAGGCAAGCACTCGGCGGCTTGCCACGGGCTCTACCCCTCACACCAGGCACTTCCAGTATTCCTTATCTTCTGGCATTCGACTCCACCTGCCCTGCTCCATATTCTCTGTGGTTCCTTTGAACTGAAATAGACTGAGAAATTTTGAATTTCTTTGCACCTCCAGGTCTTTTATGTCTCTACCTGCTTGCCCTTTGGACATTGGAATAACTGATTACATATCTGCTGATGGCCGATAAGCACACATCTAATTACTCCAGGACTGGCAGGTCAACAGGTGTTATAAACTCTAAAGAAGCTCCGTTGTGTTTTGTTTTTAATATGCTAATGCTACAAAGGGAAAACTAATTATGGAACCTCAGTATTAAGGTGTATAAAACTCTGCCTACAGTGTGTATAGCATTGGTTTCCAAAGGCTGTCCTCAAGGGATTGTTACCTGGGAACTTTGTAGAAATGCAGATTCTGGGTCCCTGCCCCAGACTTCTGGAATGAGAATCACTGGCTGTGTTTTATCATCTATCCAACAAGATGAAAAAATAGTGCTAGCTTGCCTGGTTACGAGGTGGATTAAATTTACCCTACCTGTAAATTACATCAGGGTGGTTCTTAAATGGGAACATGTATCAGAATCCTTGCAGGGTTGTTAAGGGTTGTTATCCCAGACTGCTGAACCCCACCCCTGTTTCTAGTTCAGTAGGTAGGAAAAGATCCCTGAAATTTGCTTTTCTGACATGTCTCCAGGTGAGGATGCTACTGAAAGGCACCGACTATGCTTGTAAATCCCATTCTAGATACTCTCTCCCTGTGTGATAAGAACATGGGGAAGTGTGGAAAACAGAGAGTGCCGTTTTGTTCAGCCAAACACGTCCCCAGTAAGGTGGCACTCGGGCAGAGACCTGGGTGGGCTGGGTTTGAGGAAGAGAGTTCCTTCTCTTGGCCAGGGTAGCTGAAGTAGAGTGACTAGGTGTAGCAATGAGGTCACTGGGATAGAGGAGGGGCAGAGGGCACATGAGGTCTCAGAGTCATTGTGAAAGACTTTGCTTCTGCTCTGAGTGAAATGGGGAACCTTGGACATTACCTGTCCCCGTCTGCCAAGTGGCTGCATTTCAGAGTAAAGATATGATCCTCGTTGGTATTTAAATCTCTTCTTGACAAAGTAATTGAAAGTGGACACAATGCATAACAAGGATGAATTAGAAAGTCCAGTCACCGCTCTGAGCTCCCTGAAGAAGCTATTGATACAGGCACTGAGCGGCAGAGGACACGGGGACCATCAGGGAAGAAGCTGGAGAACACAGGAGGGGAGCTAATGAGCCACCCACGAACCCACACACCAGTCTTGGTGTCTCAGTTGTGTGAGGACCATGAAATACAAACTCCACCCATAGGACATTCCTGCCATAAACCTTGAACTTGAGTCAAACCAGGCCCAAGATTAGACATTAAAACAGGGCTTGAAGGAACAAGTTAACAATCCCATAGGAAAGTGATCACATAAAACCAGAATCCACTTGTTCCCACACTGAGACAGTGCTGTGCGAGAGAGAGGTGCGGTGGAGTCTGTTCCAGGCAGGAGACCTGAGGGAGATACAACAGGTGGAGTTTATTTGAATCCCAGTTTTTGCAAAACTAAAAAGATCTCTTTGTGATAATTAATTTGAACACCGACTGGATGTTATAAATAACATTAAAGAATTATTGTTGCTTTTGTTAGATGTGATGATGGCATTATACTGATATAAGAAAATGTCATTTTTGAGGGAGACATATATCTGTTTAGAAGTGAAATGACATTATGTCACAAATTTGATTTAAAATATGGGGAGGGGGGAGGGAATAAAGCAGACGAGCCAAGAGAGGCCAAGTATAGAAAAATCTTTCAGATAGTATATGGGGACTCATTACATTGTTCTCTCTCCATTGTGAATGTGTACATTTTCAAAAGAAATGTTTCAAATGCAGATGCAAGAGAAGATGGGCAGGTGAGAGAAGGAGAAAGAAAGGCCTTGCTGAAGACAAAGTTGCCACTAATTCTTCCCTGCTTAGGAAAACTATACTAAAGAGTGAAATGCAGTTGCTGTTACAAGATATTATATAGTAATGATACGTGGAACTCATGTTGAGATATGTTCTATTTATGTAAGGCCAGCCCCGAATTGCCGGATTGCATGACAAGCTCATAAAATGATGATAAGGAAGAGGCTGATGATGAGAAATACAGCTTGGGGAACTTTCCCTGCCCTCGGACAGGTGGGGACCCCATACATCCAATTTTGGGGCAAGGCTGGAGGCAATTGAGGGGTGTTCTGTTTGGCAGCACTCCTCGGGGAATTCAGATCTGAAGTCCTGTGGGGCGTGCATTTGTTCAGATGCGTAACATAATTGTGCATCCATGATCCATCATTGCGTGTGACCTTGATCTGCAGAATGACTAGCCCCAGATGATTGAGGTATTGAGAATTGTTACTTTGGAATTCTTGGCTGGAAAACCTGGATGGTAATATTTAAACTGTGTACTTGACCCTACAACCACCCCAGGCTTCCCTTCAGCTCCTTAGCTTAAAAACTCAGGGCAGACCTGGAAGGCAAGGATTCTTTTGAAGATGGGCTGTTCTGATTTTCAAAGTCATTTCTCTCCTTGGGGTTTTCTGCTCTTATTAAAAGCTGGGAATCTAAAAGTGCCGTTAATTTAGATTCTTAAGCATGTACTGCCAAACATCAGTCATTGTTTTTAAACAGAAGAGATCACTGAGCTGAAACATTAGCAAGGATTTAAATCTCTATTCCTCATTTGAGTCATTGTGATGTTAGTTTTAAAAAAAAGATGTAAGGTGGTAGGAATAATTTATTATCTAGAAAGGAAACTGAACTTTATGGTTTATATTGGATTTTATGGTTGATATTTCCTTAAATTATCATTAGCATATGAATACATAGACCATGATGTGGCCTTTGATAAGTTCCACCTAAAAGGTCAGGCTGGTGTCTACAGATTCACTGATCAATTTCTTCTGCAAGGACTGTAATTGATTTCATGAAAAGGAAACAGTGATAAAGTGAGAAGACTGGAAGAAAGTGGTGTATGTGTGTTCATTTGACACAAACATGAGCCTCTAGTGTGTGCCTGGCGAGGTCCAAGGCTCTGAAGAACAGCAGTGAGCAAAACCAAGGGAGCACTTATCTCTGTGGTGCTGAGATTCCGTTGCAATTGTAGGCAGTCTTGCCCACAGCACAGATGGGCTATAGCATAGGGGAACCTGGTTTCAACTCCTCCCTCTGTTGCTCTTTAACTGTAGGATCTGGGACAAGTCACTTAATCCCCCTGAGCTTTGGGATCCTCTTGTGTAAAATGAACATTAAAACCTATGCTGGGCATGGTGATGCACACCTGTAATCCCAGTGGCTCCGGAGGCTGAGGCAGGAGGATCTCGAGTTCAAAGCCAGCCTCAGCAAAAGTGAGGTGCTAGCAACTCAGTGAGATCCTGTCTCTAAATAAAATACAAAATAGGTCTGGCTCAGTGGTCAAGTCCCCTGAGTTCAATCCCTGGAACCCCTTCCCCCCCAAAAAAAACACCATACCTATAATACAGAGTTGCTGGGTAGAAAAAAAAATGAGTTTAACACATGAAAAATACCTTCCAAAATGTTTGGCCTACAATACTTAGGAGCCATGGCCTACCCTGGTGCCGGAGACATACTAGGTACTCAAATGGTAATTAATTCAGTACTTCTGCATTTGAACATTTAAATGTCCATGTCTACATGTCCAGCAGCCACTAGAATGTCATTTGGGGGAAAATACCTAAAATTTCCTGCTTTTTAGTTTCTCTTTCTCTGAAGGTAGAAGAACCACTCTTTTTGAATGCTTTTGACCATGCCTTCCGATTGGCAAACCCTGAATTAAGAAGAAAAATGAATTATTCCACAGGGAGGAGGGATTCTGCACTGTTGTGATAATAGCAACCTTTTACAATCATGCCTTCAAATGCTATTTGGGTCTCTGTGACCTGCAATTTCAGGCTCTCTTGCTATAATAAGGAATCCCACAATCACATATCCCAAGGTCTGCTTTCGAGGTCCCCAGGGGCCTTGTGAACTTGCCTGTGGCAGTAATTATTGAGTGGGACGTTCCCTTCCAGGCCCAGCACAGTGAGTGGCCAAAGGAGCAAAAGTACAGTGAAGAAGAGTGGCCCATATTATGGGGACATGGGGAGGCCAGGCAGCCAGTGGAAGAAGGCAGGAGGTGTCTGGGATGAAAAGGCTGTCTTCAAGGGAGCCTCTGGTGGCCTCAGGGGGCTCATCAGCCCTGAGACCAAGCAGGAACCAACATGCAGGAAGATCACCAACTGAGCAAGTCACATGGTCTGCCAGGTCTCTGCTGAGACACTCCATTGAGAGTTTCCCTCTATTCTACGTGTCCCCTCCTGCAGACTAGGCTTCTAATCTCTCTGGTAACTGGGGAGGTCAGTAGAGGAGTGGCCAGTTTATAAGGGCAGCGGGTTTGGAGAAGCAGCCTGTGCCAATCCCCTGTGTTCATAGTCCTGGGCTGTGTAACTTTGGCCTCCAAGCCCCCAGGTCCCATTGGCACCCAGGCCTTTGTGTAGACCTGCCCTTGGTAGGGGACAGGGAGCCAGGCAGCAGTGTTGTGATGGATCCCTTATTCCACAGATCTGTTCCAGGAATCATGTTTAATTTTGGTGCTTGAGCAGTGGAGGGAGCCCTTCTCCCCCCTCTGCCAGTGAGTTGTGCAGACTTATCCTGTATGCAAGGTGGTCTTAGGCCTGGCCACAGTGACCAGTGCAGTGTGGATTTTAAGTGCTGACTTTTGCCATGAAGTGCTTTCCGAGGAGAACATACTATAACAGTGTTTCTCAACTTTGCTCAGCTCCCTGGGAAGAGTGTGTGCCTCTCTCTCCGTGGAGTCCTGTCATTCATCCCCCAGTCTCCCCAACTGCATTTCTTGGAATTCTGCACATGAATTAGCAAGGGGAGAGTAGGTGGATCTGGGTGTGGGCCACAGGCCAAGGAGATCCTCAGAATGAATTTGTGTGGCAGGAACAATGGGCAGCTCATGTGCCTCGCCCCCACCTCTACCTTCAGTCTCTGGAAGGGGAAGACCCTGACCCTGACCCTGAAGATCGTTTTCCTGCCAAGTAGCCTGCTCAGCTTCCCCTGGATGGGGAGGCTATTAAAAAAAAAAAAAAGAATCCCACCCAGCACATGGGGTTTGTGTGAAGTATCACTTGAGTCCATTTTGACCAGCATGACAAAAAATACAAGATAGTTTAAGCCCCAGATGGAAGAACCTGGTTCACTGGAGCTAATCTCTTTGTGAAATCACCCACTCCAGAACTCTCAAGGCACTTAATGTCTGCAAGGACAGAGACACATGGGAATCCCTTTGTGGCCATGGGTATGAGTCAGATGTTACTCTGTTTTGTTTTGTCACAACTGCCATGCATGATACATTTATTATCTACCTTAGAGACCAGGACACAGAAACACAAAGAGATTGAGTAACTTCACACAGCTGGGAAGACCAGGCTCCTGTCTGCTCCAGTCTGTGCCTCAGCCTGTCCCCTGAAAGGCACACTGTCTTCCAAGGACAAGGATTCTGAAAATACCTAGTTCCCTGGTTTAAATATGGTCAACCACCTTAATATGTTCCTTTGTTACTGACCAAATCCAACCCCCAAAAAATCCCATGTAGTCATTTTAGAGACGCTAAGAACCCTTTGAAACCCCAAGAAAGTTTTACTTCTCACTACCTACAGCCAGCATATACAGTATTTTATAAAAAGTGGTTAAAACTGTGGATGTAGCTCAGTGGTACACTGCTTGCCTAGCATGTGTGAGGCCATGGGTTCAACTCCCAGCACCAAAAAAAAAAAAAAATGAGTGTTTTAGAAAGAATAAGGACTACATTTTATACATTTGCAGGAGGATAGGATATGTTTTTTAAAGACCAGTTCCAAACATCTTTTAAATTAAATATTTATAATTACTGAATCCAGAGGATGATAAGTGTGTGTGTTCGCGGGGTCTGGGGGATGCAGAAAGAATGGTAGAGCTTTGTTCTGTGACTGGTATTTCTGGCAGGCAGATCTCTCAGACGCTAAAGCCAGGGCTGAGTTCCACCAGCCCACATCAGCACCAAGCTTCTTGTTTTACCTGGGGCTTCTCCCCCTGAGATACCAAGGTGTAAATGTTTTAATATGCAGAGCGGGGTTCTTAGCCAGCAATTCAACAGTTTTCTAAGGGCTTGTCCTGCAAGTAAGGGATGCCTGCAGTTGTGGAAAGTGCTGATAGCTAACAGGCTGTCTTCCATGAACATTGAACATGGGATATTTTTCTTTAAAAAGAAAATAAATGAATTAGGGCTGGAGGTGTAGTTCGATAGCAGAGTGCTTGGTTATTATATGCATGGTCCTGGGTTCCGTCCCCAGCACTCAAAAAAAAAAAATGATGTTGTATAAGCAAGGAATTTCTAAAATCATGATTTGGCATTAAAAATCAGCAAAACAATAGGCTTTTTAAAAGGAGGACAAACATAGGTGACAAAGAGCAAACAAAGAAGACAAGCCTTAGGTCTCCACTAGAGGAGAATGTTCCAGTGTACGGTGAGGCCCTTGGTGGACACGCTACAGGGGTCTCCTGTAAGAACTTTGCTTGTCTCTATATTGGTATCTTCAGAGCTTCAGCACTTTGCAGTTAGCCAATAATCCACTGAGAGGTATCCTGCCCCAGCCCACAGAGTGGCCCCACAAGCTCCTGGTCACAGTGGAGCTAGAGTCAGTTGATGGAGCCACCCAGACACTGCCTTGGGGCTCTGCACCCTCAAAACCCTTCATGCAGACCAGGTGATGGGTCTCTGCTAGTTCTGCTTTGAAGCCAACAACTTAAAGGGGCAATGTTTGAAATTTGGTCCGTCTCCATGCACAGCCTCTTAGTGGCTAAGATGATGGAATTTCTGAGCTGGATGGGCCCTGGGGAGATGTTTGTTCCCTTTTCAGTCTGGGCCTCAAATTCCTGGAGTGGAGGAGGTCAGTGGCACCAAGCACCCTCTCCCCAGCCTTCTCATTCCTGAAATGAACATGAAAGCCACTATGATGTTTCCTTTTTATTGCCAAATTTATTAGGTCTTTCCAGAACTCTGGAGTTCTTAAATCCTGTTCCCCTGACTCTTTCTTCTTTCTTCTTTCTGTCCAGTTCCCCCTCTGCTGGAGAATCCCTGGGCTGCATGTCCTTGCCTATCCTCCATATTGTTGTATTATTAATCTGGGGACACCACCTAAGATCCATCTGTGCACATTAAGAATGAGGGAAGAATGCTGTCTTGTCATCTGTTGCCTTCATAGCTTTTTGACTTGGATGCCCGCCCCCACCCCCTGCCCCCCACCCCCAAGTTTGACAGTGCCCTGGAAGCCTGGGGACACTGCTCAAGGTTGGGCTGGGAAGGGAAGGGATGAAGTAGGGCCACATCCGTCCTGTGGGTTACTGTAGGAAGAGTGGGTAGGAGGCTTCTCCTTATGGAAGACCCCATGTGACCTGGTGTGGTTTGCAAGATGTCCTGATCTCCATGTCAAGCTCTCTCCAGAGAAATAAAACCAGTGGGCGTTACATGTTAGAGATTTTCTGCAAGGTGTTGGATTCCTTGTTTGTGGAGCTAGTTGGAAAAATCCCAAAACCTGCCCTTTTCACTGGCCACCTTACACAGGTGGCATTTTTCCTCAGTTTCTCAAAGAAGCCTCAGCTCTATTTTTATAGTCTTTCAGCAGATCAGGTCACCCCTCCTGCCTAGATCACCTAGGACCGTCTCTCTTATTTAAAGTCAACTGATTATGGACATGGTCACATCTTCATAGCAACACTCAAGTTAATGCTTTTTGTTTGTTGGTTTGGGTTTTGTTGTTTTTGTTGTTCGTTGTTGGGTTTTGTTTTTGTTTTTTCAGTGCTGGGATGGAATCCAGGACCCCCAGCATGCTAGGCAAGTGCCCTTCCCTTGGCACTAAGCCACATCCCCAGCCCCTTAGTTTAGTGTTTGATTGAATACGTGGGACAGTATCCTGGCCATGTTGACACATCAAACTGACCTGTGCCCCATCCTTCAGGAAAAGACTGTGGAGCCAGCTGATGGCAGCCAGGCCTGGGTGCCTACCTTGCTTGGGCCTTCCTCCTGTCACCTGCCGTGACTGCTCTGAGAGGCACAACTTTCTTTTCTTCCAGGAAATTTATTAGAATCTGCAGACTCTGAAAAGCAGATCTTCTTCCTGGAGTTGCAGCTGCTAACAAGGCCACCTGTTCCGTGAGCCTCGGGCTGCTCCCGCACCCTGGACTGACCATCACGGTCACGGTCCCCATTACTTGCTGACCAGATGCCTTAGTTCCATCTTAATTATGGGTTGTTTACTTCTGGGAGTCATCAGCAATTTCTCTGCTTGTCAACCAAGCTTGCCTAGCTTCTGAGAGCTGCCATGAGCCTTCTCCTTTGAGGAACTCAGGGAAGAGCAGTTTTAACACTGGAGACTCTTTCTTGGTTTTCTTGGATTCTGTTTTGTTGTTGATGTTGTTTTTTTGTTTGGGATGAGTTTGTCCATAGTAACAGAAATCAAACCAGGGTCTTGTATTTTCTTTTGCATATGCTTTACCCCTGAATCGCACCTGCAGCCAGACCCTCAATTCTATTTTTTGATGGATTACTTCCAGGTAAAAGGGAAATAAAAGGGATGGAGGAGAAATGCGATGGCATGGGCTGTCATTGTAGATGATTTCTCTTCTCCTGTCTTTTAGAATAACCCTCAGGCCAACTCTGAAAAGTCACTTAATAAAGCAGACAATAAATGAAACCAAATGAGGGTCATTGGGTCAAATGTGACTAATGAGTGATAACTGTCGTGTTAGACGTGGTGATAATGTACAGTATTATCACTCACAGCTGCTGGCACAAAGCGCTTGCTGTGTTCAGCACTGTGTACTGTTTAACACTCACAATGCTCCATTTTGCACAAAACTCAGGCACAGATGACCACTTAGATGACCACACTGAGGTCACCAGCAGCAGGAACAGGGTTTGAACCCAAGAACTCTGCCTCCACAGTCCAGGCTCTTCACCACAGCAGTGTTGACCCTGCATGGTGGACACCTGGGATAGTTTATGTTTAATGCTTTCATGAATCATTTAAGATGATGGCTTGTTGTGACCACTACCATTTTACATAATCAGGGGAAGTTTTGCTGCCTGTTAAGTGACACTCTAAGACAATTTAGGCTTGGCTTCATTGGCAAAGAAGTTGGGTCTAAGACATACCAGGTCACAGCTTAGAAACAGGGTCTTCCTTGGGTGCTGTGGGTGCCTGCCTACGTGAGACCTACTCTCCAAAATAGCCAGGCTTTCCAGGGACACTTGGATTGGGAACACCATTCCCCTCCTTGCAAGGTCAAGGTCAGTGATCCCAGCCAGGTGACAGGTACCATCTTCAAGGTGTGTGAGCCATTACACCAACTACTCCTGCTTACAGAGGTGGAGCAGGCCATGGGTGGCCACAGACACCTCCTTGCAGTCCTTAACCCCTTCTGACAGATGCTGTAACTTAAGGCTTTAATATTCTGGTGGATTCTCTCTCTCCTATTTCAGAAACAAAACAAAACAAAAAAACAGATTTCTCGCCTTCCAAAAGGAACATGTGATTAATGGCAAGCCTCAAGTGCCTGTGGTTCCTTGATAATTGCTGCTGCTGCTTTTTTATTTTTATTTTTATTTTTTTTATTTTTAGAGCCAACCTTCAGAACATGGTTGGATTCAGGCAATTTAGAAAGAATTTCTGGTGAGTCAAGGCAAAAATAGGCCGTTGTCTGCAAATGTCCACACCTGTGTCCCTACTTCAAGTCACTGTGCTTTTCCATTACCACAGCAGGAATTGCCAAAAGAACAAATATCTGCCTTGTGTACCTTGGGTTGCTCTACCTGGTGAGATAAAGTCAAATCTCTGCCAGGATTCCTAGCAAAAGCAGGAGTGGAGAGATCAAAAGCTGGTTCTGCTTCTTCAGCTCTATATCTGGGAGGCAAACGTGCTTACAGTTGCTTGGGAAGTTCAGGGAGCCCGTCCTCAAGAGGGGTCCAGGGTTCTCGTTAGAATATGAGTGCTGATTCTGTAGGTCTGAGTGGGCCTGGGCTGAAGCATTTCTAACAAGCTCCCCTGTGAGGCTGACATCTCAGGTCCACGGACCCCACAGGTGGAGAGAAGTTAAGGGACAACTCAGACCACTTAGGAGAGAGGACCTCAAGGAGAAAAACTATGACAATTTAATAGTTTTCACATCAGTGGTCACACTAATTGATGTAGTAGCCACTGCAATCCTTAGTGCCCAGGAGAGACTGTGACGTCAAACTACACCATTACTTGCCCATTAAGGAACCATTTTCTTCCATCATCGGCAAACCTAGACCGTGGTCTCAGAAGTCATTTTGTGATCTTTTGAATGATATCACACAAGTGTAGATTAGTATGTGGGATTAGGGATCCCAAAGAGGGCATATAGTAAAATAATTGTACAGTAGTCTCCCCTTATTCTTGGGTGATATATTTGAAGACCCCCAGTGCAGTGCATGCCTGAACCTCAGCAGTTTTAGTATGTAAACAGACCCTTTACATACTATGTTTCTTTCTTACCATAGACTTTAGCAACCTTAAGTATATGATTTTTTTTTCTTTCTTTAGGAAGTTGAGAATTTTCACCTTTTCATTTAAAATAAGCATTCTGTGGCTTTTCTTTGTCACATCTGAATTATCATTATTATTATTTGCTTTGTGACCACTGTTAAATAAAATAAGAATTACCTGAACACAAGCACTGTGATATCATGACAGTCAGTTTAATAATGCGTATGTTACTAAGTGGCTACAGGGTGGGTAACATATACAGCATGGATACACGGGTCAAGGGATTACTCACTCCCCACAATGTGGAATGGCACAAACTTTCATCATGCTGCTCAGAATGACATGCAATTCAAAACTTATGGGTTGTCAATTTCTGGAATTCTCCATTTAATATTTTCAAATTGGGGTTAACTACAGGTAACTGAAAACGTGGAAAATAAAACCACAGATAAGAGGGGACTGCCAAAGTCGCCGATGTTTTCATATGTATTGTGTCACTAAATTAAAGAGGCAGTAAAGAAAAAAAGCACAAGGAGCACATAGGTCTGTCATATGACCAAACTCACTGACATGAAGCCATTATTGCTACTTTGACATTCTCTCTCTGACTTTGTTTAAAGGTTATGGGGTGACCAAGTGCTAAATTTTCTTATCTGATGCTTGCCGAGGCTGAACCTCCTAACACTGCATGCACTGTGGCTAATGCAGATTTCTGGTTTCCATAGCAGCAAATCTGCTTGTGCTTAATAAGTGAAAACTAGAACTTACCACTCTTAGCCTTTTCTGAAGAGACTCTTTTCTTTATTATTTCAGAGGGCAGAAATGCCATCTCTGGGCCCTGAGAGGCAGTAATCCTTTTACTGAGTTTGGCCTGTGGTATTGAAGGAACAGCATCACAGCAAATGGCCTAGAGTGGACTATTTAATCCTGTTTTCCTAATTAAATGGTAAAAAGCTCTTTATTAGCTATAGTCAGTGAGACCAGGTTTCTCTACCACTCATCAATGTAGCTATGATGATGACCATTTGTGGCCAAGCAGAAATAGAAATGCCAATGACATTTTTTTTTCTTCTAAAGATGAGCTGGTATAGGTTTGGCTGACACAATGCCCTGTCTTTGTTAGGACTGATAATATCCTTGTAGCCAAGTATAGTTTTTTCATTCTCCCTCTCATCTTCCCCTTCCTCAGTGCCTTGTGACCTCCTACCTCTACCCCAGCCTGGACAACCAGCCCATATGCTATTGTAACAGTCTACAAAGTCCACCCTTTGAACAGTCTCCAGACTCAAAGGCATGAAAGTATTTTCTGCTGAGGGGCTTTCTTCTTTTGCTTTTTCTTCTCAAATCCTTTTAACTATACTTAGTTAATAAAAAAAAAAAAGCAAGAAAGAAAAATATAGGGGATACTGTACACTGTAGTAGGAGAGTAGCAAACAAATTTGCATGCTCTGTAACTGGAAGGTATACATAAAACTATGCCTCTAGTTTTAAGGACCATTATTATAGGATTCATGAAGTGGGCCTGCATGGGGTTGTCACTTGGTTAAAGTTATATAAACGTATTTTTTTACTCAAGGTAAAATTGAGAGACAGGAGGAACCGTGATCTGCCTCCATCAGGGGGCATTTGTTGAAAACAGACACTCTTTTTCACTTGAATTAGATGTGATTCATCTGCAGCCTGGGAAAAGATGCCCAACATACCCACATTAGAGTGGGTACCAGGATTCCAATATGAAAAGGAGTTTTCCAGCCACATCATTACTCTATGACTTTTTATTTGTTCCTGTCTTATTTACATAGATAGGTGGCAATTCAGCTCTATCTTGATCTCCTAGGGATAGCAGGTCGCCTGGAACTCAGAGTTCTCAAGGAGCACTGAGGTCAGGACCAGGAGAAGAGATGGACAGGTGGAGAGTGAATAGATGGATGTTCCTGGTGTCCCATCTACAGGTTGAGGGGGTGTCCAGCAGCGTCCTAGACAGGAGGGAATGGCAACGGCTCAGACACTCAAGGGAACACGCTGGACAGCAAGCTCAGTAACAGTGGGCAATGCAGAAAGTCCATCCCCACTGGCAGCAGCATTTCCTAGTTTCTGAGCTAAGCACCTCTGAATCACAGTGCCCTTGCTCTGTGACCTTGAGCCACGCTCTTGCTCCCTTTCCTGTCAGGCCTCAGTTCACCCTTGTATGAGATGTTGGCATATCACATAGGGCTCCCCCAGGCCTCCGGCACGTCACTCACGTCTCTCTTGTTGTTCTGTGTCCTAGGAATAGAGCTGTGTCCGCCTGGAAAACGGTTCATGATCACGATGGTGGCGAGCTTTGTGGCCATGGCCGGCCAGTTCCTCATGCCCGGGCTGGCTGCCCTGTGCCGGGACTGGCAGGTGCTGCAGGCCCTCATCATCTGCCCCTTCCTGCTCATGCTGCTCTACTGGTCGTGAGTATCTTCCACGCGTGTCCCTGTCATTCACATCCCCGCACACTCAGGCCACAGGCCCTGGGATCCCAGACTTCCCACAAGTCCAAGCCGGTCACCCAGCTCCAGTGATCTGTCTGGGGTCAGTCTGGCTTCACAGCTCCTTGCTGCAGCCCCCCACCCCCAAGGTTATTTTGACATGAGTTTTTATGAAAGGATTTGCAAGCCAGGGTCGGGGGGAGCTCGTGTTGGGAGGAAGACATGGAGATGTCAATGAAGTGAGGTCGAAGCTTCCTATCTCCTCTGGGTAAGGAGTGGGCAGACTTCAGCCTGTGGGCCAAGTCCAGCCCACCATCTGCGTAAAGTGTTACTGGAGCACAGTCCTGCTCAGGTGTTGATACCTGCCTTGCCCAGGGACACTTTCCTGCTGAGACCAGGCAATAGAGACTGGGAAGCCCACAGAGCTGAAAGTTCTTCCTATCTGATCCTTCAGAGTAACTTTCAAGTTTTTGACTTGCTGACTTTAGAGGGAGAAAAAAAAAATACAACAATTGAACGCACTGCTCTAAGGGATATGACCTCTGGACAACTGAATTTTTAAAAGGTTCAAGAGGATTCCTGTTCAGCCCATGTTGAAAAACCACTGCTCTATGGATAGAGATTGAAGGGAAAAAAAATAATTCTCTGACCCTTTTTATAGATGCTTGCTTCCTTCCCTCCTTCTCTTTCCCTTCCTTCCCACCTGTCCATGCCTGCGTTTCACCCAGACATTCAATACGCCATAGTGCACAGGATACCCATGGTGCTGCGTGGTGAAGTGGCTGGCCCGTGTAGCCCATGTGTCCTTGCTTTAAGTGTTCACTGGAGCCAAGAGGCTTGGCTGTCAGTCTGGCTTGCTTTTGAGATGGGGGTGGGGGGAGTTAAGGCAGGAGCACCTGCCTTAACTTAATTTCATAGTCCTGCCACCTCCCACTCTGGTAGAAAAGCCACCCTCCCAGAAATGAGGGTGAATAGTGAACAGGCGCATTTTCCTCAAGAGCCTGGCCCTGCTCGCTGTGTGTGACAGGAGAACCTCAGGGGCGGCAGGGAGCCAGCAATAACTTGAACAAAAGGGTGGGAGGTGC
The DNA here is from genome assembly GCF_021218885.2 of Marmota monax. NCBI lineage: Eukaryota > Metazoa > Chordata > Mammalia > Rodentia > Sciuridae > Marmota > Marmota monax. The sequence goes on along the minus strand of NW_026693024.1, from coordinate 4,284,477 downwards.
TCACCAGCTACAGCTGCCAAAACCAGGCTCCTCCCCAGCCCCAGAGCCAGGTGTAGCCCAGGACACCCTTATACCTCTAGCAGGGTCTCTAGAAGCCAAGAATGAGGTCATTTCCTGGGAGCAGAAGGGGATCATCCACTGTCTTCCTTTTATCTTATAAGGAAGGCCTTCCTGTCCCCTGCCCTGGGGCATCTGCCACTTGGCTTTGCCTGTTGGAGAATTCGAGGGCATTGATTTATCTTAATAAATGCTCGCTCTGTGCTTAACCCTGTGCCAGGCACAGACTGCAAGCACTCTACAAACAGCAAGTGGCTCACTCCTGGTGTCTTGTGGTCCTCTAGCTGGCTCCTGTCGGAGCCTGGACTTGGAGACAGCCACTCCAGCCGTGCACTGTGCCCTGCCTTCCCTCGGCCTTCGTCCCTCATGCCTGCCCTGCAGATCCTCTACTCAGCTCTGCTGCTTCCTGAGGGCACTGGGTGCTGTCCTCCCACCCAGGGCTGGAGGCCTGGGATGGGGGAAAACAGCTTCTCAGAGCCTCACACCCCAGGAAGAACAGACAAGACTGTTTCCCTGCCCCCACCCCATACACCTGTCCCAGGTGGGAAGAGACCTACGGGAAGATGACAGAGAAGGGCCTGGAGACCAGCTCCAGGTCTGCAGGGCTGGCCTATACTGGGAATGGCTGGGGGTTTTGTTTATCTTTTTTTTTTTTAATTTAAATTTTAGAAATACATTGAGGTTAATGACAATCAAGATAAAGCATGCATTTATTTAAACACATTACAAGTTACAATAAAATTTTTTGAAAATATACAAATTTAAAAATAGAATCTTATCACTTTTGAAAAGGCCTGCAGGGGACTTTAACAAGTTAAAGTGTGCCCGAGGGAGTGGCTGGGCAGTGGTCCCAGGTGCCATGCCACGTGCTCACTGCTCCATACTGCAGTAAGGCTGTTCCGTCTCTAGCAACCTGCTCCACACTTGAGTCCCTGCTTTCTCATCTCCATAAGAAGTAGGTCATAATAGTTTCTACTACACACAGTTGTTTGAAATAATGCACACAGCGGGGGATGCACAGCAGAAGTCTGGAAGGGAGATGCAGGTACAGAGCCTCTTTGACAAGTTGCTTAACCTCTCTGGGCTTCAGATTCATCAGCACTCAGGTTAGGAAAAGTCAATTTGAGAAACACTTATAGTGATGCCTGTCACTTAGTGCCCTATGTGTTGATGAATATGTTTAATATTATTATATTTTATTTATATTATTATTGAAGGTGCTTAGTGCATCAGGCCTGTAAGTTTCTATAAATACTAAATATTAACTAATATGATTACTACTATTATTATATCACCTCTTAACATATATAGGAGTCCAGATATAAAAGGAAAGAATCAGTGATGAGGGCAGGGGGTATAGCTTAGTGGCAGAGCACTACCTCAGCATGCATGAAGTCCTGGGTTTGATCCTCAGCACAGTGGGAGGGAAAAAACGAAACAAAACGTGGCGGTGAGAAATATATTCCACCTTTGCCTACCAGCCTTGAAAGGCTCCACAAGAATTATTGGCTTTGAAAGACTGTGGCGGTGCCTGCCCTTTTTCATCTCCCTAATTACAGCCTCTTCCCTTCTGCTGCAGTAGGCTCGTCATTCCACAGGATGCAGTGGCCTGCTGGGGAGAGGGGCTGAGTGGCAGCACCAGCCGGCACAACCAGCTGTTGGTAGCAAAATATTGAAAGTCGCTCACTTTGCTTTAACAAGCAAGTATTTATTGCAAGCACCCAGGGAGCCTAGCCGCATGCATGGTGTTTTGGAGTAACTCTAAGGAGCAGGCATGGAAGCACATGTGTTAATGAGAACTGTAAACCCGTCAGTGCGAGGCGGAACCCCCAGGGTGCCGGTTATTAGGTTGGGGGGCACTGAAGACAAAGGTGTGTAGAGATGGGCCAGAAGGGATCTCCTAATCAAGAGAGGGGACTGAACAGGCAGAGGCCCCTCTAAACACACACACAAATGCTGGATAAAGTATAACATTGAAAAAACATAATGCTGAGCTCCAGTGTGACAAAGAGAAGTTACCAAGAGCCAGGGCAAGAGAGGATTCCAACAGAAATAGCTCAGTGTCTGAACCGGAAAGAAGCCTAAGGAGCTTGGGTTTGAAGACCTGTACAGTGTCTAGAACACTCAGGCCTTGCCATGGTTTGGATGTGATTTGTCCCCCAAGGGTTCCTGTGTTGGATGCTTGGTCCTCAATATGGTAGTGTTGGGAGGTGGTGGAACCTTTAAGAGGTGGGACCTAATGGGAAGTAATTAGGTCACTGGGGGCGTGCCCTTGGAGAGGGCTGAAGCTCTTCTCATGGAGCAGTTAGATCTCATGAGGATGGGTTGTTATAAAAGACTGAGCTGCCGCTAACTGAGCAGCTTTGCTCCACCACACCCTTCCACTATGTATTCTGCCTCACCTCAGGCTCACAGCAATGGAGTTAGCTGACCATGGAGTGAAACCTCTGAAACCCTGAGTCCCAGATAAACTTTTCCTCTCTAAATTGTTCTCATCGAGTGTTTTGTTCATAATATTGAAAACTTGACTAACACAGATGCCATCTGCCATAAAGCACTCACCAGAGGTTGAAATGATGGGGCCCACTCATCTTGGGCTTTCTGCCTCCAGTACTCTGTGCTAAATAAATCTCTTTTCTTTATATACTATCCAGTTGCAGGCATTTGTTATGGAAACAGAAAAAGAATACAGGCTTTTCAAGCAATTAGAACTGAGCTTCTTAAATAAACACAGGAGTCAAAACCATCAGTGACAACAGGACTCGAAAGTCTTTGTCTACCACAGGAACTCAGCCCCAAACTGGCTGGTTCCCTGGACTGTGGGCAGAAAGACTCACCCTAAAAAAATAGGAGTCTTAAAGTCTGCATCATGCATGGCTGTGTGTTCCAAATCCCAGCCACCTACTAAGGCTGAGAAATAGAATTTCCAGGGTAAACAATAGAACCTCCCATGAGCTAACTGAAGACTCACATGAAAGAAAATTCTTGCAAAAGATGAAATCACAGACAAAATTCACAGATCTCTGAGAAAACCATTAGGAAGACCAAAAATTATAGACTGGGGAATTTGCATTTCAGGAACTATAGAAATCAGAACAATCTGAGAGAGAAGTTAATTTGGCTATTATTTAATGAGTAATTACCAGTTCCCCATGCCAACGCTATTCTAGATGCCAAATACACTACACATGATTAAGTCACCACTCCCTTGAGAAATACAATACAGGAGTGGGAGGGATCCCACAGACCACAAATCCATAAATAAGCAAATACTGTGCTTCTAGATAATCAGCACTGTGATGAAAATCCAATGGCACAGTGGGATGGAGGGTAGTGAGAGCCTGGGCAGCTCAGAGCTCCTCTCTGAGGAACTGAGCCTTGTGCTGACACCTAAAGAACCAGAGAGAAGTCATGCTGAGTTCTGGGTAGAAAAGTGTCCCAAGCCAAAGGGAACAGCCAGGACAGAAGCTTCCATTGGCTCATTCTGGAAGGGGCAGAGGAAGGTCGGTAGCCACTGGAACCTGGTAGACAAGAGGGACCGGTAGAAGGAGACTCGGAAACGTAGGTGGGGCTCTTTCAGCACCATGTGCCTGTTCCAGAAAGTTATGGAATTGCATCAGAGGGTTGTAAGCGGGGGACTAGCAGGCTCTGGTGTGTGTTCAGAGAGGATCTGTCTGATGTGTGGAGAACAGACCTAGCACAGGTGAGGGTTAATGTAGGGATAGACAACTGTAAAGACCACTGGTGTGAGATGCCACAGTGCCTACACTAGGAGATGGACAGGGTCACCTGCTGAGCTCTGATGGGAGAAATGCTTTAGCAGTGAACCCAGGGAAACAAGAGGGCAAGAGGAGAAGCAGTGACCAGGGCTGGTCCATCCCATGAACTATGGAGGTCATTAGAGTTTGGAGGGTGACAGAATGCGGTAAGCAGCTCATGGAGAACCTTAGAAGGGGAGGGTTTCATTCTTGAGGACAATGGGCAAGCCACTGAAGAGACCTTAGAGATTTGCTTGAAAACAGCGTGTTCTAAATGCAAGTTTTACTATTATCTAGGTGCAGTGAGGTCAACAGGTCAGGAGATGATTGCCATTGAAAAGATAGTTCATTGCTCACAGTTTCCAGGAGAGGGCACACCATGCCACACAGGGCCACGCCATATCACACAGGGCCACACAGGAAATCACCAACATCTGTCAGGCAGCAGAGAAAAGGGGAAAACATGGGTAGGAGCCTTTATTGTGTGTGTGTGTGTGTGTGTTTTCCAGGATGAGACAGGGTAAGAAGGCTTAGGACTATCTAGACTGACTACTTCAGCAGGCTCTGGGACATAAGGTTGTCCCCAGTTGTCTGATACCTAGTCCTGCGGTGATTAGGGCTGGCAGAGAGCAGCTCAGCATGTGAGTCTGAGGTAGGAAGTGATTTTGGGGGGATGTGGGTCGTGGATTGTGGGTATGCATGTGACACATGCATTTGAAGGTGAATCTTGCACTATCTCTAGGAATGCATTAACCCTGGGAGTGGTCGTCTCCTGAGGATCAGTAAAGTCCCAGAATGTCAAAACCATCAGAAAATAAAAAGGTCTGATCAATAGGCAGTCCTTCAGCAGCTACAAGGTTACAGAATGTTCTGGAATGAAGTGACCACAAAGGTGGAGAAGCCAGCCAGCCCAAGGAGGCAACCGTGTGATGTACCCAGAGATTAGACAGGAACTTGTGAGGGGGTGTGGAGAGTGCAGGTGCTCTTGGTGACAGGGAAGATATGACCCATGAATGGTCTGTGCCCTGGTGAGTAGAGCCAAGGCAGGAGAACCATGTCATCCCAGAGGTGCCTGGGGATGCTCACAACATATTTATGTGCCTGGGCCAGGCAGGACCCACTGTGGGTTTCCCTGTGGACTTAGGTAGAAGAAGAGCTGCCAAAGCCAAGGGCCAGAGAGAATGAAATGATGCGCCCCCTGGAGCTGAGCTGTGTGTAAGTGCGCTTCACGGGGTCAGATATAAGCTCTTTGTCCTGAAGCAAGGAAAAAAGAGAGATTGCATGCGATATAATCCCTGCCACAGGTAGTAGGTAATTCCTCTAATAGACTCAGAGGCCTGAAGCTAAGATCCACCCTGCCTTTGTCCCAAATAGAAATACTTGTTAGTCACTTTGTGAGAGCATTTGTCATCCCTTAGGACAGGGCAACAGGAGCTTCAGTGCTAATCTAGAAGGAAGTCATACTAACTGGTCCTTTCTCTAGAATAAATGAAGACTTCTTCCAAGCTCGTGGCAAAAAAAAAAAAAAAAAAAGAATGGGAAGAAACAGTCAAGATCTAAAATACAAGAAAAAGGGAAAGCCTAAGAGGAGTTCTGTTTAGATAGGCCAGGAAGATAGGCGGCACATGACTCAAGAATGGAAGAGGATGCTGGCTGGAAGCACCACTACATTCAAATTGTACAAACTGGGAAAAGGTGCCCCTTCCAGGACTGCAGCCTGAACCGGGGTGCGAGGCGGGGTGCCAGCTCCTCCCCTGGCCAGAAGCCCTGTGCATAGCACCATCTGCTGCTGTATTTAGAGGTCCAGGTCTGAGTTGCATTAGAACATCTCTGGAGATGGCAAGGTGGAAGTTAGGGAAGATGAGACGTGGGACAGGGTGACATCAGTTTTCCCCGGGTGGAATTCCCTACCGAGGAATGACAGGAGGGAGCACGCTGTCCATGTGGTGTCTGTCTGAAGTATTCTGGAGAGACCCACAGGAAGTAGGCACTCCTAAAGGCTCTTTCCCAAAATGCTGGTGTGTGCCATCACCTTACCTCTAGGTGCATTTTTTCTAGTGCACAGTTGGGATCTGGATTCAGTGAGCAGCCCAGGGCGGCTTACTGGACACGTGCCTGCCCACTGTTTCTCAAGCAGTATTTCTCTAGGTGTCAGGACTGTTGTCACAGTCCTGCCTCAGGGAACATCTTGACACAGAAGGGAAACTACCCTGTAATTTATATCTCATGTCTCCTCTGAGGCACAGGCATGCATTGTGATGTTCATCAACTTGAGCAGGTCTTAAACTGTTTAGGACACACTTTCCCCAAGATCAGCTGCAGCCTTTGTATGTGTGAAGATTGTCTTAACCATCCTGCTCTTGAATGAGGTCACAGTTGTGGTCAGTGGGATTACTCCTGTTTTCAGATGGGGAAACTGAGGAATCAAGAAGCTTTGGCAAAACACTCATAAGTAGGGAAAGTCATTAAAGACTGGTTTTCAAAAGCCAGTGGTTCCCAAAGTGCAACCCCAGGACTGAATCTAAGAATCAGTGTTTCCAACAAGTTCCCAAGTGAGGCTGATGCTGCTGAATTTGGTGTCCGAGGGTCGGGTCCCCTTATGAAGAGCTCCTGGAGTACTACTGGACCCTGAAGTTTGAGAAGCAGTCACGTGTCAGCAGAAGAAATGGCATGACCTCCTGCATGGGAGGGTGGGACCTGGTACACTTTGGATGGAGATGTTAAGAAGACACAAAAGGAGATCCTCTGAGTCATCCATGTAGAAATTCATAATTTTGTAAATGAAAGAGGCTTCCAGGGTCTATAGTGAAAGGAAACAGATGTCACACACTGTGAGAGAGAGCTGATTCCCTGGTCCAACTTCACTGCCAGGACAGATGCCATCTTGACCATCTCAGACAGCAGATATTGCCAGTATTCCCGGGAGTGATGAGGTGACAAAAGCTTGGTCCTAGATGGAACCACTTGGCACCATGGGGACAGACACAGACACAGACACATGCTGGAGGATTTCATCCTGGCTGGTTTCTGTGTAACAGGGGGAAAGGTTCCCCCTGCCTTGCTTAACCTGATCAGCCACCAGCAGCCACGCGTGTCTTCTCTGAAAGGTGTTGCTGCTCGCAGCCGATCCCTCCACCTTGATACTGTCTTTCAGGACTTTTCAGCAAGTACCTAGTGGGGAAAGACCCTCATCTTGCATTTACCTGGCACGCATGCTTTGTGTGAGGCGCTTAGAGGAAGCACAGCAGGCGTGCTCCAGATGTGCGAAGACAATCATGAACTGCACCCTGTTCGGTTGGAATTTCATTCTGATGAGAGAAAGAAGTGGTTGGCAATCAGCACGATCATCAGAAGCATTGGGGACAGCAATAAGAAGATAATAAGCCATATGGGAAATAATGAGGAAATGAGAGAAAGATTGGGCCGCGCTGCCTACCGTTGGAGCATAAGTGATAGTGTCAATTCCCCAAATGAAAGATAAATGTTAATATGGAAGAAAAGCCCCGCTTGCCGTCATAAAGAAAGCACCAGCTGGGAAGCGCGACAGCTTTGAGGCTCCTGGGGCAGAAACCCTTAGGAAACCATGTACATGCTGAAAGGGATTTTAATTATTAAAAGTTTCCAGAAAAATGCCACTGTGAAACATGCAGATGGCCTCAGGTTAGATAAATGTCCAGTTTGAAAAAATAGTAATAATTCCAATATGATCCCAATTCTTTAAATATTAAACACATTTTAGCCAGAATAATAATAATTTTTAACATTTCTTGAGGGTTTGTTTGGGAGAGTCAAAGACTCTCTTTATTTTTTTGTCATGGGGTCTCTCTATGTTACTCAGGCTCACCTTGAACTCCTGAGTAGCTGGGACTATAGACATCCACCAGCCCTGGCCCAGGCCAGACTTTGTTTCATAGTCAGACTATGCTTTCAAATCCCTTGCCCCTTTCATCCTCCCAAAGGCCCTCTGAAGTAGATGCTAGGACAACCTAGTGCAGATAAAGAAACTGAGGGACCCAGAGATTTGATGGTTTGTTGAAAGGCCTGTAGCGCTAAGCAGGGCTGGGGTCTGAATCCCGCAGGTAGACGCTAAGGCTGACATAAAGGCTACCAGCTACTCAGCCTAGTCCTGCACTCCGTGGAGCTGCTGAGCCCAGGAAGCCCCTGTGTTACTGAGCACAAGATGCACTTGGCACAGAGCAATGCTTCTCATTCTGGAAGGATGCCCTGTGTCCTCTTTTTTTTTTTTATTTTTTTTATATCTACTACATTGTTTAACAATTAAGAACATTTCTTAAAACCATTAGAGTATCACTACCTACCCTGATAGAGGCTTAATAAAAATTTAAATGGATGAATTAATTTTGCTGCTTATTGTTAGAACGATTAAAAGAGCCATTGAAAATTGTATGAATGTGTGGTGTGGGGGTGTGTGTGTGTGTGTGCGCATGCGCGCACTTGTATGTATGTGAAATCTAGCAGTGATCAGTGGTTCTTCTTACCCAGACAAGAGACACAATACCTTCCTCCTTCAAAAAGTTTTATTTCAAAAGGGGGGACAAAATACTACATTATACAAGGAGACTTTATTATCGATCAAATAAGGGCTGTGGAATTCCCTGCACACAAGGAGGGAAACTGAATTTAGTTATACTAACAATTAAGTCACACAGGAAAATTTCTCCCTCAAAGGAAAAAGGAAGAAGTGAATCATAAAAAGCTATAGATTCTAGGAGTTTGAATAAATGTGCAAAAATTATTTTTAACAGATTATTAGTTAATTTAGGGAGATGTATTAGAAATAAAAAAATCTTAGTCAAATCCTATTTTTGTCTACAAATTATCTAGATTGGGGAAAGATTGGATAATGCTAACAAAAGGCAAATGTAGAAATACAAATGTACTCCATATTCCAGTGGCGAAAATTGAATGAGCAATTAAAAGTGAGATCACAGTGTTCTCTAAATTGGTGTTTGGGGATTTGCTGATGGCATGGAATTTTAGGGAGCTCTCAGGCAAGTGGCTGCCTCATTTTGCCTCGTTTAAAAATTCTGAGTACGCAGAGATTATGTAAAATATTAGGGACCCCAGTGGTCAACACAACAACTTCCAAGGAGAAGTGGAAAGAGGCCCGAGAAGGTGGGTTAAGTGTGATCATCCAATACCATGCACTGCACCATGGCATCAGGCTCTCTGCCCCGGGCCAGCCTTTGTCCCTACCAATCCATGCAGGAATGTGCTCCAAGAACCAACCCCCAAGGAAGCTAGTGTTGCTTAAAGCTACCCCAGAGATCACTCTACAACCTTCCCTGGCAGAGAGCCACCATGTGTGCCTGCTTTGGAGGGTTGATGGGGCTGAGCTGTTGACAACTGGCTGAAATCAGGTATATGGACCTCTGGTGACGGGTGTCTAGTTTGCTGCTGACAGATGGCCAAAGTAGGGGACCCAGCCACCTCAGGGTTGGCCTTAGAGACTGGCAAAGCACATAGCCTGATCAAAAGAGTGGCAGCCCTGGACAGGAGACCAGATAGCCTCACTTAGTCATTGAAACTGCCTAAGTTGTGACAAGCTTCCATAGGAGTTAGGAGAGGTGTGTGTGTGGTGATGGCTAGAGACACCTTCCAGAGCCAGGCGTGAGGTCAGGGCAGGACTGGCAGGAAGCCACCCAGAAAATGAGTCAGTGTCTGCCACCCTGCTGGGGACCAGGATTAGAGCCAGCGGGTTTGAAGAGGCTGGTTCCCCAAGGGCTGGGGGAGCTGATTAGATTCCCTGTGACAGGCAGGCTGCAAATACAGAGGTGCCAATAAAATCCCCATTAGATGCAGGAGCAACAGAAACCCATATTCTTTCTGCCTACTTGCCTCTTCAAATTGTTTTGCAATATCACAACTTCTTTATCATTCACAGAGGTGCCAAAGCAGGTCCCCCTACAGCATTGTATTTTGAATGCCCTATGCATCTTATACTTTCTGTAGCCTGATAACCACCTATGTGGATAAGTCAGTTAAAGGGGCAGGAGGGGGAAAGTAGAGTTAACCCAGCTATATTCCTGTTTATAGATTCTAGATGAATTCATATTTTAAATGAATTCCAAGTCTTCATCTGCTTATGATATGAACCAAGGAACATCTTGAATTCATCTCAATTGTTATACATTCAGAGTTGGTTAATTATGGAAAGATTAGCTCCAAAGACGTTTTGGGTACTGATTCTGTGCCTGGCACAAGCCTGAAGTACCATAAGAATATTTGCTCAATGCATGGCCATGCTCAGCATCATTTCTGCCTTTCAGAGGGAGTGACTGTTAGTCCCAGGTCTAGATAATGTTGGAGCCAAGTGGGTCTTGCTGCCATTCCACCCACCTTCTCCCACAGAGTGGGGAAACTAAGGCCCAGAGGAACAAAGTGACTTGACTAAGGTCAAAGGCTTCCATAATTTTTCTATAGCAGAATGATTATGGAGTCTAGATTTTTTGAAGAACTACAAAGACACAAAGTTATGAGCTTATATGACAGAAAATTTAGTGGGATAGTAATTTCAATTTTGAAAAAATCTCCCTGTTCTACCATTTGCCTTAGGAAAACTTTGGGGCTTAACCATCCTCAGAGCCAATCTACATTTGATTTTAGCCAGTCTATGTTTACCTCTCCCTTATCTCCCAATTTCTAAGTTTAATAAAAATTTGAATTAAAAATATTCATCCATGTCCTATACCCTGAACCACTCCTGCTCACTTTATTTTTTATATACAGCAAACAAAACTAAAGTTTAAAAAGAAAGTCCATGTGAAACCATATCGACTAGTCGCAAGCTTATATTTTTATAAAAGCTTTGAACCAGAAACTAATTATATTTTCCCAATTAGTACTTAATTTGATTCTAACCATTGATTGGTAGATTATTTTGCTTTTGAGACTCTTCAGAATTTCATAACATTGTGATGTTTGGTCATGCCCAAAGCGCCAACAGCTAGAATCACCTCTTTAAATCAGAAAGCACAGTTAGCACAGATTCACCCTTTTTCATGGGTTCATCCAGGGAAAACCTCATCTCCGTGAAAGCCTTTGGTGACATTGCCCTCTCCCCTGATCCCACTTTGTGTGCATGGCTTTATGTCACATAGACCCATTTAACAGATGCGCCACCCCCCGCCCCAGGCTGGGGGCACAGCTCAATTGTAGAGTTCATGCTTAGCATGTTTTTCTTCCCAACAAGATAATTACTAGTGTTCCAGACACCATGGTTCATCTCCACGCCCACCCTGGCCTGGTAGGTGAACAGTGCTCAGTGAATGTTTATGCCATAAACAATGTCTCGGTGAATCCCAGACAGGAGGGTGTGCCTGTCTCCACAGGTGTCGCCCTAAAAGTAAATACTTGGAAAAACAAATGAATGACTTGAGGGTACAACTAATTTAATAAAGCATGAACGGTTCGTCCTATTTCCTTCCTGTATTTTCTTTGAGTAAATATTCAAGTACAGCAAATTAATGAGAACGCACACGCTACTCAGAGAATTTCCAAACTGGCATTTTATCAGAATGGATGTTAAATGAATTCTCAAGAAAGCAGCCTGGATAAGATAAAGAAATAATTTTGTTATTTTTGAATGTCAAGGAAAAATGATCCACCTCGTAATCTGATGTAAAGATCACAGTATTGAGTTTTAACTGCTGACTCTAGTGAACAATCATTGGGGTTAGAGGGGCGGCGCGGCATTGGGAGAACCAGAACAGCTTGAGGCTTAGCGCGACCTCCACAAGACAGGAATACAAGACAGGAATGTGTATTCGAGGCAGCTCCTTACTGTGGAATCCTAAGTCACTGCGCTCCACAAAGCCTGCGCTGAGGCAGGTACTGGAGGAGAAAAAGCAGCTCTCCTTGTCTGAACAGTGGCATTAATTCAGAAAGCAAAGAATACTTTCTATCTTGATACAGTAACATCATTTATGTGATGCCGCTGGGAAAAGATTTTACATTAAAATTTTTTCCATTGAACTCTTCAAGAAGCCCGAGTTTTGCGTTAGCTTATTTGAGTAGGAGTCTTTCTAAAATCTATTTCTCCTGCTTTTTAAGCAACACTGTCAACCTTGCATGATGTGGAAAGAATCCTGAGACCCAGGTTCTGGGCCCCGGCAGGACTTAGCTTGTCAGTGAGGGGTTGGGCCATGTGCAACCAAAGGTCCCCATGGACACCAAGTCGTGTTTTGTCATTTTGTCTCTTCTTGGTGAGTGAGTGTGGGGCTTTCATGATGGTAGCGGGTATGTCTGCATCAGGACAGCTGGATCCTAGAGGCATCCGTGGCATGCCAAGCTCCTAAGCCCACAGAGAGGCATAGGGACATCTCTGGGTCCCCTGTTGCTGACTGCTGTGTGGGGGTGTCTGGCCATCTCTCCCGAAGCATGGTCGTTGTTCCCCTCTTTCTGTAGCCTCTGCCCTGTGTTTGTAGCTGGGGGCGCTCTCTCTCTCTCTCTCTCTCTCTCTCTCTCTCCCCCCCTCCCTCCCTCCCTCCCTCCTAGAATTTACTCCTCAGTCTCAGTCCCGAGGGCTCTTCTGTGAAGTTAGTCTGTTTTCAGCAACTGGACTGTGTAACCTCCACAATGTTCAATCAGAGACCCCCTGCACTTAATTTCCGGTTCTTGGCTTTTTTTAGATTAATTGAAGCCACAGGGTAAGTGACCTGCTGAACCATGCTGTGGTTTTATGTTGGGTTTTATGTGGCAAGTACACACAGGAAAATGATGAGCTTCTGAGGTTTCATTGACTGTGTGTGTGCGTGTCCGCAGCTCAAGAATAGGTTAGTGCGAGTTTATCCAAGACCTCCAGAAGCGGGCCATGGGGCACAGCACACAGAGCAGGGGTCTTGGGATCACCAGGGGGGCAAATGTGTGCCAGTCTGGAAATTTTAAAGAGTGAAACTGAAACATGGGGCACTATGATATAGCAGAGGAAAGAAATGACCCTCCATGCTCTTTGTGCCAAGGGGTTAGCTTCGAGAGGGCCTATCAGAGGGGCAGTGCAGGGGAAACCCAGTTGGAGTCGAAGATCAAGAAGGACCTTTATCTTCTGTGTAATTTTTTTTAACTTGTGGCAAAATATACATAAAATTTGCCTGTTTTATGGTGTCCATCTTAATGGCCCCATTCATACTGTTGTGCAACCATCCCACAATTCTTCTGTAGAACATTTTCATCTTATAAAACTGAAATTCCAAACCTTTTAAATGACAACTCCACATTCCCTATCCCCATCCTCAGGCCCTGGCAGCCAACCTTCTGCTTCCTATCTCTATGAATCTGAGTTTAGGTACCTTGTATAAGTGAAATCAAAAGTAGTTTTTTCTTCCTGTATCTTATTTCACTGAGCATAATGTCCCTAAGGTTTACTCTTAGTCTATTGTTGTTGCTATAACAAAGTACCTGAGACTGGGTTTATTTATAAAAAATAGAGGTTTATTTAGCTTCTTTCTAGAGACTGGGAGGTCCAAGAGCTCTGTGCTTTTCTAAGGCAGGGGCCTTCTTAGAGTATCATAACATGATAGAGGGCATCACATGGCAAGACAGAGCTCTTAGAAAGCCATTGGTTCCTTCATGGGAATCCCCACCCATGACCTTATCTAATCTTACCTCCCAAGGTTTCCTTCTCCATTCAGCATATTCACTTGGGGATTAAGTTTCTAACACATGAAATCTTGGGACACATTCAAGCCCTAGCATTGCATGTATCAGAATTTCCTTCCTTTTTAAGGGTGAATCATATTCTTGTAGTGTATATACCACATTTGGTTTACCCCACCATCCATTGATAGTGTCTGGTAGAGAATGGATTTATCTGTGATTTGCTTAGTTAAGAATTCCATAGCCAAACTCTTGCCCCAGTTCACTCAGCTCTAACTCACTGATGATCATCCCACCTCTGGCTGTTGCTGGGACAATGTCATGAAGTGACTCATGTCATGTAGGGCACCTACCACGCAGCCCTGCATTAATAGATACACAGCATGTGACATCACATGGTTCAAATGCAGCTTCACCATCGCTGAGCTGACTGTTGAACGTGTATCAGGGTCTGCAGCCACAGTCTGGCATCCGACATACGGGCATCTCTACAATGAATTGCCCGTGGGGCTCCATGAGGAGAGATGAGTGAAGGCTAAATCCACACATGTCCAGGTCTGGCTGTGCCTCCACTGGACTCAGGCCCAGTTTGGGTATTGTTACCAAGTTCAACAGCAGGTTTTGAGGGTTCTGGAATTGTGACTGAGGGATTGTAGACCTTCTAACCATCCCCAGACATATTTCTCAAAGGGACCCCGATCCAATTCCTTGGGGCAGGAGGTCCTTTGGACAATTTAGCCTTCTGCTCACATTCCCCTAGGGACTTCTGCTGGGAAAAGATAGATCTAAGAGTCCAAGATGACCTGGAGAGCCAGTTTCCAGGGAGGACAGCTCCTGTGTGTGCTACTGTGGCTGTATACCCAGTCGGGCTTGGTAGTAAACTGGCAAGTGCCGTGAATGCAACACAGTGCTTCCCCGTGCTGTCTGTCTGCTCAGCCTGCTCACAGTCCATCCACCTACATCTACTGTGCGAGCAGCCTGCACAGGCTGGAGGACATGTCTTCTCACCTCTCCATCACTGGATCAGCACCACACCTGGGAACTCAAAATGTGCTGGTGAGAGGCAGCTATCCACAGTCAGCACCCTCTCTCCCCATGCCAGGGGGTCCTCAGGCACACCCAGCCCAGCAGAGCTTCTGCCTGCTTCTGCATGGTCCTGTGTGGCTTCTGCTGGAACATTGCGCTATAGCAAGCATCCTCATCCTGAACATTTTTTTAGAAGCAAAGAGAAAAATATCCTCCACCTTGCATCCTGCAAGGCTCTGTCCTTGCTCTGCAGCACTCCTAACCTCTACTTCCCACATTGGAATAGCAGGCCCACGTTCTTCCTGCAGGAAACCCAGGGATCAATGAACCTCCCATCTTGGAGCAATCCAACTGGTCACTTGTCAGGTGTGAAAGTTGAGATCAGGTCTTTCCAACCTGAAAAATCTTTCAAGTCAGACTCTTGGGGTTCAAATACCAGTTCTGCCTTTTTAAATTTTTTTTTTATTTGTTCTAATTAGTTATACATGACAACAGAATGCATTTCGTTTCATTGCACACAAATGGAGCACACTTTTCATTTCTCTGGTTGTACGTGATATAGCGTCACACCATATGTCGAGTCATACATGTACCTAGGGTAATGATGCCCATCTCATTCCACCATCTTTCCTACCCCGATACCCCTCCCCTTTCCTCCCTCCCCTTTGCTCAATCCAAAGTTCCTCCATTCTACCCATGCTCCCTCCCCCCATTGTGGATCAGCACCCACTTATCAGAGAGAACATTTGGCCTTTGGTTTTTTGGGATTGGCTCACTTCACTTAGCATGATATTCTCCAACTCCATCCATTTACCTGCAAATTCCATAATTTTATTCTCTTTTAATGCTGAATAATGTTCCGTTGTGTATATATACCACAGTTTCTTTATCCATTCATTTATTGAAGGGCATCTAAGTTGCTTCCACAGTTTAGCTATTGTAAATTGAGCTGCTGTAAACATTGATGTGACTGTGTCACAATAGTATCCAATTCTGCCTTTCAGTAGCTGGGTGATCCTAAGCAACATCCTTGAACTTTCTTTGAGTTTTCCCATCTGTAAAATGGAATATGAAAACCACCATGTAGAAAAGAATTAAATACTTTCAGCTCTGAAAATTTCCAGTTCCACTCTTTTGGGGCCGTGGCCATAGCAAACTAACCAACTTATCTTTTCTGGTGCCTGGGACTCCCCTGGCTTGTACCTCTCCCCTTGCAGCATAGATACGTTGTGATGATAGGTACAAAGATTTGAAAGAAAAAAGTACAGCCATCCTGGCCAAAGCCGCTTCTGGCAGCCAATTAGAAAGCCATCTGCCAGGAAAGCCATTATGGCTCTTAGGCCTCATCACCTCTGACAGCTGCAGAAGTCATCCTCCTGGTCACCATCCACATGTTAAGAGTGTACCCAGCAGATGTGGCCTCCAGCTGCCTCCTGTGCATTTTTTATTATTTTGTTGAAAATATCAAAGGCTCAGCTATGTTCCTCCCAGGTCCTGGGCCACTGGCCCGTTTTTTAATTTGTGTGGCATTATTACATTATGTACTAGTCAGGAGAGATTCCATTCACTTCCCGTCATGTGGCCATACTGCGCGTTCTCCAAACTGAAGCAACCTTCTCTGGGCTCCCTCGGAGGCCAACAGTGCAATGAGTTCTTTATGACTTTGCAGTAAATTTAAATACAGCGAGCCCCTCATAAAATATAAGTTTTCCACTCGTTCGTCCTTTGGGCCAGTAGCATTCTAGAAGGCCTGGGGAAGATTGCTGAATGACAATCCCAATGCCAGTTGCTGGCTTGCCAGTGTCCTCCAAGGTTACCGGTGTGGACCCTCCAGTCCAGACCACTGGCCTTCAAATCCCCACCTGCCATTTAACAGCTGTGTGAACCTGGGCAGTGTACTTGAACTTTCTTTGCCTGAGTTTTCCCATCTATAAAATGGGTTAATGATAGTACCACTACTAATGAGCTCCACATGGGAGACTGATAGAGAACCTGACAACCATCAGTCCAGTCAGGTGGTTTTCAGAGCCATCTGCCACTGGAGACAATTGTGTGGCTACCAGGAGTCTGCCCACATCTCCAGGGAGAGCGATATTTCTGATTTCCATTCACTGCAGACTAATAGCACTTCATAATGCCCAGGATCTTGCAGTACCTACACCAGACAGCCCAGCAGAGCCACCTCTCCTGACAGCCCTGGACCACCTTCGCCAGTTGCCCCCAACATGTCTCAGGCTCTACAGGCTTCTGTCTGACTCTCTCATAAGGGTGTGTGTGTGCGTGTGTGTACATATGCATACACTTGTATGTTTTACCTTAATTATCTACAAAGGTCTCCTTCTGCAAAATGTGAGGACAAGAATGTACCCCTCTGAGGTAGATGTGTAGGGTCAATGCTCAGGACACTAGAAAAAAGTAATCTGGTGGCCCGTGAAAGCTGGAGCTCTAAGGCCACTCCCACTTCAACTGTGAGGACCCACCATGCCTTTGAAATGGGTGCCCTCCTGGGAACCTGTCCTACAAGCTCTACGGTTCTCAGAGATTGTCTAGAAAGGAATGTGCTCATGGTCACTTCTCATAAGGATGTCTATTTACTGTAGTTGGTTTTTAGTTATCCCTTCTGATGTCTTCAGAACCAGTGTGTGCTAGGGAGTACATGGCCACTTGCGGGATTAGGCAGCGCTCCAGAGGCCTGTCAACCTTGGCATCCCTAGCCTGCAGGTGAATCCTCTGGGTTGGGGCTCTGGTCACTGCCTGTGCCTCTGAAACAGAAAAGAATCTTCTCCTGAAGGTCAGGGTTCTGTGGGTGTAACACTGTCCTCCTGGGATTCAGTGCCTAGATGGATAGAACTCCAGGAACAAAAATGTCTGAAATGTCTGCCTGTGTGCATGATGCAGGGCTTTATTGGAAGACAGAATGATGCTACTCAAATACAGGACTCTTCATATTTTCCCTGAGCCCTCACTCACCTCCTGAATCTAGGGATCAAAACTCTGTGGGGCAAGCACATTATCATGGTAGCCTCCATCCTGTGGGGAAAGCTCAAGGATGAGTGCAGGAACAGGTGGTGAGATGGCTGGAGCAATGTAACCTGGAGGTCTGCGGTGGAGACTCAAGTGCTCCAGGCTCCTGGCCCCAGGGCTTGGGTGGTGGGGTGTAGCCTTGCCCCCGGTGGTTGCTTCCACCCCCAGGCCTAGTTCTTCCCCCACCCCCGGGCCTAGTTCTTCCCCGGCATAGCATTTGTTTATGGCCTGGATTGTCAAAATCTTCCCAACCATGCAATTAGGGCCCATGATTTAATTAATGTTAATTTATTTGTAAAAGACACAAACTTCCTCTTCGTATATCATCCTTTAGTGCTTCAGAGGCCACCTGCAAAATAACTTGGCCTGTCAGGTTAACTTATTTGTATATTTTTAGGTAAGAGAAAACTCTAATGAAAATCGTGAGGTGTTTAGAATCAAATCACAGATGTAGCTAACAGGATACTTAGGTGAAATTTTGAAGTTTTAAATACATATGTTGAAAAAAATGAATGTTAATGATCTATAGCCATCTCAAGAAATTAGAAAAAGACATTACATGCAGATAGAAAGATAAAAATACAACACATGAGACCTTCAAACTACAGGGGGGGTCAGCATAAAGTATTGCATTATAAATGCTTAAATTATTGCATTATAAAGAAAAGATTTGATTTTTAAAATGCTAGATTTTAATATTTATAGCATATGTCATGTTATATCTATGTGTTTCTATTTGCTTAAATTATGCTATTCGCAACTTTTATAACTAGAGGCCAGTGAGACAGATATTAAATTCTGATGATTAACAAAGAATCAGTGCCTTCAAGTTAAAATGTGTGTTACTGTCGCTTTCCATCACCAGCTTTCAGACACAGCACCAGTAATGCTTTTTGTTTGGTGGGGGTGGTGGGTGGGGATGGGGGGTACCAGGGATTGAACTCGGGCATTCAACCACTGAACCCCATCCCTGGCCCTAGTTGCTTAGTGCCTCACTTTTGCTGAGGCTGACTTTGAACTTGTGATACTTCTGCCTCAGCCTGCCAAGCCGCTGGGAACCAGTAATGCTTTTTCTAGCTGCTGGGTTCATTCAGTTGGACTCCCCTGGGCTGGCATGGGAGGGGTTAGGTCATTACAGTAGCTTCTCATCAGTGTCCATCATGACTGTCCGGATACTATGTAACTAAACTAAAATAGGCTGGTAACTAGAACACCCCGGCCACAGGAAGCTGGGACTACCGTCCTTAGTGTTGATTTCCACTTTTTGTCACTCCCAAGCCTGCTGCCTGTAATAAAGTTTTACTGGCACACAGCCATGTCCATTCTCCTAAGTGTTGGGCTACACACTTCACCACAAAATCAATTAATTGATAACAAAGCACCAGGGGGAAGTTCTTTCTTCTCCCCTATTGGGGCTTTGCACAAGATTATAATCTTTAAAAAAAAAAAATATATATATATATATATATATATATATATATATATATATATATATATATATCTGTTGCTGATAAAACTTGAAAACAACTATGTGGGGGCTTCATTTCTGGGAGAAATAACATGCAGTTAGTAGCAATACTGAAATAATCCTGAAGGCAAGCTGTCAGACTAAGCCTTCAAACATGCAGAAACTGCAAATAACAGTCAGGTTGGTTTGTTTTAGGAATAAGTTTTTAAACTTAAAATTATTCTATTTGTATTTTGTGGCAAAACACAACAAAAGAATGCTTCAGTGAATTGGTTATACATGTTTTAGAAATCCATGGCTGGCCTGGGTGGTAGAGCACTTGCCTAGCATGCACGAGGGCCTTGGTTCAATCCCCAGCACATACACACACACACACACACACACACACACGTTATTTTGAAAGGTATACACTGATTCCTTGACACAGTTGATAGAATGTTTTCATATTGGCCACATTTTTGAAGTTTTGATTTTCATACTTTCTACAAGAAAACTGGACACGTCTCAGTGCCTATAGTCTTGTCTCCCCCATTAGGCTGAAGAGAATCCATTCCATGGGCAGCGGGCCACACCTAAAGCCCTCCTCCTCAGCCCCCTACAGAACCAGAAGACATTCAACAATTCCCTTTGTGTCTTTGAAGGATATTCCCCGAGTCCCTCCGGTGGCTGATGGCTACCCAGCAGTTTGAGTCTGCAAAGAAGCTGATCCTGCACTTCACCCAGAAGAACTGCATGAGCCCTGAGAGCGACATCAAGGGCGTGATGCCCGGTAAGTAGACTGTGGGCTGGCGAAGGTGTCCGGAGTCTCCGTGGAGCAGGCCATGATTCCTGGGCTGGTTTTTCTGTACCAAGCAGCTTTCTGTTCAGTTCTTCTGCAACCAGTGATTTGAAGAAAGGCAGCAGTAACGTCTAGAGGCTAGGAGTTAGAGCAAACTGAAATTCTCTCCCCTTTCTGGGTGTTGGTTTCTTTCATGATCACGTTCAACACATTATAGTGCTCACATTGCCCTTCCAAATCTAGAAGTGGGGTATGAGCCTAATACACACCTGATCTTCACTGTGTATATTGGGCTTGTGGCACTCAGCCTGACCTGCCTGAACTTCCTGCCCTTTCAGATTTAAAAGCCACCAAAGCCCTGACTTGGGATGCATATCTACTATCGCCTTCTTGACCTCTCTTTTCCTAATAATGACCTTCAGAGAGCTGGCCTTTGTCTGTTTCTGGCCATGACCTATTTGCTGGGCAATGGAAGAACTGGAAAGCCATACTGTTCTTGTATAGTGGTTCAGATCCATTGGATTCTTATGAATCAGAGGCCTTGTGAATCACAAGCTAGGTGGGGCTGTAAAGTGAGGATCCATAAATATTACCAGAAGGTTGTTCACATCCAGATTCCTGGACCCCTCTTTGGACCCAGAGATGTGGACCTAGAAGATGTGAATAAGCCCTGAGAACTTAGATTTGCAATAAGCACTAGAAGAGATCATGGGATAAGTGTTGTACAGACAGACTTCTGAAAGACACTGTAGACCCAAATGCCCTATCCTGAAGACCTGGTATACATTGTTACTGTAAAATTTCCTAGGAAAATAATCGACAGGTCCTTGTCCAGGAGAGTGTGCACATTTCCCCCACCAGCAGAAATCCTTGTTATGACTGTTCATTCATTCAACAGATACCTACTAAATGCCCACTGTATGTCAGGCACTGTTCTAGATAGAGCAAGGAAGGAAACAGGCCAAGGCTTGCCCTCAGGGGTCTTGAAGTTAGAGCCTGCATGCCGACAGGAAGTGGATCCACGGGCACTCAGAGGCAGGGGTGGAACAGCAGGACAAAGGGATGGAGAGCGGTGGTGAGTGACTGAAGTGGGAATGGCTGGGCGAGCCTGGCTTCAAGGCACAGTGAGCAGGGACCTGCGCCAGGTAGGAGAACGTACCCTGCAGGTCTCCATTCCCCATAAGAAAGGGACAAGGGACCAGAACAGAGAAATGTCTAGCTGCCTTCCCATTAGACTCCTGAATCAGAAGATCTGATAATCTGGGTTGGTAGAAGTGCCACCGGTACTGCTGCTCAGCCAGGATGCCATCTCTACCTCCACCTGGAGGACAGCCAACTGGGCCACCACCACATGCTGGGCAAGGTGTGTTCTACCAGCCCTCAGCCCCAGAGGAGAATACAGGTCGACCCAAAATCCTGTCCTCTCTGGCATGAAAGATGGGAGCCTGGTCTGTTCTATGTGCAGAGTATTGAGTGCTAGCACCTCAAGGGAACATCTGTGGTCCCTGTGATCCGGGCGCAAGGATAGCAGACAAGATGACACATAGTGTTTATATGGCAGTCGCATTTCTAAATGATTTGCAAGTATTGACTCATGTATTTAATCCTAAATGCTTTACATGTATGAAGCCATTTCTTCCCAACAGTCCTATGAGGGAGGAACTATAATTGTCCCCATTTGCAGATGAGGAAACTGAAACACAGAGACTAAGTGGCCTTGTTGTGAAACGGAGGTCACATGGCTGCTAGGTAGTAGAACTGGAACTTGAACCCAAGAAGTGGCATCACTGTGCTGCTCTAAGAGAGGAAGGAAACCTTGGAGATGTGTGGGAAGGAAGGAGTATTATATTAAGCTTTTTCCTTGGATCCAGATTTGCTGGCTTTGGGTCATCCCCAGAGCTTCCCCAAATTTCTCCAGGCCTCTTTCATTAGCAGGTTCATGCTCTCGTGTCTTACGGTACTTTTGTACTTGCCTTTCCCTAATTAAATTATCATACTTCACTTCTTGCGGGTTAAAATATTGCCTGGGAAAAGCTTCTTTCCTCAATCCTAATTACACTGATTCATTTCCCTCCTGTTTTTGGAAAGGAGTATTAATTATTTCCTTGCTTATGGGCTTTGTTCGTGCTCATTTCTATTCTGCAGTGCCGGCCAGGAGGCAGGGCAGGGTGGTTGGTACACTTGACACTTAACACAGGAGAAAGCTTCACCTCCACCAGGGAGCTGTCCTCACAGAGCTCTGTCTGGGGGGCACTAACTTCACATCTGCTTCTGGCTCTCTGTCGCCTCCTGACTGTCAAGGGCTTTGATGACAGCCTCGAGCAAAACTGGGGAGCACTTGGGGGATGCAGCAGGTCTCTTATATCTGGCCAAAGCTGCCATTTCCATCTTCGTCCACTGATACATTTTTCTGCTTGAAATCATCTTCCCATCACTTGTAGTCTCCTAACCCACTCCTGGTCTCTTACTCAGCCCACTCCAACCAGCTAAATGCACTACCTGGTCTGCTCATCCTCCTTGCTGTCCCTTCTATCTGCAGCCAGATCAAATATCCTCAGGTCACATCAACTCCTGCTTTAAAACTCTCTCGCAGACTCCCTGGGCCTTTAGGATAGATCCCTGCATCCTCCAAGCAGGAACCCTGCCTGGTCTCTGCCTACCTCCTGCAGACAGCTGGCCTTTGTTGGGCTCCCACATGCTTCCCCACAGGGCCCACCCCAGGAAAGTCCCCTTTCCTCTCTCCCATCTTGGCTGACTCCTCAGAGCTCAAGTCAGCCCCCAGCTGTGCATGAATATTGCTGCCACACTTCCCCATTTCCCCTCAGGCTGGCTGTAATGAAGGATTTGTAGGACTCCTCATTAGTGCCTGCCACCCCTGCAGAGCTGTGAGGCTTGGTCAAGTAGAGCTGGTCTGCAGAGCTGGCTGCTGTACCCCTTGCACCCAAGAAGACCTGACATGTACCAGGAGTTCCATGAATATTTATGGAATATACAGATCCAATCCTCTGTCACCAGGAAGGGTTAGGGCTGCTCATTCTGTCACCTCTGGTTACATGAGTGACTTGGATGTAGCTCTAGGTGTGTGGGGGTGGAGGGGGACTGCTCATGCCCCTATTAGTGCATCCTAACCTTGGATTTATGCTAGAAGAAAACCTTTTGTTCCAGAATTTTCCATTTCCATTCCTCTTTTAAAGCTATCTTCAGTTTATCATCGAGCATGTCTGATGTTCTTAGTGGTGTGTTGCAGCTGAATTACTTCAGACACTTGGATGTATTCCTGAGTGTCATTCTCTCCGTGTCACATGACATGCCCAAATATGACAGCATTCCTTCCTTCCCAGGTCATAACTCCCAATATTTTGAAAACTTATAACAGAAGTAGAAGCCTTGATGGTTCCAAATGAGGCCATATTGGTGCTGTCGCTCACTGCAGAAAACTCCTAGCATAAGACGCAGGATCAGCCCCTTGCTTTTTAGTAATGGCAAGGCCAGCAAAGAGCCACGGGGCCTGGGGAAAACCCTTGATGTGCATTTAATCCACGACACAGCCTTGTGATGGGGGAGAACCTCAGTTCAGGCCCAAAGAGGCAAATCCCTCTTCCCACCATCCCCAAGGTTGCCCCGCGGAAAGGAAGTCTTAGAGAAAGGAAGCCCAGAGAACAAACTTCCTTCTTTCCCTTCTTGGGGGAGAGCCATGAGTGAGGAATCAGTGTCCTTTGTCCTCTCCTCTGGGCAGCCCCGCTAGAGGAGCCAGCCTGCTCTGGACAGGTGGCTCTCAGAGCCAGGGAGAGCCGGGCCTTGCCCTCACCTGCCTCATTCTTTGTCTTACCAGTCAGTTCAGAGCCTTCAGTGACTAGAGGGTCCCAGAATAAGGACACCTCTGTGTCCTCTGCATTAGGTAACCTGCCCAAAGTCACAGCACTCACAAGTGATGAAACAGATTTGACACCTGACCCTTGCTTTTGACCCCTCTGACGCATGACTTCTTGCCCCTCTCCGCAGAGGGTTGGGTTAGGGGAGTCACGTATCAGACAATGGCAGGGATCTGCAGTGCTGGGTCAGTTGTTGAGAATGTGGGTAGATTTTGAAATTCAGCTGTCTGGAGTGACTGTGATAAGACTTGGAAGGCAAAGTTGCTCTAGTGGCCAAGGGCCACCATTCTAAATCACTACCTGGGGGCTGAAGGCCACACAGTACAGAGACAGCAAACGTCTACTTCAGAACGTGGGCTGGGGCCTCAGAGCCGCTGCCCTGGTGCTTTGGGTGTACATTTTTTTCCATAGCTTTTATGGCAGTGGTGCAGCTTCTCCTCTTCCTCCTCCTCCTCCTCCTCCTCCTCTCCCTTCTCCTCTCCCTTCTCCTCTTCTTCCTCCTCCTCCTCCTCCTCCTCCTGTTTCTATTTTTCTCCCCCCCCCCCACTTCTCTTTTTGCCTTTTCTTGCTTTTCATTTCTGTAACTGCCATTCTCCAGTTTCCCTGCTAACATTAGCCTTGTCCTCAAGCACCAAAGCAAGTCCGGCTCCCCACACACCGACCGCCCTGCAGACAGACGCAGAGCCCTGGTGCACCTCCTGCACCTGCTGCGGGGTGAGCTGCCTCTGCCTTCTCCCTCTGCTGGCCTTGGAAAGACTAGTTGGCCTCTCACACCCAGAGCTTCCAATGTGGAGAGGCGGTGACCACCTTCCAGGGGTCTGCAAGGCCACCTCTGCCTCCCACCGTTGGTGGTGAGAAGCCAGGGCGTGTGCAGTCAGCACACACAGGGCTGGGGGTGCTGTGCAGATGCCTTGACGCCTTCCTGCATCTGGTCCTTAGGGCAGCACTTTGTCTCACTTAACAGATAAGAGCCAGGCTCACAGCATGAACATGGTCCTCCATGGCCACAAGGCAGAGGGACATTCCAGGACCCCAGTGGGTGACTAAAACCACTGAGAGCACCAAACTCTGGACAGGCTTTGTTTTTTCCCTCTATAGGTATGCCTGTGATAAAGTGGGATTTCCAAATAGGCACAGTAAGAGATTAACAATAATAACTCATAGCAAAGTAGAACAATTAATACACTGTAATGAAAGTTATTTACAACTTATGGATTGCTAATATCTAGAAACTTTCATTTAATATTTTCAGACCACCATTGACTGCAGGTAACTGAAAACTCAGCTAAGGGAAGACACTGTAGATGATTTTCCCAAGGAAACACAAAGCCAAGCTTCCATCCGGGCTCCTTAGGCCCTCACCACACCCAGACCTCTGCTGCTGCCACACAGGGGCAGGGAAATGCAGAGCAAGGGGGGCTGCACCTGTTTGATCAAATTAAGTAGGCTCTACCTGTGTCTCCATTTGAAATTCTTCTAATGACTGTAGATCAAGAGAGTTAAAGAGTTTGGGAAGGGGACAGCATGAGGCACACCTTTAGCAGCAATGTCCCTGAGGCTTGTGTCCCATGGATTATCCAGGTGTCTTCCCACCCTCTCCTTTTATTTCCATCTGCAAGGAGTTTAGATTTGCATCTCTTAACTAGAGAGACAAAAGGTCTCTTCTCTTCAGTGACCTCATGGGGTCTCAGAAGTCAGCTAAGGTTTCTTACAACTCCCAGCTTGTGGATTTTATCCCAGAAGAACACACTTTGTGCTGAGGGAGTTTCATGTTGTTGCTGATAGGAGGGTGATGGGAGTAACAGAGCCTGACAAAGTTATCAATATCCCTGCAAAGGTTAATTTAATTCCACTTAGAGTAATGTGGTTACCTACATACACTATAGTCAATTCTTAGACTGAGCTCTAGGGCTTAATGTTATTTTAAAAAAAAAAGGAAAAAAAAAAAAACAACTCAGATCATAATTCAATTGCTACAGCTTCTTTAACATTCTATTTCATACACAATAATGCATTAGCAGTTAAGCATGGGCCACATTTTTAAAAAGGAACAACTTCAAATGTATATAAACTTGTTAATGAATAATTAAATTTCCATGGAAGATTTACCTGGTGAGAAAACACAGCGATTATGGTTGATTTCTGATGAGTTTTACAACAGTGAAGATACCTACATCATTGAATGTAAGAGTATCTGATATTCATATTTCCAGGCTCTTAAGAGAAATAGTCATACACTGCATAACAATGTTTGGGTCAATGGAGGACCTCATACACAGCTATGGTCCCATGAGATTTTTTTTTTAATGTTTTTTTCAGTTATCCATGGACCCAATCTTTATTTTATTTATTTATTTTTTAATGGGGTGCTGTGGATCAAACCCAGTGCCTCACTCATGTGAGCCAAGAGCTCAACCACTGAGCTACAACCTCAGCACCCCCATGAGATTTTAATGGAGCAGAAAATTTCTAAACATTCTAGCTGTATAACATCACAGCAAAACACATTCCTCACGTGTTTGTGATGATGCCTGTGACAAGCCTACTGTGCTGCCAGTCATATAAGAGTAGAGCATATACAGTTACGTACCATGCATGGTACTTGATAATGGCAGTAAACTGGTTCATGTGTTTACTACATATAGTATACTTTTATAGAATGTCTTCCTTATTGAAAACAAATGGTTGACTATAAAACAGTCTACTGTGAGGCCAGCAAGCAGCCTCGTCTGTCTGGTGTTTTCCGCATCTCTCCATGGCATCCAGAGGCCCCTCAGACCATCTAGGTCTGTGAGAGCACTCAGTGATGTTTGCCTGAGAACAAAGTCATGTGAACATCGCATTGTCAGACTGTAGTCCCTATCGCTATTATTAAGTGACTAGAGTGTATTTAGTTATTTAACCATAGAGAAAGTGTGTCTGCAAATTAGTGAATTTTTGCTGATGGGAAAATACAGGTCGGGAGAACTCAGGAGCTGAGGGGGTCTGTGGATAGTCAGGCAAAATGCCAGCTGTGCTGGTTTGCACAGACCTGAATCTCCACACCTAAATATGGGAAAGAAGAAAGTTCTGGAAACTCAGGAGGCATGGTCTCCCTCAATCAGAGGAATCCTTCACATCTGTGGGGTAGTGGTTTGGGGATCACTCTTGGATACTAAAATCTGCAGATGCTCAAGTTCCTTCTATAAAAGAGTGCAGTATTTGTGCAGAACCTTCACACAGCCTCCCATACCCCTTAGGTCATCTCTGGACTCTTCATGATCCTAATTGGATGTAAATCCTATGTGAATAGTTACGTTGTATTGTTTAGAGAATGTCATGTCAAGAAAAAAGTCTGTACATGTTCAGTAAAGAGGCAATTTTTTTCTGACATTTTAGATCCACGATTAGTTGATCTGAGGATGACAACCCATAGATACAGAGGATGGACATATATGCCCCCAGACACTCAAGGTTTCCTCAGTAGATAGGGGCCTCTGATATTTATTTCAATGTATTTCTTATTCTGGAAAATTTTTGTATTTACAAGAAAGTTGCTAAGACAGAACAGATTTCCAAGTGCCCCTGACTAACATCTCTTATTTCCATGATACCTTTGTCAAAACTGAAGAAACTGAGTACCAGCATACACTACTGTTACCAACCTTCAGCCTTGTTGGTGTCACCATTCTTCCATTAGTGGCTCCTGACCCAGGACCCCTTATACAGTTAGCCATCTCTTCTCCCCACCTCCATCCCTCATCTCCCTCTCCCCTGACCTGTGACAATTTCTCAGTCTTTCCTTGTTTTTTGGTGACTGTGACGGTCTTGAAGTGTACTGGCTCCCTCTCCCAATCTGTGAAGTCTCTTTTATTTTTTAGTTCCTAAGTGGAGGATTACTCCACAAGGACATCCCCTGGCTAGAGAATAGAGAGGGGACCCAGGAAGCCAAGTGTGGGACACTGCCGCTCACGGGCAAAGGCCAGTCAGCTCCTGGAGGCTGGGGCCTTTCCTTGTTTTGATCTTCTCTGTTAAATTGCCAAGTCAGCATTTGTAAGCAGACTCGTGGCCTGGTTACAGTGACATAGGAGCAACTGTTTGACTCGGTCAGAAAGACTTCCCGGCTACCCTGAGCCGCACCAGAGTCTCAGTGTCATAGCTTTATAGTCCGTCACATCCTTTTGAGTAAAAACATTGTCTGTCTTGTTTTTGTTTTGTGTTTGGGGTGCTGGCAAGCTAAGCATGTGCTCCACCACCAAGCTGTACGCCAGCCCCAGATCCCAAAGACTTTTTGTCAACTAAAACATGCACATACGTATTCATTTGTCTCTCAAATGTCCACATACTATATGGGCAATTTCTAACAGAAATAGCCACAGTCATGGCATCAGGACTAAAGAATACAAGTAATAATTTAGACTTAACGGATATATAGAGAATATTTCACCCATCAATGACTAAATATACTTTCTTCTCAGCAGCACATGGAACATTTTCTAAAATAGACCATATTTTAGGCCACAAAGCCAGTCTAAGCAAATACAAAAAAAAAGGCATAATCTTGCATCCTATCAGATCATAATGAAATGAGATTATAAATCAGTGATAAAAAATAGGGTCTCTGAGCTGTGGGTGACAAACATATTCTATAAAGAAAAGAGCCATTTGTTTTGTTTGCCCAGGGCATAATGAGGGCCTGGGTAACCTAGAAAGTCATCATCAAGTGATATACTCAGAAAAAAGTTAAATGAGTCTACACTTTTTATTTGTATGTACCCTGCCTGGGTAACCCCCCCCCCCAAAAAAAAAAAAAAAAAAAAGCTTTGCAATGGAAACTTACACTACTATATTTTGGCTCCCTTTCAGTCTCTATAGGGGATTTTGAACTGCAAAGTTAGAGTCCTATGAGTACATTTCTATCCCAAAAGCCTAGACCCTATCCCTGTGTTAAAGGAAGGAAAGGCTTTCTCCCCTCTGTGTGGTGCCTGGACTGGAATCTTCCATTCTGCCCAGTCTCACACAGTCTGTCTCTTGCAGAGCTGGAGAAGGAGCTTTCCCGGAGACCCAAGAAGGTGTGCATCGTGAAGGTGGTGGGGACCCGGAACCTGTGGAAGAACATCGTGGTTCTGTGTGTGAACTCGTAAGTCACAAGGGGACACATGCAGCCAGGTGGGGGGCCGGCGGGGCATGGGGTGCAGGATCCTCCTCCCTGCCCTACAGAGGATTTTGAATCACAGCTTACCCCCTGCCTGCTCTCAGGCCAGCTCTCTGTGAAGGGGGTCATGGGAAGTGTGATACACCCCATCAAAGCTACTTATCTGTGGGCTTGAAGATATCTAGACTCCACCAGGAAGCCTCGGGCAGCTAGCACCCCAGCCCATGGTCCCTATCCCAGCTATCTTGCCCTGTGTCTTGCACAGTGCCAGAGCTCCCCAAGTACAGGAAGCCCAGATGGAGGCCCAAGCTAGGGCACAACAGATGTGTCCTAGAAACAATTCCCTCTCTCTGCTTTTTAAAAAAGTGAGCGGGTTTGAGATGATGGGCCCTTGCCTGGCTCTACAACCCAGGCCACAAACCATGCTCCGTGCCTGTCCTCAGCCCTGCTGGCTCACGCCTGCACCCCAACCTGCTCAAAGGCCCCAACCAGGGGTAGCTGCAGATAATGGTAGATCAGCCTGAACCAAGAGCAGCTCAGATGCTCTCCAAGAGGCCTCTCACACACTACTGTACACACCCACCTGCTGGGCCCTGCAAGGGAGCCCTTTGCTCACACAGTGGGCTTAGCATAAACCCAGAAAAGTCCTTCCTGTCTCAACCCATAGCTTAATAAGCTGCCTTTCCCTGACTGCAGAATAGGGACCTTCATTTAGAGTCAGATCTTATCTGGGGTAGTTAGCTCCCTGTAGGGGTTAGCTGTCATCAGGAGGGAGGGGTTTGCACATTATTTGTGAAGGTCAATTGGAGGAGGAGTTTGCACATTATTTGTGAACTGGGGGAGGAGTTTGCACTTGTCTATAGAAGGTCTCAGGCCTGCCTTCAGGTAAAGAAAGGCTCAGGGTTGGAGCCTGTCATTCCCCACAACTCTTTTCTGTCAAAGTAGCTCCATTTAATCAGTTCTCAGTTTGGAGGTTCCAGATTAAATTTCATTTGTGAAGGATACAAAAGATTTTACCGCCAAAGGATAGAAAAGGAAAAATCTAATCTCTCTTTAAACCTTATGTGATGACCCACCATAACCCCACAGTGATCAAGGCCAGCACTCTTAGCCACCCAACATGAGTGCGAGGCACAATCACTCCGCTGCTGTCCAATCTCAGGCACACGCCTGATAGGCTAATGGTGCTATTAAGAATGGAAAGACTTCTCTAACTTTTCTGTTGAAAAAAAAAAATCACAAAATTTGGCATAGACAAGATGGCAAGTTTCCATTTTTATAATTCCTGAGGGGGGAGGAGGACTCTATCTCCCTGGTTTTGTTATCTGAAAATTACCTGCTATAAGCTTTATTTCTACCAGAACAACAACAACAACAAAAAAGTAACAGATTGCCTTGAGATCCCAGCAGGCCAGGAAGAAAAGAAATTGACACGGGATCCCAGGAGACTAACCAAATCCAATCAATTGCTAGATTATAAAATAGTTGCACAGGGGAGCTGGGTCCTGTAGAGGATCTCCAGACTGGAAATAACTTTCACTAGGCCAAGGGTGCCTGTCCCCTGTGGGGGCGGGATCTGTTGTAGTTGACCTTGATGCATCCTCAAGGTCAAATGAAAAGCATTTAGATTTCCCTGTAGCGTGAAAAGAGTGGTTGGGAGAGGAATTTTTAGGTGTGGGACAGACAGAGCTGACATAATGAATGGGCTCTCGTGGCATCACAGGTGTTTCAGATTCAGCCACGTCCTACAGGACCCCTCGGAGCCCCGGAGGTATGTGCTAGGCACCATCAACCTCCCTGGGAGTGCTTAGCCACATTTTCATTCCTGTTTTCCTGGGAGGACATCTGTCTGCCACATTAGGGTACACGTTTTCATGCTCATGTGGGGCAGTAAAGGACCACACCCAGGACAGCGAGGGGAAAGCTGGGATAAATGAATAACTGAGAGTGTTTCCTGAAGACTAAATGTCTCCCTTTGGCCTGATTTCTAATCGGCTCGTCCCAGTTCCCTCGGTTGAGAAGCCAGAGGTAATGAGTGAAATAAGTAGTTCTCTGGATGGATCCCCAAGTTTCCAGAACCCAAGCCACCAAAGAGGAGAGACCCCAAGAGGCAGTATATCTCAGCAGTTGTCACTGACCCACTGAGAACTGCCCTGTGCCTGTTTGCCCGTCTTGAGGTCGGCATGGCCACTTACAGGGCTGTCGTGGGATTAAATGAGCACACAAAGGGCTCTGCTTTACACCCTCAGTTCCCAGGAAAGGTCGGATTCGAACAAGAGGCCTCTCAGACATTTCTCTGAAGTCTCCTCTTCTGTCCACTCTGTCAGAGGTTCACATTTGATGACGGCACGTTTTCCCCTCACACATTGAGTTGCTTCCCTCTCTTTCCCGGTCACCCCCAGGAGACAGGGCTTCCCTTCGGTCTGTGCATGCCTGCCCACTGCCCCTCCTGGTGTATGTGTGTGTGTCTCCTGCAGGCTGACAGGGTACGGGATCCACCACTGCTTTGCCAGGAGCATGATGGGCCACGAGGTGAAGGTGCCACTCCTGGAGAACTTCTATGCTGACTACTATACCATGGCCAGCATCGCGCTGGCGTCCTGCCTGGCCATGTGCGTGGTGGTCAGGTTCCTTGGGCGCAGGGGAGGGCTGCTGCTCTTCATGATCCTCACCGCCTTGGCCTCACTTCTGCAGCTTGGGCTCCTCAACTGTGAGTGGGCCAGGGGAAAAGGAGGGGTGGAGGTGGGGGTGGTGCTGGAGGAGGGAAGAAAATACTCTGGAAAACTACCAAGAGTATTTGGAAGGCTTATCAGTTAATTTTCTGTTACTGTAACAAAGTACCCAAGATAATCAGCTTAAAGAACAGAGAAGTTTACTTTGGCTCTCAGTGTTGGAGGTTCCAGTCCACTGTCAGTTGGTCCACTGCCTTTTTCCTCGGGACAAGGCACATCAATGTGGAGCTCATGTTGCAGGTAGAGGAGAAGCAAAAGAGAATGAGGAAGAGTTAGGGGCTGGTGTCCCAACAGCCCCTTTGAGGACATGCTCCTAATATCCTAACCAGTCCCAGTAGGTCGCATCTCCTAAAGTTTCCATCACATGCCAGTAGCACCACAGGTTGGTGACTAAGCCTTCAACACATGGGCCTTTTGAGGACATTTGAGAGCCAAACTGTAACAGAAGGGCTGGGTGAGGCCCGAGGAGCGTTTCCTCTGGCCTCAGTGTTCATTCCAAAGTCAACAGCTTGAAGAAACTGCTTTGGGAAGGATGGTCCTTTAGTAGAGTGTCTCTGGTCCCTGCCTCTGAGGATGCTGGGCCTTCCTTCCAGCCTCTTCCCCCAGCTCCTCGGCCCTAAATCAGAGTTCTCACAGCTGCACTGTGACTCCACAGCATGCCCGGCCCTCAGAGTCCTGGTGGATGTGGCTTCGCTAATGAGCAGACTATTTCTGTGTGATTCATCACATGACAAAGAACAAAGGGCCTGTTTCTTTTGTCTGAAATTAAGGGGAAAATAAATCTGTTTTGACACCCTCACTTGGGGGGCACTGCTTTTTCGTATACATTCTCATTTTTCAGTTTCTCTCTGGACCAAAGAAATTTCCTGATAAGTGTTTAAAATGATTTAAGGAAAAGCTAGGAAATCCATCTCGTCCCTCCAGTGAGCTCGTTATAGCTCCTCATGAACAAGTAGCCACCTCTGTGTGTGGAAAAGCACCACTTCATCCCGGGCCTGCGCAGAGCACAACACGAACGAGCAGGATGCCTTCTCATGCCCAGGCAGTCCTCCTGGGACAGGCTGGGAACACTGTGGGTAAATCAATGCCCCTAGGGCATGCCCCCTTCCTTTACAAGGGAAGCCAACCCCAGCTGTCAGTTAGACTCACTGACTGACCCTGTGCACCCCAGATGGAAGCGGCCCTGTTGTGCAGACTGGATTATAAAACAGCTAGTTTCAAACTCGGGAGATATTTTTCTAACTTGGGCAGGTTCTTATGCATTCAGTACCTTGCAGGGAGACTAATCCTATTTGCAGCTGTGACTAATGATGGAAATGGACAGGTGGCATCTCTCTCCCTCTGTCCCTGTCCCCCTGATGAGCATTGCACTGGCTGCCCTTCCAGGGAGCCTCTGCAGAGCTCACACAATTGGGAAAGATGTGGCAGTATGCCTCTGCCCCCAGGGTGTCACAGATGCCCTCTTTGACCCTGAGCAGTAACCCTGGAATAACTTTATATGTGAGGAAATTCATCCTTTGGATTTACTAGGGTCTCTGTTCTGAAGGGTTGCATTCTCTCCCCAGGCTCTGAGGCCAGTGGGGCTTCAGCCCTCTCTTCTTAACAAAAAGCTCTTTGTTTAGTCCAGTGTGAATTCCACGGCCCAGGCAGCCGGCGCCAACCCAGACATAGAAGGGAGTTAGCTCAGAAACAAGTCACGTGGGCGCGTACTACACTAGCCCATGTCTAACATGCCTTCTCCCTCTCTTCCCACTTTTGTCATCCTGTGCGGCATGGGTGCCATCGTTTCCATGGGCCTAGTGATCGGAAAATACAGCCAGCATCCAGACTCAGGTGAGTCCCCAAAGCTGTTCCTGCACATTCTCATCTTTTAATGCACCCACGTGGGAGTTTTCATAAAGACTCACAGACTGGCTTCCTTTTTCTTTCTCTTCTTCTCCCTTTGCCCTCCAAGAATTGCAGCTGAAGTTGGCCGTAGGTTGGACACTATAAGCATACATTTGTATTCTCTACCCGCTCTTGCCGCTACAGAGAGCCACTCCTATTTCCCCGGTTTTGTGCAGCTTGGCACGCATGCCCTCCCTATCCCCTGGCACCCAAAGTCAGCACAGGCCCTTGGCCCCCTGCTGAAATTGCTTTGTCTCATGGACAGCGCCTGGACAAGATCAGAGAGCCCTTGGAGCGCTGGGGCCTGGCGGTCCGTGCTTCCAGGGGGAAGCCTCTGTTCCCTTGAAACTCAATGCAGTCTCGCTGCTCTCCAGTCATGGGACAGCAGAGCGGCTGCCCTGAGCCTCATGCTGCCATCGCACCTGCCTGGCCCAACCCAAGCCCATGCCTCAGTGTCCCTGAGGAGTGTTTGCCCTCCATGCAATCCTGGTGGGGGAGGGGGGGACTAAGCTGGGGCCCAGGCATGTGGCCCACAAACACGTGCCAATGAGCTATGCTTCACGCTGCCTTCTGCAAACTAGGCTCTGGTGCCATTGACGAGTCGCTGGGATCAGCTAAGCACTTTCCCTCCAAGCCCTTGAATTCTTCTGGGGTTATTTGAGGTCTTGTTCTCTTAAATCAACACTAAGATGCTCTGCCTCCTGGCATGGGCTGGTCAGACCCAAGGCTGAAATCATGGAGGCTCCTTTGGAAGCTGGGGCAGGAGGGATGCTGCTAAGACAGCAGGGATATGGCCAGCCTGCTCCCTGCTGGGCATGGCTCCTGGCTGCAGGATTCAGGTCACTGTAGCTCTGGCATGCTTGATGGACAGGGACTCATGGAGCCCAAAAGAGTTCCCTGCCAAGAGGGCTTCAGGCTCCTAAGCCTGGAGGTGCTACCTGACCAAAGGAAACCGCATGCCCCTGACTGTACTGCGCACTGGCAGCAGGGAGGAGGGAACCCTTGGGGGTTGTCCCAGGCTTCTAACCTCCCCTCCCTGCTCCTGCTCCGCACCCCTCACCCCTGGCCTAGCTCCCTCCTGTTCGTTCTTTTCTGTCCCCCCTCACTTCTCCTTCTTCTTAATCCCCTCCAGGGATGAGTGACAGCGTCAAGGACAAGTTCTCCATTGCGTTTTCCATTGTGGGCATGTTTGCCTCCCATGCGGTGGGAAGTCTTAGTGTGTTCTTCTGTGCAGAGATCACCCCCACAGTGATAAGGTGGGTAACAGGGGATACCACAGCACATTCTCTTCTGGGGACTCAGAGATGAGTCCTTGGCTACAGGCTCAAGTGTCACAAACCCCAGCAGCTCTCCCTGTCCCTGGCTTCTGGACAAGGGTACTGGGTGTGCAGGCAGTGTCAGCTGTGTGACTCACAGCCAGATGGACAGCTTCACTCTGACCCTGAGGCACCCAACAGGCAGGTGAGAGTTTGATCCCTGGTCCTGTCCAGGAAGTAACCAGGGAATTGGGAGCCGGAAACTATTCACATATGGGAAACATGATAATGACTGGGAGCGGGAAAGAGAGGCAGATCACTTACGCATGTATTTCTGCTAAGGTCAGTGCTGTTAGCTCTCCTAAGAGACCTCAATAACAAAGCTATTGAAAATCAAAAGGAAGCTGGATGCAGTGGCATGGGCCAGTAATCCCATCTACTTTGGAGGCTAAGGCAGAAGGATCATGAGTTTAAGGTCAGCCTGGGCAATACAGCAAGACCCTGTCTGGGGGGGCCGGGGGGCGGGAGAGGAAGCAGAAAGGACCTATTTTTTTGGCCTGGCCTGAAAAGATTAGAAATCACTAATCCAAAGGAAGGCCTCAGAAAGAGGAAGCCCAGGAAGTGGCTTTGATTTAGTTAGGAAGGATTTATTGGGAGCCTGCTATTTGCCAAACACTAGATCAGGTAAATAAGAACATAACCCTGGCCCGCATGGAGTTTGTCCTTAATTCATGTTTTCCAGAAAGGTGTCATTAATGTGTGCTAAGTACTTTTGTTTTAATTCATAAAGTGAGGTTTCATTCTTCTGGTGCTATCCCTGGAAAGTAGTTTAGGGATGATAGACACCATTTAATGTTATTATTAAAACATAATAAAAATGAAGTGATTTAAGAGTGTCACTTTCCTAATACGAGTTGAGCATTCCTAATCTGAAAATGTGAAACTCCAAAATACTCCAAAATCCAAAACTTTTTTTCCAACATGACACCATAGAAGTGTCACAAAGTTTCATGAACAATAATATTTAAATTATTAATAATAATATTTAAAATATTATTTTAGAATACCTTCAGGCTATGTCTCTAAGGTGTATGTAAAACATAAATTAATTATGTGTCTAAACTTGGGTCCCATCCCTAAGATATCTCATTATGTATATATAAATATTCCAAAATCTGGAAAAATCCAATAGCTGAAACATTTCTGGCCACAAGCATTTTGGGTAAGAAATACTCGGCCTGTACTTGCTATTTTGTGACTTACTGAAGAGCTTACCTTGATCTATACCACACTGAGCTTTTTCTAAGGACATCATTAGCATCAAAGCATGTGCTTTTAGAAAATATAAATTGTGAATTATAGGCAGTTACTCAGCTCTGAGTTAAAACCTGAAAGTCAGCATGGTGACACCCTTTGGAAGAACAAGTAGAGGCCATTTCCATTCCAAGCAGGACCCAGAGAGACTAATTATTTTAGCCCCTCTGGTGCTAGGCAGGACTTGGGGAGCAGGCCGACAGGCTTGTGGACTTTCTTCCTTTACACATTCGCAGTTGTCATGCTGACAATAGAGTTTTCACAGGAGCTCATTTTGATTCATTCTCTTGGATTCGTTCAATACAAGCCAAGAATGATGGCTACTTGGTTTCTGTAAGAAAATGCCAAGATATTCTATGATTAAGAAAAAAGTGATTAAGTGCCAAGTAATCCATCCTGTCCCTGCCTTCTGAGTAAGCCGCCGTCACGAGTCTGCTCGTTTCATGCCTGTAGTTGCAAAACACCTCAGGCGCACAGCAACTTCTTTCTTTAACTAGTAAAATTTCCTTTATAAAAGAATCCAACAAAGATGATTCTTTCAAGAGGGCCCCAGTCCCAGTTAGACTATCTGGGTTTTGGGCTGGCCTCTCTGCGGTATTTATATGATTAGGTTTGTTTCTCTGGAGGGAGGGCAAACTTAACTCTGGTAGTTTGTAGCCTCCTTATTCATTGTTAGATTTTGCTTAGCAAGCTAGACTGGAGGAAATGGGGTACCCTTTTCTTCTTTGACGCAAACCTGAAAAGATTATTTGGGGATAGAAATTCAAGCAATATGTTCTGAGACTCAGCTCACCAAGATGACCAACTAGAAAAAACATTAGACCCTGAGGGATGTTTTTGTACCTGCAGAGGATGAAAGGAAATTGAGTCTAAAGGGGGTCTCCAGGCCAGGCTGGGAAGAATGTCTAGTGTTCCTGACAAATCACGCTTCTCACTGTGAGCCCTTCCCACCCGTGGACTTGTGTGGCTTTTTCTCACACAACAGAACAACTCCCATGAAGTCCCTGGGGTGAGAATGGGCTTTTCTACCATCCCCCACTTCACATAGATAAGTCCAAGATAAATGAGGGTGGGCAGCTTGGGGGGATCGGTGGTCTTCTTCTTTCTTAATGCAAAACTTACTTTTTTCTACAGTGCTGTACTAAAAACAAACCTTCTGAGCAAGAACAGTAGCAAAGGTTAAGATTCCAGGAGTGACTGACTGTAAACAAATACAAGAATAAGAAGTTTTCTGCACAAACACTTGCAGAAATCTGTTATCCCAAGGATTGTGAAGACTAAGGAGGGTGAACAAAATCTTATTTCATGAGATTCTGTCCAGACTTTATATGACAGAGAACCACTTCCCCCCTGCTTAGACTCAGTCCAGATGGTGTTTGTCAGTCATGTGACAGCTTCTTCTGAGATTTCCTTCCAAGGCTTCAGGAATTGGGTACAAGTTGTCGTGGGCTGGGAAAGGACCTATATCCCATGGCCCCATCTCCCCCCTTGGCTTGAGCAGAAGTGGCCTTAGGGTCCTGGGTTGGTTTATTAGCAGCTGGTGGCTTCTCTGTGCCAGGTCATCTTGTTTTATACTATTTATCTGAAAGCTGCAGGAGGGAACCCCTGGACCTGCACTGGTTTCCTTTCTCCATTCAAAGAGGTCAGGATGGGAGAGGAGGCAGGTACTGGTGATCATGATAAGTTGGCTTCATTGTCTGCAATAATCACTCACAGGTCCCAGGAGCCCTGGGTGTTGGTGCTCAGTTCCCATGCATTGTCTGAACTCCTTTGTCTACCCTCTCCTGCACACTTCCCCACCCGTACCCCCAGCCCATCCTTCTAAATCATTTGTAGTCAGTCTGCACTTGTCTGAGACCCTCCTCCCTGAAGAAGATCCTAGGGTCTTCTGTTCTGATGTTGCTTCAAGAAGAAGCATGAAGGACAAAGATGACGTATGCTGTAGTATGGCATTTAGAGTCTAGTTAGTCTATGTAGTCCTGGAATTCTTAATTCAAGCTTGCTACTTTTAATAGTAGTCTACCTGTCATCTTTCCATTCTATATATTATTACTATTAAAGTATTTGTGTTCCTAATGCACAAGGGGACAACTTGTCCCCCTTTCTATAAATCAGTTGTCTCTGATGAGTAAACACGTGTATATGCTGCCCCCTAGTGGCAAGCCTGGAGAACAGCAGAAAAGTCAGGTCTGCATTTTGGAAGGAAATGAATTTAACACCTTAAAACTATGCCCAGTAAGGATCACATGAGAGATTTCAGAAGAGGAAATACAAAGTCAAAAATGGTATATCAATATCTGCCAAAATTCTTCCTAATATTACAAATAACTTCTAGAAATCTGGTATAAAACCAAACAGAAAAGTGCCTTCATAGGAAAAAAATATGTGTGTGTGTATACATAAATAGTCATGCATTGTTTCTCAATGGGGACATGTTAGGAGAAATATGTCACCAGCCAGTTTTATCCTTCAAACATCCTAGCATATACTTAACACAAACCTGTATGATCTAGATCAATCATTTGCATGGCCTTTTGATACAACCAAGAAACATGGTAAACATGTATGAGGCCACTGTCAAAGTAACACAGAATACTACTACTTACAGTAAACATTTATTTTAGAGTATACTTCTACACTATAAAGAAGTACACTCTAAAATAATAAGTATAATAAATCCACAAACCAGTAGCAGCCATTGGTCATCATTATCAATTATTATGTACTGTACCTAATTTTATGCACTATACTTTTATAGCAGCGCAGTAGTTTGTTTATACCAGAATCATCACAAATACATAAGAAATGCACTGTGCTGGATGTCATGATGGCTATGTCACCACTGCTACAATATCACCAGGAACAGGAAATTTTCAGCTCCATTATAATCTCATAGGTCCATTGTTGTGTGTGTGTGTGGTTTGTCATGGGCTAAAATATTGTTATGTACCATATGACCATATTCCATGATATGAATACATATGAACATGTTTCATATTATATACACAAAACAGATAGGTTAATGAGCCATAAATCGATTATATTTCATTAACATGATTTATCAACATTATATTCATAAATTATATAAATATCATTCACCTGGCATTATGCAAGGAGACTCC
Source organism: Marmota monax (assembly GCF_021218885.2). Taxonomy (NCBI): domain Eukaryota; kingdom Metazoa; phylum Chordata; class Mammalia; order Rodentia; family Sciuridae; genus Marmota; species Marmota monax. The sequence goes on along the minus strand of NW_026693024.1, from coordinate 4,245,434 downwards.
CTTGGTGCTGAGCCTTTGCCCTCTAGTAGTGGTTCCATGCATACTCTTCTGAGGGTCTGCACTCCACCTTTCTGTTTATGACCCCCATGTGAGTAAGGGCTCTGTCCACACTTAGTGCCAGAAAAGCACAAGTAGAATACAGGGAGGCTCCAGAGACAATGATGTCTTACTAAAGCCCAAGCACATCCATTATCCCTGGCATCTAACAAAGTCCCTCACGACATCCTGTGGCTTCCTGAGTTTATCAGAAGTACTAAATGGCTATTTTAGGTATTCTTGTTACTCATCTGATAGATGGACTTTGTCTCACTGCTCTTCATAGTGGTCATCTATATTTAACCTGTCCCATTCATTTGGGTGAGCCAGCCTTCCTACCCAGGAAGCCGGCCCGATCCACAAGCATCCAATATTTATTAAGTACAAACAGTGTGTTCCAGTTGATGTTTTAGAAAACAATCTGTGTCCTTGAAAGGTTCATGGACAAGTAAGAACAAAAGGCGGGGCTAGGCATATAGCTCAGTTGGTAGTATGCTTGTCTCTCATGCACAAGGCCCTGTGTTCGATCCCCAGCACCCCAAAAGTGGTGTGTGTGCCTGTAATCCCAGTGGCTCAGGAAGCTGAGGCAGGAGGACCACAAGTTCAAAGCCAGCCTCAGCAAAAGTGAGGCGCTAAGCAACTCGTGACACCCTGTCTCTAAATAAAATACAAAATAGGGCTGGGGATGTGGCTAGGAAGGAAGGAAGAAAAGAAAGATAGATGCAGAGTATTCTTAAAGGGCGATCTGGGACCCTCTGCCTGACAAGGGGTGGGTATCTGGGAGGCACTCCTAGAAATATTGCTCCTTATTTGCATCTCTTGTTGCTCAGCATAATGGCATGACTTTTCCTGAAGGTTTTCAGCCTCTCCCCTGGTGAAGGACTTTCTAAAACAAACTGTCAATGATATATCACAGCCTGGGCAAGAGTTTCCTTGACTAATAAGGCAGGAGAATTCTGTCTCTCATGGAGTATAGTAGTTATCCATTGCTTCATAACAGATAATCCCAAAATTGAGTAGCCTGGGGCAGCACATATCTGTTATCTCACAGCATCTGTGGGTCAAGAGTCTGAGTCTGGCTTAGCCAGGTCCCCTGCTCAGGTTTTCTTATGGGCTGTAGTCATCTGGAGCAGGATCTGCCTTAAAACCACCCAACAGTTGGCCATTGACACGATCCAGTTCCTCACAGGGCTGTGAGACTAAGGACCTTAGCTCATTGCAGACAATTGACCAGGGGCCAATTTGTTCCTTGTCACATGAACCTCACAACATAGCAGCTTGCTTCATCATAGACAGCCAGTCTGATCCAAGAGAGTGTGTTCTGAGCTGCTCGTGGAAGAGCATTACCATGCAGCACTTTATTGATAAGAAGTGACTTATTTGTGCCTTAAGGTCCAGCCCACAATTAGGGCACAAGGGTGGGAATATTGGGAGGTGGAAATCATTGGGGATCTCTTAGAAATATGACTGCAACATTGAGTAATACTCAGGTGCCAGCCAGGTCTCGGGCAGTGGGACAGCAGATAGAGAAAAAACAGGTCCTGCCCTTGAAAACTTGTTCAGTCTATGAGATACATGGTCGTGCACTGTGTCTTAGAGCCATACAAGAATGTCTTAAGGATAGGGTGGGAGCACCAGGCACAAACAGGTGGGAGCAGTTCTGCAGCTTGCTCTGCCTGGATTACGATGCTGGTGTGGACAGGGAAATCCCAGGGAGTTGCAGGAGCCACAGCTCAGTGCCCAGAAGGGGATGAGCACCAAGTCATGTGACTCCATATCCACCTAGGACTGTGGATATGGAGTCACATGACTTGGTGTCTGAGAGGGTCTGTGGGAGCATGGTAGGGGCTTTCCCACCTTGCTCTTAACAAAGACCTTGAAAAGACCCCAGGCACAGGGAATAGGCTGCTCAGTGCCCTGGTGAGCAGAGCAGAACAGAAACCCTGGCCTGAGCAGCTATAGGTGGCAGTGGACAGTCTCTGGGTTCCTGGGAAGAAAAGGTAAAGTCTCATAGTATGGGATGTGGCCACAGCATTTTATATAACATACTAGGGATTTGTACTAGCAAGAGGCCCAAACCCACAGAGGCAATTTCAGAGAGGTGGTTAACATCTTTGAGGCATAATTTACATACCATCAGATTCATCCATTTTAAGTTTACAGTTCAGTGACAGTAAATTTATAGCACCATGTGACCATCATAAAAAGTTACAGAACATTTCCACCATCCCACTAAACCCCCTCAGGCCCCTTTGCAATTAGTCTCTGTCCCTACTCCAACCGCAGGCAACTGCTCATGTGCTCTCAGTATCTGTAGACTGGCCGTTTTTGATATTTCCTATCAATGGAGTCATACGATTACTCGGGATGCTTTTGCAATTTATCCATGGGATAGCACATATCAGTGTTTCATTCCTTTTTGTGACTAATATTCCATTATATATGATATTCCACATCTTGTTTGTCCTTTCAGCAGTCAGTGGCATTTGGATTGTTTCTAAATTTTAGCTATTATGAATAATGCTTTGATAAACTTTTGTTTTATTAGGTTTGTGACATGTGTTCTCATCTGTTTCATATGTGGAATTGCTGATTATACCAAAAGTTTGGTTAACCTTTTAAAAAATTGCCAACCTATCTTCCAAAGTTGCTGCACTGTTTTACATTCTTATCAGTAGTAGGAATATGTGAGGAACATATATATGAGGATTGCAGTTCCACATGACTTCACCAACACGTTTTTCTTCTTCTTCTTCTTTTTTTTTTTTTTTTTTTTTTAAGGTACTGGGAATTGAACCCAGGAGTGCTTTATCACTGAGCCACATCCCCGGACCTTTTTGTTTCTTTGTTTCTGAGACAGAGTCTCACTGAGTTACTAAGGCTGGCTTTGAACTTGCAAACCTCCAGCCTCAGTCTCCTGAGTTGCTGGGATTACAGGCGAAGCCACCATACCTAGCTCGTTCTTCTCTTTTTACATCTATCCTCTAAGCAGGTAGGAAGTAGCATCGCTCTGTGGTTTTAATTTGCATTTCTCCATGACTAATGATGGGCATCATCTTGCATCTTTTTGAACATTTGTAGTTTGTATAGTTTCTTTGGAGAAATCTCTGTTGAAATCTTTTGACAATTTTAAAACTGGATTATTTGTCTTTTGAGTTTTAAGGGTTATTTATGTATTCTGGATACATGTCCTTTATTGGACATATGTTTTGCAGACATTTTCTCCTAGTATGTGACTTAATATTTTCCCTTTCTAAAGTCGTTTGCCTTTTGAAGGGTAGAAGTTTTAAATTTCAATGAAGTCCGGTAATCAACTATTTTATGGATAGTGCTTCTGGTGTCATATCTAAGAACTCTTTGTAACCCAAAGTCACAAAGATTTTGATGTTTTCTTTTGTAAGTATTACTGTTTTAGCTCTCATCATTAGTGCTATCATGGATTTTGAATTCATTTTTGTATATGATATGAAGTCAAGGCTCAACTTTATTCTTTTCAAAAAAAAATTCCCTCTTGAGCTAGCATTACTTGTTGAAAAGACTGCCCTTTCCCCCACTGAAATTGCCTTTGTCAAAAATCAGTTGCCCAGGGGCTGGGGTTGTGGCTCCGTTGCCTAGCGTATATGAGGTACTGAGCTCAATTCTCAGCACCACATATAAATAAATAAAATAAAGGTCCAATGACAACTAAAATATATTTTTTAAAAAATAAATAACTAAATATCAATTGACCATAATGTAAAGGGCTGTTTCTGAACTCCGTGCAATCCCATGGATCTGTCTGTGGATACATCCATACCACACTGTCTTAATCAATGTAGCTTTATAGAAAGTTTTAAATTGGGGAGGTAAGTCTTCCAACTTTGTTCTTTTTCTAAATTGTTTGGGATATTCTGGGTCCTTTGCATTTCCACATAAATTTCAGGATCAGCTTATTATTTTCTCAATAGAAAAAAGGGGGAAAAAATCCCCTCAGATTTTGATAGGGATTCTATTGACTCTAGAGCTCAATTTGGGAAGAATTGTTATTTTCACAAGATTGAGTTTTCTAGTCCAAGAACATGGAATATGTGTTAGTCAGCTTTCTGCTGCTGTGACAGAATACCTAAGAAAAACAACTTGAAGGAGGAAAGCTTTACTTTGGCTGACAATTGCATAGATTTCAGTCCCTGGTCAGTCGTCTCCATTGTGGTTGGGTCTGTGGTGAGGCAGCCCCTGGTGGCAGATGGCATGGCGGAACAGACCTGCTCACCTCATAGCACCCAGGAAGCAGAGGAAATGTCCAAGGGCAAAGTCCATCCTTCAAAGTGACCTACCTCTTCTAATAAGGCCCCATCTCCTAAAGTTTGCACTACCTCCCCACAGCTCCACCAGCTAAGGACCAAACCTTCAACACGTGAGTCTTTGGGAGACATGAGACCTACAGTTGATTTCTGTAAGCTGATGTTGTATCTTGTAAACTTGTAGGACAGTCTACAGTGTCAGCTAAATGAACCACAAACTAATCAAGAGCTGGAATTACATACCTACCTCCTACCTGCTGCAAGGCCTTCCCTTTCAGCCTCCCCCCCCCCCCCCCCCCCCCGCCTCTGATGTCCTCCTTCACTCAAAGAGGCACATAAGAAGTCTTGAGAAGCTCCATGACAAAGTTCTTCCTCGGACCAGCTGAAGTGCTCATCGCTGTATGTCCTACCCATAGCCCCAGCGTTGGGCGGACAACCCTTCTCCCCGTTTTTGAAGACAAAGCCACCTCCACCTGTCACTTTCTTTCTTTCTTTTTTTCTTTTTAAATCACCTGTCACTTTCAATGAGGCCCCAGAACTGGGATTCAGGCAGCCCTTTTTGGCCTGTCACCTGAACACCAGAGTCCCACTGAAGCCCAACACTTCATTGCTTTCTCAGTGGCCACAGAATACCTCAGCCCCCAAAATATGGTTTTAGGTCAAAGTAGAGAGAAATGAGCCCTACGGGATTTTTAAGTGTTGCATGTCTGTGAATCGCTCTGGGATTTGGGGCAAGCTACCTCACCTGATAGAGGAGTAAAGATACATGACTTGTGCTCTGGGTTTGGTTCTGAGCTCAGGGCTGCAGTGAATTTCTCTCAGTGTGTACCTCATTTCAAGGACCCTTCTGGCATAATCCCCAGAGATAAGACAGTTTCCACTGATGGTATGCAGAATGATTTCAGGAAATACACAGGACGTCAACTCACAGTGAGGAAATTATTGTCTTTAAAGCACACATATTTTCCAGTCACTACAATTAGGACAAAGTCTCTGTTAGTGTTAATATGCCTTTTAATACCCTGTTTAACCCCTGGGTATCCTCCACTCTGCTCATTCCCTGCCTTTTTCTTTAAAGAACAAGACTGGCTGGGGATGTGGCTCAGTGGTAGAGCACTTGTCTAGCACATATGAGGCACTGGGTTCGATCCTCAGCACCACATATAAATAAAAAATAAAGGTACATCAACAACTAAAAAATATTTTTTAAAAAACAAAGAACAAGGCTTGGGAAAACAGTATAACACTGTTTTTCCTTGTTACGTATGGCAAATAAGACTGTTTTCCCACTTATAATAGTAGTAAAAAGTTGCCTTTCCAAAGTGAAAATTTTTGAGTTGATGAGGAAACATAGTTCACAGATGGGGCCAAGGTGAAGGTAGTTTGGGAAGTCCGGCGATGGGATACACTGAGTGATGCCAAGCAGAGCTGGGCCCACTGCAGAGGTGACACTTTCCCTTGTCTTACTGTTTTATGTTGATATAAATATACCAGAGACTGAGTAATTTACAAAGAATAAATATTTATTCAGCTCCTGACTCTAAAGTCTTGGAGGTCTAAGGTGAGGGGCTATACCTGGTGAGAATTCTCTTGTTGGTAGGGACTTGCAGAATCCTAGGGTAGTGGCATAACATGGTGAGACTCAGGAAACACACTAGCCCAGGCTTCTCTTTCCTTATAAAGCCACTAATGCCATCACAGTGCCCCACCCATCTTGACCATGTCTTAATTATTTCCAAAGGACTTACCTCCAAATGCCATCAACATATGAATTTGAAAAATTCTGTTTTCAGTACATGGAATTTCAGTACATGGAATTTGAGTGGATCACTGCCTCCCGTGATCCACTCAAGCTCTTCCACACTTTGGACCACTGTGTTTCTGGGTGTTCACCCCATGCACATCACTAACACAGTGTGCTTTGTCTCCCCCTGCAGGTGTGGAGGGCTGGGGCTAGTTCTGGCCAGCGCAGGCTTTGGCATGCTGACAGCACCTATCATCGAGCTGCACAACCAGAAAGGCTACTTCCTGCACCATATCATCTTTGCCTGCTGCACGCTCATCTGCATCATCTGTATCCTCCTGCTGCCTGAAAGCAGGGACCAGAACCTGCCCGAGAACATCTCCAATGGGGAACATTACACAAGGCAGCCTCTGCTGCCGCACAAGAAGGGGGAGCAGCCACTCCTACTCACCAACGCAGAGCTCAAGGACTACTCGGGCCTGCACGATGTCGCCACTGCAGGTGACGGGCTGCCTGAGGGTGCCACAGCCAATGGCATGAAGTCTATGTAGCTGGCCAAGCCACCATCCTGAGAGTCCCCTGGGGCTTTAAGGGTTGGGGGGAGTTTGGGCACAGGTTTACAGACCAGGGAGCAGGCACATGACCTGGGGTAGGAAAGTCCAACTCTGCTGCTGATGCCACCCAATCGTGAGACTTTCAACTGGTATGGGGAAATTCTGTCTTTCCAAAAGTCCAAGGAGAGGGTTCAAGGAAACAGACTCTGGAAACAACCCTTCAAAGACTTTCTTTTCTGCCATGAAATGTTTATATTTATTTTGGTCATTTTTATGAGAAGCACTTTATTCCCTTTCCACTCACTGGTCACGAAGCGGAACCACCTCCTTTGGGAGCAAGGCATGGTCACTCCAAGGAAGACCCTGTGAGTGACCAACACAGCAGCCAGTGTCCTCCCGAGAAGTCAGATGCCACTCCTCGCCCTCCACCTGAGGAGCCAGAGGTCACCTGGGCAGGCCCAAAGGAGCCCCCCACCACAGGCTGCCCACCTGTGGACAGACATGACACTCTTGGAGCATTCCCAGGACTGTATTTTAGACAGTGAAATGTACATGAATTAGGTTTTTGCTAGAGTCTGTGTATGGTTTTTTAAACTTTTTTTTCCTTTTTTCTTCCTTTGTAAGGTAAGAGCTTCCACCCCAAGTTTTAGGGGAAAACAGTTCCCGGATATCATCAAAACCAGCTCAGTCTTTCTTTCCTTCAGGATCATTCTTTTGTACTTGACGCTGGAAGCTCTTTGGGGGAAACTTCCACACTTCACCAGAAATCATAAATGATCAGTGATAATATCACCAGTTTTCTGATGCCAGGTTTTGCTTAGTTAAGTACACAACCAGCAAATGTGCTGAGGTCTGAGATGGGTTGATTTTTATTAAACTCCTTCCCAGATTTTGCTCCAGCAGAGAAATTCCCTCTTTCACGGTCAGCTTTGCATCTGGCACTACTTGAAAATGTGGCTACTTTCTCGAACTAAAAACAAGAAAATAACTGAAAAGACAGCTGAGGCAAACCACAGCAGGGAGGGCCTGCTCTCCCGACACAGCCTGTCACCCACATCTCAAGCACACACCACAGAGATCACCGGCTGGGATAGCTGTCACTCAAGTCACCAGAGCCAGCATCGCCTGCAAGCCTCACATCTTCCTCAATGGCTCCCTGCTTGCCATTGGCTCAGCCCAGAGGTGGGGCTTGGGCAGGAGTGCAGATTCCCCACAGGTGAGTCCAAATGGCCTCCAGCCTCTTGGAAGCAAGATAAAGTGAGAGAAAGCAATAACTCACCAAAGTTCCCCTCCCACCTCTGTTCCACCTCCAAGGGTTCTCGCCGTGTTCCTCATCGTGCACCATCCAGTAGGAAGCCCAGGGCTAAGAAACCAGCCTTCTTGGCACGCAGGTGCCACTCTGTTGCAACTCTAGCACCTGCTCTTCTGGACAGCCTGGCTTCTCACAGAACGTCAGCCTCACCCCTTAGCGATGCTCACCTTTGCGGTGGGCTGTGTTCTTCCAATGTCATGATGGTCTTTGGCCTGTGTGGGTAATTAGATGACTTCCAAATGACAGTTGCTAGAATTCAAAGAGACAGGGGTTGAGTTTCTCCCCTTCCAACTTCCACCTGGTCTTTCCTGTAGTCTCCATCCAACTCTTGCCCTTCACAGCTGGCATCAACGGGGCAGAGATCAGATGTGCAGCCACATGCTCCCAGCACCTGGACCTGAGCTGTCTCATCAGCCGATGCCTGGGGTTGGGAGAACCTCACTCAAGTCCCAGCAGCCGAGGGGAGGCTTTCTGAGCAGTCCTTCCCCATCCACCTGCTCCAAGTTTAGCTCATCCTCTACCTTCCTGGTTTCCGAAGTCACTTTTGTTCCATGTTTCCACGTTAGTCCGCATTCACCTTACAAAGGCCTTTTATTTTTTTTGGATCTGTGCAGCCTTCGTGTGCCAAACTTGTGAAATATCTTTTACCTTTTTTAGGGTATTTGCTACCAAGACACCTGGCAGCAAGCCCTGTGAAGTTCAGGATAAGGCATACTCAGAAGTTGTGAGCGGTCTCACACTGGTCGTGCAGGCCTTTTTAAAGAAACGTATGGAAACTGCAGGAACTGTTGAAATGACTAGGCAGGTGGTGTCAAGGTAGGGCACTTCCAAACTTCCGTTCCAAAGCCTCTGATCTCCACCTCAGATAACAATGATGAAAACACTGGGCCAACCAATTCAGCACTGATCACTTCAGCAATCAGGACTAATCCATCAGAGACCAGAGGAGAATCTGGCTTTGAGGCCTGGACTCAAAGGACCAAAGTCTAGTGGATGTGCAGGTGTTGTCCCTTGGTCCCCCTTTTGGAGCAGCCAGAGGATGAGGCTGAGTTGCTACTTCAGCTAAGGGGTACCTGAAGCTCTTGAGGAACACCTTTATGAAATGTAGCTGGAGAAGGAAACTATCCCCATGGACAGAGCCCTGTGAAGTATGTGTCAACCAATTCAGAAAGGCAGCAGATGCACCCAGGCCTGATACGTGTAAGGCCTGTGGGGCGCCACAGAGGAGGTGGCCTCTGCCCAGCTTCCAGCACCAGGCTGCCCGCACTTGAGCTTCTCAGTCCTGTGTTCCCCCATGATTAGTAGAGAGATGCTTCTCAGGCTCCTGCCCCTTCTACTCGGCCCTCTCCCCACCAGGGAAACATCAAGAGTATAAACCTACTCCCTGCTACTCTCTCTACTCACCTTTGAGCTCTGTGACTCCTTTTTGATTAAAAAAAAAAAAAATGCACAAATGTGAACACCTGAGCTGGGGCTGGATGTTTCTTCATTTTATTTTCCAGAAGCCAATAATAACTATTATCAAATATCCTACTTATTAGCACCCAAGACAAATAGGAACAAGTTTTAAATGTTTTTATTTTCTAAGATCATAATCACCTGCAACTAGAGGACAGGGCTGGTAAGTTGGTTTGACCACGGAAGAGAGAGCAAGTAAAAAATCCTCATTAAGGGAAGTATCACACTCAACATGACCAGTTCCTAGAGCCAAAGGAGAAATCCCTGAAGTGGAAGTGCCACTCAATCAATCTCATGACTGTCACATTCGCACAGCCCCGGGGTGGCGCATGGGTTGGAGGAGGCCCATGCTTCAACCCTGTCTTGTTTTGAAGGACACCACCTCACTTTAATGTATCGTGTGTGTTTTGGAGAAGCAGTACGGTGTTATGTCTAGTGAGGAACGCTTCCCTACCTCTGTCCTTCCTACACCCCAAACGTGTGAGGTTTTCATATAAGAACCGTGTTCCTGTACGTGTCAATGGGGTTCCCCTGGCGGTACTTGTTCACAGCACAAGCTTACATCCAGTTCTGAACTGTCATTCACAGCAACGTGTCTGCATGGTGTCGCATCTGTTGTACCTTTGGGGAAAATTCGTATGTAAATGTACAGAAATAAAAATGTTGCCCCATTAACAGATTTCCTCTGGAATGTCTTCCCTACCTCACCTGATGGTATCCAACGAAGGGCATTTCACTACCATTGACGACGAGTAATAAAAATCCTCCATGTTGATTCAGACCTCGCTCGGTGCGTCACTACTTTCAATGCCTCTGTATGCTTGTCTTCTTTCGCCCTAAGCGGGATGGTGGGGGCCTCTCACTCTGCTTTAAGAGTCCTAGTCTTAAAAGGCAGTTGGAGGCAGAGAATAGATTAAACATAAACTGTTTACCTATTGCCATTCTCAGACCACCTGAGAATTCAGTACATTTAAGAGGAATTTTTTTTCTCTTGTTTATGTTCTGCTAATCCGTGGCCTGAAAGTTCCTAGAGAGGTCAAGAAGTGAATATCTTACACTGTGATTCTGTGAGGAAAGACTGATAACCCAAAACTCTCTTCTCTAATGTAGTATTTTTTAACATGAAAACAATTATTTCTTTAATAAAGTATTTATACCAAACTCTTCTCTCCATAGCCCTGATTTTGTGTCACTTACTATTCTATTCCTGGAGAGGTGCCCACTTGCTTTCCAAGCTGACTGAGGCCTCCAAGGTTAGCATCCAAAGTCTGCAAAGGAGGGAGGCACTTGGAACCTCATGCAAATGTCTTCCTCTGAGTGCCCTTCTTCCTGGCCAGTCACCACCCTCCATTACTACCACGGGCTCCATGCAAAACTCTTGCCACTGCACAAAATGGTTCCAGGGCCTGAACTATCCACCTCTAGTAACAAAAGGGTCCATGTGGACCCCAAAGATTAGAAAGTTCTTTGTTGGTGGTGCTTGCCATTTCTTGCCTGGAGAAGCACCTAGGGAGCTTGCCAGACCTTCTGCATCAGAAAGCCTGGGCCTCAGACTACCTGCACCTCTGAGGAAAGGCCACAACTGGAATCCAAGTGTTAGTAGACAGAAAAATGTTAAGGTGAAAATCAAAGGCAGATACTTGGGACTTGGAAGAAAAGAGAAGGAAGATGGAAGAGAATGCAATAATAGGAATAATAGGAAGAGCAAGAGGGACCTGAGGTATCCGAACCTGTAAAACTGTAATTGACACTTGACTGCCAAGACATTTAGTTAACAACACAGTTCTACATACTTAATCCGAGCAGTAACTCACAGGAAGGTGGGAATTATCCCCATTTGGTAGATGAGAAAATATAATCCAAAAAAGTTCAGGCTTCACCCAGACCACAAATCTAGTAAGTAGTATTGAGTGGGATTCAAATGTAGCCTCAAGAAAAAACAAAAAAGTGAAGGAAGGGCTCAAGGAAAACAAAGCAAGAAGTGCGTGCCCAGGAGAAGGGTTCAGCTGAGATGGGAAGATAAATACATCCATTCACGAGGCAGACAGCCATCTCAGGCACACACACAAACCCAAAGCATATTTGTAAAGACTTGTTCATCTTAATTCTAATTGGGAATGTACATATGAATCATGTCTGATCTACACTTTAGATTGTTAGATCACAAGCTTCACTCCCAAAAAAAATCCCATTTCACCCCTTTTCTCTGTCACCAAGTGGGTAGGTGTTACTGCCCCCGGGCTCTCCTCCTTCTCAAGGCCCATCCCTAGGGCCTTATAGCCCCCAAACTATGTGGAGAAAGAAAAGCTCCTAAGAGTGAGCCTTCAAAGAACAAAGTATGAACACAACTGATAAAATAAAATTCAATCAATTTATTTAAATGTACACCGTAGATAAGTTATAAATTCTCCCTTCTGCCACTCAGCTAGAACTTTTCGGGAAAAGCCTCCATTTCTTCCTTGATCCTGTTTTCTACAAGTAATGCGAAGTTACTGTCTGTGTTTTGAAGGTTATAGCTGACAAACACCTGTTTGTTGGTCTTCCTGGCTAAAAGAGAGAACACATTGACACAGCCATGACTGAAACACCACAATTGCCTGTTCCTCACACCTACCCACAGCTGGTAATGCTTGAGAAGAGAATGGTTTCAAGGGGAGAAGAGAGTCCTAATTTTAGGACTCTTTGAACTGATGCTACAAATGCAGACAAGTGTCATTTAGCCCTTCCCCTAGTCTCTAAAACAGTGACTCTTAAGTGTGGCTTCATAGCAGTAGCAGCAGCTGGAACCTGTTAGACTTGCAGATTCTCAGGCCCCATCCAGACCTTCTGCATCAGAAATTTGGAGTTCAGGCCAGAAATCTGTGAACAAGCCCTCCAATGACCCATACTCATGCTTGAGAGCTGCTGCTCTACATAGGGTGTTTTGGTTTTGTGGCATTTGGGGTTTTATTTCTTAAAATCACAGATAGTATAATACTAAAGTATTTAAAAGTTAAAGTCCTCCTTCCCAGAGGCAACCCTATATTTCTATGCATTTACATGTGTGTACATATTCACACACGTGTGTATACACACATGTATAATTTTCTGATGCTGAATCTAAGTTTTAGCTCTTTTCTACACAGCCAATGATAAATAGTTGGGGTACACTCGTCCAGCTGCAAAAATCAAGCAAAGTCACACACCCCAAATGTGAAAGACAAGACAATGTGCTGAGAAGTAGCAGTAAGCCCAAAACAATTCCGGCTGACTGCACTGTGCCAGGGCCTCCTTCCTCAGCCTCACCCACACCCCAGGCTGGTGCAGAATCTCCTCTCCTCCCATCCCACTATCAATCTCATCACAGGCAGAAAAGTGGGGCGGTGGTGGCCACCTGTACCATTATTAAAGGCTGGTGTAGAACACACACAGCACCAGGCTTCATCCAGGGGATACTCTGTCCACTCAGTTGGTATCACCATCACACCTGTGGTCCTCCTAGGTACCATGTGGCTCAAGAGAATGGGGAGAGCCAGCTGCAGGAGGCCTGGATCCTTTCCCATCCCATCACAGCCAGGAAACCTCTTTGAGTTCCAGGTCTTCCTTTGTAAATCAAGAAAGGGTAGACCTCAGGACCTCAAAGGGCTTTTTATTCACCTTTTCCAGAATAGTCTGATTTTCAGGGATAAAAGAGATCTTGGGGATTAGTTGACTGCCCTCTTTACATGGCAACTGGCAGAACTCCAGAGAAGCTGAGAGGACAAGCCAGCCTCTGCCTTGAGGAGAGCTGGGCAAATTGTATGGCATGTGAATTATACCTCAATTAAGCTGTTTTTTGGGGCTTTTTTGTTTGTTTGTTTTTTAAGAGGAAAGTATCTCGACAGAAGCAGTTCTCAGTATCCTAAGAACTAGTGTTTAGCTTATGGTGCTTGGAGCAGTCTCTCACCAGTTTGGTGGGTGCAGTGTGCCCACATCAGTGACAGCTGTACCCAAACAGTGATCCACTAAGCCCTGGAGGGAGTGGGAAGGCCCATAGGTTCCCATCGTTTCTTCAGTGCATGAAGCAGACTGGGAATTACTCGTTTAGACAATGATCTATAAATAAATAGAGTATAGCAGAACAGGGGAACATACCAAGGCCACTTGGGAGAAGGCCCATCAGGCCACACCCATTCAGCCTGCCCAGAAGAGGTTCCTCTCTCCCCATAGGAACCCACTGAGATTCCAATCATTCTGTTTGCTAAGATAGGTCCTCTCAGGGAGTAGCACTGTATCTGCTGACATCATCTACCCATACTCAGCTGTCCTCCAGAGCCACAAGAGCACAGGGTCTCCTCATCCATACCAAAGCCTGTGATACTTCCAGAGCTACTTGGAATTTCCAAGGCCGGCTCTTTCCGTACTTGCTTTCACTTTCTGTACATGACACAGTTACAGGAAACCTCTCCCTTTTCATTATAATGCATTAATAATGAATTTCCAGGCTCAAGAGGATGGGCACAGCACATGACTTAACTGGGCAGCCTCCACTTGGTCTGGGCACTGTGGGGCACCAGACCCTTCAGAGAAGCAGACAGCCACACTGCACTACTCAAGCAGTTCTAAGTTATTGAGAACCGCTTGCTTTTTGCATCAAACTGGGGTTAGACATCTGATGGATATTCTTGAACCTATTTTACCTTTCTGGTATAAAACTCATGGCATATCAGAGGAGCTCCCGCCATCCTCCTCTATGGGTGTCTGTCATGGCAATCCCAGCCAGCTTTCTGTCTCCGTAAACAGGAACATATTCCCACCACTTTAAGCAGGCATGGACACACAGTAGTTAGCTAAGTGTGCTACCCCTCACACATGGGAAAAAAACATGGGGAAGCGCTTAAAAGGAAAGGGCATCAGGGACAGGAGTTGTAGCTCAGCGGTAGAACACTTGCCTAGCACATGTGAAGTACTCAGTTCAACCCTCAGCACCACATAAAAATAAATAAATAAAATAAAGGTATGTGTCCATCTACAACTAAAAATAATAATTCTAAAAATAAATAAATAAAAGGGGGCATATCTCCAACTAAATTTTACATGGTTCAGAAAAAAATTATGATATAAACCCAGAGGGGGAAGGATAACAACTAGGAATCAGTGTAGACAGGGGAGGAGTTCCTGTTTCTTCTTTGTAAACTTCCTGTAAATTTAAAATTATCTCCTAATAAAAAGTTACCAAATTACTAGCCTGGTCTCTCTAACTCCATGCTAGAGAAAATGTACCCTGCAAGTTCCTAAAAGCTGACCCTGTGGGTGTGGCAAGTCTGGAAGGGCTGGTGACATTCTATCCAGCCTGCCTTCACCTACTGGAGGATGTCCTCTTTGGCTGGGTGCTGTATGTTCATGCATGTGGAACACAGGTGACAGACATGAATATTCCCACTTGTCAGGCCAACAGAAGAAGCCTCTTTGCACAGCACCCAGCACAACTAAGTATGAGCTCCTCAAAACCAGTTGGCCTCCTTCTCCAGAGGGGCCCTATGCCTAACCCCAGAACTGAAGCAACTGGGAACAACAAAGAACACAAAGACTGAGCAGGAGACAGGGCATCCTGTGCACACTGACTGTGGGCCTGAGGGGCTGAGAATGGCAGAACATGCCATTCTTACTTGAACTACCTGGACATTTACAGTATGTATGTATCCAAGGTGCAGAAGGGGTAGAATCTTCACCACATATTCTTTGCTTGATACCACTCTATGCCACACTCAGAGAAGCCAAACCACAGTCTCTCCAAGATCTGAACATACACTGAGAGACTACAGGATGGTCCTTCCTGCACAATGATGACGCCTGCTTCATAGGCTCTACCAAATCCCCACAAGGGCCCAGAGAGCCACCTTGAGCAGCTACCCATGGCAGGCTGTGGGCACCATTCACTCTCTCCTCCCATGAGGAGGTGATGTGCTCCCTGAAGGAAAATAAAAGCTCATCAACTCAAGAATGAAGCCAAGGAGCGTGGGAAAGTTCCTTGGGAATATGCTGGTCGAGACAGTAGTGACAGGTGGAGCAGGGACAGTTGGGCCCTGTAAAGACAGAACATGCAGGGTTGTGTTTCCAGCAGTGATGAGGCTACATCTCTTAGTATAAAGATTCTTCACTTCTGAAGTTACCTGCCTCATGGCATTAGACAGCAGGTCCCACCTGGCTGGTCTCCCAGCACCAGCTGTGGGTACATACGTACCTAGGCGCTGGGCAAGGCCAGTGGAGGTTGTGTCAGAAGTGTCTCCAAAGAGGGAAGTGCACACAGGGATGGAGTCCTAAAAGAAAAACAAAGAACGCACTGAAGCTTCTCCACCTGGATGCCAACAGCCATAGTTCTACAGCTTCTGATTCTTCACAAGGGTGGCAGCAGCAGGTTCTGAGAGGGCAGAAACGTGGACTGAGGGAAATGGCTGGCATTTGTCAACAGCCAAGCAAGTTGACCCCGACACACAGGAGGTCAGAGAGCTGAGACAAACATAGAAAAGTCACCTGCAGCTGCAGCCACAGAGCTGTTAATAAGTTCTAGGACTGATTTTACATGAAGGGCTTGTTTTAATGTCGGAAACTCCAAAGCAAGCGGAAGGGCAACATTCCAACCAAAAGGGAAGCAAACAAGATCACTGAGGGCACAGCAAGAAGAAAGCAAAGCACAACCTGGGTGGCTCGTGCCTGGCTCTGAGAGGGAGGATGCCTAATCTCAGCTCAGCCTATGAGAGGACTCACAGCTCCCATCCCTGAAGACTCTGCTGGGGCCTTTAAGGTCAGTTAGCGTCCTATGACTTTGAGAAGAACACCAGCCACCAGCATCTAGAAAGCCAACATAAAGACTTCTGAATACTCTAGCCAATCTCATTTCAGATAAGAAACAATAAAATGAAAGAAGCACTATAAATGATGTTAAGATAAATAAATTTGGTCCTTCTGAAATCTGAAGGAAATCTTACTCCCAATTAACTTGGAAATAATCTCCCTCCGCATTAAAATGTCTAGCTTAAAAGGAAAAAACTCACTTGCTAACCTTGTAAAATGGCCAAAATGTTTTTTATCAAAATAGCAGATTTCTACGAGAAATAGCCTGGGTGCAGAGCTCTGGGAAACCTGTGCAAGGGTTTTAATGACAGGCTTTGGGCTTGATGTCCCTCACCCCACTGTGCATGTGGAGACAAGTAGACTAAGCAGACACCTACTGTGTACTGGGCAGCATGGCAGAGAACAGACCAAAGAGACTGTAGCTCGTCTCCTAAGAGATTCAAAGTCACTTTCAGAATTTGTTCAGGTCTATTTTTTAAAAGGAGATCAAAAAACACAGGAGATTAAAGCATTTTCTGCATACATTTTTGGTTGAGAAAGACAAAAAACATGATCTTAATTAATGAACCTGCTGCTTACAGGTTCCAAGGTCAATGATCTTAATTAATGGACCTGCTGTTTACAGGTTCCAAGGCCAACATGTAGCTGTACGGTAATAGTATTTATAATTAAGTCTCCTGAAAAAGGAAACCTTACCCTGTAGCCTTTTTCCACCAAAATTAAATTTTAATACCCTATCTTGGCTGGGCACTATGGCACTCCCCTGTAATCCAGTGACTTTAGAGGCTGAGGAGGGAAGATCATAAGTTTGAGGCTAGCCAAGGCAACTTAGCAAGACTATCTCAAAATTAAAAAAAAAAAAAAGGCTGGGATGTAGCTCAATGGTAAAGTACCCCTCGGTTAAATTCCCAGCACTAAAAGAAAAAAAAAGAAAAGAAACCTATCTTATTACACTTCTGAATAGTTCATTACTTTAAAAGTACACTAGGATACCCGATGGCTTTGCTGTGGTGGGAGTGCCACCTTCCACACATCAGGGATATCCTAGATGCCAGGCAGCCACCCTCAAATTGTTCCAGCTCAGCATCATCCATATCTGCGGCCTCTCTGGGCACCAAAATTCCCTGCTCCATCCAAGGCAGGCCAGTTGGGGAAGCAGCTGTACTGTGTGATCTTGTTTTCATGGCCTTGTCATACATATGCAGGGTTAGAGGCAGAAAGACTTCACAGACACTGTGATGCTATCCTCCACACAGAAGCCAGGAGAGTTTCTCTGGGAAGAGCCACAGAGTAAATAGTTTAGGCTTTAGGGATTACAAAACCTCTATTACCATTGCCTGATGTTGCCATCAAAGCACAAAAGCTGGAACAGAATTCTATCTACATGGAGGAGCATGGCCCTGTTCCAATAAAACTTTATTACAAAAGCAGAGGAGGGTCGGCCCATGGGCCATAATTTGTTGAGTCCTGCTCCACAGACACTTTGGATTTCCTGCCTTCAGCTATACCCTTACCTTATTTTCCCAGCTGCCTCAGCCTCTGCCCCCAGAAGGAACATCCAGGCACTGCACCAACATGGCCATTCAGTAGGAACTGGCTTCTGACAGATCTGATAAGGGAGCCTGGTCCCTTTTCCTTTTCAGCCCTGGTCTTGGTGGAATATAACCTTCCAATGGAGAAAATATACTCTGCTGGGAGCTATGACTACCAAGTGGTCAGGCCACCAAAGCAGCCCACAAGAGGAGTTTATTTACTTATCTCCCTAAACCAGTGCTGCAAAAGGGGCTGAAATAATTCATGAGTGACACCTGGTCTTACCAATGCACAGTCCTAAGCCCCATATGCCCACTGCCTTACCCAAGTCTATTAGCCACTCCTATTACTGTGGGGACAAATAGAGAAAGAACATGAGGAGGCTCCAAACACACTAGTCCCCCTAGGTATCCCCCCTCCTGCAATGAAAGAACTGGAATTGTCACCTGCCCAAAGACCCACCTTTCAAGAGTCACCAAAAAAGAAAAACAAAACACCCAGAAAAGAACAGTGAGAATGGAAAGGACTACTGACTAAGGATTTCCAGAACTCCCAATTCAGATGCTGTCTCTTTCCCAAGGCTTCTCTGGGTGCTATGGTATATAGCTATAAACCTGTGGCTTTCCAATGCCCCTGGCGACCAATCAGCCCTATTCCCTGAGTGACTTCATGTTAGTTCTCCCTGAGAGGGTCTCCCTCAGCCATTCCACAAGGGCTTAATAAGCAGCCTGACATAAACACTCCTAAAACAGACAAGCCTCCTTCTGAAACACTAAACTGCAGAGGAGGCCAGCACTGCAGGAGTAAGTAGATAGGAAGGAACACTAAGCGGCACTAATAGGAGCACTAATAGGTCCTAAGAAGTCACTGAAAAGTCTCTGGATCATGCTCTGAGTTCATCTCTTGAAAGGTTTTTTAGTAGAGGAATGATGTTATGGAATGAGACCTTTGAAAACATGAGACCAAATAAAGCCTTTCCTCCTCTAAGTTGTTCTTGTCAGGTATTTTGATCACAGCAACAAAAACCTAACACAGATGACAATGTCTCACCTCAGTCTTAAAACTATCACTTTTCTGCACTGTAAAGAAACAGCCATAATGTTATAGGTTAAACTGTGTCCCTGAAAAAGATGGGTTTAAGTCCTAATCCCTGAATGTGTAAATTTATTTGAAAATAGAGAGCTTGCAAATGTAAATAAGATATAATTAAGACGAGGTCATACCAGAGTAGAGTGGCCCTTAATCCAATATGACAGATATTCTTATAAGAGGTGAGGGCTAGTGGTGTAGCTCAGTGGTAAAGCACTTGTCTAGGATGCATGAAGCCCTAGGTTCAATCCCAAGCACCCTGAAAAGAAAAGAGAGGAATCACAAACACGAGAAAGAGAAGATGACCATATGATGTCAGAGGCAGAGACTGGAGTGAAGCATCTATAAGCCAGGAACCACAAGGATTACCAGCAACCACCTGAAGTTGAGAGAAAGGCAAAGGATGGTTTCTTCACTGGAGTCCCCAGAAGGAAACAACTCAGCCAACACCTTGATTTGGACTTCTAGCCTCCAGAAAGGCGATTCAGTATTTTAAGCCACCTGTTTGTGGTACTGTTACAACATCCCTAGGAAACTAATGTAGACTGCACAAGAGAAAGCCAAAAAAAAAGTAGAAAAGAGGAGACACAGACTTGGCCCAGGGTGGCCAACATAAAGGTGATCAATTGTATTCTCTGCAAGCTTTGAATGACAGCATTGCACATGGATTCACTAACTCAGGGCGCAGTGATATGTGAGAGAAAGAAATCAAGGATGACCAGAACAACCAGAAAGATGGGAGCTGCCATGGCAGAGAAGGGCTGGCTGTGGGAGGAGCAGATGTGAGAGAGAGATCAAAAGATTGGTCTTGAGTATGTCTGTCAGATGCCTGTTAGGCAATCAAATGTAGATGCAGGACTTCCAACTTCAGGAAGAGTTGTCTGTACTGGAGATGTAAATAAACATCTATGCAGTCAAAACTGAAGTTGATGGCAATCTCCAGCCAATGTGACCAGAGGCAAGGCCCCCTATACTGCAACCTAAAGGGACCCGAGAGGAGGAACCCGCAGTGGGGCAGAGGGACAGGGTTCTGGTGGGCTTGAGGGCCAGCCAGTGCAGGCCTGGGTCAACTCCTGGGGTCCCCACCGGACCAGGGGTAGACCTAGGGGACACCATCAGGCGATCTTCCGGGCTGGGGTTGCACATGAGGCCCCTCAGGTATCCCCCACCTGCGAGAGTCCCATCTCAGTTCCTCCTGTGGCCTTCTTCCTTGTCCCTAACCACCACACTTGCTCCCACTTAACCCGTTCCCCTCCCGGCCCCCATCTGGTGGCACCCTTTCGCCCAGGACCTCCCTGGACCTCTCCAGGTGCCCTCGCCCGTCCTCCGTCCAGCCCAGGTCCCCTCGTTGACCAACCCCCTCCCCAGCCCAGCCAGGCCCGGCCCTGCCGGACTTCCAGGCCCCGGGCCGCCACCGGCACTCACGTAGCGGCTGCACATGGCCACTGCGAGATTGCGCAAATGCGGCGTGGCCCCCACCCACAGGAAGAGCGAGTCCGTCAGCCGCATGACGTGGAAGTGGACGAGCTGCTCCCACAGCCTCGCGCTGAAGTTGTGCAGACACACGTCTCCGCCCGCGGCGGCCTGCGACTCCTCCATGCCTCCCGCCAGCCCCACGCCCACGGCGCCGGAACCCGGTCCTGGCCGCGGGAGCCGCTCGGGCCAGACCCGAGCGAACGAGCGCCGAGAGGCCGAGCGCTCTTTCGCTTTCGATTGAGCGACTAGGGTAGGGGGCGGAGCTACCTCGGGAGAGGAGGTGCCTGTGGTGGCCGGGGCGGGGCAACCCCGGTGGGAGGGGCTTGGCGGCTGGCCTCGGGCTTAATTAGACCAAGTCGGCGCCTGCCGGGACCCGGCGCTTTAGCTGGCCTCCAGTGCAGCCTTGGCGGGGAGTCCACCGTGACCTCTGGGAACCCACGGACACCCAGCAGTATTCGCCTCCACCTTGTTCCCCTCCACCCTTTTACTGACGTGTAACATTAATGGGCTGAAGTGGAAGCGTCTTCCCAGGCCGTGACACTCCACCCCACAGTGAGAGACGGTGTTCCTTAGGCACTCCGCCAACAGCCACCTCCCTCATACCTCCTCCTCTTAGCAGCCCCTTAATTCCAGGGAAGCCCCAGACACTAGTATGGCTGTATGTATAAACGTGGCTGTATAACCAATGTGATCCTGCAGTCTGTACACGTGGAAAAATAAGAATTCATACCCCATTTGAATAAAAATGTATGATATGTCAAGATCATTGTAATGTTTTGAACAACTAATAAAAAAAATTTAAAAAAAAAAAAAAAACAAAGAAGAATGGCAATGATGTGGAGAGTAAGCCCTAAAAAAGGAATTGTGTGGACTAAGTTAGCAGGCGGAGGAACAGGCACTCTTTGGGGATCGGACCCACATGAGCTGCCATCATGAACAAGCCCTCAAGCCTGAGACCCAATTTCCTCATCTACAAAATGAAAATTAGAACAGGAACCCTTCAGAGATGTGGGAAAGATTCTGAGAGTACCTGGGACACACCGTGAATGCCGGCCATTATGGTCCTTTCTATGAGGGCAAGAGAGGGGTCAAGAGAGAATGTGGAAAAAGCAAATAAGGGCTGGGATTATGGCTCGGTGGTAGAGTGCTTTCCTAGCATGCATGAGGCACTGGTGTTCGATCCTCAGCACCACATAAATGTAAAATAAAGATATTGTATCCACCCAAAACTAAAAAAAAATAATTTAAAAAAAATGGGACCACTATCACGCGTCTACTTTTTAAATCTCTGTTAAGTTAATTAATTGAAATTTAAGAGGGTGCTGCGGTTTGAATGTGGCTCGTGGCCTCCAAAGGTCCATTTTGAGTAAAGTCTAAAGCCCCAGGATGGCCCCTTTGGGAGGCAGGGCCTAGTGGAAGTTTTTAGGTCACCAAGGACAGTGAGGTATTTCTTTGGTAGTTCTCCTGAGAAGGTTATTATTACAGGAGCAAGCCTGGTTCCACACCTACCCTCCTCCCTCCTCCCTCCTCCCTCCTCCCTCCTCCCTCCTCCCTCCTCCCTCTCCCTCTCCCTCTCCCTCTCCCTCTCCCTCTCTCTCCTCCAGGCTCAAGATGTGACCACTGTCCCTTGTGCTTCCATCATTGGCTGTGAGATCTTCACCAAAGCTGAAACTTATCTCTTTATAAAGTTAATAGACATTTCACTGTGGTCTCACAAAGCTGACTAATAACAAAGGAAATTTTTTATAGTTTTGATCTATTTGCTAATTATTAATGATTCAATACTATAGTTCATTTTCAAGTCAGTATTCTAATGGCTTTATTAAAGTGTAAAACATGCAATAACCGCACATTTAAAAAGTACAAATTGAAGGTTTGACACATGCATAACCATGAAACCGCCATCACAATCAAGATAATGAACACATCCAGTACCCCCTCAATCCCTTGCATAATCAGTCCATCTGTCCTCTGTCCCATTGATCTGCATTCTAATTTGCAGATTAGTTTGCATTTTCTAGGGTTTTACATAAATGGGATCATACAGTACTATTGTTTTTTGTCTTTCATTCATTCTAATTATTTTGAGATTCATCTATGTTGTATGTATCAATTGCATTACTTTTTATTGCTGAGCAGTATATCTTTGTATGGCTATACCATGTTTGTTTACCCCTTCACATGTTGACATTCCTTTGGACTGTTTCCAGATTTTGGATATGACAGTAAAGCTGCTATGAACATATGTGTACAAACAATTCTCTGTATAGACATATGCTTTCATTTCTCATAAATAAAGCCTAGGAGTAAAATGGCTATATCATATGGCAGTTATATGTTGCACTTTTTAAGAACCTTGACATATGAAAGTCAGCAAGGACCACATCAACTACTTGGTATGTGCATTTCATTTCATTTAAGCCATAAGAGGTATTCAGTGTTATTTTATTGTGGTTGTAATTTACATTTCCTTTCCCGGCCCCCCTCAGTACTGGTGATTGAACCCAGGGATGCTCTACTACTGAGACATATCCCCAGCCTGTTTTGTTTTATTTTATTTTATTTTATTTTATTTTATTTTTGAGACAGGATTTCAGGAAATTGTCCAGACTGGCTTCCAACTTGCAGTCCTCTTGCCTCGGCCTCCCAAGTCACTGGAATTATAGGTGTTTGTCACTGCACCTGGCTAATTTACATCTTCTTAATGACTGATGAATCTCAGTTCATATGTGCACCATTCACACACACACACACACAAAAAGAACTCAAAATGGTTTCATACATGCAAACATAAAACTTAAAGAAAAAATTATAGGGGAAAACCTTTGTGTATTTTAATCTTCAATGCTGATCTCAGAGTGTATCTGTTTTCTAATAAAATAATTTGTAAACAAATCATTTTCCAGGGACAAAAGCAAAAGAGCAAAGTGTATTAATAATGCTTGTCATTTAACATCATTATGTGAGACTAAAAAATATATTTAGTGTTTTCTTATACAACTATGAGTTTTTATTTTTATAAAGTATCTTCAGTAATTTGTACAAGAGTACTGTCTACAACAGTTTAGCAGTATTTAAGCATATTGACTCAGAAGTAAACTGCAATACCTGCTATACCATATTTACTAGCAGTTTGTAATGGTCTTAAATCTCTGATCAATAGCAGAAGGGCTTTATTTCTTCTTTTGGAATGGTAGGTGACCATCATGTTGTCCACATTCTAATGGAGCTCTGTGTGTCTTTATTCCATCTTTTGCATTGAAGACGAAGTTTACTAAGTTAGAAGACGTGTTTTTTTCAATTGTTGATGGGGGCATTCATTTCTGTTTAGACAAAAATCACTAGTCTGGAATATGCAGGGTTTTCTTTTAGAGGTGAACATATGTAGCTACAAAGATGGTTATAATGACAGACATAATTTGAAGATGGAGGATGTTCTGGGAAATCTACACCTTGAGAACTGATAATGTCCATGTTCCCTTCACAGCCCTTGATGTCTACTAAGACAATAAAGTCTGGGGGGATGGGATTGAGCCCATGGCAAAACTTAGTGTTATGGTATGACATATAAATGTGTCTGAATCAATCCTGTATACCATATAGTATACTTTCAGTGCTGTAACCCATGTAATCCTATTTCCAAGTTGGTAGAGAAAAATAAAATAGTTTAAATGTTGATTCTGGAATTATTAATTCAACACCATATAGATTTCCAAGGAATTTTCTATAAGCCTTAATGGAAACAGTTTTCTTTTTTGAAATTTTAACCCCTTTCCAGCCTGATGTATCTTGATTGTAACCTAAAATTTTTTGAGCAATTTGTTGGTCAATTGCCCAATATTCCTCTATCTCACGGTCTTTGTACTTGCTATTCCCTCTGCTTAGAAAACTCTTCTGCAATGTGTTTACACAGCTGATGCAGTTTGATTGGTTTATTTGTTTAAATGTCACTTCCTTTCCTAACATTAATCTAGTCCAGAATCTTACCAATCATTGGGACTCTTTTCCAAATCCTCATAGAAACCTCCATATCTGTTAACCTGGTGACATATCAGATGAGCTGGAAAACATTCAGATGGAATATTAGGGATATTTGCAAGGACGGGACTTGGGTTTCAATGCCCTCAAGTCTCCTCCTTTCCTGTTTGCTTTCCACAGCCCCAGGTGAAGAGACCGGCCTGTGGGGCTTTGCAGAGATTCCTATAATGGCTGGGGATGTAGGGCACTGCGACCTGGACCATGTCCAGAACCACCCCCTCCCAACCCAGAAAGCAGACAGGGAGAAGCTCCACACCTCCCACAGGGGCTGCAGCCTAAGGCCTGAAGTGCCCCTATCCTGACCCCCGCTTTGTGATCTTTGATTTGGCATCAATTTCACGGATGCAATACCCAAAATGTGACCATAAAAAAACAAAGTGATCAATTGGTCTGCATTGAAATTACATTTTTTCTGCTCTTCAAAAGAAACTCCTAAAAAAAATAAAAGTAAATAAAAAAGTGAAAAGACAAGCCACAGACTCGGAGAAAAATCTTTGCGAAGCATATCTGATAAAAGTTTTATATCCAATGTATGAAGAACTTTCAAAACTCAACAATGAAAAAACTAACATCCAATTTAGAAACAGATGAATAGATGCTTCATCAAATGGCAAACCTGAGAATCATTCAGGTCAGCGTTGACCCCTGTTCAGTCCTTGGCACTCTAAGTTCTGTGAAGATGTTAAGAGGAATGAACTCTGCTTCTGGGTGTCATCTTAGACATGTTAAGGACTCACTGAATGCTAGTCACTATTTGTTTTATCTGATAGGGCTTCTGATTCAGGATGGTATGCATTTACACCCGCATCTCTGCCTCCACAGAAACTCCTTCCCTTCCCCTAGAGTTACATTGCACAAATATTGGAAATTGCACATCATAAATTGGAAAGATCATCAAACCAAAAATACTTGTAATACGCCTAACCTTTCCAATACCTTAGCTTGGCAACACAGTGCACGATAGAGAATCAGTTATTTCTGCTCATGACTGTGGCTGACTGGGGGCTATTTAGCCTCACCAGAGAGGATAGGATTGTGTATTGCTAGCAAGTAGAAACTGAGTACAGTTTCTACTTAATGTGTAGCACCTCCAGACCATTAAATAGTTGAAAAATCATAGATCAAACTGTGCGATCAGGGATTGTCTGTAGTCTAAACCTATAAATAGGATAGTAAATGATGTCAAACATATAATCCTGTGGCTATGAAGAGAGTGGGAAGACGGATAGCTGTGGTCAAGGAATTCCAGCATGTCTTTGGAAAATAGAAAGTGAACAGAGTCTCCTCTAATGAAACAGCAGAGGAATTGGGCCTGGGGGCTCGAGTAGAGGAAGCAGCCAGCCTGAAGGATTGAGAAGTGGGGCAAAAGGCAGAGAGATTGGCCAAAGGTTTCTAAAGGAACAGACCCCCCTACACACACCTCAAGTCCCCTTTCATACCTTCTGATGCTTTCTCTCCGTAGGAAAAATAAAACACATTTTTTTTTTAAATAGAGAGTTCATCTCTAAACACACCTTAAATAACTATGGGAAACTAAGACAATAGCACCCTATTGTCTCAGTGTCCTTCCCAGCATCTAGCCAGCACAGGCCAAAACATGCTCCTCCCTCTTCTGCACCCAAGGAAGCCACATGATTCAGCAACAGTGGGTCGTAGCCAGTCGTGTCCCCAACATCAACAGCCCTAAAGACTCAGACCCACATTCCCTAAACTGTGTTTGGGAATTATTGAGGACTCTTTTTTCTAAGTCCTGACCCTACCCAAGCCCAAGTTCATTAGGTGACCCTGGTTCTGCTTCTACAACAAAAATAAAGGTAATCAAGTTTGATTTCCCCAATTTCTCATCTATCATTTCAAACCCTTATCTTCATTGAACCCCATTCTTAACTGTGCCTCATTTTTAATTTTGAGACAGGGTCTTGCTAAGTTGCTTAGGGCCTCACTAGGTTGCTGAGGCTAACTTTGAATTTGCAATGCTTCTGCCTGAGCCTCCTGAGGTGTGGGAATTACAGGTATGTACCATCACAGAGAGGTGCCCCTTTTGTCAAAGATCAGTCTGTCCATGTGAATACACAGGGCTTTAAATGGGGCTACGCTACCAGTAGGAAGACCTCATGGATCAGACCCAAGGGTGGAAACAGAAGCAACCCACACCCTATCACTGTCAATGGCCCATTTCGGGGATTGTGCTTCCCAAACCTGTGCTTACAGGATTACAGGATTAGGGATCCATTTCCACCAGAGAATGCAGCAAGAGTCCAAGTAAACAATAAGCTATGGCTGCAGCTGGGCACTTTGGACTCCTTGGGAAGAGTCACCATCTTAGTGGAGAAATCCACTCTGATCACCAAGAGATGATAGAACTGTTGGCCCCCACTGGAGACAGTTAGAAAATGCTTGGCATCCATTCCTTGCACCCCAGTTAGCACACAAATAATCTCCTTGTGTGCCATTGGGTACTCCCTTCCCCAGTGTGATAGTAAATGGACATAATAGCAACTGTGGCCCAAGCAGGGCAGACCCCCTTCCAGGGAGAAATAGCTCAGTGATGAGCACAGGGCCTTTAAATGTCATCCGCTGTATGGATTTACTAGAGCTATTGAGATCTGTCTTTCCCAAGGCACCTTCCTACAGAGCTCTCTGATGGAGGCAAGGAAATAAGAGCTGCCACTTGGGCCCAATATGGTCAACTCTGACAGCTATTTCAACTCTGAAGATCCATTGCAGTCAACAGAGGCTTTGGGGTCTGAGTTACAACTTTTCTTCTCCTTCTGTCCAATCCTGCTTTCTCTCCCTCCCTGCCAAGGGTAATCCCTCGTAAACACATTCAATACTCGATCTAAACTCTCTCCACATATGTTTTCTGAGAACCCAACTTGGGTCCAGCTTCCCATGTGGCCTATTCTCATCTCACCCAGACACCTGTGTGCCATTTCATCCAGGGCCGTGATTTTGCTCATCAACTTGTCTCTCAAGTGTGAATCTGCAGTGAGCATTGCGTACCCGACTGCCTGCTGGCTGTCACTGTGTGTCTGTTGCACAGCACCTGGCCCCGGAGTGTGCCACACCAGAACTTAGACTCTCCCTCTCCCCTCTCTCTGACCTGGCCCCAGGTTTACTTGCCTTATTATATTCCCTGCAGTGTTGAATGTCCCCCACCCACTCTGGTTCCCAGGCCATGCATTTAACCATCTCATTACTGCATACGGCACAGCCCACTCACCTCTCCCACGCTCTTCTCTTCTGTCCTTCTCAGCTGCACTGCCCCTGACCTAGTCCAGACCTTGCCCATCTCTGGCCTAGACTGCAGCTATGACATTCTGACGACATTCCCTGTTCGCTCTCTCACTGGCTTTCAATTTGTCTTTCTCACTATCGCCAGAGAGATCTATTGAACCGATAAGTCTGACTGTGCTGCTTCCACTAAGAAAAAATTCTTCAGCAATGTTTAACCTCAATGCCTTTGCAGACATTCAAGGCCCCTCCCCTCGCCACCCACCCGCTGACTCTATAGTCAGGTGATACTGAATTCTTTGAAGCTGTTAGACCCCAAACCGTATTTGTCCTATGCACCATTGCACACGGTGGGCACCTTTGTGCCTGGGCCTCACATTCCTGCCTGGAAACTGCTCATTCCTAACATCACCCCATTGAGGAGCCTTCCCTAGCTCCAGGCAGGCTGGCCCTTCTCTTGTCCTTCATTCTGACCTCCATGGAACAACCATTTTGTGAAATAGCTTTTTTGCATGCCCGGTTCCCTCTCAGAGAGCTCCTAAGGACTGCAACAGGATCTTTCATCTGTAATGCAGAGTACAATCTGGGACCCTACTCATAATCAGCATAAAGCAAATATTGAATGGTTATTTGAAAAGAAGGGAATCTACAAGCTTTGGATCCTAGTCCTGGCTCTGCCATTAATTAGCTGTATGCCTCTATTCTAAGTCTGTTACCTTAGCTGTAAATTGAGAAGATTGGCTCATATGGTCTCTAAGGCCACCTTTCAGAGTTAATACCCTACCAAGATCAGATAAGAATGTAGAATGGTAACCAAATCCACATTCCGCCCACACCCCCACTGCTGGCAAAGAAGAGTGTAATTCTGCAGAAAGCCACTAGGTGGCAGGTGGGAAGGAAGCGGTTACTTTTGCTTTCCCAAAGCTGCAGGCAGGTCCTTGGATTCCCATTCTTAACTGGGGAGCTGTGTCTGAGACAGTCTTTTCTATAGGCTCTGTGATTGTACAACATTCAGATATTGCAGCAGGTACTGTGACCCAATTAGGCTCCAGCTCACGAACGCAAAACCATGCAGCAACAGAGGGAGAAAGCAGTGGGTTTGAAGGGAGAGGGTAAGCTGGTCTGGGAGATTTGATTCAGCTCTGCCCTATTTCTGCCACCAGATTAAATTGTAAGCCTTTGTCTGGCATAAATTTTATTAGGAATCAAGAATCACAGGATTTTTTTTTTCTCAGTGCTGGGGAC
This sequence comes from Marmota monax, assembly GCF_021218885.2. Lineage (NCBI taxonomy): Eukaryota > Metazoa > Chordata > Mammalia > Rodentia > Sciuridae > Marmota > Marmota monax. Next base: position 4,216,622 of record NW_026693024.1, on the reverse strand, counting down.
GGAGCCCAGGGCCCTGTGAATGCTAAGCATGTCTTCTGCCACTGAGCTCCCTTTCAGCCCCAGTCACAGGATCTTAGATGGTATATAAAAAACTGCTCTGTGGAGAGGAGTCCTGTCAGTTTCCTTCCAGGTGCAGAAAGGGAGTCTGGGGCTTATAATGAGGCTGTGTGCCATAGGAGCTGTCCCTGGGATACTCACGGTGTTGACAATGAGTCATAAGAACTTCCAGGATGTTAATAGCTTCATGGAGTTACTCATAAATAAGATCCTTAGGCCTTTAAGCCAAAACCAAACCCAAACTCAATTATAGGCCATGGTTGGTAATGTGCTGTTTGGGTTAATAATAGACTGATTTATCCCATGATAAACATTTTAATATATTAATGACTTGATGTGATAGTCTATTTTTAGCTTATGTTGTATATCTAGCTTAAAATGAAAAGAGAGAAGGGAGGGTAATGGGGGGGGGATGCTGTATATTCAGTAACCCAGGCTGATAGAGCCCCCCACCCCCACCTGACAACACAGATCACAGTAACAGAGGAAAGCACTGGACTGTTAGGCCTGGGCTTTTTATGCTCTGACCTAGAAGTGACACATCTCATTCATTCATATAGCCCATTAGCTAGAAATGGTCACCTGTTGTTGCATAGCTGCAAGGGGTGGGGGGCTGCAAAATGTGGGGAACATATTGAATATTTGGTGTTACCACTGCCTGCCACAGTAACAAAAATTCTGATTTAGGCTGGGGATGGCTGCTAGCTCAATGGCAGAGCACCTACTTAGCATGTATAATTCCCACCATAAAATAATAATAATAATAAGATTGACTAAGAGTTGCCAATGAACATTTCTCAAGATTTTTCTTGAGGAATTCCTAATGGCCTGGAGAAGAAATATCACCTAAAACTGCATTCAGCCTCCTAGTGATCAAACCATTTTGCTTTCTCTCATCTTAAAAGTATATGAGAGCCAGGAGAGGTAGCACATGCTTGTAATCCCAGCGGCTCAGGAGGCTGAGGCAGGAAGATTGTGAATTCAAAGCCAGCCTCAGCAAAAGCGAGGGCACTAAGAAACTCAGTGAGATCCTGTCTCTAAATAAAACACAAAATAGGGCTAGGGATGTGACTCAGTGGTCAAGTGCCCCTGAGTTCAATCCCTGGTACTTAAAAAAAAAAAAAAAAGTACATGAGATCCAGGAGCAGTGGCACATGACTATAATCCTTGTGGCTCAGGAGGCTGAGGCAGGAGGATCGTGATTTCAAAGCCAGCCTCAGGAACTTAGCAAGGCCCTAATTAACTTAGCAATACCCTGTCTCAAAATAAAAAATGAAAAGTGGTTAAGTACCTCTGGGTTCAATCTCCAGTACAAAAAAAAAAAAGTATATGATAATTCACGTCCTGCTCTTAATCTATTCCTACCACCAAACCCAACAACTTATCTGCAATGTAACCAATAAGTGCCTTTCTGACCCTGTTACTGTAGATGACAGACCCATGCTCTGATTTGCAGGTACCTCCTCCACAGCGCCACGAATTTCCACTTCCTCTCACCATCTCAAGGATAGCACATAAACAATGTTTACCTTTCTCTCCCATATCATCGATTTTTGCCTCCACAGCTATTCCATTTGGCACTGATATACTGTTGTTTTTCCCATCTTTTTTTTTTAATTTTTTAGTTGTTGATGAACCTTTATTTTATTTACTTATATGTGGTGCTGAGAATCGAACCCAGTGCCTCACATATGCTAGGCAAGCACTCTACCACTGAGCTACAATTCCAGCCCCCCCATCTTTTTTTTAAAAAAAGTGTTCTTTACCCCACCACACACACTCACTCTGATTACCTCCCCTTCTCTGTATGCTTGCTTCTTGTCTTGGAAAAACCCAGTTCTGGCACATAAGAACCAGCCTCCAAAGATAGGAGGGGCCAAGAGGCTGGAGAAAGAAGTGGTCCAATCCAGAAATGCACAAAGTGTGATTTGTTAGGGACGTATGACTGAAGTGTACCTTGAAAGGCAGCAAGACAGGAGGATCCTCACACCTCAAGACAGGAGGGAGGGGTTTATATGCTAAGTTAGATGATGGTGGCCACAGCCAACTGCCAATTCCCTGGCCTTTCTCAAAAACTATTAACATGTCAAACATCAGTTAAGAAACAGCCCTGCATCAGTTTCTGCTGATTGACGACTTAGTTTATCCTATAGGATGTGGAATGCAGGCCTGGGTCACCTGGTGGGCAAGATGTGGTGATGAGCTAGAGGCTATGGTCAGGCCAGGCTGGATCCCTAGGCTTCTACTGCAAAACTCCTGGGGAAAGGGTTTCTGTGTGCTTCCTCCAATTCCTTTGTTCCCTTTCTTTTGAGCTCACTCTGATTGGGTTTCATTCCCTGCAGGTCAAACTCCTCCTGCCAGGGTCACCAAAACTCTTTATGTACAAAGCCTACAGCAAAGTCTCAGTCCCTTCCTCACCAGATGGGCAGCCCTGGACCTGCAGGTCTCTGCTCTGTCTGGGTGCCCTTGGCTTTCCCGGCCCCTCCCTCTCAGGCTCCTTGGCTGGTTCTTCATCCTTTCTAATCTTTGACATGGGAAGAATAGATTCTTATACCAAACTTTCCCCAAATAAGCAGTCTGTTTCTAGGGAGAACTTGGAGAATGTTAGACTTTCCTCAGTGCTGTAAGAATAATAAATTATTTTTAAAATTTCCCCTATTGGTCCTCAGATCCCTCAAAAGGCTATTGTCCCCAAACACATCTACCTCTTCCTGCTCTTCACCTCCTTATCAGCATTGACCCATTTATTCTCCTCAAGTATACACAAAAACCAGCACAGCAGCCACCCCATTAGCATAAAAGGAAAGCCCCAAGGTCTGGTGTTCTACTCAGTTGATCCTCAATTTACAAAGGGGAAATGGGCCAATGAGCCCATCATGAGTGGAAAGTATCCTAAGTTAAAAATGTATTGACTGCACCCACCTATCCAGCATCCCAGCTTAGCAACACAGCACACTGTGGAATGCTGGTTGTTAACCCTCAGGATCACGGGCTGATGAGAACCTGAAGTTCACTGTCACTGCCCATCCTCATGAGAGAGGATCAGATCACGTATCAATCCAAATTCAAAACTCCAAGGGCAGTTTCTATTGAATGAAAGTCAGTTTTGCACCATCAAGCTAAAAGATCATTTTAAAAAGCCACCATAAGTCAAAGGCTGTCCATACCTCTTTGTTAAATTGTCAATGCAGCTGGGTGTGGAAGTGCATGCCTGTAATTCCAGCTGCTCAAGAGGCTGAGGCAAGGAGGATCATGAGTTCAAAGTCAGACTCAGCAACTTAATGAGGCCCTAAGGAACTTAGCAAGACCCTGTCTCAAAAGAAAAAAAAATGTAAAAAGGACTGTGGTTATGGCTCAGTGGCTAAGCACCCCTGGGTTCAATCTCTGTCACATACATATATACACAAATAAAATGACAATACAGTTTTTTTTAAATATTTTCGTTGTCAATGGACCTTTATTTTATTTATTGATATGTGGTGCTGAGAATTGAACCCAGTGCCCCACACATGCTAGGCAAGCACTCTGCCACTGAGCCACAACCCCAGCCCAATACAGTTTTCTTAACCAATGAAGCATCAACATGGTCCTGACTTACCTAGAGGACAACTCAATCATCCGTTCAACCTCTGTCCTTAGATTCTGGGCTGCCCCACCTAGGGTCATGGTAGAGATACCCCCTTCACTCACACCCTGCTGCTGTGAAGGCAAAGGTGGCAGGATCCTGCATTTCACACCAACCCACCATGGTATGGGACCAGCCCTGGCCTCTGCCCTACACGAAGCACAAGTAATGAATAAAAAGATTTCTTCCCAGTCAGACTGGCCAGGGGCAGCCTGGTCTTCCTACACCCTTGTATTAGGGAAGGACAGTAACAAGACTCATTACAGATTCATACATCAAAGCACAGGAAAGGGTTTCCAAGGAGAGAGCATCCCGACTGCTGGACTGCTGCGGGGGACCCTGGGTCGTCCCATGCTGATCTCTGCTTCCTGCAGCAACTTTTAACCCATGCTGAACTCTGTCCAATCCAGTATTTGGCCCAGGTAGCTTGTTGCAAACACAAGACCTGGAAGCACAAAATGATCATTAAGAGCTAAGAGTGTGGTTCAGTGGTAAAGCTCTTGCTATACCACTCAGACATGCTTGAGGCCCTGGGTTCCTTCCTCAGCACCTGAAAGAGTTAACAGAGAGGGAAGGGCATGGATAGGACCCAGTGAGAGGTTGGGGCACTAGATACTGAGATGCTGAATCCTCGAGAGCAGGAGGGGACTAGTGTCACTTGGACAAGTAGCTAGGCCTGGTGTGGCTGAGTAAAGATCAGGTAGGCTGGATAAAGAGAGCGAGTGTGCTGGGCAAAGAGAGGTAGATGTTATGATTTGGATATGAGGCATCTCCCAAAAGCTTCTGGGTTGATGTAGGAATATTGGAGGTGTTAACGATTGGACTGTGAGAGCTGTGACTTAATCAGTCCATCCTAATTTGAATGGACTGACTGGCTGGTGACTGTAGGCAGGTGGGGCATGGCTGGAGAAGGTGGGTCCCTCAGAGAGTGCTGTGGAAGTGTTTATCCTCTCTGCAGCCCCTTCCCCTCCCTCTTTCTGCTTCCTGGCTGCCATGAAGTGACAGTTCTCCTCCACACCCTTCCGCCATGATGTTTTGCCTCACGTTGGGTCCAGAGCAATGGAGTGGGCCAACCATGGACTAAACCTGTGGAAGTGTAAGCCAAAAATAAAACCTTTCCCTCCTTTAAGATGTTCTTGTTAGACATTTTGGTCACAGCAATGCAAACCTGACTAACACGGAAGAGGTAAGTGAAGAATCCCATAAAAATCCTGGGAAGTAGTCGTTAGGAACATGGGGAAAATAGATGAGATGCCTTAAGGCACTTAGTCATTGAGGGGTGGAATTTTTGGATCCCACATGCACCCCTCAGCCTTCGCTCCCCAACTCGCAGATCAGAGAATGGAGGGGGAGGGGGAGAGTGGGGAAACAGAAAGAATATATGACAACATACAGGGCCATGGAGCCTGGTTTTAAGGAAACTCACAGGCTTCCAGGTAAGTTTGACCAACATGCCCTCAGTGGCATGTTGTCATTTCCCCCAAACCAGTTTCCCAGAGAGATGTTCACCCCAGCAGACCCTGAAGGTAGATGGTGGTCCTAGGCCCATGCTAGCTATCAAAGCCTTTGGGAGTTGTATTGCATTCTTGCTTTAGATTTCTTATCTGATACCTTCAAGTTCCCAGTACAACCACAGTGTTTAATATTTCATTAAATGTAGGCCCATGTGGTTTTAGTCTGTGTTTGTTAATGCTTGTTATGGGGAAGGGGGATTCTTTCCCACATGGTGTATGCCTTTATGGGGTTGGGAAATACGTTCATTGCACACACTGTGGTGGTACAGAGGGTGGCCCTGAGGCTCTGGAATGCAGGTCTGATCATTAAGGTCCTGTGAGATTTACTGAAGATAAGCAAAGAGACACAAAACACGTCTATTCCATGACAGGCAAATGTATGGCCCTAAATTCAAGTCCGTACTGAGTGGAAAGCTCACCTTGCGTTTGGATCAATCTGGTATTTTCTTAGAATGCTTGGCCTGATTCAGAGCATTGTGCTAGAGATAGGCAGCCATGGATGGTGGCAGAACAAAAGACTGTCTCATTTTCTCTCTCTCCTGCTGAAACTGATCACTTGATACAGAAGCAGGGATTCATCAGCAAGGCCCTGCATGGGTGGGAGGGGCAGGTGGGCTGGTTGCTCAGCACATTGTGTGTGCTTCTGAGAACGTCAAAGCCCTTTTCCCGCATCGGTGCTCAGACGCCACATGAGTCATGGCCTGTCTGCAAGCCCTGTTGCTCGGCCTGCCCCTCTGATTCTTCACACAGGGCCCTTTGAATCCCAGTGGACTCTAAACCTCCACCGAGCTGTAGACGATTCCATTCTGGGCACAAAAGAGGGCTCCTTCACAGGGACTATGGCTGCCCTGAAGGGGTTATTTCTGTGCTAGTTTTTTTTTTTTTTCCCTTCCTGGCTCTGAAAAACAAGCACATCCACCCAATAAATAAAGATGAGACCAATGAAAGCAGCTGTATTTCAAGGAGAGCCAGGGAACAAGCCAAGGAACAAATGAAAAGATCCAGTGACAAAATGCCCATTCATTGGGTTCACTCAGCAAACATTTACTGAAGCCATCTGCACACCAGGCACTGTACTGAGTGCCGGGAAGACACAAAGGTGCCCTTGAGAATGGTGACCACGGCGTCCCTCTCTGCTGAAATGGAGTGGCAGGCACACAATAAACACATCAGGGTTAACCGTTCACAGCTCCACAACACCTTAAGGAACCAAGAATGAGCCGGATATGTACGTCCGTGTGCAACAATATGAATGAATCTCAAAAAAAGAATGCTAAGAAAAAGAAACAAGACTCAGCACAGCACATACTACTGGATTCCCTCTCCATAAATTCCCCAATCTGGCAGATAGGATAGACAGCAAGACACTGATTATATTTGGAATGGGAGATGCGAGGGAGAACACCAAGGGGGCTTCTGGAATGCTGGGAGTGTCCACTGTGACATTCATCAGCTGTGCACCCATCGTCTGAGCACTTTTTAAAAGTGTTGCTCAGTGGTACAGCCTTGCTTGTTAGGTGTGAGGTCCTGGGTTCCATCCCCACTGTGTGTGTGTGTATGTGCATGCACACACCCATGCACACACACAAATCCACCCTTCAAAAGTTTAAGAATCTATTTACATACGACTCTACATGTATTATGTAAAATGCCCACCAAAGTCCCATGTTTGAAGGTTTGGTCCCCAACCTAGCGATGTTCAAAGGTGGGGTTTTGAGGAAATGATTGGATCATGGGGGCTTAAACCTCATCAGTGTACCGGTCTATTTGATGGATTAATAATTTGAATGAATTACTAGGAGGTGATGGAAACTGTAGGCAGGTGGGGCATGGTTGGGGAAAGTAGGTCACTGGGGGTGTGCCCTTAAGGACTACATCTTGTCCCTGGGCTCCTTCCCTACCCCACTCTCTTTTTCTCTCTCTGCTTCCCAGATGCTATGAGCTGACAGCTTTTCTCCACCAAACTTTCTACCATGATGCTTTGGGTCACCTCAGGCCTAGAGCAATGGAGCTGGACAACCGTGGACTGAAACGTGTGAAACTATGAGTCAAAATAAACCTTTCTCCTCAAGTGGTTTGTGGCAGATATTTTAGTCACAGCCACAAAAAGCTGACTTACACAACATGAATTTGTATATTGGATTACAGCACAGAGACCATTAAAGGCAGCTATTCTATACATGAATGGGCACAACATCATATCTAAATACCTCTGGCCCCTTCAGTAGTCACTCTAAACTTTAATATATCTCCTCATAAAAAGTCATCTTTAGAGCTAATATCAGGCCATAAAATGATAAAATGTGTCAATCAAGCTCATTAATTCTACTAATGACACCTGCATCTGGATAGAAACCCACCTTTCAGTAGGTGAGCTGCCAAGCAATTTTTCATGAATATGCTCATCCTGCAAACAATTATTAAGCTCCTACTGTTTGCCAGGCATTGGGGATACCCCCCCTAAATAAAACAGACAAAAATTGTTTTTAGTGAAAGAAATGGGCAAGCTAATAACTACAAAGCAATACAGGATGTGCTAGAAGTAAACAGTGACTTAGGAGGCTCACTGAGCACAGAGGGGTTGTTGGAAAGCCTTCCTGGAATGGATAAGGATAGGGCTGCCTGGAGGATAAAGAGGACTCTACCAGGTATGAGGTACTAGCACTGGTATAAACCAACAGCAAGGGGCATGAGGTCAGTTTGAGGAAGTGCAAGAACATTAGAAGGTGGAGAGGCAGGACTGAGAACAAGTCAGAGATACAGTACGGAGCAGGTTAGGAAGCTGTTACAGAGAGCAGGAGCGATGACCAGGTAAGGAAGGGCAGCAGGTAGAGAGAAGAAGGGCAGAACTGAATTTAGTAAAATTCTCCTAGTTACTGATCTCATGAGAAAGCTTTGATTAAATGCCTGGGGCGTCCACTGAGAAAGGCAACCTTATCTTACCAAGGAAGGAAATTTCAATACCTGCTACATCTGAACAAACCTTAAGGACATCATGCTAAGGGAAGTAAGTCAGTCACAGAAAGGACAAATACTGCATGAGTCCACTCATATGAGGCGCCTAGAGTCATCAAATCCTACAGACAGCAAGTAGAATGTTGGTTGCCAAGGGCTGGGGCGGCGGGTGAGGAGTCAGGTATTATTAGTGCTCTGTGGAAAGACAGTTTCAGTCTTAGAAGATGAAAACGTTCTGGAGATGGCTGGTGGTGATGGTTGCCCAGTAATGTCAATTTCAATTTTTCATGAATACGCTAATCATTTTTTTTTAAAGAATTTTAATATTTTTATTTTTTATTTTTTTAGTTATCGGCGGACACAACATCTTTGTATGTGGTGCTGAGGATCGAACCCGGGCCGCACGCATGCCAGGCGAGCGCGCTACCGCTTGAGCCACATCCCAGCCCCAATGAATACGCTAATCTTGCAAACAATTATTAAGCCGTACTGAATGCCAGTCAACTATTTGCCTAAAAAGGGTTAAAATGGTAAATTTATGTTATGTGCATGAATTTAATTTTATCACAATTTAAAAATTCAAGGAAGGTCAGTCATATCGGGTATGCATTTAACCAAGTCTCACCACCCTAGTGAGGTTTGATACTTTGCTCCCCAATTTATAACAGGTCCTCCTCCAAGAACCTAGAACAATTCACAAATTGTCTTAACTCTCTTAACTCTACAAAGATCCTATTTCACAATTCTCCAAACTTCTAAATCAGTTTCATTTCCATGAGCCTCACTGGACCTAATTTCTGGACATTTCTCTCTCAAAGCTACTTACAAGAACCCAGCATCCACAGTTTCTCGTGGAATAAGAACTGTGAATTAGTGATGGTGTGCTCCTTGCCGAGAACTATCTTAGGCCTATTCTGGACATGATAAGACTTAAGAGAAGTTGCTGTTGCTAAAAGCCGAGGCTGGCCTGCAGATGCCCCATGGGTAAATGAAAGCAGGATAAAGCCTGGCATCTCTGCCTTCACTGTGTATCTGTCTCTTTTATTACGTTAAGCTTTGGGATCTGCCCACCTCTGCAAGGAGGTATGTTAATCATTTAAGGAGGGTTCATCCAAATTCTAGAAATACAGGTTTTATTAGCCCTAAATTTCCCTAACCTATCTCATCCCCCTTCAAGACTAAGGCAAGGTTTGCCGCGTTCTGTTCCCCACACCTGTAGTGGTGCCTAGAGGTCTTTGGTCTTGTCCTGGACCTCCCAAGAACAGTGGAAGGTGGTGAAGGTGATCCTGCACCGTCTGTCTGACAGGGTCACAGCGTGGGGGATGCTGTGGCAAGGCCGCACAATCTAGAAACTGGAACCCTTAGGAATGTTAAGTGTTTTGTTTGTGATACTCATGATGTGGATAACAGGGCATATGTCAATCAATAATAAAAGGACGTATTGCATGAGATTGCCGGAAAATTCCCAGAATGAGACTAAGGATAATACAATTGAGACATGCCATGAGGTGCGTTTCAGCATCTCTCAGGATACAAACAATGGTGTTATTCCTCAAGCCTAAGCAACGAGAAATATTTATCCCACAGTTAACAATTTACACTAGCACCCCCAACCCCATCCTAAAGCCACAACCTGTACAATAGCCCAGCTACAGAAATTGCTGTGCCAACAGTACAAGGACCACCATAGTAGCTTATGGTATCCCCTCGAGGACAAGAAGCTAATAAAAATTCATTCCCCAACCAATAGACCCTCCTTTGCTTTACGCAGAAACTTATGATGAAAATGGAAAACACATAGTTAATATAAATGACGAATGGGTTGAGGTGTAAAGCCTGCCCTTTACTTAAAGATTACAAAGACATAAGAATTGGTGTGCTTTGACCAAGGATCAAGGAAGTTCTTTAAGAAAGTAGTTGAATAGGTCATATGAAAAAAGAAAATTACTTTGGAAATTAAAAATAGAATAATGTAAAATTAACAGATATATTTTACAGGCACTTCAGAGTAGTAGGTTTTTAAATAATAGGGGGGCTGGGGATGTGGCTCAAGTGGTAGCACACTCGCCTGGCATGCGTGCAGCCCGGGTTCGATCCTCAGCACCACATACAAACAAAGATGTTGTGTCCATTGAAAACTGAAAAATAAATATTAAAATTCTCTCTCTCTCTAAAAAAAAAAATTAAATAAATAAATAAATAAATAATAGACTTTCACTATTTTAAGTGTGTTTTACTAGGATTTTAGTTTAGAAGTAAGAAAGCTTACCAATAATCATAAGTATGCTTTAAAGTTAAAGGTTAATAAAATAATTATAGGTATGCTTTAAAGTTAGAAGTGAATAATAAGTCAGGAGTCATGAGTCTAGTTTCGTCGCCTAGCACCTAGTGATTGAGGTGAAAACCTAAAAGCTTAATCATGATTGACTAAGGTTACAGAAAAACATTTTGAACAATGTACTCAATATCTTAGGTAATCAATGTATGTCAGAAAAGATTGTAACTCTTGAAAATTATGTAAATCAAAAAAAGTTTCAGGCTTTGAAGCTATCCATTAACTACCTGAAAAAACACCTGTAAAACAGGTATAAAAATAAAGGGCCCTCCAGGGGCAGGGAGATGTCTTCTGGAGATTGCTCATAACTTGCAACCTGTCGTCCCGACTCCTCTTCTTTCTCCGACGCCACTCCTTCTTTGGGACCACCCTGGACCCTCACCCCTAACTCTAACCCACCCCCTACCTCCCGCCGGGGCTGGACCTCGGCAGGAAGGCAGGCATGTCACCCAATGATAAGACTGCCACCCTAAGTAGGAGTGATCATTTCATGGAAAGTGAAGCTCCTTCTTCCAGGATCACAAGCCTGATTGATAAACGTTCTGAGCAGCAAGTGGAAACTACCCCCCTCAAATAATAAAGACTTCTTCAGAGCTACCTCTCAAAACCAGAACTGAGAGAATGATCAATCAGATCACAGTTTGACCAAGCCTTCTTAGTTTTGCACACCTCTCGTGCCTGCAATTCCTTCTCTATTTAAACCCTAAAGCTCCTGTTGATGCCCAGAAGACAGGGCCTGGATTCTGGATCTCACTTTGTCTTCCCAGAATGGCCATATTGATTAAAGTCTCCATCCCTGGTTTTTCACCATTACTTTTTCTTTTGGCTTGGTTTTGGGGGGTGAGTGGCCAGACCTAGTTTGTTGGAACCCTCAGGGTCAGGCCTCTGGCCCAGGACTCCAGGAATAGATTCACCATCTTTAGCCCCCAGAGCAACCCCATGAGGCAGACATTGCTAACAACATCTGAGCAGCAAAGGTAAGAAACTTGCCCAGACCCATGCAGTTGGGTTGAAACAAGAAACCAGGATTCCTAGCAGAAAGTCTGAGCTTTTCCCAGGCAGTACTCAGACTTCCCTTGTACTTCCATACGGACAGCATTGAAATGAAGATTCCTGTTCTCTGTTCTGACTCCTAGATTTATTCCACTAACCGTTTTGGCGCATCATCGCATGGTCTCTGCTAGAGTCTGAATGTTTGTGACCCCACCAAATTCATATGTTGAAGTCCCCAAAGTGAAGATAGTAAAAGATGGAGACTTTAGGAGGTGATTAGGCTTGAAGATGGAGCCCTCCTAAATGCAATTAGTACCCTTATAAAAGAGGCTTCAGAGAAGTGCCTTCTCCTTCCACCAAGTAAGAACATGGTAGGAAGGCACCATTTGTGAAGCAGAGAGCCCTCACCATATACCAAATCTGCCAGTACCTTCATCATAGACTTCCCACCCCTAGAACTATGAGTAATAAATTTGTTTATAAACCACCCAGTCCACAGTATTTTGTTATAGCAGTCTGACTAGACTAAGACAGTCTCCCATCCACTAACATAGCAATAAGGATAATACCTACCAATCATTGGGTGCCTGCCACTCATCAGGAACTGCATGATGAGCTGTAGGTACTAATGCCATGGAGAGGTCTAAATATTCTTTAGTATCCCCCGTTAATTGTTACAATTTTCCAAATGCAATGCTCTTCCCATAATGCTCTTCTGCTTCCTGTGTGCAATCTGACTTGGTGTGGGTATTTAAGGTTTCCCTCTGAGTCAGAGTAGGATGTGATAACATGCATAACTATGTCACCTACTGCTTCTCTTGTATCCCTCTCGGCTGGACTTTTTCTTCTGGGCTTCCCATGGGGCTGGGTTTCTAGTCCAACAATATCAACACCAATAACAACAGCATCACAACACCTGTGCTGAGAAGTTGATTGAAAAGAGCTCCCAGCCTCCCAGATGCCAAAAGGCACTGGCTCAGAAGCCCAAGATTGAGCAAGCCTGAACTTGAATCCTGCCCTCCAGCTGACTTCCTCCCCCAACAAATCCAATGCTTGCAAATGATTGGAAGAAAACCCAAGAAGAGAGAGGCTACTTCCTCACCAGATCTTTTATCTTTGAAATCTGCAGGACTGAGAGAGCCAAGGGCCGAAAGAACAGGGTCCATTTAAGTCCTCATAGAAACTTTGAGCTGATAGCTACTAAAAAACATAAGCGAAATCATCTGCTTTATATGGTGAGAAAGGCAGGCCTCTCCCTATGTGGAATCTCACTGTGGTTACGGCTCCAGGGGCTGAAAACTCACTGCTCCAAACAAGGGACCATTCAACAATAAATCATTCCTGAGTCCCAGGGGAGCAGAGCAGAGCGAGAACTTGGTAAGAGATGCCAAAGAACAGCACCGATTTCATTCCAGAGCTGAGCTCAGGATGAGGTTCTGTGTCCCAGCACTCCGCCTTTCTTAGATTTTGAAAACACCTTTTATAGATGGAGGAATAATTTGGGATTAGACCAGAACACGTCCTGAGAGTATCATAAAGAAGTGTTGGGGCTGGAGTTGCAGGTCAGTGGTAAAGCTTGCCTAATACGCATGAGACACTGGGTTCCATCCTCAGCAACACATGAAAATAAGTAAGTAAAATAAAGGTACTGTGTCCATCTACAACTGAAAAATATTTTTAAAAGAAGAAGTTCTGAATGTTGTGGTTAAAATGAAAAAGGTATCTACCCTGGGTAGTCAGGGGAGGTAAAATAGGAGGAAATCATCATAAATGGTAGAAATCATCATTTACTTACTAAGTTTTGAGTTTAAATATGAATGAAAACAACGGTTTAAGGTTTAACATTTACTTTTTATGTCAAGCTTAAGGTGACAGTAGCTTATTTTTTAAAAATCCTTGCCCACACACAGTGGCGTATACTTTTAATCCCAGCAATTTGGAAGGCTGAGACAAGAGGATCACAGGTTTGAGGCCAGACTCAGCAACTTAGCAAGACCTTCAGCAACTTAGTGGGACCCTGTCTCTAAATAAAAAATAAAAAGGCTGGGGATGTAGCTCAAGGTCCTGGATTCAATCCCAGGAAAAATTAAAAAAAAAAAAGTAGGGGGTGGAGTAAAGACAATGTGAATATCTCAACATCTTACACACAAGAAGAAAAAGATTGAAGAGGCATGTGCATGACAGAAAACAGGCCGAGGGTCAGACAGGACCACAGATAACTATGTGCAGCTTGCCTATTACACACATATGCACACACACATACACACACATACATACACATTGCAGTAGTTTGGATCTTCAGTGTTCCTGGGACAAAGACCATGTTAAATGCTTGGTCTCCAGCCTGTGGCACTATTTGGGATGGGAGTTACTTTTAGGAGGTAGATCCTAAAAGTAAGGATGGAAGGAAGTTAGGTCACTGGGGACACACTCTTGAAGAGGATATTAGAACTCCTGCCCCTTCCTGTCTCTCTCTTTTGCTTCCAGGCCCCAATGAGATGAACAGTTTCCTCTGCCACTGGCTCCCGGCTAAGAAGTGCTGCCTTATCACAGGCACAAAAGCAACAGAACCAACCAACCATTGTAAGGGACCAGCGAACGATGGAGGAAGAGACCACCAAGAGACCGACTCATGCAACAGCAAAAGGGGGTTTATTGAAGATCCAGCATGCTGGGGCTCTATGCTCACTCAAGGAGGGAGAGCATCCCAGAGCCCCTAGCGGGGGTTAAGCAGTGCTTAAGTACACTTTTTGGGGAGGGCGGGGGCTTTGCATACATCAGAGCAAATCATCATGAGGCACGGGAAAATCAACTCTCAAACATGATTAGCACATTCATTGGCGGGAACAGGTCGGGCGGGGGTGATAGGTCAGTCCTAAAGCAGGGTATACATTCAAACTGATTGGTTTAGGCCCTGAGGTGCCTACGTGCTGAACTGCACAGGGTCCAGGTTATTAAACAACTGAGTGGTCGGGGGAATTTCGACACATATCTAATGGGCAGTTCCTGGAATTGTCTTAACTGCCACAGGAATTTCAGGTTCTGAGTGCAGCTTAGAAACTTTACAATACCTGGTCTTTTACATTTTAACTCCAGTTTCTTTTATCCTTTCACCATGAACTGAAACATCTACAACTGTGAGCCGAAATAAACTTTTCCTTCCTTAAGTTGTTTTCTTCAGGTATTTTGCCACAGTGACAGAAAGCTAACACATACAAACTGACATGCATACATGCATATACATAGATACACACACAATGCACATGCATACATATGGGCACACATATACATATATGTACATATATGCATATACAAAGAAACATGTGCATACACTTGTTTGCATGTATGTACATATACATGTATGCACACAAAACACATACAACTGCATGCACGCATACACACAGAGACACAAATGCATACACATATACACATGTGTGCTTGCACACACTCAAGTATTCAAGTATGTGGCAAAGGCAGGAAAATGGGCCTTCAACAATACTTAGCCTTATTTGGGTCTCTTTGGGGATACTTTTGATGTTCAGACTTATCATACTTAAAAATAATCTTCGGAGACACTCCATAGCTTCAAAAAACAGGGCTAGGGGACGGGGGTTGTGGGTTAGTGGTAGAGTGCTTGCCTAGTATGTGTGAGGCACTGGGTTCGATTCCCAGCACCACAAATAAATAAATGAATAAAATAAGGGTCCATCAACAGCTAAAAAGAAATTAAAAAATTAAAAAACAGGAAGGCAAAACAAGAGAAAAGTCAAATAAGTAAGTACCCAGGAGAGTACAGGAAGGTTACAGCATAGCAACCGTGAGCCTAAAGATGGAACATTCACACAGTTTATGACTGTGGTTTTAAATATTTGGGAACCTGAAAACTGGAATATAACTGAAAGATCTTATTGGAGCTGGGATGTTGAGGGCCACAGCTGAGTCCGAGTCCGGAAGACGCATGGCATTCTGCCAGAAGGAAGTGGTTGAGAGGTGATGCCAGCGAGCCATTGAGATGATGATGGTTATGTTAAACTGTGTATTCAGTTGTATATGATCCCCTGCTGTCCAGCAATAGGGTGGCTGCAGGAATAGGGTGGTTCCTGCTGCCTCCGGGTGCCTGATACTTTGGAGTTCCCATTGAGTTCTCGAGGGGTCCGAGTGGGGTAGGCGCGGAGCCCCGGGAAGAGCTGAGAGAGTTCCCGGGGAGTGTGCGTGGAGTGCTGGTGGAGTTCGGGCAATAAAGTTTCCTGTTTGAACATACAAGTGCTTTGTGGCGGCTCGGTGATTTGTGCCCAGCCAGACTGTGGCACTGGGAAACTGAGGCAGAGGTTTGCATGCTTGCTCGAAGCCCCACAGATACTGGCACTCAGGCATTGGGCCTGGGTCGCAGGCTCCCTGGCTTGTTTTCCTGCTGTTCATGCTTCCTAGGCTACTCCAAAAGGCAGAACTAAGACCTGCAGATGGAGCTTTCAGGAGGCAGATTTGGGTTCACTTTGAATAACAGAGTTATGGTTCTGCCTTGAGAGTCAGTGAGGAGCTACTTGACCTGAACATATTCCTTCAGGTAGGAGTTTGATGAGGGGCCACCTGGTGCTCACTCCAAGTCTGAGATCCCCTGATAGTGAATTAGGGGGTTTTGTATAGAGATTCTCCAATGATTGTTTAAGGTTGGTGCCTGCTGTGGTTTGAATGGGTCCTTCCAAGTCCACATGTTGGGAGCCTATACCCATTGCAGCAGTGTTGAGAGGCAGGCCCTTTAAGAGGTAATTAGGCCATGAGGCCTGTTCTCACTGGGGTGGGTTCCTTATATAAAGAGGAGCTCAGTACCCGCTCCCTCTCTTCCTCTTGCCTCTGCCTTTCACGTCTGCCATGATATGATGCAGCAAGAGAGCCCTCACCAAATGCTGTCTTCTCCATCTTGGACTTCCCAACCTCCAGAACTGTAAGCAATATAAATTTCTATCCATTAAAATTACTCCATCTGTGGTATTCTGTGATAGCAGCACACAATGGAATAAGACAATGCCACTTGAAAGTAACTCATGCCCACGTGTACCTCTATTAGTTTCCAGTTTATCCACACCTCCCTGCCTACCATTTACTCAAACAGTTAACTGTGCCCCTCGAATCTCCAAATGCAAGCCAACAGCTAATGTTTATTTCTGAGAACAGTGACAATCTCCACAGGACAACGAAAACCATGGCTTTTCTCACTCCCTGGTAAAAACAAGGTTGCATTTTGTATTTTTTATGTATAGAAACAGGCCAAATCTAGGACTGTATCAAGCTCATTTATTATTATCAATTTACTTACAAAGGATTTCGAAGTAACTTAAATTAAACCCCACCACCACCACCAAGAGGACACCTAAAGATCAAAGACAGAAGTCACTTAAAACAAAGGAGGGATGGCGGTGGTGGTGGGAACATCATATATATATATGGAATGTCATAGCTATGGAACTTGAGCCCACAGTGACAATGAGAATAAGAGGAGGAGCATACCTACTGCTTGCTGTCTGATAACAGGAGGTGACATGTGACAGGCCAGGGCTGGGACGGTCCTCACATGCTTTGACAGGAATACTTCTTCAAAGCAGTGTCTTTGCAGAAGTCCTGGCCCCATCAGCCCTCCAGGAAAGCTCACCAGCCTGGGCCTGTCTTTTCCTGCAGGGCATATGCAACTTCATATGGCCACTTCCACTTCAACCCCTTGAGAAAAGTTGAAGACAAAATAAAGACAAGCTCCGCTTTGCATGTAACCAGCAAGCCCTGGGTACCGATAGGGCCCAGGGACGCAAGGCATGGGTCATTGCAGCCATAGTCTAAGAAGGGCTGAGATGGTAATCAAGACTTAACCAGGAGAGACCCAGATGACAAAGTGGCAAAGATGATGCTTTTCATGAGAATTAGACTCCAGTTACACATAGTCAATATTAGTGAATGGTAAGTCCAGGCTTCCCAATTTCAAATATAAAAAAGGAAGAAAAAAAAAAGGACTCATCTCCCAAGTTCCATTTCCACTTAAACCCACTATAGCATGTCCTCTGACGGGAGCATGAAGTATCAGTGACAGAACTGCAAGTCTGATGAAACCAACTATTTATCCTCTTTCTGAAATATCAGTCACCCAATCACTAAATATTAACCAACATAGGAAAAGAAAAAAGGCAAAGTTCAATAATGCTCAATGAACATTTATTTTGGTCTGATATGTTGTACCACTTGTACAGGCCAGAGGTTTGGGAGAACATGGGATCTTAAGGACATCAAGTCCAGAGGGCACTTACCACCCTAGTCCACCTTTGATGTGCTCACATGATCCCCATGATAACAGCCTGGGTTCACATGGTGCTGACCTCGGAAGAGTTCAAAGAACATTGCAGTGGTGTTATCTCATCTCTTCTCACCACTCCTCTGTGGAGTGAGAAAGAAGGCAGAGCTTTATTATTCCTATTTAGAAATAAAGAATGCAAGGTAGGGACACATTGGGTGGCTACTCCAAGCCCTCATAGCTAAAGTCCATGAAAGGCTAAGAAAGCAAATCTGGATGGATTGCTCCTCTCAGTGAATCATGCTGCCTCTTGCTGAGTCCTAAAATCAAATTTTCATGGTAAAAATATAGTCTGCTAAGAGGGCCTGCTTTCCAAACCTCCCCCTGGCTATCTCAGCAAGAGATAAGTACACCTGGGGAACTGAGTGCACCTTGATCTTTCTGTGCAATATTTATTTGACGGGATGACACTTGGAAGAATCCAGAGGATGGAATCTATAAATCCATGTAGCGTTGAAGTGTCACTCCTTTCCTGCCTGTGGCAATAATATCAAAGTAATTTTTTTGGTTATAGATGGTAAGAGCACTGGGGTTTTTCAAAACATTTTGGGTCTTCCCCCCCCAGTGCTGGGAATGAAACCTACAGCTGTGCATGCTATGCAGGTGCTCGACCCACAAGCCACATCCACAGCCCACAGTTTGGTATTTGACCTAGAAATCGCCTTAGTGATGATCATACAATGATTAAAGATATCAGTTCTTAGGCCAAGAGATTTTCGGGGTTTTGTCCAGAATTAGTCACTTATTTTTCCCATATCAGGTAGTCTCCAGTCACTCGAAGAGGGAAAGAATTCAAGAACAGGAAAAGGGGGTAGGAAGCCAGGTGGGGATAGAATCGTGTGGTGGTTAAAAGAGTCAGTGTGACTCAGGTAACCCTGAGTGCACCTTGTCTAACAGGCTGTCACTGACGCTTTATGACAGTATCATCAAAGTCATCTGTATCCTTTAATTAGTCTCTCCACACACTCTGTTTAACAGAGTAAAGATGAAGCTACAAAAGAGAATAAAGCTATGATTTTTAAAAAAATCTAATGAAAGGGGCAAGAAATAAGGAAGAACCAACCAAAAGGCAGGAAACCTCAGCCCTAAGGAATCATACTTTTCTAATTTTATCATCTCATCTGCAGCATTAGCTCCAGGAGGACAGAGATTTTTGTCGGAGTTGTCTAGTGCTGTCTCTCTGATGTCTAAAACAGTGCCTGATGCATAGTAAATATTTATCAGATGAATTCCGCGACCTCTGATACCATTTGCAAGCATGAAAGTTAAATGTTCCCTGCTAGAAGACAGCACTTCCAAAGGCTCCCAAGAGTCCTCATGCATGCCTTCATTTATCAGGAGGAGGAGGGCTGTGGTTACCCCAGTTCTCCTTGGGAGGTCAACCAGGCCTTTCCCCTCTGTTCAACTAGGAAAGCGCCAAAATGGTGCACATCATAGTCGGTTTTCTGTTGCTATAACTGAACACCACAGATTGGGTAATCCATAAAGAAAAGAGGTTTGTTTAGCTCATAGTTTCTGGAGGCTGGGAAGCCCAAGACCATAGCATCAGCATCTGCTCAGCATCTAATAAGGGCCTTCCCCAGGGGTCATGAGGTTTGAGAGAACATGGGATCTTAAAGACATCAAGTTCAGAGGGCACACATCATGCTAGTCCACCTTTGATGTGTTCCTGTCATCCCCATGATAACAGCCTGGGTTCACGTGGCACCAACCTCGGAAGAATTGACATAGCAAAGGGTATCACACAGTGAGACAGAAAAAGCGCGCTAGCTCAGGTCTCTCTTTTCTCAAAAAGCCACTAATATCATCAAAGGACACCACCCTCATGACTCTCTAAGCCTGATTCCTTCCCAGAATCCTCACCTCCAAATACCATTGACCTATGAATTTGGGGATTAAATTTCCACATGAGCTTTGGAGTGGACAGCCAAACCACAGCACTGGGCTTGTTTCTGCAGTCTCAGAGGCTTTGGAAGCATCGTGCAGCCAGTCCTGCCTTCTCCCCCCTCACCTCCTGATTCGGCATAGCCTGGGCTCTTCTGATCATGAAGAAAACTGGGTCTGAGCTGTTCATATGCCTTGAAAGGCATCAGAAGCAGTGTGTTGCCCCTCTCAGGAATGCACACATTTTAAGTAGGTTTCTAGGATAAAAGTTCACCTGGTACAAAGGAGCTAATCTCGGGAGGTAGGATTCTGGATCATTCGATTACTGACAGAGGAAATTATGATGCTGTGGAGGTGGGGATCTTCTTACTTCACATTACAAAAGGGGGAGAGGGTTGTTATAATCAGGTTTATTTTTTTTTAATTACTGTGACCAAAAGACCTGTTAAGAACAATTGGAGGAGAAAAAGTTTATTTGGCTCACAGTTTCAGAGGTCTCAGTCCACAGATGGCTGACTGTTGTTCTGGGCATGAGGTGGGGGCAGAACATCGAGGCATGGGGTGTGGCAGAGAAAGGGAGCTCAGCACAGGATCCCAGGAAGCAGAATAAGAACTCTGCTCACCGGGGACAAAATATGAACCCCACAGGTACACCCAGTGACCTGCTCTCTCCCACCACACCTGCAGGTACCACTCAGTTAATCCCTACAGGGGATTAATTCATTAATTGGATTACAACTCTCATCATCGAATCATTCCACTTCCAAACCTTCTTGCTTTTGTCTCACACATAAGGCTTTTGGGAGACACTTCATATCTAAACCATAACAAAGTTTTTTTCTATTCATTTTGGAGCATGTAACAATATTTTTAATTTTTTTTGTTTTAGTTATATATGACAGTAGAATGCATTTGTGCACTTTGATATATCATACATAGATGGGATATAATTTCTCATTTTTAAGAGCGCACATGTGGCAGAATCATATTGGTCATGCAGTCACATAGATTCTTACAGTAATAATGTCTGTTTCATTCTACTATCTTTCCTATCCCCACATCCCCCTCTCCTCCCATCCCATCACTTCCCTCTACCTAATCTAAGGTAAAGCTATTCTTCCCTAGTGCGCCCCCAACCTTATTGTGAATTAGCATCCACATATTAGAGAAAACATTCAGCCTTTGGTTTTATGGGATTGGCTTATTTCGCTTAGCATGATATTCTCCAACTTCATAATTTTACTCTTCTTTAAAGCTAAGTAATATTCTACTGAGTATATATAACACTTTTTTTTATCCACTCATCTATTGAGGGACACCTAGGTTGGTTCCATAGTTTAGCTATTGTGAATTCAGCTGCTATAAACATTAATGTGGCTGTGTCACTATAGTATGCTGATTTTAAGTTCTTTGGGTATAAACCAAGGAGTGGGATAGCTGGGTCAAATGGTGGTTCCATTCCCAATTTTTGAGGAATCTCCATACTGCTTTCCATAGTGGTTACACCAATTTTCAGTCCCACCAGCAATGTATGAGTGTGCCTTTTGCACCACATCCTCGACAACATTTATTGTTGCCTGTATTCTTGATGATTGCCATTCTGTCAGGAGTGAGATGAAATCTTAGTTTTGATTTGCATTTCTCTAATTGCTAGAGATGTTGAACACTTTTTCATATATTTGCTGATGGAATGTATATCTTCTTCTGAGAAGTGTCTGTTCAATTCCTTAGCCCATTTATTGAGTGGGTTATTTGGAGGGTTTTTTTTGGTTTTATTTGGTATTAAGTTTTTTGAGTTCTTTATAAATCCTAGAAATTAATGCTTTTTCGGAGGTGAATGTGGTAAAGATTTTCTCCTAATCTGTAGGCTCTCTCCTCACTTTATTAATTGTTTCCTTTGGTGAGAAAAAAGCTTTTTAATTTGAATCCATCCCATTTATTAATTCTTATTTTTACTTCTTGCACTTTAGGAATCTTATTAAGGAAGTCAGATCCTAGGCCAATATGGTAAAGAACTGGCCTATTTTTTTCTTCTTTAGGCACAGGGTCTCTGTTCTAGTGCCTAAGACTGATCCACTTTGAGTTGATTTTTGTGCAGGGTGAGAGATAGAGGTTTAATTTCATTTTGCTACATATGGGTTTCCAGTTTTGCCAGCACCATTTATTGAATAGACTATCTTTCCTCCAGTGAATGTTCTTGGCACCTTTGTCTAGTATGACATAACCATATTTATGTGGGTTTGTCTCTGTGTCCTCTATTCTGTACCATTGGTCTACAAGTCTATTTTGGTGACAATACCATGCTGTTTTTATTACTATAGCTCTATAGCATAGTTTAAGTTCTGGTATTGTGATGCCTCTGCTTCACTTTTCATGCTAAGGATTGCTTTAGCTATTCTGGGTCTCTTATTTTTCCAAATAAATTTCATGATTGCTTTTTCTAATTCTAAGAAGAATGTCATTGGGAATTTAATAGGAATTGCATTAAATCTGAATAACACTTTTGGTAGCATGGCCATTTTGACAATATTAATTCTGCCTATCCAGGAGCATGGGAAATCTTTCCATCTTCTGAAGTTTTCTTCAATTTCTTTCTTAAGTGTTCTGTAGTTTTCATTGTAGAGGTCTTTCATCTCTTTTGTTAGATTGATTCCCAGGTTATTTATTTATTTATTTGTTTGTTTATTTATTTTGAGGCTGTTGTAAATGGGGTAGTTTTCCTAATTTCTCTTTCAGTGGATTCTTTGCTGATATATTTGAATGCATTTGATTTATGGGTGTTGATCTTATATCCTGCTACTTTGCTGAATTCATTTATTAGTTCTAGAAGTTTTCTGGTGGAATTTTTTTGGAACTTCTAGATATAGAATCATGTCATTAGCAAATAGTGATAGTTTGAGTTCTTTACCTATTTGTATCTCTTTAATTTCTTTCTTTTGTCTAATTGCTCTGGCAAGAGTTTCAAGGATGATGTTGAAGTGGTAAAAGAAGACACCCTGTTTTGTTCCAGTTTTTAGAGGGAATGCTTTCAATTTTTCCCCATTTAGAATGATGCTGGTCTTGGGTTTAGCATTTTTAGCTTTTACAATGTTGAAGTATGTTCCTACTATCCCTAGTTTTTCTAGTATTTTGAACATGAAGGTGTGCTGTACTTTGTCAACTGCGTTTTCTGCATCTATTGAGATGATCATATTTCTTGTTTTTAAGTCTATTAATATGATGAATCCCACTTGATCATGGTGCACTATCTTTGTAATATGTTTTTGTATGCAAATTGCCAGAATTTTATTGAGAAGTTTTGCATCTATGTTCTTCAGGGATATTGGCCTGAAGTTTTCTTTCCTTGATGTGTCTTTGTCTGGTTTTGGTATCAGGGTGATATTAGCCTCATAGAATGAGATTGGAAGGATCCCCTCCTTTTGTATTTCATGGAATACTTTGAGGAGTATTGGTGTTAATTCCTCTTTGAAAGTCTTGTAGAACTAGGCTGAGAATCCATCTGGTCCTGGGCTTTTCTTGGTTGGTAGGTTTTTGATGGTGTTTTCTATTTCATTACTTGAAATTGATCTATTTAAATCATGTATGACCTTCTCATTTAGTTTGGGTAGGTCATATGTCTCTAAAAATTTGTCAATGACTTTGATTATTTTCTACCTTATTAGAGTATAAATTCTCAAAATTGTGACAATATTTTGAACTTTAAAAATATTGATTTTTAAAACAAATAAATAAATAAATAGTTTTAAAATAAAATACCTTGCTGGGCATGGTAGCGTATGTCTGTAATCTCAGCAACTTGGGAGGCTGAGGCAGGAGGATGGCAAGTTCAAAGCCAGCCTGAGCAATTTAGTGAGGTCCTAAGAAACTTAGTGAGACTCTATATTAAAACAAAAAAAGAATAAAGTAACTTTAATCAATAATATTCTCATTCAATTAGTTTCAATTAGTTTGCTAATTATAGTGTCTAAAACAGGCAGATAATACTGTAGATGACTTCATCTTCAGAATCTTCTTTATTACTCAAAATGCATAATTTCAAGTCAGCTAAAGGAAATAAAAATGCAGACAAAATGATAAAATAGAGATGGACTTGATGCACAAATATAGTCCATTTTCTGTTGCCCCAACAAAATCCCTGAGGCTGTCTTCAGTATATGAATCCTAGGTTACACACTCAAACTATATCCAAACCATAATAAAAGGGGATGTTCCAATAGTTCGTCCATTGTCACACCAAAGATCTGGGAGGGCCTGAAAGCCATCCTGTGAGCAGCCATGAAAAGGTACGAAAATTCTGAAGCCTGACGACATTCTTAAATCTTGCAAAAGGTGGGGTCAAATAGTTCCTTGGCACTGGGATAGATGAGGGTGGAGTGGTAATCTCAGGTTAGAAGCAGAGCACTAGAGGTCCCCTGATTCTAAAGTGCAAGCTCTCTGCAGGGCCAGAAGACATGTTCCTCACTCCATGTGAAAGTTTGCTCCACCATATGCAAGATCCTCCAAGAGCAGAGGAGAAGCCCATCCTAAATGAGAGGTGGAAGAAGGTATGGAGGCCCAGAAACCACAGTAAGGACTCTGTGGTCATCCTCTGTAACAGGGTTCACTTGAAGCTTTGACTATATTCCTTGTGGCTTTGAAACTTACATGTTTGTTTTTTTTTTCTTCTTCTTCTTCCCAACCTCCTTCTTCCTGATCTTCTTTTCCTTAACCCTTTCCCTGATCTCCTCTCTGATCTTCTCTTCCCTAATCTTCTCCTGGGCCAGGTGAAGTGGCACATGCCTGCAATCCCAGGGGCTCGGGAAGCTGAGGCAGGAGGATTATGAGCTCAAAGCCAGCCTCAGCAACTTAGTGAGCATTAAGCAACTCAGTGAGACCCCTGTCTCTAAATAAAATACAAAAATAGGGCTGGGGATGTGGCTTGGTGGTTGAGTGCCCCTGAGTTCAATCCTCAGTATCCCCACCCTCCCCCCCAAAGCCTAATCTCCTCCCTGATCTTCTTTTCCCAGATCTTCTTCTCTTAACCTCTCCTCTCTAATCTCATTTTCTCTGAATCACCTCTTTAAACCCTCCCTGTTCCTGCTGATGGGCAGAGTCACAACCTTTGGGACAGGAGTCCCTGTGTTTCTCCTTTGCTAGCAAAGCAATAAACCTTTTTCCTTTTTCTCAAAACCATGACCTCATTATTGGATTGGTATCAGGGACAAGGGCCAAGCTTCCAGCAACACTCCTAGTTGAGGAGGTGCCGTTGGGTACTTCTGAAAACCCAGGTTGTCTGACACAAGCATTATTTTTCGTATTCATCATTGTAAGAGGAAGCGTTTTCTTGAGTTTATCCATGAAACTTCCCAGGATCCATGTCCTAAGCCAATTTTATTCCACACACCCCAGGGGGCCCATCCAGAGATCATTTGGGGGCTCTTCTCCTCCATAAAAGAAGAAAAGCTTAGAGCTGTGGCACATGACCCCCGCGGGCAGCTTGCATCTCTCTCCTGTTTGAGTGGGTGGAGTAGGGGAGCCACGGTGAGGAGCAGCCCTCTCTGGAAGTCACTGATGGACTGGATTAATTTCTGTCACTGCCTGGCGTAGTATTTCGCCTTCCACTCCAGTGAGTACAGTGGGCCAGCTGTCGTGAGCTTTCTTACCACAAGGAGCAATCTGGAATTTTGTAACGTCTCTCTGTTGGTCATAATTCATTCAACCTTATTTATTTATTTATTTATTTTTTGCTCTCTGCTTCTAAGTTTTCACTTCCTTTGCAGCTGCCATTTATTTTCCTGTTTATACCAGTTCTGAATTAGCTTCTTCAAAACCATGTATTTCTCTCCATAAGATCATTAGGAGCTTGACTCTCTGTTGCCTTTTCTCTTTTCTCCAGCAGAATTTCGACCAAATGTCATGACCAAATGACCCCTCATCGGCCAGTTTATGTTTGAAACAAAGGATTTTTTGCAAACATTTTTCTTTGCTTTCTCCCTTTATTATTTCCTTTTCTTATAACTCACCCCACCCCCACCCCACCCCACCCATCCTCTCTCTTTCATTCTTTTTTTGTTCTGGTTTGATTTTATTCACTCCATTGATCAGCCTCTGCTTCAACTGCAAGATAAACAGTGATTGAAAAATTTCCATTTGGGGGCTGGGGGTGTAGTTCTATGGTACAGCACTTATCTAGCATGGGCAGCTCTGGATTCTATCCCCAGCACTCTTGCCTGTGCGCACGCACACACATACACACACCAACAAAACCAACCTCAATTTCCTGCTCTCTGCCAGCAAGGGCTTTTTGTAATCTTTATATATCTTTCTAAGATTTCCCGTATGATCTTGATAGTTCACCGAGTTCAATGCATTTCTTATTCCGGTTGTCTTTCTGCTGAAATTGTTCCATGCTCCTCTGACATTGGTTCTTTTTTTCTTAAGCCTGGTGGAATTTTAGACCTCATCTTTAGTTAGTTTAGCTATGTTATAGCATATTCTCACCTCTGAAAATTTTACAGAATTCTCTATAAAAACAAATAGTGTAACAGGGATTCACTTGATGCTTTGACTATATCCCTTGTGGCTTTGAAATGTACGTGTTTTGTTTTGTTTTGTTTCTTTTTCCCAACCTTCTTCTCCCTGACCTTCTCCTCCTTGATTTCTTTTCCCCATCTTCTCCTTCCTGATCCCTCCTTTTGAGACAGGAGTCCCCTGTGTTTCTCCTTTGCTAGCAAAGTAATAAACCATCTTTTTCCTTTTTCTCAAAACCGTGTCCTCATTATTGGATTGGCGTCGGGGACAAGGATGGAGCTTTTGGCAATAATAATATTTCTTTGCTTTGATTTTCCAATACTTTGGTTGGTTGGTTTTTAACATGGTCTTCAACATTAGTAGCCAAAGTTAGAGGTGGATTTTCTCCTGGAATCTGATTTCTTTTCTCAGGCCCTCCTTTAAAAGGCAATGTAACTGGATATAAAAACACTGCAGCACATTTTTCTTGAAAAATTTTATAGGAATTTATTTTGAGACATCTAGCATTGAATATTGATTTGGAAAAGTCTGTAACAACCATGCCATCCTATCTCCTTTTTATAAAAGAGACTTGATCTTTTTTTTGTTACCCCAAAGATATTTCCTTTATTCTTGAGGTCCAGGAAATTGATGCCCTGTCATCTTTTCTATAGGAACCCAAAAGATATGATTTGCATATGTTTCATCTCCTTTTTTAGTGATTTATAAGAAGAGAAATCACTAATCACTGAAAAAGAAGGGTTCAAACCACTTTTTTCTGTCACTTCCAAACCTTATCACCAGGACAACTTAGTGTCTAACACCCCTGATTTTCACGCCAAGAATTCAACACTGATTCTTAAGGAATAATTTCCTTCCATCCTTCTATTCTGTCTTAACCAGGAACCTTAGTTATGCATTTATCAAGGCAGATAAACAAAGGTGAAAACTCAAGAAATGGGCTGAGTAGCTATTTGTAGGGAATTGAGAGATAATTGCATAGATGTGTGCATTATAATTCAGGCCTTACAGTATCCACCAGAGTCTTGGAAGCATGGACTGAGACCTGTACCTAGCCAGAAGGCAATGATGAATAGACAGGAGGAGGGTTTCTTTGTTCTTAATCTGCAGAATAAAACTGTTCCTGCTTTGGGTTAAAAATAGCTATTTTTTGTTATGTTTTTCCTAATTGCCTTGTATCTTGGTATTTATTTACATGAAGAACAGCTATTGTTTGCCTATACTTACTTTTAGGCAATGTGGGAGATGTGAAGGCTAACACAGCAGCTTAGTCAGCTTTCTCTCACAATGACAAAATACCTGAACTAATCAATTTATAAGGAAGAAAGGTTTATCTGGGGTCCAGTTTTGGAGATTCCAGTCCACGGTTACTTGGCCCTATTGCTTTGGGCCTGTGGAACAAATCGTGGTGAGGAGCATGTGGCACAGGAGGCCTCTTCATTTCATGGGGGCCTCCTGGAGAGGAGAGGAAGGAAGGGCCCAGCAACACAATATGCCCTCCCATAGGCCTCACCTGTTAAAGGTTCCACCACCTCTCAACAGTGCCACAGACTGGTGACCAAGCCTTTATTAAATGGGCCTTTGGGAGACATTCCAGATCCAAACAATAGCAAGGTCCCTGTCAAGAAGGAGTCAAAGCCCCGCATGGAGGCTCACGCCTATAATCCTAATTTGGGAGGCTGAGGCAGTAGGATCGTAAGTTTGAGGCCAGCCTCAGCAACTAGTGAGACCCTGTCTCAAAATAAAATATAAAAAGGGCTAGGGATATGGCTTAGCCCCTGCGTTCAATTGTGTGTATCAAAAGGTGGGGGGTTCACAGCTAGTAGACAACAGAGGCATCTGTGGAACTAACTTTAATCAAATCTAAATGGGGGGAAGACCGAGCACACGTTGCAGTGTGGAAAGAAACTATGAGAATTTCTGTTTATACTTATTTTATACAAAAATAAATTATGCTTTGGGTAGTTAATATTCCAAGTGACCCTGATATCTTCACAGGATGCTTGTGACTTATGGTGATTTGTCATGAATTCTTCTCTGAAAAGGGAGATCCCTAAAGGGGGAATAGACAATGGGTTTATTATAGACAAAGCATATTTCCAGTTTTTGCTCTACTAAGCTTCACAACTGAGCAAGTAGCTTAAAAGACTAGAGCAAAGAAATTTCAAAGTGAAAATAACATTAATGATAATACAAATTCATTAAAAAAATGAGAAAATGGGCAGACATTCTACTCCTTATATTAGTTCTTTATCATTTTATACACACACACACACACATATATATATATGTGTGTGTGTGTGTGTGTGTGTTTTCTTTTCTTTTTTTTTTTTGGTATCAGGGATTGAATCCAGGGATGCTTAACCACTGAGCCATATCCCCAGCCCTTTTTAAAAAATATATTTTATTAAGAAACAGGATCTCACTAAATTTCTGAGGCTAGCTTTACCATTTTATATATGGGACTTGAACATCATGAATTTTGGTATCCAGTGGGTGAAGGGCATCTTTGAAGCAATTTCCCTCAGATATAGAGGGGAGGGATGAGTGTATATTCACTTTATTGTGCAACCATCACCACTATCCAACTTCAGAATTCTTTTCATCTTGCAAAACTGAAACTCAGTACCAATTAAACAACTCCCCATTCCCCTTCCTTAATCCCTGGCAACCACTATTCTACTGTTTTCCTCCATGAATGTGATGCCTCTAGTTATTGCATATGAGTGAGCACCATATATTAGCTGTCTTTGGGGGATTGGCTTATTTCACTTAAGATTCACCTATGTTGTATATGTATCAGAATTTCTTTTTTAATATTTATTTTTAAATTTTTAGGTGGACACAATATCTTTATTTTATTTTTATGTGGTGCTGAGAATCGAACCCAGTGCCTCACGCATGCTAGGCAAGTGTGCTACCACTTGAGCCACATCCCCAGCCCAGAATTTCTTTTTTTAAAGGCTGAATAATATTTCATTGGGTGCATAGACCATGTTTTCATTAACCATTTACCCATCCATAGTTCAGTTGCTTCTACCTTTTGGCTATTGTGAATAATGCTACTGTGAACAAGGATGGACAAATAGCTCTTTGAGATCCCATGTTTAATTCTTTTGGACATACATGTGAGACTAAACATTTCAGTAAGTTCCCTTTTCTAAGGTTATTTTGAACAAGGCAGAAAAGTTCTTGCCGAGCTTCTCTAAATGCATTATTTTTGTTATCAGAGTTCTAGGCCAGAGGTCCCACTCTGGGGATCCAACAAATCAGGTCTGGCTGCTTGCCCCCAAAAATTAAACAGAAAAGGCAATGATGAAAAGCTTGAAAGAGGGGGCTGGGGATGTGGCTCAAGCGGTAGCGCGCTCGCCTGGCATGCGTGCGGCCCGGGTTCGATCCTCAGCACCACATACAAACAAAGATGTTGTGTTCGCCGAAAACTAAAAAATAAATATTAAAAAAGAAAAGCTTGAAAGAAACTTCAATCAGTGTAGCTACACTGATAATCAAGGAGACCCAAGTTCTTAGCCCTATCTTTAAGGGGCTGACAATGAATGATTTGAGGTTTTACAGAAATGGGAATGAGGGCAAGTGTTGGAGGCTTGCACAGCTGTAGGCTTTTCCCAGCTGCCCATGCAGATGATCTTGATCAGGTGTGGCATGTCCATCATCATCTCAGGATTGGTCAGGTGGGGAATCATCCTGGGTAAGAAAGTTGCTGTTGCCAGGAGCTTTGATTCATCACTAGATACTTATGGGATCAAATTTTCTTCCTGGAATCCATGGTGACCTGGAGCAATGGAGAAGGATGCAAATAGAGGCAGAGACGCCAAGTCTTTAATCCTGCTCTTAGCCATCCATTAGACATTTGCAAGCAAAAGTGAAGAGTCTAAGTACTTGTTTTATTTTCTTGAAATTTTTTTAATGTTTGCTGGTGACACTAAAGTAGGCTAGACAAATCAAGCCAAAAGACTTAATGATTTTGCAGGGATATCCTAGTGAATGCCTCCCCCCCCCATACTTCCTGATCTAAGAGGCGGGGTTTTTGCTGTGTGTATGTGTATGTAGTCATTTGTAATTTTACATAAATGAGAAGCAAAGGGC
This sequence comes from Marmota monax, assembly GCF_021218885.2. Classification (NCBI taxonomy): domain Eukaryota; kingdom Metazoa; phylum Chordata; class Mammalia; order Rodentia; family Sciuridae; genus Marmota; species Marmota monax. The sequence continues at coordinate 4,186,311 of NW_026693024.1, read as the reverse complement.
ATATTAAGAAGAGACATGGTGAGCTGCAGACATTTCCTAGCAGCAGTTGTTAGTACAATGGCTTCTAAGATTTCTAATGTGGGCGATAGTTCTACAATCACATTGATATTATAGCAATCTGTCGCTTTAAATTAAAATGGCTCCTGACCCTGCTGTCCTGTGCGCATTCATTCCTTACATAAAGGGGTTGATTTACAAGTTGGTTGCATTCACAACACCCTGCAAAGGAGCACACTGTCTTGCCTTAATATTTTAGAACTTTTCCCGTAGAGGTATTTTCTTCTGTTTCAGTTTTCTTCATTCTGGCTCTGTATCATAAAATGCCATTTACCAAGGATTCACAATGCTTGTTCTGTGGGCTTGCCCTCCCCCAGCCTGTCAAAGAATCTTGCAAATCATTCACAGGGTGGGGGAGGGGAGATTGCCTATAATAGGAAAATGATGCCGGGGGAAGCCGGGTTCTACTCCCTCTGCGGATTTGTTTGACAAGGAAGGCAAATCTCTTCCAGGAAAGCTCTGGGCTCTGACTGGATCCAAGCCATTTTAATCCAAATGCATGGCCGTCTGCAATAGGAAAACACAGCCTCGCTGTGAAACAAAGGGTAAATGTTTCCGCACTGCGCTGCATTCACAGACTCAGAATTTTGTCTTATTCCAGACTTTTGTTACCTGAGGGGTTGGTCCCAACAGCGCCCCACGATGCGGAAGGACGAGGGCTCTGAAGCTCCCACCCATGTAAACCTTTTGACTAAAGAGCACGCAGGCAGCTGTGCCCCGAGCTGTCATTTCTCAACCGGAGGAGGGAAGGCCTGGGAGTAAAGGAGGAGAGCAGTAGGATATAAACAGGGGTCGCGACAAAGCTGAGAAAGCACAGATCCCAGGAAACCTCTCCCCGCCCCCTCTTCGCAGTTACAATCTGTGGCTACCACCCCTTTCTTAGCCTCATTTCCCTGGGCATTTCACTCCTTTATATAAACGTTGGGATTGGTAGTTTTCCAATATTTCTAACTGGACAGCATTGAGAAGAGTGGGGACAGAAAAAAAAAAAAATAGGGAGGAAATAATGACGGATTTGCAGTCTTTGCAATCTCTTTCAATTCCTTTTCATTCATTGGCAAAGTGTAGGTTGCCTAGGAAACCGCGTGCCTCTCAGCTGCAAAGAGGAGGGGTTGCCGGCTTGTTCTTTAAGAGGTGAATGCAGGATAGCTGTGGGGGGAAAAATCCTACACTGTCTTGTAATTTCAATAAGCGTGTTAAAAATATTTTTACATTAAGAAAATAGTGCATCCAAAATTTACTATGCATTTTTGTAAAGCTCTCTTCCTGTCACACTTCTTCAATTAGTTAAAACAATGGCTCTGTGTGTAACAGAATAAATGCACAATCATTTGCAGATTTACCATTGAAAATAATCTGAAAATTGTAAGACCAAACGTAATTTTAATAGTTTAGGGGCTTGTTTACCTCAACCACACAGTTATGTGTAAGACAATGTGGGATTTCATTTTACACAGCAAAATTTTTACAATTGTCTCTGAAAGGGAAAATTTTTAAATGTTAGGAAATCATTAAGAACTAGCCCTATATAGGAGATCATGAAATATATTGTCCTGAAAGCTTCATGTCTGATACACAATGACCTAGATTGAGAGGAACTGTGTATAATAAACAGACAAAAAGAATTGCTGGAGGTTCAACTGAAAGCAATTTGTTTCTTTGATAGCCCAGTACCAGTCTCTTCCTGCCTGCTACTTAGAATAAAGGTGACTTTAAAAAAAAAATCAGTAGATAAACTAAAAGCCTTTCGGGAAAGGACATAATTGTCACCAACATTTCACCACTAAAATCAGATCCTTGTGAAAATGAAAATGTGCAGCATCATAATTGCAATGGCAAATAGGGGCGAAGTGCTTGCCTGGAAGGGACTAGGGTGGGGTGGGGGACAAGGCAGTAAAATTCAAGAAAGGAAAGCAGATCTTGGGCCAAAAAGCTGCCTGAATCCCCAAGGACATCCAGGCATTTAGAAGGATGATTTCCTGCTTACTGTATACCAAACCTCCTACTCTACCAGAAACCCGAGAGGAAAGTGTTCTTTCATCTGTATAATCTGAATACGTCTTTGCACCGGGCACCCGTGAAGATCTGACTCTGAAACCGCCGCTTAGAAAGGAACCCGATAGGTGAGAGAGACAGACTCAGATTACCCTCCGTGGAGCTGAGCTCCCGAGCTCTGAGCAACCGGCGTGGCTCCTAGGCTCGGGCAGCTAGGCTTGGACAGCTGGGCGCGCGTTATCCTCTCACCCAGGGTGCCGCCCTCGCTCAGTTCCTTGCAGGCAGACGGGGCCACAGAGCCGCCACCTCGAGGCTGACACCTGCTACAGACCTTTTGGCCCCGACAAAGTCTCCTTCCCCAGGGGCTCCGGTTCCCTGAAGACGGAATCCCAGCCTGAGTCGTGCCTCTAATTTACTGCGTGACCTCTGGGAATGGCCCTTGACGTTTCTGCATCTGTAGGATTTGGACTAGAAAACTAGCGGTCAGGGCCAGGACCCTTGGAACCCCGTGAATGGGGTATGTGGGCAGAATTGCTACTGCTATGCCTATCTCCCTTTCGCACTTTAACCCGGGCACTCTCAGCTGTGTCTGGGGAACTCCGGGCCTCGAGCTCTAGTTTGAACACCCTGGATATTTGGGGGCGGCTGAGCTTTTGTTCTTGCAGCTTCTCTTTGTATATTGGAATTGACTTGAAAGCCTCCTCCTTCCTCCCAGCGGGAAAGGGAGGCGATGACAGCTTGCTGATAGTTCTGGGAGGGCCTCATTCAACAGCTGCTAACTCCACTCGGTTGCAGCACCCCAGGTCATTCGGCCTCTCTCGCCAGAGAATGAAAAAGGGTCACTTCACCTCGCAAGTGAACCATCCCAGGTGGGGGGCGGCGCGCTTTAACGATAAAATTGCAAGGAACAGGTTCTGCTGTGAGCGTTTGGGCTACTCTTTCCCCCTCCCGCCCTCCAACGCACACAGGTTTAACATCTTGTCTTTCAGCCCCCCTCTCTCTCTCTCTCTGCTCCCCCACCCCCTGACAAGTAACAAAGAGATCTGTTCCTCCCTTCAATACCTAGAGAGTGTGGATTTGAAGGGACTTTGGGTGCTCCGCGTCTGCGCACGCGCTCCTGTGAATGCACCCGGGTCTCCGGTGGTCTCTACCTTGCCTTGCTGCAGTATTTAGGCGTGTCCCTCGCCCCTCTACCCGCAGCAGCAAGTCTGGGAACTCCTGGCCGCCGCGATGGAAAATAAGAATGTTCTCGGTGGACCGGACGATGACTGCCCTTGGAACCCATCCCCTTATTTGACAATGGATGAACCAAATCCCGAGAAGGGGAGAGCCTGGAGTGTGATTTTAAATGCTCTATTGCGGAACACATCCCAAGCTTTTGTGAGCTCTTTGTTCCTCCGACAGCCCCGCCTCTGGGACCCCACCCTTATTCTGCCCGCAGGATAGTCCACGCTGCAGGGCCAGCCACACCCACTCCATCATTTTCTAGGAACAAAAGCCAACTAGATGGGTGGAGGGGGTCTTTGGTACGGCCTGAGAGTGGACTATTGGAGAGGGTGAGGCAGAGCTCAAGGGACTATAGGGGTCTCTCCATCCCAGGATGCTGCCGCCTCAGTGAAAAGGAACCGGTGACCCTCCACCAAGACAAAGGAGAGAAGAGCGATGCTGAGGGGCGGGGCAAGGGTACCCCGAAGCTCTTGGGCAGAGTGTTCGGGATTGCAGTCAATTGGACCTCAACATTTTATTACATTTATTTTATTCTGGGATCACCCGTATTCCCCTAAGCCTCCAGGGGACAGGGCGTCGGCTCCTGGAAAGCTGCTGGCCTCCAGTGTTGGGAAAAGGGGCATTGGCTAGCTAGGGTAACGGGTCGGGGCCAAACTGAATCGGCAACCGAGATGAAAGAGCAGCCTGAGGCGCCTCAGTACTCCCCGCTGCTGGCACCCGGAGCACCTGACGGTCTTTCCACCTGGTTCAGTACTCCCTCCTTCCCATCCTGTGCTAGCTCTCTCTCCATCCGGAGCCTGCCGCGATGGGTAACCACGCGTCGCAGCCCTCCGGCCACCGGCTTTCACCCCGCTCCCAGTTCCCGGTGCCCAGCTTCTCCCGCTCCCCCAAGCCCTAGACAATGCTGACGCCCCCACCCTACTCCCAGGAGACCCCACCCCTCTACGGATCCTCAAGCCCGCTCTTATTGGCCACTCGCCCGTAGTCCAGCCCCCCGGACCGTCCCTAGGGCTCGGAGCATTACGTCAGCCAGGCCTGGAAAGCCGCAGAGTGAAGGGGACTGCGGGGCTCGGGCTGGGGGCGCGGTCTACGCTGTCGGCCCCACCCTCCCTACATAAAAGGCCGAGCCCGCGGGGCCGTCGCTCTCAGCCCGTCGGTTCCCGAGCGCTTTCCTTTTGAGCTCTCAGTAGGTGTGGAACCGGAGTACCGACAGACACACAGACGCAGATCAGAGTCAGAGAGAAGTTAAGAGGCACCATGCGGGAGATCGTGCACATCCAGGCGGGCCAGTGCGGCAACCAGATCGGCGCCAAGGTGGGCGCGCCGTTGGGGAGGGGCCCAGGCTGGGAAAGGGACGGGAGCTGAGCACCCCACAGAGTCTCTGGGCGCGGTGCTGTCCTAGGCAAGCCCGGAGCTCGCCCTCGAGCAAACCTTCCCGGCTGCTTTGTGTTGCCGAGTGGGGCGTGGACTCGGAGGCGATTTTCTGGGGGAGAGGGGTCTCATTCATTTTTGTTGCAATTCGTTTGGAATTCCGGTCGTCCTTGGTCTTTCTTTCCTGTTTGCTACTTGGCCAAGACACGGCTGTGTCAGCTGGACTATGTTCACCGGTCTGCGGGAGGGGCGCGGACACGAGGATTGATTTTTTACTGAACTAGAGTCGAGCTGCGGGGGAGGGGCGGAGGGCGATTGTTTCACGGTCCGAGGACGTGCTTTGAATCTAAAACCACCCTCCCTCAATTCTCTCGCTTAGCCACTCCCTCCTCCCCCTCATCACCGCCTTGTACTCTAGCCTTCTGCGGCCATTCTTAGGGTGACCCTGCAGAGCTTCGTCTCGGTAGTTGACCTGCAGTCCCAGGCGTAGACTGGTTCTTTCTCGCACGACCCCTACCGCCCGCTGCGAGCAGCTGTTCGCCTGGGAAACGCCCAGTTTCAACTTTCTGACCTTGCAAAATACAATCCTTGTGGCTGTGTTCTGGGTCGCACCGCCCTTTAAAGCTCCTAAAATGTTGGGTGTCAGAACTGAGTAGGGGGCTTTTCAAACTGTGAATCGCGGCATCTCTATGGGGTCGTGTATGGCTAAATCCAACCTTTTTCTCTCAGTTTTGGGAGGTCATCAGTGATGAACATGGTATCGACCCCACTGGCAGTTACCATGGAGATAGTGATTTGCAGCTGGAAAGAATCAATGTGTACTACAATGAAGCCACTGGTAATTGCCTTTATCCCCCACCCCCTTGCCGCTGCCCCCGCCCTTTAGTTTTGTACCCTCTCTTCCCTTTTCCCTGGTGTGGCTGCAAGAAAGGGTGGACTAACCAGTTTAAGATATTTACTCTTTCACTGGGATGGGCTCCCTGTGCTATCAAGCCCTTTGAAAACCTGGTTGTGGGTCCTTCTTTGTTTGGGGGCAATAGCAATTGCCTGAAAGAAGGAAGATGGTATGGAGCCCTTTTTTATGGGCAGATCTAAGTCAGCTCTTATTCCCTGCAGGTAACAAATATGTGCCGCGGGCTATCCTGGTGGACCTGGAGCCTGGCACAATGGATTCGGTCAGGTCTGGACCATTCGGACAAATTTTCAGGCCAGACAACTTCGTTTTTGGTGAGTGCCTGGCATGGCTAATGACGTGAGAGACACATTTTAAGCTGGGCAGCTTAAGTTTAGGATGGAGAATTGTGACTGTTGGAGGAAATGCATGAAGAAAGTCCAGTTGTGTGCCAACTGAGCTTTAATATAGGTATACAAAGCATTTGCCTTTCAACTTCTAATAGCCAGGTGTCCTAGGCATCCTTATTTATAATTACATCCATAACCAAATATTTTAATGCCTGGCTATTTGGTGATAACACAAAAATAATCTTATCTGATCACTGACTCATTGGTCTATATAAAGGGGTTTAAGGCAAGAAGGAATTTAATCCAATTTTCAGTGACTCAAGAATTCTTTTTCTCTCTGGCAGGCCAGAGCGGTGCAGGAAATAACTGGGCAAAGGGCCACTACACAGAGGGAGCCGAGCTGGTGGACTCGGTCCTGGACGTGGTCAGGAAGGAGTCAGAAAGCTGTGACTGTCTCCAGGGCTTCCAGCTGACCCACTCTCTGGGGGGAGGCACCGGCTCAGGCATGGGCACCCTGCTCATCAGCAAGATCCGAGAGGAGTACCCAGACCGCATCATGAACACCTTCAGCGTCATGCCCTCGCCCAAAGTGTCAGACACGGTGGTAGAGCCCTACAACGCCACCCTCTCTGTCCACCAGCTGGTGGAAAACACAGATGAAACCTACTGCATCGACAACGAGGCCCTGTATGACATCTGCTTCCGCACCCTGAAGCTGACCACGCCCACATATGGAGACCTCAACCACCTGGTGTCAGCCACCATGAGCGGGGTCACCACGTGCCTGCGCTTCCCTGGCCAGCTGAATGCAGACCTGCGCAAGCTGGCAGTGAACATGGTGCCCTTCCCCCGCCTGCACTTCTTCATGCCGGGTTTCGCGCCCCTGACCAGCAGGGGCAGCCAGCAGTACCGCGCCCTGACGGTGCCCGAGCTCACCCAGCAGATGTTCGACTCCAAGAACATGATGGCCGCCTGTGACCCGCGCCACGGCCGCTACCTGACCGTGGCTGCCATCTTCCGAGGCCGCATGTCCATGAAGGAGGTGGACGAGCAGATGCTCAACGTGCAGAACAAGAACAGCAGCTACTTCGTGGAGTGGATCCCCAACAACGTGAAGACTGCCGTGTGCGACATCCCACCGCGGGGCCTCAAGATGTCCGCCACCTTCATCGGCAACAGCACGGCCATCCAGGAGCTGTTCAAGCGCATCTCGGAGCAGTTCACGGCCATGTTCCGGCGCAAGGCCTTCCTGCACTGGTACACGGGCGAGGGCATGGACGAGATGGAGTTCACCGAGGCCGAGAGCAACATGAACGACCTGGTGTCCGAGTACCAGCAGTACCAGGACGCCACTGCTGACGAACAGGGGGAGTTCGAGGAGGAGGAGGGCGAGGACGAGGCTTAAATTCAGCACGTGAAACAGGGTAGGGAAAGCTGAGAAGGAAAGCGAGGGGGTGGGGGGCTTACCTGTGAAAATACCTTGGCAGTTGAAGGAACAAGCATGGTCTGTCTTAGGTGTGTGCGCTGGTTCTCTGGTGCTCTTCACTGTTGCCTGTCACTTTTTTTTCTCCTTTTGTAATATTGATGACATCGATGTAACAGTCAAGATATTTCTGAGCTACTGTTGTAATGGCTAAAATCACATAAACGTTTGTGTCTTAATGGTGTCCTCTTTTCTTTCTTTTCCTTTTCCTCTTTGGGTCCTCTATTATCATTTTTAAATGCACTTTTTCTGGACACATTATATTAATTTCTTTTAAAAGGATAAGTAAAAGCTCAAATGCATTTACTCTTGGTATGGTAAGAATTGAAGACACAGTAGTCAGGCCTTACAGGAAAGCTCAGCCTGAATTTTAACATTCCTTTAAGTATATATTTTATTAGTTCAGAAGGTACCTACTTGAAAGCACAAAAAGTGTATTATTATCAATATTATTTTTCTTATATCCTCTTAAGAAATATTCCATGTTTTCAAACCTTTATTTCTTTCTTCACACTCGAACACAAATCTGTAGCCTCTTTCTAAATAGTATGTGTGTACACACACACATGAATGAACATGTTATATATTTAAATTTGTGCACTTATTGGAAAATATTGGAGATCAAACCCAGGGCCTAGTGTCTAGGACATGTGCTCTACCAGTGAGCTATATATACCCACAGCCTAATGGCATATCTTGAAAAAAACAGAGCTTTTCTAATTTACATGGATAAATAGCATCCATTATGTAGTTGTGCTATAGTTTATTTAGCTGGTTCCTAGCCAGTGTACATTCAGGTTATTTATACTTTTTTCTTATATGAGTGAATAATATTTGCATATATCATTGTGCACATGTGAATAGCTATCCTGCACATTTCCATGAGTGGGTTTTCTGTCAGTGGGTGTGAGATACTATACATTTTTAAGTTAATGAAATCACCTGTACTTATAAACAGATTTATAAATAGTTGATAGATTCATTCCCAATTAATATCTCCCCAGCAATCATACATATACTGTATTAACAAACTTTGTGCTTAAGTGAACTTCTTTTGGGCTTGAATGGAATTATAGATTCTGGATTATTGGCTACTTTTAAATGGGCAAATCAAAAAGATTTTCATAGTTAATTGCATTCTTACCAGAGAAGAAGCAAGCTATGGGATTTCAGTGATCCTATGGATTTTTTAGTAACATGTTTTTATGGGGTAAATTGTCAAAATGGCGTTGATACTCTGCTTTCATCTGGGCCAGTCAGTTGCTCATTTATTAAGATAATAAGGTTTAAGATTTTTCAAGTTTTAGGTGAATTCAAAATTAGAAAAAAATGATTTTTACATCTGATGTGAACATAATGAATTTTCATTAAAAAAGAGGCTGAAATATTACTTGAAAACAGTTCTAAAGAAAAGTGTGAGCAGTATCAGTCTAAGTTTAGAAAGTGTGAAAATAAGTTGATTCTACCATATGGCTCCCACAAATGGAAAAGAGAGCAATTCACTTTACAAGTATTATATATCACAAAAAACTTGACTAAGGAATGAGTAGGGTCAGACAGGGGTCAAGAGCCAGTGGCTTCAGCTCCAATTTTCTATATTTAATGGCAAACTGGCAGGTGTCATTACTACTGAGCTGGTGTAAAGCTTCCAACAACCCCATTGAAGGGTGACATTGGTTTTAAATACCCTAAACACTTAGGGTAGCTGCCAAGACCTTTGGACCAGTCCTTGGCCACGCATTCCCTACAACCCACGAGACCTTGGAGAAGAGAAGAGATGGTTGCTGCCAAGTGCCTCTTGTCATATTGGAAATGTGCTTTTCTTTCCCACCTCATGAGGCAAGGACAGGCAGGTGCCAGCCAGCCATCCTGCTCATCTGTCAGCACTCCCATGTCTACGCTGCTAGAGCTTATTTTGGCCTGATGGGAACAGTGGTGCCGAACTGACCCTTTAAACAGATGCTCTGGGATCTAATGTAGACTTTAAGTGGAAAATAGTTCAGAGAGGAAAATGCTCAGATGTCTGGGTTAAGAGACAGTATTTTGGAAACATTGGTTTCCTTTGCTGTGTTACCATTATTTGGTGGTGGTGCTGGTGGTAATGACTACAATGGTGATGGCGATGGTGTGGTACTAGTGGTGGTGGGGGATGTCTTTAACACATCCCTCCCCTGAATGCAAGATTCAGAGTTGGGGTTTAGGAAGGGGGAGTTGGAGTCACCTTGAGATCATCTGAGAAGAAACTAAAATCCCAGCATGTGCCATATTGGTCAACATCTCTATATCAGCCTGAGGAATGACCTAAAACCATGTTAGATTTCCCTTTTCATCACTAGAAATTTAATTAATAGTAATTGGAACCTTCAGAGGTCATCTCATTTACCCTTTTCATCCTGTAAGCAAGGATGGAGGGTCAGAGGCGTCTAAGATTCCCAGGAACTTTTCTGTACAATTCAGGTCTTTGATTCTTTGGGCTCTTTTCTCTACAGCAGCTTTGTGCAGGCCCTATTATACAAAAGGCCACACGAGGACTGTGAAGATGGGAAAGATGAATTTTTTGATTTCAAGGGGAAATTGAAGAAGTTTCTTGTTCCTAGATGAGCCGGACTCAAACAGTGCCATAGCCACTAAACGATCGTGTTGAATTTCCTGGCTCTAAAATTCCACATACATGTGCTCTAATGCAATATGGTTGCAAGAGGAATATTCTGTTTGTGTGGTCATTGTGAAAGTGAATAGGAAGTTAGTGAAAACCAGAGACCAGCATTTATACATCCTCATTTTAGTTAAGATGTGTCCTGTATACCACAGGTGCTTGACATCGCCTCTAATACTGATTTCTTTCAGTAAACCCCAGTAGCCCCTCTGAAAAAAGATTTATAATCATTTTTTTCTTTTAATTGAGATAATTTACATACCATAAACATTCTTGGGCTTGGAACACAGCTTAGTGCATGCACAAGGCCCTGGTTTCAATTCCCAGTACCAAAAAGTAAAAAAAAATAAAAAATTCCCTACTTAATCTGGTATCAGTCAATGGGTTTTAGTATGTTTGCAGAGTTGTGCAACATTTGCCACTAAAACATCACCCCAAAAAGAAACCCCATCCCATTGACAGTCACTCACCACTCTTCCCTTCTTCCCACCCTGGATTTGCCTATTCTGGACATTTCATGCAAATGGAATCATACCATTTGTAGGCTCTAGGATCTGCTTTAATTTTTTTAACTTTATACACTGTTTTCCAATAATCATTCATATGGTAGCGTGCATCAATATTTCATTCTTACGGTTGAATAATAACATGCCACTGTATGGCTAGACCACATTCTATTTATCTGTTCATCTGTGGATGGACATTTGGTTGTTGGATGGACATTATTCTTAATAGCCACTTTGGGGCCATTAAGAATAATGCTGAGGCTGGGGTTGTGGCTCAGTAGAGTGCTTACCTAGCACAGGTGAGGCACTTTGTTTGATCCTCAGCACTACATAGTAAATAAATAAATAAAAGTTATTTTGTCCATCTACGATTTAAATAAATAAGAATAATGCTGAAGCTAGGGATATAGCTCAGTGGTAGAGTACTTGCTTAATATGCTCTAGGGCCTAGGTTCAATCCTCGGAACTAAAACAACAATGCTTCTATTAGCATTCATATACAAGTTTGGTGTACATGTATTCATTTCTCTTTCGTATGAAAGTAGGAGTATAACTGCTGGGGTCACATGGTAACTATGTTTATAATCATATTGACTTCTACCTACGGATGAACACACACACACTTCAGATTTGTCCCAAGATGGAATAGAGGTCAGGCAAGCATTGGGCATTTTGTACTTGTGCATTAATAAAGAGTCTTAGAACTGTGAAGTCTTAGAAATGGAGATCTTTTAATATGACACCATCACTTTACAAATGAAGAAACGAAGGCCCAATTCAGTAATGGTCCCAGGTCATTGAGGCAATTAAGGATAATATTCAGCTGCCACCAACAATGGTGTTTGATTATCTGTTCCTTTCACTTAGGAGGAAAAAAAAGTTTGAAGACACACAGCTCAGTGTAAGTGCACAATACCCGTCAGTATCCCGTATGTCTCTGCTCTTCCTATTGCTGCTGGTGGCTGTCACCCTGGAGTTCTCTGCTTGCAGGATGGTCACTTTGGCCCTGGTCATGCTATCTAGGTTCTGGGAAAGAAGGAGGTGGAGAGGAGGGGTAAAAAAGGTCCCTTCTAACTGAGTCAGCCTCCTTTGAAGATCTGTGGCTGGATCTCCCATGGGCTCCTGCTTGCATTTCACCAGCCACACTTTTCCTTGAGGGGGAGGGCTGAGTAAAGCAGTCTTTTAGCTGGGTACATTAGTCCTTCCCACAATTTCCAGCTTCTGTTAGGAAGAGATATGGGGTGGCAACAGCAGTTTCTTTCACAATTAAAGTATCTGAGAAGAGATGTGATATTATGAAATGTATATTTGGCCTTCCTCCCTATTTTCTGGCCTACAACTGTTTAAATCCTTGGAATCTTCTAAGTAAGTGTCTTTTTTTGCATGCTAATGAGTTGTCTGGTGGCTGTTGGTCCCTAAATAGCTTTTGAATGGGAACTGGTTACCAGAAAGGTGAGGATTTTCAGCCAACCTCCAGGAAGAGAAGACAGGCTAATATCAGTCATGTCTGTGTAATGAAACCTCCATATAAACTTAGGGATACTGGGTTTGGGGAGCTTCCAGATAGCCCTGAGCACATGAAGGTTCCTGGAGGTGGTCGTCCAGAGAGAATATGGAAGCTCCACACCCCTTCCCCATACCTTGAGTTGTACATCTCTTTGTCTAGTCTTCCAAGGTATCCTTTATAATAAATTGGCAACCAATTGTTTCCCTGAGTTCAGTGAGATGCTCTAGAAAATAAGTTGAATCTGAGTAAACAACAGTGGGAACCCACATTTAGAGCCAATTGTTAGGAAGTGTAAGTAATAATCTACTATTTGTAACAGGAGTCTGAAGTGGGGGCAGTCCTGTAGGAGTGAGTCGTCAACCTGCGGGATTGGACGCTATCTCCAGGAACAGCATTGACAGAGAAAACATATCACTCTAGTTGAGCACAAATAAAATTACATTTATTGGGGGCTAATTAGGGTTGCAATCCAGAAAATCACAGATCCAAGCAGTCTTTAAAATGTGCTTGGAGGTTTTATAAAATGGTGGCCAAGGGGTGGTGGTTACATATTTGCTTGTCAGGAACTGTGACTAGTACTCAAAAGAACTAAGCTGTCTTTTGTAAGAAAGGGACTGTGTTGTTTTGGTCTATGGTGATTTAAGGGAAGCACTGGGTTTCACAAATGGTTAAGGAAAGCTAGCATATTGCAGTTTAACCCAGTCCAAAGGTCAGCATCCAGTCTGGCTGCCCCATAGAAAGGTTCAACTTTCAAGGTCATATCTGAGATCTGTTTAACAGTGGTTTCACAACCCCATTTTGAGTGCCCAAACCAATGTTACTCCTTTTTGATTGCTTTTTCCCTTGACAATAGTATCAAAATTGAACTGAATTAGAGGCCAACCGGCTGGTCTCTGCTGCAGTAACTGCTTACTTGCTGGTGGGGAGAAATCCCCCACACAGTTTGGGGTCACAGAAGTATTTTGTGTTGATAATGGTGTGAGAGTGCAACAGTAGTCTACTTTATGCTTTGAATGTAGTCCTTGCTGCTCTGACATTTTATTTTTAAAATGGACATGTTTGTTTCTCTTCCTCTCTCCCAGCTCCTCCCTAATCTCTCCCCCTCCCTAATCTCAGGGGAAACAGGAACAAAGTAATCCAAACTTTGGGGATGGTTCCTAAAATCTTAGAAATGACTATCTCCCAAATTAACAAGTGAATTACACTGGGCATGGTGGCTCTTGCCTGCAATGCCAGTGGCTCTGGAGGCTGGGGCAGGGGGAATCTCAAGTTGAAAGCCAGCCTAAGCAAAAGCAAGGTGCTAAGCAACTCAGTGAGACCCTGTCTCTAAATAAAATACAAAATAGGGCTGGGGATGTGACTCAGTGGTTGAGTGCCCCTGAGTTCAATCCCCAACACTCCCCGCCCTGAAAAAAATATAAACATTCAATAGGTCTGATCATTCAAAGATAAAGCTTTGGGTCTGGGGATGGTAGCTCAATGGTAGAGTACTTGCCTAGCAAGCATGAGCCCGAGTTTCACAAACAGCATGTTGTGATTTGGATATAAAGTATACCCCACAGACTCAGGTGTTGAAAGCCTGGTCCTCAATGCCAAAAGGTTCAGAGGTAAGGCTTTTAGGAAATTATTGGATCATGGAGACTCTAACTTCATCAGTGGATTAATCCATTTGATGGATTGTTAATTTTAATGGACCACAGGTTGGAGGGAGTAGGTTACTAGGGCATGCCCTAGAAGGGTATATTTTGTGTCCTTCCTCTCTCTCTTCCCTTCCCGCCTGCCATTAGCTGAGCAGCTTTCTTTATCATGAGGTTCTGCCTCACCTTAGGCCCAAAGCAGTGGACAAGAGCCAAAATAAATCCTTTCTCCTTTAAATCGTTTATGTCAGGTAATTTGGTTATAGCAATGAAAAGCTGACTCACATGCAGCACTATTAAAAAAACAAAGCTCTTAAGAGCAAACTTAGTACCTAAGTGAGCCAGAATCTAGACACGCAACATGACAACTTGTGCTTTCACTTAGCTATCTGGGAAGGTAGACACAATATTAGGATCTCAGCTTTCAGGAAAGAGGAAGGGACAGCCAGGCACAGGGTACACATCTATAATTCTATAAACTCAGGAGGCTGAGGCATGAGGGCTGCAAGTTCAAGGCCTGCCTTGGCAATTTAGTGAGACCCCGTCTCAAACAATAAAAATAAAGGGCTGGGGATGAGGCTCAGTGGTAAAGAGGCCCTGGATTCAATGCCCAGTACTGGGGTGCGGGGTTGGGGGGGGGGAGACACAACTTTTAACAATGCCTACTATGTGCTGGGCATATTACTATAGATTGCATGAAAATCTTGACTATGTCAATTTTTTTCAACAATGTCAGGTTTGAACATTGGGACCCTTTAATGGGTTCCTTTGCTTTAAATTCCTCCATTAAATAGAGTTCTTAATATCTGCCCATAAAGAGAATTGATGACATGAAAGATATATAGTGATAAGAAAGTAATAGCCATTTATACATCATTTGTTACTTGTCACATTTTTATCTCATTTAATTTTCATAGGAATATTGTATAGTGTAGGAGCTTTTGATTGCATCCAGCAATCAGTTTTAAATTGCTTACAAAGGGGTTGAAGTGAGGGGCTGGGTAGAGCACTTGCCTAGCATGTGTGAGGCACTTGTTTCGGTCCTCAGCACCACATAAAAATAAATAAATAAAGGTATTGTGTCCATCTACAACTAAAAAAAATTAAAAATAAATAAAAAGGTAGGGGGTGGGCTGAAGTGAAAACTATTGGCTCTCAGAATTGAAAATTCCAGGGGCAACATCTAAACTATGCTCTCATTACTTCATCAGCACTTGCTCTCTCTTGATCAGCCTCTTGGCTTTGCACTCCTTTATTCGGGCGTCCTGCTTTGCCAGGATCTCCCCACATGGCAGCCACTTTAGGCTCAGGCCACCCTATTGCTACAGAACCTGAGAAGGACCCGGATTGGCCAGAACCTGAGTCATGCTCATTTCTGAATCAGTCCCTGTGGTCAGGAGAAAAGGGAAAACATTGACCAGCCTGGATCATGTGTCCTCCTATAAGGTCCATCAAGAAGGACAACTGGTTGGTAGTCTCAGCACTTAGGGAACTAACTGTTCCTAAAAGAACTCAGGCTTAGCTTAAGTGACTCGCTCCAGAATCATTCAGCTCTAAGTAGAGGACTTGGATAGACACCTGGGTTTGCAATATAACACCAAAAAAAGGACCACAGCCAGTTATAATGGGATATCCAGAGCAGCTGCTGCCTGCAAGGGCTTGATTCAGAGATAAGCAAATCCTCATGGGCTCCATCATGCTGAGAGGCTCACATCTAAATTCAAGGTTCTTGACCATCTAGCGTATTCCTTACCTTTCAGTATTTTCTTGCTGCTTTCTGTATGAATCCTGCTCTAAAACTAAAAAATACTGTGCTTCCTAATTCTACAAGAATGTAGAAGAAAAGTGGAGCTGCTGTAGTATCCATCTGGAATGTTTCCCAAAGGCACATGTGCTAAAGGCTTGATCCCCAGTGTGTGGTGCTATTGGATGTGGTAACCTTCAAGAGGTGGACCTAGTGGGAGGAAGTTAGGTTAGGAGGATGTGATCTTGATGGGGATGTTGGGACCCCAGCCCCTCCCTCCCTCTCTCTCTTTGCTTCCTGGCTGCCAAGAGGGGACCGGTTTCCTCTACCATACATCCGGTTTCCACCAGATCTATTCTATAGCAGCTCTTCTTTGCTTCTGCATTCTTATAGTTGCATTGTATTTCCACATATTTTGAAAACACATTGTTGTTGTTTTTGCTTTAAACAGTTATCATTTTAAGAAACTGAAAACAAGACAATATAATAGTCCACATATTTACCCAAATAAATGAAGATACTCATCCACGATGATTTCTTCCCCCTGAAAAACTTCTTTCAGTTTTCTTAGGATGCAGATCTAGTGGTAATGAATCTCTCAAAAATTTTTTTCCCCTTGGCTTTAAAAGTCTTTATTTTGCCTCATGTTTGAAAGATATCATCACTGGATATAGAATTTTAGGTTTTCTGGTAGCATTTCAAAGGTGCCATTCTATTATCTCTCTTGCCTTCTGTTAAGAAGTCACCAGGAATTAACAACTTTATTTTCCTGTATGAAATGTTGTATTTTTCTTTCTGGTTGCTTTGAATATTTCCTTTCTGCAACTACTTCTCAGCAGTGTTAGTATGATATGCCTTGGAGTGTTTTCCTCTGTGTTTATTCTACTTGGGATTCACTGAACTCCTTGAATCAGTGAGTCTTCATCAAGTTCATAACATTTTCTAATGTGACTTCTTTAAACATTTTCCCACTGACTCCATTTCATTCTGGGATTCCAATTACATGTATTTTGTACTTTTTAATGTTGTCTTACTGCTTACTGATCTGTTTATCTTGTGGACAGTCTTTCTCTCTCCTTTTCTGTGCTACAAGTTTTTATTATTATGCCTGCAAGTTCATTGATCTGCAGTGTCTAAACCTCTATTAATCTCATACGGGGCATTTTGCATCTCAGCTAGTATATTTTTTATTTATTTTTAGGAACCATCCATTGAACCCATGGGGATTTAACCACTGAGCCACATTCCCAGCCCTTTTTATATTTTATTTTGAGATAAGGCCTTGCTAAGTTGCTTAGGGCCTGGCTAAGCTGCTGAGGTTGGCTTTAAACTAACGGTCTTCCTGCCTCAGCCTCCCAAATCACAGGCATTACAGGTGTGAACCACTATGCCTGGCTCAACTATTGTATTTTTAATCTCTAGAAGTTGTATTTAGAATTTTTTTTTTTAGAGAGAGAGAGAGACAGAATTCTTTAATATTCATTTTTTAGTTCTTGGCGGACACAACATCTTTGTTCGTATGTGGTGCTGAGGATCGAACCCGGGCCGCACGCATGCCAGGCGAGCGCGCTACCGCTTGAGCCACATCCCCAGCCCCTAGAAGTTGTATTTGAGTCTTAAAATTCTCCATTTCTCATCTCTGTGTGTTTTCTTCTGCCTTCTTGAATATATGGTGCATATTTTTACTAAGTGATTCATGGTCCTGGACCCCTAATTTCATCATCTCTATTATCTCTAGGTCTATTTTTATTGATTGATTTGCTTTCTGGTTATGGGATACATTTGTTGTTGTTGTTGTTGCTTTGAAACTTTGATTGATTGATTGATTGATTGATTGATTTACTTTTGTGGTGCTAGGGATTGAACCCAAGGCCTACCACTGAACTACACCCCCAGCCTGCTTTGCAACTTTTGCTCAGATGCCAGACATTGTAAAGCTTATATTGTTTGAGTGCTAGATTTTGTGATAGTCCCTTAAAGATAGGATATTGTTCTGGCAAACAATCACATTACATGGAATCCATGGATTCTTTTGAAATTTGCTTTTAAGCTTTGCTGGGAGAGGGCCAAAGTAGATTTTTGGTCTAGGGATCATTTAACTCTACTGTTAAAGGCAATGCCCCAAGCATCAGGAGGTGTCTCCATTCGAATTCATAAGGGAACACACTCTTCCTGGCCCTGGCAGGGATCTAGGAATTGTTTGGTCTACTGCCTTCCAGTTGTTTTTCCCCCTATTCTCCTGTAGTTTCTTTGTGTGTGCATATCAGTTCTCAGCCATGACTGAAGAGGAACTCTCCTCTTATCTCTACTGCTCTGTGAAGTTCCTTCCAATCTATATCCTCCTCTGTGATTCTTGCTGACTTGGGCACTCTGCATTCTCGTTTCTGTCTTTTCAACTCAATAAGGTGGTGCAACTGTACTTGGGTTCCTCCTTCCTGCTGCAGGGAAACTGCCTCCAGATTATGTTGGGGGAAGTCAAATGGCAACCGCTTGTTTTCCTCAGGGTTTGCCACCCTGCATTGCCTGAGAATCACTGTCACTTGTACTTGACCCAGTGTGTTAGTCAGCTTTTCTCCCTGTGACCAAAATACCTGACAAGGACCACTTGGAAGAGGAATAGTTTAGTTTGGCTAAAGTTTAGTTTGGTTCCAGAGGTTCAATCCATGCTTGGCCAAGTCCATTGCTCTGGGCCCAAGGTGAGGCACACTATCATGGCAGAAGGGCCTGGCGAAAAAGCAGCTGCTCCGATGCTGGAAGCCAGGAAGCAGAGAAAGAAGGAAAAGGCTTCAAGGAGGATGAACCCCTCCAGGACAAGCCCCTAGTGACCCCCCCACCCCCACCCCCTCATGCCCCACCTCCCTATAGTTACCCCCCACCTGTCAATGCTTTCAAACTAGAGTTCAGCTCTCACAACCCAATCATTTCACTTCTGAATATTCCTGCATTAGCACAGGGCCTTTGGGTGACCCCTCACATCCAAACCATAAACCCAATTTATTGGCTGTTGGGTAGAGAGGCTAAATTTAATCCCCGTTACTCCATCTTGGCTGAGAGCAAGTCCTCTCTCCATTTCCTTTTAAGATATTTCTTTTTTCTTTCTTTCCATCTGCAAATTCCCTAATAGCAATACCTGTACAGTTTATTTGCTTTTGTAAGTCTTTTAGTTTATACTTCACTTAGGACTACTTTATTTGTTTTGACCTTTTTCCCAAGTTCTTCCACCTTTTATTACAGTTCTTTCTATTTCCCAAGAATCTTATTTCAGAGTTTTTCTAATTTAATTTATTTTTCTTCCACATATGTTATCTTTCCCTTGATTTTTTTTTTTTTTTAATTTTTTTTATTGGTTGTTCAAAACATTATAAAGCTCTTCACATATCATATTTCATACATTAGATTCAAGTTGGTTATGAACTCCCAATTTTACCCCAAATACAGATTGCAGAATCACATCGGTTACACATCCACATTTTTACATAATGCCCTATTAGTAACTGTTGTATTCTGCTACCTTTCCTATCCTCTACCATCCCCCCTCCCTCCCCTCCCATCTTCTCTCTCTACCCCATCCACTGTAATTCATATCTCTCCTTGTTTATTTTCCCATTCCCCTCACAACCTCTTATATGTAATTTTGTATAACAATGAGGGTCTCCCTCCATTACCATGCAATTTCCCTTTTCTCTCCCTTTCCATCCCACCTCATGTATCTGTTTAATGTTAATCTTTTCTTCCTGCTCTTCCTCCCTGCTCTGTTCTTAGTTGCTCTCCTTATATCAAAGAAGACATTTGGTATTTGTTTTTTAGGGATTGGCTAGCTTCACTAAGCATAATCTGCTCTAGTGCCATCCATTTCCCTGCAAATTCTATGATTTTGTCATTTTTTAGTGCTGCGTAATACTCCATGGTGTATAAATGCCACATTTTTTTTATCCATTCATCTATTGAAGGGCATCTGGGTTGGTTCCACAGTCTAGCAATTGTGAATTGTGCTGCTATGAACATCGATGTAGCAGTATCCCTGTAGTACGCTCTTTTGGTCAAAGACCTGAACAGACACTTCTCAGAGGAGGACATACAATCAATCAACAAGTACATGAAAAAATGCTCACCATCTCTAGCAGTCAGAGAAATGCAAATCAAAACCACCCTAAGATACCATCTCACTCCAGTAAGATTGGCAGCCATTATGAAGTCAAACAACAACAAGTGCTGGAGAGGATGTGGGGAAAAGGGTATCTTGTACATTGCTGGTGGGACTGCAAACTGGTGCGGCCAATCTGGAAAACAGTATGGAGACTCCTGGGAAAGCTGGGAATGGAACCACCATTTGACCCAGCTATTGCCCTTCTTGGACTTTTCCCTTGATTTTTTAAAAAAGGTTTTTTTTATACTCTAGCTTAACATTTTGTCAGTTTGGATCTGTTATCTTTCTTTCAAAATTTTATCTTGTATACAGATATTCTTCTAATTTTTTCTTGCTTTTATTAACAATTTCGAATGGGATCGGATCCTTTTTGTTGTTGTCGATGTTGTTTCATGCTGGGGATTGAACCCAAGGCCTCGAGCATGCTAGGCAACTAACTACTCTACCACTGAGCCACATCCCCAGGCCCTGTAGCTCCTTTTTAATTAAAATGAATTTTCCTGTAATTTTAGGAGGAAGAGAAAGGCCTTCATAGCTCAAGAGCTGTGTGGATTTATAGCTCCCCCTTCTGTTGTTCTTAGGAAGTGATTTTTTTTTCTTTAGAAAAAGAAATGGGTAACTTTAAAAGTTACCCACTTCTGAGATTTACTTCAGTGTTCCTGCCCTCATTTTTACCTGGATTTTCTCCTTCTTTTGCCACTGTTATGGAATCTGCTTGCTTCCTTGCTCTGAAAGGGAATTTTGATTGTCTCGTTTTGAGAGTGTATAGAGTTCATTTCTCAGTCCATTTGGAGGGACGGGGAGGTGAAGGAGGAGTGGTTAAAGGAGATTCAAACTCATGGCCCCACTGAAATCATCTTCCACATATCCCTGGATCCAGTCATGACAAAGTCTCTTGTCACAGTTCCTACTATCTTGTTTATATTTCATTGTCTTTTTGTTGTTGTTGTTGTTATTGGGGCTTAAACCCAGGGGCACTTAACCACTGAGTCACATCCTCAGCCCTTTTTATATGTATTTTTTTAATTTAGAGACAGGACCTTGCTAAGTTGCTGAGACTAGTTTTGAACTCACGATCCTCCTGCCTCAGCCTCTGGAGCCACTGGGATTATAGGAATGCACCACTGTGCCTGGCTCATTGTCCATTTACTTCAACAAATATTTACTGACCTGTCAGGGTGGCTCACACCTGTAATCCTAGCAGCTTGGGAGGCTGAGGCAGGAGGATCACAAGTTCAAGGCCAGCCTCAGCAACTTAGCGAGACCCTAAGCAATTTAGAGTGACCCTGTCTCTCAAAAATGAAAAATGAAAAGGGCTGGGGATGTGGCTCAGGAGTAAAGCAACCCTGGGTTCACCCCAATACAAAAAAAAAAAAACACCAAAAATTCACTGGTTGCTTACTATGTGCATGACAGTGTGCTACGGATATGAGCATGGATACTTTAGCCTTTGAGGAGTTTCCAAGCCAGCCAGGGAGACAAACATGAGCACAGCTAAGTACAATCAGACTGTGGCCGATGCCATGAAGTTACTGTGGAAACTCAAGGAAGACATCAATCCCCCACTTGTTGGCTTGGCATCAGGACAGTTTTCATAGAGAAAGAAACATTCACATTTCCCAGAATTTGAAGGTCTAATGGGATTCACATATTAAATCAGAATTAGATTTCTTGTAGGAGGATGGGCTTAAATATGTTTTTTCCCACCTACTTCTTTTTTTTTAATATTTTTTAATTGTAATTGACACAATACCTTTATTTTACTTATTTATTTTTATGTGGTGCTGAGGATCGAACCCAGGGCCTTGCACATGTGAGGCGAGTGCTCTACCACTGAGCTACAACCCCAGCCCCTTTCCCACCTACTTCTAATACATGATTTTTTAATGATAGTGATTATTTTTATTTTTTATTAATTTTTTTATTTGTTTTAATTAGTTATACATGACAGTAGAATGCATTTATGCACTTTGATATATCATACTTAGATGGGATATAATTTCTCATTTTTCTAAGTATACATGTTGCAGAATCATATTGGTCATGCATATGTTATTAAGGAAAAGGCAGCTGGGTAATTAGCACTGTCTTCTTTATAGAACTAGGTGCTTCTCATCACCATCATTAGCCTGTCTACCTTTTTCCTTTTCCCCCAGTGCTGGGGATCTGACCCAAGTCCTCATGCTTGTGAGGCAAGAGTTCATTCTACCACTGAGCTATCTCTCCTTTTTCTTTCATTTGTTTTGCTCTTCTAACAATTTTGACAGGTCTCTGGCAGGAAGACAGTGTGGCGTTGTCTGGTGTAGATCCCATCTCTTCCTTCTCAACAGACCCATCAGATTATAGCTTTCCATTCTCTCTGCTGCCCAAGGAGACCTGCAGGGCGCCTTTCTGCATTCTTGACCTGTGATGTCCATTCTGGACCCTTCCACATTCCATCCCCTGGGTAGCTTTCAGCCTGGCTCTTTGGCTGGCATCTCACACAATCATGTCCTCCCATCTGGATATTCTCATAAAAGGCCAAGCAGCTGATATGTGTGTGCAGACATGGGAGAGGGCAGGCCGTCATCCACCCAGCTTTTCCCCATAGCAGTCTTTGTGGGTAGATCTTCATTTTAGAGAGCAGCAATGTGTGTCTTTTGCTTCTGTTCATCAGAGTAATCCTTTTTTAAAATTTTTGAGTGTTGAATACTGAATAAAATTATTCCAGGATTCAATTGGAAATTAAAAAAAAAAAAAAAAACATTGAAGGTTCTCTTGGGACTTGCAGTATTTCCTCAATGCATGTGTCTATAGCCAAAGGCTCAGGAGTAACCCTGAGACCAGTAGGTGGGAGAGAAGGGTGTGAGCTAAGGCTACCCTCAAGTCAGCTCCACTAAGGGCCAACCAGAGGGGACCATGCTAAGGTAAACCAGCATGGAGGAGGTTGTTTAATTAAAAGAGAAGGAGACATGGAGAAAGGATTTGCAGGCTTCCAGTTGCCCCCATCCTGTCCTCCTGGGCTCCCTCTCACCCTCACCCGAGCTTCCTCAGCTCATGCCCAGGCCTTGCGGCAAGCCCCTGTGGGTTCACTACTGCTCCTGGCCTCAGGAGCATTCATACCTCCAGGTCCTCACTCAGGTGAGGAAAGCCCCTTTGCAAGATAGTCCCAGATGAGGTTAGAAACAACCTCCAAGAAATGAGGCATCCTAGAACTGGAAGCAAAGGACTTATAAGTCACGAGATTCTCATCCTAACTCAACTGTCCCACAGAGTGGCACGGCTGACTCAGCCCCACAGCTCCTCTCCTACTTCTTCTTCCTTCCCCTAAGCCTGTTGGAGTGGGGTGCCAAGCAAGAGGCTCAGCCCCTCAGACCACTGCAGGCCTGGGATGCAGTTCTCTGTGCTCTGTATGCAGGCCTCCTCCTTTCTCTTGCCCTTGGACATAGGCCCAGATTGGACCTTTTGCCTTGGCTTGCCCAAGTTCTGTTTTTCCCCCTCAGGCTTTCCCTGGTCTAAGATGAAGACACTTCCTCATTTGAACATTCAGCATTTATGTTTGAGGTGTTACATCATCCTGAACAGATCCTTCAATTGTGTGTTAGTCAGCTTTCGGTCACTATGACAAAATACCTGAGATAATCAACTTAAAAGTTGGTTGGTTGTGGCTCACAATTTTAGAGGTTTCAGGCTGTGGTTAGTTGGACTTGTTGCTTTGGGCCTGTGACAGCACAGTACATCATGGTGGGAATGTATGTTTGCCTCCTGGTGGCCAGGAAGTAAAGAGACAGGAAGAGGAGGAGTTGGGTTCCCAATATCCACACTGAGGATACACCCCAATGACCTAACTTCCTCCCACTTGGCCCCACCCCCTAAAGGTTCCACCGCCTCCTGATAGCACCAGGCTGGGTATCAAACCTGCAACACAAGGGCCTTTTTGGAGGGTATCCTACATTCAAACTATAGAATTCTGTCCTGGAGATCTCCGTGGCTGTGGCCTATTGTTCCTCACCAGGCTTTTCTTTCCTTCTCCAAATCCCATCAGGCTTCCTCAAGCAAAGCTGCTTACCCTTGATAGTTCCATCCTCCAGTGAGGTCCTTCCACCTGCCTCCCTGGCATGGCCATGAGTTTGGACCTGACCATGTCAGAGGTTACAGGGATTCAGTGGATTCTTGAGCACACATCTACCCACAGTTATGTGACCATAACCACATAACCTTTGACTCTTACTCTTATTAACTCATTTTAAACCGCTAAATCTCTAGTTCCTCTGAGTAGTTTCTTTAGTTTTTAGTTCATATTCCCAAAAATAAACAAAAAGAGAAAAGAGCTTTTTTTGCTAAATGTTCTCTGATACTCAGCGTCTGAATGAGAAGCAGGTGCATTCCACTTACAAGCTGTGTGACTTGGGTGAGTTACTTAACCTCTCTGGGCTTCCCACTTTCTTTATCTTTAAAATGAGAATGCTCATTATTCTTACTTCATAAAGGTAAACACAAGCAAACTCCTGGAACATAGCAGTGCTTGATGTTATTATGGATTGTCATTGGCATTGTTGTTGATGACACTGAAGAAGCAGAAGAATTCTCCCCTCCTATGCAGAATACCCTGGAAGTCAAGCCTACTGCCCATCTCTTTTCGAGAGCCCTGGTCGGCATGCAGGTCAGAGAGCCAGAAAGAGTCGATGCCACGTGGTGACTGAGGGAGGAGGGGGCATGAGTCACACTCTGGGGAATCCCCGAAGTATTAGGTTAACTCACGAAATTGCTGGGGGTTTTGGAGAAAAAGCATAGGTTTCTATTCATGTGACCCTACTTTTAGTCTCAAGCAGAGGAGACTGGAAGAATATAGCTTTCTTAGGTTCCCTGTCCTGCTATTGTCAGTAGACCCCATTCTCCTGGTGACATGTGAGACAGGCAAAGCTTCTGGATCATCAGACTTTCAACTGCTACTTATCACCTGGGGATCTCGTTAAACTGCAGATTCTGACTCAGTGGGTCTGGGTGGGGCTGACAGCCTACACTCCTAACAGATGCCTGCCCGGACCATCCTGTGAGGAACAGGGCTCCGGATGCTGTCAGAACAGCTCTAACTCATTTCAAGTCCAGAGAGCCCAGAGCTAATCCGGTCCCTGGCAACATTAGCATCTTAAAAACAAAATGAAGCAAAAAAAGCTCTTTTGATAAATGTTCTCTGGCACGCAGAGCCTGAATGATAAGCAGGTGCATTCCACTTACAAGCTCTGTGACTTGGGTGGAGGGTGGTAACATCAAAATCCCCTACCCCACCTTGTCTAGAATATCTTAAGCTACAATTCTTCCTGCCAGTCCATTAAGCCTATTAAAAAATAATAAGGATTTTAAAAAATTTCCTTTCTTCATTGACCATTCATTCAACCAATATTTACTAAACATCTACCATATACCAGACACTGCATGAAGAAAAATTCTAATCTAGGCTTTGTGCATAGCCAGAATAATTATGAGAGGTGAAAACTGATGCTGCTACTTTTTTTTTTTTTTTTTTTTTAAATTTGGGCCTGGGGATGGAACCCAGGGCCTTCTATATGCTACGTGAGTGTTCCACCTCTGAGTTACACCCCCAACCCCTAATATGGCATTTACTAGCCTCTGAATGTAGGCTTAGCCCTCACTGACAGCTCACCCTACCTCAGGCTTTGCTTGGCACAAGAAATATTTTCTTGCTCTCAGCTCCCTAAGCTGCCAGCTGACTGGTTCCTGCTTTTCCCATCAGCTTTACAACCCCCCGAGAAGGAGCAGCCCACTGTCACCTCATTGATCACTTGTGCTCTTCAAGACAAATTCCCCAACACTCCTTTCAGGGAATCTTCTTGGAGCCCAGGTGGATTTCTGGGGACCCCTGAGTTCTGACAATTTTACATGGAAATTTTTCCAGGTTCTTGCTCCACTACACTCAAAGTTTTCCAATTATACAGTCACAGTCATCTCCCCAATTATCTAATTTTTGCTGAGCTGCATTCTGGTCTGAGTGCCATACTACCTGGACCTGGTAGGAACACTTGCCTGCAGGTTTTCCCATCTGAGATGCCCGTGGACTTGACCTGCTTCCAGATCATTAGCTTTGGCTTCACAGCAGCTGGCGAAGGGCTGGGCTTCAGACTGCTGAGGAATGAAAAATGTTCCAGGGTGAATGTGCGTCATCTGTGGTATGTAACATTTTACAGCCCAGCTGTCAGGACAGAATCAATAAAAACCCTACCAGGATGGAGTGAGAAGAATACCAAGGAGCCGAGTAGAAGACAGAGGGTCACTACCCTTCGAAACCCAGAGTGCTGGAAAATTCAGATGTGCTCCCACTCTGGAAATCTCTCACCTTTGGGTATAGTGAGTTAAAAGGAAGTGCAAGCTCTTTGCAGCTTCTAAAACTAGCTCCATCTTGCTTTCCCTAAGGTAGGATCGAACCGGGGCCGCACTCATGCCAGGCGAGCGCGCTACCGCTTGAGCCACATCCCCAGCCCCTCCCTAAGGTTCTTAATGGCTAACATTTCTAATTTAGCAGCTGTTATAGCCATTTCAGTTTTATGTCACTGAATTGCTAAAAACCCAGTCTTGCTTTTTACGAGAGAAGGGTTTCGGAAAATATTTTATTTTCTTGTTCTCTTAAATCAGGCTCCCTCACTTAAAAACAACACACACCACCACCACCACCACCATCACTACCATCACCACCACCAACAACAACACAAAACATTTTCTATGTCATAAAATACAACTATAAAAATGTAACATGATAAATGTTGAAGTCATCATTTTTGCAGTAAAACTCATAAATTTCTGAGAAATCATCTTCCAGGGTCATAGTTTAGAAGAGATGTATGTAGTGGTGTTGGGGTGGAAGGAGCAATGGGAACCTTAAATCCACTTTTGATATTCTGAAATGGCCCTGCCTTTTTAATTCAAATGCCTGAAATACAGAATTATCTTCTATTTCACTGGCTACAGTAGAAAGATGGCAGTCCCTCAGCCTCTCTGAATCAACCTGCCACTTGTGTCACTCACTGGTCCACCGTCTGTTTTGACCTTTTTCTCTCTCTTTTCTTCCCCAACCCTTGGCCCTCATTGCAAACACTGTGACCGTCACTGTGGGTAAGAGCAACATTAAGTTAGAAGACAATTTTGATTTTGAACAGGACGGTAACGTGGTCAGATTGAGCATCGCCAATCTGAAAATTCAAAACCTGAAATGCTCCAACATCTAAAACTTTTCAAGTGTCCACAGAGGACACATGTAGGAAATTGTACACAATAAAACTTTGTTCCATCCATAAAATTATTTTAAAATATTCAAGCTGGGTTTGGTAGTACACACCAGTAATCTCAGTGACTCAGAAGGCTGGGGCAGGAAGATGATAGGCTTAAAGTCACTCTTCATTTTAGGGAGAGCCTCAGCAACTTAGGAAGACCCCATCCCAGAAAAAAAAAAAAAAAGAGAGAAAGGATTGGGGGTATAGATCAGTGGTGCTCCTGGGTTCAATCCCCAAGAAAGTTCTATAAAATTACCTTTCTGCATTAGGTATGTATGAAACATAAATAAATTTCATGTTTAGATTTGTGTCCCATTGCTAAGATATCTTATTAACTTATGTGCAAATATTCCCAAATCTGAAATCCAAAAGCACTTAGGATAGTGGATACTCCTCCTGTATTAGAGCATCTTAGTCTATGGGAGATGCTACAGCAAAATACTATAGACTGGGTGATTGATAAACAACAAGTAAGTTTATCTACTTCTAATAGTTCTGGAGCCTGGGAGTCTGAGATCATGACTAGTTCTGGTGAACACTGTCTTCCAGGTTGCAAATTGCTCCCCTTTTTGATTATATTTTCACATGACAGAGGATGAGGGAGTTCTCTGGGATCCTTTTTATAAGGGCAGAAGTCCCACTCACGAGGCTCTACCCTTGTGTCTTAAATCTCCTGCCAAAGTCTTCATCTCCTAAGACCATCAACTTGGGGGTTAGAATTTCAACATATGAATTTTGCAGGGGCACAGCATTCAGTCCATAACATCAATGATGTCTTACCAAGGATTATTGGAGATGGTGGGGAGGATAGACAACAAGGTTTAGAAACCAGAATCAAAGAGACTAACTGGTTTAGTCAATCCAGGTCATATGTGAATCATCTTGAGTGACAGCACAGGGCTACCATATTCCAGCTTATGCTTCCTTTATTCACATAAAATGCTCTCAGGATAGCCAAGTTAAGGGAAAAGGTAAAACCCCCAAATTGGCAGCACTCAGTGTACACAGCAGAGATTATGCAAAATGGAGGAAACGTGACCAGAGAAAGAATTGGATTCAATGTCACAATCCCCATGAGGCCCGAATGCTGACAGTGTGGGAAAACTGGCTGGTCCTTTTTTCTTCCTCCCTATATGACCAAGCAAATGCCTCTGGGCTAGTGTCTAACTTTTAGGACAGGGCAAGTGTGGATAAGTAGACCCTAAATCTGATTAGAATAAGAGCCAGAGGCCAAGTGCACGCCGTGGAGAGGACGGTGCTGCATGTGGTCCAGAATTCAGCAGGAGTCTCCATGTCCTATACCAGTGGTGAGGTCCCTGATGCTTGCCACTCTTCATCTTCCTTGGAAGTTGTTGATCTTGCCAGCCACTTTGGCAGCTTTGAGTTGCTCAGGTATCAGCTGGACTATTAAAACTTGGCCTAGACCTTATTTGGGGGGTTTGTGTACATGAAGATATATGTTTTGCTCTCCTTCTTTCCTCGTGCTCACCTTTAAACTTGCCCACGTATTTATCATTGCTAGTGTTCTGCATTCTCTCGGGCAGATCTGAATTTCATTCTGGTTTCATTTTCCTTTAATCTGAAGAATTCCAACATTTCTGGCAGTGCAGGTCTACTGGTGATCCATTCAATTTTGCTGCCCTAGAAATGTTTTTATTTTTACCTTCAGTTTTGAAGACTATTTTGACTAGATTTAGAAATCCCAGGTTGGCTTTATTTCGGCATTTCATTTTGAGATGTCTTTCCATTGCCTCTGGTTCATACCATCTAGGGTAAGAAGTGAGCATGTGTCGTATCTTTCCCCTGTATGCAACATGTTATTTTCTCTGGCTTCTTTTATGACTGACATTCATTAATATGATTATGTTGTGTCTCACTGTAGCCTTCTTTCTGTTCATCCTGCTGGGTTGAGTTTTGTTTTTTTGTTTCTTGGGGAAGTATGAATTGGTATTCTTCATCAAACTGGAAAAAAATAGATTCATTGTTTTTGTAAAAATTTTCTGTTCTTCCTCTTCTTTCTTCTTGGGATTCTAATTATATGTTTGTTTATTGTCTCACAGGGTACTGAGGGTATATTCATTTACTGAAGCCTCTTCTTTTTTGTGCCTCAGTTTGATAGTTTTATTGACACACTTTCAAATTCATTGGGTATTTTTTCCCTCCAATGTCCAATCATTTGTTAATACTACACAGTAAAGTTTTAATTTCAAATATTGTTTACATTTCTATTTAACTTTTTTTTTTTCTTTTTTCGGTGGTACTAGAGATTGAACTTAGGGCCTCATACATGCTAGGCAAGTGCTTTACCACTGAGTTACATCCTCAGCCCCTATTTAATTTTTAATTGAGGAAATAGTTCACATATCATTATTTCTGTATCTACAATTTTTCTCCTCATTGTGTTCATGTTTTACTTCTAGTCCTTTAATATATTTACCTAAGCTCCTTTAAAATTCTTATCTCTTTGTAACATTTTTCCCTCTCTTATTTCTCGGTGTCTTTTGATTGGCTTGATTGTTCTGATTATGGGCCATATTTTTCTATTTCTTTGCATGTCAGTATTTTGGTTGTATGGTGAACACTTTGAATGTTACATTGCTGAATGTTGGGATTCTGATGTCTTTAATGAGTACTGAGATCAGTAGATTAATAATTTTTGTGGGGGTGGAATACTGGGGATTGACTCAGGGGCACTCCACTACTGAGCCACATCTCCAGCCCTATTTTGTATTTTATTAGAGACAGGGTCTCGTTGAGTTGCTTAGCTCCTTGCTAAATTGCTGAGGCTGGCTTTGAACTCTCTATCCTCTTGCCTCCACCTCCTGAGCTGCTAGGATGACAGGCATGCGCCACCGCGCCAGGCCTGGATTAATAATTTTTTTAATATTTTATTTTTTAGCTATAGTTGGATGCAATACCTTTATTTTATTTCTTTATTTTTATGTGGTGCTGAGGATCAAACCCAGGGCCTCTCACGTGCTAGGTGAGCACTCTACCGCTGAGCTACAACCCCAGCCCCCTGGATTGAATAATTTGATGGCATTATTGGGAGGTGGTAGAAACTGTAAGAGGTGGGACTAAATTGAAGAAGTGGGTGCTTGGGTGCCCTTGGGGAGTATATATTGTCCCTGGCCCCCTCTCCCATCTCTATATCCTTCAACGTGCCCTCTCTCCATCCCAATGTTCTGTCTCACCGCAGGCCCATAACAATGCATCAAGTTGACCATGGATTGAAGTCTCTGAAATAAATAAATCTTGTCTTTTAGATTTATTTTCTCAGATATTTTGCCACAGGGATGCCACCAAGCTGATTAACACAACATCTTATTGTACCTAATTTACAAGCTAGTTTTAGGTATGTATGTATAGGAAAAACAGCATGCATAGAGTTTGGTACTATCTTTGTTCTCAATATTTCCTTTGTAGGTAAGGGAGAACTACTATATTCTTAAGATATGATTTTCCTGGGGTTTCTACTGAATGCTATCCTTAAGATAGCTCCACATCTGCTCAAAAATCAAGAGTCTCCAGGATTGTGCAAGCTTTAATTGCCTGGGAGTTAGTCGCTCTTTCCCCTGATATTTACTCTTTGCACAGTTTTATAGAATATCATCTGCATAACACAGTCTAGCATTCAGCCCAAATCTTTGAGGGTATTATACATATTTATGAGGCTATTTATTTGCTCATTTTTGAAAATTCACCACCACCCACCCAGCCTTCCAAACACCTTTCTGTCTTCTTGGCTTAGTCAGACTGCTATACTCTGCTTTGATTCTTGCTGCCTGCATCGTGGTGTAGAAAGGCCCCAGGCAAGAAATGGGATTACTGGACTCTTCTTTTTATTTTCCTGCCTTCAGAGATTACAGTCCTTGGATATCCATTCTCCACGGACTTGAAAAGAGTTGTTTCATATATTCTATCCATCTCTCTATTTGTGGCAAAAGAGTTTTTCTGGTAACAATTACTTCTTATAGACTCTTCTTATATGTTATTATGTTGTTATTATATGGTAAAAAATAAACAGCTCACTGGTTCTAGAAAAGATTTGAAATTCTATCATTTGCAACAAACTAGACAAACCTGGAGGACATTGTGAGATGAGCCAGGCACAGAAAGACAAATATTGAATGATCTCACTCATGTGGAATCTAAGAAAAGTCAATTTCATATCAGTTGAGAGTAGAATGGTAGTTCCTAGAGGCTGGGAAGGGTAGGAGAAGGAGGAATGGGGAAAGATTGGCCAATCGTTATGGTTCAATCTGAAGTGTCTGTTGTACAGTAGAGTGAACACAGTGACCACATTTAACCATAATGTATCATGTACTTCAAAATATCTAAAAGAGAGGACTTTCAACATTCTTACCACAAAGAAACGATAGGTGATAGATAATCCATTGTCCCAATTTGATCATTACACGAACATGTATCAAAACATCACAGTGTACACCATAAATCTGTATAATTATTATGCGTGAACCCTAAATATTTTAAAACAGTTAGGCAAAAACAGATAGTGTCAGTTGTGTCTCTGAAGACATGTGATAACCAGGAACTAATGCAGCAGCAGTCACATGGCCCTGTGAGGGCAGCTCTCTAAGAGAGTATGCCAATGTGTTGAGAAAGAGAGAGAGCTACAAAACGACTGGGTCTGCGATAGCACCAGTGAGATGATCCAGCAACCAACCCTGAAACTGCCCAGTTCTAGACTGACTGATTGCCATGCTGGGTATTAAACCCAGGACCTTGTACACACCAGGCAAGAATTCAGGGTCTTGTTGATTTGTATCATCACTGAGCATCACCACCAGTTCCTGCTCAGCTCTAAATGTACTGTTCTTAAGCTGTTTGGTCTCAGGGTCCCTTTATATTTTAAAAATAATTGACAACCCCAACAAGTTTGGTTTATAGCTATCAACATCTACCTTAATATTAGTTAAAATTCAGATAAACTAATATATATGTATATTTATATATTATATGTACATATATGTGTACATATATATAATATATATATGTGTGTACATATATATAATTATTTACATAATAAATATATATGTACACATATATGTACATATAATATATAAATATACATATATATTAATCCACTAAAAAGAAATCCACCTCATTAACATGAATATGTTTTCATGGAAAAAAAAAGTATTCATATCCTCTAGAACAAAAAATAGCCTGGTGATATGACTAACATTGTTTTCCAGTTTTGCAAATCTCCAGAATCTCTGGACTAGTATGACCCAGCTGGATTTTCAAATCTGCTCTAGCATTCAACCTGATGCAATACATTGTTTTCATTGAAGTATATGAAAGAAAAAAATCTGGCCTCACCAGATTCATGGAATTCCTTTTTAGATAATTGTAGATTATCTTCTTTGATACTCACTAAAAATGAAACAAGTGGTAGTTCCTTAAAGCTTCTTTGCAACAAGGAATTAAAAACTACCTCTAAAAATATTTTGTGCTCTTTAGCAGGAATCAGGAATTTTTTTTTTTCTGTGAAGAGACACTTTGTGGGCTCTACACTGTCTTACCACAATGACCTCCCTTTGCTGGTATAACACAAAAGCACTCTTAGACAATGTGTAAGCAAATAATGCTCTGGTTGGAGTGCCAATAAAACTGTATTTACATAACTTTTTTTTGTAATTAACATTTTTGTAAATGAATGTTGATCTCTTCTCTATTACCTTAAAGTCTATTGGTCTATCTTGCACTTGGAATGGATGAATTTGACCAAGCAGATCTCTTGAAAGGGTTTGAAGGTTCCCTTGGAGTCGCCATGTTCCACTTTGACAACTGTCACTCTCATGTTTTTTGTTATATGAGATAATAAGTCTCTTATTATTAATGCCAGTTGGGTATTTTGCTACTTGAAGTCAAAAGCATCTTTGCTGATAAACTCCTGGGTAGTTTCATAAAGTCAGAAATCTGCATACTGATCTCCATCTTGGATCCTGGGATGTGGCAATCCCAACCACATTTACCCCCAGCAGCTTGATGAGCCAGTCATAGAGTAGAAATAACCAGATGCACATCATGTTAGTCAGAGTTTGCCAGAGACACAGAGCCAACAGAGCTATTGTACTCGTAGTATACGAATTTATTAGGAAATTGGCTCACACCATCACGAAGGTCAAAAATTTCCACAACAGGCTGTGTCTAAACTGAAGAGCCAGTGGAGTGGAAGCAATGACTCAGTCTCAGCAGTCAGAAGCCTCTGAACCAGGAAGGCCATCAGCACAGTCTCCAGGCCAAGAGCCTCAGAGGCTCCAAGGGCCTGAGAGGCTCCAGAGGTCTCCGTGCAAATTCCTGCATTCAAAGGCCAAAGAACCTGGAATCTGATGTTCAAGGATAGCAGCAACAAGAGAAAAAGCACTCTGCTTAGGGAGGAAGACACCCAGAGAGAGGGTTTCCCCCTTTGTCAGCTTTTGTGATCTAACTGGCCTCTTGCCACTACAGTGCCCACCCACATGCAGGGAGGGTCTTCCCCACTCAGTCCACCTCCCTGCATGCCAATCTTCTGGAGACAACTTCTGAGACACATTCAGAAGTAATGCCTTATCAGAACTCTAGGTATCACTCCATCCAGTTCGGTTGATACCCCAAATTAACCATCACATGTCCAGGCTGAGACATCCTGACGCTTCATGGAGCCTCAGTGGGTCCCAAAACGTTATGGGGAACATTGGAAAGACTTCCATGTTTTCTCTTGGAAGGGCCCGGAGGTACCTGAGAGAGAGCCTGGAGAACCAAGGAAGCCCCTATTCCTTAGACAACGGGACAAGGCAGGACATGTCAGCATGAACTTCACAACAGGAAATTCTAGGAGAACATGGGCCTCTCATCAGGTGCCAGCATGGACAGAAGATGGAGAAGGGGGAATGCAAGCCACCCCTTTCTACAGCTGCCCTGGCGTCATGCACACCTCCTCTAACTTGGAGTCAACCTCAGGGAGAAGCTAACTGCAGGTCTCCTGAACTGACCAACATTAACTACATTGAAGTTGCTATTTTTACCAAAAAGAAAAAAAAGGAACTTTTAAGACAGAAATTAAGGTCAATAGTAGGAAACTTTTAAAAAACTTACATATTTGTGTTTATGTACTAAAAATCCATATTCTCCAGCAATGGCCATCATCAAATTCATTTGTTCGTTCGTTCATTCATTCTGGGGATAGATCTCCGGGACACTTAACCATTGAAATACATCACCAGTTCCTTTGTTTGTTTATTTATTCCTTTTTATTTTTAATTTTGAGACAGAGTCTCATTGCCATGGGTCTTTCTAAGTTGCTAAGGCTGGCCTTGAACTTGGGATCCTCCTGTCTCAGCCTCCTGAATCGCTGGGATTACAGGTGTGCACCACAGCACCTGGTTCAAATTTTAAAGCATTTCCAATTTGATGAAGAATATGCCTTATTTTATTTGTATCTCTTAATCATCAGTGAGGACAAGCATCATACATATGTCATTGAGAGGACTATTAATTTTAAATCCACCATGGTGCAATGAATGGAATTAAATCCAGTGCAATTAATGTTTACAATTGAACACTCTCAAATCTGCAGATAACTCATGCACATAAATGGGTGCTGCTGTTTTTAGCTTTAAAGTGAGTAGATTTACATTTTGTTCAAGCCCTAAATAGACCTTTAAGAGATACACTCCTCTAGTTCATCTACTCTCCTTTATTCGTATGCTGTTTATATTCTAACTTAGACTCACAGTATTCCTGCTTGTCCAGCCTCCTGCCCATGCTCTTGACTGGTGGCTGGAAATAAGGCCCAAGCACTAGGCTCGGTGTTTCTGGATCTTGTTTCTATCAACATCTCTCTTCTCCCAACAATCCAATATAATCAACACATCCTTCTTTAATCTGGACTTCACATGAACAAAGGCAAGTAATTCTCCATGTTCAGTTATTTTTTTTTAATATATGAAAACACCCCAGTCTTCTTGCCTGCAGAGGTAATACTCATTTTTAAAATTAATTTCACTAAAAAACAAAATTGCAAATGGCATAAAGAATGCTACTCCAAATCCCTCTGCTCTAAAGCAACTGTTAATTTTTGTGAATCTAATCCTTGCTTAACTACATAGATATTTTATATACTTACAATTCTGTGTATGTACTAAGCATTATCCCCAACATTGTACATTCATCTGCTATGTTTAGTCTACAAACATCATAAGTCATAAAAACAATGACTTGGCTACTGTAGAACTGAAATATCATCACATTCCTATGTTCTACTTTTATCATTTATTTATTTATTCACACATTCATTTAACAAATATTTAAGGTGATAGGCATTAGGAGCACAAATATAAATAAGAACACTCTCCCTGCCCTTAAGGATCTTACAATCTAGGAGCAGAGAGCAACATCACCACATAATTTTCATGTACTTACACATTTGAGCTGGATATTTATGTTGTAATTCCACACATGTTAAAATATAAAATGCCCATTTTTAAATGTTGACTCTGCACAAGTGGCCAGATGCCTGTGTTTTGGTTGACTGAGTTATGTCCTCAAGGCTTTAAAAGAAGAACCTTGTAAAGATCTAGAAGGCCCATGGTATAATCTCTAGGCAGCACATGCTTCCACTTTTGACCACAGGACAGGTAATCAGATAAAAACATTCCTTTAACTGAGAAAAACAATTAAGCCTGGAAAATGTGAGAACAAGGAAACACAAGATTAAAATAGAACTTACCAGCCTGCTTTATGAAATGTATTTTTATCTGGTAGATTTTTGTTGTTGTTGTTGTTGTTGTTACTGGGGATTGAATCCAGGAATGCTTAAACACTGAGCCACATCCCCAGCCTTTTTTTAATATTTTATTTAGAGACAAGGTCTTGCCAAGTTGCTTAGGGCCTTGGTAAATTGCTGAGGCTGGCTTTGAACTTGTGATCCTCCTGCCTCAGACTCCCAAGCCACTAGGATTACAAACAGGCACCACTGCACCTGGCTCTACTGGTAGATTTAAAGCTAACATTTTTACCATATTCCACTCTTTCTGAACTACATGATATTTATAATGAGGAAGTCATCAGAATAGCAGCTAAGTATGCTGCTTACTCTTGTTTTAAACTCTAGGCCAGTTATGAGGAAATTGGTTTTATGTTTCAGATCTAGAAACCATATGGACTTTTTCTTGAAAAATTCTTTTAAAATTTTTAATTAAAAAAAATTAATATCCGTGAGTTGAAAGAAGAGTACAGTCAGCCCTTACTGCCTTTCCTCTAATTTCAGCAGTTATTGACACTGTTAGTGTTATGCCACATTTGAAAGTAGATGAGAGGGGCTGGGGTTGTAGCTGAGGGGTAGAGTGCTTGCCTCACAAGCATGAAGTATTGGGTTCAATCCTCAGCACCACAGAAATAAATAAATAAATAAATAAATAAATAAATAAAAATAAAGATGTTGTGTCCATCTACAACTAAAAAAAAAATTAAAAAAAAGAAAGTAAATGCAGTGCTTGACCCCTAAATATTCCAGCACATACCTCGTAAGGACAAAGACATTATCTTATATAACCACAATGTCATTACCACACCCAAGACATGTATCATGGGTATTCAATACCATTGCCTAATAGGCAGCTACCAGCTCTGGTGTCCTGAGACTATGTGTTGGCACCACCCTGCTGCCTGGGCACTGAGCCCTGTCCCTACCCTGTCCCTGCCCTTTCTAGAAGGTAAAGCCTGACTCGGTGCACCGTCAAGTCTGGAGACTGTGCCAGGCACTTTCACCCATCGTCTCTGACTCCTGGCAGCTAACGCCTTCCCACGCCTCTGTAATTGAATACACTGTTCCCTATCCCTGTGGGCCAGCACCAGAGTGAGGCTGATAATTCTTGACCATGACCCATGGCCATGCCGCAGCTGACCATTGGAAATGGCAAGGGAAGATGTAATAGGGCGGGACACATACATTTCCAACTTGTTCTTTGTATGTGATGTTTCCAAGAAAAACGGCTTTTAGCAACACCTATGTGCTGGAATTTCATTAATATTTATGTCAGAAGAGAGCTGCTCATAAAAGCAAAGTGCATTTCAATTTCTTGGTAAAGAGTAAAGAAAATGCTCTGGATGGATGAAGATCAAATTGCCCAAGCCGGTGAGGGAGTGGACTGCTGGCAACTCTTAATCCTCCCTTCCTTGCCTGGTCTCTCAACCTAAACCTGCCTCTTGCAGCAGAGCTCAAAGAACAAATTCTTTAAGTCCCCACAGCCATCTGCAGGGACCATCACAGGATGGAGCACAATAAGCAAAGATCCTATGCCAGGACGAACAGGTCCTAGGATACCGACATTTCAGCCCTGGTCCCCGTCTGCACATGCACAGGTCCAAGGACTGGCGGGGGCTCTGCAGAGCCCTTTGCTCTTGGGCAGGGGGTGGGGATGAGAAGTTGGCATTTCTCAAGGGGCCCAGCTCATGTGAATAAAGACTCACTCCATGCTGCAAGGGTAAAAAGCCTGAGAGAAAAGGAAAAGGCAGGGGGAGTAACTAAAAATAGAAACAGGCTCAAGGCTTTGATGAGCAAGATTCTCAATGAATCTGGTCCTTCAGTGAGTGGAAACATCTCATTTGAAACAGAATCCCACGGACAAGCTTTTGGGCTCTCTGTTTTCGCCACATTAACACCCTGACAAAGGGCCACAGCATTGTCAATGCAGGAAATGAGGGGGCGAATAGACATTGGCTGAATTCCTCCTTCCTCTTGGTTTCTGCAGACAGTCCTGGAGGCTGGGAGCTGGTTGCCTAGGAAACAGCTTAGATGTGAAACTCCAGAAAATATGCTGTCTCTGGCAGGAGATGCCATTGCTGGTATTGTGTGATGCTGGGGGCCATTTTCTTAACCCCTTTGAGCCGGTTTTCTCACATATGAGGAGGAAATAATTGTGTGAGTGTGTTAGAAAGAGACAGAAAGGGAGGGAGGGAGGGAGAGCGTGTAGTACCACGGCTGGTTGAGGAACCCAGGAGGCACTCAGTGTGGATTCCCTCCCTTCTCTCCCACCCACCTCACCATCACACTGCCCTTAGTGGGTGCCATTGGATAAATAGGATATAGACATGATATAGAAACCGTTTTCGTAATGAATAAAAGTTAATTCAATTTTTTAACTGGAGTGAGGTTTAAAATTTAAGTTCGCCATGGCGTATTAGATGATCAATCTTTTGTAAACTGAGAGATTATTGAAGATGCAAACACTTTGAATTCATCAGTTCGGTAAATTTTAAATTTTATCGTTTGATCCTCTTCAAATAAGTACGATTGCACAATATGGGTTGAAGCTCCTTGTTAAGAGCTTGATCTTTCTCTGTTCAAGTTCAGACCCAAAAGAGAGATGGATGTAGGAGTCACAGATAGCAAGAGCAATATGGCGGCATGATTACTGATAAAATCCATATTAATGGCCTGGGCAGAAATGATGGGTCTTTTAATGTCACTCTTCCAAATTGGAGAGACTCCACACTCCAATCACAGGGAGTTCTAGGCTACTGTGGTCACTCCTGGCCCCATCCCCCTAGTCAGGGCTGAGTCCTCCATATAACTTGTGGCATGTCATGGATGGTTCAGAGCATACCCTTCCTACAAGCAGACTACCATTAAAGTCATGCAATAGAAGTTATTAGCCAGATGTACACAAAAAACTTCACAGACAGCAGCTTGGGAGGCTAAGACAGGAAGACTGTGAGTTCAAAGCCAGCCCCAGCAACAGCGAGGTGCTAAGCAATTCAATGAGACCCTGTCTCTAAATAAAATACAAAATAGGACTGGAAATGTGACTCAGTGGTTGAGTGCCCCTGAGTTCAATCCCCCCCCTCCCGCAAAAAAAGACTTCAGAGAGTTGAAACTAGAAGTTTCCAGTTTAATTAACAAAGTGGATGCTATGTGGACCATGGAACACCCCCTTAGGGCTCTGAGGCTCTCATCTTCCTGCTGCCAGGAGTTACAGACACTGACAGCTTTCAGGACAATCCTCTCCTGGAGCTGCCTTCAGCTAAAAAGAGCAGCCTCACCCAAAGTCACAGCCTTCTCCTCAGGGACAGCTTGCACATAGAGGCTGGTCACTGGGGGGGAGGCACAAAGATGTATCCTTTGCCTTAATTTGTGACCTCTCTCTGAAGGCTTATCTGAGCTCCAGAGCATCCCTAGGGATTGATCGAGACCATCATTGGGACCATACAATTCAGCTCCTGGCTTCTGCAATTCTTCCTTCAACCTCTAACATGCTTCACATGTAAATCTCTGACTCAGTCCCTGAGAAACTGACTCAAGACAATTTCAAAGTAACTACAGCATGCATCCAGATTATAAGGTGATAGGCTCCAACAATGAGAATTGCATCTGAAAACTGAAACTCTTCACTCATTTTTCTTGATCTATTTATAAGATCATATTCCTTCCCATGCTTTCCTCCCCCACCCCATTTCAGCTCTCTGCAGAGTTTCTATCCATCTGATGTTGGACTTCTTAGGTTATTCTTACCATTTCTCTCCCATTCCTCCTTCCCTTCTTTTCTTACTGTTCATTCTACACGATTTGTTTCTTTTCCAGTATATGCATTAAGCTTTTATTTGTGCTCTTATATTCTGCAGTTCCTAGAAAATATTTTTATTCTCTAAATTTATTTTTATATTATTCTACTTTTATTTCATGGATTCACTTGTGAATCTGTCTTCTCTGAGGAGATCTGTGAGATGTTCAAAGACATTCCCGTCTCCCTACTAATATCCACCCTGTTTCTTATCCTCTTTATTTGTTTGTTTGGATCTCTTTCATGATAGAAGTTTTCTTCAGGCAACTAATAATTTTTTTTTGTTGCCTGCTTATTTCTAAGATATAGGCACTAAGAAGCTAATTGAATTTCTGAGCCCATGGGTGGAATTTTTTGACTTATAGGGGTCATTGGGTGAATTTGGGGTGTTCTATCTAATCATTCCCCTGGGTGCCGCAGTCCGGCTGCAGCAAAATAACGGCGGGGGGGGGGCGTGTGACGAGCAACTTGTGTACATTGATACAGCAGGAGTGGGAGCCGTTTATTGTAGGACAGGAGGGGTATATATACATTCCGCACAGCTTATCTTAATTAAATAAGACTAGATAAACTAGATACAGCAGTCAACCAATAAGGAATCTCCACACTTAATGGCTCGCTGGCATTACTTCACAAACCACTCCCCCTGGCAAAATGCCAGGCGCCATCTTGACTTGTTTACAGACCCTAACACTTGGGAATGTTAGTGTATGAATTGAATCAGTTACTAAATCCTCCCATCCCTGAATATCCACTCTGTCAAGGTTGAATTTTTTGTGTTGTCTTCACTAGGCTATTGTGCCCAGTTTACATGTTCCTGTGAAGGTATTTTATAGACCATTGGACATTTACATTCAGTTTGTGTTAAATAGAACAAATTACTCTCCGTAATGTAGGTGAACCTCATCTAGTCAGACCTTATAAGTAAAATTAAAGGCTTCCTGAAAAAGAATTCCATCAAGATTGTAATATAGAAATATGGTCCAAGTTTCTAGCCTGCTGACCTGCCCTTCAGATTTCAGGCTTCCCTGATTGTTTCTAGAAAAACCTGACTAATACATACTCCTTTGCAATCTTTCTTTGCTGCTCTATCAATCAAGGATTGTGGTCTACTGGTCCATCTCTTGATTCTGGGTTTGGCCACATGATTTGCTTTAGCAGATGGGATGTTAGCAAATGGCCAAGAAAAGATAGGAGAAGAATTTGTGGATTGGGGATTGCCTTCTCATGCAGCTAGAGATCCACAAAAGCTTAGGTTAACCTGGTGGATGATGAAGGACGCGTGGCTGTTGTCCTAGCACATGTCATGCCAATTGCCAACCTGACAGCGAGGTTATCCCAGAACATCAAGCCCCAAATTAACTGGCCCACAACAGAACAGCCACTCAGCCAAACTGAAAAGCTGTGATCACTACATTTGGGGGTGTTTTTTTTTTTTAACACAGCAAAAGCTAATTGATATAGTCACCATCATCAGATCTTACTACGCCAATGTCCTGCATCTTATGCTCACTGCTGGCATTCTGAGAGTGAATAGAAGGCTGAAAGTTTCAGCATTCAGTCTGTAAATATTCTCCTCTTACCTTCTCTAAGTCAGGGCCAACTATAAAGTTTTAGACAGTATGTACTGTCCACAGAGAAGGCTGCCCTCACTTCTGACACCAAGTGCAAGTTTGAGGGAATCCTCAAAGCCACACTCAGATTCAGTAATTTGCTAGAAGGACACATTGGACTCACTAAAAATTGTACTCACAGTTACAGCTTATGATAGGAAAAGTGCAGATAAAAAATCAGCCAAGGAGGAGCCATATGAGATAGAGTCCAAGAGGGGTCCAAATGTAGAGGGTCTAGCTCTCTTCTCTGTGTGGAGTCCTGGGCAATGTTAACTATTTCTCCCCATCCACAGCATCCATATGCACAGAGTATTACCGACCAAAGATGCTATGCTCATCTGAGCCTTTGGTGTCCAGAGTTTTTACTGGGGCCTCACCAAGTCCTGTCTACATGTCTGACCCTCAGTGTCCAGCCCTTTTTTGATGTTGGGCTAGTACCTTTAATCCCAGTTCCTGGGAGAGTAGAAATAAAACCAAGTGGCTCAAAGCCCCCATCATTAATCAAATTGTCCAATGGCCAAAGCCCTCAAGCAAAGAAAGATACTCCTACTAGTAAGGACATTCCAGGGGCTTAGAGATTACCTCCAAAGATCCAAGGGCAAAAGCCAGATGTCTTTTGAAAATCTATTTACCTGTTGCTTTAGCATCTCTATTCTCTTTGGTAGCAGCACTGAGGTTGGTGATTCTAGTTTGGCCCAACCAGAATCCAAGCCTGGCTCAGTCTCAGGATCTATTCCAATACTCTCTTACTTTCCCTTTAGTTATTACAAATAATAATAACCAAGCAATTGGTATTATCTTGTTTCTTGTTACTTTTCATTTCCTTCTGAATCCACTGAACCCACTGTTCAGGATTTATATCCATCAATTCTAAATTCCTTTCTAAGTTCAGCCACCAATTACTCATTACAGCACAGCTCCAATTCTATACCATAGGTGACTCTGTGGCCATTCAGGAACCAAAGTTTCATCACCTCCACTCTTTCTTTTTTGCTCTCCTCTGACCACATGTTTCAGTGAGTTGGGGTGAGTCTGTTGAGTCCCATTTTGACATCAACTGTGAAACATTTTCACCAACTGTGAAGTTAGAGGGAAGAGTCCTCAAGAACATCCTTACTTCTAGCACAGATTGCAAATTCAAGGGTCCCCAAGACCATCCACAGGCTTGATAATTTGCTAGAAAGATTCACAGAACTTACTGGAAATAGTATGTTCATAGTTACGGTGTGTGTGTGTGTGTGTGTGTGTGTATGCATGTGTGTTTATTAGGTACATGCTAGGCAAGTACTCTGCCACTGAGCTATGTCCTCAGTCAACAGTTATAATTTTTTTTTATAGGAGAAAGATTCAAGTAAAAAGAGTGCCTTAGGCAGAGTCCAGAGGAATAACAAAGGTGGAGTTCATGGTATCTTGTGGAATCAAGGCATGTCAATGTGTGATGATATGCATAGAATATTACTAACCAGGGAAGCTCATCTGATCTTTGGTATTCAGAGTTTTTAGAGTGCCTTAGGTGCACATTTGTGGATATCCCAGTTTGTGCATCCAAACTCCATCATCAGGATACCCCTGGAGCACCTTAATCCTAGGAGTGCACGCTGTAGGCATTGTTTATCCTCATGAGAACAGACCTGGGTGTGGGGAGGCTCATACAGGCCTTAGAAGTGAATTTAAGGAAGTTTAAATAAGGAAAATCTGATACACTGGATTTGGGACATTGTCCATAAGAGAGTGGAAAGATTTGGGTGGATATTATCTCTTGAATCTCATGGGGAAGGAACTAGACAGAAAAGGAAGAAGCGTGCCTGATAGTTAGATGAGATATGATTAAAACTTAGTCTTACTAGCCCTTATCAAATCTTTAACCAGACAACCTTCTTTTCTCACCTTAACTATACTATTACTTCTGATTTAAGTTTGCCAGGCACTGGAAAATCCAAAAGGTCTACAAAAACATGTTATATTTACAAGCTGAAGCACAGAATCTCAGCCCCAGAAAAGAGGTTGTGATCTTCCTTTTCCACCTGATTCTTAAGAAACCATAGAACAAGAAGGTAAGGTTTGGGAGGAAATGGAGAAAACATGATGTCGCTGGAGACCATGGATGGATACGCTTTGTCCCTGGAGCTGCTGACTGTAGACCACTTCTCAAGTTCACCAGGACTCCCATGTTGTCCATGATCTGCCAGAAGTATGGACAATCTTACCAAAGACACCAACATCACTAGAGACCTGAGGAACTCCTGTGGTCAGTCCCCAGCAACTAACTGGCATTGGCCATGATCCTGGCTTCCCAAAGGATATTGTGACTGTGTAGTCAGAAGTAATGCTGTGCATGGTCTCCATAGACCTCTCCGATGTCTCTGCCATCACCCAAAATACTCAGATTGCAAATCAGGAAATTCATCAAATCGTCACTGTCACCCTCATTTGTACATTTAACGATGCTCCAGGCCCAACATTGTAGGATCTTCACACCTAGCTCCTTTTACACCTCAAATCTTCCTTTTATTCTTAATATAACTTTTAGTACTTATTATTATTATTATTATATTCTGTGTATACCTCTCTGTAAATGCCTGATCACTGAGACCCTCTAAAACCTGACAGTATAGCAACTTATGCAACAGATGGTAGCAGGCTCCGCAGGAACAGCCAGAACGTGGAGGTTGACCCACTCAAGAGCCAACTGAACCAACCTCAGCTTTGCAATGAAGGTTATTCCACCCGTGATGGCATATGATGGTAGATTTTTGTGGGTCTGAAGCAACGGAGGAATGACTAAGTGCCCTCAGTTGCCCATTTCTTACCCACTACTTTGGCTTCACCAAACCATAGTCAGAATTTATCCTTGCTTAAGGCCCCTAAAGTTTTACTTGCTCCTAAGCACTGTCCCCTTAACATCTTGGTCTCAGAATCAACTGACTGTACAGAATAATATTTCCTGTGGAAGAGACTTGATGAGTCTCTTCCACTCTTCTTGTGGAAGAGACTCATTTGGCTCCCCCAGTCTCCACAAAATTTGTGTGAGACCTGCTCATCAATCCTTATTTAAAAACACCTTTATCTGTCTTTGAATACTTTTACATTACTGAGACCAGAGCATTCGGCCAATCAAAATGGTCCTTTTAATCAGTTTCTTCTTATCTAAAACTGTATTTGTTTTTATTTAACCATAAAGCCATATTGACAAGGGATTTAGATAGATTCTCTTAACATGGGCACAGTCTAGATGTGATGACATGTACACAATGATCTTCTTCCATCTGTGAGATGGAAACTGACAGCACTGTGCAGTGCTATAATTTCAGGCTGCAATAGCAGCAGGCATGGTGCATGGTTGTGGGCGGGCACCTGTACAAGGATGTCTCCTCCGTCCTTTCCTGCTGCAAGTTTACAATGGGGTTTGCAGCCTTACTGGCAGCTCCTTCCACTGTTGCCCAGTTGTAATCTCAGACTCCTTTCCAACCTAACCCATTCATTTTTCTATGGTTAGTGCCCAGAGGCCAAAATATATGTCAGTGATATAAAACTGTGCAGTTGAGAGCTGTGCCAAGGCATCCATCCCTGGATGCAGCGACATTCAGCCCTGCTGGAGTGACAGCTCCCCTGCATCCACTTCCACTCAGAAGGGGATCTGCTGTGCTCTCTCCTTCACTGCCTCTCCCAGCCTTTCAGTCTGTGACCAC
Source organism: Marmota monax (assembly GCF_021218885.2). Classification (NCBI taxonomy): domain Eukaryota; kingdom Metazoa; phylum Chordata; class Mammalia; order Rodentia; family Sciuridae; genus Marmota; species Marmota monax. The sequence continues at coordinate 4,141,603 of NW_026693024.1, read as the reverse complement.
AAGATGGCTGATGCTCTGCAGATTTCTAAGCCCCTTTGCAGCAGCTGCTGCAGTAAATGGGGGACAGCAGCTCTCTGGTCACTGTCTAGGACTCAACTGACTATGGTAGCCCCTATTCCAAGGTCATCCTCAGTGACAGGATTCCAGACTCTGATGCGATTCCTTTTCATTTTAGTTTTGGGAGGTCATCAGCGATAAGAATAGCATCGACCCACTGGCAGTTACCATGGAGACAGCGACCTGCAGCTGGAGAGAATCAACGTGTACTGCAATGAAGCTGCTGGTGAGTATTTGAATGTGAACCTTGCTTTCCACATGTGGGTAGAGGAAATGTCCTAGGAGCATATGAATGACAAATGCTTCTTGCATATTCATTGAAAAATACAAATTGCAAAAAAAGAAAAAGAAAGAACGAGCTTACTGGTTCCTTAAGACTCCTGCATGTTTGGCATGACTAAGCATGTTCAGCATCTCCTTTTTCTTTTTCCTCCCTTTGTGTCAAATGCTGGAATTTTCTGTAATGAATTGTGCTGTGAGAGCTCATACAGCACAGTCTTGCCCACGACTTGGTTGTCAAGCCCAGGTCTAAGCTCTTGTTCCCACAGGCAACAAGTATGTACCTCGGGCCATCCTGGTGGACCTGGAGCCTGGCACCATGGACTCAGTGAGGTCGGGACCATTCGGCCAGATCTTCAGGCCAGACAACTTCGTGTTCGGTATGTCCTCATGGTCCATGGGAGCTGGCCAAGTGACTCACCTTCTTCCTAATAGCCACACACTTTACTGTCCTCAGAGTTAAGTGCTGAGGGGAGAGTGTGTCCACAGATAGCCCCACTCCTGGCCTAACCCGATTCAGTCTAGGGGAGGTGGTGTCTCTGGTCCCTCTGTGGACAGCTCAGAGATGAATGTCAGCCTGCAGAGACTGCAGTGGCCTCCATTACAGAGCAGCCTCCAAAGGGAAAGAACAAAGAGCAAGAAGAGCTTCAAACAGGGCTTGTGGGCTACAGGTAATTTCAAAGGTGACCACAAGTAACCACTTCAAGGAGCCAAAGGCCAGTAGCACAGCTTATGACCAAGGTGCAGACAGCTGCTTAGAGCCCCTCTTCTCTGATCCCATCCTGCCTTCCCCTTGCCTGCTTAATTGCACCTAATTAGAGTGTTTATAGAAGGTTCTGTTCTTAGTATTACAAGCATTTGAGTTTTGTTAAAGGCACACTATTTATTCCTCAATTTTTTTAAACTTTATCCCAGGTTTTTTCCCCCCTGAACCTTTAAAAACTTTAAAAAGTTATTTTAATTTTATTTTTAAAACGAATACATACAAATATAAAACTTGAACATATTAATGGATTACCATCTAATGTTTAATACATGTTAGATTGTGTAATGTTTAAAGAAGGTTAAACATCTTCATCTCCTCTACCTTGTATCTTTTTTTTCCCAGTGGTGACAACTTTCAAAATTCTTTCTTGCAGCTGTTTGAAACGTACCAAATATTATTATCTATACACACCCTATGATCAATAGCATACCAGAGACACTGGTTTTCATCTAACTGTAACTTAGTATCCATTGATCATAATTCCCCATCCCTCCCAACCCAGTGAGTTTGAAGGTCACTAGTACACTGACATTTTTTCTTTAAGTAACAAAATCATATTTGAAGAAGAAGAATCTGCCATCTGATACTAGACCTGTCTTTTCCACCACAATCCAAATGATAGAATCCAGAATTCCTTATGTATCTGTGGCTAATATTTTCTTTTCCTCTGGCAGGCCAGAGCTGTGCAGGAAATAACCGAGCAAAGGGCCACTACACAGAGGGAGCTGAGCTGGTGGACTTGGTCCTGGTCAGGAAGGAGTCAGAGAGCTGTGACTGAAAAACCAGCCTCTACCTCAGAGCAAAGTCTGTCCAAGGAAGGGGGTGTGACCCTTGTCCTTGGAAAGACCCACAGAGCACAGACCCACCCTGCTGAGTTGTTTATCTACAAACAGGAGAGATGGTGTCCCATCAGCATGAGACAGGGAAAATACTTGGGATGCCAGATGACCCTCCCAGTAGTTTATGGTGGTTGATAACATGTTGGGAAACCATATAGTCTAGCACGTATGCCCTTTGAACCAATCAGTTCAAATGAATCCCCCTCTTGTACTAGCCAATCACCCTTACCCAACTTGTTCCTGCCAGTGAATGTGCTAATCATGTTTTAGAGTTGTTTTATGATTTTCCCGTGGTGTGTGATGATTTGCTAAGATGTGATGTATGTGAAGTCCCTGCCTTCCCCAAAGAATGTATAAAACTGCTGCAAACCCTGGGCTCAGGGCCTCTCAGCGTCACCAGTTGCTGTGTGAGTGCAGAGGACCGAGCTAGCTGGCAATAAACACCTCTTTGCTGCTTACATCCATCTTGGTCTCTGGTGGTCTTTTGGGGGGGTCCCGAATTTGAGCATAACGTGACTGTCTCCAGGGCTTCCAGCTGATCCACTCTCTGGGGGGAGGCACAGGCTCAGGCATGGGCACCCTGCTCATCAGCAGGATGGGAGAGGAGTACCCAGACCGCATCATGAACACCTTCAGCGTCATGCCCTCCCCCAAAGTGTCAGACACGGTGGCTTACAACGCCACCCTCTCTGTCCACCAGCTGGTGGAGAACACAGATGAAACCTATTCCATGGACAACGAGGCCCTGTATGACATCTGCTTCCGCACCCTGAAGCTGACCACGCCCACATATGGAGACCTCAACCACCTGGTGTCAGCCACCATGAGCGGGGTCACCACGTGCCTGCGCTTCCCTGGCCAGCTGAATGCAGACCTGCGCAAGCTGGCAGTGAACATGGTGCCCTTCCCCCGCCTGCACTTCTTTTTTTTTTTTTTTTTTAATTTTTTATTATTGGCTGTTCAAAACATTACATAGTTCTTGATATATCATATTTCACAATTTGATTCAAGTGGGTTATGAGCTCCCATTTTTACCCCATATACAGATTGCAGAATCACATCAGTTACACATCCATTGATTTACATATTGCCATACTAGTGTCTGTTGTATTCTGCTGCCTTTCCTATCCTCTACTATCCCCCCTCCCCTCCCCTCCCCTCCCCTCCCCTCCCCTCCCCTCCCCTCTTCTCTCTCTGCTCCCTCTACTGACATTCGTTTGTCCCCCTTATATTATTTTTCCCCTTCCCCTCACTTCCTCTTGTATGTACTTCTGTATAACTCTGAGGGTCTCCTTCCATTTCCATGCATTTTCCCTTCTCTCTCCCTTTCCCTCCCACCTCTCATCCCTGTTTAATGTTAATCTTCTTCTCATGCTCTTCGACCCTACTCTGTTCTTAGTTACTCTCCTTATATCAAAGAAGACATTTGGCATTTGTTTTTTAGGGATTGGCTAGCTTCACTTAGCATAATCTGCTCTAATGCCATCCATTTCCCTGTAAATTCTATGATTTTGTCATTTTTTAATGCAGAGTAATACTCCATTGTGTATAAATGCCACATTTTTTTTATCCATTCATCCATTGAAGGGCATCTAGGTTGGTTCCACAGTCTAGCTATTGTGAATTGTGCTGCTATGAACATCGATGTAGCAGTGTCCCTGTAGCATGCTCTTTTTAGGTCTTTAGGGAATAGACCGAGAAGGGGAATAGCTGGGTCAAATGGTGGCTCCATTCCCAGCTTTCCAAGAAATCTCCATACTGCTTTCCAAATTGGCTGCACCAATTTGCAGTCCCACCAGCAATGTACAAGTGTACCCTTTTCCCCACATCCTCGCCAGCACTTGTTGTTGTTTGACTTCATAATGGCTGCCAATCTAACTGGAGTGAGATGGTATCTTAGGGTGGTTTTGATTTGCATTTCTCTGACTGCTAGAGATGGTGAGCATTTTTTTATGTACTTGTTGATTGATTGTATGTCCTCCTCTGAGAAGTGTCTGTTCAGGTCCTTGGCCCATTTGTTGATTGGGTTGTTTGTTCTCTTATTGTCTAATTTTTTGAGTTCTTTGTATACTCTGGATATTAGGGCTCTATCTGAAGTGTGAGGAGTAAAGATTTGTTCCCAGGATGTACCGCCTGCACTTCTTCATGCCGGGTTTCGCGCCCCTGACCAGCAGGGGCAGCCAGCAGTACTGCGCCCTGCGGTGCCCGAGCTCACCCAGCAGAGGTCATGTCCTTCTCTAGCATCCCAAAACTAACAGCAGAAGGGCGGGGAGGGTGAGATATTTCTTAGCAGCTCTTCAAAAAACTAGCAAGGCTTCCTCTGAGTCACCATTATGATGAGGCCTTCGTGGTCAGACCTTCATCTTTACAGGCTTCAAGCAAGGACAATGAAACAATTGAGAACAGCTTCGGCCTTTTCCCTCAATTCTGAGTCCAATGACTGCCTAGATTAGAAAGATTCCCAAATCCTCAGAGAGGAACTGGAAATGTTCAGGTTTTGAAGAGAGCAATGGGCCAGCATGGAAACAGCAGGTCCCTGAAAGATAACAAGACAGGAATGATATGTGGAGAGCCAGCTCCAGGCACAATGACTAAAAGCCACATCTTTGGAGCGGTAAAGAAACTTTCTAGCTAATGTCTTTGTAGCAGCCATTGTTGGACAACCCCACCCCCACCCCCATATGTCTTTGTTCCTCACTCTTCATGGACATGCTGATGACTTCCCACTGCAAACAATTGTAACTTGCCCCAGGACTCATTTGCCCAGCCTGGTCAGCATCTTTGGAAGGAGGACTTGTTTAAGGACAGATTGGAGGCTAAGTAGCCCAGCATCCCTGCCTCCCTGGTGGGCCACCTCTGAATTGTTCTACCTTGTCTCTTACAGATCCCTTGGGTTGAGACCTTGCTGCCCACAGCAGTGACCTGCAGCAAACTCTTCATGGTATCACATTATTAGCAACAGAATTTGTGGCATCAAATATAGTCATCCCTTGGTATCCAAGGAGGAATGGTTCCAGAACCCTCCCAGTGGATACCAAAATCTGCAAATGCTCAAGTGCCTTATATAAAATGGTGTAATATTTGCATATAACCGGCACTTCTTGCTGTATAATGTAAATCATCTCCAGATTACCTATAACACCTGATACAATGCAAATACTGTGTAATAGTGGTTATGCTATTGTTTAGGGGATAGTGACAAGGAAGTAGTCTGTACATATTCAGTACACAATTAAAAAAAATACATTTGATTCACAATTAGTTGAACCCACAGATGGGGAACCCACAAATATGAGGAACCAACTTTTAAAAAAACAAATTTAAGCTTAAAATGATGCCTATTATCATGCCTACATAACAGGCATAAATGATGATAGACAAGAAACATCATTTCTACACAGTCAAATCAAGTACTATGGGAAACAAAGGAAGGAACCACAGAACCAGGGACAATTTGGAGTTCCTTTGAAGGTCCCCAGCCACACAAGGGAGGCCGCCTCTGTAACTTAAGTGCTCAAGGTCTAATAAACACCTTTAAAAGAAAATGAAAATTAATGTTCTTTTATAGCTGAAAAAAAATTAGCCTTCCAAATTGTAAGTGTTTCTTTCCCTAGGTCTTTCATGAGTTTACTTGCTCTCTTTGCAAAGACTGTTCTTGAGACAGTGGTGAGCAGGGTGGGGCATTGTTTAAATGCCAGCATGGGGATGGGGTGCTGGTCAGGCCCAGATTAGTTGGGAAGACCCTTAAGGAAGAACAATCAAGACAGCAGTCACTGGGCCAGGGCCCTCTGGGGGTCTACAGCCCACCCCCCACCCCCACCCCTTCCTGCCTGCACCTATTGCTGCAAACCTTGCCCCTGCACACTCTCAGCAGAAGGTAGAATTATTAGGCTCTACACAGTCTAACTTGCTTCCTTGCCACAGGGAGGAAAATGTTGACGTCAACCTTTCCATAAATGCCATTTGCCTTGAAAGTGAAACAGAGCGGATCTTGGGCTCTGTAGCTTCTGGAGAAATGACCAGCACTCTTTGCACTGGCTTGGCCTGATGGAGGGCAGCAGGGCTGGCCCCACCCAGATTCCTTGGCAACCCAGATCTTGGGGAAATGTGGAAAAAGCCTGTATTCAGAGAGCAGGCAAGGAGGGACCAGACAGTTGGAAAGTACAGGAACGAGCTCCACAGAGGGTCCTGGAACTTCAAAGAACAGGCCAAATCCATGGGCAGGGAGGTACCCATTGACCTGCAGAGGTTTAGGGTTTGGCGAGTGGAGAAGATTCAAACGGAGCCTAGACTCCCCACTTAGGAGTCTGCTGCTTGTTCATTTCTACTGTAATACCTCCTTGTCGTGAACAACCTCATGCACCAGGGCTGAGGATAATAGGGAGGGAGTGTGCGATAGTACAGGGAGGAGGGAGCATTTTTACCTAATGAGAGCATCACAGAGAAAGTGATTGTGTTAGCTTTCTATTGCTGTAACAAAATGCCTGGGATAAACAACTTATAAGGGGGAAAGGCTTGTTTTGGCTCATAGTTTTGGAGGTTTCAGTCCATTGGTTTTTTTGCTTTTTGTTTTGGGACCTGTGGTGGCATGGTACATTATGAGAGACTAATAGGGTGAAAGAAGCACTTCAAAGTTCTCCAGGAAGTGAAAGAAGAAGAGGGGCTAGGATTTCACTATCCACATCCAGGACATGCTCCAATGACCTAACTTCTTCCCACTAGGCCTTACTTCTTCTTCTTTTCTTTTAAATATCTTTATTTTGTTTGTTTATTTATTTTTTTATGTGATGCTGAGGCTCCAACTCAGGGCCTTGCATGTGCTACGTGAATGCTTTACCACTGAGCTACAACCCCAGCCCCCACAATTACATTTTTGAGGGGTAAAGCTTAAAGAGAATTTGATATCCAACCAGGAGTCGCATCTTCAATTTTGAAAGGCCCAGACTGGTATCTGTATTAAAAATGGATGTTTAGGGTGCTGGAGGTATAGCTTGGTGGTAGATCATTTGCCTAGCATGCACAAAGCCCTGGGTTCCCTCCCTGGCATAAAAAAAGGTGGCTTAAAAACATTACTATTTATTCACTCTAAATTATTATTGTCATCTGATGCAAAAATTTACAAACTTAGGTGAAGTTGACATTCTAAAAGTAATGTAAATTGAGGTTCAGGTTTATACTATATTTTTATTTTATTTTATTTTTTTAAAGAGAGAGGGAGAGAGAATTTCAATATTTATTTTCTAGTTATCGGCGGACACAACATCTTTGTTTGTATGTGGTGCTGAGGATCGAACCCGGGCCGCACACATGCCAGGCGAGCGCGCTACTGCTTGAGCCACATCCCCAGCCCTATACTATATTTTTAAAAGGAAGCTTTTTAAATGCTTTTAAAGACATTCCTCCATTTTCACAGATGCTTTTTATTAAGCAGTAGTAGGTGGGGCTTCATTGTATGGGTTTAAGGGCAAGAGAAATTGGGGGTGACCAGTTCTCTGGGCCTTCTCTAAGGGGTCCAACAGATAGGATGTGAGTTTGTTTCATAAAAATGGAAATAATCTTATTGTCAGTATGGTTCTTAGGTTTTCATTATTCTGTAGAGGAAACTAAAGTTTTCAAAATCTCAAGGCCCTGCTCATTAGACTGACTAGATATATTTTAGCTACATTATGTGTGTCACCTATAAATAGGGCATCAATCAACAGTAATCCTCACCCTTAACATGCTATGTGTTCACAGGGCACTTTTCACTAGAGCATTCTCACCAGAATCCTTCCTGTTGGAGCCCTTTGAAGGCAGGTGGAGATGAAGGGCAGGCAGAGGGAAGGGTAAGATCCCAAGTCCTTTCATAAAAGACATGTGTGGGTGTGTCTTCCACTGAGAATGCATTCTCTAGTTTGAATTTTGTCATCACAGTGCCTTCGGTGTAAGAGTGATGGAGCTAAAACACTGCTGGTGATCTCAGGTCTAAAGCAGGAAATGACCTGTAGCTGGAGGATATCAGTGTCCCTTTCTATCACTTGCTCAATTGCCAGCAGAGCTGCTCTTTTTCTTTTTTTTTTTTTTTAAGTGATCTCTGGATTTATTTATTTTTATTATTTTTATTTGTCCTACTTAGTTGTACATGACAGCAGAATCCATTTAAGTTCATCATACACAAATGAAGCACAACATTTCAATTCTCTGGCTGAACATGGTATAGAGATGCACCATTCGTACAATCATACATGTACCTAGGGTAATGATGTCCATCTCATTCCACCATCTTTCCTACCCTCAACCTCTCCCTACTTTCCCTTTTGCTCAATCCAAAGTTTCTCTATTCTTCCCATGCCCCCCACATCATAGATCAGCATCCACTAATCAGAGAAAACATTTGACCTTTAGTTTTTGGGGATTGGCTTACTTTCATTAGCTTAATATTCTCCAGCTCCATCCATTAAACCCACAAATGCCTTGATTTTCTTTTCTTATAATGCTGAGTAATATTCCATTATGTATATATACCACAGTTTCTTTATCCATTCGTCTATTGGTGAGCATCTAGGTTGGTTCCATGGTTTAGCTACTGTGAATTCAGACCTGCTCCTTTTTAGACACCAAGACAAATAGATAAAGGGAGAGAGTGAGAGAAAACCAATTATTTTCCCCCAACACTCTTCAGATGTCTATTATAGGGAAGAAGAGAACTAGTTGGCTCTATTTCCTCCTGTTATTATCTGCTCAGTGCTGTACAAAAAGTGTTGCTTTGTGGCAGCGTGGTGGGTTGGGGTATTTACACTGGAGAGGAAAGCAGGAACTCACAGCCCTCAAATGAGTCACCTTGGGCAGGGCAGGCATTATTTGAACATCTGCATGTGTGTTTCTCTGATTATATACTAATACACATCAGGGGCGGTGCTGGGAAGGAGGAGGACAAAGAGCTAGCATGAAGAGGCGTAGGCTGGGTGGCAGGAGCAGGCATATTTGGGAAGAACGCTCACTGCCAGCCATCCGCAAAGCAGACAGTCCTCAGGTGCTAGGCCTGCCCTAATCCATGTCATCATTGTCTGTTTACTGTCTGTCTGTCACTCAATGCTCAGAGCCCATACAGTGCCTCATAGCCACACAATGTAGCAATCACAGATTTCCATTTTCCAGATATGGCAATACAGGCTCAGAGAGGTGAAGTGACCTGTTGAATGGCTTAGCCAGGAATGGCATCAGAGTGTGTTCACTCCATGGGGTGATCAAGTACTCCATGGTAGGTGATCAAATGCCCACCTGTTAGCAGAGCCCATGACCCCCGTAACATCACTCCCTGCCTCATTCTCTGCTTCTGTTGGCCTTAAGTTCCAGCTTGAATCAAACAACAAAGTCCAACAAGCAATTGTCTCCAGAAAATCTTTGTGCAACTGTGTAATCTTCAATAGTCACCAGGAGCAGGGCCATTTCTGGGGAGGTTCTGGAAGCCCCTAGCTGATGGTGAAGGGCTATGGTGTGGAATTGGAGGCAGGAGTGGAAGAAGGTAGAGGCCAAGTCCTAGAACACTGAGAATAGCACCAATGAGACAGCTGTCAAGGAGGGGCCCAGCAGCTTGTGGAGGGGAGAGAGGAGGAGTCTAGGACATCCATGCCCACCTGAGAGAAGGCACCAGGCACCTGCTCGTATCTGGGGGGATCCCAGAGGTCTGACTTCCTAAAGCAGGGCTAATGAAGACAACTTAAGGCCAAGAGTCTACTCATGGATGACTGGCTTTTCACTTCCACCTCTAATAAGGAGCAACTATGGATATAGCAAGTAGGATTCATATTTATAATGACAGCCTCACCTTGGGCTTTATGGAGGCATTTTTGCCCCATAAACTCGACCCCCTTTCATATATAGCTTCTCATTTCCTGCTCACAATGCTGGCTCCAGGGCACCTGTAATTATCATCATTTTGTATTTGGAGAAACTGGCTCTAGAGAGGAAAAGGTGGAGGCTCCTGTTCACCTGCCCCTGTTAACCATCATCTTGGAGACTAATTAGGATTGGTGCTGACCTCATCCTGCCCAAACCTTTGAAACTCACCTGGGCTGTTGCCAAGTGAGTGGAAAGAATGTAGACTCATTCACTTACTGGCTTTGTGGCCGGTCAGGTCTTTCAGCCTTGCCTTCTGATCTGTGAAGTTGGGAAAGTAATAATGCTTATTCTAGAATAGTGCTGGTTAATAGAAATACCCATGAATATGAGCCATAAACTTTTTCTAGTTTTCACAAGTTAAAAGAAATGAGTGAACTTAATTTAAAATATTTTATGTCACACAGTATACCCCCAAATCATCGTTTTGATTTCTAATCAATATTTAGTGTATTTAAAAGTCAGTAATGAAGTATGTTACACTGTTTTAACTACTAATCCCATGAAAGCCGGTATGTATTTTAAATTTACAGCACATCTCAATTCAGAGGCCTTACTTTCAAGCACTCAACAGCCACATGTCTCTAATGGCTAATGAACTCACAGGTCTGTAAGGTTCCCTGAGGATTGAAAGATCTAAAGTATGTGAGGACAGGGCTGGATGTGTGGCTCAAGTGGTAACGAGCTCGCCTGGTGTGCGCGGGGCACTGGGTTCGATTCTCAGCACCACATAAAAAATAAAATGAAGATGTTGGGTCTACTGAAAACTGAATAAATATTTTAAAAAAATTTAAAAAATAAAGTATGTGAGGACATTATATTACAACGTGGCCATTATATTCCTCCTTTCTCCTCTCTCTGACACACACACACACACACACACACACACACACTCTGGGATTTTCCATATTTAAGAGGCCTTTACAGGGACCCAAGAGCCCAAAGCAGACATGTGATAAATCCAGCAGTAAGCACTTTTCCTAGCCCCTCCCCACAGCCTTCCTTATAGAGGTGAAAACCTACCCACCTTGCTGTCCTTGAAGACAGCTGCCTGTCACCCACTCAGCCCTAGTCCCATCATCCCCCACCCTCCTCCCCGCCCTGCGCCCCTCGGGGCGTTTATATCAGCCAAGATTCCCACCCAGAATAGAAAGAGAATACAGCTTGGCGTCCAGAACCCTGCTCAGGATGCAGAAGCCCTTGACGAAGAGCTGGAGACCCCACTGAAAAAGCGTCTTCAACTCTGGGATCCCTATTCCAAAAGGGAACCCCAAATGTTCTTCGCCCCTGAGAGGCGAGGACGGTGTTTGGAAGCAGCTCCTCCTCTGGTTTCGGGACCCAGATCTCCAGCCCCCCTCGGGGCTCAGGGTGGGCAGGGACGAGACACTCAGGTGAGGGGGACGGGACGAGACTAAGGACCCACCCAGGGGTGCAGCTACGCCCCTGGATGGGGAGGCGGCGCCGGCAGACCGGGCGGGAGGTCTGGGCACCGCCCTTGGCCGCGAGTTGCCAAGGCTGGGAGCCCTCCCTGGACCCTGCGGCCGCAGTGCCGCGCCCGAGCGCCCCCGCACCTCGCACCGCGCCCCAGCTCCCTCTCGCGGTGCCGCAGTCCCTACCGCGCCGCCCCCCAAATCCCCGCCCCTAATTACGTCACTGTGGGCCGGGCGGGTCTCGGGATATAAAAGCCCGAGCTGGGGGCTGGCGGCGGTCTCAGCGCTGTCCGTAGCCCTCCGATTTACCGCGAGCGCACAGCTCCGAGGGCCAGCGCCACCACCCGCTCCGCCGCCGGCATCATGCGTGAGATCGTGCACATCCAGGCTGGCCAATGCGGCAACCAAATCGGCGCCAAGGTGGGCGTGCTGCTGGGGAGGGGGCCGGGAGGAGTCGCGGACCAGGGCCTGAGACCCCTAGGGTGCGGGTCGGAGGCTGGGACGGGGGCTGGGTGAGCGTGAGGAAGCCCTGGGCTGCATTCCACCCCGAGGCTTCTGGGTGGGGCCTGTGGAAGACCCAAACCTGCCGCGATGCTACGCAGCTGCGTGTGCCCTTAATCAGGACCCTTTAAATTTCCTTGGGATACAATCCTTTTGCAGGGTACAGTTGGCATTCCTCTGGGTGAATTAATTTCTGAAATTTGAATCGGGGCTACAGTAATATGTACCCATCCTTAGGCTCATGTGAAATATAATTTGTATATTTTTGTCGTTTGAATGAAAAAAATGCAATGTCATTGAACTGACAGATGTTAGAGAAGCTTTTCTTTGGCTGTCATGTAGAAGGGTGTTAGATAAAGTCTCAACACGGGTACTGTCTAGACGTGATGACATATAACGTGATGGTTTTTCTCGTCTGCTGGGTGGCAGGTGACTACATGGGTGGGGGCTGTAATGCCCGACCGCAGTGGGGAGGCAGCAGCGGGCATGGTGCATAGTTGTGGGCGGGCGCCCTTACAAGGACGTGGTCTCTTTCAAAACCGCCATATTGCCCACCCAAACCTCCCCTCCCCCTTTTCTGCTACAAATTCACAATGGACTGTAAGTCGTCATGATGGCAAGTGTCTTCCACTGCTGCCTGGCACCTTGATAGGATCTTACCTACCGTTGCCTGCCTATTCCCTGCCAGGGTCAGTGCACAGAGGCCAATATGTAGGTCAGTGGCATAAAACTACCCTGTTGTAAGCTGCGTGGGGTTTGTGCCAGGAGTCAAGGATCCCTGGAGGCAGCTGTGGAGCAGGGGATGGGGGCGCGCCCACCTGTTTCACTGTCCTACAAGCACTTATCTAAAGATTCATCCATCAGCCAGGATGCAGTGACATTCAGCCCTACCTGAAATGACAGAGTCCCCCTGAGTCCACTTCTTCATAGAAGGAGATTTACTGTGCACTTTCCTCCAGTTTCTCTACCAGCTTTTCAGTCTGCAGCCATATTATGGCTGATACTCTGCGGATTTCCAAGCCCCTCTGCAGCAGCTGCTGCAGGAAATAGGGGCTGTAGGACCCTGATTGCTGCTGTTCCAAGTCAGCCTTGGTGACAGAATTCTATGCCAAAATGCGATTTTTTTTTTCTTCTCATTTTAGTTTTGGGAGGTCATCAGTGATGAGCATGGCATCGACCCCACTGGCAGTTACCATGGGGACAGTGACCTGCAGCTGGAGAGAATCAACGTGTACTACAATGAAGCTGCTGGTGAGTATTTGAATGTGAACCTTGCTTTCCACATGTGGGTAGAGGAAATGTCCTAGGAGCATATGAATGACAAATGCTTCTTGCATATTCATTGAAAAATACAAATTGCAAAAAAAGAAAAAGAAAGAACGAGCTTACTGGTTCCTTAAGACTCCTGCATGTTTGGCATGACTAAGCATGTTCAGCATCTCCTTTTTCTTTTTCCTCCCTTTGTGTCAAATGCTGGAATTTTCTGTAATGAATTGTGCTGTGAGAGCTCATACAGCACAGTCTTGCCCACGACTTGGTTGTCAAGCCCAGGTCTAAGCTCTTGTTCCCACAGGCAACAAGTATGTACCTCGGGCCATCCTGGTGGACCTGGAGCCTGGCACCATGGACTCAGTGAGGTCGGGACCATTCGGCCAGATCTTCAGGCCAGACAACTTCGTGTTCGGTATGTCCTCATGGTCCATGGGAGCTGGCCAAGTGACTCACCTTCTTCCTAATAGCCACACACTTTACTGTTCTCAGAGTTAAGTGCTGAGGGGAGAGTGTGTCCACAGATAGCCCCACTCCTGGCCTAACCCGATTCAGTCTAGGGGAGGTGGTGTCTCTGGTCCCTCTGTGGACAGCTCAGAGATGAATGTCAGCCTGCAGAGACTGCAGTGGCCTCCATTACAGAGCAGCCTCCAAAGGGAAAGAACAAAGAGCAAGAAGAGCTTCAAACAGGGCTTGTGGGCTACAGGTAATTTCAAAGGTGACCACAAGTAACCACTTCAAGGAGCCAAAGGCCAGTAGCACAGCTTATGACCAAGGTGCAGACAGCTGCTTAGAGCCCCTCTTCTCTGATCCCATCCTGCCTTCCCCTTGCCTGCTTAATTGCACCTAATTAGAGTGTTTACAGAAGGTCTGTTCTTAATATTACAAGCACGTGGTTTTGTTGAATATGTCTTCAACTTGCTTTTTTACCTTAGTATGAATGCTAGGGTTTTTGAAGGTCACTGATAACTGAACTTTTTTCCTTAACAAAAAGTAAGGTAACAGGGCTGAGGTCGTGACTCAGTGGTAGAGTGCTTGCCTCACATGAGTTAAATTCTCAGTGCCACATATAAATAAATGAATAAAATAAAGGTCCATCAACAACTGAAAAAAATAATTTTAAAAAATAAGGTAACAAAAGCAAATCTAAAAGACTATCTAAAAGTTATCTAAGACTAGTTCTACCTTTTCTACCACATAAGGAATCCAGAATTCCTTATGGGTCTGGGCTAATATTTTCTTTTCCTCTGGCAGGCCAGAGCGGTGCAGGAAATAACTGGGCAAAGGGCCACTACACAGAGGGAGCCGAGCTGGTGGACTCGGTCCTGGACGTGGTCAGGAAGGAGTCAGAAAGCTGTGACTGTCTCCAGGGCTTCCAGCTGACCCACTCTCTCGGGGGAGGCACCGGCTCAGGCATGGGCACCCTGCTCATCAGCAAGATCCGAGAGGAGTACCCAGACCGCATCATGAACACCTTCAGCGTCATGCCCTCGCCCAAAGTGTCAGACACGGTGGTGGAGCCCTACAACGCCACCCTCTCTGTCCACCAGCTGGTGGAAAACACAGATGAAACCTATTCCATCGACAACGAGGCCCTGTATGACATCTGCTTCCGCACCCTGAAGCTGACCACGCCCACATATGGAGACCTCAACCACCTGGTGTCAGCCACCATGAGCGGGGTCACCACGTGCCTGCGCTTCCCTGGCCAGCTGAATGCAGACCTGCGCAAGCTGGCAGTGAACATGGTGCCCTTCCCCCGCCTGCACTTCTTCATGCCGGGTTTCGCGCCCCTGACCAGCAGGGGCAGCCAGCAGTACCGCGCCCTGACGGTGCCCGAGCTCACCCAGCAGATGTTCGACTCCAAGAACATGATGGCCGCCTGTGACCCGCGCCACGGCCGCTACCTGACCGTGGCTGCCATCTTCCGAGGCCGCATGTCCATGAAGGAGGTGGACGAGCAGATGCTCAACGTGCAGAACAAGAACAGCAGCTACTTCGTGGAGTGGATCCCCAACAACGTGAAGACTGCCGTGTGCGACATCCCACCGCGGGGCCTCAAGATGTCCGCCACCTTCATCGGCAACAGCACGGCCATCCAGGAGCTGTTCAAGCGCATCTCGGAGCAGTTCACGGCCATGTTCCGGCGCAAGGCCTTCCTGCACTGGTACACGGGCGAGGGCATGGACGAGATGGAGTTCACCGAGGCCGAGAGCAACATGAACGACCTGGTGTCCGAGTACCAGCAGTACCAGGACGCCACTGCTGACGAACAGGGGGAGTTCGAGGAGGAGGAGGGCGAGGACGAGGCTTAAGAACTTCTTAAATAAATTGTGCATCCTTAGTGAACTACTGTTGTCCTCCAGCATGGTCTATTGGTATACTATGGTGCTCAGTTTTGCCTCTGTCAGAAATTCACTGTTGATGTGATAATGTGGATCTCCTCTAAAAATGACAGTATTGTCTGTTAAGATATCTATACTAATAAAAAAGCATGTGTATAAAACCTGTGACATTTATTTTCCCTTTAGATAATTTATTTTTCCCCTAAATTTTCTGAGATACAAAGTTTGAGAGTTATCAGTAAGGTAAGATTTGATTCACTGCTCTTAATTAATAGCATTTCTTATATTTTGGTAGAGATGAAAACACGTGTTTTTTCATCTTCACCGGCCCAGAATGTCAAAATAAATGAAGCTTGCAAAAGTGATCAAGGAGTGCAGTGTGGGGATGAGGCAAACCTTCCCTTTTTTGGTACGGTTCCAATTCCTAGTGAATCTCTAGAATAGAGGTCTTAGGTAAGGATTTTCTTGTTTTTGTTCTTTTTGGACAATGTGATAAAGACAAATACAGCTTTATTTCTTAAATAAATTGTATGCCATAAATTCAAGATATCATAAAATAGTAGATATGAACACTACAAAACTTCCCCTTAAAGTTTATTTGAAAATAAATTATGTCAGGAATTTACTTGACAATGATAGAAACTCACAAGTTAATGTTTAAAAATAAGATTTCATCTTTATAATTATTAAAGCTAGAAGCTGCTGTCCATAGTCATTCCTGTTTGCTTACAATCACATTGTTGGGTGGGTAGAGAGCCTGGGAAGACAGGTGAACTGAGCTGTGATATAAAGCAGGGAGTTTCCAAGCTTCAGGACATTATGTTAACAGGCAGTGACATGTTCAAGCCCCATGCTAAGGAACCACCAAGACACAAAAGTTCTGAGGGGCGTTTTCATTGTAAGAAGTCTTCTGCTAACTTGTTGAATTCATTAGCAAAACGTAAATGCAGGTTGTGTTTGCCTTCTGGCATAAGATGTAACCTTAAAAAAAAAAAAAAGCTTCTGATTAATGGTACACTATTTAAAAGTCCCTTCATCCTAACATTTCAGGAAAACATATTTCACTACTGCTGTATATTTTTCTCTGACTGCTACTGGGGAGGTGTAAAGTAAGAGTAGACACTTTCCATGAATATGGACATAGGGTGAACCCCCCCCCCCCAGGTTCTGACCACTATGAAGTTTAACTGTAATTACTTAATAGTGACAGAAACCCATGGTATTTGGAAAGACATCAGGAAACAAATAGTATGACTGGAAAACACGATGGTGAAGGTGACACAGTGGTTACTCAAAAAATCCAGCTGGGCTGGGATGTAGCTCAGTGGTAGAATACTTGCCTACCATGCATGAAACCCTGGGTTTGATCCCCAGCACTAATCAATCAATCAATCAAATTCCACTTTAATAAAGTTGATTTTAAGAGAGAAGGTTGTAAAGATATTTTTTAAAGTTTTTTTTTTTTTTTTAAAGGAGATGTCCAGAAACCATGGGGTCTGGGTGGGTGTATCTTAGGGTATCCATGTAGCTGGAAAAACAAATCAGAATTCACAGCTGCCTTTTAAGGTTCCAAGTCATCCTGTCAGTTTTGGAGTACTGAGCAAATAAGCCTGAATATAGTTACCAGACAAATGGCAAAATTCCTTAGGACGGCCAGGACAGCAGGGCCCAAGTCCGCAGCCCTGCATTCAGAGCCACTTGAGCAGCTGTCACAGCCCGTCTTGGTAGCCACCCACTGTCCTTGTAATGCTTCTTCCTTTCAATAGGATTTTGTTGAAAGGAGACTGATTTGCAATTTCTTGAAAAAAGACAATTTTCTGAGTACACTAGCTACCAAAGTAGCTAATCATAAATATTTTAAACAAAGCTTCTAGGATATAAGCACAAGTTCAAGACATTTTGTCTACAATGACAACTGGATTTTAAAAGGAATACACATCGAGCAAAACTCCAGTTACCACACTATTTAGAGCTCCAATCGTTCAGCACCAGGGGGCTAAGAAATCTCAGTGGGCACTATGGAGGATGGGTGGGGAAGGGACTTGTCCCTGGAAGACGTTGGCTCTCGGGCTGGGGATGTGGCTCAAGTGGTAGCGCGCTTGCCTGGCATGCGTGCGGCCCGGGTTTGATCCTCAGCACCACATACAAACAAAGATGATGTTATCCGCCGAAAACTAAAAAAAAAATAATTATTAAAGAAAAAAAAAAGATGTTGGCTCTCTTGCAACTCAGCCAAGGGAGCCTAAGACAACCAACTAGAAAGGTAGAATGTTGACATCTTTTGAAAGTTCTTGGAAGGCTAATAATGCTATTAATCACTAGAACACTCTAAATTCAATTTTAATGCTGTTCAGAAAAGAATCAGCCCCCACAACAATCCCAAAGAGAGGATCCAGTTGCCCTACACAAGAAATGTGGCCTTCAGGGGATGCTCAAAGCCTCTGTTTTTAGGAGAAGGAAAGAACCAGTTGCCAAGGATGTTGAAAGGCAATAAAAAGGTAGTTTAGGCCAAAATACATCCCCTGATGTGTATTCTGAGGCAGAGCCCCAAATGGCCAAACTTGAAGTCCTCTTCAGTAACTGTCCAACAGTCACATGGCTACCCTGTTTTTACAATTTGTTCATTCCTATAAGGAAGGAAAGAGATACCAGCTGTGCAGTCTTTCTACTAATGCTCTAGTTCTTGGGGAAATAAAAACTGGGTCCTCTTTACTAATAAACATGGGAGACCTGCTCTGGATACCAGATGGGTGGGCAGGTGGATGGATAGATGGATAGATGGATGGGTGAGTGGATAGGTGAGTGAATGGATACATGGATGGATGGATGAACAAAAAAATGAAAATATAAAAAAATTATTTTTACCCTTAATACCTTTTGGGAACTATTTTGAGGTTCTTAGTATACCTCCCTCCTTTACAAAGGACACAAAATTTGCTCTACAGGAAACCTGTCTTCTGTTCCTCTTTGGGAAGAGGATTACAACACAAAGGTGTAAATATTGGCTGTCAAGGGCATGGAACAATTGTACCCCTAACCTTACTCTTACCCAGATAACAAAAGGATCTAATTACATGTCCCCTGGACAGTGATTTTCAAATAATCACATTCTCCAGGAAACTGGTGTGAAATACTCCACCACTAAACACATGGCTGAGTTGGAAATGAAGGGGCTTCAGTGGGTGGGCATAAATTCCTATTCACTAGGGCAGGTTATACATCATATTTGGAACCTTTAGAAAGAGAGACATAATTCTAGATCTTTTGGGGAATTAGAAGCTGTCTAACCTGACAGGGTGAGTCCAGAGGTCACCTTATCTCTGCTTAATATAGTCCTGGGTGACGCTGGCATGGGTGTGACACTAGCCTTACCATGTTAGCTTTCCTTCCCACTCTCAGCTCTTTTGGTTTCCATATTGAACTGTGAGAACTATAGATAGTGACAAGGCTATAAGAAATGTCTGCTGGGTGTCTTTGCTTTGGATGAAGTGTGATAGAACTTTTAGTTGTTTACAAACCTATAAAATTGCCAGGAACAATGTGAACACTTCTACTTTCATTAGAAAACAAAGGAATTGCTGATTCTTTGAAAGAGGATCTTTTCCATTATGAAAGTAGACAGCAAGATGGCTGTAGGGAGGCCTTGTCACTACACTACTCCTTCCAAGGTCATGCAAACCTGGTTGCCCATAACAGCTCCTTTTAACTCAAAAACAAAACCTTTCTATTTTTATTCAGCTCCTTCTAGAATGCCCTAAAAAAAAGGTAATGTCAGGTGGCTGCAAGCTCCTTTCAGCTGGTAAAGCTGGGATTGGGCAAGGCCAACTTTATTCAACGAGGCATTTGGGAATGATAGGTGAACATCTCACTAAGAAGTTCCTTTGCTCAAATGCAATCATGTCTCAAGTATTAGGAAGAAAGGGAACTGCTTCAGAGGCTGGTTTTTGGGCAATGCTGCAGCTTGAAGTGGACCACTGCTACTAGGTCGGCTGGATTGATGCTTTTACATGGCTTATGGAGGACAAAGTCTTTCCAAATCTGCTGGGACTCCAGGAATCTGGCTGGGGCCTTCTGACTGTAGTGAAAGCTTTCTTTCCATGGCAGCTGGATGTAAATGAGAGGTGCCATCAATGGATTAAAAAACACATGCAAAGAAAATATTATAAATCAAAAAATCCATTTAAGGAGCTGAGGATGTGGCTCAAGCGGTAATGAGCTCGCCTGGCATGCACGGGGCACTGGGTTCGATTCTCAGCACCACAAAAAATTAAAAAAAGATGTTGTGTCCACCAAAAACTGAAAAATAAATATTAAAAAAACTCTCTCTCTCTCTTTAAAAAAAGAATCCATTTAATACATTTCTCCTATCTATCCTACCCTATATCATAGCTTAGGCTAGCCTACCTTAAATATGTTTAGTATAATTACATTAGCCTACAGTTGGTCAAAATCATCTAACACCAAGTCTGTTTTATAATAAAGTGTTGAACATCTCATGTAAATGAATGTAAGTGAAAACAGAATGTATTGTAAAGTTGAAAACCTAAGCTGAACCATGGGTAAGCCAGGGACCATCTATAAATCTCTGTCACTTTTTCATGGCAGCCCTAGCTGATATACATCCTGAATACACACTTGGCTTGACCTAGCTGTGTAGTCACATCCTCTTCTGAGTAGGCCCAGCCCTGCTGCTTCCCAGGGGCTATAAACCCTGACCCTAGAGTTTGATGGGTGTCAACCTCTGCTCAACAAGAATCTCTGAAAGTGAACCGAGGGTGGCCTCACAGGTAATGCCATGCTTGGTAACAGGAGGTTGTCACATAGAGGCCTGTGGACCAGACACATGGTAAGCAGTGTCAGCACTTTCCTATCTAGGAGGGAGCTCTGGACATACAGGGGGTATCCAGGGGCTGGACCCGGTACAGAACATGAAGGGCAGGGTTGCCCACTGCTGCTGTGATCAGAGCAGCTCTCACTGTGTTTTGCATATTGGCCTTTGCATAAGAGTTTGTTAGGGGGAGGGATTCAGCTGCCTAAAAACAAACATTTAAAACCATAAATTTGAATTCTCTGTAAGGCCTCTTTACTTCCACACGACTTTATGATTCCTCTCTCACAAAAAGAGAAAAGCAAAAGAGGAAGAGACAAATAAACATAAGCTGGAAGCAGGCCTCTCCCGAGAAGGGAAGGCAGCTTGGTGTTTATGTCACATACAATATGTATTCCTTGGTAAAAATCTGTGAAGGCATAGGCTATGCCGTCAAGTGTAACTAAACATGCACCTGGCAAGGCAGGGAAAAATCAGGTTCACCAGAAGCTTGCAATGCTACACTGCTTCCCTATTGTCAGATTCTGGAGCACAGAATCACAGTAGGATTTTGGTACTCAAGAAATGCATCTTCTTTTTGTGGGCTCCTAAATAACCAGTTGTAGTCTAGGTAGGTTCATGACCAATATAAAGTGCTCTTTTTAGTGGAGAAAGTAGAAAATACAGGCCAGTTTTAGATAATAATTGTTAATAACATTTACCTTTAGCACATTGATTCCAAAGAATAGTGCTGTAAGAAAATGATCTTCCACAAGTCTACTGAAGCAGCTAATAAATGCATGGTAAGGGTGTATTCTCTCCCATATTGATATATTCTGTTGCTAGGAGATGGGTCTGGAATAGAATTACTAAACTAAACTATTTTGCTTTTACTTTTATTGAACCTGGCTTTTTAAGGGGACACATTGCATTTACTATAGGTGTCAGTGTGAAAAATACCTGTCATTTCTGAAGCTGAAGTTAGAAAACAATTAACCAGGCCACTCAGTATATTATTCTCAGCATTTTACCATCATAGAAAGAGTACATTTGTGAAAACCACCTGTGCTATGCTGGAAAAGCACTATATCAGGAGGAGAAACTCTAGGATCTTTGCCACCTTGAAAGATGGCTTAATATTGTTCAGCCTTGGTTTACCATCTGTAAAATGGATATTTTTTCCATGATTGTCATGGCATATAATTAGATTTTATATGTAAAATTCAATTTTTAAATTTAAAAATAATGCCTATATGTAAGCATCACATTATACACTATATATAATATTAAAATAAAACAAAGATAGATTATATAGAAAACTTTTAGGATTAATAAGAAAATATTTTCTGTTTGAATTTTGTACCACAACCATGACAAAGTATTATAATATTATAAAAGTCTAGTTTGAAAATGCCTTATTGCCTATTAAATCAATGTATAAACTTTTCTATTAAATCTTTACATTCACCAAAACATAATCATATATATATATAGTTTAGTTCCAGATGGACACAACTCCTTTATTTTATTTATTTTTTATGTGGTGCTGAGCACTGAACCCGGTGCCTCACATGTGCTCTATCACTGAGCCACAACCCCAGCTCCCCAAAACATAATCTTAATCTAACTTCTACTTTTATTCTTCACTTCCTCTATGTCCTAGTGAACACCTAAAACTCCACCTTCCCCTGCTTCTTTTCCTTCCTGTGGCTTCTCTCATTCACTGAGACTTTGTAGGCACGGGTGCTGACTCGGTGCCTGAACTCACCGTGACCCTTTCACCTGCTCATGTATGAAGTCAGCATGAAAACGTGGGACCAGAGGATCCTTCTCTCCATGCACAATTAGGGTGGGACACTGAACCAGGGGCAGCAAGTGCCGACAGATGTTACCTGAAAGACAAAGAGCATGAGGAATCTACCGAAGCGTAAAGAGGAAGAACTGAAGCATGATCATTCTGCAAGTTGAGAAAGAAAGAATGCACAGAGGCTTCCTGCTACAGTTTGGATCTTGAATGGGCCCATGTATTAATGGCTTGGTCACCAGAGAAGTGCCACTAGGAGTGTGGAACCTTCAGGATGTGGGGCCTTGTGGGAAGACTTTAGGTCACTGCGATCAAGCCTTTAAAGGGTATTGTGGGATCCTTTTGCTCCCTGACTTCTGAGGTAAGCAGTTCTGCTCTGCCACAGACTCCCACCATGATGTGCTGCCTCATCAGAGACCCAAAGTAACTGGGCCACTCGATCATGGACTGGAAGCTTCAGAACTGTAAGCTCAAACAAACCCTTTCTCTTATAAGTAAATTATCTAAGGTATTTAGTTATAGCAATAGAAAACTGACTAATACACATACTCCTCTTTGGATTTCAGTTTTTCTGTGAAAACAATGGTTTAGATTTGGGGTTCTCTACAGGTCTAATATTCTTGGGGTTTCCTTTTCTATTTTTTTGGTTATTGTTTGGTTTTAAGCTCTACTAGCAAACAAAAAGCTTTGCTTGATTAAAATTCATAATTCATATGAAACAGAAGGAAAATCAAACAAAAGGAAATCCCACAATTCTTTATATTACATAGGAGGTGGCCTATCTGCCATGAGCAGGTGCTTGACACCTCGAAAGCTTCCCCTCGAAGTCACGTCTCCAGGCGTGTGGGCCTCACAATGAAGTTATGGTCTGTATGCAGGAAATAAGCTTCTCTTCATGCTTGTGCCTTGGTGACACCCCTGGCCACCATACCTTGAGAGAACATGAGGATCTAGCTCCTATTCATAACATTTCTGAGGCAATTTGGATAACCTGGGCTGTAGTTCCTGTCTTTCTCTTGACTCTGAAATCTTTTTTTTTTAAATTATTATTATTTTTCAGTTGTAGTTGGACATAATACCTCTATCTATTGATTTTTATATGGTGCTGAGGGCCTTGCACGTGCGAGGAGAGCGCTCAATCGCTGAGCCACAACCCCAGCCCCTGCCTGCCTCTGAAATATTGATGGCTCTTCAGCCACTTTGAGCTTCAGCCTGAAATAGGAATAATCATAGTTTCCTGGGTTGTTGTGAGGCAAAAAGAGAGCCATATTGAAGGTTCTGGGCATCCATAAAGCTAGCTCCTCCCTTGCCCTTCCTTTCTTCTCTGCTCACCCAGGCACCACCCACTGCCCTCCTCTTCAGTTGGAGGTAGCTGTCCACCAACTGAGAAAGTGATCTGTTGCCTGGGGAAAGACTTCTCTTGGTCTCTGAAGCTTCCTGCTCCTGTCCCTGGGACAACATGAACCTGCCAACTGTGTAATCAAATGACAACGACGAATGCCAGTGTCATTGAGTGTTCACTGTGTTTCAAAGCTATTTAAACCACTGCATATTTGTTCAGGCTTTACAGTAGTTACATGTTTTGACTCACTTTGTACAATTATTTGTAAATTAAGTGCTTTTAAAATAACAATAATAACAGTCTTTCATGAAACACTCCACTTGTGGTACTATACCACAGGTGAAATGAATTATCTCAGTTAATCCCCACAACAACTTTACGAGATAGCTAATCATATGCACAATTCACAGACAGGAAGCTGAAGCTTAGACAAGTGAAGTCATCAGCCCAAATCCACCTTAATAGCAAGTCCAGTGGAAAAGCCAGAATTCAAACCTTGGCCTTTCTGACTCCAAAGCTGCACAATTAATCCCTAGTACCCATAAACCTGAGCGTACAGTGATAAGCAAGAGCTCCAGTCAAATTAATTAGCATAGAAGGGAAATAAGTTATGCACAGTATTGTTGTGGATGACTTCTACACTGCTCAATCTTATGAGGGAGTTATTATTATTTTCAATTGCTCATTTAACTCTGCATTTGGATCTTCCTAACTTTTCATTGCCCTCTTCAATAAAGCATAAAACTGTACATTTCACAATGTAAACCCTTCAGTGGAGAACTGACCATTGTTTCACGGCAATTTTGTTTGTTTTAACAGTGGAGGGAAGTATCTTTCAAGGGACTGCTTCTATGGGTGGATGCTGTGTTTGATAGTATCATTTTAAGGCATGTATTTGCTGTTTAAACTTAAACCAGAAATGTAACATTTCCAGAAGTCCTTTTCATTGTGAAAGTTTTGATATAACAGATGATTCATGCTGTAAATGACTGTCTAATATATTAAATTTGTCCTTCCATCACAAGCATTTGAATGTGTTCAAAGATTAAATCTTAGCATTCTATTCTTTTAGCAATTAAAAACAACAACAACAACAAAGAGAACAGGCATTCCAAACACAAATAGCTTGTTATAGCTTGGATCTTAAATGTCCCCCAGAGGCCCATGCATTGAAGTCCTGTTTCCCAGAGTGGCACTATTGGTAGGTTGTGGAACCTTTAAAAGGTGGGGTCTAGGGGGAGGTCTTTAGGTCACTGGGGCATCCCCTCAAAGGGGATTGTAGGACACCATCTATTCCTCTTTTCTTTTTTTCTCCACTTTGCAGCCCTGGGATGACTTAGCTATTCTACCTGCTCCCACTATGATGCGCTGCTTCACCACAGGCCAAAAAGCAAAAGGGCCAGTGACCATGGACCAAAACCTCTAAACCTTTGAGTCAAAATAACCTTTTTCTTTTATTAAGTTGATTATCTCAGTATTTATTTAAGTTACAGAAAGATGACTAACACATATTGGTATAAAAATAGAATAACTCTGAATTTTGGTTAAAGATTCAATTTTTACTGTTCATGGAAATCTTGTTAATTTTTCGGAACAAAAAAAGGGGGAGACATTTTGTTCATGGCTAAGGTCATATAACTTAGTTCTGAAGATGAGTAAAGAACCACATACTCTCAGCTGGGCATGGTGGTACATACCTACAACCCCAGTAACTTGAGAAGCTGAGGAAGGAGGATTGCAAGTTCGAGGCCAGACTTGGCAATTTAGTAAGTCCCTAAGCAACTTAGCAAGACCCTGTCTCAAAATTTAAAAAAAAAAAAAAAAAAAAAAAAATTAAAAAGGCTTGGGGACATAGCTCAGTGGTAAAGTTCCCCTTTGCTAAGTCCCCAGTATCAAACCAAACCAAACTGAATATTTTCTTCCCATACTAATACTGCTGGGATTGAAGCTGGATAGAAATTTTCTCCTTTTTTGTTGCAGGAAGAGGAGATGTATAGTGAGGTGACACATCTAAATGGATAAAAGGGGGAAAATATTGTCTACACCGCGACTTGTTTTCTAATTGCCTAGGCTGGAATTAGAAAATAAAAACCAAACCAAGGATTCTGGAGAATTCATTTGTCATTATATACACAAAGGAAAAAAGAACAGTCTGCTATTAGAGGCTCAACATTATGAATCTTTACGCAAGAGTACTATCTCACGTTTAAAGCAGATTTAGTATGCAAGAGCTTGTACTGTGTATAATATCTAGTGTTCTCTATTCACACATTTATGTATAAGGATAGTGGGTAAATTCATCATTGGCTGAGGAATGCAGAACACCCAGGAAGAACTCAAGCATCTTCTCATAAGGACGGCCATTAAGCAGTTCATGCAACCTACCATCTGGTAGATGTTTAAACTGTCCTATGCCATCCACCCACTTTTCACAGGTTTTGGCAAGGTAGTCATATCCATACAGGGCTTCTAGAGGCTTCCTTGCTTTTTCGCTCCATTTAGAGACATCTCGGATACCTGAAAAACAGAAGTGTGGAGAAGGATGGAGTCAGACTAACACTAAGGTATTCTTTTTTTTTTTGGTACCAGAGATTGAAACCAGGGGTGCTTAACCCTGAGCTGCATCCCCAGTTCTTTTTATTTGAGATGGGGTCTTGCTAAGTTGCTTAGCACCTTACTAAGTTGCTGAGGCTGGCTTTGAACTTGCAATCCTCCTGCCTCAGCCTCCTGAGTTACTGGGATTACAAGTGTGTGCCATCACACCTGGCCTAAGGTATTATCTTTAAATATCACCAGCACAGGCCACCTTGAGCCTCCTGCTCACTGTTCCATCTGCTCGGGAAGGCCTTCCCTGGTAGCTGCACAGCTCAATCTGTGATAGTCAAACCAAAGTGACTCCATTTTGTTTTGTGACTCCATTTTGTAAAACAACCATGCAAAGTAGAAGGGTCATGATCAGGGCAAGATGTTCTTTTCCTTTTGCTATAGAAACCTTTAAGAACATGGAACTACCTAGTGGGGCATTGTTTCTGTAACTGGGGTGACTGGGCTAATTGTGATTGGTTAAGCGTCTGACTGCACTCTCCCGCTTCTGTAACCTGGCTTGCTTGCATTGGCTGGACCCCCAAACGTTCCTTTTGTGGTTTTCAGGCTTATAAGGAGTGCTCTTGCAATTGTTCAGGGCTGATCAGGGGAACAGCTTTATGTTCTGGTTAGTTGCCACTGGTGTGCTTCAATAAAGGCTTGATTCGATTATACGTGAGTGGTCTGGAAGTCAGTTTATGAAACCCTGGGACGAAACTTTAACAAATCCTCCAGGTCTCCATTCAGATGTCAGCCAGCGCCCCCTCCCCATTAGCAACTGTCACAGCTTTGCACCCTTTTCTGCATTTATGGCTGAATGTCTATCTCCCCATCAGGATATGCACCCCAATGTAAGGGCTTTTGCTTTGTGCCCTGCTGTACACCTGGGGCCTCGGCCTGTGCCTCCCACAATAAATATTTACCAAGTGAATGAAACTAGACCTGTACCAAGTGCTTTCTCTTAAAAGTAAAAGATAAAAGAAAATACTCCTCTTACTAGGGTTGCCTGGGTAAGAGTGACACTCCAGTCATCCCTCCTGTATGTGGGAGGATTCATTTCAGGATCCCCTGTGGATTTCAAAGTCTGTGGATGCTCAAGTCCCTGATATAAAATGGCATGAGACTTAACACAGAATCCATCCACATCCTCCTGTACACTTTAAACCATCTCTAGATCATTTATGATATCAAATACAATTTAAATGATATATATAGTTCTATTGTATTGTTTAGGGAATAATGACGAGGAAAAGAGCCTGTCCATGTTCAGTACAGATAGATTTTCCCCCCACATATTTTTCACAGTGGTTGCTCAAATCTACAGATTGAGAACCCATGGATACAGACATGGAGGGCCAGTTCTTTTTGAGAATTGGTACCTCAAGAAACATACAAATTATTAAATTCTATTAGTGAAGAAATAGAGTATAAAAGCAAACTCTAACCCCAAACTATATTACAGGTGATTCATTAGTTGGAATTATTATATGTATTCTATTATTATAATAGCTAAAAACATTTAAAGTAAATCAACACATGTAATTACTTAGCTCAACCTTTCCCATATTTCTTTAAATGCTGTGATAAAGATTCTAGTGCTCTAGAACCTATGAAATATTGCTTATTGAGAGCTTTCAATATAGTGTTCCTGCTCAAGGATGAACCCAAAAGACAAGATGACACTGAGCAGGGACTCTGGAGATCAAACCCAGTGATACAAACTCACATTGAACAATAATCTATACAGCACTCCAGATGGTGCCTGACATTTGGTAGGCTCTCAAAGTTTACATAGTGAATGGGAATAACCAAATACAGGAAAAACTGCTACTTACAACTACAACTGTCTTCTGAGGGGGTAGATTCTATTATTGGAGGGTGCCTGTCTTTGCTTCTGCTGATTGGTTTAAATATTCAGAGGGAAGTCAATTCAGAAGGCGTTGACTACAGAGGCCAGGAAAGGCCAAACTGCTTTGCACAATAGTGAAAAGACTTCAGAAAGGGGTAGAGAACCAGCCTGAAAATCCAGAGTGGAGAGAAGATTTAAGAAGAAGGGGAGTTGGGAGAGTGGGGGGAAAAAAGAGAGAGGCTAGCAAGATGATGTAAAGAAGGAGTAAAATGATTCCCTGTAGAGGGGCTGGGGGTGGGTGGCTCAGTGATAGATTATAAGCATGCTCGAGACCCTGGGTTTGATCCCCAGTGTCCCTGCTCAAAATACTAAAAGTTCCTTGTACATACTTCTACTTTGTGGTATCTTGAGGATATACCCTATGAGAGGCCCTTTAACAGTAGAACAACTAGATTTTTTTTTTTTTTTTTTTTTTTTTGGTACCTGGGATTGAACTCAGGGATGCTTAGCCACTGAGCCACATCCCTAGCCCTTTTTATTTTTGAGACAGAGTCTTGCTAAGTTGCTGAGGGCCTCTCTAAGTTGCAGAGCCTGACCTTGACCTTGTAATCCTCCTGCTTCAGCCTCCTCAATTGCTGTGATTACAGGTGCATTCCACAATGCCCAGCCTAGATCTTTCATAAAATGTAATTCTGATGCCTTGATGGAGTTGTAATAATTCATGCAAATTATGTATTTAAAGAATGTATGTGAGTTTGCCTACATGAGAAAAAGAAAACCCTGAAAAGAGGGCAGAGGTGACTCTGAAGGCAGAGCTGTCAAGGTGGAAACGCAGCCATTGGGAAGGAGGACCAAATGCAGAGCTTCTCAGTTCACACATGCTGTTTTGTGTGTTTTCAGATTAAGAGTAATATGTCATCATAAGGCTGGGGTTGTGGCTCAGTGGTAGAGCGCTTGCCTACCATGTGCAAGGCCCTGGGTTCGATCCTCAGCACCACATAAAAATAAAAATAAAATAAAGGTATTGTGTCCAACTACAACTAAAAAGACAAATTAAAAAAAAAAGTAGTAAGTCATTACTTACAATGTGGTGTCTTTACATAAAACACTCAGCAATTTCATTTGTGGGCTTATGCCCTGGAGATACTGTCACTCCTAGGCTCAGGAGTTAGTATGGGAATTTTCACTTCAACAGCTGTCTGTTGGAAAAAGAATGAGCACATACACCTGCCATATCCTTCCACTAGCGTCTCTGAATGCAACACAACAGTGACAAGTAACACACTGCAGCTACCAGCTGTAAGCAACTTAGAAATGCATGAGACGGGGAAATGCAAAGGGCAGTGAAAAAAATAAGTTATAGAAGACAATATACAGTATGAAATCAGTTTTGTAAAGTTCAAACACAAACTGCATTGTTTAATAAAAAACATGTGACAAACTGTTTTCACAAAGGCATTGGGCAGATTTGTAGGGTTCAGGTGGAGGTAGGAGGTGAACTGGGAGGAAGCACACAGATAAAGGGTATATCCTGGGCTCCACAGTAGGTTCCTGGGTATCATAATTCATACACGTAACATGAGTAGAATTATACCTATCAAATATCACATAATAAAAAAAACCCTAAAAATCATTTTGAAAAAACAATTCCTTGTGATGTAAAGGCCAGACTTTTTATGAACAAAACTGCAAATGTTTAGGATAAAGATGTTTTTCCTGCTAAAACATCATAAAATAGCAAGAGATCCTTTTAATGAGTTACCTTTAGTAGAAGCAGGCATTTGGAGGGAGAGGTCTCTTGGCAATGTCAAATCTGGGGCAAAGTTTCAGATTCCCAAAGGAAATAGTAACTAAATCTCAGGAGGCAGGGAAATTCAGCTGTAACTGGAGTAAGCCAGATGTTCACATCAAGCACTGTGGTTAAGAACACAGCTTGGAAGTCAGACTGCCTGGCTGTGAATCCCAGCTCTCATCCTTCCTAGCTCTGTGACATTGAGCAAGTTGCTTAACTTCTCTGTGCCACAGTTTCCTCATCAGAAAAATAGGAATTGTATGCCAGGCGAGCGCGTTACCGCTTGAGCCACATCCCCAGCACCCATGTAATAACACTGTGAAATAAAGAATAAATAAGTTACTACATGAAATGTGACAACAACAGTGCCTGGCGTATAACATGCACTCAAAAACATTCTTTGTATTTTTATATTTATTCAGGAGGAAGCCAGTTCTGTCCCAAAGCATAATTACCACCAAAAATTCAACAGTAATTATGTTTTATAGTTAAGTTCCCAAAATAACCATTTGAATCAAACTGTTTGTTGATCTAAAACAGAACAAATTTGGATCTCCAAAGAAACTGATATATTTCCTTTTTTTGAGCATATAATCTGTGCAAAACTGGAACTGT
Source organism: Marmota monax (assembly GCF_021218885.2). Classification (NCBI taxonomy): domain Eukaryota; kingdom Metazoa; phylum Chordata; class Mammalia; order Rodentia; family Sciuridae; genus Marmota; species Marmota monax. The sequence continues at coordinate 4,111,447 of NW_026693024.1, read as the reverse complement.
AACAAAGAAACTGTTTACTCTTCTTAATTGGTAAATCAATATTGCAAACATTATCTCAGGTCTGCATGTGTTGGTTACTGCCAATATAAACTTGAATGAGATATGGTCTCTGCCTTCAAGAGCAGAGAGCTTAGACACAGCTGCTATAATTCCCCCTTATCCTCAGGAGATACGTGCAAGACCCCTGTGCCTGAAACCAGAGATAGTCCGGAATCCTCTGTATACTATGACTTTTCTTGTAGATCCCTACCATAAAAAAGTTTAATTTATAAATTAGGCATAGTAAGAGAACAATGGCAACTTATAAAAAAATAACAAAAATAACTCTATACTGTAATAAAATTGCCAGCATTGCTACCCATACTCCGAAGCCACATTAAGTAAAGTAAATCCTTATTGAACACAAACACTGCATCCTTGACATGTGATAACCAAGATGGCTACTAAATGACTTGGCAGGCAGGTAGTGCATACAGTGTGTATACATTGGAAAAGGAAAGATTCATGTTCCAGACAGTGCAGAGCAGGACAGAATGGGATTTCATCCTTCTATTCAGAATGGCACGCAATTTAAAACTTATGGTATTTATTTCTGAAATTTTCCATTTAATATTTCTAGACCATAGTTGACTGAGAGTAACTGAAACCACAGAAAATAAATCTGCAGATAATGGGGACTACTGTATTATAGTGTGTATCATTTAGCAAGATAAGATACTTAGGAAGAAGAACAGGTCTAGAGAAGGGTTATGAGCTCAATTTTATTGTATGTGCGGGGCAACCAGATAAGAAAATAAAATGAAAAGCTGAATTATCTGGAATTTAGGAGTTAAGACAAGGATGTCTAAGAGTGAGAAGAGGGCCGTGTGTGATGGCATCTACATGTAATCCCAGTTACCTGGGAGGACGAGGCATGAGGATCACTTGAGCCTAGGAGTTTGAGACCAGCATGGGCAACATACTGCCACCCGACCCCTGCCAAGTCAAAAAAAAAGGAAGCTTCAAGAGGAGGGGTGTGATCAGTATTGACACACCATGAGCCCATCTTCAAATGCTGCAGAATGAGCAAGGAAAAAGGCAGCCAGTGTCTAGTGGGTTGGTTTAATGGAAGGCCCTCTGTCTATTGGATTGGTGGGTCTGAAGTCACCTTGTCACAAGGAGAGACTGGGGGATGAGGAAGTGGCCAAGAAGATGGCCAGGGAGAGAAGCAGAGATACATTAGAGGGTAAAAGTGGTGTGAGGTTGGGAGTTGTATTTTGTGCTCCTAGAAGTCAGAGCCACTGCAATGGTGAACACACACTACAGTGACTGAGGCAAAGGGGTAAAAGGGCGCCAGCGCCCAGGATGAAGGGCTATTGCACAAGTAATTGCAAAGTGTTACAGAGTCACGGGGGAAATCAGCACCAGGCTAAAGGACTCTGGGAGGCCTTCACAGAGGTGGTGCCCCAGAAGCAGGCAATGGGGTGAGGACATGTCTGCCGAGGAGGATGTGGTGGGAAAGGGTCAATGCAGCAGGTACATCACAGGTACAAGGGCACAGAGATTAGAAGGGGAAAGCTTGTTTCAAGAATGGCAATTTGTGCAATGCAAGGAATGCACAGGAAGGGCCAGGGAACAGGAGGCAATGAGGCAAGAAAGCTGGGTGGGGCCTGACTGGTGGTGAGCCAGTAGTGTGGCCTTTACTGAAGGATTTTAAGTGGGATGATTAAATGGTCAGATTATTGTCTTGGAAAGGACACTCTCCTGTGGAGGGCAAATTAACAGAAAAGGCAAAGGAACAGAACCAGGAACATGGAGGGTCGGGAAGAGAGGAGGGGATAACATGAGCAGTGTTCTGAGCATGGTCTCAATGGAATGAAGTCACAGTAAAATGTAGAGGGCAGAGGAGCTGAGCCCTCAAGGGATGACTCTGGGGCTGGGCTTACACATCTAGGCAGGCTATGGGTCATCAGAGTGATTATGGGAAAGAACAAGTGAGCAAGGGTGGAGCACAAGAAAAATCAAGAAATAATGAGTTCAACTTTAGACCAAAGCATACCATATTCTGGAGCATAAAATTTAGCAAACATAAAAGAACAAAATCATACAAAGTATATTTTTTGAACCTAATGAAATTAACTAGTCACCAATAGCAGAAAGGTAATCTGGGAAACCCCAAATATTTGTAAATTAGAAAATACTCTTCTAGGGCTGGAGATGTGGCTCAAGTGGTAGCGCGCTGGCCTGACATGCGTGTGGCCCGGGTTCGATCCTCAGCACCACATACAAATAAAGATGTTATGTCCGCCGAAAACGAAAAAATAAATATTTAAAAAAAAAAAGAAAATACTCTTCTAAAAAGCTATGGTGAAGAGACACTAGAAAATATTCTGAACTGAATGAAAATATGGCATATCAAAATCTGTAGGATGGGGCTGGGGTTGTGGCTCAGGTGTAGAGCCCTTGCCTCACATGTGTGAGGCACTGGGTTTGATCCTCAGCACCACATAAAATGAATAAATAAAATAAAGGTATTGTGTCCATCTACAACTAAAATGAAATAAAACAAAAGAGACTGTAAAGAACTAAGATCATACAATGGGACACTATTACTGAGTAGCTTACTAAGGCATATGAATTGCAGAAGAGCAGGAAAGGCGAGGCCTGTGATAGCCTAATGTAGGGGTCTGTAAACTTTTTCTGTACAGAGCCAGAGAGTAAATATATCAGTCTCTGCAGGCCAAGAGGTAAAATCAAAGACATTATGAGGATACTTCAATATGTGAGGATAGAAAATGCCTGATCCATCTAGACCTAACTGCCTAGGGTGAACCATTTGAGGTCCAAAAGAAACATACTCGGGACAAAAAGCTACAAGTCTACAAGGAAGGGTCCTAGTGGTCAGGCTAACAGGTGGAGGTAGCCCAGGTCAGTTTTACTTTTTTCCCCAATAACCTTCAGACCCAGAAGAATCATTCTCTACTCCTGAGAGCCTGGTCATCTCGATTTGGGCAGCTGGCTGGAAGTGGAGCTATTTCATGTCTGAGTGTGTGGTATTTACCAATAATCCCCCCTGTGCCGTGGCCACCAGGACAGGCCCTGGGAAGCAATGCTGGGAGTGGAAAAGAAATGGGGAAGGGGTGGAGTGGATCTCCGGCTTGGTCTCCATGACTCACACAGCATTAGCCTCCTTAGTTGAAGCCTGGGCCTTGAAAAAGCATGCGGCAGGCCAGATTTGACCCACATGTCCCTGCTCGAGTGCCCCTGAAAACCGATAAAAGAAGCTTGAAGGACTACCTTAAAAATGCAAATAGCACAGAAACTGTTACAATCAAAATGAAAGTTTCATATTTGAATTCGATGTTTCCTTTTATGCCCACATTATTTTAAATGAGGTTATGAATAACACTTCACACACCTCCTCCTTTTTTCAAGTTCACTACCAGTGGTAGTAAATGTAAATACTGCTTTTCCTTAGACTTTTCCTGAGTCATAGAAGTTTCACTTCTGGAAATAGAAAGTTTTCTATTTTCAGATGGCTTAAATGACATTACTTTTCTGAGCACTTACTATTCTTCCAGCCTTAGAGCCAAGAACTAGAAATGGATGATATGACTTATCAACACATCAAAATAAGAGATGAGGACAGAAATAAAGATCAGTCATCGCCTGGGGTCGACAGAACCTACCCTGATAAATTCTTTCATCCTCTTCAGTGACATAGGCATTAGCTCCCCAAATCACCATCTTATTGATGTAAGATGGATACTTCGCAGCAGCAAAGAGTGCAGTTATGCCACCGTCACTCCATCCCAGCAGAGAGATCTTCTTAAACTTCAGCGTCTGTGAGAAATACAATGAAAACCACAGCAGAGGTTATTGTTCCTTCCTGCTAAAAGAACCTGAGATTAAAAAATGATCAGAATCTATACAGGGGCTCTGGAGTATCAAGGATGAATCCTAGCTGGGTGCCAGGATAAATGCCTGTAATCCCAGCAACTAAGAATGCTGAAGCAGGAGGACCGCAAGCAACTTAGTGAGACCCTGTATCAAAAGTAAAACTAAAAAGGGCTGGGGTTGTAGGTCAGTGGAAGAGCATCCCTGGGTTCAATCCCCAGTACCAAAAGAAAAAAAAAAAAAGAAATCCTGGAGTCTACTACTTGGTAACAGTGTTTTCTCTCAATTAGTTTGGGTGAAAATATAATTGTCATAGGATTTGAGTACAGCTGTTTTAAATTATGAGGGAATTACATCTTCTGGTTGGATAAAATGTCAAGGGAATAGAATCAATGGAGATCGGCTGTATTTGGATATGACAAATTGCGTATGTGCATGCGTGCGCATGTGCACTCCTTAAACAAGGATTTGAGAGCAATTATATGGATTATAGAGGGGACCTGAGGTTTCTTGGATGAAATGAAGTAGGACATCTGGTGAAGCCACAGACTGCAACTGTGGGAACAGACCACGAGAGATGGGTTGAGAGAGAAGAGTGTCACCGGGTTGCAGGTCCTTGGGTGAATTAACCAGGGCATGAATCTGTGTTTGGCAGAGAAAACTGACAAAGATTATGTTTGAGAGATGTTGCCTAGAATTAAAAGTAGAATGACTAAAAATATTAAAGTTAAAAAAAACAAATATTAGACCAAAATATTTGCTGATGGGATTATATTAGCATAACTACTAGAGGTAATAATTTGGTACTAACTCATAAACATAAATATTTATATCTTCTATAACCCAGCACATTTCTCCTAAATTTGCATGAAATTCTTGTACACATGTGCCAGGAGATGGGTCCATTAAGTCTGCAACAACCTTGTTTAAAATAGCAAAAAAGTAAGAACCAAAATGTCATGACAACAGAATGCTCAGTGTACTAATGTTTATAATTAAAAAAATGCAACTTAAAAATTAAGTCCTATTGTTATCTACCATTATATAACAGGTGAAGTAAGACACGGTGCATCTATACAGTGAAATACAGTTACTTTCCCTCTTATCTGTGGGGAACACTCCCATACACTTCCAGACTACTGGTAGATGCCTGAAAACAGTGCCAAGCATGCTACATTTTATCCTATACACACACAGGATACAGGATGGATAAACTGGACAAAGGGATGATTCTTGTCCCAGGCAGGATGGAGGGGATGGAGCAGAACAGTGCAGGATTTCATCATACTACTCAGAATGGTGTTGAAGTTAAACTTAGGACAGTAAGGTAACTACACATTAACAAGTGTGTGCGCGCATGTGTGTGTGTGTGTGTGTGTATTTTTTCCCCCAGTGCTGGGGATCAGATCTAAGGCCTTGAGAATGCTAGGCAAGCACTTTACCACTGAGTAAAAAGCAACTTATGACTTATTTCTGGAATTTTCCACTTAATATTTTTGGACCACAGTTGACCATGAGTAACTGAAACCAAAGAAGTGAAACCATGGGTAAGAGGAGACAAGTGTGGCAGGCACCTATTATAAAACAGATGCAAAAGCATGTTTATTGACATGGAAGTATCTTCTTTAGAAATTGTTCAATAAAAACAGTATGTTAGAAGAACATCAGGAATAGCATGATGCCATCAATACAAAACTGTGTGTTTATATTTATCATAAGACTGGTCAGAAAGACAGTCTTAAAGTATTAATAGTGGTGTATCTAAGTAGCTTGATTGTGGAGTATTTCTACATTCATCTTTACATCTATTTGAATCATTTCGACTTTCTGTAGCAATCACATGGGGTACAGCATTTGTAGAAAGAAATAACAACAAAAACTGAGCAAAACAAATGAAGACAGGCCCAGCCACCAACCCTTCCCTGAGCATTTCCCGGGGACCCACCTTCATCAAATCAACAGCATCTTTTGCATCCCTTTCAAAAAAGTCCACTGGGAAGTCTCTATCTGGGGGTCTGGAATGTCCATATCCTCGAGGATCCCAGGCCACCACAGTGAAGAGGTTCTTATTTAGGCTTTTAAGTTGGGGTGCAAAATCAGTCTCTCCGCTTCCTGAAAATAGCCACTTGGTTATGCTCTGGTGAATTCTTTCATTATATGAAACACATCAGAGAGAAAACAGAAGCGACAGCAATTTTAAAACAAAGTAATTAGTGTCTATTCAAAGTAAGCCACAGGAACATAATCAAGAAAGTAGTCTTACAAGGATTGAATCCATTTACCCAGAGGCAGATAGACTTCCTTTCTTAGTGAAGTGCAAACCTGCCTTCTATCGTCCCCTAGTGGACATTCTGAGAAGGACAGGGGCTGGCCTTCATTTAGTCCAGTATTCAGCAACCCCTGCCCCCTTTTTCCTAAAGAATTAATGGAACTATATAGAAATAAACTTATAGCTATGTTATACTTCTAGATTTTTTCTTTTTAAAATAAATGACTTGACAAATGAGAAAGATCCCAATAAATTCTGTAAACAAATTTGAGATGTGAGTCAAAATACAATTCTAAAATTCTGGATTTTTTAAAAACTAAGATGATTGTGAATAGCCCTGAAGATTTTATTTTGTAGTTACAATTAATGCTAAAGTGAAACACTGAAATGGTGGTGGTGGTGGAAGAAATCAAGCGGCATCAAAATAATACAAAAGAGTTTATACTAACAAGTAGAACTATTTTTTTTTTTTTTTTGGTGGTCCTGGGGATTGAACCCATGGCCTTGCACATGCCAGGCAATCATTCTACCAGTGAGCTACACACCTAGCCCAGAACTATGTTCTCAAACCCATGGTAGCTTCAACTGGCAGTCCCCAGCTCGATGCAGCCATTCATGATGTTGTGTGCTCATACCCACTACAGAGTGGAAGGTCACTACAAAGAGCTTAGTACAGGAGCAGATCACCAATTTACTGGTAAAGTCAGTTTGATTTCTGAGGACTCAGACTTCAGGCCACAATAAATATTAAACACCTTGCCTGATGAACTAGCTTCATTATAGAGTGTTTCTAGATGGAGCAGGATCACTTAAAATCATCAAAATCCATCATTCTTGGCAAGGCACTGCTTCTTCGAGATCAGGGAAATCATTCAGGAAACCCAGGCCAAAACCAAATTGGTGATTTCCAGCCTAGGTCTACTACTTTGACACTAGGCTTCCCTTATGTCCCTTGGCTGGAGGGACTTCTGGTGCAAACTATCTTGAAGGAGGAGCAGAAGGTAGGGAGATGGGAAAGGGAGCAGGTTAAAAGATCAATTTCAGAAATAATGAGATAATGAGACATTTGTTTTCTGGCAAATATGTATATATTTGAAGACCAAGGCCATACACACACACATACACACACACACACACACAATTATTATTATTATTTTTAATTAATACATGATACCTGAGTAGCCCATGGGGAAGGGATCAGGATCTGGGGGACAGATAGGAAACTCACTGTTTTATTTTTAAATTTTGGAAGCATGTTAATGGTTTTACATAATCAAAAACTGGTATGTTTTTGTACCTGGTTAATGATCATTAATACTAAAATAATGGAAATTCTAACCTGGTAAGTTGTTGTTGTGACAGATGACTTTAGTTTGACCTTGGTTATTAGAATAAATGTCCTCCTTCTTTACAACAGCTTAAGAAAAAAAAAGAAGGTACTAAATACTAACTAGACAGAGATATCTCACTAGCTACCACAGTACCACACCAGCGGAGGCTTGATCAAATAGAAACATCAATTAATTGAAAAGTTTTAGTAATTTATTTTTAGGAGAAAGAAGCAAATCACAAGGAAGTATACATAGGATTATTTAACTAAACCAAGAATAAACAACAATACTAAATCCTATAAAACTAAATTCTAGATGTCCTGGGATCCCTGTGTATCTTCTCTCACTTTCTACATCTGGACTACTGTTCTGTAAAGTGAGATTCAGATCCAGAGGGCTTACCGTGCCCCACATTGAGAGAGGGTAATACAATAATCTAATTTTGATTTTTTAAATTTTATTTATTTATTTTTATGTGGTGCTGAGGATCGAACCCAGGGCCTCACATATGCTAGATGAGAGCGCTACTGCTGAGCCACAACCCCAGCCCCTAATTTTGATTTTCAAAAGGACCTTAAGCTTATTTTTTCTTACATTTTTTTTTTTTTTGGTGTGTGGGGGAGTGAAACTGGGGATTTAACCCAGGAGCACTTTATCACTGAGCTATACCCCTACCCATTTTAAATTTTTAATTTGAGATAGGGTCCTGCTAAGTCGCTGAGGTTGGCATTGTGATCCTTCTGTCTCAGGCTCCCAAAGTTGCTGGGATGACAGGTGTATGCCACCACGCCCAGCTCTTATTTCTTATTTTAACTGAACATATCAACCAGAATAGAGAGCATCTGTCCTGGTTTTAGCACTGTAAGTCCCACAACCTTGAAAACTTCTTGATGCCAGGAAACTGGGATGGCTAATCATCCATTCACCTTATTCCTTCATCTACTCCTTCCCACACCCTTTCCTTGATCTCTCACCTTTGGTTTCACAGTATACCCACGAAGAAAAAAAACTGGGTATATAAAGGAATACAAAAAACATGATAGAAAGTTATCTACTTTTCTAAATCATGCATTTGATTTTAGCAAATATCCCTTAAAACAGTCTGGTAAAGCACTAAAATTAATCAATATTTGGCAACTAGTATCATGACCCTATCAGAGAGGTTATACAGCATGCCAAAGGATTCCATTAAAAATTGTCAGACCCAACATCCCAGGAAGCAGCAGGACTGCATGTTCGCCCTCTCCAGTCTGCTGATAATGCAGGTGAATGCCATTCACAGACACTTTGGCAGAGGTTACTGTTCTGGAAGAAAAAGAAATCCCCAAAGAAAATTAATTAACACAATATGTTTATCAATTTAATATGACAAGACTGCCCTTTTACATGCATGAATCAGTTCCAGTACCCCTCTCAAGCTTCTTGGATTATTTTGATTTGTGCCTTAACTTTCCATTCCTAAACAGTGACATGAGTTTGTATCTTCTTTAACAGACTACAAAATCAAGTGTATTCGTTTTTCAATATACTGCAGCACCCAGCCTGGGGCCCACCCTACACGAGCACTGAAAGGTTTGCTGAATTCAGTGGCTATATGTACAGGCCTAGGGCACATGTCCAGGAGCTAGAAGTCAGTGGTGCCCGCGTGCAGGCTGATATGGGGCACCAGAGACACAGAACCTGGAACCATTTTCTCCTCCTCAGCAGCTTTACAGCAGTTACCAGGATGTTCAGCAGTATTGGTGGCATTCTTGAGGACAAGACTGATCCCAGGAGTTCCAAGGAAAGGCCCTGGTGATCTCAGGGCATCTGGTGTCATCTAATCAGAAGCAGGAGGACTCTAATCAGAAACACCCAACTGCACTGACATGGACTTGCTGGTTTTTAAGATGCTGAAATATTCCTGAGTTGACTATTAAGAAGCCATTTCCATAGGTCCAGCATCTAACTAGACACTAATTGGCACAGGACAAGGCCACCACCAGCATCTGTCCTGCCTGAGGATGCATGGGCTGTACAGGTGTTCTCAGAGGCTCTTCTGGAAGCTCCAGAATAGATTGTCCAAGGATATACACCAGCACAGCACCTACAAGACCCCTGCTACCGATTTGCCAGTCAGATAACTGACCTGATGGCATACTAGGAGAGGTGCTAGGAGGAGCCACTCCTCTTCTAGTGGACTGTCAATAAAGTAGAATCAACTAATCTTCCTTTTTCTATTACATACGCCTCACCTGACCACTGCCCTTGGTCAAGATGACTGCTGAAAGGTACGCTTTTGAAAAAACAAGGTCCTGTTTCTTCTTTCGGTTTCACCTGATTTGCCAACTTCAAGTAAAAACAAAATGCAGGAAAAAAAATTGAATATTGCTGTATCTAATTGTAATACACACTTGTCTGTAAAATTATGACAGAAATGGGAAATAAGAAGTCCTGATATAAGCTCATTTCAGAAATATCATTAGAGGAGCAACAATCATGCCATGAAGTGGTTTTAGTATAATATGTACTCTGCCAACTTACTTATTATTAACTTCTTATTCCTCTGAGGAATTAATTTTTATTGGTAGGATGACTTTAGATATCTTAGGCTCAGGATAAAAACAAATAAATGTACTTTACTAGTAAAGACTCATTTTAGTAAATGGTCATTTATTGGTGTATATTTGCTCACAGTCTAGAAGGAGAGATGATAAAGACAAAGGATTTACTCTGCAAACCCTCAGGGAGGCAGTTATGACTGAGGAAAAAGGAGCTTTGAGGCACCTGGATGGGATAAAAGTCCTTATTGCTATTTCCTGTGTTGCCTAAATTAAATGAAGCCACTCCCTGAACAGAAATGACTACCATCCGCACAGCTCACATTAGCCATAATGTGTACCATACCATTATTCCCTTTATTACTCCTGTGCCCTAGAATTTTTAGGAGCTCCCTTTCCTGCAGCGCCAAGAACATGCTCATGAAAGTTACACTGCACTGTGAGGATATTATGCACGATGAAAGTGCCCTTCCCTCACCCTCCTCCATGTGCAAAGCTCATCAGTTTTCAGGACTGGGTGTTGCTGCCTTAAGCTGGCTGCATTTCTGCAAGGCACAGACTCACAGGCTTTTTCTCAGCTTCCATGATCACTCCCAAGTCTCTGCTGCAAAATACAAACAAAACTAACTTCCCTCTGTGCTTGGTAGTATCTATGTTTTGATTCCCCATTCCAAACTTCTCTAATTATTACCATCCCATGTTCTCTTGGTTACCTAAAAGGAATAGGGAGATAAAACCAGGCAGTCTTGATTTTTAGCATAATGGCAACTCAATGTCAAGAAAGAATGTTTAAAGGGAGACAGAGATCATATCAGGGCTGGGCAGAGGGATCTAAAAGGAGCTTTGGAGATGAACTTCCAAAGATGGGTCAAATTCTGAAAAGAAAATGTGGTGGGAAGGGCATTTCTGGAAGACAAAAATAGTCTGATCAATGGCCCAGGAGCAAGGGACATCCGTGGGGACAAGCTCATGTTCAGCTAGCAAGAATATGAAGGCAGCTCTATGGTGGGGGCCAAATGGTGTTCTGCAGCTAGGCTGGGGGAAAGACACTGCCACACTGCTTTGTCTTCAACCACCCTGTATGTTGTTGCACCAGAGGGACCTGTACTGTCACATCAGCCCATCCCATGGGGTTAATGGAGTTTGACAAAAACCTTTCATGAATCTCTAAGCTGGAGGAAAAGGAATGAGGACTATTTGTGAACAAAAGCAAATCAATATCAAACATAAGAAAAAGGTTTACTTTTAAAGATAACAGTTATTGCTGGGCATAGTGGCATATACCTATAATCTCCAGTGACTGAGGAGGCTGAAGCAGGAGGATCACACATTTGAGGCCAGTCTCAGTCACTTAGTGAAATCCTCAGCAATATAGCAAAACCTGTCTCAAAATTAAAACACATGAACAAACAAACAAAAGGACTGGGAATGTACTCAGTAGTAAAGCACACCCCTGAGTTCCACCCCAATACCGTTAAAAAAAAAAATAAAAGACAACAACAATTATTGTTTACTTTCACAGGAATATAACTGAAATGAGTATAGCACTCTTCTTCCAGATTATCTTAGAGTTGCAGTCAGGCCTTGGATTAACAGTTATGTGCATGTTGTAAGAAAATCAGGCCATAAAGACCAGGCCTTCAATGGCCTTGTTGTGTGTTTATTACTTGAACCACATTCAAGATACCAAATTTCCCAAAACTCTCAGGGAGGAAAAAAAAATAGAAAACTTCAGAAAATTTAGAGACAAAAATTATAGGCTGTGGGGTATAGCTTAGTGGTAGACCATTTGCCTACTCTTATGTACAAGGCCCTGGGGGTCTTGAACTCACAATCCTCCTGCCTAGGGCCTTTGAATAAACAATAAAGAAAAAAATACTAATCCCTTCCCCTTTGGCTGTCAGTTTGGTTTTTCCACCTCTTCTTCTCTCTTATTAAATTGCATCTCTAACCCAGGTATTCTGAAATGGCTGTGTTGTTTAGAATCACCAGTGGAGATTTAAAAGCATGCCTATAACAATCCTGAAAGACATTCAATAACTCTGTGGCAGTGCCCTAGTTATCTGCTTTCAGAAACATTAAACTCCACCATACCATTCATTCATCCATGCACATCCTGAACACCAACCTGCTGCTGGGCACTAAAGTTATGCTCTCATGTAGTTTAGAGGCTAGCAGATGGGTAAACAGCTGGCCACCAGCATTTACCATGCAGTAAATGGAGTCTTATGAAAGAGAAGCTGGGGGAGGAGACCCTAGGATGTAGGTGAGAGTCACCAAGTTCAACCCCCTGCACCAACACCTCCATAGCTGCCCACTTGTCCCCATCTTCTTTAAAAAATATTTTTTAGTTGTCAATGGACCTTTATTTTATTTATTTATATGTGGTGCTGAAAATCGAACCCAGTGCCTCACATGTGCTAGGCAAGTGCTCTACGACTGAGCCACAACCTCAGCTCCAATCGTCCCCTTTTTACAGTAGCATTTCCTGTCTCCTACTACTTCAGTGGAACTAGGGATTGAACCCAGGGGCACTCTGCCATTGAGTCCCATCCCCAGTCCTATTTTGTATTTTATTTAGAGAAGGGTCTCGCTGAGCTGCTTAGCGCCTCACCATTGCTGAGGCTGGCTTTGAACTCACGATCCTCCTGCCTCAGCTTCCTGAGCCGCTGGGATTATAGGCATGTGCCACTGTACCTGGCCTCAAACTTCAATTTGAACCATCTTGCAAACTTCTAAATCTGATGCACAGACTATGCTACAATTCAAATCTTTGGGGTGGAAGCTAGGCAATTATATTTGAAAATTTCTTCAGGAGATTCCAATAGGCAACTAAGATTGAGAACAATGTAATGAGTTATTGGAGGGATAATATTATGTTGAACCTAATCTTACCATGGAGGAATCTGAGGATTAGAGAACAAAGTAATTTGCCTACACTGTGGTGCTCTGCCAAACCAAGATGAGCAGCAGAAAGTCTGACCCAGAGCCTCAGCACTTTGCTTTAGAAATAAAAAATGGAGGCCACTTAGTAAGATACAACCTCATTTCAAAAGTCCTAATCATTTATATTCAGCTATTTTATATAAAGTAACCATTAACTACAATAAAGTATTACACACCCCCAGGGCTTGAATTCAAGTGAATTTCGATCATTTATTTTTACTTCTTTTATATTATTATTTGTATCATTACTAATTGTACCTACTAAATACTTATATCTATTATGTCCTAGACCTTTTACATCCATTGTTTCAAATCCTCACAAACTGTGCAAGGCTGGAGGCTCAGAGGTTAAGTAACTTGGCTACATTGACACAGACAGAAAGTGATGGTAACAGATCTATCTGAACTCCAGAGGCCAAGCTTTCTCTCTAACCTCATGGCTGAACAGAGTCCCCCGCATGGTTCAGGCACTGGGGTAGAACACAGTCTGACTGCCATGCAGGGAGAGGGTGGTGGCAGGCTTCAGGGGAAGGAGGGAATCTGGAACAGGGCATTATTCCAAGATTGAACTCAGAAAATATTTTTCTTCAGGCAGATTGTTAGATGCTGTCAATTGTTAATATTTGTAACTGTACATAACATATAATTTCAGGGAGAGAAGACTTTTTAATTTTTTTTTAACCTAATCCAGAAACAAATTTCCTTAATTATTAAATAAGAGTCAAAGTTCCAAACAGCCTTACAAACAAGTTTTTGGCATACAACTGAGTTGCACATTGGACACTGGCTGTTAGAAGCAGTTTTTTTTTTTTTTTTTTTTTTTTTTTTTTTTAATAGGAGTGCTTTTACCAGTTTCATGGGGCTGTGGCCTTGTTTCAGGGTTAACCAATACCACTGCTCATTTTCTCAGATTACATATCATCAGTTTGCAACTGCATTTATGCACCTGCAGGACAAAATCTGGAGAAACCTGTTTTTCAGAGTTAATTTAGGAAGTGCCACTAGGTTGGCAGGGCCTCTATGTAACCATTAAATAACCTATCAGGACTATGATACTGGTACAATCACAGTAACATTATCTCAATCCTTTTTTGAAAACAGGAATCTGGATACAATGTACATTTTCACTGTTGATTTATATAGCTACATCTACTTACACGTTTTTCCATCTGTATCAAAATAGTCCTGAATTAATAAAACTAAGCCAAATATGAAACTTAAGTGCCAGTTAATTACACAATGAAAATTTTAAAAAGATGGTCAGATTTACCCTCCTATTTTCTTCTTTGAAATTAATAGTTTCCACATGATATCAAGTAAAATTCTAAATGCCAGGTACCAATCAAACGTTTCATTTTTCCCCACAAGTCATTAATGAAATTGACCCATCAACATTTAACTGCATACATGCATTGTGTGTCTATATGAATGTGAAATGTATATGTGTAGACATATTATGTAAAGAATACAGTAAAGAAAATTTCAGGCCACTCCATCCATATTTTTCTGCGCAGAATCTCTTGGAACCAGGCACCAGGTCAGAGGTTAATCCAGGTTTTTGTTGTTACTGTTTTAACTGTAAAGGGGATGAGAGGACTAAGAGAAACATGCAGATTTTTGGACCTCTCCACACATGTATTTCAGAATCTCTTAAGAGTGAGGTCTGGGATTCTGAATATTCATAGGTTCCCAAGATGATTCTCTTGCACATTACAGTTTGAGATAAGCAAATTAAAGACTCAGGAGACTTGGGATTCATGACTTAAGCCTGATCAGTTTTATGCCAGCTAATAGGCCCCAGATATATTCAGGCAGATTTCTGATATAAGAAGTAGGAGAAGGCACTCCTGTAATCCCAAGGATTTTGGAGGCTGAGGCAGGAGGATCGCAAGTTCGAGGTCAGCCACTATCAAGACCCTAAGCAATTTAGCAAGACGGTCTCAAAATGAAAAGCTAGGGCTATACCTCAGTGTGACAAAAAATAAAACAAACAAACAAACAAACAAAAAACCTAGCAGCACAAGAGATTACTGTTCTCAACCTCACGATGTAAAGTCTTGAAAGAGGAACCGGCTAAGAAAAAGGGCCATGGGCTTACAATCTGCTTCCTCACCAGTTAGTTGTGACTAATAGCAAATTTACCTCTCGGGGCCCCCTGCGTCTGCACACAGATGACAGTCTCGTCCCCTAAGCTCCAGAGTCACAGATGTGAGGCCTAGGCACAGTTCAGTGCTCCCGGATGCGGGATCTAGGGAAATCAAGGGCCACAAGGAGGCCAGACCTCGCCCACGACCCCCATCTTTGCAGCCGGGTCCACCTGGGTCAGCGCGCCCCTCCCGCTGCCCCCCAGAGCGCGCAACGCTGGGGCTCCCCGACGGCAGGAGGGCGCCATTACCCGTACGCGGCCTTGCGCCCAGCCGTGGGGACGTAAATCTTGGGCTTCTGAGGCGAGAAGAGCAGCCGCGGTAGCAGCCCGCCTCGGGAGCACAGCCTCACCACCATGTTCCTATGTTGCGCCGCCTCTGGAAACGCGCAAGCGCAGGACCTTATGCCCGCCCCTGCTAGCTCCGCCCCCGTCCGCCACGCCCCCGAGGCGCCCAGCTGTGCCGGGCCACACCCCTCTACACCAGCCTGGCCTAGCTTGCCGTCACGTCCTCTGCCAGCCTGCCACGCCCCGCACACAGCCTTTGCCTAAACCCATCAGAAGCTGGCGAGACTGGATCTTTTCTTAGGGGCTCTCTCTGGCCCACAGGCACGATGTCCCAGTCTATGTCACCTCCTCCTACCTGTTTGCTATAGTGATGACCAAGGCCCCTGGGGAAGTGAGGTCACTGGCCATCCTGCCTTCACCTGGTGGGCACCCAGGCCGAGCTTCCGACAGATTAATTATTAATTAATTAATCCTTGATGCATAGCTGGTGCTAAAGGTGGGATGGAGTACGTTCTCATTTAGGGATGGTGGAATCTAATGTTTTTTTTTTTTTTTTCTGTAAGCCATTTATATCCATTAATATAGTTACAATTTTTATAAAAAGAAGTTAGTGTTGCTCAAGATGTTGAGAAATTAACATTCTGTGCACTGCTGGTGGGAATGCAAAATGGCTCAGCTGCTGTGGTCAAGAAGATCTCGGTTCCTTAAAAAAGGTTAAATAGAGAATCACCCTATGATCCAGCAATTCTGCTTTTGAGTATACATCCAAAACAAGGAGGGCTTCAGATATTTGTGCACCAGTGTTCATAACAGCATTATTCATAAGAGCCAAAAAGTAGAAGCAACCCAAGTGCTCATCAACTGACTAATTGATAAAATGTGGTGCATCTATGCCATGGAATATTACTCAGCTTTAACAAGGAAATATTTTTTTTGTTTGTTTTTTAAACTGGTTCTTTTTATACATGACAGCAGAATCCATTTTGATATAATTATACAAGCATGGAATGTATTTTATTTTTGGTTAAAAGTCCCATTCTTATGGATGAACATGGTGGTGGGATTCACTGTGTTGTTTGCATGGTACATGAAAAATTGTCAGATTCATTCCACTGTATTTGCTTATGCCCCCTCCTTCCCTCTATTCCCCATTGTTGAATCCACTTAACTTCTATCCCCCCTCCCACCTCTGCCTCTTATTGTGGGTTAGCTTCCACCTAACAGAGGAAACTTTCGACCTTTAGTTTCTGCTTTGGTTTCTGGGGACTGGCTTACTTCACTTAGCATGATAGTCTCCAGATCCTTCATTTGCTGGTAAATGTCATAAAGCCATTCTTCTTTATGGTTAAGTAATATTCCAGTGTATATGTACCACATTTTCTTTATTCATTTGTTGAAGGGCACCTAGTTTGGTTCCATAGCTTAGCTATTGTGAAACTAGTGATGTGGATGCATCACTGTAGTACATTGATTTTAACTCCTGTGGATAAAAGGAGGAGTGGGATAACTGGGTTAAATGGTGGCTCCATTCCAAGTTTTTTGAGGAATTGCTATACTGCTTTCTAGAGTGGTTGCACCAATTTGCAATCCCACAATGTATAAGTGTAACTTTTTCTCTACATCTTTGCCAACATTGTTACTTGTATTCTTGATAATTGCCATTCTGACTGGAGTGTGATGGAATCTCAGTGTGATTTTAATTTGCATTTCTCTAATTGCTAGGGATGTTGGACATTTTTTCATATATTTGTTGACCGCTCACATCTCTTCTGTGAAGTGCCTGTTCAGGTCCTTTCCCCATTTATTAATTGAATTTTTTTTTGTGTTAAGTTTTTTGTGTTCTTTATAAATCCTGGAAATTAGTGCTCTGAGGTGCAGGTGGCAAAGATTTTCTCCCATTCTATAGGCTCCCTCTTCATGCACTTGTTTCCTTTGCTGTGAAGAAGCTTTTTAGTTTGATGCCATCCCATTTATTGATTTTATTTCTTGCACTTTAGGGATCTTATTAAGGAAGTCAGTTCCTGAGCCTGTATGTTGGAGTGTATGTGTAGGGTTTCTGATCTAATCCCTAAGTCTTAAAAGGAAATATTGACACATGCTAAATATGGGTGAACCATGAGGACCTTGTACATGAGGTTCCTAGAGTTGTCCAATTCGGACTAGAATGGGAATTTCCAAGAGCTGCCAGGGTGAGGGGAATGTGGAGTTAGTGTCTAATACACAGTTTCAGTGCTGCAAAATAAAGAGTTCTGTAGCTGGATGGTGGTGGTGAGTACACAGCAATGTGAATGCATTTAATGCTCCTGAACTGTGCACTTAAAATAGTTAAGATGGTAAAAGTTCTGTGTATTTTGTCATTATTTTTTAAGGCATATAGCTTTATAAAGGTTCCAAACATCTACAACTGAAAGTTCAGAAGAGAAAAAAAAAAAAAAAAAACAGCTATACTTTTAAGCCTGGCTACCACTGTAGTCTCCCTTAACTGGGAACACTTGGCAAAATTTGTGGCTACTGATTTAGCCTTGGCAAGAACAATCTGAGATAATAGCTTCCTTACATATTGTGTAATTTTTCCTCCAAGAGATCCTTCTTGTGTAACTGCATACACAGTAATTTTAAGTTACAGGAGAGGTCAGTTAACCCGCATGGTTCCTCACTGTCCCGTTGCAGTTTCTGTAGTAGTAAGAACAGGTTTGACTTAAATAAAGAATATGCAAACACACTTACATTCTACTTTGAACATACATCTGTCAATTCCTGCATAGAAGGAAAGAGAAATGTATGTTTGAGTTGACTTTAATATCACTTGACATTCAGGAATCTTTGGTGGGGTCATTTCCTATTTTTTTTTTTCCTGAAACATTAATTGGGATTTCTTGTCAGAGATGATGAGGATTAAAAATGTCTATAGAATTTCAACAATAGTGACTCGACTGCTAAGCCAGAAAGGTAGTGTGAAGTTCTTAGTTTACTAATGTCAGAATTTTTAAAGTACATTCTTGAGAACTGGTCCTTTATTTGTACTATTAAATAACTGCCATTTTGGTGCCAGGCCCCTTATGAGGCACCACTTTATTTTAATCTTCAACCAGCCTATGTATTATTGCCCCACCCCCGTTTATAGATGGAATTACTATGTCTTGCTATCGTAGTGTTAGTCCTTCAATTTCTTTGTAATCTAATGCTTCTAAAAAACCTTTAACCTTTCAACTACTTTTATTTACACTAGTATTATTGTGGGAGGCCAAGCTTATGGGTGACTGAGTTACACTCCCCATCTGGGTACTGAGGCGCTCAGTCACAGAAATGGGTGTGTCTTGCTACAGCCCCATGGGTGAAGCTATGCTCACCTGTTCCTTTGTAATATAACCCCTTGCCCTGTTTAGGATAGAATCTTCCATGGAAGTGCCTTGTGTGTGTCCCCTCCTCTTACTGTGCCCTTGGGTGTTGCCTACCCAGGTGTCAGTCAACCTGCTGACAGTGGACATCATGAAGATAGACTCAGCCCCCTGAAACCTGACCCCTTGCCTCATTTGAATAGCTTCTCCTCAATAAAAGGGGTCAGCGCATGTGCTCTCGCTCTCTCTCTTTCTGCGGACACTTAAGGTCAGAGGAGCCGTCACAGCAACCCCAAAGAAAAAGGTATTTGTGTCTCTTGTGTGGTTATTTCGTGCAGCCCAGTTAGCCCAGTTTAACTAGAGTGACCCCTGAGCCTTTTAGTCGTGAGAACAGAAACCAGGCATATTATAATTAGAAAAAATAAATAACACCTTAACATGTGTACCAAAATATTGTTTAAAACATTTTATGAGCAAGAACTCCTCTTCTTATTCCTGAAGCCCTAACTTCACATGATAGACTAAAGGCAAAGATTACCACCAGGGCAACTAATGGAAAAAATCTGTGCTCAGGAACCAAGTATGCACAGCCTTCTTCCTCATTTTTTTTTTTTTTTTTTGGGTCTGGGTCATTCTGCTTATTTAGTTTCTACCCAAGAATAACAGTGAGGCTTGGGCTTTGTATAGAAACTCTTCAGAGGCAAATTTGACTTTCTTCAGGGTGGTGTTTAGAGAGTGGAGAGGGAGGTGGAGGAAAGGCTTCTGAGTCCCAGAGAAAGGACAGCAGTGCTGTAGGCCTGTCACCCAGAGGATGGCCATGCCTGCTTCCTGGGAGCTCCTCTTTCTACCATCAGCTCGCTGTCTCTGCCAGCAGCAGTAGGGTAAAGGGGGACGACACACAGGAAATGCCAACCTGAGGAGCAGAGGTACAGTAGGCAATCCCAAATAGTTTCATTTATACAAACACACATCATTTCAATGGCCTGTATTTCATGAATAAAGTTTTATTTTAAAAAGTCCATTAAAATACCTTCCATTTTTGTCTCTTAACATTGACCATCTAACTTCTTTTCAATTTAAGAGAACTAGAACACCATTGGAATGGAGGTCCAAGGAACCTATTTAGAAACCATACATGCTCCTTCAGCAAAGCCTGGACCCTTCCCCACTCCAATTTTATTTGGGGTCAGCATGACTTAATGCTGGTGGCAGCTAAGTAGTGAGACCTGACATGTGTGGACATACTGAGGCTTACAGCAATACTCTTCTCAAGCAGGGCAATTTTTCCCTTCCAGGGAACACTTGGAAATTCCTAGAGACATTGTCACTGGGGGCAAGATGAGGGAAGGCACAGGATAGCCTCCCTACCCCCAACCAACCAACCAAACAAACAAACAAAAACCCCTACGTGGCTCAATGCCAATAGAGCCAAGTGGAGAATCCCTGTTCTGCATCCTCATTTCAGGGGTGTGTGTCTGCAGAGGCTGGAGGGGATTCAGAATCAGAACCAACAATACTGTTATTGACCCAAGACATCAGAATCTCTCCAGACAGAGTGACCATCACTGCACCCTTCTCTCCCTCTATGTTGGGAGAGCTGAGCACAATGGCATATCTCTGTTTAGCAAAGTGTCAACAACAATGCCCAATGACCTGGGTGGCTTCAAGTTGTGTTCTAGAAGTTCTTTCATTTGCTCCTGGGTTTCATAAGGGCTTTGAAAGGCTGAGTGCTAGATGCATAATGACCAGGCTCTCAAGTTTTTTTTTTTAGCTTCACAGCACAAAGAAAAAAATAAACACATCTCTTTAGTATGCTGGGGTAAACTGAAGTAAGAGCTCAACAGTGATCAGTCCTGAGGCTCTGATCATACCCAGGGGTGAAGAGATCAATATTTCCCACATACCTTTCCCTGTTTGGGGTACACAGGATGGGAAACTGCATAAAGTACTGGAGTGTTAGGAAAGCACATATAAAATAAGAATTTCTGTGGTAGTCACAATTC
Organism: Marmota monax; assembly: GCF_021218885.2. Classification (NCBI taxonomy): domain Eukaryota; kingdom Metazoa; phylum Chordata; class Mammalia; order Rodentia; family Sciuridae; genus Marmota; species Marmota monax. Next base: position 4,090,713 of record NW_026693024.1, on the reverse strand, counting down.
ATAACATTTTCTTGAAACAACTGCCAGGAAAAATCCAATGATTTCCCCCCACTCCTGTATTTTTTTTCCTCATCTTCAGCACTCTTTCCCTTCAGTGAATTTATATTTTAGAACAATGAAGGGGGATTGCACATAATTTCTTAAGAGTCTGTGGTGACAGTATTTGATACTGAAGTTAATAGGTCCTATAATTTTGGGACAAACTATTGGTTGTCATACAAAAAAATCTATTTGCACAGAAATTAGAAATTTAATGCACTTTGGTTATAAGAGGAACCTATGTGCAGAAGAAAGCCCAAAATAAGAAAGCTGAATTTGTTTTTTCCACCAAAACCCCAGGAAATTAAATGACTAGCATAATTTAAGGTTATGACATGGGCTGAAAGAAAATGATATTCTTCAAACATCTCTTCTTTCCCTTTTACACCCAACTAGGCTTTCTCTTTCTCTTTTTTTGTTTTTAATTGGTCTATGGGTATTACGAAGCCTCCTGTCTGCATACTTTCCTGAGAGTGGGATGCTGGCTGAAGATTCTCTTTCCGTTCTTCAGCTCTGAAATGCAGGCAATGACATATCCATGAGGATAGAATCTTGAATGCTTTGGGGCAGCACATCCACCAGTGGCTTATTCACTAAGTGAGGAGTTTGCTTCATGTTGCCCATGCCCCTCCAGGTTTAGTTCTGGCTGACATGGATCAAGGCGTTCAGGAGGTCTATTCTGGAACACTGGTGGAGCGCCTGGGCCAGCTTTCCCACGGTGGCCCCCTTATTGCCTTCCCTCATCAGCCACTTCTGGAGCATCTGGTAAACTTTTTCTTTCAGTCCATCTCGCTCATAATCATGGTCGATTTCATCAATCTGAGACTCAGTGAAGCCCAGCTTACGGGCACAGTTTTTCCAGTGCTTTCCCAGGTTTTCCCTGACAGGGTTCAAATGTTTGGCAGTCAGACTAGAGGTATTATCTACCAAATAGAAAAGAAAGAAGGTGTCAGGCTGTAACCCATTTGAACAATCTAGCTTCCTAGATTGCTGAAAAGCCCCAGCAAAATGAAGAATACCAGCAAGCAGAAAAAGATGGCTTCTTAATCTAGTTACTGACTCACTGGATGAACTCAATATGCACAATGGCCTTGAGTCTGTGTGTGACCCTTCCTCTTGGCAAATACACCTGGACCACAGCCCATAGTGTTGTGAACAAAACCCTTCCCTGGCTATTAGTTTGAGGATTCCAATCAACCATACTCAGTGGCCTATTTATGTCAGATCTTCCTGGATGTGACAGGAAAAAACACATTTTTGTTCCTTTTGAAGATTTTCCACTTACATCTGGCCATAGTTACACTACCCCCACTCCTAACCCTGCTTATGCAATTCACTTTCCTCTTAGTTAACCAGAGACACTAAGACCATTGTTCAGTTACTATGCCCTCCCTATTTCTCAAGGGATGAGGTAGGAGGTATCAATATTCTTCAAGGTTCATTTTTAGACCCTTTCCTACCTTTATTTTCTCCTCTTCCCCAAACTGCTGTCCCCTTTTTTCCTATAGCCATGCCACCTCTCCTTCTACTGATTCTATCCCTTCAGCTCTTCAGAAAAATAATTAATAAAGGAAACAAAATTATAAAACCACCATCACAAACAAACCATATTACTCGATCCTTACCCTATCTCAGTATGCTGAATACAAAGAAAAAGACATCTGATTTTTCCTACTCATCTCCCATTCTTTCCTCAGCCCATGACAATGTAGTTTCTGTTGCTATTACTGGATATTAGCAGTCCAAGAACCTCCCAAAATATCTGCCAAATTTTGTCAGAATCTTTAGGAGAGGAGCCCTGAATTTCATCAGATTCTTAAAGACACCTTCGGTTCCTCAAAAGTTAAGAACATCTATAGGTAGAAGTTCTGCCCCCCTACTTGATTTGTAAATAAAATTTTATTGGAATCCAGTCATGATTATCCATGTACATATCTTCTGAGGTTGCTTTCATACTACCATGAATTAGTAGTATTTGAGTAGTTCCAAGAGAGACCTCAGGTCCAACATAGACTAATGTATTTACTATCTAGTCATTTATAGAAAAACTTCGACAACCCCAAGATTAATCAGAAAGCTGGATTCTTAATCACATCATTTGACCTCTTTTTTTTAAATCAATTTTTTATTTGACCTCTTGACCCCTTTTCCCAGCCTGTGTCTTAAGATTAATGTTATAGGCCTGCAGAATTAAACCCTCTGAGAGACAGCCCTCTTATTTTCATTACAGAGGTGCTGGTGAGGGTACAGTCTTCCACTTTTTACAGAATCCCCTTTGATGGGGACATAATAGAGCAATTTCTCTCAGGTCTAAACAGTAGTACTGATGATGATCAAAGTTTAATGCTTTATAGATCTTCCTATGTACCGGGCAGTATCCAAACTCTTTACACATATTGACTCCCTTAATTTTCATAATAGAGTTATGAATTAGATACTGTGATTATCCCTGCATGAAAAACAAAGAACTTATATGGAGATTACATATGATTTCTTTATAACTTATCAGGAGGAGATATTGAATAACTTTCAGGAAGAATCATCAGAGAAATTTTAAGATTCCATTATATCCCTCTCAACAAGTAAGAAAAATCAAGGTTGCTAGACATTGTTTCTTGGGTTTTTTGTTTTGTGGTGCTAGGTATCAAAACCCAGGGCTTTGCATATGCTAGGCAAGTCCTCTATCACTGAGCTACATCCCCAGCCCAGCACTAAGTCTTTAAAGAGCATCTTACCGAAGATATCTCGGAACTTGGAAAGTGGCTCTTCTTTCACATTTGCACATATGTTTTCTGGTAGTTGTGAATTCACTGCACCAACCTCCATATAATTATAGGCTCCAATCTGTATGCCAGTACTATTGTATATGCAACATTTTGGGGACTCATCTGAAGAGACAGAAACATACAAGTAAATCCATTAAGCAAGAGAAAAAAAATATGGCATGGTAAAGGAACTGGGGTTTACTCCAAATGTGTAATTATCTTATACCATTCCTAACATCTTTTGTCTTTAAAATGTGGCTACACCACCTCACACCCATTAGGAACTCTAAAACCATCACACAAACAAACAGTGTTGGTATAAATGTGGAGAAAATGAAACTCTTGTACATTGTTGGTGGGAATATAAAATGGTACAGTCATGGTGAAAACCAGTATGGAGTTCCCTCAAAAAAACATAAAATAGAATTACCATATGATGCAGTAATTCCTATAGCCTAAAAGAACTGAATGCAGAAATATTTTTACCCCCGTGTTCATAACAACATTATTCATAATAGCTAAAAGGTAAAGCAAACCAAGTGCCTATAAACAAAATGTAGTATATATACCCAATGAATCATATTCAGCCTTAAACAGAAGCAATTTTTTTGAGATGGGCATCTCTTTCTTGCCCAGGCTAGTCTCAAATTCCTGAATGCTGGGATTACAGGCAACATATCACTGCAACTGGCATAATAAGAAAATTCTGATACATGCTGTAACATGCATGAACTTTGAGGACATTTGCTAAATGAAGTAAACCAGTTACAAAAGGACAAACCTATATGACTGTACTTATAAGAGGTACCCAGAGTAATCAAAGTCATAGACAGAAAGTAGTAGGTGGTTGCCAGGGAAGAGAGGGAGAGGGAATGGAGAGTTAGTGTTTAATGGGACGTTTCAGTTTGGAAGGATGAAGACATTCTGGAGATGGGTGGTGGCAACGGCTGTACAACAGTGTGAATGTTCTCAATGCCTCTGAACTGTACACCTAAAAATAATTAAGATGGTCAATTTTATGTTGTAGGTGTTCTACCAGTGTGGGTGCTACCAAGCCAGAAAATGGGGTAGATGAAGGATGACACAAGGATCAACCACATTTCCCAGCAGGATCCCACTACCCAAATATCTGTTAAGGGTTCTCCTCCTATATACAACAAACCCAAACCCCAATTCATGCTGAGTTGAACCTATCAAATGCTAGTACTGTAATTACAGAACATTTAGCAGATCTTTTCAGGAGAGAGGAGGAGGAAAGTAGACAGTTCTAAGAAAAAGGTATATTAAATTTAGCTCTAGGAACCTCAGTACATCTGGTCCTCAATGAGGCAGCCCAGATGGAGTGGATACCACACTTACTTGGTTAAATTTCTCTGATGAAGGCAAAGGAACTAGGCACCATCTCTAATGACAGATGTAAGAAATATGTGATATCTGTAATTTTGGGTGGTCAGTGAAACTGCTAAAACTGGAATCCTCGTAAAGAATCCTTGACTACAATCTCTAAAGGGCCTTCCAACTTTAAAGACCCTGTCTTTTGCAAGTGACGTTTATTAAGGAGATTAATAGTGATGATAACCGCAGCTACCATTTACTGGCCACTCAGTACATTATCAGCATAGCAGTAAATTGCCTTATCTCATTTAATTCTTGTAGCCTACTGTTCTAGTTTATGGTGACACTCTGTTAACTAACAGTGAACCACAGGCTGTTAAACAGACGTTAAGTCAGACAATACCTGACCCAGTGCCAGGATTTTATGCTGCACCTCTTTACTCAGATGCCTGTTTTTGAATCCGTGCTTTCTGCAGGCGTCTAGCCCACATCTGGCCACTGGAAATCCCAGAAAAGTTGCAAAATGAAGAAACTAATGCAATATTAGAAACACAAATTCACTCACATAAATTTGGTATGACACAGATCCCAGTTCATGTCTAATCATGAACTGGGATCTGTGAGAACTTGTAACGTGTAAATCTTCTAATGTCACATTTTCATTTGTAAATGAGGATAATGAATACTGGAGAGGCAAAATGATTTGCCCAGTCATGCAGAGATAATGAATGCCACCAAGGGACTAGTTCTCAGGACTCCTAACTGATTCACGTGAGCTGTCCCTTTCTAACATCACTTAAGGTAGTGCATAAAACAAAAGGAAGGATCCTGGGAGATTTCATCAACATGAAGAACTATTTCCCTTCTGTATTTACAGGTACAGACCTCCTTGTATATATAGCAGGGTGAATTAGAAAACTCACATTTGGTGCAGAGTCAAGTCTATTTGATGATAGCAAAAGCAAGTAGAAGAATTGGTTAAATTTGCAATGAAAAACTCTCCTTGTTCATTTACAAACTTAGTACTTTACAGGATCATCCTTAGGGTCAGAAACAGAAAATTCCACTATTGCTTCTAGTGAAGTTTTGCTTTCCCAACAGAGAGCATCTCAGAATCATGAAGGGGTAAGAGTGCTATATATTCATGGTTGGCAGAACCAGTAACAAAGGAAGAGTGAGAATGGAAAAAGGTTTGGGGTACTAAACTAGTGAGCTTTGGTTATTCATGTACAATGAATAACACTGACACATTATAATGGTTTACGCGCTGCCTTTTAACCACAAGAATTTAAGCTCCATGTGGGAAGTGACTCAGACTTGTTTATTTTTTCACTGTTACATCTCTTCATTCCCTAGAAAACACCTGGCACAAACCGGGGAGTGCTTTGGAAATTATTATGGGATGAAATCTTAAGTGATCAGATGATATGGAGATGTTTCAGTTTCAGTCACAAAGGGAAACAAAAGGACATTTCACTCCCGTAAATTAGGTATGACACAGATCCCAGTTCATGTCTAATCCAACATTTTACGTTCCATAGATAGTATAATAAAACCCATAGAAAAAAAAAAAAAAGAATGTTTTCATAGGAGGTTTCTGGAGAATTTACCCTTTTGAAAGATAATGCAATCTAGGACTCAAGTGTGCTAGACAAGTACTCTACCACTGAACTACATGTCCAGGGCAGAAAGTTCTGTGGTTTTTAAAGCTTCCACTACCGAAGCTAATTTCAGGATTCCTAGAGCACAGTATAGGTAGCATCAATAGATGAAATTCAAGTAGCAAAGGTGGGAGAAATAAGTATTGTTTGGTAATGATACTGGATATTAAATTAAACCACCTCTCTAGAGAATCTGTAACTATTATCAACTAGCTTTGACTTTACCAGAGATATGGAAATTCAAAGAAAATTTCTCATCACAAAAGGTGTAAGACAAGAAATAAAAATTTCTAAGACTTATTTCTTACCTTCAAAAAATAGCAAGCAAGAATATTCCCACCGCATGGAACACTGGAGACTACTAGGTGATTCAAGTTAGAGCAGAAGATGCCTACCAATTACAAGGACCTGTTACCAATATCTGTGGGCAGCTGGGATGAATCCTAGAACAAAACTGAAATATTCCCAGAACAAGGAGTCTGATGGAGACCATTCCACAGTGGCAAGTACAACTTCTCTCTGTCCCCATCCATAACTTAGAATCTATGGCACAGGTAATGGCTGCTTTATTTTCAAAAACATTTTAGAAAAAAAGATAAGATTATGATTCTTAAAGGTCAGTTTACCTGTTGATGGAAAGGAGTAGAGTGGAATGGTGGGTGTGCTTGCTGGTAGGTTGGTTTCAGGCACTGGAGTTTTATACAGATTAGACATGTGGCTGGAATTCAACCCATACCAAAATCCTGTACTTGCTGTCACTGGATCCAGTGGTCTTATCCCAAACCCAGGTACATTGTATAAGTCAGTGTTCCAATATGGTCCCTGAGGTTGGCTGGTTAGCCCTGTCGGTTGGTTTACTGCACTGCTATGACTGGCTGCATTGGGATAAGCAAGACCTTTTCCACTGGTGTTCTGAACATTCTCATAAGGGTTCTGATGTGCGAAGGGGTCATGAGAGACCCTTCGTTTCCTCTCCTCCTCTCTGTTGTAAGCCACATTCTGTCTGGGCTGCTGTTTTGTCTGCTTGTCCATGCGGTTGCCAAAAGCATGATAGCTTGCTTCCTCCTGGAGTTTAAGCTGCAAGATGGGCTCACTGTCTTCTTGTGGGTTCTCCAGGGAGGGAGAAAACCAGGACTCCTCCACAGGGCCAATCTGGAGTCCCTGGGAACTGTGCAGCGAACCAGGCTGTTCTATAGAGGAGAAGAAATGATCAATGTGGGTTTCATGAAACACCAAAAAGTAAAATAAAACCTGAGTACCATCATGAATCTGTCCCTCAGTAACTGAATGAAAACAAGGAAAAGTTAAAAGCATTTAGTAGATGGTCTTTTTTCTACAAGTACAGATGATCAGTAGGAGCTTCTCACTAGCAGCCAAGAGAACATGAGGGAAATTAGGAAATTAAAACAAACAACAGAAAAGTGAGTGTTACAGAGATGACTGTCTTCCTTGGAATGAAGGATGACTAAGTCTTTCTAAGAAACTTTGGCTGGAGCAGAGAAGGTGGTGGTCACCTTGGAGCAATTCAGGGTGGAAATAAGAATAGCTACAGCCTTGTCCTACATGCTTCCCATGAATTCTTTCATTTAAAAGCCCTATGGAATCAGGAACAATTAAATTATGACTTTTATGGATGAGGTTTATAATTAAGTCATTTGTCCCAGAGCAGATGGAAGTGGCTTCCCTTTGGGCATAATGAAAAAGCATCCACCTGTGCTCCCGATCAACCTCTTCTAGGAGTCCCACATTTTGGTGAGCATACTGTTACTTAATATTTCAAAGATCCGTAACTGGGACTCCCAAATATATTATAAATGCCTTCGAGGCAGGTGTCCAAGTTTATAGCTTTTTCTGTGTCCCATGGGTTTCTAAGTAATATTTTAGAGAGAAGAAGGAACAAATGAGGAAAGAAATAAGTGAATAAATAGATTCCCACCAGAGGGTAAGTTACCTGAATTTGACCTGCTTGGAGGTTCTGCCACACAATCAAGTTGGAGAGACTGCAATCTCTGCAAAACTGCATTTTTCATTGGATATTCTTTCTATAATTAAGAGGATAAATAAGTAAACAGCAGAAGAGACTAAGTACCAGAAAAATACTATGAGAAGAAGATATTCATATAAATTCATAGAAATTTCATACAAATCTTAAAGTAGTAAATGTTTAAAAAGAAAATATTTTTTTCCAAATACCCAAAATGATCCTACAAAAGAACAAAGTTAGAGGTCTTCCATTTCCTGATTTCAAATTTTATTACAAAGCTATAATAATCAAAAAAACAGTGTGACAATGGCATAAAGCCATAGACTAATGGAAGAGAATAGAGAGTCTAGAAATAAACCCTCCCATATATGCACAACTGATTTTTGATAAGTGTTTTTAAAATGGATTAGAGACTAAACTTAAGTGCTAAAACTCTTAGGAAAAAAAATAGATAATTTCATGACATTGCTGGGCATGGTGGCAAAAGCCTGTAATCCCAGGGACTCAGAAGGCTGAGGCAGGAGGACTGCAAGTTGAAGCTAACCTTAGCAATTTAGTGAAAGCTTGTCTCAAAATAAAAATATAAAAAAGGCTGGGGATGTAGCAGTGGTAGAGTGCCCTGTATTCAATCTCAAGTATGAAAAACAACAACAAGAACAGGCTGGGATGTAGCTCAGTGGTAAAGTGCTTGCCTCACATGTATGAAGCCTTGGGTTCAATTCCCAGCTCCAAAAACAAAAAACAACAACCACCACCTTCCTAGAAAGCTTCATGACATTGTTCTTGACAATCATTTCTTTTTATTTATTTATTTGTTGTAGTTGGACACAATATCTTTATTTATTTTTATGTGGTGCTAAGGATCGAACCCAGGGCCTCGCATGTGCTAGGTGACCACTCTACCACTGAGCCACAACCCCAACCCTTAACAATGATTTCTTGAACATGACATTAAAAGTACAAGCAACAAAAATAAATACAGATAAATCTGACTATGTCAGAATTAAAACCTGTGTATCATTTTATCCAGACAGTGAAAGAACAACCCATAGAATGGGAAAAATATTTGCAAATCATATATATTCCATAAGAGATGAACAGAGAGAATATATAAAGAATTTTTACAGCTCAACAATAAACACACAATTGGACAAAAGACTTGAAGAAATATTTCCCCAGAGAAGATGTACATATGACTAATAAGTATATGAATAATGCTCAACATTAGTAATCCTTAGAGAAATGTAAATCAAAACCACAATGAGATACTACTTTATATTTGTTAGAATTGCTGAAATGAAACAAAAAGTAACAAGTGTGGAACCCTTGTGCATTGCTGGTATGGAATCTAATATGGTGCAGCTACTTGAAAAATTGAAGGTTCTTACAGAGTTAAACACAAAATTTGCATATTGTCTATCAATGCCATGCTTAGGGATATATGTCAAAGAATGGAAAGTAGGAACTCAGACACTGTACACTAATGTTCACAGCAGCATTATTTATAATAGCTAAAAGCTGGACATAACCCAAACATCCAACAACAGACGTAGGGATAAACAATATGTGTTATGTTTCCATATGATGGAACACTATTCAGCCAAAAAAGGAATAAAATTCTGATACATGCTACAAAATGAATGTACCTTAAAAATGTTCTATACTATGTGAAATAAGCCAGACGCAAATGGAAAATATTGTGTAACTTTATTTCTACATCTACCTAGAATAGGCAAATTCAGAGGCAGAAAATAAAGATTACCAGGGGCTAGGAGACAAAGAAAAGGAAGCTATTATTTAGTAAACAGAGTTTGTGTTTGGGATGATTGATAGTTCTAGAAATGGACAATGAGGATGGTTGCACAACATCGTGAATGTACCTAATACTACTAAATTGTACACTTAAAAAAAGGCTAAAACAGTATATTTTGTGTTGTATATTTTACCCTAATAAAAACATTTTTCTTATGAAAGAAATAATACTTATAGAAAATATGAAAAATGTGGGAATAAGGACTTTTTTTAGATTGCTTATATTTTTAATCATGAATAAATATTATATTTTATCAACTGATTTTTTCTGCACTTATTGAAAAGTTTTTTTTTTCTCCCTGAAAAAGATAATGTAATGAGTTATGACAGACTTTCCAAAACTAACTTTATATCTTGGAATAAATCCAGTTTATTTTTTGTCTATTGATAGATTCGGGTTGTTAGTATTTTGTTTTGGATTTTTATCTTTTTTTTTGATATCAGGGACTGAACTGAACTCTAAAACACTGAGCAACATCCCCAGCCCTTTTGGTGTTTTATTTAGAGACAGAGTCTCACTGAGTTGCTTACTGCCTCACTAAATTGCTGAGGCTAGCTTTGAATTTGAGATTCTCCCGTCTCAGCTTCCCAAGCCACTGGAATTATAGGCGTGTACCACTATGCCCAGCAGGATTTTTGCATTTATACTGTTAAATTAAATTGGCCTGTAATATTCCTTTCTTTTTAATTTTTTTTAGTTGTTGATGGGCCTTTATTCATTTATTTATATGGGGTGCTGAGAATTATATCCAGTGCCTCACACATGGGAGGCAAGCACTATACCACTGAGCCACAACCCAGCCCATAATTTTCCTTTCTTATACCTTCTTTTCCAGGTTTGGGAATCAAAGTTATACTAAAACAAAATAAATTATGTTAGCATACAACTCTCTTGGAAGAGTATTTTCAGCTCCATTATCTGGAAAAACCTGTATATAACTGATGTATTTGATAGAACACACTGACAAAGCAATTTGTGAGATATTCTCTATAGAAAAATTTTTCATTACTGTTTCAATATCCTTTAATGGTTATAGGAATAATTTAGGTTTTTATCTCCATATGAATCATTTAAGTCAGTTTTTAAATATTTTCCCCTAGAAATTTGTATAGTTTACCTAAATTTTAAGATAATTAGCAAAAACTTCTTCACAATATATATATATACACATGTAGAGAGAAATATGTGTACATATATTTTTTTTATTTGAGAAATCTTTTATTAAAATATGTCCCAAAGTCAACAGTTTAAAATCAGGCAATCACAACTAAAGATAAAATTTCAGGTCAACTTGCCTTTCAAAATAAAATCAAATCTTTGCCACTGAATTGCCCAGGAGGTTTTCCTTGTACAGAAACAGTTAATACTACTTTATAAAATGCATACAAAAATATAGTATAAAAGATATCTTAGGTGATGGCAAGCTCACGGACTTGAACAACACAGAATAATACCCAGCTGTAGCTTATAAAACACAAGCTATTCATCTGAAACATCAATAACCTATTCCGAATCTGTCCTCCCAAGACAATTCCAGAAGTATTTTGGCTCCCAAAAATCTGGCTCCAGAAAGTAGAGTGCTAATTCCAAAAGTTCCCCTGGGGTTGTGAGGCCTGGAAGCACATTTAGAAATAAACTACTGTGGGCAACAGATTTAGAAGTAACAGCTGGTTTTACAGAGCCACAGACGGTGCTTTCCTTTCCTGCTCTTCCACTTCCAAACCCAGAGCCAGAAGGCAACAGAGGATCTGACCCTTCTTTCAGGATAGGATTAGGGGTTCCTGTGCTTGCCCACATAACACCTGCTGGTTTGGGTGACTTTCCCAGATTGGAGGCTGCACCTGGATTCTACTAGGAGCTACATACAGAATCCAACTGGGGCAAAATCCATCATGGGTGGCTAAACAGAGCTCCTGTGGTGCTTTTAAGACCCTGAAGCACTGGATGAGTCTCAGTGGCTCTCCCCAGAACCTCAGTAAGGCCAAGATCTGGGAAAGGGGTCTTGACTCACGTTAGACTGGCAGAGAATGAGGCTAGTGGTTATAGAGCCAGCAAGCTCCTTGCAGTTGCATGAGGAGGACAGGTTTGCAGGGTTCCAGTAGAACTTTGAACAGAGTCAAAGATTGAGATGAGAGGCAGATAGGAAGAGGAAGAGTTACACAGTGCTTCCTTCTGAGGTGCCTTATACCTGCCTTGAGAAAAAATCCAAAGACAGGCCTCAAATGCCCCTTGGAAAACACCTGGACACAGAACAAGTTCATGAGCCAGGATTCCAAGCCTTCCCTAAACCCCAAACCAGGATCCATTTTCCTGTTTCTTGGGGAAATATTTCTCATCTTGGGAAGGAGCACTGTAGAGCCCACTGCATAACAAAGGCAGAATGAGCCAAAAAAAAAAAAAAAAAAAAAAAAAAAAAAAGGCCCTTGTAGGGACATAACTGTTCCTCCCTTGGAGGAGAGGGCCAAAAGGACTCTAAGATAAATAATCTAACAGGCCAAGCTCTTTAAGTGCTCTCAAGGTCTGGACATTCACAGTGGGGTGGGTGTCACCTAACATCATAATGTACTCTAAAGGTTTGCACTCCTCAGGTCACGGGTCTGACAGTGAGGTAATGGTCTGTGTTGTTCAAGTCTGTGAGCTTGCCATTACCTAAGATATCTTGGGTGTCTCCCAGAAAAAGGAGCTTCAGGGAGAGCATCCAGGCCCAGCTATCTTTACATCACCCCCAGAGACACCAATGGGAGCATCCTTTCCTAGCCGAAGTTTCCTGCAGAATGTGATTTTTTTTTTTTAGTTTTCGGTGGGCACAACATCTTTGTTTGTATGTGGTGCTGAGGATCGAACCCGGGCCGCATGCATGCCAGGCGAGCACGCTACGGCTTGAGCCACATCCCCAGCCCCCAGAGAGTGAGATTTCAAGCAGGCTGGAGTCCCCACACCCTCATCCACCACCTGTTACATAGGATCTGTCAGCCTTTTCTTCAGAGCTAGTGAGCTAAGCAGACCCCAAGCCTCCTCAGTCAGCTGTCTGCTAAGATGCCAAAGGCACCAGAGAGGACACAGCACTCCCAAGAGTCAGGAAAGAGGGAGAGGTGGGTTTCAAAGTTTCCAAGAATGTAAGCCCTTAACTGTGTGTGCACTGGCTGCAATGCATTTTGGGATCTACTGTTCAGACAGCACCACTATAACCAAAATGGGCAAATTACTAAGGGGGAAAGTGAGGAAAAAAATAAACTGTCTTTCTAAGACAGAAGAGTCAGGCTTTTTGGTCAGTTAGTAGCCCACTGAGGAACGTGATTCTTTTCTGCAATTGCTGCTGCCAGCACGGGAGCTGCATTTTTTCTGTATCCATCCTCTTTTTACCGCCCCCCCCCCCCCCCCCAAACAGGGCTTGCAAGTATTCCCAGGCTTTGCTCAGAATCACTACTCTGGGGGCCTCAGAGCAGCTGGCCAGGGTGGGTACCTGGGCCCTCAGGGTTAAGAACCATGAGCAGAGGTCATTCTGTCTTTTGCACTCCAAGAAATTATGGTTCTTCCTCTTGGTTACATCCTCAGTATCAGAACTGACAGGTTAGGGGTGGCAGGACTGAGGAGTCTCACTTTCCATAGGTGAGGGGTTCACAATATCTTCACTGTCCTCATCTTCTTTCTCCTCCAGGGCTTCTCTCTCCAGAGTTTCTACTTGGAGTCCCCTCTCTGGAGCCTCTTCTTGGGAGCATTTTGAAATCTTCCTGATGGTTGAGGTAATGCTTTTTTGCCTTAATGTTTATCTTTACTGATGTCCCTTTGATGCTTCTTGCTTTGCACTGGATACATCTCTTTTACACTGTAGGGAATCCCTCAAAAGGTGGGCAATTATGCCTGATTTTTTTTTTTTTTTTAAATTCTGAAATCTCTATTTGCTTGCCTGGTTTATTTTTTGAAGTCTCCTTTTCATGACTTTGGGTGTATGACAGTAATTTGATTTATGAGTGTAAAAGTGAGGAAGGTCTCTATTCCTCTTAGTTGGTTAGCTGATAACTGGGCTTTGGTGTACCTCTCTGACCCTGGACACCAAAACGATGGCTTCAGCCTTAGATGCCACTGTCCTCTGTTACTAAGTACAAGGAAGCACAGGGAGGAGCCAACTCTTCTAGATAGTGTAAATGTGGTTCCCAAATGACTCCTTATCAGTGTCCATCTGCACCTCTAGTACTTCTTCCTCAGCAATGCTTTAGGTTATTATTTTCCCCCTCTTCCAAATCTTACCATATAAAATCCTGCTGTCTTTGTTTTATAAGAATTCCTCAAAATGGCTGATCCATGTATTTTCCAGTGACATTGTGATTTTGTTTTCATATTGCTATAAGTATTTTCTCTCGTTTAATGAGTATAATGGAGGAATGAGTCCACTTTGCCAACATAATGATATTTGCATTACAAGTGCTAATTTGTTTTGTGTTCACCAAGCTAGTTTACCTCAAATCTCAGTACCAATTTACACTGCTTTGGTTTTCATGACTGAGAATATATACATTGACGTGAATATTTTGAGCATCTGCTATATTACCTACCTTTAAACTCTCCACATCCTCTTCTACATTTTCTTCAAACTGACTTACATAAAAAGGCCTAAATTTTTCTTCAACGCCTATATGAAAAAAATAGTCCTTTAAATTTCTTAATTTTCTAAAATAAAATTAAAATATTAGCAATCTATCGTCTTTGAATTTCTTACCTCAATCTGTGGACAAAGCAGTAAGATAAAAATTTAAACTCCAAATCACTGACTCTGATGAAGAGACTAACAAGAATACATACCAGCAGACAGGAGAAGGGTTAGAAAACACTAGAAACCAAGAGCTTCTGTCTCACAGAGTACACTTGCTCTGGCTGCAGCAAAAGCCCTAATGGTGTGAGTTAATCACCAAGTGGACAAGGATGAGTGAACTCTGTTTCCATCTCTCTAGCATCAGATTTATGACAGGACGGGATACTCAGAATAAGGATTGGGAATAAAGGATTAGATATTAGATATTATGTATCAAATAAATATATGAATCATTTGGAAGATATTATGTATCAAATAAAGGTATGGATCCTTTGGAAGGAGGAGAAAGGAAGGCAGTTTGACTAGGGACCTCATGGCTGAGAAAACACATACATGGTAATGAGTTCACTGGATTTTCTCTTTGCTCATAAACAACAGTTGGATCTGAAAGACTAGCAACCAAGAAACATCAACAAGCACACAGACAATAACAGCAGCAGCAGCAGCAGCAGCAACAACAGCCTAATCTTTCTCAACATAGCATTAAGCAAGGGGTAGCCTAGTAATAGAAAATGTTTGATCAATTTAATCAATAATCACTTTGTTGAAGCTAATGACCCCAGAAAAAAAATTATAATTCCACCTCCACCCACATAAGCCAAGGTCAAGTAGAAAGCCTAGACTTGCAACCTTGTGGGATAGTGACAAGGCACCCCAGTACTCCCACCAGGGTGAGGTTAGAGAAAGTCAAATAGGAAGATAGGATTGTGCTGCCTGTTAGCTGACAATGAGCCCTTCTATTCTCTTGGTGTCCAGACACCACAAGGGTAACCTGGACTTGTACCACACAGGGCCTAACAAGATGCCTCTTCTCCACCTTGTTGGGTAAGTATCAGAGGAAGCCTGTCAAAGACCTGGGACTTCCACTGTTGTCCAGTGGTGATGATGCACTTCAACTGCAGTGGTTGTGGAGACCATGTAGACTCTGCCACAACACTAGGCAATGACCAACAGTGTAAAGAAGACCCTGCTTTGGGTGTCAATGGGGTCTGAGCAGAGAACTTGGACTTCTACCTCTACCTGGTATCAGCAAGGTGGCAACCACTATTCCCTTTCCAAAGCAAAGTCAGAAAAAATCAGCTAAAACAGAAGGCTTAAAGAATATGTATAATCTTATAATATAGTAAAATATATACGCTTCTGGGAAATCATACATTACACTAAGAACCAGAAAAATTCCAAACTAGAGTAAGAAAATGCAATAGATTCCAACATAGAGATGTTGGTACAACTGGTAAAGATTTTTAAAACATCCATGATAAAAATAGTTCTTCATTGAGGAATTCAAGAACCTGCTTGAAACAAATGGAATAATAGAAAGTCTCAGCAAAGAAATACAGGATGGGGTTGAGGGTACAGCACATGCTTAGCGTATTAAAGACTCTGGGTTCAGTTCCCAACATGTATTCACGTGCGAAAGCACGAGTGCGCGTGCGCGCGCACACACACACACACTCTCACACACACAGCAAAATAAAAAGCTCCTAGATGGACTTAAAAGCAAAATGGAGATGACAGAGAAAAAGCAGTTAACTGGAAGATGAAATGACAGAACTATCCAATCTGAACAAGGGAGAAGAAATTAATTGAGAGGAAAAAAAATGTAGAGCCTCAGGGACCTGCAGCGCCATAACAAAAGATTTAGTTTCTATGTTATCAGAGTTCAAGAAACACAGTAGAAAATACAGTTGAAAAAAGCACTCAAAGAAATAATGGCTGAAAGATTCCCACTTATGTCTAGGTATAAACATACAATTTCAAGAAGCGAAGCAAAACCGAAGCTGAAAAAACCCAAGTTAATCCACACCAGGAAAAATGTAGCTAAACTTGTGGAAAATAAAGACAAAGACAAAATCTTGAAAGCAGCCAGAGAAAAATAAATACAATGGAAAATAATACCTATAAGGAAAAATACTTCACACAATTAGAATAACATGATTTTCAATTGAAACCATGGAGGCTACAATATTTTTCAAATGTGAAAAGAAAAGAACTGTCAACCCAGATTCCTACACCCAGCAAAAATATCCATCAGAAATCATAGGAAGATTCAGACCTTCTCAGAGGAAGAGGAAGAGAATTTATTATCCTATGAGAATAACTTGAGGAAGTTCTCCAAACAGACAGCAACTGATAAAAGATGACACGTTGAAAAACCAGGAAATACACACATAGTATACTAAAAAGTAAAGAATTGGTCTTTTCTCTGATTTGGTTCCTGACAGGCAGTTCCTAAAATACTTGGAATCTCCTAAAGTAATAAGGAGGATGGGTGAGCAATGGAGTTGGATAGATAACTTCAGAACAGGTCCTGGTCGGCAGAAAGATTAAGCCATGATTAGAGGTGGAACTTTTGGCACCACATTTGAACTGCAAGAAGAGGAGAGGAATGAGATTAAGTTCAATCACTAATGACCAATGATTTAATCTATCATGCCTACATAATAGAAGTTCTGTGAGAACCATAAATGATGGGGTCCAAAGAGTTTCTGGGTTGATGAACATACAGAAGAGCTGGAAGGGTGTGTGTGCCTGAGGACAGTAATGAAGCCCCATGTGTGTGCGCACGCACGCACACACACACACACACACACACACTCTGACATATCTTGGTTTATGTACCTCTTCTATTTGGGTGTTTCTGAGTTTAATACATAGTAAAAATAAGAATTTTCCTAGGTTCTGTAAGACTTTCTAATGAATTATCATACCTAGGTAGAAATCATGGGAACACCTGAATTTGTAGTCATCTGAGCAAAAGTGTGGATAGCCTGGGTACCCTATTTGTAGCTGGTATGTGAAGTGAAGAGTCATATGGAATTAAGCCTTTAAACATGTGGAGTCTGATGACAGCTATGCGTAGTCAGTGTCAGAAATGAGTTGAATTTTAGGACACTCAGTTGGTGACACATTTGGTATCAGAAAAAGAACACCACAACACAATAATCAAAACAATGGGTAAATACAATAAACTTTCCTTCTCTTCGTGAATTTTCTAAATCATGACAATTAAAGCAAAATGATAGCACCATCTACTGTTGGGTTCTAAACCTATGTAAGGGAAATATTCAAGATTATATACAGGAGAAAGTAAAGGGAAGTAAGGGACATTAAGATTCTTACACTACATTCAAACTGGTAAAGTGACACCGTTAGTAGACTGATATATTATATATAGGTAATGTAATAACTGGCGTATCCATTTAAAAAACCACACATAGAAATACAATAAAAACACTGTAGATGAATCAAAGTGGAATTTTAAAATGTGTTCAAACACTCCCAAGAAGGCAGGAAAGATGATGTAGTTTAGATCTTCATGTCCCTGAAAGATCCGTTTTTTATAGGCACAGTCCTTGAACTGTGGTGCTGTTGGGGGAGATGTGAAGCCTTCAGAAAGGGAGGTCTAGTGGAAGCAAGTTAGGTCACTGAGGGCATATCCTTCAAGGGAATGTCAGAACCTGGCTCCTCCTGCTCCACTCTCTTACGAATCCCAGCTATGAGGTGAACAGTTTTATTACCTGTGTTACCTGCCAAGATTGTGCTGCCTTGTCACAGGCCCAAAAACAAAGGGGACAACCAACCGCAAACTGAAAACCTGTAAAACTGTGAGCCAAAATAAACCCTTTCCTTTTATAAGATGATTGTCTCAGATATTTTATTATGGTAATGGAAAGTTGACTGACATGAAAAACAGGAATGAAAAACATTAAGAACAAATGGATGACAAAATGAAATGGCAGATTAGAGCCCTAACACACCACTCATTACATCAAATGTGAATGGTCTAAGTACATCAATTAAAAGAAGACACTTAAAAAACATGACCCAACTATAATTTGTCAGAAGAAACTCACTTGACATATAATGACAAAGGCATCTTAAAGTGAAAAGTTGGAAAAGATGTATTTATCAAAGGGAAAGCAGAATGGCTCTATTAATCTTTAATAAAGTAGACTTCAGAGCAAACAAAATTAACAAAGACATAAAGAGGGACATTTATAAAATGATAAAAATATCAACCCTCTAAGAAGACAGCAATTGAAATGCAATTTATAAAAAGCAAAGAAGGGCAGAACTAAACATAGAAATAGACAAGTTCACAATTACAGTTGGAAATTTAAATACCCCTATTAATATTCAAAGAACAAGTAGAGAGAAAATCATCAAAGACCAAGAACACAACACCATCGACCAACAGGATTTAATTTAATTTAAAGACCATTCTACTCAAGTAGTCTCCTCAAGTGCTCAGAGAACATGTACTAAGACAGACCACAGCCTGACTCACAGAACAAATCTGAACAAATTTGAGAGTACTAAAACACACAGAATATGTTCTCTGACCACAATGGAGTCAAGCCAGAAATCAGTAACAGGGAGATGACAAGAAAATCTCCAAACTCAAGAGACTAAACAACTCACATCTAAATAACACATGGGTCAAAGAGAAAGTCTCAAGATCAATGAAAAAAAAGATATGTGAAGTTGAATGAAAATGAAAATACATGTCAAAAATTCTGGGGCACAACTAAAACCAGGCTGAGAGGGAAATTTATAGCAATAAATATACACATTAGAAAAGAGAAAATGGTCTCAAATCAATAATCTCAAGAACTTGCAAAATAAATACAAACTGAGCATAAGGAAGGAAATAATAAAGAATAGAAACCAATGAATTAGAAAACAGAAAAACAATAAATTAATGAAGCCAAAACTAAATCTTTATAAAGATTAATAAAATTGATAAAAATCTAGCAGAAATGAAAAAAAGAAGACATGAATTACTAATATCTGGAATGAGATAGGAGTTATCACTAGATTCTGCAGGCATCAAATATATGAAAGATACTAAAATCAACTTTATACATAAACTTAATAACTTAGATGAAGTGAACCACTTGCTCAAAAAATATAAACTACCACAACTGCCCTAATATGACACAGATCTTTTGAACAGTCTTTAAAGAAAACTGACTTCATAGTTTAAAAACTAAGCCCCCACCCCAAACACAAACAAAAATCTCCAGGTCCAGAAAGTTTTATGGGAGAATTCTACCAAACTTTTCAAGAATATACATTCTAGGAAGTCAGCTTAAAACTACAAGTGTTACTTGGTTTTCTGAGGACTCAAACCATATTCCTTATATTATCTTAGGAAAATCAATGTGGGGAATGTATCCTGCATAGTCACAAAAGATGCTCTTACTAGGAAATGTTGGTCGAACTTCTGGGTTCGTCTCCCAGCAAAGCTCCATGAGGCTGATGATCTCCTTTGGGCAGTGCTCAATGATGTCTTCCACATTTGGCCTGTTCCCAGATTTTATGCATATTAAAAGTTGCTCTGCACAGATAGCATCTATAAGACAAAGAGGATCTTTGCTTAAGACTTTTGGGTCCTGCTTTCAGGCACTAAGATGACAGAACTTGGATAATAACACAAATTTGTCTCTATCTAGAAAACTTTTAGCATAGCAGCCTTGTTCTGTAGAGGTGGAATGACCTTGTGACAAGCAGACATATTCCATCATAGAGATGATCAAACAACAATTTAGTTTCTGAAGATAAAGGACAAAATTCAAAACAAAGGCTGCTTTCTGGAAAAACAAATGGATTTTATGTGTAAAGCCAACGACAGTTCCCAGATTTTAATACAAATGCAAACACAGGAGAGCCCTCACCTTTAGAAAGCTCGTTTAATGACAGTGACTTAAAATATAGAGTGAAAGTTGATATAGAAGTACAAGGGGCTCTGGTAACACAATCATGACTAGAACAGAAAGTCTGGCGTTTTGCTAAGTCCAGAAAAATAAGCAGGAGTTATCCAGGTAAATGGGGAAGGAGGGCCCATTTATGGAGGATGATTCCAGGCCAGAGTAGGAGAATGAAGAGACTAGGGGTAGGGGGGTAGTTAACAAAAATCATGATGCAGCCCAGAAATTACTAGTTTGGTAAAACTGGGCATACTGACAAAGGAGGGAGAGACAAAGGTCAGATTACAAAGGGCCTCATATTCCATACTGAGGAATCTGAGCTTAATCCTAAAGGCCATGAAAAATTTTGGAAGGATTTTAAATAGGGGAATGAAATGGTTGTGTTTGCCTTTTAAGAGGACTATTTTGACTGCCATGTGAATGGTAGACAGCACAGGAGCCTTTGGCAGAAAAACAAAGGGTCTGAACTAGACAGAAGCTAGTAGTGACAGAAAGAATGGATTAAAGATGTATCTTGACTTGTGTGTGTATGTGCGTGTGTATATATGTGTATAAACCATACACATACCCCTCAAATTTATAGCTTTTGAGATCTTCCTGGATGTGGGAGACAAGGGGCAAGGCTGAGTCTGAGATGACTCTAAGGTAGCTGGTGACCTCCTCAACAGACAAATAATGAAGACATTTTCTGAGTATACAAAGAGGACCCAAGCTAGAGTGAGCTAAAGGAACTTACAAACTGTAGATCTGTTTATGAGAATGTGCTTTGGAGATCCCTCTGATGTATGTAATGGATCTAACAGGCAGGTGGATATCCAGGCAAGGGCCAGAGATAGACATTTCAGAGGCATCAGCAAAGAAACAATATTAAACCACAGAAGCTGATAATCATCCAGAAAGAATATATAGGAAAATGTCCATTAGTTTATATACTTCAACTGGAAGAATGACCACTTACGTATCTGTTCTTTTGCATGAACCACAACTTACTCATCTTTATTTTTTTCAATAAAGTACCCACAGTAAGTACTGGAAAAAAAATTAATTCTGAATGAAGGGCAAAGTGAATGAGTGTCAGTATGAAATGTATGCCAATAGTATGCTAAATCCTCACAAGCAGAAATAAGCAAGTTTTCTGTCCAGGAAGAGTCCAGAAATTTTATAGCACTTCCAAAGGTTAGATACATTATCAAGGTGCCTATTCATCTGAGATCTCGGATTCCTAAAATGGAATTACTCATTCACTGAACACAAATTTACTAAGTACCTACTGTGTTCTAGGCAGTATGTGTGTAGACGCTGAGGAAATGACAGTGACTAAATCAGATGTGGCACTAACCCTCATGGAACTCATAGTCCGGTGGGACAAAGTGCCATTAAATGAACAAAAAATTATAAATCTTTACTGATTTCCTTGAAGGCTATTATTTCACATAATCATTTAGATTAATAAGAAAATCCCACTCCTCTACAAATGTCTTACTCTCATATGGCTCCTTATTTGCAAATATTGCCCAAAGAACTATGCCAAAGCTGTACACATCTGACTTCTCTGTGGGTTTGGCATTGATGTCATTCAGGTGCTCTGGGGCCATGTAGTAGAGGGTGCCGCCATTTTTCACAGAGTTGCTGTTCACTTTCCTTTGCTCATTGTGTTTCTCTTTAGTCAGTTTGCTCCACGTCTTAAAGGAAGCAACACCAAGGTCAGCTATCTGCAAAAGATCAAACCAACACGATCACTGTGTGAAGTCTATAAGCAACCCAGATTTGGCTTTCAATTGGGGATTTATCTAACAGATGTGAGGAACAGAAATGGTTACATTGGGCAGGTTTAAAATAGCTTCTGAACACATTCAAAGAAATGTGTTTCCTCACTGACATGCAAAATCTTCCCCAAGAAATGTTCACATGAAATTCTGTATCTTGATTCTTATGCAATAAAAGGGAGAGAGAAAGCAGAAGCATTCCTGACATGACAGTAACAAATCGGGTTCATTCTGGATGTTTTTTCAGTTATTTCTAGGGCTGGGTGGAAAAACATTACTTTCTTCTCAGCAGATTTACATAGCTGACAGAGAATGGGTACTACACCTTCTATCTCCCCAAATGGTGTCCAGAGGCCCATTGGATGCAAGTTTCCATGGATCAAGACACACTGAGCATAAAGACTGTGATCTTGTTGGGTATCTGAACCTAAGAAAAAATGATATGGGAAGGAGGAGGAGGAAAAAAAAAAACAAGAAGAAAAGCAGAGAAAAATACCAAGGTCAGACACAGAGCAAAGAAGGAAGTGGCAAGCCAATACGTCAGAATAAACTAGCAAAAGTGACAGTTCCATTTTTGTCTCTAGGAATCCAAGCAAGCATTTGGGGATGAATGACAACAAGTGATTATCTAAAAGTCGCAGATTTTAACCCAGAATATAAGAGAAAGGCTATTAATTTAAAGAAAGAATTTAAAGATACGAGAATAAAAATCTCTCCAAGACTTGAACAAAGGGTTAGAACAGAATCTTGTAGGCAAGTCCTGAGTTCTTCCCCTAACACTGCTTCCCCTTTCAGGTTCTTTGTTTTGTTTTGGTGTGGTTCTGGGAATTGAACCCAGGGCCTTGCACATGCTAGAAAACTCTCTACCACTGAGCTACAATCTCAGCCCTTCTTCCAGGTACTTGCACCTGGATTCCAGCTGCCAAAACCAATTCGATCTGTTGCTCCTGGAGTTAAATCTTGCTCGTGAGTGAACAAAAGAAGGTTTCCTTTCTCTGTTCCCTTTACTACAATGAAAAGAATATTTTCAAAAGGAAATAGATACTTTTAAATCAGCTATTTTTCAAAAGAGAAGTTTTTGCTGCCCAAATGGTTTATTTGCTGCAGATCTGACTCTTAGCCATATCGAAGTTCTAAGGATTTTCCACATGCACCCCTCTGGATTCCCCTGCATTTCCAGAAAGGAATCGCAACATAGATTCCCTGGAAAAATGATGAGGCAGATGGCCCATTCTAGAGTGAAGGGGGCAACTCTTAAATGTTGTATCTCAAAACCTAACAGAGGAAAAAGAAACAAAACCTAGGAAAGTGTTTTTCTAGCCTACTCCAATCAATTGCACTACTCCCAAAATGACATTAGTCACATCCTTACACTTATCTCCCAACCCCATCAAATCTGCATCTGTCCTTTCAATCCCTGGTAAAGCCATATGACAGCACCATCGCCAATTATATGTTGAGCCAGGTCTTCCTTTATCAGCATTTGGGCATCAAAATTTTCTGCTTTGAAATTTAGCTTATTTTATTTTTTACTTTCACCTTAATTTTTTTTTCTTTCTTTTCTTTTTTTGGCAGTGCTTGAACTGATTGAACGCAAGACCTTGTGCATGCAAGGCAAGCACTCTACCAACTGAGCTATATCCCCAGCCCCTCACCTTAATTTTTGTAAAATCAATTTTCTTTTTCCATCTGTAAAAATGGATTTTCAGTGGAAAATTATAACTGAAATTACTCAACCAAAATTACCCAACCTTCTAGAAGCCTATAGCTTATAGTTTACCTTAATGTGAAAATTATCATCAACAAGGATATTTTCGGGCTTCAGGTCCTTGTGTATGACACCTTCTCCATGTAAGTAACACATTCCTTCAATGGTCTCCATAATTATCCTTCCTTTGACTGAGAGCGGGATACTGATCTAAAACAAGCGATAGTAAGTCTATGAAATGGCAAGGTAATCAAACCGACCAGAGCCACTATTCCACTGAGGAGTGGTGGCACTAAATCTGAGAACTAAGTCACCAGGTTTCCTCTCTCCAGATGCTCTGCAGTACTACTGTCATGGTGACACAAGTTTCCCTTTAAGAAAGATTCCATTCCAAGGGAGAAAAGGTATTGATGTCATATTTTATCAGTGTAAAAGCAAAAATTCAATGTCAATCTTGTAGCATACAAAAATATTATAAGATTATATTCCTTGTGATCAAAATCACATTATTATTATTTATGATTGTATTTTCAGTACATAGAATGGCACCTAGACCATTTGAATGAATAACATATGTACAAACATTTTCTATGGCATACACCTGTAATGTGATACTGTTATCTGCACTGACTACATGAAAAATGTCAAGGAAATGGGCATGTAAAAAATGTTAAAGACAAAAAGAAAAGAATATAAGGAAATATGTTCACACTGATTACAACCATGTAAAAATCTGTGCAATATGTATTGTTTCTAAAACTATGCTGAAGTGAATTAATATCTATTTATTGAATTGGTATCAGACCCTTTAGGTGTTTGTAGAATCTCAGGTCACTATTACTTAAAGTTATATTCTAGTTATATCAACATCATGTTTGTATAAACAATTCTAGTTTAATTTTAGTAGCTGAATTTTAATTTTGCTAAACACTGAAAATCTAGGTACACTGGTTGTTGGTTAACAGGAAAAATATTTAAATGACAGAATTAGATTTCCATGTCTACCCCTCACACCATATTTATCACATAATGTAGCTGAACTACAGCATCATTAGTTGGGTCACCATCACATAAAAGCAGATGATATCCAGTCCCTTCTTCTTTGGTACAATTTTGGGTTTAGAAAAAAAAAAAAAAGTCAAGCAAGTAAAGTTGCTTTCCTGCCCACCCCTCTCCTGCTCCTCTCTTGGATCCTCCTAACTTTCTTCCTGAGCTCTGACTGGTGCACTTTATCATTGCATGATCCTAAAGAATGCCTCCTGTGACAAATGACTTATCTCCCAATCAAAGTGCCTACTTCTTACCTCATTTGGAGAAGGTCAGCAGTCTGGTCAAAGGACAATACAATGTGTATAAGTGACATCTTTTATCCTCTTTGTATTTTTGAGAGAGGCCTATTGAGTGGCAGTTATGGAGTGGAGGTAGAAGGTAGAAAAGGGGGAATATTTGCTATAAAGGCAGCCACATCTTGCTATTCCTCACATGTGATGTATACTCTGGCCACACTGGGTGTTGCAGTTCTGCAGATCAGGCACCCTTTTCCTTTGCACCTGCCTTCTCTCTGCCTGGAACACTTATTCCCTAATTGTCTGCTTCAAACCTTCTATTTGTCCTTCAGACTGGAAGCCTCTCTTATCTATCCCAGTTGGGGTGGGGGCTTCTCCTCTGCTTTACAACAGACTATCGGTGTTTATTAAAACACCACCACTTATTTACCTGCCTTCTTTTACTTGCTGGAATCATATTTGCTCTGCATTAATCAGGAGCTAGACCAAGAGCTTGATCTTAGTAGTTACATAAACTTTCAAAAACATTTTAGAATTATTTGGTTTTGGTAATAAACAAGTTTTATTTTCCTGTTTTAAATCTTATCCATTGTTGTTGTGGCTTATGTTCTGTATTTAACCTATAATAAAGGCTTCTTAAATAGTATCGAAGTGCAATTGCTAATATTCCATCT
Organism: Marmota monax; assembly: GCF_021218885.2. Taxonomy (NCBI): domain Eukaryota; kingdom Metazoa; phylum Chordata; class Mammalia; order Rodentia; family Sciuridae; genus Marmota; species Marmota monax. The sequence goes on along the minus strand of NW_026693024.1, from coordinate 4,065,158 downwards.
TCTCTTACCGTCACAAGAGTGTATATGCTTTCACTGATCAACCCATACTTGTTATCTCTCACACAAATGCCCCATATCAGACCATGTGCTTCTGAAGACAGCCTCTCTCTGCAGTGTGAGCCATGGAAAGGCTGGCAGGTCTGGTAAAAAGTCAACTGCAGCAGCAAGACACAGAGGGGACCTTTCAAGTGGTGACACAGAGGTCTATAGGTGGCTTGAGAAAAGGAAAGACAACCTTCTGTGTGGGGAATGGCAAGGAGGTGCTACTGAGGGACTGACTTAAGATAATCCAAACTACGAGGCAATTCACCAAGATACTATTTTAGACCAGAGAGCCATAAATGAACTCCCCACTTGTAGCCATAGAGCCAGCACCCAGTGCACTACAAAATGTCCTCTACCTGGGCCTTGAGCACCTGCATCAGGTTTCCCTTCTCCATGTACTCCATCACCAGGGAATAGTCCCCTTCTTCTATGATGATGCCCAGGAGCTTCACCACCCGACTGTGCTTCAGTCTGTGCATTATCTTCCCTTCCTCAAGGAGCGACTCATTGTACCTGTGGGCGGGAAAGATGCCATACTGAGCGGGGCACATCTGGCCCCTTCTCCCTCAGCACCTGGGAATGTATGCATTTCTGCACCTGTAATGTGTCACATCTCACATGCTTCAGTCACATTGGGAACCATACTGATCTCCTTCAGATACAGACCATGAGCCTTACAAAGCAGAGAGGCTTCTCTTTCGTCTTTGCACCCTTCCTTTCCAGTAACTGGCAGTGGGTATTCAAGACACGTAAATCAATGAACAAAAAGTGCACCAACAGCAGCAACATGGCCAGATGAAGACTATTCTGGACAGTCCAATAAAAGAAGGCCTCTCTTATATAATTACTTTAAAAAGAAGAGACAGGTTAAAAAAAAAAAAAAGAAAAACCACTCCACTGATTGCTTGAAAAACAGGCTTCTTGGCCCTTTTCATAAATGGTCTTTTTTTTTTTTTTTTTTAATATTTAGGGCTGGTCCTTACCCCAAACATGAAGCAAACAAGTAAGTCTACTTTCATTGATTCCTCTGGATCTAGAATGAGCCTCAAAGGCTCCTGTATTGAAACCTTGCCCAGCTGGTGGTGCTATTGAAAGTAGCCTAGTTGGAAAAGGTAATTTACTGGGGGCTTGCCTCTGAAAGGTGTATTGTATCCCTGGGGCCCTTCCCACCCACCCTGCTTCCTCAGCTGCCATGAGGCCAGTAGCATCCTCCACCACATGCTCCCACTGCCATGGTCAGCTGACCTTGGACTGAGCCCTCTAAAACCAAAATAATCTTTCCTCCTTTAAGTTGGGAGGAAACTTCCTCCTTTTCCGCCTTTAAGTTTCCTTTTCTTTTTAAGTTGGGGTATTTTGCCACAGCTAAAAAAAGCTGACTAAACACCTCACATATCCATTGCCTCCCTCATGTCCTTCTCTCTTTTTAATTTTTTCCCCTGCACTTCTCTTCTATTATGTCCTAGTTTAACTAGCCTCAGAAACCTCAATAGAGATAATGATAATAGTAAGAGTAACCATTACCCCTGACATAGAGCTGGTGTATCAAGACTCACATCAGGTTCTGACTCATCCTGAAACCTGTACTGTCCTTGATAGCTACTTTCTGTGGTCAGCAGGGAGTGTGGCCCACCCACCTCTGCTCCCAACTCACTCAGTGCACTTGGGCCCCGTGTACACCTTTTTCAGGATCACGAATCCATGGGTTCTGTGAAAGCACAAGGACACCTTCCCAAAGCCTCCGCTGTCTAGATCTTCTTTCTTCAGGAGGTCACTGGAGTTCATCTTAATGTCATCCAAGGACATGTCTGGTTGCCTTCTGAATACTCAGAATGTGCCCCAAAAAACTACTTTATTTATTTCTCAGTTTTGGACCCTATAAAGAAGAGAGAATATCTCAGGGCAAAAAGATCATGATTCAAAAAGTCACATGCTTGGTGGACCTTTGATTTTTTTTTTTTTTTTTTTTTGAGGATAGACATAATCTTTAAAATGAGTTGTTTTTCACAGAATCAAAGAAGACTGTAACTTTTATTCCCTCAGACTTGTCATTTTCCAGCAATATGGAGCACTAGAAAAAAAATTTAAAACGTTCCTGCTACAAAGGACCTCTATATATTGGATAACAGGTGTCAAATATCTACTCCAGTGATAGCTGAGCTCAGTGGAAAGGAAAAAGAATTTTAGGAACAGAAAACAAACTGGGCATAGGATGAGGAGCACTGCCCACATGGAGACCCTGAAGGGCACTGCCAACCTTGCCAACTAGATGTTGGGTTTAAACCCCACTAGGGACAGGAGGTGAGGTGGGGGCATGCAAGAAAAGAGGCCTGGAATGAAGACCCTACCTTAATATGATTCTCCAAAGTGTGCTACTCCTAAATGGAATGACAGGCTAGAAAAAAAGCAGCCCATTAGCCAACGAATACGGAGTCCAGGACTAGGCATGAGGTATTAAAAAAAAAAAAAGTCTCTGTGTAAATTCATAACCTTGAGCCTGTCTCCAAATTTGGGCTTCAAATTTAGAGGATCCTGACCATCTTCTTCAGGCTGGTATCTCCCAAACTAAGAACTTTTATGTAGAAAGTGGCCAGATAGCTGAAGCCAACAAACACCCTCACAATCAGGCCAGATAGAACCCTCAAAAACAAAAACAAACAAACAAACAAACAAAAAGCACTTAATAGGAGCTCCCAATCCAAAATTATAAACCACAAAAGAAAAAGTTCACTATGAGCCAGGTCCAACAAATAAATAGCAGTACGAGGCACCAAATAAGCTTAAGAATTTCAGACAACTAAACTATTGAAGAGAATTAAAAAACAAACAGGTTTAAAGCAATTATGAGCTGAAGTAAGAATTAGAAGACTATACAAAGAATAATGCACTTAGGATAGGAAGATGTGAAAAAAAAAAAGGATTTAGAGAATGTGGCTGTCTGCATCAGATCTCAAAGTGGAACTATTTGCTTTAATCTTCTTCCTTTTTCTTCTACCCCTTCATATTCACTGATTTTCCCCAAAGTGAAACAAAGAATAAAATCTCACAGTGAGTCACCATAAACACCAATACATGCCTACCAGAACATCCAAAATTAAAAATATCAACAGTGCCAAATACTGATAAAAATGTGACACAACTGGAATTTTCATAAACTGATAGGAGTATAAATTGGTACAAACACTTTAGAAAAAGGTCTGATAGCTTCTTATAAAATTAAACATACATGTATATACTATGACCCAGCAATTCCATGCCCAAGAGAAAATAAAATATTTGTCCAAAAGGATTTGTGCAACGTTCAGAGTAGCATTATTCATGACAGCCTCAAAGTGGAAAACGTTTTCCAAGAGGACTGTGCTAAACAAGTCCATGCTATATTCACACAAAGTATGATTACTCACCAATAAAAAGGAGTTGAACTACTAATACACAAAAAAAACATAGAAATGGAAAAAAAAAACAATGCGGGATGAAGGATGATTATAAAAGTATATGTACTTTATAATTCCTTTTAATGAAGTTCTAGAATAGTCAAAACTAATCAATGGTAGAAAAAGTATTCTGGTTGCCCAGGGAGAGGTGAGGGGCGAGGGGGATAGGGCATGTGGGAGCTTTCTAGGGTGATAGTAATCTATTATATTAATGGGGGTTAGGTATGCACACACATATGCCTTTGACAACACTCCGAACATGTACAGTAGGTCCCCCATATCCATGGATTCTGCATTGGTGGATTTAACCAACTACCAACAGAAAATACTCTAAAAAACACTGCATCTGTTCTGAACATGTACAGATATTTTTCTTTGTAATTATTCCCTGAGAAATACAATATAACAACTATTTAGTAGCATTTACATTGTATTAGGTATTATAAGTAATCTAGGAATGATTTAAAAGGGGAGCTGTAGCTGTAGCTCAGTGGCAGAGTGCTTACTTAGCACAAGTGAGGCAGTGGATTCAAGCCTTAGCACAGCATAAAAATAAACAAAATAAAGGCATGCTGTCCATCTATAACTACAAAAAAATTAAAAATAAAGTACATGGGAAGATGTGTGTAGATTCTATGTAAATACTATGCCATTTCATATAGGAGACTTGAGCATTGTGGATTTTGGTATCAAAGCGGGTCCTGAAACCAGTCTCCTAAGGATACCAAGGAATAACTGTACTTATAAAAACTGCAGTTAAATATTACACCAAAAGAACAAACTATAAATATACTGAACTTTAATTGTAGCATGCATGCTGTAGTATTTGGAGTATATGGGTACTGATATCTACAATTTAATTTGAAATGCATGCAAAAAAAAAAAATCATATAGCTGGGTGCAGTTACCCACATCTGTAATCCCAGCAATTTGGAAGGCTGAGGCAGGAGAGAATCCTGGGAAACAAAGAATGACCCTTTCTGCCCCCCCCCCAAATTAGACTCACAGATTAATAGAGGAGATAGCGATGTGATAAAGCCGAGTAAAACTGTGCTGATAGCCGATATATTAGCATACACTGTAAAATCTTTTTAACTTTGCACCTTATTTGATGTTTTCATAATCAAGTGTTAGAAAGCAGGAAGTTTAAAAAGTACCTTGGGGAACAGACATTCTAAAAATGCCTGCGCTACTTACCGTCTTGTCCAATGGCCTGGTGCAGACAGCTCAGATAAGCAACCTTCTACATCTTATAGAAAGGCTAAGCAGATGATGCCCTCACCTCAGCACCTTAGACTAACCCTACGGGCATCTTCCCTGTTATGCAAGGCATTGCCAAGAGAAAGGAAGCACAAGAGAAAGAAATGGATCAATGGGACAGGCACAGGGAGGGGAGGATGGGGAGGCTGACAAGAAAAAGGCATGAAGGCTGAGGAAGAGAAAGGGTGAGGCCAGTGCTGGAGATGACATAGCAAGGAGCCATCATGGCAGTGCAAAGGGCATGGGCCTTCTTCTTACATGAACTTTGGCTCTGTAATTCATTAGCTCTATGAACTTGGGGAACTTACTTAGGTTTCAACTTCCTCATCTGAAAAAGTAAATAATAATGACTTCATCAGAGGACTGGCAAGGATAACATGAGAAAAAATATGGGAAAACACATTTATTGGTTGTGGCTATGATTAGCCTCATCGTGTGGTTATGTGGCCACATTTATTTATCCAAACTGATTCCTTTTTTCTGGCTTTGAGAATGCCAGCAGATCCCCACTGGGCAATCCATGTGAGAATAAAATTGGGGGTGAGGGAGAGATAGAAAGCATAAAAGATATAACATTCATTCTAGGCCTTCCTTTTTCATTTACCATAGATTCACTGGGGCACGTGGTCTTTCCTATCTCATGATGGTAATTTGTCCCAACCTTTTCCTGCCAACCTCTTGCCTGACTAGAGATTGCTCATCTGTCAGGTCTCAGTGAAACTGCATTTCCTAAAAAGAGTCATGCTACATCTTTCTGTTTAGAGATTTTCACAGCACCCTGTACCTCTCCCCTGAAAGTTAAGACAACTGTTATTTGAGAATTATTTCTAATGAAGCTCACAGAAGGCAAACAAACAAACAAAAAATCAAAAACCTGTTGTGGCACTGTTTCCAGTGTCTAACAGAATCTTAATATGTGCCAACTGATCATTAAATGGATAGCTATTATTAAAAAAAGAATTATTTAACTGTCCAAGAACAAAGAAAATAATTAAATGGGTTATAGCATAATCATAAGATAGAATATTACATATCAACTGTTTTCAAAGAATAAATCTGTAAACAGTTTTTGTGTGTAAACAGATATATATATGTATGTGTGTGTGTGTGTGTGTGTGTGTGTGTGTGTGTATATATATATATATATATATATATATATATATATATATATATATACATATACACATACACACATATATAGGAAAAAAGACATAGAGAAAGATATCCAAATATTAGCCAGGATTATTACCTGAACTATAGGGAAATAAATTATTTTTTACTTTACACTTTTACTGTATACAATAAACACAAATTATGTTTATAATAAAATTATGTTTTAAAGAAGGGATAATTCCTTGATTCAGTAGTTCTTGACTCTGAGGAATTAAATCTGAGATGTTGATATATAGTGATGTTCCCAGTTACACTACATAGAACAGCAAAAGCATGTAAAACAATGTATAGAGGTACAGAGTAGAGAATAAGTTATGTCCCATCCCTAGTGTTAAATGTATCAGTTTTTTAAAATAAGACTGTATAAGAATGTTAAATACCATGAAAAATACTTAAACAGTCAAGAAATTACCAATCAGGTCCTGAAATACGCCCATTTGGGTATACAATTTCAACTTTTATGATTTTTATTTGGAATCTCTCCTTCACCTCAGACCACATTTCCTCAAACTTGCCAATACTAGGCCCTCCAAGCTTCCTGGATGCATGATGCATCTGGGGGAAGAAGGCCTCTGGGCAGGTTCACTAGACTTCATGAGCTTGGCTCTTGACCCAATCAGTTCTCCATATGGTCTTGTGGTTTGCTACGTTAGTCTGATCTTAATCTTATTTGTATTTGGCTGAGTTTCAATGATTTCTTCTTAGTGTTTTTCCTCCTTTATTTCCCCACAAATGATTCAGCCTTATATTACTGAAGATTGGGATTGAACTCATGATTTCATATACACTAGGAAAGTGCCTTCAATTCCAATGCGGTATGCACTGCCTCCAACTCCAATTCAAATTTATTTAACCACGTCTTGTGAGGAGTGAGGAATACCCAAGGGCCAAAAAAACCCACAATGAATTTAGGTTAGAAAGCCATATCATAATGGCATGTTACAGAGTATTAATGAAGGCAAACTAGCCATTATTAGTTCCATAACTAATTTCAACTAATTGCATCCTTTTAATGGGATTTGTTATTGTTTTGAGATAAACTCATATTAATCGAAGGATGCAGGGAAGCATTTTTTTCCACTAAAATTAATGAAAATTTCCAAGAAATTTCTCAATTTACCCTCTAAGTCAGGATAAGTTTAATTATCAAAATAAGCATATTTACCTTTAAATGGTTAATCTAATTAATTTTCCCCCATTTTCCATACATAATGAAGTGTGACAAAAAAATGTTGATTGTCTGCCAGTGTCTCACTTCTCTGCTAATGGAACTCTGATTTTACTCAGGTATCCAACAAGACCAGAAGGCTTCTCCAAGGTTCTCTGATTATAACAGCCTAATGCTTTGCCTAGAAAGAGTTGAGCAAGGAAGAGCCAAATGTCCACCAGCAAAAGACAAAATCAAAAAAGTATTTAAGCAAACATGATCATATTATTGGCACATTATGACCCTGTGAAGTCAATTTTATTATCATCATCATCACCTTTTCAATTTACAAGTGAAGGAACTTAAGATTCAGTGTTAAATAATTCACACGAAGTGGCAGATCCTAGACTCAAACCTTGTCCCTTCTCTCAAAATTCCAAATCAGTTCTCCTATGACATGCTACTTCTCATGACCAATAACTTGTTTTTGGAAAAGTCCAGATACAAAGATCCAATCTTACAGTCTTTCCTGTCTATATTAATATGCATTTTGAAATATGAGGAGTGTACAAACTAATTTTTAAAAACATGAAAAATATGGTCCAAAATTGATATTCTATACATTAATATAATCAGCTATTTCTGCCAGAATATAATATCCAACCAAAGCACAGGAAGCTATATTTTCAAATTCCAGATCATATAGGTGGTATTAACACATTATGTACAAACAGTACCTTGCCCAGTTTGGAAGTTGACACTTCTTAACACTCATTAATAATCACAATCCTGGAAGTATAACATATCTCTAGGACTCAATATATTGCAGATAGGAAACTATAATTAAATTTGTTACCGCTGTTTTCTCTAAATTCCATTTTAAAATAGGCTAGTCTTACTTTTGTGTATAGAAGAGCTACAGTATTCCACTTTTCTAAGTGGCCACCACTGCCTCCTTATTCTTCACAAAATATAGATGAGTAAAAAGTCACTCTACATTTCCAAGTTCATTCCCTGTCTTGGTTTCTTCAGGTGTAAATCAGGTAAGAATTAATAAGTGGTCTCAAAACTAAAGGATTTATGCAAAGTTCCTTGATTCAAACAGCTTCATGCTTTGCTCAGGAGTCCTAAGCAAGGAGGAGTCAAATAAACAAAGGCAATCAGAATGAACCCGTACCTCCACCCACTCATTCTTGGCGAGGCTGATCAAAGCTTGTGGGAACATGATGCCGTTTCTTCTTTTCCAAACCCTGAAGAGGATCTGTAGCACTTCATAAAAGCAAATGCCATCAAAGAAGTCACCCACAGTTGGGACAATTCATCCCTTTTTTGTCGCTGTAGCTGTGGACCGCTCCTTCCGCATTTGCCATCTCACATCTAAGATTATACCCAAATGCTTCAGGTTGTCTTTGCAACCTTCTGTAAGCCCAAGTGCAATTAGTTAAAGGCCCTTTCAAAGGGTTGATAAGAAGTCGCAGCTAGGGACATTTATATTATGGCAAGAGCACGGCACTTTCTCTTACAGATAACTGCAATAATACCTCATCACCCCCACCAAAACGATAAACATAAAGCGTCTGCTCCATTGTGTCACCATAACCGTGGGTCAGACACCTGGCCTTGTCGCGCCATGAACTTAAACCCCTACAAGAAAGGCGCGCCCAGGGCTGGAAATGTGGCTCAAGCGGTAACGCGCTCGTCCCGCATGCGCGGGGCGCCGGGTTCATCCTCAGCACCACATACAAATAAAATAAAGATGTTGTGTCCACCGAAAACTGAAAAATAAATATTTAAAAAAAAAAATAGTGCCTAGGGCGCTTGCCTGCCGGAGCCCGCTAACAGCTAGGCCCGACTTCCCGAAACCCTCGGGCTCCAGAAACCCCGCCCACACCCCCGCGACTGCGCGGCCACGCCCCTTCCGGGAAGCCCGCCGCGGAGAAGAGCAGTGACCGCCCAGCCTGGGTGCAAAAGCTCCTCTAAAGCTACTTACTTTCGTTTCCGCTGCAAACTTCCTGAGGCCCAGGTGAGGGACTGAGCCGCGGTAGGAAACTCGGGAGTCACTCCGACACCGCAGCAGCCTCGCCGGAGAGGGCTGGGGAGCGCGCTCGAGCCCCGACGCGGGTACCACTGGGGACCGAGCTCAGCCGGTCGCAGTGACAACCCAGCTGAGTGACAGCCCGCGCCTTCCACCTCACCGCGCCCTGGCCCGCGCCTCCGTTGTCTAGCAGAGTCCAGCTTCACTTAGTGTTCCGGTCCAGCACCGATCCCGGAGATGCGGGCCGGCTGGACAGCCGCGCAGCGGACGCTAGGCAAGTGGCCACGCCGACCGCGCCTTATAATGTGGAGCCGTGACGTGACGTACTCGAGGGCGGAAACGGTTCTGTCTCCACCCTTCGTGTGCAGCCCGAGTGAAAATCAGATCATTCTCTGTTTTCCCGCCAGGTGGCTGATATTTCTTGAATACAAATTCCTGAATACAAAGTCACACAAAATAATGAGACACTCCAAATTCCATTTTAAAGGATCGCGCCTCAGCCTTGTTTTCAAGCTAGTTTCGAAGAGAAAAGAGGAAATCTCTGCAGAGGAGAGAGCTTGGCCTAGAGGAAAGCCCTAGGTGGGTTCCAGTGGAGAAACCATACCAGGGGGGTTCCCAGCTTGTGGGTTAGGTATGCTAAAACCATAGGCAAATTACCATTCATCTGTAAAGTGGGGCTGTCGAGGAAGAACTGGGATGATTACTTCCAGCCTTTTTTTTTAATTGTTTTTTTTTAAGAGAGAGAATTTCTTTTATATTTATTTATTTTTTTAGTTTTCAGCGGATACTACAGCTTTGTTTGTATGTGGTGCTGAGGATCAAACCCTGGCTGCGCGCATGCCAGGCGAGCGCGCTACCGCTATAGCCACATACCCAGCCCCTACTTTCAGCTCTTTAAAATGGTAATTGTGAAGACTCAAGCAAAATAGAAATGCTTGCGATTAGTTATAGGAAGTTATAGGGCGCTCAGTGGTAGAGCACTTTCTTAGCATGTGGGAGGACTTGGGTTTGATCCTCAACACCTAAAGGTAAATTTTTTAAAAAGATACAGAATTGAGCTGGTGTTATGGCTCGGTGGCAGAGCGCCTGCCTAGCATGTGTGAGGCCCTGGATTCAATCCTCAGCACCACATAAAACTAAATAGATAAAGGTCCATTGACAACTAAAAAAATAGTTTTAAAAAAGTTACACAAGTATATATAGACAATGATTACATATTGTAAAAACGATTTATGTCAAGAGAATGAGAAAATAAGCCACTGACATGAAGAAAATATTAATATACATACCTGATAAAGGTCTCTTATCTCCTACCCCCAGCAAAAAAGAGAAACCTGTCAAAAGCAACAATAAAATGCACAATCTGATTTAAAATAAGCAAAAGATCTGAACAAATGCCTTGCCATGCAGATAAGCACATAAAAAGATGTTCAACATCATAAGTCATTAGGGAAATGCAAGCTAAAAAATGAGCCTTTCACTCTGGCTCCAGCAGGGGGATGGAGACAGAACACTTAAAAAAAATGTGTGTGTATATATATATATATATTTTTTTTTCAATAGACCTTTATTTTGTTTATTTACATGTGGTGCTAAGAATTGAATCCAGGGCCTCAAATGTGCTAAGCAAGTGCTCTACCACTGGGGCCCAGAACACCTCTTAGAATGGCTAAAACCCAAACAACAGTTCATCCCCTGCAAGTGTGCAAAATGTTACAGCTACTCCAGAAAGTAGTTTGGCAGTTTCTTACAAAACTCAATAGTCTTCACTGCATGATTCATCAATTGCACACTTGGTATTTGACTTTTTGCAGCTTAATTCATAATTGACAAAAAAATGAAAGCAACCAAGATATCCTTCAATAGTGTGTGATTGGAAAAGCTGTGGTACATTCATTCAATGGAATATTATTCAGCACTAAAAAGAGATGAAAAAAAAAAAACATGGAGAAATCAAATGCATATTTCTGTGAAAGAAGCCAATCTTTCATATGAATCAGACCAGGAAGGGGTATCTATATATACAGAGAGAGAGAGAGAGAGGAATGTCGAGGAAGGAGAGGAGGGAATAGAGGATAGACTTATTACAGGAATTAATTCATGTGATTATGCAGGCTCAGAAGTCCTGCACAGGCTACAAGCTGGAAACCCTAAGATGCTGGCAGCATGATTCTGTCTCAGTCCAGAGGCCTCAGAAGTAGGGAAGTTGATGGTGTAACTTTGATTACAGCATGTTGTTATAATTGTTGTATTTTATTAATCATTATTAATCTCTTATTTTGCCTAATTTATAAAATATAAGTTAAACATTATCATAGGTATTTACTACATAGGAAAACTGTGTGTGTGTGTATGTGTGTCTACATACATACACACATTATCCCTGGTTTCAGCATCTACTGGGGGTCTTGGAATGTATTCTCCATGGATAAGGAGGGATTACTGCATTGATAATTTGCATTTTCTCCTTTTTTGCTTTTTTTTAGTCTTTCTAAATATTTATCAAGTTCATTGATCTTTTCAAAGAACCACATTGGGATTTCCTGGATTTTTCTCTGCAGTTTTCTGTTTTCAGTTTCATTGATTTCCACTGTCTATTATTTCCTTCCTTCTGCTTTTGTTGGGTATGTTTTATTCTTTTTCTTATTTCTTAGCATAGAAGCTTAGTTTTTAATTCAAGACCTTCTTTCCTAATATTTGTATTTTGTATTGTGTTTTGGTCATTGTGTTTTTCAGCTCTAAAATACTCATTTATTTCTTTTTTATATCTTCCATTTCTTTACTAAGACTTTCTACTTTTACAGTGGTTTCTAGTGTATCATTGTTGGAGTGGTTTTGTTGTTTTGAGGTTCTGTTTTAAGCATTGTAATGCCATCAGTTTCCCACTAAGCATTGATTTGACTGCATCATAAAAGTTTTCCTGTATTGTATTTTTATATTCACTCAGTTAAACATAGTTTTTAATTTCTCTTAAGACTCCTTTTACTCACTGATAATTTATAAATCTGTGATTTCTAATTTAATTCTATATTAACTAGAACATACATTGTATAATTCTAATTCTTTTAATGTTTCTTGCCTTAGGATATATAGTCTCTCCCAATGAGTGTTCCATGTATACTTGAAAATAATGTGTATTCTTTGATTTTCTGGAGTGTTCAGTGGAAATTCATTAGATGCAGTTGGTTGATGATGTTTTTCGGTTATTTCATCTGCTTGCTGATTTTCTGTCTCTAGTTCTGCCTGTTACCAGAATGAATGGTTTTTAATGAGAAACCTGCAGTTACTTGTATTGCTGTTCCCCTTTGGGAATATATATTGGGGTGGGGGGCTTGCTCTCAAGCATTTTTCCTTGTCTTAGTTTTTAATAACTTTGTTACGATACATGTGGGTGTGGATTACTCTCAGTTTATGCTGTTTGGAATTTGATGTTGTATTTTGGTCATTGTGTTTTTCAGTTCTAAAATACTCATTTGTTTCTTTTTTATATCTTCCATTACTTTACCAAGACTTTCTTGCCGCAATCTAGCTGGGCATAATTCAGGAGTCACTTATCAAGCAGAAACGAACTTTATTTTTAGAACATACACACAGCACCACACAGAGCTCTTCAGGAACTCCCTCAGAGCCCAACTGCCACCACCCACTTCCCACAAGCCTCTCAACACCCCCCCCTCCTTCCTGCTCTTGAGGCCGATTGGCTGGGTCATGTGGGTGGAGCCAAAATAGTCCCCCAATGAGCAGCTCCGTGGTCTGAAAGGGCGCGAAAACAGCCCAATGAGCATCACTGCAGAGGAGCCAATCAGCTGGCAGCTGGAAGTTTGCTGGGGCCCCTTGGCTGTGGCTCTCAACATCTGCCCCTCTCTGTTTAAACAACAAGCATGTGGCTTAGGAACTAAACCTGCCTTAGGTTGTCCAATACTACATATGGTCCTTACCCGTCATCAGATGAGCTGACCTTTAGGCGTCAGCCTCCTGTCTTAGGTTGGTACCATTGCAATTGGATCTCACCCGTCATTGACTACTGGTCCAGCATACAGCCACACCTGTGGATAGGCCTTTGTGGGGGGGGGGGGTGAGGTTCTTTGCCTTACCTCTGTTGGCCCCCAAATTTTAGCTGAATGACCATCACAAGCAGAAGGGAGGAGGATACACCAAGCCAATTGACAGCTCCTTTTGGAAAAATTGTACCACCGATGACACCATCAGTGAAAATACCCCAACACTACCACAAGTAACTGCACCAACAGATAGTTCACAATGCATACAAGTGATTCATAGTCCAGGCAAGTTCTGCAAGCAGTTCAGTGATAGCTATTGCAGAAGCTGTAGTTTCTAGTGTATTTGTGATTCATCATTGGTTTCCAGTGTATTTGTGATTCATCATTGGAGCAGTTTTTGTTGTTATTTTGGGGTTCTGTATTTTTAACATTTTTTTAGTTGTTGATGGACCTTTATTTTATTGGTGCTGAGAATCGTACCCAGTGCCTCACACATTCAAGACAAGCGCTCTACCACTGAGCCACAATCTCAGCCCTGTTTTTTTTTTCCCCCAAACTTGGAACAACAGAAGCATATTGTCTCATAGTCCTTGTGGCCAAGAGTCTGAAATTCAGGTGTCAGCAGGTGGGTTCCTTTTGGAGGCTCTGAGGGCATATCTGTTTCATGCCTGTCTCCCAGCTTATGGTGATTGTAGATAATCCTTGGTCTTCCTTGGCTTGCAGCTATATCCCTCCATTCTTTGCCTCTGTCCTCACATGGCCTTTTCTAATAGATCTTCTTTATGTCTTAAATCTCCCTCTGTGTCCTCTTATAATGAGACTACCCTAAATCCAGGATGATCTCATCAAAATCTTTGATTTACTTATACCTGCAAACACCCTATTTCCAAAGAAGGTTACATCCTCAGACACTGGGGGTTAGAACTTAGATGTATCCTTTTTTGATGGATAAATTCAGTCCACCACAAGAATAATTTATTTGTAACAGAATTTATTAATTTTAAGTATTTTGTTTGATTAGTTTTGACACACACATGCAGTAGGATAACTACTGCCTCACTCAGGACACAAAATACCTTCAGCATCCCAAAAAGTTCCCCATGACCTTTGTAGTCAATCTCTTCCCACCCCGAGTATCTGATTGTCTTTCTGTTACTATAATTTTATTTTTCCATCCTTTGTATCTGGCTTCTTTGACAACATAATGCTTCTGACATTCCTCCATGTTGTATGTATCAGGGGAATCAGTAGGTTTGAAGATTTTCAAACTTAAAAAAAGAAAAAGGACATAAGCATAGTACAATGAATACCCTCTTAGACTCACAAGTATGGACATTTTGCCATGTTTGTGTTTTCTTTCTCTTACGGTAAACTATAGCAATAGTTTATTGATAAACTATTGCCTACTTCAGCTTCTATCTCCTAAGGACAAGAAGATTCTGTTGGAACACTTTTGTAATAGCAACTGTGAAGCTACTGTAAAGTTTTTGTCAGATCATTCCAAAACGTATGTCATCTATCAGCTCTTATATACAGATTTGGAAAAGAAGAAACAAAACTATCACTATTTTGAGATAAATAATGCCTAATTAACATTTGTGTTAACATCCTTGATACTCTTTTCCCATGCAAGTTGTGATTTTACTGGTAGTTTGAATGCCAAGTAATTCTGGATTATATTATGGGTATTTTTGGATATTGTGTTATGAAATGCTGGGTTTTATTTAAATTCTATGAAGAATTTTGCTATTTTTGTTCAGGATGAGGGATACTAGAGGGAAAAATAATAAAAACTCATGGCCAGGTTGGTTGTACCTTGAATTCTGGTCTTCTTGCTAATGTTTATTTTTAGATTCTCGAAGTAGCATTGTTAAGTGTTCCTTCCAGATTTTATAGTTGCTTTCAATGAGAAAGAACTCTATGACTCATTTACCAACCAAACTACAATCAGAATTAGAACTTTTTTTCTTACTGTAAAACTTTTTAGCTACTTACTTTTACTGGTGAGTGCTTTGCAAACATTCAAGAAATGCTCAATTTGCATTCAAGGAATGCAAATAATCCAATTCTCCCATCCAAGTACTAACCAGGCGGGACCCTGCTTAGCTTCAGAGATCAGAGGAGATGGGGCGTGTTCAGTGGCTGGCTGTAGACCAAATGATTTAATTCTCTACTCAGTCCAGAGTATAGAGAAAGAAGCTGCACCTTCACCTCAGTTTTTGAGATTAATCTTTGTACTAAAATTTGACAAGAACAGGTGAAGAAAATTGCAGACTAAAATAACTCATCAACATCAATATAGAACTTTAAACCCAATTGTTAATAAGCAAAATTCATCAGGATATAAAAAAGATAAAGTGAAATAACCAAAGTAAGTTTCCCAAGAACACAAGGTTGTTTAAATTAGTAAAGCAGTTGATAAAATTTAGTATAACACCATATTAGAGTTAAAAACATGACTATCTAGATACATGCTTTAAAATATTTGATAAAGTTCAGTAACTATCCATCACACTAATGGTAGATCTGTAAATGCCTTAAGAAGATGAGGTAATAAGATGTGGGTGCCCATCTCCACTGTACAGGAGGGTCTTCTAAAAATAAAATGGCACAAAACCAATACAAGAGTATGAAAAGAAGAAATGAAAATATCATTCATGAATAAATAATGCCTAGCAGATATATCATATCTCCCAGAGTTAGGAAGTCTTGGGATCTCTATGGAGAGATACATATCTGCAGCTGCCCCATGAAACATTCTGAGCTGAAATTGGCTCCTTGTAATCTGTAAGAAAGATGGAGTTTCTGAGAGGCTTCTCTGACAAAGGAAAGAAGCTGACATGGCAATATTAGGCAATATTAGGAATATATTAGGCAATATTAAGAAGCTATATTAGGAATATATCAACTATATTAGGAATATAGTAGGCAATGTTAAGAAGTTGACATGGCAATATTAAGAATATACTAGGCAAGATTAAGATGCTATATTAGGTATATGTTAGGAATATAGTAGCTATATTAAGAATATATTAGGCAATATTAAGGAATATATTAGGCATTATTAAGAAGCTATGTGAGGAGAGGAGACGTGGTGTATGGAGGGTAAGGGAGCCTAGGCCTGGTCAGCGCAGAGAGGCACAGAGAGGACCACTGTGCCCACACTGGCTCCCCATCTACCAAAGCATGGCTCCCCCCAGACCACCTCTGTTAGGTAGTAGCTAGCAATGAGCATTAAAATGCAGGCAAGGTCACAGGTGTTCTTTAAATTACTTCTGCCAAAGTAAACAAGAAAGCAAAATGTGGCAATTTGTAGAAAAAGAAACAGAAGCAAAAGGAGATGTCAAGAAAAAAGGGTTAATGGGACTAACTCTTAATAGGGTCCATTGATGTTGACATGATGCTAGGAATAAAAGTATCTCCACTTATCTGGGGAGGAAGACTCCTTTAGTAGCACAGGCACACTAAAGTAACTTCTGATCAGTGATTGACCCCAATGCCCACATTAACATTGGATTGACTTGTAGATGAAACCCCCCCTAAATAGAATGGCCACCATGACAGTTTCGGAGAGGACCAACTAAGGTCAAAAACTCCACCATCCCACGTGAAGGAGGAGTTAAACACCAGATTGGTGAAAGTTGCTGGAGGAGGAGTCCAGTTTTCAAATTAACCATAAAACAATAATGAAATTGGGGACAGTATTGTCTTCTTTGTTGTTTTCTGTTTGGAGACGGCCCACTCTCTTGAGAGTGCTTTTGGCTTAAGCCTCACTTTCCTTTATTTTCACCTCACTTTTGCTTCTAATAAAGTTCTTCTGCATGACTTTTGGTGTCTGACTTTAAATCTTCTTTCGTTGGAACACAAGAACTGAGGTTTGGAGTTTCAGCTCCCTGTTTTCCTGTGACACCTCCATCTTGGAACACTGGAGCCACTGCTATAGCTTTCCCCACATGGTAGCCTTCACCTTAGAACAATGGACAGGGCCTGGAGGCAGCTGCCCACTGCAGCACTGTCGGCCACAGCCCTGCATCCCTGAAGGGCTGCCCAATGCCATTACACAGCCCGCCCTTCCAGCCCCATCTCTGAAAGTGGTCACCTCCATCATGGGACACCTCTGCCACCATCTTGGGATACATGTGCTACTGCTACTGCCATCTCTAGTTGGGGCAGTTTCCGTCTTGAGACATTGGCTGGGGCCTGGAAGCCCAACATCAAGGTACTACAGGTTTGACACTACTGCTGCCACCAACTAGGGACGTGGGTGCTTCTATCTAGGGACAACAGCCAGGATGTGGAACACTACCACCAAAGTCCCTGCAGGCCTGATTGCTCCAGAGGTGTCCCTTCTAGTTGTCCTAATAGACACCATCTGGTTGCAGAGGCAGAGGAGAACCTTGCTTGGGGTCACCTCTTTCTCTTTTTACTTCTGCTAACACCAACTTCTTTTGATTCCTTTTTCATTCCTCTTGTGAACCAGTACCTCTATATTCTCACATCCTACCTCATAAACATCAATTTGTACACCATTAGAAACTGTAGGCCCTTATGCAAACCTACTGTTTATATTGTAGATAATAATTGAACACATCATTCTATTTATTGTGACAAAACTGTAATCACCTAAATAGGAGCTATTTGGTTTAAGGCTGCATATTGTTCGTATTGGGTGCAGTAAAATTGATCTCCCCCTTAAAAAAGTGAGGTATTGGTAACTTGCAGGGATACTACAAGATTATAGGGTAGAAACTGTAATACCTCTAAAAAGCTTTTTCTCAGTAAAGGAAATAATCAATAATGTGAAGAGAGAGCCTACAGAGTGGGAGAAAATCTTTACCACAGACACATCAGATAGAGCACTAATTTCCAGGATCTATAAAGAACTCAAAAAACTTAACACTAAAAATAAAATAACCCAATCAATAAATGGACTTAGATACTGAACAGACACTTATCAGAATAAGATATACAATCAACCAACAAATATATGAAAAAAATTTTCAACATCTCCAGTAATTAGAAAAATACAAATCAAAACTAATATTTCATCTCACTCCAGTCAGAAATGGCAGTTATCAAGAATATAAGAATGGGGCTGGGGATGTGGCTCAAGTGGTAGCGCGCTCGCTTGCCATGCATGCGGCCCGGGTTCGATCCTCAGCACCACATACAAACAAAGATGTTGTGTCTGCCGAGAACTGAAAAATAAATATTAAAAAAAATTTCTCTCTCTCTCTCTCTCCTCTTTCTTAAAAAAAAAAAAGAATATAAGAATAATAAGTGTTGGCGAGGATGTGGAAGAAAAGGTACACTCGTACATTGCTGGTGGGACTGCAAATCAGTGCAAACACTCTGGAAAGCAGTATGGAGATTCCTTAGAAAACTTGGGATAGAACCACAATTTGACCCAGCTATCCCACTCCTTGGTTTATGGTCAAAGGACTTAAAATCAAAATACTATAGTGATGCAACTACATCAATGTTTATAGCAGCTCAATTCACAATAGCTAAATTGTGGAACCAACCCAGATGCCCTTCAATAGATCAATGGATAAAGAAACTGTGGTACGTATACACAATGGAATATTATTCAGCATTAAAAGAGAATAAAATTATGGCATTTCAGCTGAATGGATGGAGTTGGAGAATATCATGCTAAGCAAAGTAAGACAATCCCCAAAAACCAAAGGCCAAATATTTTCTCTGATAAGTGGATGCTGATCCATAATGGTGTGTGTGTGTGTGGGAGCAGGGAAAGAATGGAGGAAATTTGGATTGGGCAAAGGGAGGGTAGTGAGGAGTAGGGGCATGGGAGTAGGAAAGATGGTGGAGTGAGATGGACGTCATTACCCTAGGAACATGTTTGATTGCATGAATGGTGTGACTCTACATCATGTACAACCAGAGAAATGAAAGTTGTGCTCCATTTGTGTACAATGAATTGAAATGCATTCTGATGTCATGTATAACTAATTAGAACAAATAAAAAATAAAATCAAAAAGAAAACTAAGAAGCTATATTAGGAATATGTTAGCTATGTTAGGAATATATTAGAAAATATTAAGCTGACTTGGCAATATTAGGTAATATTGGGAATTTATTAGGCAATGTTAAGGAATATATTTAAGGAATATATTAGGCAATATTAAGAAGCTATATTAGAGGTCAGGCACAGTGGCACGTGCCTGTAATACTAGCGGCTCAGGAGGCTGAGACAGGAGGATTGCGACTTCAGAACCAGCCACAGCAAAAGCAAGGTGCTAAGCAACTCAGTGAGACCCTGTTTCTAAACAAAACACAAAATAAGACTGGAGATGTGGCTCGGAGGGCAAGTGCCACCTCCCTCCAAAAAATAAGAAGCTATATTAGGAATATATTAAGAATATATGAGCTATATTAGAAATATATTAGGCAATATTAAGAAGCTGACATGGCAATACTAGGAAGAGAGAATTTCCTTGCATAGTTTTCTGAAAATTGATTTTGGACAGTGTTCTCTGCCCAGTGCTTGAATATGTATACACATACATACATATTTACCTATACAGCTAACAAGAGGAAAGAACAAGACTGTTATGGTTTGGATATGGTTTGAGTGTGTCCCCCAGAAGTTCATGTGCTGGAAGCTTCTTTGGTGTGGCAGTATGGATGTGGTAGAACTTTTAAGAAGTGGGGCCTGGTGCAAGGAAACTAGGTAATGGGAGGTGCTGCCCTTGGAAGTAATTAATGTAGTTCTCTTGGGATCCCAGTTCCCTCAAAAGTGGATTATTTTAAAAAAAGAATAAGCCTGGCACCTAAATCTCTCTAGCTTTCTGTCTTTCCATGTGATTTCTTCCACCTGTGTTCTTATCATTGTGTTACAGTCCTGCCGTGAGGCCTTCCCTGGAGGCCAGATAGGGCCAGCTGATCTTGGACCTTTAGCCTCCAAAACTGTGAGTTAAATAATTCTCTTATCTTTATAAAGTACCCAGCCACCACTATTTTGTTATAGCAACAGAAAACAGAGACAAAGACAAAGGGTTAAGAAAATTTTACCACATGAACAAAATTATTTGTATTTTTGTTTCATTCTTCTATTCAGTCTTCATCCTTCTTGCCTAGTTTTTATATTGTTAGGCAAGACGATCCATGGCAGTGCCCACCTCCCCCACACCTACACATACAAGCTCTTGCTGGGTATGCCAAGAATACTTGACTATGCTTTACATGGTCCATGTGTTTGCAAGGGGTGACTTCAAGGGATGAGTCTACATCTTTCTCCAGACAAGAGCATCTTGCTTCTGCTTTCTATAAAAGCAGTGAATCAACAATCTCATTGTCTTCTTCTGTAACCCAGTCATCCTCTTGTGCATCCATGGTGAGCATTTTTTTGCTTTGCCTTCCTGGGGCCTGGGAAAGGTAGGGAACCAACACAAGAGAAATAATTATTATAAGTTCTAGCTACTGCTTTGCTGTGAATAATAGAGTCCTTTATCTCTGACCCAGAAATCTTGTGTCTTCTACCAGTATCCATGACATAGGTTGTAACAGGCTAGCTTGCAAGTAGTTGTAACAGGCTAGCTTGCAAGTAGCATCAAATCCCATAGTTCTTGATCATGCAGTTCTATCATGTGTAGCACTTTCCATGATAGCATTTTATATGTTAACTATTCTTTCTGATGTTCACACTGTTACATGAAAGTGATATATTTGCTCAATCAAAACCATATTTAGGAGTCTTTTCTTCATTGTAAAATATCTACCACTTGGTGATTCTTAATAATTTTCTTAGGATAAATTTTCAAGAGTGAGTTTAAAGTTACTAAATGTATATAATGAACATATTCTTCATAAATTTTCCCATGACATCCTGAAAGAAAAAAAAAGTAATAGTAATAATAGAAAATATAACTCCATGATCACAATGGCAATTAAAAATAATTATGAGTGAATAATGTGCTTCCTGAAAGCACAGATTGTATCATGAGGCTATGGATCTAGGTATCTTCATTATGGTCTTTGAAGACTTCAGAAGATTTGGATTTTACTTTGTAAAATATTAAACACACCAGCTCATGAAAGTCATTGACCATCCAAGTTATTTATCCTGAAGTTTATGCACATCATTAAATGTGCAGATTTTTTTTTAAGAAGAACAATAACAAAACAAACCAGAAGGTCGAGGAGGAGATGTTTAATGTAAAGAATTAACTTATGACACAAGGGAGTCTGTAGGGTACCCTAAGACGGGGGAAGTACCCACAGAAGGATGAGTATGAGTGACTCAGATCGGTTGGAGAAGGTGTGACAGCCCACAGGCTGGAGCTGGTCTGGAGTGGCTCAGGGGGCACTAGGCCATGGTGGGTAGTACAGATGGGCAGGCAGCATCCAAGCAAGGGTATTCTGAGCTGGGGGCTGCAGAGGTTGCAGGGACTGTTGCAGACACCTCTGGCCCAGGTGGCAGCTGTGCAGACCAATGTTAGGGCTTCTCTGCAGGGAGTGTGGCCAAGGTCAGTTCACCAAGGCTATGAGGTAGCACTGGCTGCCTCTGGTGGCTGGGAACCCAGAAGTCCTAGCTGCACAGTGCAGACCCCTGCCCATGCTGGAAACAGCTGTAGGGGGTCTTCCTCCTCCTGACTCTTCAGAGCTTTCCTCAGAGGACACCAAATGTATACTTGCTTTATAGCAGATGTGCTTAAAGGAATTCTGACGTTTACCCCAGGGTGGCATGGGGAGCTGAGAGGCAGGCAGTAGACTGGTAACTGACACCTGAAGTATTTCTAACCAACTATTCTGTGCATTGTAGTTAGCTACGGTCCCATCTGACTACTCTTTGATAGACTGAGTGTGTAACATTATTTCTCCAAGTTACCAAAGGGGTATGTAGTGGATGGGTTCTTCCTTCCAGAGGGTCTTCATGTGGCCACGTTCACTTTCCTTTTTTTTCTCATGATGTAGCCTCGGGAGCAAAACCCATCTCCTGAAAAACCATGGAATATAGCATCCTTGGACTGGCTTGATTTCTAGCTCTCTCTAGAAATCCCAAAGGTAGAAAGGAACCAGTTAGAAATCACCCCCTACATGTAAGCCGCTATAAATGCCTCTTAAGAGAGGATTAAATATCACTTAATTAAAAATAAACCCCTCTTCTATGTAAAGGCAAAATGCACAAAATATGCATTTCTTTTCTGTTGACACTAACATCTTTTATGACTGTGGCAGGCTCACATAGCAGATGTATTAGTCAAGAGGGAAGGGAGTTTCCCGTGATGAGGAATCCTGAGGCTCCTCACTTCCTCCAGAATATCAGTTCTTAGAACCACTCACCAATCTCCTTTTCTAAGTAGTCACATGTTCATCCTGGAATTAATGGCTTTCTTCTATATTGTTTTTTTTTTTCTTTAAGTCCATCCTTCACAAAGCAATTGTAGCTGTACTTTGTTTCAGATCTTGAGATACTGGACTTTTCTTGGCATTTATTACGTATGTGTAGGTAATAATTTGTCATGCAACAGAAAGTGGTGCAGAAGGCTTGCTTGCCTTTGACTCTGTCCTGAAGGATTCAGTGAGTCAACTCTTGGGAGTCTCATTCAAAGGCACTATCAGTTGTCATTTTTTTTTCCACTTCAGTGCTATAAAGATCAAGAAGGAGAAAAATTAGGGAAACATATATTATCTCCCAGTCCTGGTTTTACTTCTATTTTCAGAATCAGCTCTTAATAACAAACTGTAGATCACGAAGGACCCAGTTGTGTCTGTTCTGCCCAGAGGTGGAGGGAAGGTCGAATGCCAGGGCACACAATTGCCAGAAGGAAACATGTGGGGCTTAAATATGTTCACAGGCCACAGGAAGTCACAGTCCCCTACACCGAGCCCTGCTTGGCTGGACATCTCAGCTGTGCCCCCATGGTAGATGAAAGGAGGGATAATTTATCCTGGGAATAGGAAATAATTGTGTGAGGAGCAGAAGAGACCTCTCCTAGGAAGCATTTACAATAACTCAGGTGGGGAAGTTCAAACTAGTAAAGAGAAACAAGTCAAGGACAGAAACAGATATAACATTCCCTGCCAGGTATTACAGTTATTTTTGTGTGTCTATGTCTCTTCTAATTTAATGATTTTTTATATTTTTTAAATACATGACAGTGGAATGCATTACAATTCTTATTACACATAGAGTACAATTTTTTCATCTCTTTGTATATAGAGTATGTTCACGCCAATTCATGACTTTATACATGTACTTTTTTTTGCATTACAATTCTTATTACACATATATACCACAGTTTTTCATATATCTGTTTTATGAATGTGCTCCATGTTTTCCTCATCTTTTTTTTTTTCATTCAGGATACGCAGCCCCATACACAATAGCTTAATAGAAATTTGTTGAATAATAATAATCATAAAATATATCTAGTAGACCAGAAGTCTAACTTGATAAGATGGAAAAATAGGACGTCTAAAGTTTTTATGAAATGTTCTTGGTAAACTCAAGAAATCTATTCCAAAATACAAACCTGAAGTCAGGTTCCTAGTATTTTTGGTGGCTACAATAGCAAACCCTCAACAGCTGGATGACTGTGTTCACCCAGCCCTTCAGGATAACTAGCACACCTAACTAGTACAGTAGGAACTGGGGTGGCACACCAAGGAGACCTAGCTAGCCAAAAAGAAAGGAGCACCCCAGAAAAGCCAAACAAAGCGTTTTGAATGTTTTCATCATAAAAACATGATAAATGTTGGAGGAGATATGTATGTTTACCCTGGTTTGAACTTTACACAATGTGTACATGTATTGAAATATCACATGGTACCCCACAAAATTTTTTTTTAGTAATATGTGACAGTGGAGTCTATTTGGACATGTTTATACAGACATGGAGTCTATCTTTCTAATTAGGATGTATGATGTTGAGATCCACTGTGGTATATTCCTATATAAATAGGAAAGTTATGTCAGATTCATTCCCCTGCCTTTCCTTTCCTATCCTCCCTCCGTTACCTTCATTTCCCTTAGTCTAATTCACTGAACTTCTATTCCCCTGCCCCCCACCCAGTTGTTGTGTATTAGCATCCACATATCAGAGAGACCATGCAACCTTTGATTTGGGGGGATTGTCCTACTTCACATGGCATGATAGTCTCCAGATCCTTCCATTTACTGGTAAATGCTATAATTTCATTCTTCTTTAAGGCTGAGTAATATTCCATTGTATACATATACCACATTTTTCTTTATCTATTCATCTGTTGAAGGGCACCTAGGTTGGTTCCATAGCTTAACTATTGTGAATTAAGCTGCTATAAACATTGATGTGGCTGCATCACTGTAGTATTCTGACTTTAATTCTTTTGGATATATACTGAAGAGTGGTATAACTGGGTCAAATGGTATTTCCATTCCTAGTTTTTTTGAGGAATCTCCATATTTCTTTCCACAGTGGTTGTACTAATTTGCAGTCCCATCAGCAATGTATGAGTGTACCTTTTTCCTCACATCCTCACCAACGTTTATTGTTACTTGTATTCTTGATAACTGCCATTCTGACTGGACGGAGGTGAAATCTCTGTAGTGTTAATTTGCATTTCTCTAATTGCTAGAGATGTTGAACTTTTTTTTTTTCACATATTTGTTCACCATTTGTATTTCTTCTTTTGAGAACAAAATACAGGATCCTGTGGCCAAAGTTTCTTGACTTTTTTTTTTTGCTATGGAGATTTATTTAAACACATCTAGAGTATGTTTCAGGTGAGTGGTTAGGAGTAAACAGCAGTTCTTCTTAGGACCTTCATTTTTCCCCTTCCTCTTAATTTTCTATTTCCCTGTCTCTTCTATTCACATTTTCATGTTTCTCACTCCTACTCCCAGATGCCACTTCCTACCCACCAGTGATACTCTTAAACATCTCCTTTGCCCCAGAAGTCACAGTTGTTGTTTTTTTTCTTAAACTTTTTATTTGTTCTACTTAATTGTACATGACAGCAAAATGAATTTCAATGGGTTATTTGCTGATTGGATTATTTGTTCTTTTGGTGTTAAGTGTCACAACCCGCGTGATATTTACTCAGTTTCCCCAAGCTGGGGTGGTAAGTCAGATTAGCAATATTACTAGAAATTTAAGACATAAAGGCAAGACATGGAGGGACTGGGGTTGTGGCTCAGTGGTTGAGCACTTGCCTGACATGCGTGAGGCACTGGGTTCAGTCCTCAGCACCACATGAAAAAATCAGTAAATAAAATAAAGATAGTGTCTCCATCTACAACTAAAAAATATTAAAAAAAAAAAAGACAAGACATGGAAATAAGCGAAATGGCAGGATCTAGTGGAGACTGGATCTAACAACAAAATGGAGCCTATGGGCTTTATTCATGTGGGTAGGAACACCAATGGGATTCAGTGTGAAGAACTTGTTGAGGAAAACAGGATGAAGATGGCAAAATCAACTTGGCTGGGGCTTAGCAGGTTACACCCACCGCCTGTTCTTCTGGGCTGGTGCATTTGAACCTAGAGCTGTGTGAGCCAATGAGAGGGCCTCAACATAATCTGAGCAGTCTCGAATATGTGGGATTTCACTGAGAGTTCTCAGAAGAGCTATACCCCTGCCTTGAGGTGGCAATTCATTCATGGCCCCCAATATTTAAGCTTTTTGAATTCTTTGTGTATTCTGGAAATTAACATGTTATCTGATGTCCAAAGGGCAAAGATTTTTCTCCCATCCTATAGGCTCTCTCTTCATGCTCTTGATTGTTTCCTTTACTGTGAAGAAGCTCTTTAGTTTGATACCATCCTTATTTATTTTTTTAAAATTTTACTTCTTGTTCTTTAGGAGTCTTAGTGAGAAAGTTGGTTCCTAAGTTGACATGTAGGAGTGTTGGGCTTACATTTTCTTCTAGTATGTGCAGTGTTTCTGGTCTAATAACTAGTCTTTGATCCACTTTGAGTTGAGTTTTGTTCAGGGAAAGAGATAGGGGTTAAATTTCATTCTACTACATATGGATTTCCAGTTTTCCCAGCACCGTTTTTTTTGAAGAGGATATTTTTTTTTTCTTCAGTGTATGTTTTTGGCACCCCTGTTTAGTATGAGATAACTGTATTTATGTGGGTTTGTCTCTCTTTCCTCTATTCTATTCTATTCTATTGGTTTTCTCTATTTTGGTACCAATAACATGATGTTTTTGTTACTTAGCTCAGTAGTATACTTTTAAAAAATATATATTTTTTTAATTTAGAAAGAAACACCATGCTTCAGTATGGTGGGAGAACCTGTGCTCAGAGCCTATCTTTATTTTTTGTATAGCTGAACTGATAATTACTAGAAATAAATCCAGTCATCTTTTCACCTATCGGGTTAAACAGTTGGTTGTGAATTGGCTTAAGTCTCTCTTCCCATTCTCTGTGGTCTACATCTGACGTGACTGCAGCAGTGGAATTCCGTGGCTGAAGCCCCTTTATATTATTGATATTCAGACTATTAGCTGGACCCTGGCCCTGTTGAGGCTGTTCCCTCCTAATGCACGGACCAAATCAAGGACCCAGTCAAGGGAGAGCCCATGACAAAGAGAATAAAAGTGCTCTTTGCCATTTCATGGCTGAAATAATAGGCCACTGGCCATCCTGTACTTGGTGTCAATAAGACGCTTTGGTGTTTGGATTTGGACACTTGTTCAAGGTCTTACATAACTGTGCAAGATCCTTAAGCTTTAGCCTTAACTGACCTACAGCTTTGGTCAGTACTGGAATAGGCCAGGCAAAGCACTCTGTTCCTTAAATGTGTGGGGACTGTGTGCGAGATATTTTGGGGGAGTACTGGGAATTAAACTCAGGGGCACTTGATCACTGAGCCACATCTCCAGCCCTATTTTGTGTTTTATTTAGAGACAGGACCTCTCGGAGTTGCTTAGTGCCTCACTTTTGCTGAGGCTGGCCTTGAACTCACGATCTTCCTGTCTCAGCCTCTGGAACCACTGGGATTACAGGTGTGAGCCACCATGCCTGGCCTGGGAGTGATTTTAACAGATATCTAACTCAGCTTGCAGCATAGGAGATGGTACAGCTTTGACTCTGAAGGCAGCAGACCTGCCTTAGGGTTAGGGTTAGGATTTTATTCTAGCTCCAAAGCTCTTTAATTCTTACTTCCTCTCAGGCTTCCATTTGTTCATCAGACAGGAACGCCACTACAGGTTGAGTATCCCTTGACCAGAATGCTTGGGAAGAAGTGTTTCAAATTTCAGGTGTTTTCAGATTTTAGAACATTTGGATAAAAATAATGATATATCTTGGGGAGGGGACCCAAGTCTAAACACAAAATTTACTTGTTTCAAATATACCTTATACACATAACTGAAAGTCAATGTTACACAATATTTTTAGAGTGCCTATGTTTTGACTGGACCTGTTACATGAGGTCAGGTGTGAGATTTTTCCACATGTGGCATCATGTTGGTGCTCAAATGTTCAGGTTTTGGATCATTCCACATTTTGGATTTTCAGATTAGGGATGCTCAACCTGTTAGTAATAATACCTGTTTCATACACAAGTGAGCATTTAATGACATACTTTATACAAAGTATGCAGCACTATGTAGTGTGTAGAGGGAGCATTCAATCAATGTTAACTGTTGTTATTAGCAGTGTTACATGAAAAAATTGAGCTAGGCTTTGGAGCTAGGTGTGTAGGAACAGTCTAGGAGTTGAATCAGAGGCAAATGAAAACATTCACCCATTCATCCTTTAGTTGGAGGAGGATGCTAAGCTCTTTACATGAACTGAAGAGAACCCCAGGCTCTCTTCAGAATTTGCCACCAGAGGGCAGCAAATGCACAGCTGGCTCTACTTTCAGCACCCCAGGTACCCAGGAGCAAGTCAGTCAGACCTATAGCTTTATTCTGGGTCAGTTTAGATAACAGAGCACCCTGGGGGCCCACCCACTTTTTTTCCCCAGACCACACAGTGCCAAGCTTATCAGAGTGTGTACATTATGGAGCAAGTGGCCTCAGTGACTCAGAACTGGCAAGGTCACATGATTGTAATCAATACCTTGGAAAGGTGTTAACCCCTCAGGTCAATTATTAATATATTTTTTGTTTTTAAAGGAGATGTAACAATCAACAGGAAAAAAAGATTATGAGTATTTTCTTTGAATTCTCCAAACATGCCAGGTAGATGGCTTATTTTGCTGCAATGCCCTGACAATCTTGCCTTGGTAATGCCAAGGTCCAAGGAGGCCTGTAGCCTGGACCGTGGAAGGAGCAGAGTTGACACAAGGAGGTCATCTTTGAGCCACCACACTGGAGGAAGAGTCTTCTATCTGTATTTAGCTTGGAGATTCAGAATTTACAATTTGTGATTCTGATTATAGCAATCTCATTTCCTGGGGGGGGGGGATAAGTTTGTAACAGCATTATTTCTTGATGTCCACATAAGTATATGTATGATGCTTATATTACACTCTAACCTGAAGATAGGTGGCTTATCTTATGTTTAAAGATATTAAATATATTTAAAAAGAGGGAAAAAGAACCTGAAATATACTGGCCCCCCAAAACACCAGCTCAGCTTCCTTTGAAACTTCTTGTGCTCCTCAATTATATCTCTGGCCAGAGACCCCTCTTGGAGTCCTTCATGACTTTCCAACTCCACTGAAGAATCTTGCCAAGAGTAGCTGGGGAGGGGTCTCCCTTATGTAGGCATTCTCACTCCTAAGACCAGTGGACCGTCCAAGCAAGTCAGAGATCATGTGTGTCAGACAGGATGGAATAATCTTGCCCCTTCAATTCTACACATGTTCATTGAGGTTCTAGAATGTGCCAGGGCCATTCCTGGCACAGATTTTCCAATACTGTTTTCTATTTGCAATATATTAGGGAGAATGGATGGGTAAAAGGGAACCAAAAATACATTGAGCAATGTGGGAAGAGGGGCTAAGTGACTCACCCAGCACCCTCTGTACAATTAACCTTGGAAAACATATTTCAGTCAGAATTATTCACAGTCAACAAGCAAAATAAAGTGAAAGGATACAGATATTTAAAGGAGGTACAGCAAATCTGCTCAACTATAGGTGGGCAGATTACCTTCATTAGCAAATGAGGGTGTCTTTCTAGACAGGGCATTCTTAAACTGAATTTTGGAGAATTCCTAGGATTTTCCAGAAAGAATGGTCTGAGAGGTAGGAGAATATGATCATTGTAGACAAACATTTCACTGGTCCAAGAATTTCCTGCTCAAGCATGAGGATTGTGTGTGCCAGGGTGGGAGTGTGCCAGAGTTTATGGCAGCCAGGGGAGGGTGATGGAGCCTTGTCCAGAAAGCAGACCAGAGTGTAGGTAGGGCCATGTCACAAAAGGTCTTGTTTGCCATGCTGAGAAATTTGGACTTTATTCTGGAAGCAGTGGACAGCAAGGGCAGGAGTTCATGCTGGAGGGTTAACTTGGAGCATTCTTGGGTTTATTATTTTTTGTAATTTTTTTTTTTTTAGTTTTAGGTGGACACAATATCTTTATTTTGTTTTTATGTGGTGCTGAGGATTGAACCCAGGGCCTCACGCATGCTAGGTAAGCATGCTACCACTTGAGTCACATCCCCACATTCTTGGGTTTATGAGAGATCCTTTGGTAGAATGCAGACAAGGACAAGGTTAGAAGTTAGGCATCCAGTTAGGAGGTGACCATATCATAATAAAACATTTCAGGGAACCACGCGTCCCATGCCAATATGCTTTGAATGTGTCCCCCAAAGTTCGTGTGTTAGAAATTTGATTATCAATGTAGAGATAAGGCCTGTTGGAAAGTGGGTCATGTGATGACTTACCCTCAGGAATGGATTAATGCTTTTACTGAGGGAGGGGTTTCCTTATAAAAGGGCCAGAGCAACCTTGTTCTCCCCTCCCCTCCCTGTCTTCTCTTTTGCTTTCTTTATGTCTTTACCTTTCTGCCTTTTGCCATGGGATGACACAGCAAGAAGTGGCTTCTCCATCTTGAGTTCCCCAGACTCCAGGACCATCAGCCAAATATATTTTTTTTTTCATGAGAAATCTGACCTGTAATCCCAGTGGCTTGGGAGGCTGAGGCAGGAAGATCCCGAGTTCAAAGCCAGCCTCAGCAAAAGCAAGGTGCTAAGCAACTCAGTAAGACCCTGTCTCTAAATAAAATGCAATATCTGTGGTATTCTGTTATAGTGCTACAGACTTAAGACAAAGCCTCACATTATACAAAGAAAAACACAATTAACTAGAAGTTATTAAAAACTAATCCCAGTCTTGTATTTCTCCAAAATGCTAAAGGAAATACATTTCAAAGCACAAAGCAACACATCTTGGCTGCCTCTTTCTCCTCCCTGCTTTCCTCCACTTCCTCCGCCTTCACCTCACCTCTCCCTGATGTGGAGCATTACATTCCAGAAATCCTTGAAAAGCGTATTATCCTTCTGGAAGATGAAATAGCAAATATCCTCTGTCCAGAAGTCAGAATATTTATAATATTTCCACCATGCTGAAGTGTGAGCCAGGGCAATGACAATTAAAATAGTAAATTCCCGGTTTAGAATGATCTTTTCAGGCCCTAAAGAGAAAATACTGTACATGATGCTCAAATGATCTGCTTCACGCTTTTTACAAGCATTGGAGTTGAAAATAAAATATTGTTATTATTTTAAATTCTGATTCCCAAAGTTATGTTTCAAGTCTTTCAAGAGTGGCTTTCTTTGTTTGTTTATTTCCTGAAGATTTTATTTATGACTGATTTAGAGGAATCCAAGAGGAGGATCTCCTGACAGCTCTGGGTTCTTTGGCAGCTATAACCCCTTTCTCCTGGGGTGCACTTTGATAGAGCAGAGGTGTGAGGTGTGTTCTCAACCTGAATAGGAGGAACCAGTGTCCTTAACAGCCTTCGGATTATCACAGGGCCCTGCTGCCGCCTGCTGGTTATGTGTGGCTATGGCACAGTAAAGCAGTCCCATATCAAAGGCACCTGGTGTCAGCTGCCCTATCAGTTTAGAAATCAAAGAATGTATTTTCTTCCATTTAATTACATGTGCCCCAATGCCCTCAGTAGCTGGGCTCCCTGCTCCTACTCTAAATTGTACAAGAACCCCTGGGGATTTTCTCAGGACTTTTGCTTCCAAACCTCAAAAGATTCGTGAATTGAAAAGTCTGACCTGGCCTTTAGCACTCATCTTTCTGACCCTGCTGTTTGGGTTCACTGTGAGGTTTATGACCTGTATGGCTTGTGGGATGGGCTTGCCTTGATGGATCAGAGCCCTTCCAACCCCCAGAGGATGCCCATGTGGACTCCAGAGGGGCAACTCGCTCATATTCATGCAACCCTTCCCCAGCCTGCCTTGGTGTCAAAGGGATTTTAAAATAATGTGTATGTGCACTGTTTGATGGTAGTGCACACACTTATCATACCGGAGTTTCTGTAACCAAAGTTTTTTTAGAAAACATATATCTAGATTTATCTTATTATTACTCATCACAAATGATTTTACCTGTGTGAAAGTGTTCTACAACTATCACTTCAAAAACAGTAAAATGAATACTTGTGTACTCATCACCTAAGGACATAGAACATTAATAATACCTTTAAAAGCCTGTCCCCTCCTAACACACAACTATCCTGAATATTTGTAATTTTACCACATCAGTATGTATCCTTGAGTAACTTTTTCTTTGACTTGTGTTTATTCTTTGTTAAGGGATATTCTATATCCTGCATTTTTTCACTCAACTTTTTACTTATTAAATACATACATCTTGATATGTGTGCCTAAGGTTAACTAATTTTTGATTAGTAGTAAGATGTGAAAATACTCTATAATTCTGTTGATCCATATTCTCACTAATACTTGGGGCTGTCTAAACTAAGATTTCTTCTAGACTGGTAGATGCAGAATGGTATAGCATTGTGCTCTTAATTTGAATTTCCTTTTAATAATTAGAGTGGCATCTAATGTGTGTATCTCCTGTGAAATACCTTCTATTTGTGAGTGTGTATGTATTCTTTTATTATCTCTTGAATATGACATTCAGCTTGGTTATTTTCAGTCTTTATTTTTCACTAATGAGCATTTAAGGCTGTCTGAGATGTAGTCCACAAATTTTAATAATGCAGTAATTTCATTATATTCACTTCTAAGCAATTTTTAAATTTTCCATTGTAATGTCCACTTTTATCCAAGAGTTATGAAAAGAAGGTTGTCAAGTTTCACGTTAGGCATTTTTTAAAAGTTATCTTTATTCCCATTTCTGATTCATTACACTTTTATCAAAGAACGTTTTCTGTGTGTTACAGATTGTTTGACATTTGTTGATGTCAGAATATTTATAATTTTTCAGTAAATACTTGAGAAAAATATGAGTTTTCCTACTGTGCAGTGCAGTGATTTTTATATACCTATTACATCAATTTAGTTCAGCTATTTATTCTTTTATGTATTTTGCTAGCACTTACTAGAAGTCTGTTGAAATTTCCCACTCTGATAGTGGATTTGTTGAGCTTCTTTTTACAATTTAATGTTTGTTTTATGTAGTTCAAAGCTGTTTACCAGATAGATAAGAGTTTATAATCAATTTAACTTCAAATTGAATCAAAATTCTCATCATTACAGAGACTTTCATCTCTACTAATGGTTTTTGTTCTATTGTCTAATTTTGTTTGATATTAACTCATTATGTCCGATTGTCCCATTTACAGAACACCCAAAAACATACCACTGATGGCAATTTTGAAATAAATATTTATGGTTTGTTTTGTTTTGTTTTGGTACCAGGGATTGAACCTCTTAGCCACATTCCCCAGCCCTTTTATTTTTTATTTTGAAACAGGGTCGTGCTAAATTGCGTAGGGCCTCAATTAGTTGTAGAGGCTGGTTTTGAACTTGCAGTCCTTCTACCTCAGCCTCCAAAGCTGCTGGGATTATAGGAATGCGCTACCATGCCCAGCCAATATTTATGTTTTTAAATATTTTTCTATTGAGAAAAGGAGTAGATGAATGATTAGTGATATATTCATTAATATTAATATTAATATATTAATATTATTGATAATAAATTATGTAATAAATGCTAGGTTATGATTTCCACCTATTTTAGAGCACCTCTATCAATTTCATTAAAATATGCACAGAATTGAAAACTTGGGACTTAACAGATTAATACAACTATCCTTCTTCTTTTGAGTTAAGTAGGTTGGTAAAGATGGGGGTACTTCTGCTGGGTGCAGTGGCATACGCCTGTAATCCCAGTGGCTTGGGAGGCTGAGGCAGGAAGATCCTGAGTTCAAAGCCAGCCTCAGCAAAAGCAAGGTGCTAAGCAACTCAGTGAGACCCTGTCTCTAAATAAAAAGCAAAACAGGGCAGGGGATTTGGCTTAGTGGTTGAGTGCCCCTGAGTTCAATCCCCAGTACTTCCCCCACCCCCAATAAAGGATGGGGATAATTCTGGGAAACCTGAAATTAGGTGGCTTCATTATTGTACAAAAATTACAGAGTGCACTTATGTAAATCTGGATGTCGCATTTATGGTCATCATTCTTGGTGCAATCGAAGGACAGGGTAAATGTAGATGGAGGAGGCTGCTGCTGGCATACACAGCATACTACCTGACAATACTTTTTTGTTGATGTTTTGTTTGTCTTTTAGCATTGGGGAAGGAAGCCAGGGCCTTAGCAGACTCTCTACCATTGAGCTACATCCCCATTCCTAAACTTTTCTTTCATGAATAGGAGGAGTACATTTTAGAATAACAATAAAGTATAGAAAACACATAATCCAGTAGCGGTTGTTTCCTATCATTATCAAGTACCCTCTACTGTCCATGCTGTATGTGCTGCACTTTTATATGACTGGAGGTGAAGTAGACAGGAACTGCAGTTCATGTAGGAGGCTAAAGTTCATGGTTAACTGTGGTTTTCAAGTGATATATGTGTATTCAAGTTTCTAGATAAGATGAGCCCTAAGAGCAAGGAAATTGGCAGCCAAATTAGTAGAGAAAAAAATGGAATTTAAAAACTACAGATATCCAGGGCTGGGGTTGTGGCTCAGCAGTAGAGCGCTTGCTTAGCATGTGCGAGGCCCTGGATTCGATCCTCAGCACCACATAAAAATAAATGAAATAAAAGTATTGTGTCCAACTACAACTAAATAATAATAATAATTAAAAAAAAAACTACAGTCATCCAAAAGAAGATTAGAATGGGAGGAAAAATGAACAGTAAATGCAGGACACATTGAAGGTACGAAATGTGATGGTGGAAAAAATCCAAATATATCTATAAGCACTAAAAAGGGTAAGTGGACAAACATATCAGTTAAAAGTCAACATGGATTTAAATATCAAATTGTCTATCTTTACCAAAGATATGTCCTAAAGCACAAATCTCTACAGTCTCACTACAAACATGAGGAAAGTGCTACACTACAACGTGACAAAGGCTACCAGGTCACTAGGTAGCAGCAGGTTTTCAGCTCCATTGTACCTTAGGACCACTGTTAAAATGTGTGGTCTCGCAGGGACTGAAGTGCTGCTTGCTGTGTGACTACATTTGCAGTGTTTCTTTTTCCTTGCCTTTTGGATTTTTGTTTTAGATATGTCTCTTGTAAACTGTGGGCGGCTAAATTCATTTGGCTAGAAATTTTGGTTTGCTCTCTGATCAGCCAATTGTAACGTTGGGACCCCGATCAAGTTGCTGCAACTCTGAGTCTCAGCTCACCCATCTGTAAAATGGAGGTAATAATAAATTCTTCTCTCAGACTGCTAGCTCCTGCTGGGAGAAATCAGCACAAAGGTCAAAACTGAGTGAAAATAACACCTGATCTGATTCCTGATAAGCTTTACCCTCAGTACATTTTCATGAAACAAATGAATTTGGCTAGAAATTCCCCTCAAGGCATGAGATGGATCTGCAGAGGATAGGGTTGAAGAGACTGCAAAGCTAAGAGGGGCCAACAAAGGCATTCAGGGTTCCAATTTCATCTTTACCTCTTAAAGAGCAGGACTTTCTAAAGTAAAGCATTTTTGGGGTACCCTAGCACATCCAGGATGGATGTTCAAGAGGCCATAGTGAAGTGGTATTTAAAAGACCTATTCATGAAAAAATGCTTGGGGGGGAGCAGAAGATGGGGAGATTTTTTTTTTTTTTTTTTTAGGCAGAGAGAGAATTTTAATATTTATTTATTTTTTTTAGTTTTCAGCAGACACAACATCTTTGTATGTGATGCTGAGGATCGAACCCGGGCCGCATGCATGCCAGGTGAGCGCGCTACCGCTTGAGCCACATCCCCAGCCCAGATGGGGAGATTTTAAAGAAAATTCTTCTGAAAAAAATGCTAAAGAAGTTAGCCCCTGAAAAGAAGCCCCAAAAGATAGTTCTAAGAAGGTACTTGAAAAAAGTCTTAAGATTCCTCAGAAAGTCTAAAGACTACTCTGAAAAGTAACTTGAAGATGGCTCCAAAAATAATACTGAAAAATTATCCTGAAAACAGGGAGAAGAAAATGGCTTGGAAAGATCATTATCTGAAGATGATGAATGTTCAGTGAGGAAAGCCCTGAAGAGAGTGTGAAGACTCAGAAGAGAAGGTGTATCTGGAAAAATATCTGCTAGAAAATGCAGTTGGAAAAGGGTCTGAAGATGCTGCTGAAGAGGAGGAGGGACGCAGGTGAGAAGCAAGATGAAGACGCAGAGGACAGGAGGACCAAGATGGTAACTCCAGCAGGAAGCTGTCTGAGCAGTCCAATGAGGGTGGCTAAGAGTGGCTTTGGGAAGGTTAAGGAAGAAGGGCCCCTGGGCACAGGCTCTTTGTTCAGTAGTGACAACAGGGGGAAGGAATGATGATGACGATGAATATGTGATCCCTTAAACTTGCATTCAGAGATATTCCTCTATCTACCTGTTCCTGTGCTTCAGGATAATTAGCAGTGGTGTCACGAGACCATGTGCATAGCGGCAGAATGCTTTGAAATTTTCACTGTAACCAGCACATAATGGCTCCAAATACATGCTAACCAGCTGTTCAATTAAAACTTCATAGTAATAATGCAAGTGAAAAGAAAATAGGGGAGTTATATTCCAATAAAGAACTAAAACATTAGCTACGAATGGATTAAACTTCCTGGGGAAAAAGCAAAAATTCTCTAGTTGAGTTATGCCAGCTGAGTTATGAAACAAAAACAAACAGAAAAATACAAATCAAGCTCCATGTCCAGAGAACTATCTGAAAATTAAAATCATCCTGAAGGTTGAACATAGCAAGATAGATATTAAACACACATTAAAGAAATGAAAGCTTAAGTAAATAATTACCAGTCAGCAGAATTCAATACAGTAAACTGATGATTGCAATATCTGATCTGGCTGTATAAAACTCTTGAGGTCACTCATTCATAGTGACTTCATAGAGATTATTAACTATATCCAGTTCACTTTGTTCTAATTTTGTTTTATTTATTTATTTTTTTAAAGAGAGAGAGAGAGAGAGAGAGAGAGAGAGAGAGAATTTTTCAATATTTATTTTTTAGTTCTCAGCGGACACAACATCTTTATTTTATTTTTATGTGGTGCTAAGAATCGAACCCAGCGCCCCGGGCGCGCATGCCAGGTGAGCGCGCTACCGCTTGAGCCACATCCCCAGCCCCTAATTTTATTTTTGACAGTACCATCTCCTTGCATGTATTCTTAACTGCATCACGCACACGATGTACATGGGACACACAGTGTTATTCCCCAAAGTACCAAGGGGGTGTGCAGCGGATGGGCTCTTCCTCCCAGATGCTCTTTAATCGTTGGGCCCAAGATGCCACCATTGCTTTTCTTTCTTCTTCTGATGAAAACTCAGGAGCAAAACTGATCTGAGGGGCAAGAATTTTAAATCCACAGAAGTGCAAAGCACCATGCTGAAGACATAAAGAAAAGAACTGATCAGAAACCACATCCTTGATGTATGATTCAGTGAAATGATCAAAGGGAGAATGATAAAAAATAAACCTTCAAAAAATAAAACAGCTCTAAAGCTCCGAGGTCTGGAAACCTGTGACTCCGTTTTAACCTCAGGATGTGGGGAATAAATGAGCAGAAGAGCACGGAGCAACCAGCATTTACAGATTTTCACCTGCAATTATTACTGCTGTTTCCAACCCTAAATGTCACTGTTTTGATTGCCAAGACAAATTATGGTACCTTCATAGGATGGATCATTCTAGACTAAGGGTTTTCTAGATATAGTATGTCACTATAGTTGAAGTTATTTGTTAAATGAAAACTACAAATTTTAAGCATTACTTGTTGTATGCCATTTATATAAAAGAGCAATAAACATAACTAACCTATTAATAAAAGTTATGTGTATAAGAATATATATGGGTCTTAAGAAAATAAACCAAGTGATTAAAAGTGATGATTTTGTGGGGTTATAGATTGAGGGGACTTTTTATTATTATTTTTTTACATTATCTCCCTTTGTCCTGTAACATGTATTTTTGCAAACTGAAAACAAAGTAGAGATTTTTTTTTTAAAAAAGAAAGAATGTAAGTGGGCCTGTGAAGAAGGAAGCTCAGACTTGTTAACTGTCCTCTAGTACTTCAGCGGAGTGTCACTAGTTGGAATCACTATTCTTTCTCCTTTCAAAAAGGATCACTTGTTTTCTTAGAAATCTCACACTCAGTCCTGTGCACTGCTTTCTTTAAAACCCACATCCTGGTCCAGGCCTGCCCCAATCAGGGGGGTAGGTGGAGTGGGAGAGGCTCACACACCTCTTACTACAGTATTTTTTCTCACACAACATTATTTCCAGAAGTCAGCTTTTCAGAAGCACCATTATGATCAACAGAAGAAATCAGAAATGGTCTGGGTGAAAAAGTAGTACTTGGAAATCAACGGCCTCCATAAATACAGAACTAAGTTTTAGAAGACACAGTGAAAAAGTTGACAAAATCAGCAACAAAGG
This sequence comes from Marmota monax, assembly GCF_021218885.2. NCBI lineage: Eukaryota > Metazoa > Chordata > Mammalia > Rodentia > Sciuridae > Marmota > Marmota monax. Next base: position 4,027,145 of record NW_026693024.1, on the reverse strand, counting down.
AAAGGAATTCACTTAAAAATAAATGTGAACTACCTGGAAGGAAGGTTTTCATGGTTTGAAAAGACACACAATAGGATTAATTTTGCTAACATCTAGAATGCTGATAAATCAATTAAAAAAAAAAAAACAGACCCGTGGGCAAAGCATGTTCACAGAAAAAAGGCAATTCCTACTTCTTCTTTTGATTTTCTTTCTTTCCTTTTTTTTGTGGTGCTGAGAATCAAAGCCAGCACCTCATGCATGCTAAGTGTGTGCTCTACCATTGAGCTATACTCTCTACTGCCACAACATCTATATCTTTTACAACAAGCTCACAGGCTGTGCTCTTCTCTATATATGCTCTCCTCTGATAGAAATCTCTCATGACAGCCTGGAAGCTTCAGGTCTCCTCAGAGTCCCTCACCTAGAGTGTGCTTCTCTGCATCCTTGCCCCCTGCTCTGTCCTTCACTGGGGAGCACTTTGCACATGGACAACCGAGACTGCTAGAACTCACTCTGCCTACTGCCTTCCCCTTGGCAGATGCCCACTCCTTGGCTACTCATCAGGCCCAGGGTGTTCACAAAGGCATCAAGAGTCCACCTTGGAGAGCAGGTCAGAGTGGGGAAGCTCAGAGTCTTGGGTACCTGGAGTGTGGGCTATCTCCACGGGGAGCTCAGCCAGCAGAGGCTCCTGAGAGGCTACATGGAACACAGGGCCAGGGGCACCTCTCGCCAGGGCTGAGGGTCTGCATGAAAGGCTCTCTTGGGCCTCCCACATGCTCGTCACACAAACACACACACACACACCTGGAACTACCTCAGAGCCATTCTAGTCTCCACAAAGCAGACAACAAGCTAACCAGGTTTGGCTTAGCTTTGGGCCAAATCTCAGAGGCTACAATTACAATACATATTCCCTATTGATCAGCCTTTTCAATGCTCCCAAGTCAGAATTCAAAAGGGCAAAATGTTACCGTCTGTATCCAAATACAGTGAGAATGGTGTGGGGTGGCAGGCTCACATCACATGTCATTTCACACCTTGGAGAGGTGGGGATGTACAACAGGCTAGCATGGCATGGAAGCCTTTTGTCATCTGTTTACCTGGAGTGGCCACAGAAAGTACCGAAAATCTCCACTGACCCCTGCTTTTGAGTACATCTCGGCTGTGCCTCCCGTGGTTAAGGAAAGGAGGGCTAGTTTATCCTGCAGGAGAGAGAGCAAATGCATTTAATGCGGATGCCAGAAGAGGATGTGAGTGCTACTGTGATGCTGGCAATGGCCAGGGGAAAATAGAGGGTCACTCACATCTCCCACAGGCCCAACCACAGGTGACAGCTATATCCCAACAGGAGGTAGAATGAAACAAAGGGACCAAGTGAACGAAAAAGCTCTAACATGCCCAGACTTCCAGCAGAAGCCAGCTTCCAGAGACACCATGTAAGTGGTCACTACTTAGGTGCTGTCTACAGAGCTGAGGAGGAGATGAGTGGAGCCCAGCACTCACTGGCCACTCAGTAAATGACGGTGTCACTAGTGGTCCAAGACAGATCTTGTTTATGAGATTTGCTTTCCTCACATACACTCATTTTCTGAGGCTTTCAGAATTTGAGTCTCTAATTTTAGCAGGAAATTCTTTTAGTAAGAAATTCATAGCTGCTAACATTATGCATCTACCAGATTCCATGCATTTCTCATTGTGCAGTGTGGGTGTTGCATTATCTTGTTTCATCAGGCCCACATGTGAAGTTCAGAGGGATGAACTCATAAGGCCAGGGATGGTCTCTCCATCATGGAGTAGATGACCTCTGGAGCCAGGGCTGACCACTTTGCTGCCCATATTAACTTGCCCACTTCATCCCTAGCCCAGTACTTAGCCCCCACATCCACTAAACGGAAAGATCCACAAGTTCAGAAATGATGGTTTTCCTCATCTGTGTCCAGTACTCAACGCTGTGCACATAGCAGATGCTCAATCAGCACTTACTTAAAAAAACAAACAAACAAAAAAAAACAGCAGCAAACTATAACTTGATAGCTGCCTCCTCCTTCCTTCCTCTCTAATAGTCCAGTGATCCTTGTCCCTAGAGCACATACCTTGAGAAAACCAGAATCATAGAACCCTGGGATGTCGAAGGCGAACCCTTGGCACAGCACCCTGTCCATCCAGCCCTTCAGGATAGCCGGCACGCTGAAACAGTACAGCGGAAACTGGGGACAGCATATAAGGAAGAAGAAATACTGTGGCTTGTCTCAGGATTCATAAGTTAGTCTGTTTGGTGATACAGAACAAATTCCACTCTCCTCCTCCCTGGTGGCTGGGTGGGTAAGGGTAATAAACATGGCCAGCTCTGAGGTGTGGTGATAGTGGGAAGGGGCGTAGTTGAAAAATGGTCCTGTTGCTATTATGTTGGCTCTGCACCCCGCTGATGCTGATCCCCATGCACAGGGAAGAGATGAAAACTTGACACTGGCTTTGGGGCAGCAGTCCTGTGACTGAGCCAATCAACGACTGAGAAGAAGATGCTGTGGAAAGATCATACAGTTCCCACACCTGGGGTGAGTTGTTAAAATCTGGGTGTCAACTGGGACTAATCAGATCCCTTGCTTGGAAATTCTGGATCTAGGGAATCAAGGCCTTGGCATGCAGCAAGAGAAACAGAACCAGGGGCTGGGGTTGTGACTGAGCACTAGAGTGCTTGCCTAGCATGTGCGAGGAGCTGGGTTTGATGCTCAGCACCACATAAAAAATAAGTAAATAAAATAAAGGTATTGTGTCCAACTACAACTGAAAAAAAAAAAAGTTAAAAAAAAGAGAGAGAGAGAGAACAGAGCCAAGGTGCAGGGAGATGTGGATGGAATCTGGTGAGGAAGACATCAAAGATGTTCCAGCTTGGGTCCTGTGTCCCTGTAGCCCAGCCACAGCTCTGTGCTGCTTGTCTAGGAGACTCAAGTGACCAAAGCCCTTGGTATGAACTCCCCTTTCTTTCCAGTTTGACTTGGATTTCTGTTAACCCACAAATTACCCTAAACACATGTGTTTACTTGACTGCTTCTTCTGTAATGGCAGAAAGGAGCCTATATTCTCCTTGGGTCAAATACAGGTAAAGTGGCTGGTGTGTGTGTGTGTGTGTGTGTGTGTGTGTATGTGTGTGTGTTTCAACTAGTGAGAAGATGGAAACAGAAGTTTTTCCCCATAATAATCAGGCCTTTGACTGATATTACCTTGATAAACATTTGAGGCCTTTGACCCACATCTTTGATAAACAGTTGGGTAGAGAAAACTGGCTTTCAAGTGGCCCAGCATGTACAGGGTGGGGACTTAAAGAAAATGAACACAACAAGACCTGCATGATTCTACTGTTTGTGGACCACTGGGCTAACAGAAAAATTCACTCCTGTTTACACAGGGGGTCAGAACTCTATAATGGCTGCATGAATCTCTCTACTAAACTAAGTAAAGTGTTGTAACTAGGTAAGTGTTACAACTAAGTGTTGTAACTAAGTACTGTGGTACAACACTCACCCAGTAAGTGTGTGAAAATGTGCTAAGAAAACACTGTTGCCACTTCTAGGAGTGTAGAATGTAGTATTTGCAAAGAGTCTTATGTAGGACGAATCTCATTCAATACATTAATTAAAGGAAAAACAAACCTGGAATATCACGAGATCAGCTTCCTGCACCTTTTTCTGCTCCTCAGTGATGTCACTGGTTAGACAGTTTTTCTTGTAGGCTTCATAGGCTTCCACCCCATAACTGAAGACCTCAGGATTAGAAAGGTCACCTGAGGAAAGAGCCAAGTGCTCTCACTTCCAGGTGAGAGGTCACAGCCTGTCCCAACAATTTCACTAATGCTGTGTGCATCTGGACTCCTCAAAGTGAGTCAATGACATTTGCTGTGACCCAACCCAGTTAGGGTACGAGAAGGAACCTACCAGGGCCACTCAGTGAGCATTTCCCACCCACCAGATGCTGTGCTGTGCACCCATCACCCTTCTTATGCTCCTAACAACTGATGACATCATACTAGTTCTCTACCAGTGAGAAAGCCGAACTTTACAGAGCTTAGTAGTTTGTTTGGTGACACCCGATTCCTAAGTAGCAGAGACAGGCACAGAGGTGGGATGACTAGAGAAGCAAGTGTGACTTCCTCCACTGTTCCATGTGCAAACCTGAAGTCACTTTGAGAAAAGCCAAAAAGGGAAGTGAACTAGCCATCAATTTGTAATTAAAAAAAAAGAATCTTTGCTTCCTCTTTTTAACCTATTTGTATTTGATTTTCATTCAAAGAATACACACCCAGTGCTTCTAGGTATAAATCTTGTCTTTCAAGAAAACCGAAGAGAGTAACTACTGTAGGCCAGAGGCTGTGTGGCACCAGGGAGGTAATTAGATGGGGTCATAGCTGCCATATTACATCAAGCCTGAGACCCCTCTGGGCCCTTTAAACCTATAGTTGTCCCTCAGTATCCACAGGCGTTTGGTTCCAGGACTTTCCAGGTCACCAAAATCCATGGAAGCCCAAGTCCCTTATATAAAATTGTGTGGGATTTGCATAGAACCTACAAACATCCTCCTGTAGACTTTAAATCATCTCTAGATGACTTCTAATATCTCATGCAAGGTAAATCTATGTAGGTAGTTGTTATATTGTATTGTTTACAGAACAATGACAAGAAAAAATGTTTTTTTTTCTATATTTATTTTTTAGTTCTCGGCGGACACAACATCTTTGTTGGTATGTGGTGCTGAGGATCGAATCCGGGCCGCACGCATGCCAGGAGAGCGTGCTACCGCTTGAGCCACATCCCCAGCCCAGAAAAAAATGTTTTTATATTCACTACAAGTGCAATTTTTCCTAGATATTTTCTTTCTTTCTTTCCGTCCTTCCTTCCTTTTATCTTTTTAATTTTTTTTTTAGTTGTTGATAGACCTTTATTTTATTTATTTTTATGCAGGGCTGAGAATCAAACCCAGTGCCTCACACATGCAGGGCAAGTGCGCTTCCGTGAGCCCCAGCCCCAACCTCCCTTTTATTATTTTTTTTATAGCATCCTTTTTAAGCTTTTTATTTAATTAATTTATTTATTTTTATGTGGCGCTGAGGATCAAACTTAGTGCCTCCTACGTGCCAGGCAAGCATTCTACCACTAAGCCACAATTCCAGCCCTTCCTTCCTTTTAAATTGGCACTGGGGATTGAACAAATTCCTGAAGTCATAAATGAAAAAGACTGATCAAATATTAACTAAATGAAAGTAAATGGAAGCTAAAAGGAAAAAGTCACCATAAGCAAAGTCAAATAAACAAAAACAAAAACAAATTAGGTAAAAATGTTTTCGGGTTTGGGTTGTGGCTTAGTGGTAGAGTGCTTGCCTAGCAGTGTGAGGCACTGGGTTCGATTTTTAGCACTGCATATAAATAAAATAAGTAAATAAATAAAGGTCCATCAACAACTAAAAAAAGATTATTTAACAAAAAGGATTTACAATTCATATTCCATACTATAGGCTTTTTGTATATAAAGAACTTTTTAAAATCAATAATAAAAAGACTAACAACTCAATAGAAAAATGAACAGATGATATGAACAGATAATTCACCGGAAAGAGAATATTTAATATTTTATTAAATGTTAATTAAAAATAAAAATAAAATGTTAATACAAATAAGTATTAATAAATAGAATATAAATATTAAGATAATAAACCTCACAATGAGAGAAGGACAAATTAGAACTATTTGGAACACTATCTTTTCACCTGCTAGACTGGCAATTATAAAAAAAAAATTGTCAATACTATTGGTGACAGTGAGGAAATAACATTTGTAAACATTGCTGACAATAGTGTAAACTGGTATGAGATTTATGGAGAGCAACTTGGCATTATCTAGGAAAATTAAAATGCACACTCTTTTTCACCAGTAATTCCACTTCTAGACAAACTTGCATATGTGGGAAAACACATATGACTCTGACTGTTCACTGCAACATTGTTTTTGATAGCAAAAGATCAGAAACAACCTAAAATGTCCTTTAGTAGGGAGATACCATGACATGGCCATACAACGGAATACTTTCCACAATAAGAAAAATAAAAGCAACTTGTAAAATGATGAGCATAATATGCTTCTGTTTTTGTAAAATGTAGAGGAAAAATGAAGAATACTCTCATGACTGCTTATATAGCAAGGACTATCTCAGAAAGGACACAGAGAAAACTGCATCCTGACTACCTTGGGAACAGAGAAACTGGGTTGCTGGGGGATAGGAGGGAAAAGAGCCTGGCACTTTGGACTCCTTGCTGACCTGAGATTTACATATTTTGTGCAATGATTAGCTTTTTAAGACATGTTAAAATTAAAGAATACAAAGAAGAAAGTTAAAAAATAACCAAGCATTTATGCCGTGACTCACCAGTGATATCTTTCCTTGTGGCCCTTGGCTCAAAGTTCATGGCATACAAATCAGACACGGTGACGGTGCATCCCTGCTGGCTCAATTCATCCACTGCCACTTTCTTCAAGGAGCCATTGAAAGACTTGGGTTCTTGGTGTGCATAGACAATGAGCACTTTCTTACCTACATCAGGAGAAGGAACATTTCCTACTGAACAGCCATTCTCCTTTGTCAAAATCCCATGAAGACTAAGATGAAAATTATATGCTTAGACGCATCACTGCCGTTGAAGCTAAGCAATACCAATGATCTTACTGGATGACAGTTTTAAAATTAACATTTTTAAATTCAGTTATATCATAGTTCATCATTACTTGAGTGTGCAAATATAGGTTGAGTATTCCTTATCTGAAATGCCAGAAGTATTTTGGAATTCATATTTTTCAAATTTTGGAATATTTGTGTAGACTTTATAGGTAAAGCCTCCATGATATGAAAATCCAAAATCAGAAATACTAAAATCTGAAATTTTGTGTTCAGAGAATTTTGGATTTCAGAGTATTTTAGAGTCATGAATTGAAAAATGTTTCGGAGCTTTAGGGATGCTCAACCTGTACATACAAACACAGCAGGCCAAATTATGTCTTCTCAAAACGAAACTACACAATTAAATCCTTAAAAGCCTGATATAATCTGGTTAGCTCTATGAGAAGTTTTAGCCTGACTCCCAAACACCAAAATAAAAAGCTGTCAGAACTCATCTTTTGTGCCAACCCTACAGCTATGGCCCCTTTCAGGCTGGCACATTGTGCTTCCATCTTCCAGGTTTATGGCAACTGGGCACTTAAACAAAACACAAGGAACTGTCCCCTCGTCCCTTGAGGAAGGCAGGACTAGGTGAAAGCCATATCTTGGTGGCAATGCTAAGGCAAAGAGGACTCTAAGAACAGGTTTTATAGGCACTAGCTGTATCATGAACAGCAGAGGCTTCTGAACACAGTATCGTCCACATTCATGAGAGTCTGTGGGATTATGTACTGAATTCTTCTAGAAGGTAACTTGGTGATTTTCTCTGGTAACATCTAAGTCTAAAATGTTAAATACTTGACTTAAATTTTGCAGTCTAGGATCTTGAGGAGAAAATACATATATTAGCTTGAAGCAGGGTATTCAATTGAATGTAAAGGGCTGAATTCCATGAGTTAAGTAAATTATTAATTTTGGCTTTCTCCGACTCCAATGTTATAAAGGAATTCTACTTGGGGGCTTACCAGGAGAATGGGTGTGAATGAAATCCTACACCAATGTTTCTCAACTAGGGGCAGTGTTGCCTGTCAGAGGATATTTCCCAATTCCAGAGCCATTTCTGGTTGTCACTGGTGGGGGCAGGCAGAGTCACTGGACTCTGCTAAACAGTCTACAAGGCACAGGGATCTCCCCACAACAAAGCATTATGTGGCCCCAGATATCAGTAGTGCCAAGTTCGAAACATCCAAATCTATAGTAGAATGTACAGAATAAAGTGAATACATATATTCTAAAATGAAAGCATTTCCATGTTATATTGTTGAGTGAAAAAAATAAGTTCCAAAATTCACTGTATAGGTGTGCAGGTGTCTGTGCCTGCATGCATGATAAACAAACATAAAAGTACAGATAGATGGGGCTGGGGGTGAGCTCAGTGGCAGAGATTCTGCTTACCATACATGAAAAAAATGTACTGAAAAAAAAGAAAAAGAACAAAGAACCAACAACAACAAAAAAAGTAAAACTGGAATAATTAAAAAAAAAAGTAGAGACGAAATCATTTTAAAATTGGGACTTAAAGTGTAGTTTAAAATTGGGGCTCACTCACTCACTGAACAACTACTTTTTGAGGACCTACTATGTCAGAGGGATGATTTCTGGAACTGGAGGCAGGGTAAAGACAAGGTAGGTATGGCCTCCATTCTTGAGGAACTTGCCTTCCGGAGTGGGTAAAAATGGACAAGAAAACTAAAAATATTCAAAACAAGATAATTCCAGAGAGTGATCCACGGTGTAAATAGGTTGTACACACTGCTGTGTTGTTTAGGTTTAGATTTTTAAAATATCAAATGATATATTCAATCTTGGATTAAAAGTCTAACTCCCCCATAATGAGCCATTACCTGCCATGCCCGAAGAAGACTGATTTTTTTCCTCTGATTTGGTGTGGCGGCCCCAGGCTTTCAGGTGCAGTCACTCTCTTTGGTGATCCCAATAATCTGAAAGACAAAGTCAACTCAAGGGAGGTGGGGAATGCAGAGGTGAGGTGCAAGTACAAAGTCTAGGCTCTCTGCTTCAGGAGGACATGCGCATGCATTAGAAAAAAAGGCTCTTGGGAGAGGCAAGGCTTCCTTTGGAGACAGGCCTCCAAGGACAAATCATGCCAAATATCAAAACCAACACTTCTTTTTTCTCAGAGGACTTGGAACCTTCAGTGAAGGCAGCCAGCCATAGAGAAGAGGACCTGAGAAACGAGTCACAGGCAGGAAGCAGGCACTGTACCTTCTCAGCCTTTAGGTAATACATGAGGGTGAAGAGGCAAAGGGCAGGCACATTAATAAGCTGACATGCACGCAGGGCACCTGAATACCCAGCTGGTGTTGGCGAAGCCCAGGAGATAGTACTGGGTGTCACTGGGTGCTTTTCCTACCTGTAAATAAGGAGTTGGTTCAGATCTTGTTTCTAGATAGAGATCTCAAAAGTTTCTCTAGGGAGGTAGCCTAGGCCAGTGGAGACTTCCATATGAGATGAATTTTATCCAGATTCCAGTTTTGCTATGTCTAACTATGTGACCTGCAGCAAGTCCCTGTACCTCTCTGTGCCTCAGCCTTCTCAACTACAAAGCCACAGAATGGTTCAGGAGATATCTATATCATACACACACACACACATGCACATATATACATATATGTGTGTGTAGTGGCTAGCACACGATATGATTCCAGAGGGCCAGGGTGGAGTTCAGTAGTAGAGCATGTGCTTAGCATGTACAAAGCTCTGGGTTCAATCCCAAGCACCAAAAAAAAAAAAAAAAAAGAAAAATGTTAGTTCTCCCTAAGAAAACCTCAGAGGCACAAAGGAGGCTGTGTCCTCACCCCTGGCTAGCCATCTCCAGAAAAACTAGCTTCATGCTGATAGAGCAAAGGTCCTGCAAGAAACCTACTCCCACTGAGGGGCGGTGGCGGGGGAGAAGCTCAGATAAAACTCAACAACAAAAAACAAACAACCCAATTAAAAATGAGAACAGGAATGGAATAGACCTTTCTCTAAATGAGATATATAAATGAGGACTAAGCAAATAAAAAGGTGCTTGGTGTCATTGGTCACTGGGAATAACCAATCAAAATTACAATGAGATATCACCTCACACCCATTAAAATGGCTATCATCAAAAAAATCAACAATCCACAAGGTTGGTGGGAAGTGGAAGGATTTAGAACCCCTATGGACTGTTGGTGTGGATGTAAAAAGTGCATCTGCTATGGAAAAATGGTACAGAGGTGCCATTTTAAAATGAAGTTACCATGTACCCTGCAATTCCACTTCTGGGTATAACTTCAAAAAATTGAAAGCAGGGTGAGATCACTTGTGCACCCACATTTACAGCAGCATTATTCATAGCAGCCAAAAAGGTGGAACTGACCCTCTGGCTGGATACTGCACCCAGGTGCCAAGGCTACAGAGATGAACAAAATAGATGAAAATAGAACCCTTACTCTTTGGTGGGTGGGGGGAGAGACAATAAACAAGAAGACAAGGAAGGCACAGAATTCCAGACAGAGATATGTACTAATGATGATGATAAGTAATAGTGATAGTGCTAAGAAAATAAAATACCTTTGGGCAGGAGTATGTTTGCTATTTTAGATAGGGAGCTCAAGAAGGGGTCTCCAAACAGGGACAGTGAATATGCAGTTTGCCATGAAAAATATGGGGTCCAGGCAGACAGAATAGCAAATAAGTGCTGAAGTGGGGACTCTGCTGAAAGGTTTGAGGAACTAGAAGGACTATTTGGCTGAAATATGGTTTTTAGTTTCAGTTTCGTTTGTTGGTTTGTTTAAGAGGTATAGGGGATACAGTCAGAGTTGAGTGGGGTCCAACCAAGCTGACCTTATAGGGAAGGGACAAAACTTTTATCCTAAGCCTAGCAAAAAGCCACTGGAGCCTCTTAAGTAGAAGAGTAGTACTGAAAGGTTCCCAGTGTCACTGCAGACTCAGAGATGCTCAGCCTGAGATTGTCAAATTGAGGGACCAGAGACATCTTGATTTGGATCAAATGCTTCCATTTAAATGCTTCCTGGCGCCCTATGCATTTTTCAGCATTCCCAGGCCTCACCACTCCCTATGTCTTGCTTGGCTCAGGTGAAATATTTCTATCACATGTCTTGGCCGTTCAATAGCCACTTTAGTAATCTGGGTTCCCAATTCCAAATCATCCACTTCGTCTAGAGGTTAAGAATAAGAAACTGAGGCCCACAAATGAGGGACTTGTTCAAAATAAACAAATCTCCAACATAGGCTCTTCACCCTCAGGCACCCCATCCACAGCAAGAACAACTCACCTTTGTTGGAAACCAACAAAGGATAAAAGTTTTACCCAAGTCCACAGGAAGAGTCATGTGCTTTTAAACTATACATACCACACCAAATGTGTTCTATTTTTGACATAAACATAATTTCATCTTAATGCATCCAAATGCTATTTTATGAAGTTTTCACTTTATTACTTCCTAAGTCTCTTTCCACAGTCAGGCCCCACACTGGTCACTGGAACAGCTAGACATTTCTTTGTGTAGCTACGCCATTGTCTGCCTGCCTTTTGTGCTCATTTAGGTTACTCTCCTCTCCCCACCCCAGAACTACACCTAGCAGTATTAGAAGTCTGTATGATTTATACAAGTTTCTTTTCATGTCTTTTCTTTGGCTGAGGTTTCCAGAGATTAAAGTTCACAGAAGCTGTTATTTTCAGAGATTACTGGTTAGCAAGATCCCGCCCCCCAGCCCCCCCCCCATTAATTACCACAATGTTTTTGAAAGCACAGCCAAACTACAGCGGTTCCGTGGCGCTTCCGTAAACGATGGCACCCTTCGTGAATGGTGCTCTCGGGTTCCCTGCTCCCTTATTAGTAATATGAGGATAATGCGGTCACCTACTTCACGGGGCTGAGGGCACATAAACGAGATCATTCGTGTGAAGCACTGTGCCTGGCATGCGGTGGCGCCCAGGGAGAGGTAAGAGATCATATTTTCCAGCCGGTCCAGGACCCGGAGTGCCAGGAACCACGGGGACACACATCTACAGTCTAGCTGGCAAGTTGTAAGCCAGAGACCTCTATGGCCTGCAGTCCCTCCCCAGCCCCCAGGTCCCTGGCCGGTGGGCACTCACTCTCTGGCCAGCGCGCCCTGGTAAGTGGCGGAAAGGCTCGCACGTCTGCGTCCTTGAAAGGACACTCCGTGTGCGCGCTAGCTTCCAGCTACCCAACCTTGCCCTCGCAGGCTCCACTCGCTGTACCGCCGCGGCTGCGCTTTGGAGCACGCGAGCCCCCTGCCAACTCGGCGTGGAGGCGCCCCGCCCTCTCCCTGAGGCCCCGCCCCAAGAACGAGCTCCACCCTGCACGCCCCCTCGCCCCCGCAACAAGCTCCACCCTGCACGTCGCCCCGCCCCCCAAACAAGCACCACCCTGCACGCCGCCCCGCCCCTCTGATAATAAGGAGGCGCGCCTTGGCTCTGCGCTGTTGGAGGCTGGGCTGGGACAGGTGCTGCATCGAGCAGTGGAGGAGCCCTCCTCCCGCAAGCCTGGTGTGTATCCAGATTAAAACAAAGGAGGATCCGTAACATGCTGCTTAGCAACAAAAAGGAATGAGCTGTGGATCCACTCGACAGCCGGCTTGAATCCCCATGGAATTACACTGAGTGAAAAAAGCCAATCCCAAAAGGTTACGTACTGTATGATTCCATTTCTTGAAAGGACGAATTATAGAAATGAAGAGCAGATTAGCGGTTACCAGGAGTTAGGGAGGGAAGTGGCTGTGGCTATAAAAAGGATCTGCGGTGATGTAAATGATCTCTCTGGCTGTATCTGTGTCGATTGTCTGTGTTGGTGTGTGGTGTAGTTTTGCTAGGTGTTGGGGAAAGCTAGATAAGAGGTTGTGAGGGGAATGGGAAAATAAACAAGGAGAGAAATGAATTACAGTAGATGGGGTAGAGAGAGAAGATGGGAGGGGAGGGAGGGGGGATAGTAGAGGATAGGAAAGGTAGCAGAATACAACAGTTACTAATAGGGCATTATGTAAAAATGTGGATGTGTAACCGATGTGATTCTGCAATCTGTATTTGGGGTAAAATTGGGAGTCCATAACCAACTTGAATCTAATGTATGAAATATGATATGTCAAGAGCTTTATAATGTTTTGAACAACCAATAAAAAAAAATTAAAAAAAAAGGTGTATGGGTTAAAAAAAGAAATTTAATTGACACAATTAAGTTCAGGGCTGAAGGACATCCCCAAGAAAGTGAAAGAGCCTATGGTTAGTTGGTGGGTGGGAGGGAGTTTAGAGGGTACTGGTGAGCAGTTTGGGCTAATTGTCTCTTTTTTCAGCCTTTTTCTGGTGCCACCTTATTTGGTAGCCCACCTGCCATTGTGGCCCCTCCCAAGGACCCTGGCCCTCTCCAAGCTTGTTTTTGGTGTCCTGGGATGGTCTATTCATGCTTAAAGCAGAGAGAAGCTTTTGCCTGCGTTTATAATGTTCCTAGTGAAACTTGCTGTTGATTGTACTCCATGTCAGTTCTTGGTTCTTCTCTGCTTAGATTTAAGGCTTTGGGTTTTAGATTTCTTTTCACTTTTTACCTACAGTGGAACATCACAGTGTTGAGTCAGGTTGGTCTGTCTGCTGCTGCTGTGAATTCCTGGTATTCAGAGGTGGGAATATGGCCTGAGATGCCCTCATAACGCTGTGTGCTCCCCAGCCAGAAAACCGGGCATCCTTATCTTGTGAGCCCAAATCCTAGAGGTCATCTTCATTTTGGAATAGAAAAGCAAGTGTAGGGAGCTTTAGTACCCGGTCCTTGGTCATGCATGACTGTGGTACAGCACTGCCACTTTGTGGTAGATAGGAGAAATCACAGATGTGGACTGAGCCAGCAGCTTTCTGCTTGGGACTGGAAGCTGGAATGCCTACAATCCCTGGGTTTTTTGAACGTTGTAAATTGAATGGTGGTTGACTCTAGGACAATTTAGTAGAAGGCCGTTTTAAAAGGGAAAGAAAAGAACTTCCTGCTAATCTGGTATTGTTGCAATTATTGCCAACATGTGAGATGTGACATTTTTGTATTCTTGAGTTTTAGGAGGATGTCTGTGCTCTCAAAATGAGATTAGAGTTAGTATCAATGACAAGCATCACCTCTAGGGGCTTGAAGATTTCCATTTTTTCATTTCATCTTTAAGTTGAAGAAATGCAAAAATAGGATTAAGTATTTAAGCAAGGAGGCAGATAATCCAGTTATACATTTCCTCTTCTCAACTCCCCATATTTTATTTAAGAATAAAATGGAACATAGTGAAACTACCTTAAGGCCAAGCAAATTAGCTAAGCTATCAAAGAGCTGGTAATTTTGGATTTCATTTAATGATAGCTCTTGCCCTCCTGTTAACAGCATCCACTTTCCTTTGGGAAACTGATTTTTTTAAAATATCATTTGTGTGTGTGTGTGTGTGTGTGTGTGTGTGTGATGTTATTTGCCATTTACCATTTTAAAGTGTACAATTCAGTGGCATTGATTACAACCATTATGGCCATTTATTTCCAAAAACTTTCCATCACACCTAACAAAAACTGTGTTCCCATTTGCTCTCCTTGGGATCTTGAATGTCCTCCAAAGGCACATATGTTGAAGGCTTAGTCCCCAGCCCATGGTGTACTGGGAGGTGGTAGAATCTTTAGGAGATTGGGTCTAGGTGAAGGAAGTTAGGTATTGGAGGCATGCCCTTGAAGGGATATTGGTACCCTGATCCCATCCCCTTCCTCTCTATTTCCCCACTACAGTGAGGTGAACAGCCACTCCCCCTCATGCTCACTGCCATGATATGCTGCCTTGACATAGGCCCAAAAGTAAGAAAGTCAATCAACTGTGGACTGAGACTTCTGAAACCATGAGCCAAAATAAACATTTCCTTCTTCAAGTTGATTTATCTCAGGTATTTTGTCACAGTGATAGAACACTAACACACTATTTAACAATAACTTCCCACTCTCCCCTCCTCCCATCTGTAGGAGTCCAGCTCTGGCAGGGGGTCTCAGGAGACAAATGGATGGTGAGGAGTCAGGGAAACGGGGTGGAGAAACAACACAGACACAAAAGTGAAGGTGCTGAATCCCAATCTTTACTTGTGAAGTTAATCATATATACTCTGCGTTTTGGCAGGCTCGAAGTATTTTGTGGTTACAAAACAGGAATCATTATTCAAAGAAACAAAATATTACGTAGCTACAATTAGATAAGAAGAATGTATCTTGGCTTATGCATAAGCAAGCATTTTTACTTTCAGTTCCCGTTTTGCTTTGAGCTGTTTCTGCTTAGTTAGCTTTTAATAATAGTTAGAAATGTCCCAGACTATTGGCCTGTACCTTGACTATTCTTTCTTGACTTACTGACTAGAACCGGCGCTGCAGTTATGGCAAATGGTTCACTTGAAAAGAGAGGCTACTAATTTTAATCAAACGAGCAAGAGCACAAACCATTGTGCACAGGAACAAGAACAAGTTGCCCAGTACTGAGCACTAATCTTTCTTCTTAATATTAATTCTTCTTCTCTAGATTTAATTTAATTTCTCAAAAACTTCCTTGACTGTTTTTCCCACAGGGGGTTTCTCATTAAACATTAACAATTTACATTCCACAGCTGAATCGTTGCATTTAGAGCAAACAGATTTATTCTTTAGAAGTAGTTGCATTAATTGGGAAAGTCACTTTTTTTCCTTCATACTTAATGGTCATATGAGAAGTCGCAACTATACTTATTAAAAGAATACAAAAACAAACCAGCCAATTCCTAGAAGCATACTGCACTCCTCCAGAGAATGGACGCCTTGTGCCTTCCACCTCAGTAGGGCCTTGCCATTGCCTGAGTCAGGGGAGGGGCGCAGCACCCATCCACTGGAAACTTAATAAATTTGTCTATCATATATATTTCATATAATAGGGGTTCTTTTCACTTAGCTTACTTCCCTTGAAAACCATGTTGTCAGGCTTCACCCATGTTGTAGCATACACCAGAGCTTCCTTCTTTTCTCTGGATGAATAATATAAAAAGCGCATACCACATTTTATTTATCCATTCATCTGTTGACAGACACTTAGGTTGTTTGAGTATTGTGAATAGTGCTTCAAACATAATTTTTATACAAGTATCTGGTTGAGTCCCTGTGTTTGGGCCTTTGGGGTATATAAATAAGAGTAGAATTATAGAGTCATATGGTTAATTCAGCATATAGCTTTTTGAGGAGCAGTGAGTGACTACACCACTTTACGTTTCCACCAGCAGTATACAAGGGTTCTGATTTTTCTGCATCTTCATCAACAATTTTACGTTCTTCTTTTTTCTAAATATAGCCATCCTAAAAGGTGAGAGAAGAGGTATTTCATTGTGGTTGTATTTTTGTTTTTGTTGTTTGGTGCTGGGGATTGAATCCAGAGCCTCATGCCTGCTAAGCAGATATTCTACCACTGAGCTGCATCCTCAACCCCTCATTGTGTTTTTGATTTACACTTTCCTAAAAACTAATGATATTGAATATCTTTTCTTGTGTTTATTGACTATTCATATTCCTTCTTTGGAGAAATATCTATTCAAGTCCCTGGTTCATTGTTGAATTGGGTTGGTTGTCTCTATGTTGTTCATTTGTAGAACTTCCTTATGTATTCTGGATATTATCAACTTAGAGGAAAGTTTGATTTTGGCTAAGAGTTTTAGAGGTTTTAGTCCATAATTAGTTGACCTGTTGCTTTGGGTGAGCAAGCACAACATGGTAGAAATGTGTGGTAGAGCAAAAGTGTTCACCTTGTGGCTGAGAAGTGAAGAGGAATGATAAGAGACTAGGGTCCCACAGTCCCTTTCTGTGGTACACCCTCAGTGACCTGAACATTCTCCACTGGGTCACACCTCTTAATCTTCTACCATCTCCTAGTAGCACTGTTCTGAGGACCAAGCCTTTTACACATGGGTTTTGGTGGGGCATTTAAAATTCAAACTATATCAATAGGCTTTGACACATACAAGTTTTTAATTTTAATTAAATCCAATTTATCAAATTTTTTTGTTGTTGTTCTACTTGGACTTTCTGTTCATATCTAAGAACCCATTGCCAAACTCAAGGTGATGAGTTTCAAGAAACTCCTATGGTTTCTTCTTAGAGTTTTATGGTTTTAACCCTTATATTTAGGTCATTGGTTTGACTTATTTTTTTTTATAGAGTATGAAGTAGGGGGCCAACCTTACTCTTGGGTGTGGAAATCCAGTTGTTCCAGCATGATACATTGAAAAACTGTTCTTTTCCCCAATGAATGGCGTTGGTATTTGTAAAAAGTCAATTGGCCATAAACATATGGGTTTTTTTGAGGATCCCTGGTGTATCAAGTATTACATCTCTCTTGCTGTTTTTAATACTCTCTTTTGTCTTATAACCAGTTTGATTATAATATATCACAGTTTCAGAGGTTCAGTCCACTGTTGGCTGACTCCACAGCTCTGGGCCCTGAGTGAAGCAGAACATCACAGAGAAGGATGTGGTGGAGAGAAACAGCTCAGTAGAAGGCAAACAGGAACCAGAGACAGTTCTGCTCACCAGGGTCAAAATATAAACCCCAAAGTCATGTGCTTGTGATATACTTCCTCTACATACAGCATATATGCCTACAGTTACCACTCAGTTAATCCGCATCAGTGGATTAATCCACAGATTAGGTTATATCTCTTATAACCCAATCATTTTGCCTCTGAAAAGTCATGCATTGTCTTCCAAGTGAGCCTTTGGGGGACACTTCATATCTAAACCACAACAATACTATGGCTTGGTACCAACTTTCAATTGATTAATTTGCTTATCAGCCAGGTTTCTATTAGGACTGACATGACTTAATCATGTGATTCTGAACATTTTGAATACTTAAACTGAGCATTGGTTTCTCATGCAGTACATAATCTGCCTTATTTTTTTTTTTTTGTGGGTGTGTGGTGTCCAATTTTCATATATGCTAGATATTACATAAATGTAAATTCTCATGGCCTTACTATTGTATAGAAAAGATGTTCAGATTATTTAGTAAGACATGTGAAACTGAAGAGAATGGTAAATACAACTGTAGATAATAAAATATTAGATTCAAGCTCTTGTAACATGCAGGCTTCTTTCAAACAGTGCAGTTTCTGACCTGTAGCTGTTGTCACATTATTGATGCATGACATTTACAGATGTTGTTAACAGTTAATAATCAGGTCTAGAACACTCTCAAACTGCAAAAGAATGTGCTTTGAAACAAATGTGTCATTAAAAAAAATTTTTTTAAAGTAAGTGAGTCTTGAAATAATGTACTTTGGAGATCCTAGTATATCAATGCAGGTAAAATGTAAAATGTTATTCTATTTTTATTTATTTATTTATTTATTTTAGAGTGGAAAGTAGAAGCTTTATTAAAGGACAGCAGAAAAGACTTCTCCCTAGAGGAAGAAGGGTACCTAAAAGGTGGAATCCATGGAAGGGGGAGGTCTTCCCTCTTTTATAGCTAAGGTCTACTTTCAGCTTTCCTGCATTCCTGTTGCATTCCTGTCCTTTGTTCTCTGTTATCTTGCAGTGATGGAATATAGGTGGGAAGGCCCAAAAGGTGGGGGACAGGTGAGCTGATGGAGTAATCTGGGCAGGGAGGGCCTGGGGAGGCCTTTGGATTAGCGTCTCCAAGTTTGCTGGGAGCTGCTTCATTAACATTTCCTTGGGATGGGCTGGGGGGCCTTGGGGACATTAACATTTCAATTTCCCCAAGTGCTGCTCTGGTTTCCTGGACTCCATTTTCTATAATGGCCTTCATTCTTGATTTTACTCGATATTAGACCTGATTTACCTAACTACACTAACTACCTATCTGTAAATCTGGCTTCATTCCCCCCTCTAATTTTGGGAACTCCTTACTGCTGTGAGGAAAGAGGGCCATGACCATTCTGTCTTCTTTGAGCTCAAAGGGGACAGTATTAAGCAAGCAGTTTTGGAGTCCCAGAGACCCTGGGAGGATTCAGACTTAAGGGCCTTACTGCTTTCCTCCCTGCCACTAAAAACCCACAGCAAAAGAGAATCGCACACTCTTCTTGTTGCCTTTTTGCTCCGTAGACTAAAGGAATCTCCTGGGGATGAGGGATATCTACGGGTTGTAAGGCATATAGTGCTTTCTATCAGAGAGACTACTGGAAGAGTTGATTCTAAAAATGCCTCCCTCTAGCAGCTTAAAGAGAACACAGCACATTCTAAACATTGGAGCAGTAATGGGAAATTTTAAAACAGACCAGTGAAAGTTCCTATGCACATGAGGGGAACCTGGGCACCTTTCACTGATCATCCCATGTCTTTCTTAGTCCTACAACCTGAATTGCTAGCCTTTCTGACCGGTGAAGGAAGGGGAGCATCCAGGAGGGAATGGATGCGGGTTTGGGAGTGTTGTGCAGCCCACATGGAGGCAAATGTGATTGGGGCTTTCCCTCAGTGCCTTTCATCTACCAATCACCCCAGATACCCCTTAGGGCTGTCGGGAGGGGGTTCAAGAGAAAGGAACCTTAGGAATACATCTGAGTGTAGCCCAGACCAGAATTCTGCAGTTGTTCCAAACTCCTTCCTCCACCTCCACGCATCCCAGGCAGATCGGGATTAGAGACACTGTGTACTCAGGTCAATTGCTCTCCGGGCCCAGACAGAAAAGTGGGAAGTAGTTTTGGCAGAACCCAACATGCCTGCTCTGTATGGAGAGCTGCCTAGGCCGGGAAACCTCTCACCTGAATCTTGAAGAGTGGTGGCTGCACTTACTGCTTTTTGTTGGGAAAACATATAACGGCGGCAGCACCCCAGAAAAAAAACCCCATCATGGCATCTAATGACCCTCTTTACCCTCTTTGTTTCTTTCACTGGCGCGAAATGTTCCCGCCGGCGCCAATGTTCAAACCCTGCTGGTGGGAAGCCTTAGCCCCAATTAGAATTAACTTCTTGGGCTCCGGAACTGACATATGGAAGAGCTTGCCAATAAACAGGCGACCTGTTATCTACCTCAGCACTGCAACCTCTCTTAGACCTATATAAACACACAGCCTTTTGTAATAAAGCGGAAACCTCTTTGGTGATCTGTGTCGTGTGGTGCAGCGTCTTCCAGTCTTACATGTTTAAGTAGCTGTCTGGTGCCCACATCACCCTCCAGAAAGAAAGATGCACCTCAGATAGACGTGTGGTGTGTGTAGAGGCTCTTACCTTGGTGTAGATCTCAGTGGGGAGCCTCCAATCTGTAACTGCTGTTTACAGATGACAAGTCCTTGCTTTCCCGAATGCTGAAGTATAACACCAGAGAAGCACGACGAGGCAAGTGTAGAGTGGAAAGTAGAAGCTTTATTAAAGGACAGCAGAAAAGACTTCTCCCCGGAGGAAGAAGGGGACCCAAAAGGTGAAATCCTAAAATGTTATTTTAATCACATAAACAAATTTTCTCTTTATGTGACTTTTTATAGATTTATCTTTTTTTTTTAAGAAAGAGAGAGAGAGAGAAATTTTTAATATTTATTTTTTAGTTTTCGGTGGATACAACATCTTTATTTTATTTTATGTGGTGCTGAGGATCGAAACCAGGGCCCCACGCATGCCAGGTGAGCGTGCTATCGCTTGAGCCACATCCCCAGCCCAAGATTTATCTTTTTACATTTCAGAAATACTATGCGATTCAGTTGAATGCCTAATAATTCTTGAGATCACTGTATTTTCATTGTCATTTCTAACACTTTTATACATCAATTAGTGAAGAAACGTCTTCACTAAGGCCTGATGTCTCAGGTATATTATATAATATAAAGGTAAAAGTGATATGTTACTGATAATCATGAAGCTTTTCAAGAATATCATTTGTGTTTTCACTGAAAAATTAAATTCCTCTTTTCTGCTGATGACTTTTAAAAGATTTATGCTGACATTCATGGAAAAACTAGTGACGTCCAAATGAAGTCAGAAGTTTAGTTAATAGCAAGAAATAAATGTTAGCATCTTCAGTTTGGCAAATGTATCATATAAGATGACCATCAGGGGAAAGTGTACTGGGAGAATAAGAGGACTCCCTGAATTATTCTTCCAATTTTTCTAGGAATCCAAATAAAAATTGTATTAAAATAACTGTTATTTATAAATTTTGAATTTTATGATCTCTGCTTTTAAAAATCTTATGAGCTAGCGGGGCATGATGGTACGTGCCTTTAATCCCACCAATTTGGGAGGCTGAGGTAGAAAGATTGCAAGACTAAAGCCAGCCTCAACAACTTAGTAAGACCAGGTTTCCAAATAAAAAATAAAAAGGGCTGGGGATGTAGATCCGTGGTAAAGAACCTCTGGGTTCAATCCCCAGTACCAAACAAATGATGAGCTAAAAGAATACATTTCTAGTGTAATTATTATTAGTAGTAGTTCCAGGGATTGATCCTAGAGGGCGCTCAATCATTGAGCCACATTCAACCACCACCTCCTCTTCTTTTTTTTTTTGGAGTCAGGGCCTGGCTAAGTTGCTCTGAGGCTGGCTTTGAAAGTTCCATACTCCTGCCTCAGTCTCTGGAGCTGCTGAGATTACAGGTTACGCCACTGCAGTGGACAAATTTCTATTATTTTATGTAACTATATGCTGTTGGTTTTAAGAAAATATTCTTGGTAATACAAAGCTCTCCCCCAAAATTATTTTTGCAATTTCTTAAAAAAATCCTAATACACAATTTCTTTTTGGCAAGCCCATTAGCTCTTCTTCTAATTTTAGATAGATTGCATTATTTTAGATTCTTTTCCCATATCCTTGTAATATAATGAAAGACTGGACCTGTCATGGACAATGTATAAATTAATACAAGATAGACTATTTTCTGGACCAAATTGTTCCTGTATTACAGAACTAAAGAATGATTCTGTCCTAAACACCCAAAATAGAAAATTGCAGCAATTATTTTACAATATCTTTAAGAAACATTTTGCATCTATAATTATGTCACATTTAATATTACTAGAAAAAGTCCTTTATGTTTGTGTTCTAACAAATTAAAAGTTGTATATCATTGTGAAACCAAAAGAGAAGCAAGTAACAAATGAATTAGGACCATGGAAACGAAGCTGGAATGAAGGAAGACTACCACAGCACTATCTCAGAGGCCGACAATTATAAGATTTTAAACATGCTACATTAAATTCAACAAACTTTTTAAAAAAAAGACCCTAGAAGCTTTTGATCAGTAAGATCCATTCAGGCAGTCATTTACTGTGTCAGTCACTGTTTCAGGGGCTCAGGGGAGTCACTGCTTAACAAAAGCACCCTAGCCACCTGTTCTCTTGGAGTTGCCTGCAGAGCTTACAAAGAAATGAGGGAAACAGATTCTAACAGGGAGCTGGTGCAAAAAAAAAAAAAAAAAATGACTGCAAAATAAATTGCAGTCATCCTGAGGCTATGTGCATGTGCATTCATATGTATGTATACTTATTTATATGTTTTAGTGTATATGAATGTATACATATATGAATACATGTGTTTATGTATATACATATTTTTATTTTTATTTAAAAAGTTTTCAAACCAAGAGGCTTAAATGGGGGCATTTTGTTGGTGTTACATTTTCTCATCCTTTAGTACAAATGTATATAGCCTGTCTTTTTGTTTGTTATGTGCATATTTTCTTTAATGTTCTTTTTTTTTTTTTTTTTTTTT
The DNA here is from genome assembly GCF_021218885.2 of Marmota monax. Classification (NCBI taxonomy): domain Eukaryota; kingdom Metazoa; phylum Chordata; class Mammalia; order Rodentia; family Sciuridae; genus Marmota; species Marmota monax. The sequence continues at coordinate 4,004,772 of NW_026693024.1, read as the reverse complement.
TTGAGGGTCACAGTGGATGATAATCATTCTCTTGTAAACTCATTTGTTGTCAGTGGAAAGTAAAACTATTTCAGGGTTGTGTCAGAAGGGATCTCACTTGCTACTGGGGTTGTTTTTTGTTTTTGTTTCCAACTCTTCTTTAAAAATAGTCTAGTTTTATTTTTGTAAAATATCATACAGATGTAGATGTTTCTACAAATACGTGTCTTAATGTACACTCGGGTGTCTGGGGGAGAAAGGAGAGGGAAATTTCACTCTTTCTATAAGTCTGGATTTCTTGGCTTCATTACAAGGACACATATAGTGTTTGCAACACTTTTAAAGTGTATGTAGAGCAGTCCTCCATGCTGAGATCCGTGTGGAAGAGAAGAGCCTCACATTTATGGAATTACGAACCTTGTGGAAACATTCTGTTGCAGGATGGTGATAGAACTTGTGTGAAGCCTATCCACATCCCTTGAAACAAAACGTTTCAAAACATACATGAAAGCTAATTCCACTGGAAAAAAGAAGGGAAGCTCTGGTGGGCCAGAAAACCTCCCAGCAAGTACTAAAAAGACAGAAAGCTGCTACGAACTGTGGCTGACAATGAAGTGTCAATGAAGGTTCATCCACTTTAACAATGATGTACCACTCTGGGGTGGGGGATGTTGGCAGTGGGGGAGGGACAAAAGGGATATAGGAAATCTCTACCTTCTCATTTTGCTGTGCACCTAAGGGTGCTCAAAATAAATAAATAAATAAATAAATAAATAAATGGGGTTTATTTGTCTGTCTGTCTTAAATGGAAAGCTGGGATCAATTCAACTCTATGACTGATCCAAACATTCACAGAATACTGCTATAAAAGATGGAGAGAGCTCCAGGAAAACCTTGGGCCAGTTCCATCATTCCCTGGGGCCCTCAGGTCGTGTAATCACCCAGAGTGCTTAGGTAGATGCTGAGGTCCAGCCCCGGCGAGGGTCCAGGGTGGTCCTGAAGGAGGAGTGGCATCTGGCGAAAGAAGAAGAGTCGGGACGACAGGTTGCAAGTTATGAGCAACCTCCAGAAGACATCTCCCTGCCCCAGGAGGGCCCTTTATTTTTATACCTGTTTTACGGGTGTTTTTTCAGGTAGTTAATGGATAACTTCAAAGCCCAAAACTTTTTTGATTTACATAATTTTCAAGAATTACAACTTTTCTGACATACATTGATTACCTAAGATTTTGAGTACATTGTTCAAAATATTTTTCTGTAACCTTAGTCAATCATGATTAAGCTTTTAGGTTTTCACCTCAATCACTAGGTGCTAGGCAATGCAACTAGACTATAAAATGACTCCTGACTTATTATTCACTTCTAACTTTAAAGCATACCTATAATTATTTCATTAACCTTTAACTTTAAAGCATACTTACAATTATTGGTAAGCTTTCTTACTTCTAAACTAAATACACTTAAAATAGTGAAAATCTATTATTTAAAAGCCTACTACTCTGAAGTGCCTCTAAAATATATCTATGTTAATTTTACATTATTCTATTTTAATTTCCAAGGTAATTTCCTTTTTTCATATGACCTATTTAACTGTTTTCTAAAAGAACTTCCCTGATCCTTGGTCAAAGCACACCAATTCTCATGTCTTTGTAATCTTTAACTAAAGTCAGACTTTACACCTCAACCCATTTGTCATTTACATTAACTATGTGTTTTCTATTTTCATCATAAGTTTCTGCATAAAGCAAAGGAGGGTCTATTGGTTGGGGAATGTATTTTTATTAGCCTCTTGTCCTCGAGGGGATACCATAAGGCGGTCCTTGTACTGTTGGCACAGCAATTGTTTTTCTGTAGCTAGGCTATTGTACAGGTTGTGGCTTTAGGATGGGGTTGGGGGGGTGGGGCTAGTGTAAATTGTTAACCATGAGATAAATATTTCTTGTTGCTTAGGCTTGAGGAATAACACCATTGTTTGTATCCTGAGAGACACTGAAACGTGCCTCATGGCATATCTCAATTGTATCCTTAGTCTCATTCTGGGAATTTTCCTGCAATCTCAGGCAATATGTACTTTTATTAATGATTGACATATGCCCTGTTATCCATATCATGAGTATCACAAACAAAACACTTAACATTCCTAATGATTCCGGTTTCCAGATGGTGCGGCCTTGCCACAGCATCCCCCACGCTGTGACCCTGTCAGACAGCGGGTTCAGGAACACCTTCACCAGGTAGAGACCTCAGCAGCCAGACAGGAAGATCAGAAATGTGAGGTCTGTTTCTCCAACCAAGGTGAAGAGCAAAGCTTTACCATATTTATTTGGCACACTTTGAGAAGAGTATACTAAAGTGACTGACTAGCAAAACTGCAAAATGCATACAGCATTTTAAAGATCTGATCTGATACTGGAAACTTTCCTGTTGAAGTTTGATTATTTTTATCTTGTGTTATTTTGGAAACTGCTGTAAAAATGGTCTAAGGTGGAGGGAAGATCTCAATTATTTAATAAAAAATTGGAGTGACGATTGAGAGCCTGCCTTAAGAATGCCTTCCGCAAGCACAGACTAAACATGGTACCCAATGTTAGTGTTACTTGTGGCTCTGACTGGTCTGCGGGTAGTGCCTTAGCAAAATCAAGGGTTTTTAGCAATGATCTGAAAGGGCAAATTGGAATGGACCAGCAGATGCGATGTGAAGTTTCTCTGCCTGTGGGACCTCGGGCACAGCCAGTGCCAGCACCTGATGCTGACCTTGGCCCCAGGAGGGCTGGGGTGGGGGGCCCTGTGCATTGGCTTCCCACCCTGAGGCCAGGCCCGGATTTTCCAGCTTCCTGAACTTGACCTTCCTCCGAGCCTTCTCCTGGATACTTGGCGCCTCTGGCACTGCTGCAGTGGTGGGGGATGCTAGCAAACTTGGCACCTTGTCCTGGAAATCACCGTCTAATCCGAGAATGGATAGATAAAACTGCCTAGGCGGCTGGTGCTTTGAAGGAAATGGCGCTGAGACAGAAACTAGCAGATGGGCCACCACAGGGTATACAGAGTGTCTCACTTGACCCTCTTCTGTGCCCACCCTGGGCCCCAGGTGATTCATCCTCCCAAGTGATCCTTTTCTTAGGCCATCTTCCCACAGCTCCTGGCTCCCTGGACTCCAGCTCTTCCTGACCCTGTCCCCAGCTGCGTTCCTCTGAGCCTCAACCCCAAGAGCTCCTGGGCCCATCCCACAGGGCCTCAGACCTTTTGTGCCTCTGGCCATCCTTCCTGGCCCCAATCCTTAGGGCCCAGCCTCATACACCCCTGCCACCCGTGCCCCGATCTCCACCCCTTAGCCCCAGCACCAGGGCCTTAGCCCTATGATCCCCAAATCCGCAGCTCTGTCCGCCTTGGTCCCCAGCCGGGTCCTCCCTGGCTCTTCCCAGCATGAGGAGATGGGACTCAGACGCACTGGAGGAGGACTCCGTGGCACGCTCGTCGGACTAGAACTCCTCGCCTAGCACCCGAGCGCACCTGAGATGCCAAAGGTAGGGCGCTGAGGGTCGGGCTCCTGCCAGGCTGGGCGTGGGCACGCAGCTGGTGCCAGGACACAAAGCGGAGGTAGAGTCGTCCTCTGGGATTGGGCTGTGGCCAAAGGACCCTGGGATCTCTTCCCAGCTCTTGCACCCTGGGTAGACGGGGGTCAGGAGTTGACCTGGGTTCCCGCAGGGCTTAGACCCATTGGGAGGTGTCTGTGGCTTTCAGTGGGTTGAAGCCCTGTTCTCTCTGGGTCTGACCCGGCAACCCAGGGCGACATAAGCCCTTCCCAGGCCCGTGCCCAGTGACTCAGCTCTTACTCAGCCCTTTAACTCCCCCTGTTAACTCCCCCTGGTTTTCCTGGAGTACTGTATCCTCTCTCTGGAATCCCATTTCCCCTGCAGAAGTCACTCAGCAGAAGTCACACATTCTGTTCCCTCCAATACAGGGTTGGGGAGGCCTAAGTCCACTTCCCTGCTCTTGGGCCTCTCCCAGGCCACCAAGCAACAGCAACCTCCACCCTCATTGTCCCGCAAACCTGGTCATTTCAAGACTATTACTGGAGGATTTCAGCATCTGTCCCTGCAACAACATCCACACACGCATTGGTATGACTTATTGAATATAAGGCCCTTTGTAGATGTAGGTTTAAACCACTTCACATTTAATGATATAATAAGTTATTTGTGTCCTCAAATACAAGATATGTTGGACTGTTTTCCAGTCTCCTAGATTGCAATACCAGCCTCCTATGTGTTACCTGGTTAGCTCATCCTCATTTTTCAGTTCTCAACTCTGGTTAAGGTCTCTGGTTCCCCCCCAATTGGCATTATTGTTGCTCCTTTAATTTGTTCTTGCCCCTTATACTCAGCACCATTATGGTAGTTCTATTTCATCTGTTTGCACATCTGTCTGATATCTTCAGGTCAGCGACTGTGTCTTGTCCCTTCCTAGGGCCAGCCGCTAACTGTAGCTCCTGATCTATATATTAAATGTTCAATAAAAGTCTGTGGAATGAATGAAACAGTCACACCACATTCAATGAGTCACAGATATCACTTCAGCAATACAAACTCGTTTATATAATAAAGTTATAAAAGTCATTGAGAAAACATCAAGTTATCCAAAGAACAACACTGCAAGTGAACTAAAGGACTGTGTCTCAGATTACTTGATAACTCAGAGGATAAGAATTCCCCCAGTCCTTCTAATCTTATGTTGCTTTTGGAAGCAATCAGCCCTGGGAAACAAAAGGGGCAGTGTACTGGGAGATCAGAGTGGAAGCCACAGTGGTTACTGGACAATAGAACACTCACTGGACCCGAACTATTGTTGTCACAGGAGCCGAGGGACTGGGATTCTACTACATCAGGGTAGGGTGTTGTTGTGCTTTGATTGTCCCTACCAAAACCCATGCTGAACTTCATCCCCAGTGTCAGATATGAAGAGGTGGGACCCTCAAGAGGTGACTGGGTCTGCCATAAATGGATTAATCCATTCATGGATTAATGGATCTGTTATAAAAGCCAGTTTGGCTGTGTCTCTTGTATGTGCCCCCTACACATCCTCATCAGGATTCTGCAGAGAGTCCCCACTAGCAAGAAGACCATCACTGGATACAGCCCCTCTACTTTGTACCTCTCAGGCTCTAGAACCATGAGCTAAGTAAACTCCTATTCTTTATAAAAATCCCTGACTCAGCTATTCAGTTCAAACAACAGAAAATGGACTAAAACAGGTAGATATCAAGAAAATGATCTGCCCATCATTGTTTAAAAGGATGCAAATTTTCTGACCATCTTTCACCAAAGAGGAATAATGAACATGTTTATCTTGTGCCCCATTCTGTTGTCATTCGAATGCCCAAGCCTGCAATTTGAAATTAAACTGTTTGCCTTTTGTGTCAAATCCAAACACCATGTTCAAGGAGATTCTGTCAAGGGCAGCATTGAGTTTGATCCAAGGAGGGACCCTATTGGGCCACCTAGTTTGACAAAGACCTCCTTACTATAATGCAAGTTTCAATATTAGCCTCTGTCTCCCAGAGTACCCTCAGTGCCAGGGTAGCAGGGTCTGGAGGGGCTTGGTGCTCCATGGCTCCAACCACAGGAAAACTGAAATTAGCCTCATCATCTTTGAACCTATTCTCAACAGGTTTTGTTTCCTTTATTTTTAGTTTTAGGAATTTGATTGTCACAGGGCCCTGGTCAGGACTATTCTGGTCAAACATGCTAGGTTTCTCTCTCACTCTCAGTCTACTGTCTTTTAGTTCAGGGAGTTGATTCCAGAGGCACTTTGTCACTCAGCTACACTCCCAGCCCTTTTTATTTATAATTTTGAGAGGGGGTCTTGATAAGTACTTAGTGCAACGCTAAATTGCTGAGGCTGACCTTAAACTTGCAATCCTCCTGCCTCAGCTTCCTGAGTGGCTGGGATTACAGGTATGTGCCACCATTCCCAGCTCATGTTAAGTCTCTCTAAATTGGCATTTACAAGCAGTATTCTTGAGCTTCTTAGCAAAATTTTCCAGTTCCCTTCAGCAAAGCTGCCTTGTCCTGTAGGGCAAAGCTAATCTGTCCTCTCCTGACACAGTGGGCACTGGCTTACTTGGGTGTCCATTTGCATTTTGAAATGGATCACCCAGTAATTCTAGCCCAGATAAGAAGATGGAAAAAAAAAAAAAAGAGAGAGAGAGAGAGAAAGTAGGGCGCTGAGGGTCAGGCACTGAGGGCCTGCTGTGGAACAAGGCCTGTTTGGTCTGCAGCACAGAATGCCTGGTCACTGGCAAAATGAGTTTTGCAAAAGAAGCAGAGTTTATTCCCAAAGTGGCTGAGCATGGACCAGAAGACCAAGCCTCAAATATGCTTCCCTGAGGATGGTTTTTATTGTGGGATGGAAAAGCAAGATGAGTTAAGGTGTGGGGAAAGATGATTGAAGCCATTGGATTAAAGGTGATATAAAATAAGTTGAAGGTGAGGGGGCTGGAGGTGTAACTTAGAGGTACAGCACTTGCCTAGCATACTATCTGCAAAAATAAAACTATAATAATAAAAACTTGTCAGGATAGAAATAAGCAGCATTGCTTTGCTTCACCATTGTACTCTTGATAAAGCAACTATTTTCAGTAGATTCTCCTTTAAATCAGACAACTTCCTCATTTCCCAGTATTCTGCTAGTTATTTCTGATTGTCAGTATTGACAAGACAAATGACATGCTCAACTCTGTTGTGTCCTTAAAACACAATCCTCTTTCCAGCCCACCTCCAGCTCTGGGTGGCAGTCTGGCTCTCATTCTTCACAGCCAAGTTTCCTGGGTTTGCTAAGAGGCTGCCTCCATGTGTCTCTTCCCATGCCTGTGTCCCACTCACTTTGGTGTCTATGCCTTCCACTGCCACTGGGTGACTGTTGGCATGGCAATAAGAGGTGACCTTCACTGAGGTCCACCAGCTTTAATTCAAATGCTTCTCTTCCTCTGTGCCAGCTGCTGGTGCTGTTGATTACAGGGCAAACACCAGCCTTGGAGCTGAGGCAGCCATTTTTCTCACCAGTTCATGTGATCACACCAGAAAGATTCCAGACATCCCACTCAGAGTTGCAGGCTGAGTTTATTGAAGAGACAGGAAAAGGGAAAAGACCACACTGTGGAGGGAGAGAGTGGGTCCTCTCAGAAAGGGGGTTTTTAAGAATTTTGGGGTCCCATTGTTCTTAACTCCATTTCTCATGCTTCTTTTATCTAACCCTTTGAATAGCCCTCAGCAAACCTGGGTTGTCCAGGTCACAAGAAGTGGTGGAGGTAGTTTTGGTGAAAAGGGGAAGATCCAGGTCACTTGTAGGGTGTGACATGATCTTGAAGCAAGTTTTTCTTTAAGGGGATGTAATTAATTATGGTTGTGAAAGGGGTTTTTGTTGGCAGGGAAGATCCTGGGGATTGAACCCAGGGACACTTTATCACTCAGCCACGTCCACAGCTCTTGAGACGGGGTTTTGCTAAGTTGCTTAGGGCCTCGCTAAGTTGCTGAGACTGGCCTTGAATCTGGGATCCCCCTGCCTCAGACTCCTGAGCTACTGGGATTACAGGCATGTGCCACCATCCTGTAACTTACCAAGCCTCCATCTTCCAGGTGCCTGTCTGTCAGATAAGGCTCCTGTGACTTTCAGTCTCTCTTCCTTGTCCCGGCCCTGCTCGCCCATCATGGCTGACTAGCTACCTAACACCCTAGTCTCTGGGCTCTGTCTTTTCCTTTTACTCTTCTCAGCAACTGGTTCCTAAACCAGTAAAGTCATCCCTACCTTTTACTGACTTTACTCTCTCCTTTTGCTTCCCAAACTTTGTCCCTTTCATTAAAGATCTTCCTTCCCTCAGGGGAACCAGCTGGGGAGACCCATCACCTTTATCTACTGGTCTCTGTCTTAACTGCAGCTTCTGGTAAGTGGTAGTTCATGTCCATTTACTTTCTTCAGAGCCTCTCTTCCTGTGCACTCTTCTGAGTCCAACACTGGCTCCCTCTGGCCCTTGGCCATGGTCTTCTAAGAACATTCTCTTCTGTTGTTTTTTCCTCCTCACACTCTGGGCAGACAGTTCTCAAGTTCTAGGTCTCTTTGTCTTAACCCTTTTTTGATAAAATAAAGGCAGACAGAAGGATGTCTCTGAGTGGGTATCTTTGAGATCCGAGCCCACATTAAGTACCTGGGTAGAAGAAATTCTTTTGGGGGTCTTAGGACTGAAGACCCAGGCCGCACCCTACCTTAAGGGCTATCACACTCTTTGGGATATTGGGATATCTTGTCTGGCCCTGATATGATCTGGAAGTGCATTCTGGCTTAATGTAGTTGTTTTATGTGTTTTTTGTCTATTAGTTTGTTTCTGTGTTTTTCATAGGGGCTAAGATATGAATTTGATGACTGCAGGGACAGTCCTATTATTTCACTGACTCTTGCTCCAGTATTCAGAAAGCCCTCTCACAAAATGAGTTCTGAAGATAACATTGAATACATCTGAATTCAGCATTCACCAACGTAAACTTCCCCTGGAATTCTTAGGGCTAGGATTTCCCTAGCTGCTTCATTTTGGACAAATATTTTTATATTTATTGGCAGAAATTTTTATATTCATTTTTGGCAGAAATTTTGTAATTATTCTTTATTGAGTTTACCTTCATATCTTATGGCACTTCTTATGATAAATTCACTTTTGAGTTATGTGCATTTAAGTAGATATTCTTTGTGTGTGTATATGTATGTGTGTGTGTGTGGTGCTGGGGATAGATCCCAAGGCCTTATGCATGCAAGGCAGGCACTCTACCAACTGAACTATATCCCCAGCCCCTTAAGTAGATATATATATATATATATATTTTTTTTTTTACCAGCATGCCTAAGTTAAAACATTTCAACAAATGGTTCTGGGAAAACTGAAAATTCATATGTAGCAAAATTAAATAAAACCTCTATCTGTCTCAATAGGGCAGAGGGGTGGAAGGGGAAGGGAGGGGGCAGGGGATTAGCAATGATGGTGGAATGTGATGGACATCATTATCCAAAGTACATGTATGAAGACATGAATTGGTGTGAACATACTTTATATACAGAGATATGAAAAATTGTGTTCTATATGTGTAATATATAGAACACTGGCATGTATTTAAAAAATAAAAGCAATTAAAAAAAAATCCCCCAAACCTCTATCTCTCACCCTGCACAAAAATCAACTCAAACTAGAACAGAAACGCAGCATGTAATAGAAGAAAAAGTAGGCCCAAATTTCACCATGTTGGCTTAGGAACTGACTTTCTTCACAAGACTCCTAAAGCTCAATAAGTAAAATCAAGAATCAATAAATGGGATAGATTCAAACTAAAAAGCTTCTTCATAGCAAAGGACACAATAACAAGAAGACAGAGCCTACAGAATGGGAGAAAATCTTTTCCACACACACATCAGAGCACTAATCTCCAGGATATATAAAGAACTCAAAAACTTAACACCTAAAATCCAAATAATCCAATAAATAAATGGGCTAAGGAACTCAACAGACACTTCACAGATTTTACACAATCGATCAATAAATATATGAAAAAAATGTTCAACGTCACTAGCAATTAGAGAAATGCAATCAAAACTACTCTAAGACTTCATCTCACTCCAGTCAGAATGGCAATTTTCAAGAATACAAGCCACAATAAGTGTTGGCTAGGATGTGTGGGGGGTGCTAGGGAAGAATTGAGGAATTTGGATTGGGGGGGCAGGGAAGGGGGGCGTTTGAGGGTGGGAAGGATGGTGGAATGAGATGATCATTATTACCTTATGTAATGTATTATTGCACAAATTGTGTGACTCTGCATGATGTACAGCTGGAGATATGAGAAGTTGTGCTCCATTTGTGTACTATGAGTTGAAATGCATTCTGCTGTCATGTATAACTAATTAGAACAAAAAGAAAGAAAGGCATGGCAGAAGAAAGATCTAAGCTCATGGCAGCCAGGAAGGAGAGAGTTGGGGACGGGGTGGGGGGGAACTAGGGATAAGAGACACATCCCCAGTGAACTCTAACCTTCCCCCACTTGCCTATAGTTTCTACTTCCTCTCAGTAGTTAATTCACGCCATTAATCCTTTCAATGGATTAATCCACTGATAAGGTCAGAACCACTATGATCCAATCACTTCCCCAAAACCTGACCTCTGGACATTGCTCATTGGGGATTAAGCCTTCAACACATAAGCTTTTGGGGGACATTCCAGATTCAAACAACAACAGTCATATAAACAGATGACCTTGGCTTGGTTCAGTTTTTCATGAATATAACTTGTATTCAACTCTCATTTTGTAAATTAATATTACCTTTTTACTCTTTCTTATAAGTAGAATTTAATGTAATATATCTCACAAATGTTAATTTAAATTTGTTGGTAAGATAAAATTAAAGATCTCTAAAATTGTTAACAATTTTTTTTTTTTTTTTGCCTAGGTTGCTGGCCACTCAGGATTATATTGATTTGTTAGGTGTTTAAGATGCAATGTCCATTGCTTTCTATGTTTTAAAGACATTATCAATGTTTAGGTTTAACAAATAAATAAGGCATTTACTATGCTTGTCTATCTTGGTTTTCATGGGAAATCTAAAAGTGTGAATTAGGTAAATATAGGGGATAAATGTTTATGTATATGGAGATAAAACATCTGAGTCATTTATATATTACAATGCTGAAAAATCAAATGCTAAATATAAATTCAAGCGGTCTTGGATTCCGAAAGTTAAAACAAGATTCTATCTATCTATTAATTAAATGCATTTTTAAAAACTGTTGGTATACAGGAAAATAACTTACATCGCTTTTCCTTGGATCTTTACTTAAAAATAAGGATTCTCCAGCGGTAGTGGTGCCCACCTGTAATCCCAGCAGCTCAGAAAGCTGAGCCAGGAGGATCTCAAGTTCAAAGCCCAGCCTCAGCAATTTAGTTAGGCCTTAAACAATTTAGTGAGACATTGTCTCTAAGTAAAATATAAAAAAGGGTTGGGGATGTTTGGCTCAGTGGTTGAACATCCCTGGGTTCAATCCCTGGTACTGAAACCAACAAAAAGGTTTCTAAGAGTTTACGTTCTAATTAACATGTATTAAAGTGCCATTCTAGGGCTGGGATTGTGGCTCAGCGGTAAAGTGCTCCCCTAGCACAGGCGAGACCCGGGGATCTCATAAAAAAAATAAAGGCATTGTGTTGTGTCCATCTAAACCTAAAAGATAAATATTAAAAAGAAAAAGTCTGTTAAAGTGCAATTCTATACAGAAAGAAAAAAAAAGACAAAGACTTTAAGCTGCATTTTGATGAAAATACTGGAAAGTGTAGTATTTTGTTTAGAAAAGAGTGATTTGTCTAAATCTTAAATGGATTGTTTCAAAATGTAAATTTACATGTAAGAGAGAAACAAGTCAGAACAACCTTTTACTTCAAACAAAATGTAAGGGGAAAAGATACAAAGAAAGTTACCAGGATGAGGATATATCTTTTAGAGAATGTTTTTGAATGAAGCAGGATTGTGTATAATAAAGTATGATTTTTGTCCTAAAGTAAAATGACTGGATTGTTTCCAAATGGGAAGAAAAATAAGGCCGAAAGCTCAAAAGCTAAAGGTGTAAACAAATTGCAGATTGTCTAAGCAGGTTGCAGGTTTCTGAAGGACAAATGTTATAAATGAAATGTACATGTAATTATGCTGGCTATAATTAAGATAAATTATTTGCAGGACTTTCAAAAACAAAAATTTAAGCCACCAAATTTAAAACCAGAATCTAGGTTTTTATAATTGTTTATTTTGGTACCAGGGATTGATCTCAGGTGCACTTAACCAAAGAGCCACATATCCACCCCCCTTTTTTTTTGAGATAGGGCCTTGCTGAGTTATTGAGGCTGACATTGAAACTGTGACCCTCCTGCCTCAAGGTCCTGAATCACTGTTGTGTACCAGTGGTTGGAGAGGGGGACTGGCCAGGTGATGTGGTGAGGGGTTGATGCCTACACAATCTTGCTGAATTTTAATCCCACCTTAATCTTGTTCATCTTTAAGGCTGAAGATCAGAAGTACTCCTCAAGTGGGCTGGCCAAAATGGGTTGGATCTAGGATGGCTGCCCGAGTGACCACCTGATAACCTCCAAATTCATTATAATTCCATCTTCGTGGTAAATGACACTCTCCAGTGCCATAAAGGTTGACAGTCGCCATGATGAGACCAGAAAGAAATATAAAAGGAGCAGAAAGAGGTGGTGCTCAAATTTCTAGAAGGGGAAGGATAGACTAGTTAAAAAAAAAGGAAAATTCTTATCTCATTTATTTTATCCTCTATCTAGGATTTTCCATACCCAATGAGCCAAGAAACTGATTTTCAAGGCCTTGTCTTCTGTTTCTTCTATTCTTTGACTAACATTAAACCTTTCCTTGCTCCTGAGTTGGATATGGGTCTTATTTATTGGCTCTGTATTTCCAAAAGGGAAAAAGGACCCAGTTTGGGGTCAAAATTGGTAATAATTGCTGTATTTTTTTTTTTTTTTTGGTACCAGGGATTGAACCCAGGGGCACTTAATCACTGAGCCACATTCCAAGCCCTTTATTTATTTATTTAAAAAATTTTTTTAGTTGTAGATGGACACAATACCTTTATTATTTTTATGTGGTGCTGACGATCGAATCCAGTGGCTCACAAATGTGAAGTGCTTTGCTACTGAGCCACAATTCCACCCCCCCTTTATTTTTTAAAATAATGGCTCTTCTTTATAGACAAACATGATTTTTATTTTTTTCTCTCCTCTTTTCTTTCTTTCTTTGTCTTTCCCTCTCTCTCTCTCTTTCTTTCTTTTGAGATGAGGTATTGCTGTGTTGCCCAGGTAGGACTCAAACTCCTGGATCAAGTGATCATACAACCTTGGCTCCCGAGTGGCTGGGCCTACAGGTACCTGCCACCATGCCTAGCTAGTTTCTATTGTTTGATCCATTCATATGTGAGTTCCAGTCTGATGCTCTGATACCAAATGTACTTTGAATTCAATAAGCTAAATGGGAGGCAACATTCTTTTCCAAGGTGTCTTTGTCAATGTATTATATCTAACAATCTAATATTTGCTTACAAATATACAATATATATAGACCTAGTGGTAAAGCACATGTTCAGCATGCTTGAGGCCCTGGGTTTAATAATATAAAAGAAAAATAAACAGAACACAAAACAGAAAAACAAAATATTTAATTGAAACAATTCCAAATATGGAAGTAAAACAAGCTGTGTTAGTACTTATGACCAGATTCCTGGTACATCTTTATTTCCAGTTTATTGATTATAAATTCAGATTGCTGTCTAGCTGCCAAGAAAGCTTTTATTTTGCATGGAGTACTGAAGTCCTTTCAAAACCATCCAGGGATGTTTGGGAAAAGAAAATGTCAAGTTGTTACCATGTAAGAGCGATTGCCCATAATTGTTAGCATCAGGGACCAATTAAAGCTGGAGTTAAGAGACCTTTTTTGGGATCAGGTCTTTCTGTTGTCATGACTAGTTTTATAGTGAATTTTTTTAAGTATTAGACACCAATGAATCACTGGTACCTCTGAGTAACAGCTGAGTAATCTTCTGCAAATGACTGGGCACCCTTGTATTCCACTGCTTATCCTCCTCTGATAGTGGCACTCCTTCTCCAGCTATTGCATGGCCCTGAAATGGTTTACCGGCCCTCCAAACTCAGCTTCCAGGACACCTGGGGACATTCCACGGGGGAAGATACAGACACAAAAGTCTTAAGGAAAACTAAGTTGCAGATGATATTCAGCATTCATGGATTTGTTCCTGCTTATCATTCCTTCCTCTTTCTTGACCCCACCTAGGGAGAAGAATATATTTACCAATTATTCAGTTCCTCATTAAATGAGGAAGAGAGGAAAGAAGAAAAGTTCCAAGGTAGCAAGCGATAACCTTTACTCTTCTATTTTTATTTTATATTTATTTTTATTTGGTGCTGAGGATCAGACCCAGTGCCTCACATGTGCGAGGTATGTGCCTCACATATGCCACTGAGCCATAATCCCAGCCCCACCTTTACTCTTTATCATCAGTGGTAACCTTTATCCTTTATCTGGAAACTGGTTTGCCAAGAGTCATATTAAAGATCACCATCACAGCCACTATGCAGGTGCAGCTTGGTGGTAGAGCACATGCTGTGCTTAACATTCAGGAGACCCTGGGTTCAATCCTAGCATGAAAACAACAACAACAACAACAAAAACAAATAAACAAAAAGGAACCAAAATAGAAAACAACAAAAAAAGAGATTTCCAGAACCTGTTTCTGCCCCCTGTAGTAAATGGCTAAAAAGAGGAAGAAAGGCCCTATAAGCATCTCAGGTGGTGCCAGTTCAAACTGATTTTCATGTTGGATTATAGACAAGTAAAGCCCCAGGCCTTGGTCACATGAACACCAGAACTACTAACTCATTAGAATAGTTCTCCAATTGTGTATTCCTATCATGTATGATTAAAAACCTGATATTTTTTATTTTGATTCTATTTTTAATCACGAGCCTGTTAGGATTGTGTTATACAAAGGTGGAAAGATGTGTTAAGCAACTTTATGCTGAAATAGGTTTTTAGAAGGCTGCTGAGCTTCGTGTTATTAACCTATGTGACTTGTAAACATTTCTTTAATTTAAATAATTAGAATCAATTCTTCAAATTTGAAATAGTCCTAGAAACAATCTTTCTTGGATTTAAGATAGCGCTTTTGCAGACATCAAAATCTGCATGTGCTTGAGTCCCTTATATAAAATGGAATAGTATTTGCAGAATCTATACATCTTCCCATATATTTAGGTCATTTCAAGATCACTTTTAATACCCAATACAAAGTAAATATTTGGTAGATAATTGTTATACCACATATGCTCATTGTAGACATAGTTTCCCCCCTGTATTAGGGTTCTCTAGAGGAACAGAATCAACAGGAAGTATAATTATAAAAGGGGGACTTATTAGATTGGCTTACAGGACCAGAAACTGGATAGTCCACAATGGCCATGTGCAGGCTAGAGAGCTGGAAGAACCAATAGCTGCATAGTCCAAGAGGCTGAAGCCCCAGAACAAGAGGGATCAACAGTGCTACCCTAGTCTGAGACCAAAGGCTTCTGGAGAATCTTTGGAAAAGTGAAGAAGTGAGTCCGATATCCTCAGACTATAGCAGCAGATCAAGAACCTGTTCAAGGAGAATGGAGTTAAAGTCCCACCTATATTTCTGATAAGCCAGGATAAACTCTAAATGAACCAGCAGTCTAAATGTGAAACCATACAAATAGTGGGAAAAATTGGTGAACTTGGTAATCTAGACACAGACTTTCTAACCATGACGCAAAGCCTAGAAACAATAAAGGAAAGTCACTAAATTTGACTTCATGAAAAACTGTATGCCATAGTTACCAAAAGCAATGTCAGAAAACAGATAAGTGGGGGGAGGGTGTCGAGGGGGGTGTGATTCAGGAATTATATCACAAAGCACTAATAATGCTTATATATAAAGAGATGCTAAGATCCAAGAAGAAGCTGAGCAAGTGGCACATTTCTGTAATATCAGAAGCTCAGGAGGGTGAGGCAAGAAGATCACAAGTTCAAAGCCAGCCTCAGCAATGTAGCAAGACCCTAAGCAACTTAATGAAAACTCTATCTCAAAACAACAACAACAACAACAAAAAAAACCAAAATAACAACAACAAATGGGCTGACTGGAGATGTGGCTCAGTGGTTAAGCACTCCAGGTTCAATCTTAGGTACCAAAAAAGAAAAAGAACAAATTTTAAAAGTGAACATAGGTCAGGAAGAATTCACAGGGAAAGACAAACAGAAATGAGGTGATGTCTTTGAAACACATGAAAAGATGTCTTGAAGGATTATGGAAAATAATATTCCTACAGGATAACCACAGGGAGAAAAGAAACAACGGCATGGCTCTGGAAGACGGAGGATTATTAGCGAAACATTAAACCTTTTTCATTGTCATTTTTTTTTTCATTGTCATTATTTGTCAGTAGTACCTTGGGGTCTCCTTCAGAGTACTGGAATCTTTGAATGAGCAACAGAGCTCTGCTCACTTATCTTTTTTTCCATAGCTGGGAATGGAACCCAGGGCCTCCTCCATGCGAGGAAAGCGCTTCTACCACTGAGCTCTACCTCCAGCCCCAGTATTAAACTTTTTCTTTCTTCTCATTTAAAATTTCGGTTCTGCACTCATTTATGCCCATTAAGAGCTGGTACTTAATTATTAAGTAATATCATTCTTACTTATTCACAGTAAACAGGTTGGTGGGGCGCGCGTTGACGCCCCCTGCTGGAAAACTCCCGGAGCAGCAGGCGGTGGTTTCATCCGCCATTCCAGTCCCCGCCACAATGAAGTTCGTACCCCTGCTACGGGAGAGGACCCATTCCCACCCCGCCAGCACGGGTGGAGTCCGCAGCGGGGCAGACCGCCCGCAGGATTGGGGTTAAAGTGCAGTGGTTACCTGCTGCACACCTGCGGCCTCCTCGTCGCCGCCCTGCCTTCCCTCTCCCCGCCTCCTCCCGCGGTGGCCGAAGGCCGCTGCTGGCCCCGCGGCGCCCTGGCTCTCTTCCCGGGACTCCGCCCGCTTCCCCCCCCCCCCCCCCCCGGCGGGTATTTGAGGCCTGGTGGCCGGGACATCTTCCTTCTGCTCTGCTCGCCGTGGGCCGTGGCGCCGAGAGTCTGGGGTACGTGTCTGGTGGGAACCGCCGTGGCACGCGGGGGTCCGTTATCCGCTCCAACTCGGGGAAAGCGCCTGGGGCCGGGAGTGGCGGCGGGGGACACGCGGGGCTGGGACGCGGGGACCCTGCGCCCGGAGAAGTGGGGCGGCGCCGGGCACGGGGGCAGCGTCGGCTCAGGTTCCCTTCTGGATCCCCGCTGCCGCCGCGGACGGTGACGCCACCCGGTGAGTCTCTGGGCAGGATCGGGCCGCGGTGGACCGCCCGGATCCGGGTCGCGCAGGCTCAGCGACCGTGGGGCAGGCGGTTGCAGCGGGATGGGGGCGGCGCGGAGCCGGCCCAGCGGCAGCTCCGGGATCCCGGATCGCAGGTGACCCCGCTCGTCCCGCGGCCACCCGTAATCCCAGCCCGTCGCTAGCCCACAGGTGACTCCGCCCGTCCCTGGCCAGTGGTGACCGCTTCCTCCTGGCGACGCGGAGGCCGCGGGCTCCTGAAGCAGGGAGCTGGGCCTTAGGAACCCGTGGGGCTGGAGGCGTGAGAGGCCGAGGGTTCAGTGCCAAGGGTGGCGGGAGAGGGGTCCCTCAGCGCCTTTCCCGTGCAGGAGCCGTGGTCTCCCCACTCGAGGATCGTTTGAGAACTTAAGGATCTGTTTTTTTTTTCTTAATTAAATTTATTGCAGGCAAAATGTTACAAGATTTGGTCTTTTCAAGGATAAGAGGGTATGTGGAGGAGCTAGGGCTGCCAAATGGTACAGCACTTGCCAAGCAAGTGTGAGGCACTGGGTTCCATCCTTAGCACCATGTAAAAATAAACCAATAAAATAAAGGCATGCTGTCTGTCTACGCCTACAAATTTTTTTTTTTAAATAAGAGAATATGGGAAAAGTTTTACTTATGTTTAGGGTTGTGTGTTGGATAAAATTGGCATTTAAATTAGTTCCTTCTCTCCTTTCCCTTTAAACTCAAATTTAAAATAAAATTTTATTTGTTTTAGTTATACAAGACAGTGGAGTGTACTTTGTTATATATAATGGAGTATAATTTCTCATTCTTCTGGTTATACATGCTGTAGAATCCCACTGGTTGTATAGTTATATGTGTACATAGGGTAATAATGTCAGATTCTCTCTACTATTCTTCCTACCTTCATACCCACTCCTCTCCCTTCACTCCCTTCTACCTAATCTAAAGTAACTATTATTCCCTAGCCACCTCCCATTGTGAATTAGCATTGGCATATCAGAAAAAACATTCTGACTTTGGTTTTTGTGGATTGGCTTATTTCACTTAGCATGATAGTCTCCTGCTCCGTTTACCAGCAAATGTCATAATTTTATTCTTCTTTAAGGCCGAGTAATATCCCATCTCATATATATATATATATATATATATATATATATATCACATTATTTTATCCATTCATCTGTTGAAGGGTACCTTAAGCTCAATTTTGACAGACTTCATGGAAAATTAATATTCACATGGGGTGAGAAATACTCAGATACCAGGGGGAAGCTGGGTCTGGTTTTTCATCTTGCATGGGGTTCAGTTAGTTATACTGATGTTAGGAACATGCCCTGGCTGCCTGTTTCCTTCCTCCTATGAGTTAGGATTGCTGGGATAAATTCAGATGAATTAAGGAACTTTTGGATTCAGGGCCTAGGGGTGGAGCATTGCAGTGCTGAGGCTCAGTAACATGTACTGTGATTATCCTGAATGACTGCTTTTATCAGTATATCTTGGGTATGTGCCAGTGTTTCATGACTACCCCTGAGTAATTGCATCCCTTATGATTTGGTGCCTTGACAAAGGCGGTACTTGGTTCCATAAGCAAAATACAGTTGGCACTCCATATCCACACGTTACCTATCCACAGATTTAATCAACAGTGAATGAAAAATATTGGGAGGAAAATTGATTCTCTACTGAACATATGCAGCCTTTTTTTCTTGTTATTTCCTAAACAATATGGTTTAACAACTGATTATATAGCACTTACGTTGTATTAGCTGACAGAAGTAATCTAGAGATGATCTGAAGAATACAGGAGGGTGGGCATAGGTTATAGTAAATACTGCAACCCTTTATATAAAGTAATTGAACTTCTGAGGGTTTTGATTTGCTATGGAGGTCCTGTACCCTCATATACTTAGGGATCCCTATAATTAAGATTCCATTCCAAGGCATTTTATTACATTTAACTCAGGCCATTTACAGTAGAATGAAATTAGAACAAACAGCATCAATATTTCCCCCCTTATATCTATCTGCCCATGAGAGTAGCCAGGTGGATGTTGTAGGATCACATGGAAGACCACATACCTTACGTTTCTAAGATGGCTGGATCAGGGATTGGGACAAGAACACATCAGAAGAAGAAAATAATTTCTAATTATTACCTATTAGGCATCTGCTGCTCAGAGAAGTTACACACAACCACACATACCCAGACACACCTGCAACTGCACAATAAAGCAAAGCAGAGACAAAACAGGAACCCAAGTTTCCATTTAAATTGACTTTACATGGTTACATTTTGTAGGAAATGAAAACACTGTTAGTCGAAGAAGTCAAGAACACAATCAAAGATTGACACCTTAAAATTTTTTTGGACTTGATCAATTGAATAAATTCAGTTGTGAACATGAACTGCTCAAAGTTACTGGTCATGATTCAGGGGAAGAAATAACCCTAGGGTAGATTTATTAGATGTTCAAAATATGTATAAAGTAGCTCATTAAGAGAGCCTTAATCTCTTTTTTATGTCAATGATTAAAATTGTTTTTATTTATAAAACAATTTATAAAAAACAATTATAAAATTGTTTTTATTTATTTTCAAAGCAGTAATTTTGAAATGTGTATGAATTTTATATGTGTGTGTATGTGTGTGTGTGTATGTCTATGTGCGTGTATGAAGTGTCCACATCTTTATTTCCTGCAGCTGTAGAAGTAGGCACTGGAAAGGCCATTGTTAGGCACTGAGTTTGCAATGCCATCTGTGAAATGTGTATCCTTGTTACTGGAACATGAATAGGTAAGAGAAAGAACTCATTTAAAAAAAAAATCTCACTAGATTGCTTATGATTTTCTTTATTATTTGGAATATCTTAGAATTTGGATTACTTTCTCTTTTTAGGATTGGAACTCTAATCCTTTTATAATTGATTTTTAAGGATTTATATGTTATTGCAAAGAAAAAATGAAAATTGTTTTATGATTATGTCATAGTTCCAGGTTATTTTCAAATTTATGTTTCAGGACAAATAAAGATTTTAATACATGGGATTTAATGCTTGGACACATATATGACAAAAGAGGGACTAAGTAATAACTCAAGAAATGTGGCTTTTCAGAATTCACATATTGTTCTATTGTTTTTACAAAAATGGTTGGTATATTTGTGGCCTTGTGTATTCATCTTCTTCTTTCTATAAAACCCTGCTAACCCAACAGGCAAAGAGCTCTTTAAATCATTAAAACCAAGGACAAGACAAGGAGAGAGGAGCTGAGCAGTGGACAAGAGATGCCAGCAGAGTTTTGAGCAGGAAAGTGGCTAGAGGAAGGAGCTCAGTGTCTGTGGAGGGAGGAGGGAGGAGCAGCCCAGAGGAGCTGACAGTCTCAACCTTGGAGTCCCTGGAGAGGGAGGGTGAAGTGCAGGTGGCAGCAGGGCCCCTCGTAGAAAGTCTGTTTATGGAGTGGATTGAACCTCAGATGCCATCCCCTCTGCCCTGGCAACCAGGCAGCCCCCCTCTTTCCTAGCAGCCCCTGATAGGAGGTCAGGTCTCAGCCCTGCAAGAACTGATGAGAAAAGCACTGGGCTGAAATGAGGGGAGAGGGATCTAGCAGAAGCACCCCAGCCCCCGCTCCAGCTACTTATACATCAGAGCCAGCAGCCAGACCAGGGTTTTTTCTATTTGCCATTCTTCAGCAGAAAAAGCTACTGTGACTCCTTGATCACATCAGCAGAGAAACCCCCAGCTGACAAGTGTCACTTTTGTAAACAGAATTTCCAGCAGCCTTTTGTGTTTTCCCCTAAATATGAACTGACACCCAGGGTTTGGTGGGCACTTTTGGGAATATTAAGCATGAAAGAGAAACCTACATAGAATAAAACAAACACCAACCACCACCATACCAGCAATAGCAAAACACCAGGGAAAGACAAGGCAGGGTGCAAAAGAAGCTCAAGAGAACTATAGTGGATGTTCTTTGAGGAATTGGAACCAAGGACATCAGAGAAAAACAGAGTCCTTGGAAATTAAAAAGTGTAACAACTGATATTAACCAAAAAAAAAAAAAAGAAAGATTGGAGGACAATGGCCTTTCTCCAGAAAATGGGACAAAATGTAATTGTTACAGACAATGCAAGAAAAGTAAAAGGTCTGAGTAGAACTTTTCACTGTGTGTTGGGATATTGTCAAGGTGTTGACCTCTCCAACTCAGGGCAGCTGGAGGGGGCAGCCTGGTGGCTGGAGATTTGAGCTGGACACCTCTACAGCAAGTAACCTTGTCCCAAAGTATAGTACTAGTATCATTCTTTGTGTGTGCTGTGACATTCAGAAGGTTGGAAAGTCCCAGATGAGTTCCTTCCAAGAGTGTTAGTGCCTGACAAATAGGAGGTAAAAAAGCAGAGAACAGAGATTCTGCAGGAAATGAGAAAGCACTTTAATTTGTTTTCCCTGAGTAGGAAGGAGAAATTTTTAAATTGCTACATTGAAAGGGCCCTCCAAATCTCCACCAAAAAGAATGAACTGGGCCCAGAGAAGGACACATCACTGGGACATTTCTGGATATCAGGGATGGGGATAAGATTTCATAAGCTTCAAAGAGTAGGGGTGTTATAGGGTAGATGGAGCTGGGGTCAGAATGTCAGGAAAGTTCTTAAGAGCTGGTGGTAGGGAAGCTATGAATTGGTACCTCAAAACTTTGGGGGTAAAATCCTGTGCAGCTCATTATAGACCTGCTTAACTCAGGTAAAGTCACACTATTCATGCAATCATACATGTAACTCTG
This sequence comes from Marmota monax, assembly GCF_021218885.2. Lineage (NCBI taxonomy): Eukaryota > Metazoa > Chordata > Mammalia > Rodentia > Sciuridae > Marmota > Marmota monax. The sequence continues at coordinate 3,983,031 of NW_026693024.1, read as the reverse complement.
GTAACTATGTCTGTCTCATTTCACCATCTTTTCTACCCCCATGCACCCTCCCACCCTTTGCCCATCCAAAGTTCCATCACTCATCCCATGTGCACCCCCCCCAATTTTGGTTTACATTCACTTATCAGAGAAAACATTGGCGTTTGGTTTTTGGGGATTGGCTTACTTCATTTAGCATGATATTGTCTAACTCCATCCATTTTCCTGCAAATGTCATAATTTTATTCTCTTTTATTGCTGAGTAATATTCCATTGTGTATATATACCACAGTTTCTTTACCCATTCATTTATTGAAGGGCATCTAGGTTGGTTCCACAGTTTGGCTATTGTGAATTGAGCAGCAACTCTATTTTCTATCAGAACCAGTACTCATCTCCTTCTCGAGTATTCAGATTTTGTACTTTACAATTCCTTCATTAAAAGAAACAAGGACATAGGTTATACTGTCACTGGAAGAGGTCTAAGGAGTTTCTGGAGGGGTGGACCTCAACTTAGGATGAGTGGGGTTCTTGATAGATGTGCAGAAATGGATTGAAGAACATGTCTGAGGCAGAGATTTATTTAAGAAAGCAAGGAATATAGACATTCAGGGGGGAATGTGAGTCATCTTGAGAGTGAGATGATTTGGGGGTTCTCGGGCTCTTTTAAAGGAAATTTGGTGAAGGGTGGACATGGGAAGGTATGTGAGGAGGACTTCAGTGTGATGATCACAAGATGGTTTATGATGGTCTGGAATTCTCAGGATTCTTAGACTGATATGATCTCTGCTAAGTGACCGGTAAGTCACATTGGAAGTACCCTAGTTTATGTTTCTTAAAATATCGTCTCTCTCTTTGCTTAATCTGTTTCTTACATAAATAAGACAATCAACAATGCACAAGGTAATTTTCATAGTGGATGAATTTCCATCAACTGAAAGATTGACAGATTGCCCAGAAAATTGGGAGTGAAATTAGCTCAGTTGGCTTGGGGAGTGACAGACCTGGGGAGAAACACATGCAGAACTTTGTCCTAAGGCATGAGACTTTCAGATTAAAATGATACTCTCCATGTCCTTCCTTTTGTCTGTTTTCTACGTATCTTTTAGTTTTTCTATCCTACCTCAATTCCCCATTGTTGGACTAGAAAAATTGAACATGGGCCTCTAAGGCCCAGTTGTTGCCATAAAGCAAGGGTGTTTGAGACCAATCACTTTTTTTTTTTTTTTTGGTACCAGGGATTGTATCTGGGGGCACTTTACCTCTGAGCCATATTCCCAGTGTATTTTATTTTTTTATTTTGAGTCAGGATCTTGCTGGGTTTCTGAGACTGGCTTTAAACTTGCAATCCTCTTGCCTCAACCTCCCAAGCCACTGGGATTACAGGTATGAACCACAGCGCCTGGCTGCTTAGGCTCTTATTTGTCATTACAAGTTCTCTCTTGGTCTCATCCTCCCTACCCTTACTCCCATGCATCTTTGATTTTCATAGTCTTCCCACCAGGTTTGCAACCCTTTTCTATTCTGAATGGAAATCTTTTGTTCTAGAGAGCCTCTCCCTCTCTCTCTCTCTCTCTCTTTTTTTTTTTACTGAGGTTGACAACCCCTTTTATAAACTACATGTGACTCTACTTGGGGGCCACCTGAATGGTCCATTCTTAATCACAGCAGCAAATTCTCTTTTGCCACATGAGGGAAATTTCACAGGTTCCAGGGATTAGGACCTGGATGTGTCTGGGGACCTTGTTCAGTGTTCCACAGATATTGTCCCATGCATAGGTTTCCTAGAAGGAGAACTGAGGGTTAAGTGGTGTCCTATTGAGCATGCCTGTATGTGCACCCTCATTTGTTGGGGGTGATGGGTGGGTATTTGATTTAGAGGAGAGAAGGGTCTCATGTGGTTTTATTTCCCATATTTATTTTAAGGCTTTAGAGTACCCTAAAATGGGGAACGCTCCCAAATTATAAAAACACTTGTGTGTCATGTCTTTTTAACTTTGCAAGTGAATTTATAATTTTAAATGATTTTCAAATTAAATGACACAATAAGCCCTTACAACACACAAAGAATACAGATGTGGAAGCCAAAGTTAATCACCCTTTCTCTTACCCACTCCAGGAAGTGACTGTAGTAACGTGGTGCGTGTGTCCTGTCTACACTTTGCCCATGCACAGGTCTTCACAAAATAGGATCATAGTATTAAATTTTACTCTTCTTTTTCATTTAATATTAGGACATAAAATGATCTTGAGACCTCAAAAGAGACCCTCAGAGTTCTGTGTGTGTCTATTTGCTTATTGCACCACAGCAGCAGTGGAGTTAACGGGAGGGAAAGTTCAGTTGACTTGTGAGCCTGTGTTCATGTGATACTGATCTGAAATCCATCGTTCCAGGCTCGCCATCATGGATCCTCTGTTGGAAGCAAGCGGCACCTTTGCCTTAAACCTTCTGAAAACGCTGGGTGAAGACAGTTCAAAAAATGTGTTTTACTCACCCATCAGCATCTCCTCGGCGCTGGCCATGGTCCTCTTGGGGGCAAACGGAACCACCGCAGTCCAGATGGCTCAGGTACCTGGTGTCCTTTGGGAGTAATAGTAAATGCTGACAATTGTCGATTGAGCTGATTCTCCACACTTCAAATCCCAAAGGGATTGCTGTGGATGGATATCAGAGGTTATCAGAGGGGTGTGGATGGAGAATTGACAAGAAGCACATGCTACCCGTGCTGAGCACCCCTATGAGCACATTGCAGTCCCTGAACTGTAGCAATTTCCAAATCCAGCTAGGTGTGTGTGCCAGGCTCCTCTGCCCTCAGGGTGGGAATATTCCTTGATTGGCTCCACCTAGGTTTCCTGGGGAGCATTCCTGGTTCTCCACATGTCAGGCCATGGCACTCCCCTGTGCATTCTGGACTTAGCGCTTGGCACCTCCCTTCCTTTTCCAGAAGAAATGGGCCATATTTGTTGCTCTTGTAGCCTTCTTCCTGCCAAAAGAGAGTTGGGGTTCAAGGACCTCTCTTCACTTTGAACTGTCTCACCTTTTAGTTACAAGGTTTTATAACTCCTTTAAAACCATTGTAGGATTTCCGGGTCTCAAGTAAAATAGCCTGTTGCACTGGACCAAGCCACACGCACAAGCCTGTTTGAGACAGACTGTGTATTGGGTTGGAAGTAAGGGTGATGTGGGACAATGTCCTTGAGTTGCTTAGAAGTCCCTTTGTCTAGAGGTCTACAAGATGCTGCCTTTGTTGTCCCAAGGTTTTTACAAAGTGGATCTTGACCTTGCTCCTGAAGGCATGGATTTGAGCTCTACCATGAGGTCATTTCTTATGTTGAGAATCATTTTGTCAACTGGAGAGGGAGCTCCGAGATAAGAAACACCTTTATGTTCTACCCATCAAGACCTGGGTTAGAAATAGTTCCTTGAAATTCTGCTTGAAAATGGAATAATTTTTTCTTTGGCTCATCTCTCTCTTCCCATACTCTATAACTTAGGCAGCTAAAAGGAAGGTACATGCTTCCCGGGCATCTTAGGCAGATGTGGGAGTTGGGAACGTGCCCTATCTTACCTCTTGCTACAGGTGAACATTTTATTTCCCCAGCAGTGTCTACCATATCACAAGCCCCTGTTTCTGTAGTCTGCAGTAGTAATTTCATCCCTATACCTCCAGCCTCTGTCAACTGCCATGTCCAAATCCAGTACCACGTTTTTTATATTTTCATTATGTTAGAACACTTCTGCATTGCTGCATGTGTTATCTGTTGCTGCAAAAAAAACCATCCCCAAACTTACTGGCTAGATATAATAATGGTGGATTGTTTTTCAGATTCGGTGGCCTCACAGGCAGTTCTTAATGCTCCCTGTTATATAAGCCAGTTGGGGTCATTCACTCTACTGTTGCAATGAGCAGCTGGATTGCAAGGTCCCAGGAGTCTTCTTTCACATCTGGCATCTTGGTTCTCTTCTAGGCAACTCAGCCTGTGTGTAGCAAATCCTCCAAGGGGATAGCTTGGACTTCCTTCCATCATGGCAGCAGGGTACAAAAGAGTGAATGGGACAGCTGCTAGGGGTTTTAATGCTCAGGCCTGGACAGCATTGCTTCTGCTGAATTCTATTGGTCAGAGCCATTCCAGACCTAAGGGTGGGAAAAACTGTACCTTACAACTTTTAGGAGCAGTCTATGTTCACAGAGACGGGAAGTCTGGCTGGTAGCCCTGTCTCCAGCTAGGCTATAGATACAAAGAACCTGCATCGTGGAAAGCCATTTCTGCTAGACCAATACTGACAGGGTACAGAGAAGGAACCTGGGAGGAACACTGGAGAATGAGCTTTCAAGATACTTTTTGTCTCTAATTGGTTGGTGGTTTGAATCTGCACAGTTCTTATGCCAAGTTTAGTATAGTTTGCTTGTTCCCTGTAGTCAGGGCCTACTGCAATGGTGTGTTTTTGTTGTGTTTCTGATTTCAGGTACTTTCTTTAAATAAAAGCAGCAACAGTGGAGGTGGAGATGTCCACCAGAGCTTCCAGTCCCTTCTCACTGAAGTGAACAAGACGGACACACAGTACTTGCTTAGAACAGCCAACAGGCTCTTTGGAGAAAAGTCTTATGATTTCCTCTCAGTAAGTCATACTCGCTGCTTTTGATGAAGCAAGGTGGTTGGGAGGAGGGGGACTCGTGGTGCAGCTGAAAGAGCCTGGGCTGTGAATTCACTCAGGTTTCTGGTTACTCATGTATTTGTTCACACCCTTTCATTTAAAAAATTAGAAAACTACTCAAGTCACACGTGAGTATATTTTTTGTGCAGAATGCAATAAAGCCAGCAAAGCAAGAGCCCTCATCAACCTCTTTACCACAACCCGTCATCCCTCCCAGAATTAGAGCTTTTGTGGATTTGATATGTTCTTCCTGCACATGTAGAAATTTTGTTTTGTAGTAATTTTCCCTGCATTATGCCTTTATCCAACATATGTTGTTTTGCAATTTTTTTCTTTTGTTCTTCAATTGTCAGCGTATGCGGATCTACTTCAGGGTTGTCGTCATCATCATCGTCATCATCATGGCTTGCTTTCCTGTGTTCTACTTTCTGTGTTCTGCCTCTCTCATTCTAGAGCGCAGTGGTGTCCGAGCTCTTGCTGGGTTAGCACTCTCTCCACAGTTACTGTATCCCAGCTTCCTCCCAGTTACCTCTTGAGGCTTAGCAAGTCCCATAAAGATCCAGCCATCTTTATGCAATGAAGTTTATTTGATACTTGGGCCATTTAAAGATGGCCAAGAACTGAGAAGGTGGATTTTAGGTTCATTCTACATATTTATTTGTAAATTACATCTTTAAATCTGCACATTTTTGATTTTTGTGCTTTGTACATTAAAGAAGTACACTGTTGGTGTTATTATTTTTGGAACCATGCAATTATGTCGTTCTGATTTAGTCTTTTAAAGATTCCTGCCAGAAATTCTACCAAGCAGAGATGGAAGAGCTTGACTTTCTGAATGCTACAGAGGAGTCCAGAAAACACATAAACACCTGGGTAGCTAAAAAGACAGAAGGTAAAAACATAGTTTTTATTTGTTGTTTCTGTTGATGGTGGGGTTGTTGTTGCTTTGTTTGCAGTGCTGGGGATCCAACCCTTGGCCCTGTGTATGCTGAGCAGATGCTGTTCCACTGAGCTGCAGTCCCATCCTGTTCTGTTTTTAAGTATTTTAATCAGTCTTATTTTCAGTTCCTTAACAAGATTGTCAAATATGAAGTCTTCTTGAAAACTTTAAAATCTGCTGCTGAAATACTGTCAGTGGATGACATTTTCTCTAGCTTCTTCTCTCTGCTGTTCTCAGTGTGTCCGTGATATTTTCCAGTAGTCAGCAATCCACACTTAAATTTTTTTGTTGTTGGCTGTTCTTTCTTTTCACCAAAGGAAAAATTCACATGACAGGTCTCTGCTGTGTCTTTTGTAGTGTGGGCTCATGCTTCACAGTTTTCATGCATTATTGCAAGTTGCTTAGCAGTATCTTCATTTACTTGTGGTTTTTAATGTAAGTTAATGTAAAAGTAAAAAAAAAAAAAATTGTGGTACCAGGCTTTGAACCCAGGGGTGCTTAACCACTGAGCCAAATCCCCAGTCCTTTTAAAAATATTTTATTTAGAGAGAAGGTCTTGCTAAGTTGCTTAGGACCTACGTTGCTGAGGCTGGCTTTAAAATTACAGTTCTCCTGCCTCACCCTCCCAAGCCAGTAGGATTATAGGCATGTACCACTATGTCTGGGTAAACTGTGCTTTTACATTTGTAAAGAGCATCTTGTAACCAGTCATCTTTTTAAAAATTTAAATATTTTTAGTTGATAATAATAGTATTGTTAAAAATTGTACTAAAAATAATAACAAAACTGTTTGTGATGCTTCAATGCATACGTGTGTGTGTGTGGTGTAGTGCAGTGTTTAAATAAGGGTAAACATATCTGGCCCCTCAAAAATTTAAATCTATAATCCTTCTTTTAATAGTCCTTTAATTCACTTACTGATATCTACTTGTTCATTTTATGTTTTATTCAAATGATGGTATTTTTCTTGCCAGAACTTTAAAGTTTTTTTTTTTCTTGGTGCCAGGACTGTTGCTTTGTTTTGATGACAAATATCTGTTTATATTATTTGGGGCATATGTGATCCTTTATCTCTGTGCTTGACCATTTGAGGAGGTGGGCCCCTCTCCGTATCATCACTGATGCACCCATCAGAAAACTCTTAGCTAACTGGTTCTTTAATTTTTCCTTTCAGATAAAATTACAGAGTTGCTGTCTCCAGGTTCATTGAATACAAACACTAAACTGGTTCTCGTGAATGCCATCTACTTCAAAGGAAACTGGGATAAACAGTTTGACAAAGAGCTCACCCAGGAGAGACCATTTAAAGTCAGCAAGGTGAATGTTGCATAGTAACAAAGGAGATTCCCAGACACAGGGCCTGTGTTTGTGGTGGTTTCTAGATCATGAAGGCCACCACATGGAGCCTGTGTCTTGCAAGGCGTAGGGTAGCCCTGCAGCAAGGACCCCCTGAAGCCTTGGGGCCTTGCTTTCATACTTATCCTCCTTTTATATGACACCAAGGGTTCTGTTGGCACCCCCTACTGTCACCTGCCATACTTGCTCTGGTGTGTTAATCTCCAAGGCAAATCTGATGGTGTAGCTCTCAGGCTAACTTTAGGTCTTTCTTGGCTTCTCAGAACTTTTGAGATAAAGTTCAAACTCCAAATTTGGTGTTTGAGGGTCCTCGTGGACCTGGATCCTCCCCATTCTCCTCAGTACCTTCACACTCCTTTCTCTTTTTTTAAAGTAAATTATTCATGTATTCTAATTTGTAATACATGATGGCAGAATGCAATTCATTTCATATTACACATATAGAGCACAATTTTTCAAGTCACTGATTGTACACAAAGTATTTTCACACCATTCACGTCTTCATATATGTATTTAGGGTAATGATGTCTAACTCATTCCACCATCATTCTTATCCACTTGCCCCTTTCTTCCCCCACCCCCCCTTGCCCTATCTAAAGTTTCTCCATTCCTCTCATGTTCCCCTGGCCATTGCCATTATGAGTCAGCATCCTCATATCAAAGAAGACATTTGGTCTTTGGTTTTTTGGGATTGGGTTGCTTCACTTAACATTATATTCTCCAACTTCATCCATTTACCTGTAAATGTCATGATTTTATTCTCTTTGAATGCTGAATAATGTCCCATTGTGTATATATACCAAAGTTTCCCTATCCATTCATCTACTGAAGGGCATCTAGGTTGGTTCCATAATTATCTATTGTGAATTGTGCTGCTATAAACATTGATATGGCTGTGTCCCTGTAGTATGCTGTTTTTAAATCCTTTGGATATAAACTGAGAAATAGAATAGCTGGGTCAAATGGTGGTTCCATTCCCAATTGTCTGAGGAATCTTTATACTGCTTTCCAGAATGGCTGCACCAATTTGCAGTCCCACTAGCAATGTATGAGTGTGTCTTTCTCCCCACATCCTCGTCAACACTTATTGTTGTTTGTATTTCTTGAACTGCCATTCTGACTGGAGTGAGATGAAATCTTAGAGTAGTTTTGATTTACGTTTCTCTAATTGCTAGAGATGTTGAACATTTTTTCATGTGTTTGTTGATTGATCCTATATCCTCTTCTGAGAAGTGTCTGTTCAGTTCCTTGGCCCATTTATTGATTGGATTATTTGTTTTTTTGGTGTTAAGATTTTTGAGTGCTTTATATACCCTAGAGATTAGTGCTCTACCTGATGTGCTTGTGGTAAAGATTTGCTCCCATTCTGTAGAATTTTCTGTAGAATCTTCCTTTGATTTCTTCCATTCGGATTGTTTCTTTTGCTAAGAAGAAGTTTTTAATTTATATCCATCCCATTTATTGATTCTTGGTTTTAATTCTTGCACCACAGGTGTCTTATTAAGAAAGTTGGGGACTAATCCGACATGATGGAGATTTGGGCCTATTTTTTCTTCCATTAGGCACAAGGTCTTTGGTTTAATTCCTAGGTCCTTAATCCACTTTGAGTTGAGTTTTATGGATGGTGACAGATAGAGGTTTAATTTCATTTTGTTACACGTGGATTTCCCAGCACCATTTGTTGAAGAGGCTATCTTTTCTCCAATGTACGTTTTTGGTGCCTTTGTCTAATATAAGATAACAGTAGTTTTGGGGTTAGACTCTAAGTTCTCTATTCTGTACTATTGATCTGTAGATCTATTTTGATGCCGATACCATGCTGTTTTTGTTACTATTGCTCTGTAGTATAGTTTTAAGTCTGGAATAGTAATGCCACCAGCTTCTTTCTTCTTGCTAAGGATTGCTTTGGCTATTCTGGATCTCTTACTCTTTTCCAGATGAATTTCATGATTGCTTTTTCTATTTCTATAAGGAATGGCATTGGGATTTTGATTTGGATTGCACTGAATCTGTATAGTGTTTTTGGTAGTATGGTCATTTTGACAATATTCTGCCTACCTGAGAACAAGATAGATCCTTCCATATTCTAAGGTCTTCTTTAATTTCTTTCTTCGACGTGTTGTAGTTTTCATTGTAGAGTTCTTTCACCTCTTTTGTTAAATTTATTCCCAAATATTTTTTTAATTTATTTTGAGATAGATGGGGTGGTTTTTCTAGTTTCCCTTTCAACAGATTTGTCACTGATGTATAGAAATGTCTTTGATTGATGGGTGTTGATTTTATATCCAGCTACTTTGCTGAATTCATTTATTAGTTCTAGGAGATTTCTGGTAGAATGTTTTGGGTCCTGTAGGTATAGAATCATATCATCTTCAAATAGTGATAATTTGAGTTCTTCTTTGCCTATCTGTATCCCTATAATTTCTTTCGTCTGTCTGATTGCTTGGGCTAGAGTTTCAAGAACTATGTTAAAGAGAAGTGGTGACAGAGGGTATCTGTGTCTTGTTCCAGTTTTTAGAGGGAATGTTTTCAATTTTTCTCCATTTAGAATGATGTTAGCCTGGGGCAAAGATATTCTTTACAATGTTGAGGTATGTTTCTGTTATCCCTAGTTTTTCTAGTGTTTTGAACATGAAGGGATGCTGTATTTTAGCAAATGCTTTCTCAGCATCTATTGAAATGATCATATGAATTTTATCTTTGAGTCTATTGATGTGATGAATTATATTTATTGATTTCCGTATGTTGCACTAACCTTGCATCCCTGGGATAAGCCCTACTTGATCATGATGCACTATCTTTTTGATATGTATTTGTATTTGATTTGCCAGAATTTTATTGAGAATTTTTACATCTATATTCATTAGAGATATTGGTCTGAGTTTTCTTTCTTTGATTTTGTCTGATTTTGGAATCAGGGTAATATTTGCTTCATGGAATGTGATTGGAAGTGTTCCCTCTTTTTCTATTTCATGAAATAGTTTGAGAAGTATGGTGTTAGTTCTTCTTTAAATGTCTTGTAGAACTAAGCTGTGTATCTGTCCAGTCCTGGGCTATTCTTGGTTGGTAGGCTTCTGATGGTGACCTCTATTTCCTTGCTTGAAATTGATCTGTTTAAATTGTATATATCATCCTGATTTAGTTTAGGAATATCATATGCCTCTAGAAATTTGTCAATGCCTTTGATATTTTCTATTTTATTGGAGTACAAATTTTCAAAATAATTTCTAATTATCTTCTGTATTTCTGTAGTGTCCTTCATAATATATCCTTTTTCATCATGGATGTTAATAATTTGAGTTTTCTCTCTCCTTTTCTTTGTTAGAATGGCCAATGGTTTATCAATTTTATTTATTTTTTCCAAAGAATCAACTTTTTGTCAATTTTTTCAGTTGTTTCCATTTCATTGATTTCAGCTTTGATTTTAATTATTTCCTGTTTTCTACTGCTGTGGGTTGATTTGTTCTTCTCTTTCTAAGGCTTTGAAATGTAGTGTTAGGTAATTTATTTGTTGACTTTTTCTTGTATGAACTTTATGCAATGAACTTTCCTCTTATCATTGCCTTCATAGTATCCCAGAGATTTCAATATGTTGTATTGGTGTTCTCATTTACCTCTAAGAATTTTTTAATCTCCTCCTTGATATCTTTTGCACCCCATTGTTCATTCAATAGCATATTATTTAGTTTCCAGGTGTTGGAGTAGTTTTTATTTTTTATTTTATCATTGATTTCTAATTTCATTCCATTGTGGTATGATAGAATGCAGGGTAGTATCTCTGCATTTTTGTATTTACTAAGATTTGTCCTGTGGCATAACATATGGTCTATTTTAGAGAAGGATCCACATGCTGCTGAGAAGAAAGTGTTTCCGCTCGTTGATGGATAAAATAGTCTATATATGTCTGTTAAGTCTAAATTATTGATTGTATTATTGAGTTTATAGTTTCTTTGTTTAGCTTTTGTTTGGTGGATCTATCCAGTAGTGAAAGAGGTATGTTAAAGTCACCCAGAATTATTGTGTTGTGATCTATTTGACTCTTGAACTTGAGAAGAGTTTGATTGATGAATGTAGGTGCTCCATTGTTTGGGGCATATATATTTATAACTGTTATGTCTTGTTGATGTATGTTTCCCTTAAGCAGTATGAAATGTCCATCTTTATTCCTTTTATTAACTTTGGCTTGAAGTCTACTTTATTTGATATAAGGATGGAAATCCTTACTTGCTTACATAGACCATGTGAATGGTATATTTTATCTCAACCTTTTACTTTCAGTGTGTGGGCTTCTTTTCCTATAAGATGAGTCTCTTGAAGGCAGCATATTGTTGGGTCTTTTTTTTTAATCCATTCTACCAGCCTATGTCTTTTGATTGGTGAGTTTAAGCCATTAACATTTAGGGTTATTATTGAGATATGATTTGAGTTACCAGTTATTTTTGTTTATTTTTGGTATTTAGCTTGACTTGGTTTCTCCGTTGGTTGGCTTTTCTTTTATTGTAGTTCTTCCCTTTGCAGATTTTCATAGTTATTTTCATTTCCTTCTCATGGAATATTTTGCCAAGAATGTTCTGTAGTACAGCTTTCTGTAAATTCTTTAGCTTTTGTTTATCATGTAAGGTTTTTATTTTAACATCAAATTTGAAGCTTTATTTTGCTGGATATAAGATTCTTGGTTGACATACATTATCTTTTAGCACTTGGTATATTTTGTTCCAAGACTCCTAGCTTTGAGAGGCTGGGTTTAAAAATCGGCTGAGATCCGAATTGGTCTTCCCTTATAGGTAATCTGATTTTTTCTCTCTTGCAGCCTTTAAAAATTGTATCCTTATTCTGTATGCTAGACATTTTCATTTTAATGTGTCTTGGTGTAGATCTGTTGTAATTTTGTACATTTGGTGTCCTATAGGCCTCTTGTATTTGATTTTCTAATTTATTCTTCTTGCTTGGGAAATTTTCTGATATTATTTCATTGAAGAGATTGTGCATTCCTTTGGTTTGAATCTTTGAACCTTCCTCTATCACAATAAATCCTAAATTAGGTCTTTTGATGGTATCCCATAATTCTTGGATGTTCTGTTCATGGTTTCTTACCATCTTCACTGTGAAGTCAACTTTATTTTCAAGATTATATATTTTGTCTTCATTGTTTGAAGTTCTGTCTTCCAAATGGTCTAGTCTATTGGTGATACTATCTATTGAGTTTTTTAATTGGCTTGTTATTTCTAGGATTTCTTGTTTGTTTGTTTTTTTTTTTTTTGTGATCAATAGTCACTTGAATTTGTTCGCTTGTCTCTTTGTTGGAGTGATTGATTTTTGCCTGTATCTGCTCACTTAGGTCATTCTTTATTTCCCAAATCATTTTAGTTATGTATATTCTGAACTCCTTCTCTGACATTTCACCTACTGCACTGTCTATGGATTCTATTATTACAGTGTCTTGGTTTGTTTGGGGCACTTTTCTCCCTTATTTTTTCATGATGTCTATGTGTCTTCCTCTCTTGCAGTGTAGATCTGAGGTATTACAGCTTCTGTCCTATTGTCTTATAGAGTGTGCCTACAGGTTACCAATATCTCACTTTTGAGGGAGATTTCAATATTATAGCACTCAATGAACAGCCATGTATCAGTTAGGTTCTATTTTTACATTTTTGTTATATTTTACAGTTTTGTCACTATAAACAGAAATGATGAGTTTGGTTATCTTCAACCATATAGTCAGTAGGTTTGCATAATGGTTTACAGTTTCATGGTGGAAGGGCGCTTGGGGGGGTTGGCTGAGGTGTTTAGGAGGTAGGATGTGACAATATGGAGGTATTAGATTATATGACTAGTATAATCATAAGAAGTTGGCTGTTAGTAGGAGAAATAAAAGATAGGCAATCCCATGCAAGATTCCCTGTTACTTCAGCAACAGGATAACTCTTAGCACCCTAATAGAGAAACCTCTGGTGCAGCCAGGCCACAGTGACCTTGGTGACATCTTACCAGGTCCTTATTGTTGTCTCTTGATAGAAGTGTCGGTATGCCAGTTTCATAGCAATGGCAGCCTCAACCCTCAACCCTCAACCCTCAACCCTCATGATGTTGGGCTGTAGAGCCAAGCTTTGGTGAATAAGGAACCCCATAAGCTGTGGTGGCATGGGACAGGTGAATGGACTCTGTATCTGGGACCCCACCACACTTCTTTCTTAACAGTGGTGTCCCCTCTGGAAGCCGTATCTGATTTCTGCCCCTTTATCTAAGCTGTCACTACGCCCTCTGTTGGTCTCCCCAAGACACTGCAGTGGTTGAAGTACTTTTTACTTTTATTGGAAAACCATCCCAGGGCAGATGGTTGTCATATAAATGCTGACTTGTATGTAGCTGGTGCTCAGGAAATACTGAACCAATCACTGATCTTCAGTCTTCTTTTGTTTGTAAGGATAACACCAGTACATATTTTTGTTTAAAAACAAGCAAAGGGATACATACACAGAATTAGACTCTTGAGTTTAACCACCTTCAGCTTGGAAGGTGTTGTTTGCTGATGGCCTGGTGTCTTTCTCTCACAGAATCCAATTTTTTTAAAGTATTTTTAATCATAGAGGTTTTTTTTGACATGCTGCAAAGCAGACAGGGTGGACTAATGTGTTCTTGATCACTGACCATAAATTAGATCTTCCTCGTCCACTTGGATCTGAACCTTCAGTTTTTCAAGACATACATTTTGTGTTGAGATTTATTATGCACTGAACTGTCCTGTTTTCCCCTCAAAATATGATTTTTTTATCCTTGAAATTCATCTTTAACAAGATGTATGTTAGGGCTTCATTCATAGGATCTCTGCAGTTTAGCTCAGATCTCTGCAATTTAGCTCACAGCTCATCTCACCACCCAGGAGGCCTAGAGGAGAGGAGAACCCAGGGCTGATGTGGCACTGGGGTGATGCTCTTTGGAACCAGCTCTCCCTGCTCTGCCACCCTCAGCCTGTGGCCTCTTCCTCGTGCTCACAGGAGGGCTCAGATACTGCCTCCACTGTCCAGGCAGGATGGGTCAGGAAGGACAGACGATGGAGAGCAAAAGGCTTTCTTTGGAGATTCTGCCGCTGTATTCAGAGGGAAACCAGAACTGCTCTCACGTGGTTTCTGCTCGATACAGAGCAGTGAAGAAGTTTACCTTGCTTTCTGCAGTGGAGGGAGAGGGTGGAGCTGCAGCAGGGGTTGACTGTACCAGCCCACAGAGTGTGTGGCAGGGGTGTCTCCAGGGACATGGATTTTGAGTTGATAAGGATTTTCATTTGGATTCCTCATTTCTAAGTGAGATTAAGCTTACTAACATAATTATATATTTAGTGAGTCATTAAATTACCAAGATTAGATTCTTTTCTATTATAAGATTGGAGACCTTGGGTCCTGGAGGGGAATGCAGAGAAATTGAATAAGGTGGGGTCAGCACCCTGAGGCCTGTGGGCCAAAGTCGGCCCATATCAAGTTTATCAGATAAAGTTTTTGTTGGTGCACACACATACTTATTTGTTTATATGTGTCACAGCAGTAGAATCCAGTAGTTATGATAGAAACTATCTGTAGCACGAATGCCAAAATATTTACTGTCCACCCATTTGTGGAAAAAGTGTGCCAAGTCCTGGTCAAGGACATGTTTGAGGAGCCAAGGGCAGGAGACTGTTGTGGCTGAGGTCTAGTTCAGGCAAGCTCGACAAGGCAGAGACAGAAAGTGACAGCAGATATGTCTTTGGTTTACTGCATTTGATCCGGAATGGTGTGATGTGCCAGAGAACTAGGGAGCTCCCTCAGCTGGGCCTGTTGCATGGAGCTAAAAACAACTTCATAGTAGCTGCTGGTATCAAACTGTGGAGTACTCATAAGTTAAGCAGTATTGTAGGGTAGGATGTGGTCACTGTCCTCTGTCTTTTTCTCATGGTCTGAGGATGGCCCTTTGCTATTTGTGCTTATCAATTTTTTTATTCATTTATTCAGCTGATGTTAATTGAGTGCCAGGTATTGACTAGCTGAACATGTCTGCCTCATGAAACTTACATTTTCTTGAGAGAGAGACCAGAATCTTAAATAAGACATTAGTAGTTGTTAGGCAGTGGTAAGTGCTGCAGAGACACAAAGGAGGCAGACAGGAAGCTGTGGCTGGGGGTACAGCTGCAGGTCAGGTGTATCAAGGAAGCATTCACTGAGAGGGTGATACTTGAGTAAAAACCAGGAAGAGGCAAAGGCTACACTCTCTAGGTTGTAGGGATGAGTGGACAGGTGAGGGATAGAATGACCCTGATTTTTCATAGAGACCCCTGTGAGTGTAGGAACCAGCAGAGGGAGAGTAGTAAGAGGTGAGGAAAGACAAGGAATGGGAGATGAGCTGTTGTTGTGATTATAGGATGTACTGAGCACTTCAGATCTTGCTCCTAGGAGAAGGGGTGTCATGGAATGGTGTGCAGTCAGAGGGGTGTGATCTGACTTACATTTCACTGGGATCCCTCTGAGGTCATCTCTGTATTCCAGGGATAGGGTGATGGCAGTGGAAGAAAGAACAACAGATGAGGTTTTGGTTGTATTTCAAAGGTAGAGCCACCATAATCTGCTAAGGAGTGAGATGCAGAGTGTAAGAGAAAGACATGAGCAAGGACGCACCGTGGCTTTTGACAACTGGATGCATGGTGTCACTGCCCACTGTGATGGGCAGAGGTGTAGGTGGAGCAGGAAGGGGCTATAAGGAGCCCATAGTCATGTGTGACATTAGGACTTTCTTTTAGTCTAAGTGTGGGTGTCACGCAGCCAGTATAATACATGAGCCTGGAGTCCAGGGGAGAGGTCCCAGCTAGAACTGTAAATTTGTGGATTAAGTTCAAAGTCATTAGGTGAAGTCACCAAGAAAGGTGTTGGGTGTGAGTCTGGGCACCTCAGTGTTTGGAGGTTTCTTAGCATTCTGTCAGTGTGCCAAATATTGTGCTAATCCACTTATACAGGGAACACATTGATTTGGGCTCGTACTTTTAGAGTTTCCCATCCATGATGAGGCAGGCCCTTTGCTTTTAGGCATGGAGGTTGTGAATGGCAAAGGTGGGAGCACGTGATTAAGCAAGACCATTTACCTCTCGGGAAATGAAGGGGAGAGGAAGGGCTCAGGTCTCAGAGTCCCCTCCAAGGACTTGCCCCAATGACCTAACTTCTACTAGGCCCTGCGTTTTAAAGATTCCAGTGCCTCCCAATAGGTCCACACTGTAGATAAAACCTTTAACACACTGGCCTCTGGGGACACTTGGTGTCTAACCATAACAGGGGTTCAGGAGGAACCTCATGGCCTGTCCTAGAAACTGGGTCAAGAGTGTTCCGGGGGCCCACAGGGGCTAACCTCTGTGGTATAGTCCAGTGTGCCAGCTGGGTCAAGTTTCTACTCAACAGTTGTCCATTTCCTTACAGAATGAGGAGAAGCCTGTGCAAATGATGTTTAAGAAGTCTACTTTTAAAATGACCTATATAGGGGAAATATTCACCAAGATTCTAGTCCTTCCCTATGTCAGTGAGGAGCTGAATATGATCATCATGCTGCCCGATGAGCACATTGACTTGAAAACGGTAAGGAGCACTAAGCCATAACGAGGCCGTGATGGCAGGGGAAGGGCATTGGGTTTCTGGTGTAGCTGCTTTCCCCCGTTCCCAGTTAGCCTTTTATTTTATTTTATTTTTTGTGTCTGTGCTGGGGATGGAACCCAGGGCCTTGCAGATACTAGGCAAGCTCTCCTGCTGAGCTGTCCCTGAGCTCTATTTACCTTGGTTACCACTAGCACCACCTCTGGCCATGGTGAGGCTCGCAATCACAACGTGGAGCATCTCCATTATCGCACGTGGCCCTGTGTGACAGCATGTGCTCTGTCTTGACATGTTCAACTCCCTTCTAGGTGGAGAAGGAACTTACTTATGAGAAATACATAGAGTGGACCAACCCAGACCTGATGGATGAAGAGGAGGTGGAGGTTTTCCTCCCTCGGTTTAAGCTACAGGAAAATTATGATTTGGAGGAAGTCCTTCGCAGCCTGGGCATGATCGATGCCTTCGATGAGGCCAGGGCAGACTTTTCTGGAATGTCATCCAGGAAAGACCTGTATCTGTCCAAGGTCGTGCACAAGTCCTTTGTGGAGGTCAATGAGGAGGGTACTGAAGCTGCAGCCGCCACTGCCGCTATCATGATGATGAGGTGCATGAGGTTCACTGCGCGCTTCTGTGCAGACCACCCCTTCCTCTTCTTCATCCAGCACAGCAGGACCAGAGGGATTCTGTTCTGCGGACGAGTTTCTTCTCCGTGAGGAAACAGTCATCCCTGGGTGCAGTCCTCTGCTTTCACCCTCTGACCCACTTTTCTTCTGACACTCCACCACGTGCCTGTGACCCAAGTGACCTTATTAGTGCAGTGTAACAATTCAGAAATAAAGGGCCCATTTTGGATACCCATGTCGACTACTGTTTGCATGTGAGATGTTTTTCCAGGATCTGAAATTGCCCTTCTCTGTGGGTCTGTGGTCACTTTGGCTGCTGGGTTCATTCATCCCTGCCGGGGATGAGCCGTCACCTACCCCCTTGCAGCTGGGAAGGACCCTGTGGCTTCACTGTGGGCAGATAACTGCCATCACCGTTGGCCCTTCTCCAGGCATAAGAAGATAAGTGGTGCCTCTCCTCCACTGTGGCATGAAAATCTCATCTCATTTTTAGTGAGAGACTAGAGTAGAATGCAGAGCTGTGAGGAGGGGTGAGGGGTGAGGGCTCATCTCAGGAATCTCCTATGGGGAGCTCAAAAATTCTAAAATTTCTGTGAGCTCTCTGGAAGACTCCATGGAGGTGGGAGAGCACGTAACTAGGCCCAGTGAGAAATCAGTCCCTTTTCCACATGCATCTCTACTTCCCTGTGGTTTGGTGGGTCATGGGTCTATTCACACACATACTGCCTCCTTACCTTGACAAGTCAAATTGTGCCAGGGGTCAGAGACATAACCTAACAAATGTGTGAGTCTATACCAGGTGACTTTCTTCATGGCAAATATTATCAAAAAAAGTGGCCATGGTTTCTGCAGCCACTAATGTTACCTGCTGGAAATGCAGTTGTAGCATTCAGCAATACAGGGGAAACCAATGGGCCAGGTTCTGTTTTCCAAGGCATGGTGGGGAGGACCTCCACTGCCCGCCTCTGACTTCACTGCTGCTACTCATATGTTGATTCTGCACCTGGTCCACTTTACCTATGGTACTCAAGCTGTGGTGACAGAATGGAATTGGTGAATGTCAGGGAACATGGAAATTAGGATTGAGGTGAGGAAAGGAAAGTGGGGGGTGGCAAGTGCCTGCTGATTTGGTACTCACCCTTTGTTTGTTTTCTGTTGCAATAACAAAATGCTTGAGACTGGGAATTTTATTTTTTAAGAGGTTTGTTTAGCTCACAGTTCTGTAGGTTCAAGAGCTAGGTGCTGGCTTCTGCTTGGCTCTGGCGAGGGCCTCATGGTAACTGAGATCATAGCATTGGGAGCATGCATATAAGTGCCAAGTGGAGTATGGAGGTGCCAGATTCCCCTATAACAGCCCATTCTCACAGGAATTAACCGAGTTCCATGAGACCTGCATTAATCTTTTCCAAGGGCAGTGCCCTCATGACCTGATTGCCTCTTAAAAGCTTCCCCCATCTCAGCATCTCCACACTGAGGACTAAGCCTTTGTGGCAAACAGAAATCTTTGGGGACAAATCAGTCAAACAATAGCATCCTTCTCCCTCCTCTGTATAACACTTGGTATTTTCTGAAGAATTTAGACAAGGGTCTTGGAACAAGGACTTGAACATGGGCCATGATCAGTTTTTAACATGATGATTCTGAGAACCTGGGGAGGCAAAAGGCTGGGACAATGACATAAACTCCTAGGTATAATAAACTGTCACCCCTTGTAGTAGCATAATATTTTTCTCTACTCTTGTGTTCCTTTCAACAGATCTGTCATCAAGACTGATGAAAATAGAAGCTGACTATTTGCATAAGATGGAATTATTACTAGGGGAATAACTGAAGCAAACCCTCTAGCTTTGCCTGTTCCTAGTCAACTTAAAAATCACTAATTTTGGAGGTCACACAGCTGGGTGGACACGTTATTGGTTTCTTAGTAGCTTTACTGTAGATGACACCTCTGATGTGGGCTATAACGATAAAGGTGGCCTAGGTTACTTTTTAGGGACCTGAGGGCCACTTTTGTTGAAAACACTGACGTCATTGGGCCTGCAGTAGGTGTCTGATAGGTGACTGGGATGGAATGCAAAGGCTGGTTATCTCTGTCTTCATGCTAATCTCTGCCCCCTTTGCTGCCTTAGCACTTGGGTCAGTTCCACTCAGCTCTGCTTGTGGACACACTGATTGGTGGGGGGAGCTGCTCTGTGTTTTCTTCTACTCTGCCACCCTGGTGCTTTTCCACCAGCTGCAGCAGCACAAGCATCCAAGGTCCTTCCTAAGACCCAGATCAAGCCACAAGGCCAGGACATTTGCACAGGATGATGGTGGCAGCTTCAAGAGTAGCTCAGCCAATCCCCCCCCCCCCCCCCCCCCCCCCCCCCCGCATATCAATTAAAATCTCCCATCTCCCTTTGTTAGGGAAGCTGCCTGCCTGGTTCCTCCATCATGCTGTTTCCCTTCAGCGGAAGTCCTACTTATTCCCCAATTAAAGCCCTCCCTGCATGTGCTCCCAAACCTTGGCTCAGTTTTGTTTCCACCATTTCTGAATCAAAAGTTCCCATCTTGGATTATGAAGAGGGTGAGCTCTGGGGGAAGTGCCTCAGAGGAGGTGCCGGGAGAGTAGGGTGTTGTGTTCTGAGCTGAAGGTGAAGCTGGTAGAGCAAGAAGACACAGGTGGGCAGTCTGAATGCCAGAGTGGATAACTGTTTCACTAAAGCATTTATAATTAATTCCTTGTGTGCTGAGCCTCATTTCCACCACCTACATGGCAGCCTCAGTTGGCACAGCTTTGGGTATGAATATTGATTTCCAGTTCAATTGATTCAAGTGATTTGAATAAAAGCCTCTGGGAAGACTTCATTAGTGATGAGGCAGATGAAAAGACTTATAATGATGCACTTTTCTGATACAATGGCACAGTATGGAGACAGTGTATCACCATACCCCAAAACACACATTGGTATGCTCCACCAGAAAGGACAGCCATTTGATAAGGTGACAAAATCTGATAAGGTGACAAAATGCATGCATTTTATACTAAATGAACAGTTCATGGAGAAATTTTGTTGATCCCGAAAACATAGTAGTGGAATTGATCTACTGGGGAACTATTTTTGGCAGTGCCACCAGTTCCTTTTTCCTTTTGTTAGTCTAGGTTTGATGTGCTTTGGGGCTTGGATTGGACTTTGTGCTTGTATCTGCCGAAGCTCGTACCCCCCCCCCTCCCCCGCCATGCCAAGGGCATTCTCCGCCCCTGGCAGGTCTGTGTACACTGGGCTTAGGAAGTTGTTTGGTTGCTGGCCTTCTCCAGCACAATCTAGAGCTACCCAAGGATGTGTCTGTTGAATCTGGATGGTCCTTATACCTGGCTTGTGTTTCCACTCCCTTACAGTTCACGGCTTCTCTTCTATTCTTGTGGGCTGTTCACACCAACTGGAAAGAGTACACTTAATGAAGACATATCCGGTGGCGTGAATAGGATGCTCCCTGCTTTACATTTACCATTTTTAATATTTTTGATATTGATGTTTTCCCTTGCCTCCCTCCTAAATGTTTTCAATTTTTTTTGATATACCATTTTATCCTGAACATCCATTTTATTTATACACACACACACACACACATACCACTTAATATACATTAAATACCACTAAAATTTATGTAGTTTCCTTAGAGTGATTCCATTTCTCAAACTAATCTAGGTCCAAAGTCTAGACAGAAAGAAATAGAGATTTGACACAAATTTGTGACAGAAAATTGGTTGTGGGAAATTGATCCCAGAACAAGTTTTGCTTATGTCTATTAGACTTTCCACTAAAAGCACAGTAACCATTGTACCATCAACAAATTTCTTTGGTAAACCTCTTATTGTTAGAATTTCATGTTCACTTTGATGTTGTAGATAGCCAGTCAGCCAGGCATATTAGTGCTATTTTCAAAAACTCCCTATAAATGGAATATTATCTAAGATCCTTTTTTTTTTTTGAGTAAACTTTGGCACATAGCGTCACCTGAGGTGAAGTATGGCAGCTATTTATGTCTATACCATGTCCATCATCTACAAGAAAAGAAGTGAAAAATACAGTATTTATTTGAAATTTTAACTTTGTAACTGGAAAAGTCTAATTCAGCCAGATAAACTGGCTAATCTTATTTTATTGTATTGCTTAAAAAAAACAACCAAACTCCTTTATAGGATTTTCTTTGCTTTTCATTTTTTTTTTACATATTTTTTAGTTGTTGATGGACCTTTATTTTATTTATTTAAAAAATGTGTGTGGTGCTGAGAATCGAACTCAGTGCTTCACATATGCTAGGCAAGCATTCTACCCTCAAGCCACAACCCCAGCCCATCTTCATAGGATTTTCAGTGCCACCAAAACATTTGTAATTGTTCCTTCTCTTTTCCATATCAGGCTTGTTAAAAAAGAGTGCTTTCTTTTTAACATTGTTAGGATCACAGGGCAAGAAATTTCCTAACTGCTTTCTATTTATTCCAGCTAAGAACCATAAGAAAGATTCTACCATAAAGACCTGACAGAGCTGGGAATTCTACCACAAGATCTAAAGCTAGGTTGGGGTTGTGGCTCAGCGGTAGAGCATTCGCCTAGTAAGTGTGAGGCACTGGGCTCGATCCTCAGCACCACATTAAAACTAAATAAATAAAATAAAGGTATTATTACTACAACTAAAAAAATGTTCAAAAAAAAAAAAGATTTAAAGCTGTGGCTATCAAACTCCAGCTATAGTCTTTATTTATTTCTTGTGGTGAAATGACATGACTTTTCTTGCTTAAATCCCTTCCTGGTGTATATCATCATTATTCAATGGCTTATAATTCACTTTTAATAAATATCTATAAACATTGAACTTTAAAAAATCTTATTTATTCAATTACTGTAGCATTGACAGATTTAAAAAATAAAGTAACTTAGTAATTTCTTCCCATTCCTAAATCTTTTTTAAAAAATAAAAATGAGAAGAGACTCAGAAAAAAAAAATTTTCATCTCTGGCAACAATTCCACTGCAGAGAGTGTCACAGAGCTACCACCGGTAGCCACAACCTAATATCTACACAGCCTTGCAAAGGGTCTGGCTAGGAGGAAGAAGGGGCCCAGGGCTGGTGGTAGCTGAGCGGAAAAGTTTGTAACCATCCAGGGATCAAGGTGCTCTTCTTTCCTTTCCCTGGGATAAGGACCAGGGGGCCATAACAGTACTAAATTATGAAGGTGAATGTCAGTGGTCCTATCTGCTACAGACCTATGACAGTAAGAGACCCGTAAGCAACAAGTGTCCTACTCTGAGAGGCTTTTTGGTACTTTCTGGGTTACTTTACTTTGGTTGTCTATTAAATGGCTTCACTCAGAATTTGACTCCATATCAGGGGAATAAAACAATCACCTAAAAATGCTTCTCCATCTTTTATGAAAGACACTGGGACCCTGGGGGTGATTTGTGCCTTAATTTTACGAATGTTTTTCATTTTTAAATTTTCTATAATTGCTATGATTTAGATCTGAAATGTCCTCCAAAAGTTCATGTGTTGAAGAGTTGGTCTCCAATGTAGTAGTGTTCAGAGTTGGGGCTTTTGGAAGGTGATTGGATCGTGAGAGCTCTGATCTCATGGCTTAATGGGCCGTGAGAAGCGGTGGACACTTCAGAAGGTGAGGCTTAGTTGGAGGATGTACGTCCATGGGGGCGAGCCCTTGAAGGCTCTCTCTAGTCCCTGGCTCTTTCCTGTCTCTATTTGCTTCCTGGCCACCATGAGTTGAGCAGCTTTGCTCTACCATGGATCCCTGCCATGATGTGCTGCCTCACTACAGGACCAGAAACAAGGAAGTCAAATGACTATGGACTGAAATCTCTGACATTATGAGCCAAAATAAACCTTTCCTCCTTCGACCTTTTCTCTCAGGCATTTTGTCACAGTGACACAAAGTTGAGTAACAATTTGTATTCATGTATAATCAGAAAAATGTTATTTTGAAACTCCACAGGAAAATAAGCCTTTCTGATATATTTAAATATTATGGAATTAGGGGGGGTCTGTTTTTCCCCATAAGTCATTAAATTTATATGCAAAGATGTTTTCTTGTTCTTATCACTCCTATCCTTTTGTCCCTCTCTTTGACTTCATGTCATTTCAGTTGACTCTTTGTTGAAGTGACTAAGCCCCAGCAATCAGTACAAGCCCAGTTCCTGGCTGGACCACACTCTGAGCTCAGATGAATGGCTGTCACATGCATGTGGTAGCCAAAGCCAGGATGTGAGATGCCTGGTTTTGGATACACTCATGTAAAATTAAAGTACTTGGACTTGGGATTATTCTTCCCTTAGTTATAGTACATAGTCTGGGAAAGGAGAATGGCATCTTGGGTTGAGGCCAAGTATATTTCACCTACCCTGGGGCTCAGCTTTCATTCTCCCCCTCCCTCAGTTCACATCTTGGGGCAAAGGGCAAAACTGTAATCAGGTGGAACATGGGTTCAGATTTCCACATGGATACTGAATGTGGCACTCAAGGCACAAATTATCCCAATTCAATCTTACAGGTATATTTTGGATCTGGACTATCCTCCAAGTTCTGTGGTTTAAAAGCTTGGTTTCAAAATAGTGGTGTTTATTGGGAGGGTGGAACATTTAAGAGGTTAACCCTAGCTGGAGGAAGTCATGAGGGCATAACCGTGGAGGAGCTATTGGAATGCCGGCCCCTTCCTATCTCTCTCTGCTCAACAGTCACAATGAGTGAACAGCTTCCTCATCAGCTCCCGACATGATATACTGCCTAAAAGCAGGTCCATCAACCATGGATGGAAATTTCTGAAACTAAGACAAAATAAACCTTTTCTCTTTGTAAGTTGATCATCTCAGATAGTTTGCCACAGTAATGGCAAGATGATTAAACACAAATGGTTAGCACAGCTTTGACCCCCAACCCCCTAGGCCCACTTATGGATGAGTTTATTTTTCTTGTTTTAGTCAGGCCAAATGTAATATATGAATTGCATATATGAATTTCATTTTGATAGCAACCTTTTGACATAGACATCATTTCTAACATTGTATTTTGTCTACAGACAAAAGTTTTGATACATTTTCTTCTCATCTTTTGAAAAACATTCCCAGACTCTCATATATATATATATCCATTCTTCTCATAGTTATTTAGATATTTTTTAGAATGTCAAAGGAAAGTACATTAACTCATATTCTTAAAATTCACAATCATAAAATTATGCATGTATTGAGTGCCTGGAAAAGCTTTCAGTGAGATAAGGTTTCTAAAGGAATGTGGTAATAAGAGACATGGACAGGTGGAGCTGGCCACTCCCTTTATCTTCATTCCTTGGGAGAAGATCTGAAGAGAGTGACTTTGGTTGTGAAGAAAAGAACTCATAAAACATCTGAAGAAAGCCACCTGTGCAGGGGCGTGCAACACATCCTACATAGTCCCCCGGCTTGTTGGTGTGGGGTGGCCCTCTATTGTATCCTTGGAGTACTCAAATGTCCAAAATGTCTCCGTTGAGTCCTCCAAGTTCTTCCTTTGGGATTGCTAAACAGGATGCTTCCGGTGTTTTCAGCCCTACAGTGGAACAAGGGACAGAAAACACGCACTTAAAGAAAAGGATAAACAAAAGAGAATAGTTTGGATTCATTCTTCTGTCATTTGGAGACTTTCTGGAAGGAAGGTCAGTCATTGGTGGCAGTAATCCTGTCTATTCAGGCTGTTTGGACTGGCCACGTGCACAAATCTAACTCGATTTACAGCCACATTGAAAATAATGTCTCTAAGGAAAACTTACCATTTCTTAATAAAAACGACACTCAGAATTTCCTAAGTAAGCACTTAAAAGAAGCACTTTCTTGGTCAAAGGCAGGCTGGAATTTAGCTCTTGTGGCTCTCTCAGGATGGAAACTGCCCCTCCCCACCCCATCCCTCTGGCTCTCGTTTCTGCACGTGGTGGTGTCTGCTGTAGCTGTAGGGCATTCTGGGAAGCAGATGTGCCCTCTCCTAGAGGGAAGGTGAATGGTGAAAGTAAGTGTTTTGGCTCCTCTGAATGTATAGGTCATGGAACATATCCTTTTTGGAAATAACATTTCCTTTCTCATGCTTAGAGGAAACAGAAAAGCTAAGCACACAGAGAAATCAGATTAGATAATCATCTGCACATTTTCCTGAAAACATAGAATTTATTTATTTAGGGTCTGAAACCTCCATGACACCTACATACATCTACAAATGACTTGCTGCCTGTGTAGTGTGTTCAAACAGGACACCTAAAAATAAAGTGGATGATGAAGGTAATGAAGATGGCTTTATTTAAAAAATTTACTTATTGTACATCATAATTACAATTAATAACAATATATTGTAGTAGCAAAGAAAGTAGACTTTATGGGTTCTTACCACATAAAAAATAAATGATGGGTAAAGCATGTGTTAAATAGTTTTATTTGGCCAATTCACAACATAAATTCAGCTAATGGAGCCCATATGTGTCTAAACTATAATTTTCCATTGAGTTTACCAAAGGGTAGATTCACTTTTTTTTTTTTGAAAACAACAGATGTGTGGAGCCACACTGAAAGACCACGCCTTCCAGTCCTGATGGCTCAGGCTCTGGCCAACCACTGCATTTGTTATGACCTGGTCCAAGACCACCTGGATAGAAGGAGGTCTTCTTCTTTTTTCTTTTTATTAGCTACATATGACATTACAATGATCTTGGCAATTCATACATTTTTTAAAAACCTATTAGTATTGATGGACCTTTATTTATTTGTTTATATGTGGTGCTGAGAATCGAACCCAGTGCCTCACACATGCTAGGCAAGTTCTGGCAATTCATACATTTGAATCAACTGAGGTATAATTTCTCATTTTTTTCTGATTGTATAGATTGCAAAATCACACTGATCATACAGTCATCTATATACATACAACAATCATAATGTCTATTCTATTCTGCTGCCCTTCCTATCACCCCTTCCCCTCCCCTCCCCTCCCCTCCCCTCCCATCACTTCTCTCTATCCAATCTAATGTGACACACTTTTTTTTTCTTTTTCTCCTCACAACATCATACATGTATTCTGTATAACGATGAGGGTCTCCTTCCATCTTTCGTGCAACTCCTCTTCTTCCTCCCTTTCCCTCCCACCTCTCTTTCCTATCTAGAAGTAATTTTCTTCTCATGCTCTTGCAAGGAGGTCTTCTTTGTGGAAAGTTCCCCTAGGGTTGAGTTACACTCACTTGTTCCCTTGTAGTCCTGCCTCTTCTGACCTTTTTTGGATAGAAGTTTCTAAGAACAATAGTCCTCCCCAATAAAAGCTGACATCCTCTCTCTCTGTCTCTCTCTCCAACCTCTCATGACTTTCTCTTTCTCTCCTTTTTGGAGAGCCTGAGGCCAAGAGTGGGGGAAGCCGACCTGAAGCTTGTGTAAAGGTAAATTGTGTCTGTGTTTTATTTGCTGTGCCTGCAAATTCACACGTGCCATCTTAGTTCAGCTGCCTGAGCTGGGTGGGGGCAGCAAACAGATTTAGAAATTAATTTAAAAATTATTTTAGAATCATAGTTGATCAAACGGTAAGTGTGCTATACAAACTCATATATAAATATATCCTTTGCTGCCACATGGGTTAGATTGTTGCCTTTGGAAAAAAAATTTCTTATAAATAATTACTAACTTGGTTCTGGGAGTGTACCTCAGTGGTAGAGCATGTGTTTACCATGCATAAGGCCCTGTGTTTTATCCCCAGTGCTAAAAACAAAACACTATTAATCTTTAAAGGAGTTGCTGTTATTTCCTTGTATTTTAAACAAAATACATGGTTAGAGATTGTTTACTATACAATGAGTGAAAAAAACCATTGTAGCAGAAGAGTTTGGTCTCTTTTTCTACTAGTCTTCCACTTCTATTTCCCTGTATGTATTTTTTTTAAGGTGGACACAATGTCTTTATTTTATTTTTATGTGGTGCTGAGGATTGAACGCAGTGCCTCATGCATGCTAGGCAAGCCCTCTACCACTGAGCCACAACCTCAGTCCCTCCCTATATGTATTTTCTATGTGTCCAAACTATAGTTTTCCATTGAGTTTACCAAAGGATAGCTTCTCATACATAGTCTGAAGTGGAAAATCCTTCCTAAGATGTTTCTTTTTATCTCTGTTAATAGCTGCAACCTGCTAGTTTCTGCTTCTATAATCATGCTTGCTCAGCAGCTGTGACAGGAACAGAAGCCACCTGGAGAAGGGGGGGGACTTCAAGACTACGTGCATGAGAAAGTCCTGAAACCCAGAAGTCTGTACTGTATAAAAGATACTGAGAACAAAGGGCAGTGCTCAGCCTTTGGAGGAGGCTCTGCTGAGCCTGCAGCTCTCTACATCTCCAAGGGCTGCTCTTCTCTTTCCAATGCCAGTGTTCCCTATTTTTGCATATTTTCCCTAACACCACTGGTGCTAGGACTACACTTTGAGAACCACATCTAAAACTGCTCACAACTATTTACATTTTCCCCCATCCGTGTGGTCCTGGAAGAACTCTGTCCTATCCCATCACCAAGCCTACTCTAGTCTGTAACAGCTTTTGTTTCTGATGACAAAATTCTAAAAGTCTAAATGATTCTGTGCACCTATGTCAGATAAGAGGAAGATAGACAGCCAGGAGACAGAGTGTGCTCTAACTGAATGGGAATTCAACATAAAGAGGGGGTAAGTCTGAAAGGTGTCAGACTGGAGAGCTTTGAGTCAGGTCAGCTGGGAGAGGAAGCTTCTGGAAAGAGAGAAAGATGGTGTCACTTTGTGTGACCTCATTTCCCCCCTTCAAAGAGAACAGCAATGAAGAAGGAATGCTGGAGGACAGACAGATGTTGCCAGATCAAGTGGCTCTGGGCTTTGATGGGGAAGTTGGGAGGTTGGAAGGAGAGGCCTAAGAGAAGTCTTATGTGTGCTTGTTACAGACCTGGTCAAACACTGGGAGGAGGGCCCTCCTGAGCACCCAAGGTGCCCTGCCCAAGCTCAACTCTGCAGGCACATGGAAGATCTATAAGACTCCTCAGGGTCCCTCAGCCTGTCACAATCCAGCTGGTGGGGATGGTGAACACATGCAGAATAGGGAAGCTTCAAGAGCCCAACCAGTGGGGCAACTGGATGGATGCTTTGGGAAGAGATGGATCCAAGAAGATCCTTGTGATTCTCTAAAGTGTTAGTTGAAGTAGAAAATGGGATGGAATTAAGATCAGTCACAACTATGCCAGGAAGTTCTTGGGATCTCAGAGCAAATGGCTGCGTTTCATCCTGATTCTGGCCCTAGAACCCTGGGCTCCAAAATCTGCCACCAGTGTTTGTGATTGATGTAACCTTAGACAAGTAAAGTTGTTTAACTTCTCTATCCTTCATTTTTTAAATATACAGAATGGATACTATAATTGCACCTATCCCCAAGATTATAAGAATCAGAAGTTATTCCAAGTTAATCCCTTAGAATAGTACCTGGAACATAGAATGTAAAAGTATATCATTTTAAAATTATTCGTTTTACCAGCATGTGTCCTTCTAGGTTCCTATCTCTCAAATAAGGCTAAGGCTTATTAACTCTCTTGAGTGAACCAAGATCTGGTTCTGAATTTCCTTTCAATAACCTTCCAATTGCCATATAACACAAATGTTTTATTAGTGTGGTGGGGTTTGGGTTTCAATTAAAAATCCTCTGCCCCAAGTACACAAATACTGTTCTAATAACGCTGAAGATTAAAGACATTTGGAAGCAAAAGTACTACTGGTTTGTATTACTGAAAAGAGCCTGAGAGAGAGTATGTGCATTTTAAAATCTAAGCACATTTCATTGAAAGATTATTTTTTATTTGGAAAAGAATTTAAAAAACATTGTCATACCACAGTGAGCAGACTGATCACTGATACAGAACATGGGGATTGATAAAAATATTTGCGAAAATGTCCAGATTGATGACGTATTCTAATTATACATCTAACAAAATAGTGAATGAAATGAAATGGGTGTAATTCTCCATCCATGCCATTTCATGTTTATTTTTTTGAAGGCTAAAATATTCACTTTGAAAATCATTTGAGCAGTGCCATCTGGCAAAAGAAGAGAGTAAAAAGCCCTAACTTTGGGATAATAGAAATATACCTTCATAGAGGTGAGCAGTAAAACTTCAAAACATCCTAAGGACAGACAGACACACATGGAGTCCAGGGTTTAGAGTTCATTCTTCTCCATGCTAAATGTTCAAAGTTAAATATTTTGAAACATCCTCACGCCTGATAGTAAGTACCAGCTTATTTTCTGCCACTGTTATTATTTGCTTTACTTTTCAGGTTTCAAACAGGTGATCAGGTGACATTTCCAGCCCTAAGGGAAAACAGATTTCCCAACTGTAAATTCTAACATTAGAAAAAAAGACATGTTTCCAATTCCAACAAGGAAATGGGGGCTTCTAAGGTAGCAGTGATTTAAGAGAGAGCTGCCAGCTCCTCTGGAGCCAGTGTAGACATGATTTTTAGCTGTGACCTTGGCCAGGAGGAATCTCTCCCTGCTGGTTGTGCACTGGGTGGGTGGCAACTATTGGAGAAATCACATCTGAGAAGGCAGGAGAGGCCTCCATGTTCTATGGCATCATCTTCATGATACTGTGTGCAGGGAAGAAAGAGGTGAACCGGTGGTGCCTGCAGCAGTGGTGGGTGCCTCAGCACCTTCCACACAGCCTCCCACACAAAATCATCTCATGACTGTTGCTAAAAGTCTTGGACAGGGAGTACGCAGGATTTCAGGAGTGCAGATGTCAATCCCTCTTATGGATGCAATTTTGCTGGTTTTTAGGCACCTACTTTTGTGGTACTTTTTTTCCAAATCACCACCTAGGAAACTAGTGCAGGTTCCTATGTTGCTTGGAGTAAAACCCACCATCCCTAACTTGGTGTCTAGGCTGGGATGCCTCGGGCCCACATGATGTACTATGGACACATGGCTTCCCGGGCTGCCTCTGAGGTGGTCGACTCTGTTTATCTAATGGGTGGACATGTCCTATTGGTCTCTCATCACCTTGCTATGGAAGGCAGGTGTGTTGACCGCACAACAATAAAGCATGATTCTGTCTTGATGCCCTGACCCCAGTCCACCACCACAGACTCATTGAGCAATATTCTATGGATAGAAACTTCTGAAGAGCAAAGTTCTGCTCTTCTGTGCACTATGTTATCGGCTGTGAAAGGAAAGCGAGGAACCGGGAGACGGGGGAGCAAGAAATGAAAGTCGGAGACCAGGCAGAGATATACACAAGAATTTATTTGTCAGAGCTGAAAAATAGAGGCCGTCTCTCCATAGATGGAGACAGGCAAAACAGGCTTGGGGTTCTGGACTTTTATGGTGCAGGGTCAGGGATCAGAGCCGGGCAGGTCCTAATGAGGGCGGTGAAGGGTTGGGTTGGTATGAAGGAGTGGTGAGCCTTTCTCAGAAATGCCCTTGGGCGGGAAAGTGAAATTTTTCTTAAAATGCTGGCTGTCACATAAGATGGCCGTCCAGATGCTAAGCAAGGACCTTACAGGCTGTATCTAGAACAATACTTGCCTTTTCACAATAAATGCTTGTTTATCTTAATATGTTAACTAGACATATTTCTTATGTGACAAGAATTATCTGGGGCAAAACAAGCTTGTTTTCCATTTGTCTGATTAAGGTGGGAAGCTAAACCAACAGGACTGAGTCTCAGGAAAATTTTCTGGGAGGCAGAAACTAAGATGTTCACTAAACTCTGCACCTTGAAGTGGAGCCAGAGGAGGGAGGGCAGAGAAGGGAGGGGTGAGGGAAGAGCTTTGGAAGGAGGACAGTGGGGCCAATGGGATTGCTCACCATGGGACTGAGGATGAAGGTTACTCACCAAGGGACTGAGGATGCTTACTTATCCGATGGGCATGTTCCAGAGTTGTCATGCAATCTTGGGTGTCATGCTGTCCTTGGAGTTGTGTGAGTGGACTCTGCCTCCATGTGGGTTGTTCATAAAAGATACAGCCTCTCATCTATTACTCATGAGAGAATACCAACAAGTGGTAAAACTGATCTTTTCTACAGGCATCAGATGCATTCTGACCGTCAAGATGGAGGAAAATGCAGCTGCAACTCCTACCTAAGATGTTTCCTTTTATCTCTGTTAATAGCTGCAACCTGCTAGTTTCTGCTTCTGTAATCACGCTTGTTCAGCAGCTATGGAAGGAACCAGAGCTGCCTGGAGAAAGGGGGAGCCTTCAAGGCTACTTGCATGAGAAAGTCTTTTTTTTTATGAGAAAGTCTTGAAACTCGGAAGTGTATACTGTATAAAAGATGCTGAGAACAAAGGGCAGTGGTCAGCCTTTGGAAAAGACTCCACTAAGTCCACACTGGTGGTGAATAAACCTTGCTCTTTCCATCTCCAATGCTGCTTGTCTCTTTCCACTGCCATAATTTTCTATATTCTGTATTTTATGTAACAAGTCCAAAGCATGAGTAACAGCACAGGCAAGTGGCTGACCAGGAAGGCAGGATCAAATGATTCTCTTCCCAGTACTAGAGTCCAGAAGACTTACTTGTACCCAGCCACTCATGACCAAGCATATGGTTTTGTATCAGTGAGTTCGTTCTTTATATGCTGTCTTTGAAGTGTGGGATTTCAGGAAAGTGTCAGCGAGGTAAAAACAGATTATCTGATTACCTTTTGAATTCAACCACAGGTTAAAGTGAGACCCTGTGCACTGTTGCTTTGGTCATCAATTTATTGTCTCTCAGTTCTAAGTCCACCTTTCCTTGGCATGTCTGTAAAACTGGAGTTGGAAGGTTATCACTTTACCAGCTGTCACAATGCAGGGATTTGTCAATAGAAGGTACTGGTGAGACCCTGGGAGGACATAGTAGAAAAGCACTTCCCTTCCAGGTTCTGGCCCTGCCCAGATTATTCAGTGCTGAAGCCCAGCAATCCATGATGACCATCTCTAGCCACACCCTCACGTGGTCCCTGTGTGATGGCCATTTCTGTAGTCACAATGGCTGCAACCTCAAGCAACTGTATGCCTACTTGGCAAATTGTTTTGTATAGTCCAGCTCCATCTAGCCTGCCCATACCCTGCTGCTATGACAGACAACTTCTGTGGGCCAGCTGCCCCAGCGGACCCTGCCTTTGCCAGTGGTCATCTTCTTGTTCCCATGGCAGCTTTGTCCTCTTCAAAAGGGTTTTCATCAGCCTGAACTCTGTATGTGCGTGCATGTTGGTCTCCGGAGACCCCAGACTTTTCATCATTTACTTGTTTGTGGCCTCGAGGTTACAGCTGCCCCTCTTTTCACATGCTACTTTTCTCCTTTCCTGAAAGAACAATTTTATATGAAATCTCCTCTGGTCAAATAACTGATGTGATTTTATTTTTTGAGTGCACACTGCCTGAAGGTCAGCATCAGTATCTCTCTTTTTTAAATTGATTTTTTAATATATGACAGCGGAATGCATTACAATTCTTATTACACCATATACAGCACAGTTTTTCATATCTCTGGTTGTCTACAAAGTATATTCACACTAATTTGAGTCTTCATACATGTACTTTAGTCCGTGGCCAGCAAAGATGGTGTGAATGGTTCGGCATCGTGGGAAAATCATCAGGGAGTTTAAATTAAAGACACAGACACGATTTTTACCTTTAAACCAGCTCTGGGACAGCTCCTTGAACCTTCAGCGTCAAGCTCCCCAGGGGGGCAGTGAAATTTTACTGAAGAGGCTAGGGAGAGAAAGAGAGCATGCTAGGGAGAGGCCTTTTATTGGGGAACAAAGAATTCTGGGGAAATCCCATCCAATGAAGGTCAAGGGGGGCAGTGTTGCAAGGTCAGGTGCAATGATTGGATCTTTGGGGCAGTGGTGAGACATGCCTCCACACGGACAAGCTCTCGAACTCAAGAAGGGTGGGGAAAGCTCTGCCACATTAAAAGTGACTGAGCGCCTCACACCCAGCCAGGGAGGAAACTTAGTCACGTG
The DNA here is from genome assembly GCF_021218885.2 of Marmota monax. Lineage (NCBI taxonomy): Eukaryota > Metazoa > Chordata > Mammalia > Rodentia > Sciuridae > Marmota > Marmota monax. The sequence goes on along the minus strand of NW_026693024.1, from coordinate 3,949,876 downwards.
CAAGGATGGTCTCCCACACTTTAGACAATAATGTCCATCACATTCCACTGTCATTTCTAACCCCATGTCCCCTCCCTTCCCTTCCCACCCCTCTGCCCTATCTAGAGTTTGTCTATTCCTTCCAAGTTCCCCCTCCCTACCCACTGTGAGTCAGCCACCTTTTATCAGAGAAAACATTCAGCATTTGTTTTTTTGGGAATGGCTAACTTCACTTAGCATTATCTTCTCTAACTTCATCCATTTACCTGCAAATGTCATGATTTTATTCTGTTTTATTGCTGAGTAATATTCCATTGTGTATATATGCCACATTTTTTTATCCATTCATCTATTGAAGGGCATCTAGGTTGGTTCCACAGTTTAGCTATTGTGAATTGAGCTATAAACATTGATGTGGCTGTGTCCCTGTTAGAGTCTGTAAACAAGTCTGGATGGCGCCTGGCATTTTGCCAGAGAAATGTTGGAGTCTGTAAACAAGTCTGGATGGTGCCTGGCAAAATGCCAGCGGGAGTGGTTTGAGAAGTAACAAAAGCGAGCCATTAAGTGTGGAGATTCCTTATTGGTTGACTGATGTATCTAGTTTATGCTAATTAGATAAGCTGTGTGGAATGTATAAATACTGCTCCTGTCCTGCAATAAACGGCTTCCACTCCTGCTGTATCAAGTACACAAGTTATTCGTCACCCCCCCGTTATTTTGCCCAGCCAGCTGGGCTGTGGCGTGTCCCTGTAGTATGCTGTTTTTAAGTCCTTTGGGTATAGACTGAGGAGAGGGATAGTTGGGTCAAATGGTGGTTCCATTCCCAATTTTCCAAGGAATCTCCATACTGCTTTCCATATTGGCTGCACCAATTTGCAGACCCACCACAGTGTATGAGTGTACCTTTTCCCCCACATCCTTGCCAACACTTATTGTTGTTTGTCGTCATAATAGCTGCCATTCTGACTGGAGTGAGATGAAATCTTAGAGTAGTTTTAATTTGCATTTCTCTAATTGCTAGTGATGATGAACATTTTTTCATATATTTGTTGATTGATTGTGTGTCATCTTCTGAGAAGTGTCTGTTAAGATCCTTGGCCCATTTATTGATTGGGTTATTTGTGTTTTTGGTGCTTAGCTTTTTGAGTTCTTTATATACCCTATAGATTATTGCTCTATCTGATGTGTGAAGGGTAAAGATTTGCTCCCAAGATGTAGGCTCTCTATTCACCTCACAAATTGTTTCTTTTTCTGAGAAGAAACTTTTTAGTTTGAGTTCATCCCATTTATTAATTCTTGATTTTTAATTCTTGTGCCAAAGGAGTCTTATTAAGGAAGTTGGGGCCTAATATGATATGATGGAGAATTCGACATGATGGGCCTATTTTTTCTTCTATTAAACACAGGGTCTCTGGTTTAATTCCTAGGTCCTTGATCCATTTTGAGTTAAGTTTTGTGCATGGTGAGAGATAGGGGTTTAATTTCATTTTGTTGCATATGGATTTCCAGTTTTCCCAACACCATTTGTTGAAAAGGCTATCTTTTTTTTTTTCCAATGCATGATTTTGGCACCTTTATCTAATATAAGATAATTGTAATTTTGTGGGTTAGTCTCTGTGTCCTCTATTCTATACCATTGGTGTACCAGTCTATTTTGGTGCCAATACCATGATGTTTTTGTTACTATTGCTCTGTACTATAGTTTAAGATCTGGCATAGTAATGCCATCTACTTCACTCTTCCTGCTAAGGATTGTTTTAGCTATTCTGGGTATCTTATTTTTCCAGATGAATTTCATGATTGCTTTTTCTATTTCTATGAGGAATACCATTGGGATTTTGATCAGAATTGCATTAAATCTGTATAACGCTTTTGGTAGTATGGTCAATTTGATAATATTAATTCTGCCTATCCAAGAGCAAGGTCGATCTTTCCATCTTCTAAGGTCTTCTTTGACATCTTTTGTTAGGATTCTGTAATTTTCATTATATAGATCTTTTACTTCTTTCATTAAGTTGATACCAAGTATTTTTTTTGTTTTGTTTTTAAGGCTATTGTACAGGGGGTAGTTTTCCTCATTTCCCTTTCAGAGGATTTGTCACTGATATACAGAAATACATTTGATTTATGGGTGTTGATTTTATATCCTGCTACTTTGCTGAATTCATTTACCAGTTCTAGAAATTTTCTTGTGGAAATTTTAGGGTATTCTAGGTATAGAATCATGTCATCAGCAGATATTGCCAATTTGAGTTCTGCTTTTCCTATGTGTATCCCTTTAATTTCTTTCATCTGTCTAATTTCTCTAGCCAGTGTTTCAAGAACTATGTTAAATAGAAGTGCTGAAAGAGGGCATCCCTGTTTTATTCCAGTTTTTAGAGGGAAAGCTTTCATTTTTTTCCCTTTAGAATGATGTTGGCCTGGGCTTAGCATAGATAGCCTTTACGATGTTGAGATATGTTCTTGTTATCTCTAGTTTTTTTAGTGTTTTGAACACGAAGGGATGCTGTATTTTGCCAAATGCTTTTTCTGCATCTGTTGAGATAATCATATGATTTTTACCTTTAAGTCTATTAATGTGATGAATTACATTTATTGATTTCCATATGTTGAAGCAACCTTGCATCCCTGGGATAAATCCCACTTGATTGTAGTACAGGATCTTTTTGATATGTTTTTGTATTCAATTTGCCAGAATTTTATTGAGAATTTTTGCATTTATGTTCATTAAAGATGTTGGTCTATAGTTTTCTTTCTTTGATGTGTCTTTGCCTGATTTTGGTATCAGGGTGATATTGGCCTCACAGAATGAGTTTGGAAGTACTGCCTCTTTCTATTTCCTGAAATAAATTGGAGAGTATTGGTATTAGTTCTTCCTAAAAGGTCTTGTAGAACTCAGCTGTGGATCCATCTGGTCCTGGGATTTTCTTGGTTGGTAGACTTTTGATGTTCTATTTTGTTGCTTAAAATTGATCTGTTTAAATTAGGTATATCATCCTGATTCAATTTGGGCAAATTATATGACTCTAGAAATTTTTTGGTGCTTTCAATATTTTCTATTTTATTGGAGTGTAAGTTTTCAAAATAATTTCTAATTATCTTCTGTATTTCTGTAGTGTCTGTCATGATATTTCCTTTTTCATCATGTATGTTAGTAATTTGAATTTTCTCTTTCCTTCTCTTTGTTAGCATGCTAAGGGTCTGTCAATTTTATTTATTTTTTTCAAAGAATCAACTTTTTGTTTTGTTAATTTTTTCAATTGTTTCTTTTGTTTCGATTTCATTGATTTCAGCTCTAATTTTAATTGTTTTCTGCTTTTGGTATTGATTTGTTCTTCTTTTTCTAGGGCTTTGTAGTGTTAAGTCATTTATTTGTTGGCTTTTTCTTCTTTGAAGGAATGAACTCCATGCAATGAACTTTCCTCTTAGAACTGTTTTCATAGTGTCCCAGAGATTTTGATATGTTGTATCTGTGTTCTCATTCACCATTAATTTTTTTAGTCTCCTCCTTGATGTGTTTTGCATATTACTTAGTCTCCTGGTGTTAGAGTGGGTTTTATTTCTTATTTTATCATTGATTTCTAATTTCATTCCATTATGATCTGATAGAATGCAGGGTAGTACCTCAACTTTTTTATATTTGCTAAGAGTTGCTTTGTCACATAATATATGGTCTATTTTAGAGAAGGGTCCATGTGCTGCTGAGAAGAAGGTATATTCTCTCGTTGAAGGCTAAAATTTTTTATTTATGTCAGTTAAGTCTAAGTTATTGATGGTATTATTGAGTTGTATAGTTTCTTTATTAGGGTTTTGTTTGGGAGATCTATCTAATGATGAAAGAGGTGTGTTAAAGTCACCCAAAATTTTTGAGTTGTGGTCTATTTGACTCTTTAACTTGAGATGAATTTGTTTGTTGAACATAGATGCTCCATTGTTTGGGGCATATATATTTATATTTGTTAAGTCTTGTTGGTGTATGGTTCCCTTGAGCAGTATGTAGTATCCTCCTTTATCCTTTTTGATTGACTTTAGCTTGAAGTCTACTTTATTTGGTATGAGAGTGGAAACCCCTGCTTGCGTCTACAGTCCATATGAGTGGTACAGTTTTCCCCAACCCTTCACCTTCAGTCTGTGGATGTCTCTTCTTATGAGATGAGTCTCTTGGAGTTAGCATATTGGTGGGTCTTTTTTTTTTTTTTTTGTACAATCTGCTAGTCTATGTCTTTTGATTGATGAGTTTAGGACATTAATACTCAGGGTTATTATTGAGATAAGATTTGTGTTCCCAGCCATTTTTGTTTATTTTTGGTGTTTAATGTGACTTGGTTTCTCCTCTTGATTAGATTTTCCTTTAGTGTAATCCCTCCTTCTGCTGATATTCATCATTATTTTTCATTTCCCTTCATGGAATATTTTGCTGAGGATGTTCTGTAGTGCAGGCTTTCTATTTGTAAATTCTTTTAACTTTTGTTTATCATGGAAGTTTTTTATTTCATCAAATCTAAAGCTTAGTTTTGCTGGGTATAAGATTCTTGGTTGGCATCCATTTTCTTTCAGAGCTTGGTATATGTTGTTCCACGACCTTCTAGCTTTGTGGGTCTGGGTTGAAAAGTCTGATGAGATATGAATTGGTCTCCCCATATATGTGATCTGATTCCTCTCTCTTGCAGCTTCTAAGATTCTATCCTTATTCTGTATGCTAGGAATTTTCATTATAATGTACCTTGGTGTATATTTGTTGTAATTTTGTACATTTGGTGTCCTCTAAGCCTCTTGTATTTGGTTTTCTAATTCGTTCTTTATGCTTGGGAAATTTTCTAATATTATCTCATTGAAAAGATTGTGCATTCCTTTGGTTTGAAACTCTGTGCCTTCTTCTATCCCAATAACACTTATATGTGGTCTTTTGATGCTGTCCCACAATTCTTGATGTTCTGTTCATGATTTGGTACTATCTTCACTGTGTGGTCAACTTTATTTTCCAGTATGTAAACTTTGTCTTCATTATTTGATGTTCTTTCTTCCAAGTGCTCTAGTCTGTTGGTGATGCTTTCTATTGAGTTTTTTATTTGGTTTATTGTGTCCATCATTTCAAGAATTTCTGCCTGTTTATTTTTTTTTTTCAGAGTCTCTCTCTCCCTCTTGAAGTAATCTTTTGCTACCTCTATTTGCTCTCTGATCTCTTTGTTGGAGTGATCAATTTTTGCCTGTATTTGCTCATTTAGGTCATTCTTTAATTCACAGATCATTTTAATTATGAACCTTCTGAACTCCTTCTCTGACATTTCATCATCTTTGCTGTTCACAGGTTCTGTTATTATAGTATGCTGGCTTGTTTGGGGCACTTTCCTCCCTTGTTTTTTCATGTTGCATGTTGTCTATGTGTCTTCCTTTCTTGCAGCATGGATCTGAGATATTACAGTTTCTTCCTTATATTCTTGCAGTACCCATGCAGATTGTCTGTACCTCACCTTTATGTTGGGCTTCCCGACTCTGCTGGTGTCCCTCAATGTATGCTAAACGTGGTGATGGCAATGGCCAAGGTAAATCAAGATAATAGTTAAGGTGCCCCAAGATGGAAGCAATGTCTTACAGAGATGGAGCTGAAAGGGTCGGCTTCACACTCTCTTTGGGACGCCTGCTCTGAGATGCAGCTGCTTGTAGACCCTGTCTCCTATCAAAAAGTTAGAAGCTACTATGTGGGGAAGGCTATGGAGATGACTACAGTGTTCCAATTTGGAAGTGGGTTAGGCTTAGGCTCCCAGGTCGACAGGGAGTGGGGATGGGGGTGGGGAGCGAAATCGAATCTACCCTGGATCTGGGTCCTGCACAAGTCGGTGTGGGTAGATCTAGGCCAGGTCTGGGCTCTCGCAGTAGTCTGCTGGTGGAAGAGACAGTGCTGTGCAAGAGGCTGGGCTCTGGTGTGTGTCTGCCCTGCCAGTGGAGGGTTGGCCCTGGGCCTACTGTGAGCCTGGGTCCCATTAAGGCTGTTGTGCAGCACCAGTATCTCATATGCACTTAGGAAACACTGTGGCAGAAATTTGAAGCACAAGTATAGTAGTAATCCTTATCCGTGGATTTTATTTTTGTGGTTTAAGTTATGTGCAGTCAACCAGGTTTCAAAATTATTAGATGGAAAAGTCAAGAAATAAACAATTCTTAAATTTAAACTGGAGCACCATTCTATGTATCATGTTAAATCCCACACCATCCTTCTCTGTCTTGCCTGGGGTGTGAATCATCCCTTTGTCCAGGGGATCCACACTGTATAGTTAAACACACCAAAGAGAAGCTATATAGTCATTCATTTAAATGAGGAGTTGTAAATCCTTGACCTAAGGAAAACACATGGTATCTATAGGGTTCAGTATTATCTGTGGCTATAGGTATCCACTGGGGATCCTGGGATCCCTCTGATGGATAAGTGGACTGCTGTAAAGATCTGCCACAGTGTCTCCTGTAGCTATTAATAAAAAATACTTCATTAAAAATGGAAAAACCATGTCCAGTGCTGAAATGGGAAGAACACCATGGTCATAAATACAACTGAGACCTTAGACAAACCAAGTTGTATGGTCATCCTGTTGATATGCTGTATTCCAAGAGAATGTGCGGATTACATTTCCTGTTTAAATTTTCTATCTATAGTACATATACCCAATCAAGGCACCCCCAAAGTAATGGATATATTTATAAAACAGATTCCCCTTTTTAGCATCCAACACCTTGTCATTTGATACCTCCAGGTATTTCCTTAGAATGAATGGAGAGAATAACAATGACAGATATCTCATGGTGTCACGTGAGAAACACTTGTTTCTCTCACAATTTCCTTCAGGTACAAAATTCAATGAAGTAACTATATGACGCTTTCAAATTGAGGAACCCACTGTTTTGCATATTCCTATGTCAGTGATGAGTTCCCATCATTTCCCTCTAACAGCATGCTCTCATTTAGGGAACTTTGTAAACATTTTTATATTAGCATGTTTTGGATTATCTACATGACCACTTTATAGCTGAGGACTCAACTTTCAGACTGTGTTGATGTTGAACAGTATTAACTTAAATGTGGCAGAGAACGAAAAAGAACAGCAGTTAATAAATAAATGATGCATCAACTCTATGAACTGGCCTGGTGGTATTTAAGAAGGTTCTATAATCATTTGAATAGAAAGAAATGGTATGATGAGAGAAGAGAATTCAATATATATCTTAGTACAGGTGTATTGAACTCAATCAAATCAGCATCAAACAGTCCATATTATTTCAAGTTGAAATAACAATTTAACATCTATAAAATAGCATCACAGATTATGTAGAATGAGCTATTTAGCCTGGCTGCTGTTGGAGAAAATGAAAATTCCATTCCTTAAAGGTTCTCAACTAACAACCTCCTCTTCCTCTTTTCCCTACTCCTGTTCCTCCATCTCCTCCTCCAGGGTTGGGGGAGAGGAAACCCAGGGCCTCACATAGGCTAAGCTTGTGTCTACTACTGAGCTGTGCCCCTACTCTGGCCCCTGATTTTCATCAGTACATCTCATCATAATTATACTCTTCTTCCCTCAATGAACATGGGGAACACTTTTGTTGTCTTGGGAAAATATTATTACCACAGGACTTGAAAGTAAAAGCTCTGTTCTAGTAAGGAGGACATAGGGACCTTGGACTTATTTTTTCCATGGACTCTCCATGGGAGCCTGATTAAGTTACAAAGACTCCTCCTCCTTTCCTCTCTCCTGGGAAGTACAAGGAGCACAGTCAACAATCCCCTTAGCATGCGTTGTAGCTCTTGCAGTTTGTAATGTTCATCTGGGGTTAATTAACATGGTGAATATGTTTTTACCTCATGCTTCCTCAAAACCATAAGAGCCCGATGGAAATCTCATGAGGAGAGCAGACACAGGGATATAGGGAGTGGCTGTGGCTGAACAACATGGCCAGTCATTGAATGTAAAGGTGGGGACCTAGCTAGAAGCCACATATTCTGCTTCATGACTAGTCCTACCTGTTCTTTTTCAGGCATGGGGTTTCTTCATCTCACCACAGGGAGTCAAGGGATTTCAACCCATCCTGGGGACTCAGATGCTATCTGGCTCCACTCCTCCCCTGGGCCAGCAGAAGTCTGAGGTAGAGATGCTGGAAGCCCAGCCTGAGGGTTTCCTTAGGTATGCCAAATCTGGAGCTGAGGGAATTGGCAAAACTAGGTCCAAGGTTGACTGGGGGATGAGCAACAGTGAATCATACAGACTCTCTTCTGGACCAAGCTCTAGGCAGGCTCTGCTGAACCTCCTTCTCAACTAGAACTCAACTATGGCCTATAAAAACTGCACATGTGATTTTGTTTATTGCTCTTTTCCACATTAAAAGACTTGAACAAACACTCACATGGTTTCCAACCGTTCAAGGTCACGTCTGTAGGATGAACCCACCCCCTCCCCTTATAGTACCCACCTCAGAAAACTCAAGACTGCTCAAAGAATTCACCATTTGTTTCAGCTAACATTTGATGAGAGGGCCTGCCCTCCCTTTCTTGAGGGATTTACCATTGTGAGTCTTTCCTCTGTCCCTTGGGATATAGAAGTGTACATCTCCTACAACCCAGGAGTATGTTTCTCAAGGACCTGAAAGCCATTGCTTTGGAATGCAATCATTAGGAAGGACAGGGCCTCTGTCTCAGTCTCTGTGGGAGGACAGAACCTGAACTTGGACAATTAACTTTGTAATTTTTCATTTTCCTTCCTCAGCCCTTCCCACGTCCTCCCTCCTCACTAGTTCAATTCTCCCTTTAAAATACCCTGTCATTGTTGTACAGAGTTGAATTTGGTTCATGCTGGACCGTCTTCACTATTGTAACTATTGTATTGTGTAGTATATTATTCATTAAAACCCTAACTGGCTTTATTTATCTTTGACACAGATACTCTCAAGTCTTTGTTGAAGACCTATGAATGACACAAGAGAAGCTGGAACTTCACTGGGGACTGTGTTCTCACTGGTCGCTGAGGTCTCTGCATCCTGCCTGACTTGACCCCATTTCATCTTTCCTCTTTCTCACCATTGCCCATGACAGCAGCCTTCCATGATATACTCCTCATAATGCAGCCTGGAAATCTTTCTAAAACCCAACTGTGATCATTTTTTCTCTCCCTTTAGATTCATTTGGTGGTCACACAGAGACCACAGGAGAGAGGAGAAACAGAGACCCACTTTCTGTGGTGATTAACTTTATGTGTCAACTTGGTCATCATACCCGGAAAGTCAGTCAGCCACCCGTCTATAGTTATTTCTGTAAAGGTATTCTTTAGATATAATTAACATTTATATGAGCAGATTGCCTTCCACAGTGCGCATAGACTTCATCTAATCAGCTGAAGTCCTTAAGAGGAAAAGACTGAGGTCAACAACCACATAATGGAATATTGCTGAGCCCTAAAAAGAAATAACTTGTCAAACCATGAAAAGACATCAAGGAAACTTACACACATATTTCTAAAAAAAAAAAAAATAGGTCAATTTGAAAAGGCTACATAGTCTATTGTCTTTGGGAAAATTAATACCATGGAGATGGTAGAAATATAAGTGTTTGCCAGGGTGTTTGGGACTGAGGTGGATGACTAGGCAGAGTACAGAGGATTTTTAGGGCAGTGAATTGACTCCGTATTATACTACAATGGTGGGTACATGTCATTATACACTTATTTAAATCCATAGATAGTCCGACACTAGGAGTGACTCCTAAGGTATAGTCTGAGTTATAACAATGTGCCCATATATATTCATTGATGGTAACAAATGGACCACTCTGATGGGGGGTGTTGATAATGGGGATGCTGTGTAGGTGTGGGAGGAGGGACATGTGGACATTCTATGTTTCTTCTGCTCAATATTGCTATGAAACTAAAACTACTCTTAAAAAATAAAGTTTTCAGTCAGTATCTCTAATCCCAGCAACTCAGAAGTCTGAGGCAGGAGGATCACAAGTTTGAGGTCAGTCTGGGCAAGTTTGTGAGGCCCTGTCTCAAAGAATAAAACAAAGGCTTAGGATGTAGACTGGTGGTAAAGAACCCCTGGATTTAACACAGTACTGCGATAAATCAATAAAGTCTAAAAAAAAAAAAAAATTCTGCCTCCCCATGGGATTTGGATTTGTACCACAACAGCAGCTCTTCCCTGGGTCTCCATTCTGTCAGCCTACTCTGCAGACATTGTATTTCTTCACCCTCACAATCACATAAACCTGAAATAAGAGGCTTGGTGGATCTCAAGCAATTAAAACATGGAAAAAGGCAACATTTAAAAATTAGCTTCCAAATAAATTGATATTTCTATAATATGGATCTTAAAGGTCCCCCCAAAGGCCCATATGTTAACAGTTTGGTCCCAGTGCGGTACTATCGAGAGGTAGTGAGACCTACTGGGAGGTCTTTGGGTCATTGGGGATGTGCCCATAAGGGGGATAGTGAGACCCCAGCCTGCCCCTCTCTCTTGTGCTTCAGGCCGTGAGGTGATCAGTTTTTTTTTTTTTTTTTTTTTTTTTTTTAATTTTTTATTGTGGGTTGTTCAAAACATTACAAATTTCTTGACATATCATATTCCACACTTTGATTCTAGTGGGTTATGAACTCCCACCTTCACCCCATACACAGATTGCAGATTCACATCAGTGAGGTGATCAGTTTTGTTCTATCATTCAGTTCCTCCATGATACGTTGTCTCACCATGGACCCAAAGCCATAGGCCCAAGTAATCATAGACAAGGATCTCCCAAATTGAGCCAAATTAACCTTTTCTAAATTGATTACCCAAGGTATTTGTTATAGCAAAGGAAAGCTAAATAACACAGATATTCATGAAAATAAATGAATCTGTCCTTGCTGGGTTTCATCCAAAAACCCTCTACATAATTAGCACATGGATCAAGGTTTAGTAAACCTTTACCACAGATGTCTTTTTTCTGTTTTAATAAGCTCATCTTCCTGAGAATAGTTTTCTCTGTGATAGTCATTAATTCAAGTGTGGAAATAAATGAAACCTAAAATCAGTTCTTCAAATTACTGTTTTTTTCAAAGCACTGAACCTAGATTTAAGATAAATACCTATTCAATTATACTTATTAGTTTTTAATATTTTTGTAATCACAGAAATGTATATATTTTTTAAAAAAGTTCTTGCTTTTTATTTTTTTTAAATTTTCACTTGTGTTTTACAAGCTTTATAAATTATCAAAAAGTTACTACATGGGCAGGGGTTGTGGCTCAGTGGTAGCACATGTGAGGCACTGGGTTTGATCCTTAGCACCACATAAAAATGAAATAAAGATACTGTGTCCAACTACAACTAAAAAATAATATTTAAAAAAAGTGTTACCATATATAATTTAATAAGAATGAATTAGAGATATGTGCTCAAAAATTTTACCAATGGGTAGAAATAACTGGATTTAGGGAACTTTAACCTCTGGTTTTACTTTTAGTCAATTTTTAAAGTAAAGCCACAATTTTTGAACTATTCTTGTATATGCACATTAAATCTAAATATTCCCATACTGTCCCAGTGAGAACAATCTGTGTCTGGTAAAGCCTACACAGCCATCCTCAGAGGATGGAGCCTGGTGTGAACAATGAGCAAGAATGGTAGTAATGGTAGCTGCAGCAGAGGTGATAGTAGCATAGTCCTCCCTTGGTATCCAAAAGGGATTTGGTTCCAGGACCCTTCACAGATACCAAGATCTGTGGATGCTCAAGTGCCTTATACAAAAGGGTGTGGTATTTGCATAAACCCACCCAATCTAACTCTGCCATACCTCGGCAACCTCCTGACATCTGGAACGTTCAGATGTAGCAAAAGTTTTAAAAGGTTGGGGGTCAAACTGTGAATAGCCTTTTCCTATTATATACACAGGCCTCTACAAAGGGCCCTAAATTTTCCCAACTTCCCAAAAGTGGGCATTTCCCATTGGCCAAACATGGTATCTTCCCTTGGTCCTTTAGGATAGAAGGAAGAGGCACTGCTCCAGGGTCTCTAAGAGTTCCACCCCCCTTCCTCAGGGTCTTCACTCACCTTTTAGGGCTGTTAAGTCCTTTGCCTTATCTGACAAGGTGCGGTCCCTGGGAACCAGCATGGAGCCGTCACCGAGGGCCCAGGTCTTCACGGCTCTACTGCCCAGTGTCTCCAGGGTCTACATGCCTTCTCAAAGCCCTGGCCACCCTTTGAGAATTCTGAACCACCCACGCCACGCCTTGCCACAACTGCCACCAAAGGTTCCAAGCCCTCACCAGTGGCTTGTTCTGGGAAGAGCAGGATTGAGCCAGGAGACCTGCAGTCAGCAGGGTGCTGGGCGCCTCAAGTCATCGCCACCCTCAGGTCATCTAGATGGTGGAGGAGGCTCCAGGATCCTTCAAGTCCTGAGCTAGCCAGTGCAGACCTGCAAGGTCCTGGTGTCCACAGGGCAGAGGTGGAGGACCCCAGAAGTCCCCGGAGAGCAGGCCACGCTCTGATTCTCACTAGGCACTCTGCTGGAATACACGGGGAAGGAGATAGTTAACTGGGAAATAGCAAGGAAGGGGGTGGATTCCCACTATCCCCTTGGAGGGCATGACCCCAATGACCTAACTTCCTCCCAGCAGGCCTCACCTCTTAAATGTTCTACTACCTAAAGCTAGGTGTGGTGGCATGAGTCCATAGTCCTAGCTCTTTGGAGGCTGAGGCAGGATGGTCACTTACATCTAGAAGTTCAAGGCCAACGTGGGGAACAGGGAGAGCTTTTAAATAAAAATAAAATAATATAAAGGAAAGGAAAGAAAAAGTTTTCACCACTTGTCAAAACTCCAATTTTGTAAGGTTAGGGAGCAAAACTTAGACACCTGGGCCTTTGGGGGACATTTCATATCCAAACCACAGACAGAGATATACTTGTTGGCAAATTGCTCATTTTTTAGTAGTTTGATTTTAATTTCATGTTTTCAGGAGAAACATATAGTACAGATGATTCTGAAGCTGAATTTAAAGTGGAGCATGTAGACATGTGTACACTAGGTCATGGAACTGCCTAGTGTACACATGTCTTTGTGTCCCTGTGACAACACTCATCTTGCCATCATGAGCCCTGGGCAATAGGTCCCTGTGTGGTTTCCAGCTGAGCTCAAATGTATCCATCTAAAAGCAATGGAAGAGTTTCCAGTTTAGGATTATTACATGTTGAATATTCCTTATCTGAAATTCTTGTGTTCAGAAGTTTTAAGAATTTCAGATATTTTTCTGATTTTAGAATACTTTCTTGTATACAATGAAGTATCTTGTGGATGGGACACAGGTCTGAAAATGAAAATCAATTGTTTCATGAATGTCTTATGCACATGGCCTAAAGGTAATTTTATATGATATTTTTTAACAATTTCGTGAATGAAACAGTATTTATGTACATTGAATCATCAGATTTGTGGTACCATGTTGATGCTTTAAAAGTATTGGAATTTGGAGAATCTCAGATTTCAGAGAGGGAATTCTCAAACTATAGTAATGGTTGAATACCATTTGTCTTCAGTGAGCCTGTGTATGTAGAGTGTCTCACAGTGGAACTGTTGGTCAGAACAAATATTGATGAGGCCTGTGAGAGAGTTCTAAATATATCAGAACATTATCCTTTATTCTGAAGCAAAAGGCTAGTGTGGAGCCCAATAATTAATGAACATGAATCTTGGAAGAGAAGGTAGGGGTTGAGCAAGTCTGTTTTCCAAACATTAATGGACATATGAATCCCTGTGGGCTTAGTTCTGTCCCCCAGCATTCATATATTGAAGTCCTAGTTTGCAATACCCCAGGAAGTGACTGTATTTGGCCATAAGGTCTTTAGAGAGGTGATTAAGTTAAAATGAGGTCAGCAGGATGGATTCTCATCCAGTATAACTGGTGTCTTTTTAAGAAGAGAAAATTTGAACACAGACCAATAGAAAGGGAAGACCATGTAAACACACAGCAGGAAGGTATAAGCCTAGGGGAGAACCATGGAACAGATCCTTCCTCACAGCCTTTAGAAGGAACCCTGTGAACACCTTGATCTTGGATGTCCAGCCTCAAGAGCTTTGAAAAGAAAAAATTTTGTTATCTAAGCCAGCATCTAGTCTGTGCTGCTTTGTTGTGGCAACCCTAGGAAACTTTTCCATGATTCTCCTGGGGTCTTGTGAAAATGCAAATTCTCCTTTGGTAGGTCTGGGGTTTAGCCTGAGTTTTTTCATCTAACAAGTTTCCACATAGTGCAGATGCTGCTGGTCCATGGACCACACTTTGAGTATGAAAGGTCTAGAGTACATGTGAGATCTCTCTCTTTGCTGAGAAGAGAAAGACCTGTTCCACAATGGAAAAGAAAGATTTTTTAGGGTGATAGTAAACTTGCGAGGTGGGAGGTCGTGGATCAGTGCAATGTGCTAGCCAACTTGCTTTCTGGGTGACGGGGAAGCCCTGATTGATAATGATGACTGATTCCTGTGGTGAAAGTGCTCCCACCACGTTTGATGTTTGATTGCTAAAAGTTTTACAACTGGCTCATCCAACTCCTGAGAGTTTAAGAATCAACTCTGGCCACTGAGAAGAGGCGGCTCCAGCATAACATTGCACAGGATGCTGAAGTAGGGGCTTCCTGATTTACCTGATTTCTCCTATGAGTTCAAAAGGATTTTGCCACAAGCCAAGTATGAGATCTGCTACTTAAGAGAATTAGGAGAGGCTGGGGACAGAGTTAATGTCTGGGAAGCTGTCCCTGTAATGCTGTATGTGTGAAGGCCCAGGTGATCGGGGAGGGGAAGATGCAAGTGGAAGCCTCCTCTCTCTCCTTTCTTCCTTGTGTATGAACGGAATGAACATAGATCTCAGAGGACTTGAATACAGCTCCACAGCAGGCAGTTGGCATGGTGTGTGGTGGCAAAGAGGGATACTGATGCAATGACCTAAAAACTCTCCCCTTTCTTCTGTTCTCTCCCCAGAAGCATGGCTCCATTCCTGTTGAGAGGATTGCTGAACTCTTCTTCAACAGGCAGAATTTTGATCTGTGACCTTTGTCTCTGCTCTCCAAACTAGCTCTCTACTTACAGTGGTGTGTATTGCATCACTGTACATTGTGTATATGTGGGAATATACATTACATATATATAATATAAATTTAATCAATGGGTTTTGGATTATTTTTGTAATTAAAAGATACATACCACCCTTCCTGGGCTATGCACATTAATATTCACATTCTCAGGAGCTTCTCAGGGATAGCAGCAGGGGCTCTGATGAGATGCTTATAAATACTTTAGGTATAATTACCTAAAAAATCAAGTTTGTTTGAAATTATTAGGAAACAGAGAGATGTGAGCAGCAGGAATATGAGGTTAAGGGAATAATTCTTTTATCTGTGTTCATTGTGCCAACTGCCAAGTGCTTTATTTTTTAAAAATCAATTTGCCTCCAGTCCTTCCTGGCCTAAGTTATCAGACTATGTTACATTCCTCAGAATACTATCTGTTATCTGTAGGAGAAATACAGGCAGGAAATAACAAAAAGGTTCCCTAAAGGGGAACATTTGTGATCCTTATACAGACCAGATTCCAGAACTCAGGGAGGTAAGGATAATTCCTTCTAATCATAAAATCTGGGCCAAAGTTACTTAGAGTTGTTATGATGGGGACTTTAAAATCTGATGTCATCCTGTTTTCAGTGAAAACTCAAGAGGTGGACCTGGGTGGGACTTTCCATAAACTTCCTTGAGATCCCACAATATAACTGGAGGGCAAGAAAGAGTGCCATCCTTCTTTTCTGAGAGGACCCCCCTTCACAAGACAGAGTGTCTTCTTTTCCCTTTTTCTGACCCTTCTAATGAACTCACACCTGTTACTCTGAGAGACATGTCTGAAATCTTTCTGGCACAATTGTAAGAGTTGAGGTTTGAAGAGGGGGACTCTGAGACTGCCTCAGCTTCTCAGCAAGCCAGTGTCCTGTAACAACATCTTCCAAAAAAAGTTCCTGTTAATCCTCAAATGATGGTGATAGTTTCACATTTCTGTTACATGTGTGGGTTGAACTACGTTATCCTAGCATAACAGCTACTCCTTATTATTGCTCATTAGGAACTTTGGCCATCTTCTCTAAATTCTACTCTTTCTTCACTACTCTTGACAATTCTCTTTGTGGTGATTTTTATGTCATTTATTAGTTTTGCAGAAGTTGATATGAATTAGAAGTTGCCCATCCCATGCCTCAAAATGACATGGAAGCAAATGAATGAGGTACCCCCTGACCTAGAGAGCCAAATAAAATATAGGCTGTATCATATCCAGAAAATCCACATCCAAATGGTATTAATCCCCTGAAAGTAGAGAAAAACCAGCCACAACTTGGCCTCTGCTTTCCAGGGCTCCCTTTTTGTCCCCCTGCAAATGTTCTTCAAATGAGTGTAATGATAATGGGTCCCATGCACCCAAATATTGCCTGAAGTCATCATCTGGATTCTGGAATATAAATTCAGATTCAAATGGACTATGAAAATGATTTCCACCATGTCCTTCTTTGCCACATTTGTGATACTTGTTCCATTTTTATTTTTTTATTTTTTTCTTGTTCCATTTTTAGCATCTGAAAAATTCCTCATATGTCTCAGCCACTTGTTGGAATTTGCTCTCTGGATCCCCTTTATTCTCAGGATTTTTTTCTGGATGCCACATTAGTGCCAGTTTCTGATATGCCTTTTAGATACCCTTGGGTGAGTCATGTCTCTGCACACCTAGAACTTAATAGCAATACATTCTGTTTCAACAAATAGTTGGCACATGTTTGAGGTCTCTGGCACAGGCAGCAGGAAGGACAAAAGAGAGCAGTGGACCTCCTAGCTCTCCTCATGGCTCCTCCCACTTTCTTCTCTATTCCTCCTTACTTTCCATCATCATTTTAGTTACTTGTAGACAACTTGGATGATTACAATGATTTGTGTTAGGTAGTAGACTGTAATGAATATCCTAAATATTTTCTCATATCCTTTGTACTTTTAAAACAATATTCCTGAAAATGGTGTTGTGGAGATAAAAGTTGGGTACATTTTGAAGCTTCTTCCAAGCTGATCTCTAAAATGTTGTGCCACTTTTCACTCCCATAGACACTACCATTTACACTACTAATAGTGGCCTGATTTACTTTTATGAACTGTTCTGCACAGTTTCTTCTCCTGGTTCTTATTTTGGACTCACAGTTTACAACCTGTTAAAATGCTGTTTGTAATACAGCTTTCACTCAAAATGTACCAAGATAGACCATGTTCCCCCTTAGACCACATTCATTTTAGGGGACACACATTCCAAGGAGTTAGAGAAGACAGGCAAGTGGATTGGCAAAAAACAAATCCACAGAACCACAAAGCTTGTAACTGAAAGTTTTTATTTCATTTTCTCCTCTAATTTTTAAAATGTCCTTAAAATTTTATTAAGGCATAACTGACATAATTAATGTATAATTTGATGAATTTCAACATTGTATTCTCCAGTAAAACCATCACCACCACCAAGATAATAAGCACATTTATTACACTCAAAACATTCCTCTTTTGAAATCTATTTCTTCAACCTTCTTTGCATCATTCCACTCACATACTTTCTGAAATCATGCAGCTGTCACAGATAAGCCCTGATGATTTCCCCAGAAGGGGGAAGGGGACCTCAACTCAGATCACGTAGGTTCTTGACTTACACCACAGAAAGAAATTTCAGGATGCATCATAAGACAAACAAGTAGAAAATATTTTTCAAAGGAAGCAAACAATAGAGCAGGATACACACCCAAAAGGAGAAGAAATGTAATGTAGGTGCTTCAAAGTGAGGCATGCATTTGGATTTCTGGTTCCTTCTTTTATAATTTTACTGAATTCCAATTATCAGAACTTTTTGTTTCCTCATTGTGTTTTTATTGTCACAAAAAAGAAATATAATTATTATGGAACAAGACAGGGATGCCCTCTCTCACCACTTCTATTCATCATAGTTCTTGAAACACTAGCCAGAGCAATTAGACAGACAAAAGAAATTAAAGGCATAAATATAGGAAAAGAAGAACTTAAATTAGCACTATTTGCTGATGACATGATCCTATACCTAGCAGACCCAAAAAGTTTAACCAAGAAACTTCTAGAACTAGTAAATGAATTCAGCAAAGTGGCAGGATATAAAATCAAAACCCATAAATCAAATGCATTCCTGTATATCAGTGACAAATTCTCTGAAATGGAAATGAGGACAATTACTCCATTCACAATATTCTCAAAAAAAAAAAAAAAAACCAAAACAAAAACAAAACAAAAACCTGGGAATCAATCTAACAAAAGAGGTGAAAGATCTATACAATGAAAACTACAGAACCCTAAAGAAATAAATAGGAGAAGACCTTAGAAGATGGAAGGATTTACATTGTTCATGGATAAAGGTAGAATTAATATTATTAAAATGGCCATATTACCAAAAGCACTTTACAGATTCAATGCAATTCCCATCAAAATCCCAATGACATTCCTTGCAGAAATAGAAAAAGCAATCATGAAATTCATCTGGAAAAATAAGAGACCCAGAATAGCTAAAGTAATTCTAAGCAGGAAGAGTGAAACTGGTGCTATTGTGATTCCAGATTTTAAACTATACTATAGAGCAATAGTAACAAAAACAGCATGGTACTGGCACCAAAACAGGCTGGTGGACCAATGGTACAGAATAGAGGACACAGAGACCAACCCACAAAATTACAACTACCTTACATTAACAAAGGTGCTAAAAACATGCAATAGAGAAAGGATAGCGGCTTCAACAAATGGTGCTGGGAGAACTGGAAATCCATATGCAACAAAATGAAATTGAATCCCTTTCTCTCACCATGCACAAAAGTCAACTCAAAATGGATCAAGGAGCTAGGAATCAAACCAGAGACTCTGCATCTAATAGAAGATAAAGTTGGCCCTGATCTTCATCACGTGGGGGCAGGTCCCAAATTCCTTAATAAGACACCTATAGCACAAGAGTTAAAACCAAGAATCAACAAATGGAATGAATTCAAACTAAAAAAGTTTTTTCTCAGAAAGAGAAATAATATGTGATTTGAATAGGAAGCCTACATCCTGGTAACAAATTTTTACCCCCCTCAAACATCAGATAGAGCTCTAATCTTGAGAGTATACAAAGAACTAAAAAAGTTAAACAACAACAAACAAAAAACCAAATAACCCAATCAACAAATGGGCCAAGGACCTGAACAGACACTTCTCAGAAGAGGATATACAATCAATCAACAAATACATGAAAAAATGCTCACCATCTCTAGCAATCAGAGAAATGCAAATTAAAACTACTCTAAGATACCATCTCACTCCAGTAAGAATGGTAGCCATTATGACGACAAACAACAATAAGTGCTGGCGAGGATGCGGGGGAAAAAGGTGCACTCATACATTGCTGATGGGACTGCAAATTGGTGCAGCCAATTTGGAAAGCAGTACGGAGATTCCTTGGAAAGCTGGGAATGGAACTACCATTTGACCCAGCTATTCCCCTTCTCGGACTATACCCAAAAGACTTAAAAAGAGCATACTACAGGGATACAGCCACATCAATATTTATAGCAGCACAATTCACAATAGCTAGACTGTGGAACCAACCTAGATGCCCTTCAATAGATGAATGGATTAAAAAACTGTGGCATTTATACCCAATGGACTATTACTCAGCACTAAAAAATAACAAGATCATGGCATTTTCAGGGAAATGGATGACATTAGAGCAGATTATGCTAAGTGAAGTTAGCCAATCCCTAAAAAACAAATGCTGAATGTCTTCTCTGATATAAGGGGAGTGACTCAAAATGGGATAGGGAGGAAGAGCATGAGAAGAATATCACCACTAAATAGGGAAGAGAAGTGGGAGGAAAAAGGAGGGAGAAGGGGAGTTGCACGGAAGATGGAAGGAGACCCTCATCATTAACAGAATACATGTATGATGTTGTGAGGAGAAAAATAAAGAAGTGTGTCACATTAGATTGGATAGAGAGAAATGATGGGAGGGGAGGGGAGGGGAGGGGTAGGGGGGATAGGAAGGGCCGTAGAATAGAATAGACATTATGATTGCTGTATGTATATAGGTGACTGTATGAGCAGTGTGATTCTGCAATCTGTACAATCAGAAAAATGAGAAATTATACCCCTAATCTTTCAAATGTATGAATTGCCAAGATCATTTTAATGTCATGTGTAGCTAATAAAAAAAACAAAACAAAGAAATTGTATCCTTTCAAAGATGAGCTATTTGCTTTCTGGATGTACAATATTTACAATGATTTTGTTATTTCTCCATATCTTCTAATAATAATTAATAAATTTTAAGCAAAATTAAAAAAAGAAATATAATTATTAGATTTTTGTAATTATGTATATTTTGTATTTGCATATGATGAAAAGACCATTTTTTTTCTCCCCTGAATTGCAATTGCACCTTGGCCAAACATCAATCTATCATATATGTTGGGGCTATTTCTGTGATATTTTGCATTGCACTGGGACTCTGTCAGCAAGTAGGTCATAACCAGATATGAACCCTTGACTTCTGATCAGAAATGTAACCCAAAATAAAGCCCCTCTTGTTTTTTCATAATAGACACAGTCTGTGGTATTTTGTTATTAGCAACAGAAGTTGAACTAAGCCATGGTACTCACTACAATTGGATGCAGAAGCATCTAAATCAAACATCAGTCATCATTAATCTTGGGGGTCATGATTGGAACATGTTATTCTCTGAGAAAGAAACAAATAAGGTTCAAACTCAAAAGGAGGGTGTTTTCAGTCTGCAGAACTGCTCAATCCTGAGTAAGAGTTTGCAGTTGTATCAACTTATATCAAGTCCAATCAAAGGAGCTTAAATAGGAAACACAAAAGAAGCAGTCCCTTTAACATGTAAAGATGGTAGGAAAAGAGACACAGACTCTAGGAGGGACATCCCAAGTTCATGAGTTGGAGGAAGTTGGGTCCATCAATCTGTCTCACAGAGATGGTGCAGTCACCTGACATGTTACACAGTGGATAAGTATTTTAACCTTGGTAAAATTAAGAACTCAACATAGAGATGAGTAAGTAACCAGAAATCATGTTGTAAAAAATTTGATGTTAAAAAACTCAATAGTAAAAGAAATAGTAACCCAACTTAAAACTAGGCAAAAACATTTGAACAGGCATTTCTTTGAGAAAGATAGATAACAGGCCAATAAGAACATGAGAAGAATCTCGACATCATGACGCATCAGTGAAATACAATTGTGAAAGCTTTAGTGAAACATCTCACCATGCCCACTAGAATAGCAACAATCAGTCAATAGACATGGAGAAACTAAAACTCTCATTGCTAGTGGGCATTTAAATTTGTGCAGTAACTTTGCAAATTAGTTTGGTAGTTCCACCTAAAGTTAAATGCAGAGTTATCTTATAAACAAGAAATTTCACACTTAGGTCTATATTCAAGTTAAATCCAAGAAAACATATTTACACAAAAACTGTACACAAATATTTACAGCAGCATTATCCAAACAGATAGATTATGAAAACAAGCCAACTGCCTACCAATTGATGAAATTTAAAAATGAACATATATGCACCCAATATTATTATGAGTATTTTTTCTAGCACAAAAAGAGATAAATGCCCATACCTTGAACCAACAAGGATGAACCTTGGAAACATCAGGTTAGTAAAAGAAGGCAGTAACAAAATACCTCATACTGTATGATTCCTTATGTGAAATGCTCTCAATAGGCAAATACAGAGAAAAAAATGAATTTGTGGTTGCCAGAGCTTGGGGGGGGGAGGGAGGAGGGACTGGAGAATAATTATAAATGAGTATCCCATTTGTTTTGAAGTGTTGTAAATGTTGTGGACTAAGACAGTGGTGACAGTTGTACAGCTTGTGAATATCTTGAATTGTAGGATTTAAAGGGGTGAATATTGTTAAACCATAATTTTGAGATGGAGAGATCTCTGAAATACATGGGTTTATCAAGCTGTGCATGTTGCTAGCCTGGTCCTAGGGCAAATTCCCTGTCACTAGCAGCATTACCAGGTAGCAGCTGGAAAAATGTCCACTAGATCTAAGGATATTTTGTCATAAAAATCCAGGGAGTAGGAGGTGCAGATTACTTTCATTAAATCTACAATGGATAGAGAGAAGAGGGATATGACCTGGGATAGGAAGAGAGTCAGTAGAGACATGTTTCTGTAGCTTCTTGGTTGGTTGAGTCTATAAGCAGAATAAAATTTTGTCTGAATGGCTGATCTTAAAAATACGGGAAAGAAATATGCTGCAGTTATTTTTTTCTTTGTTGGTTTAGCTTTAATCTATCAGTTAAACTCTTATCTTTTCTTTCCTTCATCTTGCTGGTAACTGAATTTAGAATGTCTCAGATCCCTTCTCTTATCAATATTATGTTATGCATATTCATCTTTTAGCAAGCATTATTTATCTGATTATTTGCTTGTTTATTCATTTATTTATTTTTGTAAACAGAGATTAAAGTCAGGGACATTTAACCACTGAGCCACATCCCCAGAGTTTTATTTTTTATTTTTATTGAGACAGGGTCTTGCTAAATTGCTGAAGCTGGCTTTGAAATATAGATCTTCCTATCTTTGCCCACCCCCCCCCCCAGCTCCTGGGATCTTGGGATTATAAGCATGTGCCAAGGAATAAAGGTGTTATTAAAAAAATGGTATGGCATGTAGGGTGCAAAATTTAGGGAAGTCCTCATTATCGAGGTCACATAAATGGAGGATTAGCACCTAAAAAAGTGTGCCTATTAAATGTTTTGCCTCACCCTAATTCAGGCACTCAGGAAAACTAATTTTCATTAATTTGACAAAAGACAGGTAGCTGCTGATGGACAAGCTTCTAGGACAAGCTCCCTGCTTCAGAGGAAGAGACATTTGGTCTGTTCTCTTTCTTGGGACAACATGTCAACATGAAGTATTTCCAATTGCTTGAAGCTGGTACAAAGATGGATGGGGGAAGGGTGTGGACCTTGGATGACATGAACTACTAAATCAACTTGCTAGAGGTGGTCCCTGCCTCTGCACCCCATGATAGACACTGCTGAGGTCCTGAGCCATTTTGATTTGGTCTCTGTTTCTGTCACATTGCCAGAGAAGAGTAGGACTGCTTATACATCACAGCTCAAGCACCAGAAGTTGGAAAAGAGGTCAGCTGCTCAGATATAGGACACCTGTGTTCTCTATGAGAGTGCTGGACTAGTACTAATTAGTGGGGGAGAAAGTGGAAAAAAACATTTTATATTTTTATGATGCTAAGGATTGAACCTGAAGTGGCACCCCCTTTCTCCACAGATTTTTTTTAAGAGAGAGAGAGAGAGAGAGAGAGAGAGAGAGAGAGAGAGAGAGAGAGAGAGAGAATTTTTTTTAATATTTATTTTCTAGTTTTAGGCTGGCACAACATCTTTGCTTTGTATGTGGTGCTGAGGATCGAACCCGAGCCGCACACATGCCAGGCGAGCCTGCTACCGCTTGAGCCACATCCCCAGCCCCACAGAAATGTTTTAACTGGGCTTCTTCAAAAATCTTTACCATGACTGATTTTTAGGACTGTCAGCAAAAGAGTCTCTGCAAAAGAGTTCAATGTAGATAAATTTCCTATTTTCATGTCACTCTGTTTTACTTGGCCACTGGCCGGGAAGATACCAGAACTCCAGGTGCTGGACACCCTTTATTAGTTTTTCACAAACATATCCAGTTTAGTAGTTTGTAGAAATGTGCAAACAAGGCCTCTGGCCTTGAGCTGGGCTTCACAGAGATGCTTACATTTTTAAGATAAGTTACAAACTAGGCTCCATGGTAACAGCTGGCAGGGGGAGGAAAGAAAGGGGAGAAGAAGCTCTCCCCTTCTCAGGTGTTGTCCTTGAAGGGTTAACTTGTCAAAAACAGTGAAAGAAAAAGCTGCTTTTATGTGAACTTCTGCAGACTGTGAACTTCTTAGCTCCTCCCCTTACATGCTGGGTATAAAACTCTGAAACTCCCTGAACTTGGGGTTCAGGGGATTAATTGATTACAGCAAAAGCTGTGCCCTCTGAACCTGGCTGCGCCAAATAAAACTGTTTCCTGATATCTTCGATGCCTTGCCTCCTTTGTCACTACAACAAATCCAGGGTCTGTGCATGTGAAGCAAGCACTCTACCAATTGAGCTATATCTCCAGCCCTTGGAAACAACACTTAAAAAAATGTGTTTTTTTTAAATAATTATGAGTGCATAGTAATTATACAAAACAATTGGGTGCATTGTGGCAATTTCCTACATGCACACATAAAGTACTCTAACTGAATCCACCCTACCTGTAACACTCTCTTTCCCCCCCCCCCCCCGTGTACTTTCCCTCACCCCTTACCTTCCCTGTTAGTCCATCTTCTACTTTCATGTCATTTTATATTATTCTCTAGATTCCACATATGAAAGAAAACACGAGACACTTTTTTTTTCTGAGACTGATTTTGCTTAACATGATATTTTCCAGTTTCATTCATTTTCCTGCAAATCACATTTCCTTCCTTTTTATGGCTAAATAAAACTACTGTGCATATATACAGATCGATTTTTTAAAAAATCAATTTATCTTATAATGGGCACCTAGGCTGATTCCATAACTCAGATTTTGTGAACTGTGCTGGGACAAACATGGGTATGCAGCTGTTTCTTGTACTATGCTGACTTTGATTTCTTCACATGTACACAGAGAAGAGTGGTATAACTGGATCAGGTGGTTGTCACTTTCAGAGTGCTTTCACTTTCAGAATCCTCTAGAAAACATGCTGTGCCCAACTCCACCCCAGTGTCTCCCTTGGTGTTCCAGTGCAAACCAGTGGGTGACAGAGGAGGTGAGGCTAGGGGAGCAAGAGCAAGGGGATTAGTGATCCATCCCTGAGCAGGGAGGAGACTCTATCCCCTGCCATGACCCAGGTCACACTGGATTTCTTCCCTGGGGCGGTGAATGCTGATTGGAAGGTAGGAATTCCCACAGCCAAACAGGCCTGATAAAAGGTCTCTGGGAGTGCAGAGGCCCCAGAGTGGACCTGAGGGAGACACAGCTGTAGATCCTGGTCCTGTGATTCAGAAGTCAGCACCAGGCTAGCAACACTGAGACCTGAGGGAGAGACTGTGTGAAAGGTGGCAGGTGAGGACTTCTCTGTGCAGGGGATGAAGTGACAGTGGACCAAGACAGGCAAGTTTTAGAAACCCCAGGCCACCACTGGGAGAAGGGAAGGCCAGAAGAAGAGAAAAGAGAATCTAAGAAGTCAGTGTCATTGCTGTGTTTAGAGAAATAGCTTCTTGGGAAGTCAGTTGTGCAGCGGGACCTTGATTGGGTCTGGTCCTGGATAAGGGCAGCAGGATTCCAAGAAGACAAAGATGCTGCACAGCCTCCTGGCTTCTCTGCTTGCCAATTGCCTGCCCTTGGCTGGACCTAGACCTCACCCTAGTGGATGTTCATTCTCCAACACAGCTCCCACCTAATGGCCTTATTTTCTCCCTCTCCTCTCCTCAGGAAGCCACAGCATGACTTCTGCCTTACCCTTTCGCTGTGCTTTTAAAATCTCCAGTATCCAATTCAAAACCAGTGCACCTTTTATTTATCTGAGATTTCCCCCTAATTGATGGAGCTCTTGCTGTTTCCTGAGCATGTTTGCATGTGCTTAGACTCAGGATGCCAGGCAACTTTCCTGCAGAGAGCAGCCAGTCTTGTGGGTCCAACAATGGATGAGACAAGGAATTACAATTAGCAATGATGTGTAAGGGTGGGGGAGGAGGGAGCTCCAGACTAGGACATCAGAGGCCTCCTGGTGCTGAGCCTAGGAGGGAGGAGTGAATGATTTGAGCCTGGTAACAGGGATGGGATAGGGAGCCTTTTAAGTTGGACATCACTGTTTGCCAAGGCTTAGAGGTGACTGGTTGGCGGGGGGTCACGGTAAATAGAGGTGAAGGCTGTGACAGAGGAGGACTGCAGCAAGGGATGGGACCAGGCAGATGGGATGCAATTTACAAAACATATTTTTGAGTTCCTCCCTAGGGTCCCTGGAGATTTAAGGGTGGGATCATAGGATCAAGATAGCACTTCCCTCTCAGGATGCTGTGTGTCTGTCCATCTGAACTCTTGATAAGGGGAGCCCATGTTCTGAGGCTCCCCAGCCCACTTGATTTGCATTTTAGTGAGCAGAGGCTGATTGTACTGGTGATCTCAGGGCCAGCCTCTGACCAGAGGCTCTGGAGTGGAGCCAGGCGGTTTGTACTAGGCACAGGATCACAGGGGCTGGAGAAGTGGAGTGGGGTAGAAAGATTTGGGAGGGGGCTAAAGGCAGGCCTGGACATCAGTTTGAGGGGACCTTGGAGAATGAGAAGTTGTTTCCCAGGATCTAAGGCCAGCCCCTGGTGAGGGAGGGTCTCACTGCATAGAGCTGCCCATGGTGTTTACACTCCACTCTCTCTGGCTTCAAGCAGCACCTCCTTGCTCTTGCTTTGACTACTCACTCTTCTTTCTTTGACCTGTCAACTTCTGTTCTCCTCTGCATGCTTTTCTGCTCTTCCTTTCCTAAACAGTTTGATGTTCTACAGGCACCAGCCCCTTCCTCACATGTCTAATCTACTCCCATGGCTTTTGCTGGTACTCAGAAATTTTCTGAATTCACAAGAAAAATGAAAGCCAAGCAGAGAGCACACACAGTGTCCTCAGCCCCATTTCATTGTGTTTCTCTGTCTTCTTTGCCCCCAGACCCTGCATCATGGATTCTCTTTCAAAAGCAAATGGCACCTTTGCCATCCAGGTTTTGAAGATGCTGTGTCAAGACAGACCTTCACAAAATGTGTTTTTTTCTCCCCTGAGCATCTCCTCTGCCTTGGCCATGGTCCTCCTGGGGGCAAAGGGCAACACCAAGGTCCAGATGGCTCAGGTAAGCTCACCTGTCACCCAGGAGGAGAGACTGGTCTGCAAGGTTGTCTTTTATCCCCTCCTTGAATTTTTCCAGAACTCTTGAGGAAGGAGGGGTGAGCCTGGACCATTTCAGGGAGAGGGTACAGGAGGAGGGGAAGGAGAGAGGTGAGGAGTTTCCTCCAGTGAGATGTTGTGGGGGTTGCTCACAGGGGTTACTGTGTAATCTCTTTTTCATTTTTAACTTTTCTTGTGAGTATTTGTAAAATTTTTCTTACAATTGCTGATGTCTGTCTATGTTGGATAGAAATGTGTGCTTTCTTTGAAAGAATCAGTTCTTGGATTTATTGAGCATTTTGTGTTTTCCCCTAAATCCCTTAGGAATTTTTCTCTACCTTTTCTAGCACCATGAGTTGGGAGTTTTGTTATATCATTATTTACTTTGTAACATTAAAATAATAAATGTTCTTTTAACTATTTTTTGTTCTAATTATTAGGGTAATATAACATTCATTTTATTTTCTAAATCATAAGTCACATATTTAAATAGTATTTTAAATATTTATTTCAAATCATTCTTTAGAAGAAAAAAATATTTTTATTGTCTACCTTATTGAGAATCATCAAGGTCGGTGTGGAAACTCTCTTTAACTGCTGCTGCTGGCATTAAGGACTTACGGATGTCTCCCCAGATACAGCCACTCCAGAGGCCCCTTCTTCTGCTGCAGTCTTGTCAGGGAGAGGAAGCTTCCAGTGACACCAAGACAAAAATTGACATTCTACTATAGGCTGGGGGACACCCCTATAATGAAAACAAAATATGGGTTGTAGAGAGAACCCGAACCATCCAAGGATTCATTGACTTCATCAAGAAGTTCCTTAAACTTGTGGCCTTGGAACAGTTGTTCACTTATGGGAATCAGTTCTTTGCTCCTCCCCCAGATGAGGGATGTTTGGGCAGTGGTGGTAAACTGCTCCTACAGTACTGCAAATCTCAGGCCTGGGGATGAGCCACAGAGGAAAAACAACTTGCTACTCAAAATGGCTTTTCACAGAGGAAATGGCTCCAAAAAGTTCTAATGGTTGTTGTGACAAGAGACTTAACAGATATGAGCTAGTCAGCATGTGTCCACTGTGACTCATGTTTATGCATAAGAAAACATCTGTAGAGTGGATAGACTAACAAAAATATGATTTGTGTTAATACACAAATGTTTGTAAAGATTGCTGTTACATTATTCCTGTTGCTCCTGCCTATTACAACTGTTGTTCCAGATCTGCCTCCAAGGTTGAAAAGACTGAAACTACATAACCTTGATTACCAATTTTCAAAATGATTCAAATTGTTTACTGGTAGAATTGGCACTCTGCCAATTTCTTTCATGGTAAAAATTAATTTACTAAGAGTTTTTTCCTTTTGTTTTTAACTTATTCAGTAAACTTCAGTTTGTGTGGGATATAAGATGTTTACATTTTTTTTTTCTGTTGAATTAGCTTGTCAAACCAAGTCGCATTGACCTCTTAGCTGAATATTTTATATAGTTCAGTAGAGGGCAGTCCAGCTGATACAAAGGTTTGGCAATTTGGTTGTACATCTTTACAAGGTGATAAGACTTTTCTTGTTAATTTCTGGCTAATATCTACCCAAGAAAGCAAGTATGTTGCCAAATGGAAGACTGAAAAAATATATGTAGTTTAAATTTAATTATGTTGGGAAATGGAAGTAACTTTACAAATTCTAGAAAAAAGAGTTTTATACATTTTATCTTTTTTGTGTATACTATCATTTAAGATAGAGTCCAAAGTTGTGTTGCTATGTCACTTATTTAAACAATGTCAAAAGGGAGTTATTTCCTTAGAAACTGTTTTCAATAATTAGTTAGTAGGTTAGTTTCCATGTTATTGGTATTTTATTTGTAGTGTTGTTGATTTTTAGTTTCCTACATTGAGGTCATTGAATATAAATTGTGTCATTTGCATACTTCAGAATCAAATGAAACTCTTCTTGTGACCTAACATGACACCTTTGAAATATAAAGTATCACATAATATACATATATTATCTCTTTCTAGGATACTGTTTAAGAACAGATTTATTCTTATTAATCATATTGCTCAATTTATACATTTATTTCCTTTTAAATATTATCATGATGATTGCATTCCTGTCCAATTTTTTCTTGGATTTTTAGTGTTTTTAACTGCATCTTTTTTTTTGTAAATAAGTTATTGAGGCAAGTTATTCTCTTTTCTGACACATTTATGGTGTCTGTGGATGCAGGACTTAAGAATAGTTCCTTTTATTTATTTATTTTTTTATTGCTCATCTCTAAACTATGCAGAGAGTGCTGTGCAGGTACAAGAGCCATATCTTTTATTTACCAGCTTCCTAGCGCCTCTCTCCACCTATCTCACCAGTATCACTTCTCAATTAGAATCAACTTCCTTTCAAAAGAAAAATTTATGCAGTATTTGAGAAAATAATTGTTTGCAAATTCATGTTGAGACCAAAATCATAATTGACAGAGTTTTGCTGATTTCCTTCACAGGCAATGTCTTTAAAAACAGAGGAAGATATCCATAAGGGCTTCCAGATGCTTCTTACCCAAGTGAACAAGCCAGGCTCAAAGTACTTGCTTAGAACAGCCAATAGGCTCTTTGGAGAGAAGACCTGTGATTTCCTCTCAGTAAGTTGAATTAGCAGAGCAATAAAAGTCGTATTTAAAACACCTGGTGATATACAACCCAGAAGAGAAATTCTAGAGACAAGGCAGGATGGCATATTTGGGAGGCTGTGGCAAGACGATGGAGAGTTAGAGGCCATCTTGGGCAACCTAGTGACACCTTGTCTCAAGAACAAAATGAAAAACTGCCTTGGGATGTAGCTCAGTGGTACAGCATTTGCCTAGGATGCTCAAGGCCCTGAGCTCAAACCCCAGTACTGCAAAAACAAGAAAAAAATGAACAATATTCTAGAGAATTTGAGAAACTTATAGTAAACTATTTTTTAAATAAAGACCCCAATTCTATAATCATAACTTGTATTATTTCAATTTTGGCAATGTCTCAAATTTTATTTATTATTTCTGGTTATTCAGGGCTCTGGAAATATCTCTTTACAAACTAAAATGTTTCATCATCAAGTAGTTTAAGATTTGATCATGTTTTTAATTTTAAGAAAAGCCTAAAAGCTAGCTTTCAGAATGTTTTGAAGCTCACTGTCATTCTATGGCCAGCATCTGAACTTTTTCTCTCCTAAGACATTTAAGGAGTCCTGTCTTCAGTCCTACGACACAGAGCTGGAGGTGCTGTCCTTTGCCGAAGCTACAGAGAAGTCCAGGGAGCATATAAACACCTGGGTCTCAAAAGAGATGAAAGGTCAGAATTATGAGTTGTTTCACTCTCCTCCCACCCCACCTCTATTCTCCTCTCTTCTCTCCTCTACCTCTCCTCCACACTGCTAATGTCACTGGTGTTGCAGAAGGTCAGAGCCAGCTCATCTGGCTGAGCCTTTTGGTGCCTGTGAACCTTAGTGACTCACAGAAGATCTGATCAGTGCTCAGGTTTTCAAAACCAGACAATTAATGCTGTCTGTTCTCCTAGGACAGGAGTGACTGATATAAGTGTCAACAGAAACTTGTAGGTCAGATTTCCCATGTAATAATTTACTTGGCACCGGCCTGTATTGTTCACATGGCAGGTGACTATCCTCTGTGGGAACAGATCAATGGGCCAGATCTTCCCAAGTCATGCCCTTGGCCCTCCTCTTTATGGGGTCAGTTTGGACGTCATTTCTCCCACTTTGACATGTTAGGGTGACTTCTCCTATTGCTTCTTTCATATCTCTCACTTAAGCACTCTTCATCAGACTTGAGAAGCCTAGACTTGATTAGTCAGCTACAGAGCCTCTCTCAGGGCTGATCCATTCCACAGACTGAAAACATCTTCCATGCAGGGTTAAAATTTACTCATTTCTGTTTCAGAGTGTGACAAGTTCTAATCTTGGTCCTCAAGATCAATGATGGTTTGATGTTGAAATCATTCAGATAATTTATGCAACACTAGGAACATCCTTATTTCTGCTAACAAATGAGACCATAAAAAATAGAGGTAGTCCTTTCCACTGTTTATTCTTGGAATCTTTATTTCTTGTGTCCTCTTTAGGCAGCAAATTACTAGGGATGCTCTTAGTTTTTTGGAAACATACCACTTGATATCCAAGTTAAAAAGGATATACCTTCACCTACCCAAATCATTATCTGTTCCAGGGATTCCAGGTGTCAGGAGGGTGCAATCATAATATCTCTTCTGTAGTTTCCAGAAACTCCTCCCATGTCCCTGCTCTGGAGCTATGCAACTCTATCTGCCCCAGGAATGTTGCCAGGTAGCTGTACAATGTTAGAACTGGGCCTGACTACAGGGCCTTAGACCTGATGCTGCTCTTACCCACAGCAGGTAATGTCAGCTCCTACCCAGCCCCTCTCTCCTTTGCTGCTTGTCTTCTTCTCAAACCTGGTGTCAAGTTTCTGCTTTGTCCCAACCTGATTTCCTCCAGTGACTTAGAAGTCTTTCACCATCTTCAACTTAGTGGCTCTTGCAGCGACTGTCATCCTGAATACCACTCATAGTTGGGATTTTAAACTTTTATACGTATCATCCAAACTCAGCACATTTGAAACCAGAATGTTAGGATCTCCAAGACATCATTGTCATGATTATTTACTATGGGTTCAGAAAAGCAACTGACAGAGTTTGTGCTTGTCTTGAAAGGTAAAATTCCAGAGTTGCTACCAACGAACTCAATTGATGGGCAGGCCAAGTTGGTTCTTGTCAATGCCAATTACTTCAAAGGAATGTGGGATGAGCCATTTGACAAATCACCTGTGTGTGAAATGCCTTTCCTAATAAACCAGGTAGGGGGAGACTTTCAAAAATTATGCTACTTTGATGAAGAGATTGAATAGAAAATTTAACTTTGTAAAGGCATAAATGGTTAATAATAATTTCAAACTTATCATCTCTCTTAATGAATTTTAATCTTAGTGAAAAAATGATTTGAATAAATGATACTTGCTCTCTATTATAGTTTAAATCCTATTATCCTATTAGCACTCTCACTGCCTCTGATGAAGTCTCCTACATGTACTGGTTTAACATCATTCTGGAAACAAAGATCTTCCTATTGACTCAAGTTGCTTAGATAAAAAGCAAAATGAGGTGATATATGTATGTGTATGTATATATACATATATATATATATATATATATATATATATATATATATTTATACATGTATATATGAATGACACGAGGAAGAATGCAAAGCAGGAATGTGACAACACATTTCTTGAATCAGGATTTTTTAAAAAATATTTTTGTTTAATGAGAGATCCACCTCAGGGGCTTGTGCATGTTAACCAAGTACTATACCACTGAGCTACTCCCCAGATTTTGCATCTATTACTTTTTAAATTAAAGTAATCTCTCATTTGAATTTTTGTTAATCATAACTTATTACTGATTCAGTATCTGCATCACTGTACCATTAAAAATGAGTGGCAAAGGCCTTAGTCAACTGTGAGCTATAACTTTATTAAAACAGATATTAGACTAGTTTGCTAAATTCTCTAATCCTTTAAAATACAGTGTACTGCAATAAGGAAGCTTGTATGCAGTAACCTCCTCCCCTCTTTATAAGGCATGTTTATGATAACAATGTATTAATTTCTAGCAGTGCTAGATCACACCAGAGTTGAGAGTTTTCTTTCCCCTTTTTATACCGTTTCAAATGTTGTGCTCATGTGGTCATTCCCCTCAGGAGGAGTCAAGGCCAGTGGAGATGATGTGGCAGAAAGCCAATTTTAA
Source organism: Marmota monax (assembly GCF_021218885.2). Taxonomy (NCBI): domain Eukaryota; kingdom Metazoa; phylum Chordata; class Mammalia; order Rodentia; family Sciuridae; genus Marmota; species Marmota monax. Next base: position 3,917,063 of record NW_026693024.1, on the reverse strand, counting down.
CTACATCTACATCAGTGAGGCCCAGACACAGGTGTTGGAGCTGCCCTATGCTGGCAAGGAGCTGAGCATGATCATCCTGCTCCCAGATGAGGACGTGGACCTCAGGGTGGTGAGTTGGGAGGGGCTGCATTCCTTTGAACTCAGAATTTCTGTGGGAAGAATTGGGTACACCCTGTGCCTTTCTTTCAAAGTATCTCCAACCCAAGAGCCCAAATGGCCCAACCCTATCCTCCTTGCTTCCTTGTGATATGATCCTTATAGAAAGAGAGTCAACCATCCTCTCAATGGTGGCAGTGCACTGTGATGACCTAAAGGGTCTCTGTGAGCAGAGCAGCTCCCATGGGCTTTCCCTCTGTCCAGGTCCCTAACTGTGAGGATGAGTTTCCACAAACAGTGCCACATTCCACTTTAGGCAGATGTCCCTGTCCTGGAGAGGCTCACACTGAGAGCTCTTCCAGTCTCTTGTGCTTGCCAGCAATGGTTCATTGTGTTAAAACTTCATTCAAACCAACAAATACCACAAGAAATGCACCGCTGACTGGGCATAAATGTTTTTCAGAAATAAATATGTTTTGCTAGTGGATGGATAAGGAGGGGCAGCCACAGTGAAATCATATATGGGATAGCATGTGAGATGGTGGACAAGTCAGAGCCCTCACAAGCTTCTGGGCAGCTGAAGGCACTGCTCATCTTGTGTGGATGTTCATGGAAATGTCTGTGTGTCCACAGATACCCACCATAGTCTGACTATGAACCTGTGATTCTGGTCTTTCAGGTGGAAAATAGCCTTACTTTTGAGAAATTCATAGACTGGACCGAGGCAGCCTCTTTGCAGAATATTGAAGTGAAAGTTTTCATTCCAAGATTTAAACTGCAGGGGGATTACGTCATGGAGCCTGTGCTTCAGCGTCTGGGAATGGTCGATGTCTTCCAAGAGGGCCAGGCTGACTTGTCTGCAATGTCAACTGAGACAGACCTGTGTCTGTCCAAGTTTGTGCACAAGAGTGTCTTGGAAGTGAATGAGGAAGGCACTGAGGCTGTGGCGGGCTCAGATATACATGATATGGATGACTGCTTTTCATATTTACCATATTTCACTGCTGACCACCCCTTCCTTTTCTTCATCAGGCATAATGAAACCAACACTCTTCTGTTCTGTGGCAGATTCTCATCTCCCTAAGGGTTGTACTTCCCCTCCATGAAAAATTTCCTTCTTTCCATGTCCCCAAGTTCTCACTACAGTTCATAAGGATGGGCCTTTAGGTGAACACCAAGTAGGAAGATGAGGGCAGGGTCCTAAGCCTTCTGAACAACTTAATCTTATTTGATCTCATGATGCACACACTCAGCTGTCCCCACACTGCCCACTCATTGTACCACAGAACCAGGTCATGGCCAATAGGCTGTCCTGATTCCCTGTTGTATTAGGATGAGTGCAGTACAGATGCGTAGGATAGCTTGCAAATTTTCCCCTGATGGCCCCAAACACATTTCCCAGTCATTCCACATGCAATTCCTTCTACTTATCCTGTGCTTTCCTGTATTTTAAACTTGTCACACACCTGCCTTAGCTGAATGCCACAATAGTAATAAATGCTGGTATATACTGTTACTATTATTCAAGTTTAAAGAACAACAAGTTTTAGTCTGGAGGTGTGTCTCAGTGGTAGAGCACTTTCCTAGCATATGTGAGGCACTAGGTTTGACCCTGAGCACCACAAAAAATTAAAATAAATAAATAAAGATATTGTGTTTATCTACGACTTACAAAACACTTTAATACACATTTTAGTTTTGTCTATCTTTGGCATTCACTCTTCATCATTCAGCACATATATGCTAAGAATTGCAATAGATAATAGGGACACAACAGAACAGAGTCATAGTCCTTTGATATCTGCTCTTTAATGTGTGTTCCTAATTTATATAGAGTTTATAACAACCAGATTGGATAGTTGAATAGTTTGAACTGTCATATACCCCCCTTGCAGCTAGGACACCTTGCATGGTGATATTGCATTTCTTTACCTCCAACCCAAAGAGTTAAAAGCCATTAGCTGCTGCAGTCTGGCTGGGCACAAATCACGAGCCACTGAAGCAGGAACAAACTTTATTTCTGAACTCCACCAGCACACTCCACACACGCTCCTGGGAACTCTCCTGAATGCCACACGGCTCCTCTAGGAACCAGCAACTGGAAATATCCCTCCTCCAGCACTTCCCCAACCAATGGGAACTCTCTGGGAATCCCCTTGAGAGCTCAAGCGAAATTCAACGGGAACTCCGCCAGAACTCAAAAGTCATCATCTTAATGGCTCGCTAGCGTCACCTCTCAACCACTACTTCTGGCAAAAATGCCATGCGTCATCCCGACTCGGCTGTGGCCCTCAACGATTAGCCCTTAATGTTCAGATCAACTGTCATCTTCTTCAAGACGTTACATCTTTGAACTTTTACAATAACTGCCCACGATAGTTGCATTGCTTATTTATTAATCATTTTTATTATTAGTCTTTTGACTAGGCCTTAAAGTCTCCAGGATTTGTGATTATATTCTACTCATCTTCATGCTACAGTGCACTAATAAATAATTTGATCATGTAACCACTGTAGTGTTTTTTTAGTTGTTGAATATCACCAAGTTTCTTTTAGATATTTTTATCCCAATGACATTCACATTTACATGGTCCAGTGCCATCTAATACATGGCTCAAAGATGTTGTGCAACCATAAAGTTTACTGTGTACCCAAAGGTTTTCATTGCCTCCAAGAAAAACCCACGTCCGCTAAGCAGCGAATCCTCATCCCCTCCTCCTTCCAGTCCCTGGCAACCATGAATCTACGTTTTTTGTGTCCATGGATTTACCTGTTCTGCATATTTCATGTAAATTGAATCATAAAATATATTACCTTTTGTGTCTGGCTTCTTCACTTAGTGTGATGTGTTCTAGGTTGAGTCCTATTGTGGCACGTATCAGTATTTTATTCTTTTTTATGACTGAATAATATTCCAGTACCTGAATATGACACAATTGTTTTATTCATTCATCCATTGATGGGAATTTGGATTTTTACCCCCTTGTGGTTGTTTTTAGTAGTCCTGATATGAAACTGCATGTATGTGAATTTGCTTGAATACCTATTTACACTGTTCTGCGTATATTCAGATTTAGGAATAGAATTGTTGTTCATAAGATAATTCTATTTAACTTTTTGAAGAATCACCAACCACAGTGGCTGAACCTTGTCACATTCCTACAAGCAATGTATGAGATTCCAATTTCTCTGCATATCTTTACTTAAAACTAATGAACACACTAATGGTGATTCTTTCCATGGTGTCGGATGCTCTGCCTCATCCCTGGTCCAGAGCCCTGAAGCTGGCCAAACATGGATGATGATCTCCTTCTCCTGGTCATTCTGGTCAGATGTTTTGGCCACAGCAATGAAGAGCTGACTAACACAAAGGCCCACAGCTGATTGAAAAAAGCCTAGAATAAGTGGTATATTGAACCAGCCTTGCATCCCAGGGATGAATCCTACTTGATCATGGTGCACAATTTTTTTGATATGTTTTTGTATCTGATTCGCCAGAATTTTATTGAGGATTTTTGCATCTAGGTTCATTAGAGATATTGGTCTGTAGTTTTCTTTCTTTGAAGTGTCTTTGTCTGGTTTAGGTATCAGGGTGATGTTGGCCTCATAGAAGGAATTTGGAAGTTCTCCCTCTTTTTCTATTTCCCGAAGTAGCTTGAAAAGTATTGGTATTAGTTCCTCTTTAAAGGTTTTGTAAAACTCTGCTGTATACCCATCCGGTCCTGGGCTTTTCTTATTTGGTAGTCTTTTGATGGTTTCTTCTATTTCCTCAATTGATATTGGTCTGTTTAGGTTGTCTATATCTTCCTGACTCAATCTGGGCAGATCATATGACTTAAGAAATTTATCTATGCCTTCACTATCTTCTAATTTATTGGAGTATAAGGATTCAAAATAATTTTTGATTATCTTCTGTATTACTGAAGTGTCTGTTGTGATATTGCCTTTTTCATCCCGTATGCTAGTAATTTGAGTTCTCTCTCTTCTTCTCTTTGCTAGCATGGCTAAGGGTCTGTCGATTTTGTTTATTTTTTCAAAGAACCAACTTTTAGTTTTGTCAAATTTTTCAATTGTTTCTTTTGTTTCGATTTCATTAATTTCAGCTCTGATTTTAATTATTTCTTGCCTTCTACTTCTTTTGCTGTTGTTTTGCTCTTCTTTTTCTAGGATTTTGAGATGAAGTATGAGATCATTTATTTGTTATTTTTTTCTTTTTTTAAGGAATGAACTCCAAGCAATGAATTTTCCTCTTAGAACTGCTTTCAATGTGTCCCATAGATTCTGATATGTTATGTTTGTGTTTTCATTTATCTCTAAGAATTTTTTAATTTTCTGCTGGGCCTGTTCTGCAGGTCGGTCGCAGGTCTGCCTACCTTGCAGGCATGGGCAGTGGCTCCGCCCCTCCTCCAACAGGGGTGATATGCCGGCGGGCCACTCACAGTTAAAACACTTTTAACCATTTTTTTTAACATTAGAAACAAACTGAGGTAGAAATTAACACAGAATACAAAGGGAACAAACAAAAACAAACCAACAGACAAAGTCCTGAAAATTGTTAAGAAAACAAGTTAAAAGGGTACAGATAGAGATCTCTGTAGAACTTCCTTGTCTCTGATGTTGGTGGAGTGAGGGAGTCCTGGTAAAGGAAGAGCAGTTAGGAGAACAAGAAAAGGGCCCAGGTACAACACACAAATAGACAAACAGGACAAACAGCCGGTGAAAAGACACTGGACAAATGACAAACAGCAAGACAGAAGCTGGAGAAATGACAAACAGCAGAACAGACACAGGACAAGCAACAGTGGATGAGGTCACACAGGGAGACCTCTAATGGGGCAGAGACCACATCTCTTCCTGCCCTCAGGAACAGATGAGGGCCTGCAGGGAGACCTCTAGTGGGGCAGAGACCAAGACTCATCCTGCCCCCAGGCACAGGTGAGGCCCCACTGGGAGGCCTCCAGGGAGACAGTGACAACATCTCCTCCTGTCCAGGGACTCAGTATAAGTGACTGCCTCCAATCTGACCTTGTCCCCAGAGGAGTCCACTCACCAGATCTAATAGGCCAGCAGGAGGCTTTTCAGAGTGTCCTAGGATGAATTGGAATCGTCCTCAGAGTGAGGCTGAGGAATATCTCTTAGGAGCTCCCCTCTACTCCAGGACCAAGGTTCAAAGAACCATCATTGGAGGCAAATTTGGTATGAGGGTAGGGAAGAAATGGATCCTGGATGAGCCCCCAGATGTTATAGTTAAAGCTTCATCCTGGGGTTTCATAAACTGACTTCCAGATCACTCACGTATAATCGAATCAAGCCTTTATTGAAGCACACTGGTGGTGACTGACCAGAACATAAATCTATTCCCCTGATCACCCTGAACAATTGCAAAGGCTCTCCTTATAAGCCTGAAAACCACAAAAGGGATGTTCGAGGGTCCAGCCAATGCAAGCAAGCCAGGTTACAGAAGTGGGAGAGTGCAGTCAAGTGGCAGGAAGCCTAACCAATCACACTTAGCCCAATCAGCCCAGTTACAGAACCAGAGCCCTGTTACCCTAGTTACAGAAACAATGCCCCATTTAGGTAGTTCCATGTTCTGAAGGGTTTCTATAGCAAAAGGAAAAGAACATCTTTCCCCAGTCATGACCCTTCGACTTGGCATGGTTGTTTTATAGGTTTGAGTCACACACACACACACACAAAAATGGAGTCACATTTGCTTTTACCATCACAATCCATCAAGGCTGACTAGTTACTTAATACCCCAGTCTCTGGGCTCTGTCATTTTCTTTCACTCTTCTCTGTAACTGGTTCTTAAATCAGTAAAACCATTCCTTCTTCTTTACTGACTCCACTTTCTTCTCTGGCTCCCCAAGCTCTGTCTTTGTCTCTTTCATTAAGAATCTTCCTTCCCTCAGGGGAACCAGATGGGGAGTCCCGTTCACCTTTATCTACTGGTCTTTGTCTTAACTGCAGCTTCTGGTAAATGGTAGTTCATGTCCATTTACTTTCTTCAGAGCCTCTCTTCCTGTGCACTTTTCTGAGTCCAACACTGGCTCCCTCTTGTCCTTGGCCATGGTCTTCTAATGCTGAGAGCCACGGCTGAGTCTGTATGGCCCCTGGCATTTTGCCAACAGTATTGATTGACAGGCGAGGCATTACTATCTGCCTCTGCTGCAACTTTTGAGTTCTCTCACTATTTTGGAGTTCTCGTGGGGATTTCCGGGGATTCTCCGAGAGTTCCCATTGGTTGGGGAAGTGCAGGAGGAGGGATTTCCGGGAGAGATATCTCCAGCTGGGGGTTCCTGGACAAGCGGAGTGGCTTTCGGGAGGATTCCCCGGGAGCTATGTGAAGTGTTTTCCTGCAGTTCAAAAATAAAGTTTGTTTCTGCTTCAGTGGCTCGTGATTTGTGCCCAGCCAGACTGCGGCATTCTAAGAACATTCTCTTCTGTTGTTTTTTCCCCTCACACTCTGGGCAGCTTGTTCTCAGTTCTGGTCTCCATGTCTTAACACTTTTCTGATAGAATAAAGGCAGACAGAAGGGTGTCTCTGATTGGGCATCTGTGGGATCAGGGCCCACTTTAAGTACATCGGGCAGAAGAAATTCTTTTGGGGGGTCTTAGGACTGAAGGCCTCTTTGGTATGCCAGGCCACACCCTACCTTATGGCTTCTCACACTCTTTGGGATATTGGGGTATCTTGTCTTGTCCTGATATGATCTGGAAGTGCATTCTGGCTAAATGTAGTTATTTTATATATTTTTGTCTATTAGATTGGTTCTGTTTTTTTGATAGAGACTAAGAGATGCATTTGATGGCTGCAATGACAGTCTTGTTATTTCACTGACTCTTTCTCCTGTCACCAGAGAGCCCCTCATAAAATGAGTTCTGGAGATAACATTGAACATACCTTAATTCAACATCCGCCAATTTCAACTGCCCCTGGAATTCTTAGTGCTAGGATATCCCTGGCTACTTTATTTTTGGCAGAAAGTTTTCCAGAATTATTTCTATTGGATTTACCTTCATATCTTATGGTACTTTTTATGAGAAATTCACTTTTGTGTTATATGCACTTAAGTAGATATTCTTGTTTTATCAGCATGCTTAAATGAAAACATTTCTTGTGAGCCTTTTAAAATAATGTATGTGTGTGTGGAGGGGGGGAGGCTCAGGTGGTACTGGGGATTGAACCCAGGGGTGATTTACAACTGAATTACATTCTTAGCCTTTTTAGTTTTTCTATTGAAAGAGGGTCTCACTAAGTTGCCCAGGCTGACCTCTAATTTGTGATCCTCCTGCTTCAGCCTCCTGAGTTGCTGGGATTACATGTGTGGGCCACTGCAATTGTAAGCTTAATATGTAACAGATTTTGGCTTTCTGTCTATCAACCTATTTTTTTCTCTTCTGCTTTCTGTTTACACAAAAATAGGAAGTATTTCTTTTGCTTGGAGATTTTTTTTTTGGGGGGGGTTTGGCTTTTCATCTCAGCCCACCTACAAAACACAAAGAATTAACTCCTTACCTTATTTGAGAATGAAGAAAATGGAGATCATAAAAGAAAGTTTTTCATAAAACCAAGTTTCTGTTTATAAGCTGTTTTAATGTGAAAAATGTGGCTCAAGGCTTACATAAGACTTGCAAATAAAGGATCATAAGGTTTAATTATTGTATTAGTCAGTATTTTATTGCTATGACCAAAATATCCAACCCAAACAACTTAGAGGATGAAGGGTTTATTTTGGCATATGGTTTCAGAGGTATCAGTCCATGGTTGGCTTGCTCCAAAGCAGAACTGTCATGGTAGAAAGGTATAGCAGAGGTAAGATGCTCAGCTCATGGCAGCCAGGAAGGAGACAGTGAGTGAGTGGGGAGAGCAGGGAAGGGACCAGGGGTAAGAGGCACATCCCCAGTGAACTATTTCCTCCAACTATGCCCCACCTGCCTACAGTTTCTATTTCCTCCCACTAATTCATTCATGTCATTAATCCTTCAAATGGATTAATGCACTGATGAGGTCAGAACAACTATGGTCCAATCACTTCCCCAAAACCTGATCTCTGGACATTGCTGTGCCGGGGACCAACCCTTCAACATGTGAGCTTTTGGGGGACATTCCTGATCCAAATGACAATAGTCATATAAATAGATGATCTTGGTTTGGTTCAGTTTTCATGAAAATAATTTGTATTTAGCTCTCCTTTTATAAGTTAATAAGTATACATTACCATATTACTCTGCATCATAAATAGAATTTAATGTAAGTATATATCTGACAAATGAGTTGGTTTAAATTTGTTGGAAAATAAAATTTAAAGATGTCAAAAATTGTTTACTTTTTTTTTTGCCTAGATTGCTGGTGATTCAGGATTATATTTGTCTCTGTTAAGTGTTTAAAATGCAATGTCTATTGCTTTGTATGTTTTAAATACAATATCAACTTTTAGGTTAACAAAGAAATAAGGTGTTGACTATGTTTGTCTGATATCTTGATTTTCATAAGTAATCTAAAAATAGGCAAATTAGGTAAATATTGGGGTAAATGTTTATATAGATGTAGATAAAGCATTTGAGTCATTTATATATTACAATACTGATAATTCAAGTGCTAAATATAAATTCAAGCACTCTTGATTCCTGAAGTTAAAACAAGATTGTATCTACCTATTAATTAAATATATTTTTACAAACTGTTGGTATACAGGAAAACAACTTACTACTGCTTTTCTCTGGATCTTTACTGAAAAATAAGTTTCTTCCAGGTACAGTGGCACTCACCTCTAATCCCAGCAGCTCAGGAGGCTGAGGCCAGAGGATTTTAAGTTCAAAGCCAGCCTCAGCAATTTAGTGAGTCTCTGTTTCTAAATAAAATATTAAAAAAGGGCTGGGGATGTGCGGCTCAGTGGTTGAGCCTCCCTGGGTTCAATCCCAGTACCAAAACAAACAAACAAACAAAAAAGCTTTCTAATTAATACTCTAATTAACATATACTGGTGTGCAATTCTATACAGAAATAAAGATAGGAAGAAAGAAAGACTTTAATCTGCATTTTAATGAAAATATTGGAAAGTGTAGTATTTTATCTTATCAAAAAGGAGTGATTTGTCTAAATTTAAAGAGTTTATATGGATTGTTTTAAAATATAAATTTAAATTCAATAGAGAAATGGGACCGGGGCTGGGGCTCAGTGGTAGAGCACTCACCTAGCACGTGCAAGACGCTGGGTTTGATCCTCAGCACCACATAATACCTTTATTTTATTTATTAAAAATAAATAAAATAAAGGTATTGTGTCCAACTACAACTAAAAAACATTTAAAAAATTAATAGAGAAACAAGGCAGAACAAACCTTTTTTCTTACTTCAAACAAAAAACTCAGGAAAAAGATACAAATAAAGTTATAAGGATGAGGATATGTCTTTTAGAGAGTGTTTTTGAATGAATAAGGGTTGTGTATGGTAAAGTATGATGTTTGTCCTAAAGTAAACTGGATTGAGGGCTGGGGATGTGGCTCAGTGGTAGTGCACTTGCCTGGCATGTGTGAGGCACTGGGTTCAATTCTCAGCAGCACATATTAATAAATAAAATAAAGGTCTATCAACAGCTAAAAAATATTTTAAAAAAGACTGGATTGATTCAAAATGGGAAAAAAGATAGCCCAAAACTCAAAAGCTGAAGGTTTAAACAAGTTGCAGAGTGTCCAAGCAGGTTGCAGGTTTGTGAGCACCAATGTTCTGAAAGGAAATATACACGTAATTATGCTGGTTATAATTAAGAAAAACTATGTGCAGCATTTTCAAAAATAAAAATTAATCTCAAACTTAACACCAGAATCTAGATATTTATGATTTTATTTATTTATTTTGATTTTTGTACCAGGGATTGACTTCAGATGCTCTCAACCACTGAGCCACATCCCCAACCCTTTTTTACTTTTTATTTTGAGGCAGGGTCTTGCTTAGTTGCTGAGGCTGGCATTGAATCTGCCAACCTCCTGTTTCATCCTCTTGCATCACTGAGATTACAGGTGTGTGCCACCATGCCCAGCTTTTATGTTTTGAATAAATTTTCTTAAAATATGGATCTGCCCTTATTGAAATTTACAAAGAACTGGCTTGAAGACCAAACAATTTGTATTTGATCAGGATAATTTCTTGTGTTTTCCACTCTATTTGTTAGCTTTTTCTTACTTAGGGAAACTGTCTTAAAGAATTAAAGTCTGTTTACGTATATATTTGGCTTTATTAAACATTACCTGGTTTGAACCCTAAACACTACTTATCCTACTCCTCCTGTGCTTTGGGCCATGCATTCTTAACTGTCTGGCCACATTTAAAAGTGAACAGCAGTAGCCTGTGTGGTTAAAACCACAGTCTCTCAGAGAAGGAGGAGGAAGGCCTATGACCAGTGATAACCAAACCTGTTTATGATTAGCTAGGAAATGCTTCACTCCTCTACTGGGCCCCTTGACATTACCCATATTCAGCTTGAAAGTGTTACAGAAGACAGCACTTTGCCCTTCAGACCCCCTCAAAATGAGGAGTGAAAAGTAACTTGTGAGCCGGGTGGAGCAGGTGGTGTGGTGAGGGGTTGATGCCTACGTGACCCAGCTAAATTTTGATCTTACCCTAATCCTGCTCACCTTTGAGGACAGGAAGCCTGAAGTCCAGAAATCCTCTTCAGGTGGGCTGGCCAAAATGGGTCAGCTCTAGAATGACTGTTAGAATGACAAATTCATTATAATTCCATCTGCAGGGTTAATCACATTCTCCACTGCCATGAAGGTCTACAGTTGCCGATATGATGGCCAGAAAGAACCATAAAAGGAGAAAAAAGAGGTGGTGCCCAAATTTCTAGAAAGGAGGAGGGATAGACTTATAATGAAGCCAGCCAGAGACCCCTACCTAGAAGACCCGTACCATAATTAAGTGGAAACCCCCACTATATTTATAAATTATAAGTTCCTCTTCTTCAGAAAGCATTCTATCACCAGAACTTCTATCACATACTGGTAATATTGTGGTTGGTAGTTTCCTCTTTTTGTCAACATCAGGTTTACAAAACTTGTGAAACCTGTGTCTGATCTAGGAGATGGAACAGAGAGCACTTCTCAGGTAAACCTCCAAGCCTCCCCATTTCCCATCACTGGATATAAAGTTCAAAAATTTTCAAAATCTTTGTTCAAAGGAAAAATTCTTAGTCCTAAGCCACCTCTGAACCCTACAGTCAATCAACTTGCTTCCTAAAAATTCTTCAGATTCCAGCCTCTTCTGTCCCACTTAAATAAAGGAGAGGAATATTCTTGTTTCATTCATTTTATCCAATATCTAGGCTCTTCCATACCCAATGAGCCAAGAAACTGATATTCAAGGACTTGTCTCTGTTTCTTCTATTCTTTCACCAAGAATATGCATTTTTCTTACTGCTCAGTCAGTTGGATTTGAGTCTTATTTATTGGTTCTGTATTCCCAAGAGGGAAAAATGACCCCAGTTTGGGATAAAAATTGGTAATAATTGCAGCTATTTTTTTTTTTTTTTGGTATTAAGGATTGAACCCAGGGGCACTTAATCACCAAGTCACATTCCAAGCCCTTTATTTATTCTTTAATAATTTTTTTATAATAATTGCTCTTCTTTATAGACAAACTTCCTTCCTTCCTTCCTTCCTTTCCTTCTTTCCTTCCCTTCCTTCCATCTTGGTTTCTTTCATGAGGTCTTGCTGTGTTGCCCAGGTAGGTCTCAAACTCCTGGGATGAAGGGATCATACATCCTCAGCTCCCAAGTGGGTGGGACTACATTCATGGCACCATGTCCAGCTAGTTTCTATGCTTTGATCTGATCATATGTAAGCTCCAATGTTATGTCTGATGCCAAATCCACTTTGAATTCAATAAGCTAAATAGGGGAGGCAGCATTCTTTTCAAATGTGTCTCTGTCAATGTATAATATCTAACAATCTAACATTTGCTTCCAAATATACCACGTAGCAGAGCCAGTGGTAAAGCACATGTTCAACATGCCTCAGGCCCTGGATTTAAAATATAAATATATAAATATAAAGAAGGTACAGAACACAACACTGCAAAACAAAATTTTTATTTTAAAAAATCCCAAATACAGAAGTAAATCAAGCTGTGTTGTTATGGAAAGATTGTAATAAATCACTGAGTCAATCTTAAAGCAGGATATGGGCCATTTTTCACCAGTTATTGGTCCAGTTTTAACAGCTGGCAGGTCAAGAAGCATGCTGCAAGTCCACAGCTTCAACCCCCTCCATGGGTTAGAGCACACCATTTATAACATAAATAAAGCATATCAGTACATTAATTACAAGTGGCTGTTGCTATGATTCAAAACTACAAACAAACATCATGAGATCTAAAATCATAGGCAGAAGGGGAAGTGGGTGAAAACCATAGTAGGTGAGTACAAGTCAAAGAATGATTACTAATGTCTAGACAAATGTTGACCTAGGAAACACTGCTGAAGAGAAATGGGAACCAAAAAGAGAACAATTTTACCTAGTGTAAAATGAACAGAAACACTTGCATTTCTAAGCAGGATGTGGTAAGCAGGATCTGGTTAGCATAGGCAGAATTTTCTCATGGAAGAAGCATTTCATACATGAGATGGAGTCTCAGGGTAAAATGAAGTCTGTTTGGTCATTGGCCATATAGCCTGGCCCATAACAGTGTTAGTACTCATGACCCAGATTCCTGGTAAATCTTTATGTCCAGTTTACAGATTGCAAATGCAGATTGCTGTCTAGCTGCCCAAGAAGGCTTTGTTTACTTTTATTTTTCATGGAGTACTGAAATCCATTCAAAAACCAAGTGGATCCAACCCCCATCCAGGGATGTCTGAGAAAAGGAATTGTCAAGTTGTTATGAACTAAGAGCTGCTGCTCATCATTGTTAGCATCAGGGACCAATTTAATCTGAAGTTAGAGAAAGAACTTTCTTGGGATCAGGTCTTTCAGTAGACATATTTATAGTGAATTTTCTTAGTATTAGACACCAACGAATCACTGAGTACCACTGAATAACTGCTAGTGATCTGCAAATGAGAGGGAACCCTTGCATTCCACTGCTTCTTGTCTTCTGATAGTGCCACAGCCCTCCTCCCTAATGAATCTGTGAGCATATTCAGATTTCATCTTCGATTCCCAGAACTCAGAGCAAGCCCTCTGGGAAAGGACTCATAAGTTGCACATGTTTTGACAGACAGAGTCACTTAAAGATTGTTCATCTTTGAATCCACACTTATCTTTAGATTGATGAAAATAAATTCTTTGTTATATTTTATTGCCGGCTACTGAAATGGCTTAGAGGTCCTCCAAACTCAGCTTCTAGGACATACACCTGGGGACATTCCATGGATACATGTCCAGACACAAAAGTCTTGAGGAAAACTTAAGATGCAGATGATACTGCACACTCATGGATTTCTTTCCTTCTTTCTATCTTTATTTTACAGTAGAATGCATTTTGTGCACAAATGGAGCATAAATTCTCATTCCTCTGGCTCTACATGGTTCAGAGCCACTCCAGTAGTGAAATCATACACTTATATAGGGTAATAATGTCTGTCTCATTCTACCATCCTTCTCATCACCACAGCCCCACCCCTCCTCTCACTCCCCTCTACACAAATCAAAGTTCCTTCCTTCTTCCCTATCTCCCCTCCTCACTATGGATCAGCATCTGTTTAACAGAGAAAACATTCTGCTTTTGTTTTTTTGGGATTGGCTTATTTCACTTAGCATGATATTCTCTAGTTCCATTTATTTACCTGCAAATGCCATAATTTCATTCTTCTTTAAGACTGAATAATATTCTATTGTCTATGTACCACATTTTCTTTATGCATTCATCTGTTGAAGGGCACCTAGGTTGATCCTATAGTTTAGCTATTGTGAATTGAGCTGGGATTACAAGCATTTGCCACCACACTTGGCCCATTCTCACTCCTAACAACAAAATGTTAGGGCTGGGGTGGGAACTTAGTGCTAGAGTCCCTGTTCAGCCCGTGAAAGACTCCAAGTTTAATTTGCAGCACCAATGAAATATCATTTTAAGACATAAAATAAAGAAAAAGAAAATGTTTACTAGACTTACACTGATTTAATATTTCTCTCCTATCATGTTGGCAAAAATCAAGAAGTTTGACAGTAACTCTATTAGTAAGGCTGGGGATACAGCTGGTGAGAAATGTTGGAGAAAATAAAGTATTCAATGATATTTGTAAAGCATGGAAAAAAAACTTTACCCATTAAGTATTAGATATCAGTGCAATGGAGTTGTATAGTAGAGTAAGAGGGATTGGGTTCAATTCTGAATATAGCATGTGCAAGTGGGCTTTTATAGTCTAGAGTAGTGTGGAGGCTGGGGATGGAAAATTCCTAGGAGGAAAAATCAGGGTAAGGGGTATTTTGGCTGAACTGACCTAATAGGATTCTTGTTGAAGAGAGGTAATAAGGAAACTGTTCAGATCAAGGCTGGTCAGACACTGAAGTTGGTGATTTCTGGCTAAACTGATTTGGCAGGATTTTGGTTAAAACTGAATTTGACAAGGTAGGAGAAAGTTCAGAAGGCTGAGTAAGATTTGGTCAAGCAGATAATTTTTGTCAAGAACAAAATGACACAGTCTCTGTGAAGGGGAATTTTGGTTTTGGAACCAGGGATTGAATCCAGGGGTGCTTTACACTGAGCCACATCCCTAGCCCTTTTTATTTTGAGATAGGGTCTTGCTAAGTTGCTGAGGCTGGCTTTGAACTTGCAATCCTCCTGCCTCAGCCCCCTGAGCTGCTGGGATTACAGGTGTGTACCACCAGGCCTGGTTATGAAAGGGAATTTGATACCTAAAACAAGAGTATTTGTCTTTTGACCTGAAAATTTCCTTTTAGGGATCTGGAAATCTGGATTAGTGGATAATTCTCCACTGTTACAAAATCATATTGACATTAAGAGCTTGCCATTCAGAGTTTGGTCTGTGGACCAGCAGGATGCTAGTCACAGATGAACTTGTTAGAAATGCCCAATCTTAGGATCTACTGTATTGGCATCTGCATTTTGACAACATCTGCAGCTGATCTGCATGTGCCCTAAAGTCTGAGGAGAGTTTCACTTGGTTACTTATGGTGGCATTATTTAAAAAAGACATAAGATTGGAAATACTCCAAAAGGCAAAGGAATACTGTGCCCTCAGGAAACAGAAGAGGAAAGATCTTTTACCAGATTAGAAGGATTTTCATAGCATATGGAATGGAAAAAACAAGATAAACAGTTATTTAGCTCCATTTGTATACAATGAATCAAAATGCATTCCACTGCCATGTCTAACTAATTAGAACAAACGAAACAAAACAAAACAAAAGTGCAATGGCTACCTGTGTACACCTGGGGCCTCTCCCCTCTTTCTCTCTTCAGGCCTCCCTCTGCGGAGGCAGCTGCTGGCCCTGTATAGCGCAGGCTCTTTCCAGTACCCCACCCTCATACACATCCTGCCAGTATTTAAAGCCCAGAAGCCCCTGGTTCTTCCTCCTTTGGTTCTGCT
Source organism: Marmota monax (assembly GCF_021218885.2). Lineage (NCBI taxonomy): Eukaryota > Metazoa > Chordata > Mammalia > Rodentia > Sciuridae > Marmota > Marmota monax. The sequence goes on along the minus strand of NW_026693024.1, from coordinate 3,901,417 downwards.
GCTGTGGGTCGTGGCGCCGGGAATCTGGGGTATGTGTCTGAGGGGAATCGCTGTGGCACGCGGGGGTGGCCTATCCGGCGGCGGGAGTTGGGGCTGGGGATGCGCGGGGCTGGGACACAGAGATCCGGTGCCTGGAGAAGTGGGGCCGAGCTGGGCACGGGGCCCCAGCTCAGGTTACCTTCTGGATCCCGGTGGCAGCCTCCGACCTTGTTGCCACCTCAGGCGGCTCTTGACGCGGTAGACCACCGGGATCCAGGTCGTGCAGGCTCAGCGACACAGGGCGAGACTATTGCAGCGGGAGGGTGGGCGCGAAGGGGGCCCAGCAGCAGTTCCCAGAACCGAATTGTAGGTGACCCCGCCCGTCCTGCCGCCAGTGGAGATCGCTACTTCCTGGAGACCTGGAGGCTGCTGGGTCCTGAAGCAGGGAGCTGGGTGTTGGGAACCCAGAGGGCTGGAGGCTGAGAGGTCGGTGCCTAGAGACCAAGGGGTCGGTGCCAAGGGTGCCTGCACTGGGCTTCCTCTGCGCTTTTTCTGTGCAGGAGCCATGGTCTCCCCTCTCTGTTAGCCTGGTCCACACCTAACACACACAGGGGTGTGGTTTTGAGGATTTCAAGCTTGCAAAGATAATCTCGAGGATCCTTTCACAACTTGTTAAGGCTGTTTTTTTTTTTTTTTTTTTTTTTTTTAGTTAAATTTATTCTAGGCAAAATGTTGTAAGATTTGGCCTATTGAAGGATAAGATGATATGGGGAAAGTATTGGCATCAGATCAATGTTGGCATCAGATTCACCATTTTAGGTCGGGAGACATTTTATCTGGAGGCTTCAAAGTTTCCATTCTGAGGCATGCTGCTGAACTTCCTTAAGAACATGTGCCTGCTAAGATCATCCCCACCCCAGTTTATGACACAACTCCTAAGCAGCTTATGAAAAACCTCTTGAGGGCTATAAAGCTGCTGTGTGAGTGCCTACACTCTGGGGCTCGCCTTGGAGGGATGTCCTTGTTGGTTTGCTTTGTGCTACTGACAATAAATCTCTTGCATGAGATTCCGGTGTGTGGCGTGGTCTTTGGATTTTGCATGGACTCTGCAAGGGTCCTTTCAGAAAGTTTTACTTATGTTTGGGGTTTGTGTGTTGGATGAAATTGGCACTTAGTTTCTACTCACCTTTAAGCTCAATTTTGACAGACTTTATGGAAGATTAACATTTACATGGGGTCAGGAATACTCAGATGCCAGAGGGAAGCTGGGTCTGATTTGGCACCTTGTTGCTTGGGTAGGGTGCCATTGCACTGATGTAAGAAAAATGATCCTGGTTGTCTGCTTCCTTCCTGCTGTGGGTTAGGATTGCTGGGATAAATTCAGATGAATTAAGTAACTTTGGATTCAGGGTCTGTGGGTGGGGAATTGCAGTGCTGAGGCTCAGTAACATACACTGTGATTACCCTGAATGACTGCAGTCATCAGTATATATTGGGTGTCTGAGAGTGGTTCATAATTGCTCTTGAGTAACTGCATCTGTTATGATTTGATGCCTTGACAGAGAAAGGGAGTACTTGGTTCCATAAACAAAATATAGTTGGCGCTGCATATCCACAGGTTACCTATCCACAGACTTAACCAACAGTGAATGGAAAATATTGATTCTCTACTGAACATATGCAGCCTTGTTTTCTTGTTATTCCCTAAACATTATGGTTTAACAACTGTTTACAGAGCACGTATGTTGTATTAGCTGTCATAAGTAATCTAGAGGTGATCTGAAGAATTCAGGAGGATGTGCACAGGTTATATTAAATAATATGTTATTTTATAATAAGTAATTGAGCATCTGAGGGCTTTAGTTTGCATGGAGGTCTTGGAACAATGCCCCTCAGATACTTAGTAATTACTGTATTTAAGACTCCAGTCCAAGGCATTTTATTACAGGTCAGTGAATTCCGTTTAACTCAGACCAGTAACAGTAGAATGAAATTAGAACAAACAGCATCAATGTTATCCTCCTTATATCTGATCATAAGGTTAGCAAGGTGGATGTTGTAGGATCTCATGGAATCCCACACACCTTATATTTCCAGGCTTGCCATACCAGGGATTGGGCCAAAAATACATCAGAAGACAATAATGTATACTTATTACCTATTAGGCATCAGGTGCTCAGAGAAGTTACACTCAGCCACACATACCCAGACACACCTATAAGTGCTCAAGAAGCAAAGCAGAGACAAAGCAGAAACCCAAGTTTCCATTTAAACCAATCCTTTTCATGGTTTCATTTTGTAAGAAATGAATGCATCCTTAGTCAAAGAAGTCAAGAAAACAATTAAAAAGTGACACCTTAAAAATTTTTAGACTTGATCAAATTCAGTTGTGAACATGAACTGCTCAGAGTTACTGGTGATGATTCAGGGGATAAAATGACCCTAGGGTAGATTTATTAGATTTTAAAAATATGTATAGAATAGCTCATTAAGAAAACCTAATTTCTGTTTTTTATGTCAATGATTACAATTTTTATTTGTAAAACAAATATTATTTTCAAAGCAGTAATTTTGAACTGTATAATGAATTGTGTGTGTGTGTGTGTGCGTGCGTGTGTGTGTGTGTGTGTGTGTGTGTGAAGTGTCCACATCTTATTTCCTGTAGCTGTAGAAGTAGGCACTTGGAAGGCCATTGTTAGGCATTGGGTTTGCAATGTGATCTGTGAAATATGTATCCTTGTTACTGGAACATCAATAGGTAAGAGAAAGACCTTAATTGAAAAATCTTACTAGGTTAATGATTTTATTTGTTATTTGGGATATTTTAGTGATTGGTAAATTTTTAATTTGGATTATTTTCTATTTTCAGGATTGGAACTCTCCAATCCTTTTATTACTGACTGTTATGGATTTATATGTTATTGCAAAGTGTAAATGAAAATTGTTTTATGATTACATATCAGTGTCAGGTTATTTTCAAATTCATGCTTCAGGACAAATAAAGGTTTTACTACATGGGATTTAATGCTTGGACACGTTTCACAATTAAAAGAGAGACTAAGTAAAACATGAAGGAGTGTGCTTTTAAACATTCACATATATTCTACTTTGCTCACAAAAATAGTTTGTATATTTGTGGCCATATGTATTCATCTTCTTGCACATAAAACCCTGGTAACCCAACAGACAAAAAGAGCCCTTTAAATCATTAAAACCAAGGACAAGATAAGGAGAGAGGAGCTGAGCAGTGGACAAGAGATGCCAGCAGAGTTTTGAGCAGGAAAGTGGCTAGAGGAAGGAGCTCAGTGTCTGTGGAGGGAGGAGGGAGGAGCAGCCCAGAGGAGCTGACAGTCTCAACCTTGGAGTCCCTGGAGAGGGAGGGTGAAGTGCAGGTGGCAGCAGGGCACCTTGTAGAAAGTCTGATTATGGAGTTGTTTGAACCTCAGATGTCATCCCCTCTGCTCTGGCAACCAGGCAGCCCCCCTGTTGCCTAGCAGCCACCTAATAGGAGGACAGGTCTCAGCCCTGCAAGAACTGATGCTCCAAGTTAGGGTTCCCCAGACACTGAGTGGTGGGAAAAGCACTGGGTGAAATGAGGGGAGAAGGGATCCAGCAGAAGCACCCCAGTCCCCATTCCAGCTACTTACACATCAGCTCCAGTAGCTGGACCAAGGTTTTTTCTATTTGCCATTCTTCAGCAGAAAAGCTACTGTGACTTCTTGATCAGAGAAGTCCCCAGCTGACAAGTCCCACTGTGTAAACAGAATTTCCAGCAGTCTTTTGTGTTTTCCCCTAAATATGGACTGACACCCAGGGTTTGATGGTCACTTTTGGGAATATTAAGCATGAAAGAGAAACCTGCATAAAATAAAACAAACACCAACCACCACTACCACAACAATAGCAAAACACCAGGGAAAGACAAGGCAGGGTGCAAAAGAAGCTCAAGAGAACTATAGTGTATGTTCTTTGGTAATTGGAATCAGGGAGTCCTTGGAAATTAAAAAGTGTAACAACTGACATTAACAACAACAACAACAAAAAAAAATCATTGGAAAGATTGGAGGACAATGGCCTTTCTCCAGAAAATGGGACAAAATGTAATTGTTATGGAAAACACAAGAGAAGTAAAAGTCTGAGTAGAACTTTTTACTGTGTGTTGGGGCATTATCAAAGTGTTGACCTCTCCAACTCAGGGCAGCTGGAGGGGGCAGCCTGGTGGCTGGAGATTTGAGCTGGACACTTCTACAGCAAGTAACCTTGCCCCAAAGTATAGTAGTGGTATCATTCTTTGTGTGTGCTGTGACATTCAGAAGATTGGAAAGTCCCAGATGAGTTCATTCCAAGAGTTGTAGTGCTGACAAATAAGAGGTAAAAAAGCAGAGAACAGAGATTCTGCAGGAAATGAGAAAGCACTTTAATTTGTTTTCCCTGAGTAGAAAGGAGAAATTTTTAAATTGCTACATTGAAAGGGCCCTCCAAATCTCCACCAAAAAGAATGAACTGGGCCCAGAGAAGGACACATCACTGGGACATTTCTGGATATCAGGGATGGGGATAAGATTTCATAAGCTTCAAAGGGTAGGGGTGTTGTGGGGTAGATGGAGCTGGGGTCAGAATGTCATGAGAGTTCTTAACAGCAGAGCTGGAGGTAGGGAAGCTATGAAGTGCTACTTGAAATCTTTGGATGTAAAATCCTGTGCAGCTCATTATAGACCTGCTTAACTCTCATTGGCATGTAGTAGTAGAATAAAGACATTCTCAGACATGCAACAAATCAAAACACCTATCTTTTGTCTTAGAACGCTATTAGATCCTTTTCTCCATCAAAATAAGAGAGGCAACCATGAAGCAGAAAGACGTTGGGGTCCCAAATGAAGGATGTTATTGCCTAAGGGATAAGTCTGCCCAGGGGCCTGGGCAGTACACAGAATGATGGATCCATAAAGGAGTTGTGTCAGAAATGTGCTGATGAACACTGGTTGTTGTGACACATAGGTGTAATGAAAGAAGTGTAGAGTTGAGTCCAGATGAAAGCCGCTTCTTGTTTTAGTAGAGTCAGGTTCATCTTTCAGTGGTGATCTAATTTATAGCATGATACATGAGGGACTGAAAGGGAAATATCTGTCCCAGCTTGCCACTGGTGTGCCCAACAGCAGCAACTGTATTTTCTATCAGCACCAGTACTCATCTGCTTCTCGAGTCTTCAGATTTTGTACTTTACAATCCTTGATTGAGAGAAACCAGAAGATAGGTATACTGTCACTGGAAGAAATCTGAGGAGTTTCTGGAGAGGTGGACCTGAACTTAGGGTGAATGGGGTTCTTGATAAATGTGCAGAAATGAATTGAAGAACATGTCTGAGGCAGAGATTTATTGAGAATGTGAGTCATCTTGACAGAGATGCTTTTGGGGGTTCTCAGGCTCTTTTAAAGGAATTTGGTGAGGGGTGAACATGGGAAAGTATGTGAGGATGACATCAATCTGATGATCACAGGATGGTTTATGATGAATTCTTAGACTGATGTGGTCTATGTTAAGTGACGAATAAATCACATTGGAAAGTACCCTAGGTTATAAGTTTCATAAAATATTGTCTCTCTCTTTGCTTAATCTGTTTCTTACATAAGACAATCCACAGTGCACAAGAAAATTTTCATAAGTGGATGAATTTCCAGCAACTGTAAGATTGCCCAGAAATTTGGGAGTGAAATTAGCCCAGTTGGCTTGGGGAGTGACAGACCTGGGAATAAACATATGCAAAACTTTAGCATAAGGCATGAGACTTTCAGATTAAAATCTCTTTTTAATCTCTCTTTGTCTTTCCTTTTGTCTACTTTTTACCTATCTTTTAGTTTTTCTATCCAATCTCAATACCACATTGTTGGACTAGAACAATTCAACATGGACCCATAAGGTCCTGTTGTTGCCATAAAGCAAGGATATTTGAGACCAACAGCTGGGGATAAAATAACCAATTTAAAGAGCTCCCCACTAGCCAAGTTAGGACAATTTGAGCACCAAGAAAAAAATGTCAGTTAATTGAAATATATTGTTTTTAAAAAGCCCTGAGTCCATTAATCAGTTCAGATGAGGCAAACAAGGCTTAAAAACTAACAGAATTCACCCAAATCTCCATCATGTTGGATTAGGCTCTAACTTTCTTAACAAGACTTCTTTGGTGATAGAATTAAAATCAAGAATCTATAAATGGGATGGATTCAAACTAAAAAGCTTCTTCTCAGAAAAAGAAACAATCAATGAGGTGAATAGAAAGCTTACATCTTGGGAACAAATTTTTACCACTCACACATCAGATGGAGCACTTATCTCTAGGGTATATAAAGAACTAAGAAGCTAAACACCAAAAAAAACAAATAACCCAATGAACAAATGGGCCAGTGAACTGAACAGACACCTCTCAGAAGAAGATATACAATCAACCAACAAATATGTGAAAAAATATTCAACATCTCTAGGACTAGAAAAATGGAAGTCAAAACTACTCTAAGATTTCATCTCACTCCAGTTGGAATAGAAATTATTAAGAATACAAAGAACAATAAGTGTTGGCAACGATGTGGGGTAAAAGGCACACTCCACACTAGCCTGTAGGGCCCCAGGCTCACCCCTCCACTGGTGGGGCAGACACCTGCCAGAGACTAGCCTCTAGAACAGGACCACCCCTTTCAACCAGGAGACTACCACTTGAGGTCAAGCCCAGGGGCCCAGATCTACCCATACCTGCCTGGGAAGGACCCGGGCTCACAGTAGGCCTGGGTCCACCCCTCCACCAGCAGGTACTACTGCAGCCAGCTTCCAGCACAGGACTGCCTCTTCCGACCAGTAGTCACTGCAGATATCAGGTCTGGCCCAGATCTGTCCACATTGATTTGTGTAGTACACAGGTCCAGGGTAGGTCTGAGTTTGCACCCCCTAGCCCCCACCTGGGAGCCTAAGCCTAACCCACTTCCATCTTGGGACACTACTGTTATTGCCATAGCCTTACCCATACAGTAGCCCCTAACTTTTTTTGACAACAGACTGGGCCTACAAGCGGCTACATCTCAGACCAGGCATCCTAAAGGGAGTGTGAGGCCCCCTCTTGCAGCCCCATCTCTGTGTCATTGCTTCCATCTTGGGACACCATAACTATTATACCTGGGCTATTGCCGACACCAACCTTAGATGCAGTAGCACACACTGAGGGACACCTGCAGGGACACCAACATCAAGGTGAGGTACAGACAATCTGCAAGGGTACTACAAGAATATAAGGAAGAAACTGTAATATCTCAGATCCACACAGCAAGAAAGGAAGACACCTAGACAACATGAAAAGACAAGGGAGGAAAGTCCCCCAAACAAACCAGGACACTGTAATAACAGAACCCATGGACAGTGAAGTTGATGAAATGTCAGAGAAGGAGTTCAGAAGGTTCATAATTAAAATGATCTGTGAATTAAGGAATGACCTAAATGAGCAAATACAGGCAGAAATTGATAACTCCAACAAAGAGATAAGCCAGCAAATAGAGGTAGCAAAAGATTACTTCAAGAGAGGTACAGACTCTGAAAAAAAAAAGTCAGAAATCCTTGAAATAAAGGATACATAAATCAAATTAAAAACTCAATAGAAAGCATAACAAACAGACGAGATCACTTGGAAGAAAGAAGTCAGATAATGAAGACATAGTTTACAATCTGGAATGTAAAGTTGATCACACAGTGAAGATAGTAAGAAACCATGAACAGAACATCCAAGAATTATGGGATAGCATCAAAAGACCAAATCTAAGAGTTGTTGGTATAGAGGAGAGCACAGAGTTTCAAACCAAAGGAATGCACATTCTCTTCAATGATACAATATTAGAAAATTTCCCAAACATAAGGGACGAATTGGAAAACCAAACACAAGAGGCTTACAGGACACCAAATGTACAAAATTACAACAGATCTACATCAAGGCACATTATAATGAAAATGCCTATCATAAAGAATAAGGATAGAATCTTTTTAAAAAAATATTTATTTTGTAGTTTTTTTTAGGTGGACACAACATCTTTATTTGGTTTTTATGTGGTGCTGAGAATCGAACCCAGTGCCTCATGCATGTTAGGCAAGCACACTATCACTTGAGCCACATTCCCAGCCTAAAAGCCATAAGAGAGAGGAATCAGATCACATATAGGGGGATACCAATGCATATCTCAGCAGACAACCCAGACCCACAAAGCTAGAAGGTCGTGGAACAACATATACCAAGCTCTTAAAGGAAATGGATGCCAACCAAGAATCTTATACCCAGCAAACTAAGCTTTAGGTTTGACAATATAAAAACCTTCCATGATTAACAAAAGTTAAAAGAATTTACAAATAGAAAGCCTGCACTACAGAACATCCTCAGCAAAATATTCCATGAAGAGAAAATGAAAAACAATGATGAAAATCAGCAGAGGGAGGGATTACACTAAAGGAAAATCTAATCAGAGGACAAACCAAGTCACGTTAAATACCAAAAATAAACAAAATGGCTGGGAACACAAATCAGTTCTCCATAATAAGCCTGAATGTTAATGGCCTAAACTTACGAATCAAAAGACATAGACTAGCAGATTGGATCAAAGAAAAAAGACCCAACAATATTCTTCCTCATAGAGACTCATAGGAAAAGACATGCACAGACTGAAGGTGAAGGGTTGGGGAAAATTCTAGCACTCAAATGGACTTTGGAAGCAAGCAGGGGTTTCCATTCTCATATCAAATAAAGTAGACTTCAAGCTAAAGTCAATAAAAAAGGATAAAGAAGGATGATACATATTGATCAAGGTAACAACATACCAACAAGTCTTAACAATTATAAATATCTATGCCCCAAACAATGGAGCATCTATGTTCATCAAGCACACTTTCTCAAGTTCAAGAGTCAAAGAGACCACAACACAATAATTTTAGGTAACTTTAATACTCTTCCTTCATCAGTAGTTTTTAAATCTTCCAAACAAAAGCTGAACAAAGAAAGTATAGAACTCAATAATAAAATCAATAACTTAGTCTTAACTGACATATATAGAATATTTCATCCTTCAATAAGAAAATATAATTTATTCTCAGCAGCACGTGGATCCTTCTTTAAAATAGACCGTATGCTATGCCACAAAGCAACTCTTAGCAAATATAAAAAAGTAGAGATACTACCCTGCATTCTGTCAGATCATAATGGAATGAAATTAGAAATCAATGATAAAATAAGAAATAAAAGCCACTCCAACACCTGGAGACTAAAGAATATGCTACTGAATGAACAAAAATGGGTTGCAAAACACATCAAGGAGGAGATTAAAAATTTTTTAGAGGTGAATGAGAACACAGATACAACTTATGAAAATCTCTGGGACATTATGAAAGCAGTACTAAGAGGAAAGTTCATTGCATGAAGTTCATTCTTTCAAAGAAGAAAAAGTCAACAAATAAATGACTTAACATTACATTTCAAAGCCCTAGAAAAAGAAGAACAAATCAACATCAAAAGCAGTAGAATGTTAGGCAAGCACACTATCACTTGAGCCACATAGTAAATAATTAAAATCAGAGCTGAAATCAATGAAATTGAAGCAAAACAATTGAAAAAATTGGCCTTTGAAAAAATAAATAAAATTGACAGACCCTTAGCCATGCTAACAAACAGGAGAGAGAAAACTCAAATTACTAACATATGTGATGAAAAAGGAAATATCATGACAGACACTACAGAAATACAGAAGATTATTAGAAATTATTTTGAAAACTTGCACTCTAGTAAAACAGAAAATATCAAAGGCATCAACAAATTTCTAGAGTCATATAATTTGTTCAAATTGAATCAGGATGGTATACACAATTTAAACAGATCAATTTAAAGTGACGAAAGAGAAGACACAATCAAAAGTCTACCAACCAAGAAAAGCCCAGGACCAGACACATACACAAGTAAGTTCTAAAGACCTTTAAAGGAGAACTAATACCAATACTCTCCAATTTATTTTAGGAAATAGAAAAAGAGGCAGCATTTCCAAACTCATTCTGTGAGGACAATATCACTCTGATTCCAAAACTAGGCAAAGACACAACAAAAAAAGAAAACTTCAGACCAATATTTCTAATGAATATAAATGCAAAAAGTTTCAATAAAACTCTGGCAAATCAAATACAAAAACATATCAAAAAGATCATGCATCATGATCAAGTGGGATTCATCCCAGGGATGCAAGGTTGATTCAACATTCAGAAATCAATAAATGTAATTCATCACATCAATAGACTTGAAGATAAGAATCATATGATCATCTCAAAAGATGCAGAAAAAGCAATTGACAAAATGCAGCACCTCTTTTTATGTTCAAAACACTAGAAAAATTAGGGATAATAGTAACATATCTCAACATCAAAAAGGCTATCTATGCTAATTCCCAAGCCAACATCATTCTAAATGGAGAAAAATTGAAAGCATTCCCTCTAAAAACTGGAACAAAACAGGGATGCCCTCTTCACCACTTCTATTTGACATAGTTCTTGAAATACTGGCCAGGGCAATTAGATGAAAGAAATTAAAGGGATTCACATAGGAGAAGAAGAACTCAAATTGACACTATTTGCTAATGATATGATTCTATACCTAGAAGACCCTAAAAATTCCACCATAAAACTTCTAGAACTAGTAAATAAATTCAGCAAAGTAGCAGGATATAAAATCAACACCCATAAATCAAATGCATTTCTGTATATCAGTGATAAATCCTCAGAAATGGAAATGAGGAGGACTACCTCATTTACAATAGCCTCAAAAAATATTTGGGAATCAACTTAATGAAAGAGATGAAAGATCTATATAATGAAAATTATAGAACCCTAAATAAAGAAAGTTAAAGAAGACCTTAGAAGATGGAAAGATCTACTGTGCTCTTGGGTTAGCAGAATTAATATTATCAAAATGACCATACTTCCAAAAGCACTATACAGATTTAATGCAATTCTGATTAAAATCCCAATGACATTCCTCTTATAAATAGAAAAAGCGATCATGTAATTCATCTGGAAAAATAAGAGACCCAGAATAGCTAAAGCAATCCTTAGCAGGAAGAGTGAAGCAGGTGGCATCACTATATCAGAACTCAAACTATATACTACAGAGCAATAGTAACAAAAACAGCATGATATTGGCACCAAAACAGACTGGTGGTCCAATGGTACAGAATAGCGGACACAAAGAATAACCCACAAAACTACAATTATCTTATATTAGAAAAAGGTGCCAATAACATGCATTGGAGAAAAGATAGCCTCTTCAACAAATGGTGCTGGGAAAACTGGAAATCCATATGCAACAAAATTAAATTAAAACCCTGTCTCTCACCATGTACAAAACCCAAATCAAAATGGATCAAGGATTTAGGATTAAAACCAGAGACCCTGCGTCTAATAGAAGAAAAAGTAGGCTGTAATCTCCATCATGTGGGATTAGGCCCCAATTTCCTTAATAAGACTCCTTTGGTGCAAGAATTAAAATCAAGAATCAATAAATGGGATGGACTCCAACTAAAAATTTCTTCTCAGCAAAAGAAACAATCTGTGAGGTGAATAGAGAGCCTGCATCTTGAGAGCAAATTTTTCCCACTCATACATCAGATAGAGCACTTATCTCTAGTGTATATAAAGAACTCAAAAAGTTAAACACCAAAAAACCCCACAAATAACCCAATGCGTAAATGGGCCCAGTATCTGAACAGACACTTCTGAGAAGATGATATAGAATCAATCATCAAATATAAGTAAAAATGTTTATCAATGCTAGCAATTAGAGAAATGCAAATCAAAACTACTCAGATTCCATCTCACTCCAGTCAGAATGGCAGGTATTATGAAGACAAACAACAATAAGTGTTGGCAAGGATGTGGGGAAAAAGGTATACTCATACACTGCTGGTGAGACTGCAAAGTGGTGCAGCCAACATGGAAAACAGCATGGACATTTCTTGGAAAGCTGGGAATGGAACCACCATTTGACCCAGCTGTCCCTTTCCTCGGTCTATACCGAAAGGACTTAAAATAGCATACTACAGGGACACAGCCACATCAATGTTTATACAGGCACAATTCACAATGGTTAAACTGTGGAACCAACCTATATGTCCTTCAATAGATGAAAGGATAAAGAAACTATGGCATATATACAAGATGGAATATTACTCAGCAATAAAAGAGAATAAAATCATGGCATTTGCAGGTAAATGGATGGAGTTAGAGAAGATAATGCTAAGTGAAGTTAGCCAATCCCAAAAAACAAATGTTGAATATCTTCTCTGATATAATGAGGCTGATTCATAGTGGGGTTTGGAGGGGGAGCATGGGAGGGTTAGACAAATTCTAGATAGGGCAATGGGGTGGGAGGGAAACGGAGGGGGTATGGAGGTTAAAAAGATGGTGGAATGAGATGGATATCATTACCCTAAGTACATGTATGAAGATACAAGTGTTGTGAATATATTTTGTATACAACCAGAGGTGTGAAAAATTATTCTCTATATGTGTAATATGAATTTCAATGCACTCTGCTGTCATATATAACAATTTAGAATTAAAAATAAATAAAAAGTAACAGAATTCAGTGATGTTTGCATTCCATCTAGGATTTCTGTATAAACAGTTTAGTTTTTATAGGTTCCCAGGTGAATGAACAGTCCATAAACCAACCTAAAGGTGTAAACAGTTAAACCAAAAGACTTAGAACCAAGATATGTGCTAGAACTGCAGGCTTTGCAACTCAGCTGGAGAAAAACCCAAACATTACTTTCCTTTAAGGCAACACACGATATTACAAGAAACTGCAATTTGGTGTTTGGACAAGGCCTTGTCAATTCCATTGAAAGTGAGACTGAAGCCCAGAGATCCACTAACTACACAAATGTGCTTGGTTATAAAAAATGTGAGCACCCAGTGTCAAGCAACAGCTGGGGGGTGGGGCACAATGACCATGAACCAGTAAGCCCTGCTCCCTCGTTTTTGTAGACAGGAAATGGTTCCCTGAGGTTAATTTCATCCCAGGAAACCATTACATTAAAGCATGGGTATAAAATAAAATTTGCTCAGGAGCTTATTTTTTTTTTTGGTACCAGGGATTGAGTCAGGGGGCAATTTACCCCTGCACCACATCCTCATCCTGTTTTATGTTTTATTTTGAGACAAGAGTTAGTTAAGTGGCCAAGGCTGGCTTTGAACTTGTGATTCTCCTGCGTCAGCCTCCCAAGCCACTGAGATTTCAGGCATGTGCCACTACACCTAGCTGCTTAGCTCTGACAAGTTCCCTCTTGGTCTCATCCTCTCCACTCCCATGAGTTTTTGATTTTCATAGTCTGCCCACTATGGTTTGCAACCCTTTGCTAATCTCAATGTAAATCTTTTGTTCTAGAGATGCTCTCTCTGAGTTTCTTTCCTTTTTTATTCATGTTGACACCCCCCCCCCCCTTTTATAAACTACATGTGACTACATGATTACATTTGGGCACCACCTGAATGGTCCATGATATTCTTTCCATCAGAAGATTCTTAATCACAGCTGCAAAGTCTCTTTTGTCATATGAGGGAATTTTCCAGGGATTAGGACCTAGATATGTCTGGGGACCTTGTTCTATGGACCACAGCTATATAAATGGGATGTTATACAAAGGGATGCTTCATGTTCTTGTCACAGTCCCTTATATAGGTACACCTTCCCACTCCTGTGTACTCTGAAACACTCATTTCCTCCTTGTTCTCGGGGTTTACACCCGCTGCTCAGGGGAATCATGGGGACTATTTTAGAACATTAGCATTCTCCAGCTGGGGAAATGAGTTTGGTAAACATCTGTGAACCGTGTTGGAACACAGTGCTGTGCCCACAGTGCACCTGGCCTGCTCCAGTGCATGTGCAGACTTCCTGGCTGATTGAGCCCTTTCTTTCCTCTTGTCCTCTTGCCTGATTCCTTCCAGGCTCTTCCTGAAGTTCATGACTTCTCCAAGTGTATTGGAAAGACTCAGGCTGACTGCTCCTCAGCTGCAATCAATTCACCTTGGTGAACTTCCTGATCCCTGTTGAAAATGGAAAATTGTGAATAGGGATCACTGAAGTCCTGCTGCGCTATATAACATTTTGTGATTCTGTGATTCCAACTGGCCTAAAGACACCTGCACCCCACTCACTTCTGACTGGTTAACTGTGTTCCTGCCCTTGACCTTGCCAGGGCTGCCAGGGCATTGCCAAATGCACTTCTGGAAAAGCTCCAGACTCCCCTGAGCTCTGAGTGTGTGGAGGTGGACATGGGCAGGCACCACTGACCAGAGATGAGGAAGAGTTGTGAGCACATGGGCCAAGGGCCCTTGCCTGTGACAGCAGAGGCCCTTAACATGACCTTAGATTTGGGCTTTGTCACATGCATAGGTTCCCTAGAAGAATTGAGGATTAAATGGTGCCCTGCTGAGCATACCTGAGTGAGCACCCTCATCTGTTGGGGGAGACGGGTGGGTATTTGATTCAGAGGAGAGAAAGGTCTCATGTGGCTTTACCTCCCAAATTTATTTTAAGGCTTCAGTTACTCTAAAATGGGGAACTTCCCCACATCATAAAAAGACTGAATATATTGTCTTTGTAACCTTTGTGAGTGAATTTGTAATTTTAAATGATTTTCAAATTAAATGATACAATAAGCTCTTACAACACACCAAAGAATACAGACGTGGAAGCCAAAGTCAATCACCCTTTCTCTTACCCTATCCAGGAGGTGCATGTGTCCCGCCCACACTTTGCCCATGCACACAAAGAAGTGTGCAGATACAGGTCTTCACACAACAGGATCATAGTATTAAATTTTACTCTTCTTCTTCATTTAATATTAGGACATAAAATAATCTTGAGACCCCCCAAAGACCTTCAGAGTTCTGTGTGCATCTGTTTGCTTATTGCACCACAGCAGCAGTGGAGTTAATGGGAGGGAAAGTGCAGTTGGCCTGTGAGCCTGGGTTCATGTGATACTGATCTGAAATCCATTGTTCCAGGCTCGCCATCATGGATCCTCTGTTGGAAGCAAACGGCACCTTTGCCTTAAACCTTCTGAAAATGCTGGGTGAAGACAGTTCAAGAAATGTGTTTTACTCACCCATCAGCATCTCCTCGGCCCTGGCCATGGTCCTCATGGGGGCAAAGGGAACTACCGCAGTCCAGATGGCTCAGGTACCTGGTGTCCTTTGGGAGTAATAGTAAATGCTGGTAGTTGTCATTTCAAATCCCAAAGGGATTGCTGTGGATGGACATCAGAGGGTATCAGAGGGGTGTGGATGGAGAGTTGACAAGAAGCACATGCTACCCCTGATGAGCACCCCTGTGAGCACATTGCAGTCCCTGAACTGTAGCAATTTCCAAATCCAGCCAGGTGTGTGTGCCAGTCTCCTCTGCCCTCAGGGTGGGAATATCCTTGATTGGCTCCACCTGTGTTTCCTGGGAAGCATTCCTTGTCCTCCACATCTCAGGCCATGGCACTCCCCTGTACATTCTGGACTTAGCGCTTGGCAACTCCCATCCTTTTCCAGAAGAAATGGGTCATGTTTCATGTTTATTTCTCTCTTAGCCTTTCTCCTGCCAAAAGAGAGTTGGGGACCCAAGGGTACCCCTTCACTTTGAACTGTCTCATGTTTTAGTTTCAATATTTCATAATTCCTTTAAAACCATTGTAGGATTTCTGTGTTTCAAGTTATAGCCTGCTGCACTGGACCAAGCCACATGCACAAGCCTGTTTGAGACAAGACTGTGTCAGGTTGGAAGTAAGGGTGCTGTGGGGCAATGTCCTTGAGTTGCTAAGAAGCCCTGTTGTCTACAGGTCTATGAGATGCTGCCTTTTTTGTCCCAAGGTTTTTACAAAGTGGATCTTGACCTTGCTCCTGAGGCCATGGATTGGAACTCTACCTTGAGGCCATTTCTTAGGTTGAGAATTATGTTGTCAACTGGAGAGGAGAAGAGATAAGAAACACCTTTATGTTCTACCTATTAAGAACTGGGTTAGAAATAGTTCCTTTAAATTCTGCTTGAAAATGCATTAATTCTTTCTTTAGCTCATCTCTCTCTTCCCACACTCTAAGTTAGGCAGCTAAAAGGAAGATACACACTTCCTGCACATCTTAGGCAGATGTGGGAGTTGGGAAAGTATCCTATCTTACCTCTTGCTACAGGTGAACATCTGCACTTCTCTGGCCAGTGCCTACCTTATCACCTACCTTACCTCTTTTTGCAGACTATGGTAGTAATTTCATCCCTGTCCTTCCAGCCTCTGTCAACTGCCCATGTCCAAAGCCAGCATCAAGTGGTTTATTTTTGTTATGACGGAACACTTCTGCATTGCTGCACATGTTATCTATTGCTGCACAACAAACCATCCCCCAACTTAGTGGCTTGAAATAATAATGGTGGATTATTTCTCAGATCCAGTGGCCTCAGAGGCAGTTCTTATGCTCTCCGTGATGACAGCTGGGGCCATTCATGCTACTGTTTCAATAGACAGCTGCATTGCAGGGTCCAAGGAGGCTTTCTCTCACATGTGGGGTCTTGGTGATGGGTATTGGCTGGGGCTTTGGGTCTCTTCCCAGCAACTCAGCCTATGTGGTAGCAAATCTTCCAGGGGGATTCCTTGGACGTTCTTCCATCATGACAGTGGGTGCAAGAGAGTGAATGTGACAGCTACAAAGCTTTTTAAGGCTCAGGCCTGGACAGTAATGCTTGTGCTGAATTCTGTTGGTCAGAGCCTTCACAGACCTAAAGGCAGGGAGAGACTGCACCTTACAATTTTCTGGAGCATCCTGTGTTTGCAGAGATGGGAGGTCTAGTAGTACCTCTGTCTCCAGCTAGGCTCTAGATACAAAGAGCCTGGGTTGTGGAGAGACATTTCTCCTCAGAACAATACTGACAGGGTACAGAAAGGGATCCTGGGAGGGAGACTGGAGAGTGAGCTTTCAAGATACTTTTTGTCTCTAGTTGGATGGTGGTTTGAATCTGCACAGTTCTTAGGCCAAGTTTAGTATAGTTTGCTTGTTCCCTGTAGTCAGGGCCTACTGCAATGGTGTATTTTTGTTGTGTTTCTGATTCCAGGTACTTTCTTTAAATAAAAGCAGCAGCAGTGGAGGTGGAGATGTCCACAGGGGCTTCCAGTCCCTTCTCACTGAAGTGAACAAGACGAACACATGGTACTTGCTTAGAACAGCCAACAGGCTTTTTGGAGAAAAGTCTTATGATTTCCTCTCAGTAAGTCATACTCACTGCTTTTGATGAAGCAAGGTGGTGGGGAGGAGGGGAACTCGTGGTGCAGCTGAAAGAGCCTGGGCTGTGAATTTACTCAGGTTTCTGGTTACTCATGTATTTGTTCACACCTTTTCATTTAAAAAATCAGAAAACTACTCAAGTCACAGGTGAGTACATTTTTGTGCAGAATGCAATAGGGCCAGCAAAGAGCCACATCAATCTCTTTCCCACAACCCATCATCCCTCCCAGAATAAGAGCTTTCATAGATTTGACATGTGTCCTCCTGCACATCTTGTTTTGTAGTAATTTTCTCTGCATTATGCCTTCATCCAAAACACGTTGTTTTGAAATACATTTCTCTTGCTCTTCCCATCTCAGTGTATGTGGATCTACTTCAGTGTTGTTATCATGATCATCATCATCACCATTATGTGGCACTGGGGATTGAATCCAGGACCTCAAATATAAATAAGCATGAGCTCTACCACTGAGTGCTTCCCCAGCCCTAGATCACTATTATGAACCATCATCTGATAATTCTAAGTTGGACACATTGTAACATAGAAGGATATTTGCTCATGGATGGGCTTTAGGTCATACCCAGTCTGGGCTGTTACAGACAGTGTTATTGACTGTGACTTTTGTGCGTGTGTGTGTGTGTGTGTGTGCTGCTCCCAGGTAGATTTGTGGAGAGAGGAAGTAAATAGAGCTTTGAAATTTTAATATATAATATATTATTCAATGTCTCTCCAAAGTGATGTATCTGTTCCTTTCAGGGATATAAGCACAATGTTGGTTTCCATCTACCATGATCAACACTGCATGTAGCTTTTGAATCTTGATTACTTATGAGATTGAATTTAAGCTCTTTGAGCATGGACAATCTGAGTATCCATAATCCCAAAATCCACAATTGGAAAGTGCCAAAATGTAAAATATTTCAGCACATGTACATTTTGGAATATTCAACCTGTATATGTTTTCTGTATGTTGTTTATTTACATATTCTGTGCACATTTTTCTCTTGATCTGTATTCCCTTTTCTTATTGATTTATAAGAGTTTTTGTATGTGTGAGATTTCACATCTTTTCTATGATTTTTTTCTCATTTTTGAAACCTGTTTTAAACTACATTAATTGTTTTAAAAGGAAGTGATATAAAATGAACATAAACAAGCATAGGTTCAAATATTGATAACAACTATATATCATAGTATGATTTTTTATAATCTGTTTTACTTATTTAATTAGTATTAGCTACTTTATAGGTATCATCACCCTCTTTAAGCCTTTTATATGAACAGAAATTCCAACACACTCACATGATTGGCTGATTTAATTTTCTTTCATTTTTTGGGTGGATATTTTAAGAAAACTAATGATATTTAAAAATTTATATTAGTATACAAAATAAGGATATTAGAAATATTTGTCATTCATTATTTTAAACTTCCAAAAATTGAATACCAACCATGATGTAAAATTACATATTCCTTGAGTTTGATTATTCATTGTTTGTATAATAGTAACTTGAATAGCAGGTAGTTATTTCCTAGGGTGATTAAAAGTTATAAAAATCACCCACAAGTGTGGCAAGTTATCAATATTTGAGTGGCCAGTTTGCTTTCAGACTATTTTCTTAGATTGAAAGATTTAAAATTTTTCAGAAACAGGACAGTGAAATTGGTAAAGCAAGAACTCTGTGAGAATGAAATGGAATGATACAGGAAGTTCTCCTTTTAAGTGCCCACAATATGTTGAGAATTCAGTAACATTAGATAAACATATATAATGAAAGTAATTCAGCTGGGCCTCAAAGTAACTCTGGGAGCTTCATACAGCCACTGCCGTCCCATTTATGGGGCAAACGAAGAGGCAGAGACACTAATTAACCTTTTTAAGGCCACTCAGCTAATAAATCAAAGAACTTGTGTTCCTAACACCTGTGTCTGTGCAATACTGAAGGAGAAATGTGAAATCTTTCATTATAAATAAATAGAAATCAAATATGGAGCCATAAACTGTTCAAAAGGAAGATTAGGAAATAATTTCATAGTGCATTGCCCATGTAATGGGTTGTAAGCACACTTATATTCCACAAATTTTCTATTTTAACATGGTAGAATGTATGTGTTCATCAATGTCATTATTATTTCATAGGATATGTTAGTAAAACCCTTTGAACTTCTTTTTCCTTTCTTTTTTTGTGATGCTGAGGATTGAACCAAGGGCTTTTCCCATGCTGAGCAAATGCTTTACCACTGAGCCGAATCATAGCCCTGCTCATTTTTTTTGAGAATTGCTTACTACCCCAAACTGAGATGTTCAGCAGCACTGGCAATCTCTAGACACATGTAATTAATCAAAATAAAATAAAAGAGAATATTCAGTTCTGCAGCTGCACTGACATGATCTCAGATGCTCTGTAGTCACCTGGGACACCATTTTTGATGGTGCTCATTTTTCTGTTATCACAGGAAGTTGTGGTGGCAGGATAGTGCAGAATGGCTCATTTTCCTATGTTCTACTTTCTGTGTCCATGTCCCTTATTCCAGAGTGCAGAGGAGTGCTAGCTCTTGCTGGGTTAACTTTCTCTCCACAGTTATTGCAGCTCAGCTTCCTCCCAGTTACCTCTTGAGGCTCAGCAGCTCCCATAAAGATCCAGCCATTCATGAAATTTATTTGGTACTCAGGACATTAAAGATGGCCCAAAACTGAGAAGGTGAATTTTAGGTTCATTCTATGTATTAATTTGTAAATTATCTCTAAATCAGCATATTATTGAGTTTCTGCTTTGGTGGATTAATGAAGTACACTTGTTAATTACTTAGGAACCGTGCAATTATGTTGCTCTGCCTTAGTCTTTTAAAGATTCCTGCCAGAAATTCTACCAAGCAGAGATGGAAGAGCTTGACTTTCTGAATGCTACAGAGGAGTCCAGAAAACACATAAACACCTGGGTAGCTAAAAAGACAGAAGGTAAAAACATAGTTTTTATTTGTTGTTTCTGGTGATGGTGAGGTTGTTGTTGCTTTGCTAGTTCCTTTGTTGGCAGTGCTGGGGATCCAACCCAGGGCCTTGGGCATGCTGAGCAGATGCTCTACCGCTGAGCTACAGTCCCAGCCTGTTGTTCTGTTTTTAATAGTATTTACATCAGTCTTATTGTCAGTTCCTTCACAAAATTGTCATATATGAACAGGAATGATGTTTTTGTTCTCAAATAATTGCAGGCTTTAAAAATCTGCTTCTGAAATACTGTCAGTGGATGACATTTTCTCTAGGTCTTCCCTGCTCTTCTCAGTGTATCCATGATGTTTCCCCCTAGTCAGCACCCCTCTTCCAGAACAATCCACACTGTAATGTCTTTGCTCTTGTTTGTTCTTTCTTTTCACCAATCGCATAAAGAAAAATTCACCTGACAGGTCCCAGCTGTGTCCTCTCCAGTGTGAGCTCATGCTCCCCAGTTTTCATGCATTGTTAAAAGTTGCTTGGTGGTATCCTCATGGACCTGTGGTTTTTAATGTAAACAGTGTGCTTTGTTTTTTCTTTCTTTTTTTTTTTCAATTTTGGTACCAGGGATTCAAATCAGAGGGACTTATATACCAAGCCACATCCTTAAATAATGTAATGGGATATTTGTCCTAAATAAATATTTTATTTAGAGACAAGGTCTTGTGAAGATGCTTAGGGCCTCAGTTGCTAAGGCTGACTTAGAATTTACAATCCTCCTGCCTCAGTCTCCCAAGCCTCTGTGATTACAGGCATGTACCACCATGTGTGGCTAAACCGTGCTTTACATTTATAAAGAGCATCTTTTTAAAATCTTAAATATTTTTAGCTGATAATAACAAAATCATGTATATTGTACAAAAATAATATTGTTCGATATGCTGGACTAGAAATAATAACAAAACTATACATGATGCTCCAATGCATATATATTGTGTGTACTGTTTAAATCAGGGTGAACATATCAGCACCTCAAACATTTAAGTTTAAATTTATAATCACTCCTTGTAACAGTATTTTAAGTTCTTTAGTTTGTAGGCACCAATCATTTCTTTCTATCTCTTGTGGTATGAATTCACTTACTAATATCTACTTTTTCCTTTTACGTTTTATTCAAATGATGGTATTTTTCTTCCTAGAACATGTATTTCAATGCCAGGGATATTGCTTTGCTTTGATGACAAATATCTATTTATATTATTTCGAGCATATGTGATCCTTTATCTCTGTGCTTGACCATTTGAGGAGGTGGGCCCTTCTCCGTATCATCACTGATGCACCCATCAGCAAACTCTTAGCTAACTGGTTCTTTAATTTTTCCTTTCAGATAAAATTACAGAGTTGCTGTCTCCAGGTTCATTGAATAAAAACACTAATCTGGTTCTCGTGAATGCCATCTACTTCAAAGGAAACTGGGATAAAAAGTTTGACAAAAAGCTCACCAAGGAGAGACCATTTAAAGTCAGCAAGGTGAATGTTGCATAGTAACAAAGGAGATTCCCAGACACAGGGCCTGTGTTTGCGGTGGTTTCTAGATCATGAAGGCCACCACATGCAGCCCATGCCTTTCATGGCATAGGACAGCCCTGCAGCAAGGAATCCCCATGCCTTGGGGCCTTTCTCTCATGAGCTTCCTCCTTTTGTATGTCACCAAGGGTTCTGTCCGGAGGACCCGCCTTACTATCACCTGCCCTACTTTCTCTGGTGTGTTAATCTACAGGGCAAATCTGATGGTGTAGCTCTCAGGCTAACTTTAGTTCTTTCTTGGCTTCTCATAACTTTTCAGATAAAGGTCAAACTCCAAATTTGGTGTCTGAGGGTCCTCGTAGACCTGGATCCCCCCCATTCTCTTCAGTACCTTCACACTCCTTTCTTAACTGCTGTGTCCCTTCTGGAAGCCCCACCTGGTATCTGCCCCTTTATCTAAGCTGTCACTATGCCCCCTGCTGGTCTGTACAAGACATAGCAGTGGTTGAAGGACTTTTCACTTTTGTTGAAAAGTGTTTGACCTGTATGTAACTGGAAGTTATCCAGTAGTTATGATAACTGGTGCTCAGGAAATACTGAACCAATCACTGATCTTCAGTCTTCTTTTGTTTGTAAGGATAACACCAGTACATATTTTTGTTTAAAAACAAGCAAAAGGATACATACACAGAATTAGACCCTTGAGTTTAACCACCTTCAGCTTGGAAGGTGTTTGCTGATGGCCTGGTGTCTTTCTCTCACAGAATCCATTTTTTAAAAAGACTTTTTAATTATAGAGATTTTTTTTTGACATGCTGCAAAGCACACAGGGTGGACTAATGTGTTCTTGATCACTGACCGTTCCTTATCCACTTGGATCTGAACCTTCAGTTTTTCAATACATACATTTTGTGTTGAGATTTATTCTGAAATGAACTGTCCTTTCCACAAATATGATTTTTTTTTCTCCTTGAAATTCATCTTTAACAAGATGTATGTTAGGGCTTCATTCAACTGTAAGCAACGGAAACCCCAGATCTCTGCAGTTTAGCTCACAGCTCATCTCACCACCCAGGAGGCCCAGAGGAGAGGAGAACCCAGGGCTGATGTGACACTGGGGTGAGGCTCTTGGGAACCAGCTCTCCCTGCTCTGCCACCTCAGCCTGTGGCCTCTTCCTCGTGCTCACAGGAGGGCTCAGATACTGCCTCCACTGTCCAGGCAGGATGCAGCAGGAAGGACAGATGATGGAGAGCAAAATCCCTTCTTTGGAGGTTCTGCCATTGTATTCAGAGGGAAACCAGAAGTGCTCTCACGTGGCTTCTGCTCGATACAGAGCAGTGAAGCAGTTTACCTTGCTTTCTGCAGTGGAGGGAGAGGGTGGAGCTGCAGCAGGGGTTGACTGTACCAGCCCATGGAGTGTGTGGCAGGGGTGTCTCCAGGGGCATGGATTTTGAGTTGATAAGGATTTTCATTTGGATTCCTCATTTCTAAAGGAGATTAAGCTTACTAACATAATTATATATTTAGTGAGTCATTAAATTACCAAGATTGGATTCTTTTCTATTATAAGATTGGAGACCTTGGGTCCTGGAGGGGAATGCAGAGAAATTGAGTAAGGTGGGGTCAGCACCCTGAGGCCTGTGGGCCAAAGCCGGCCCATATCAAGTTTATCAGATAAAGTTTTTGTTGGTGCACACACATACTTATTTGTTTATATGTATCACAACAGTAGAATAGAGTAGTTATGATAGGAATTGTCTGTAGCACAAACGCCACAATATTTACTGTCCGCCCATTTATGGAAAAAGTGTGCCAAGTTCTGGCCAAGGACATGTCTGAGGAGCCAAGGGCAGGTGACTGTTGTGGCCGAGGTCTAGTTCAGGCAAGCTCGACAAGGCGGAGACAGAAAGTGACAGCAGATATGTCTTTGGTTTACTCCATTTGATCTGGAATGGTGTGCTGTGCCAGAGAACTAGGGAGCTCCCTCAGCTGTGCCTGTTGCATGGAATTAAAAAAATTTCAGAGTATCTGCTGGTATCCAACTGTGGAGTACTTATGAATTAAGCAGCATTGTAGGGTAGGATGTGGTCACTGTCCTCTGTCTTTTTCTCATGGTTTGAGGATGGCCCTTTGCTATTTCTGCTCATCAGTTTTTTATTCCTTTATTCAGCTGATGTTAATTGAGTGCCTACTGTGTGCCAGGTATTGACTAGCTGAACATGTCTGCCCCATGAAACTTACATTTTCTTGAGTGAAAGACCAGAATCTTAAATAAGACATTAGTAGTTATTGGGCAGTGGTAAGTGCTGCAGATACACAAAGGAAGCAAACAGGAAGCTGTGGTTGGGGGTACAGTTGCAGGTCAGGTCTATCAAGGAAGCATTCACTGAGAGGGTGATACTTGAGTAAAGACCAGGAAGAGGCAAAGGCTACACCCTCTAGGTTGTAGGGATGAGTGGACAGGTGAGGGATAGAATGACCCTGATTTTCTATAGAGACCCCTGTGAGTGTAGGAACCAGCAGAGGGAGAGTAGTAGGAGGTGAGGAGAGACAAGGAATGGGAGATGAGCTGTTGTTGTGATTATAGGATGTAGTGAGCACTTCAGATCTTGCTCCTAGGAGAGGGGGTGTCATGGAATGGTGTCCAGTCATAGGGGTGTGATCTGACTTACATTTCACTGGGATCCCTCTGAGGTCATCTCTGTATTCCAGGGATAGGGTGATGGCAGTGGAAGAAAGAACAACAGATGAGGTTTTGGTTGTATTTCAAAGGTAGAGCCACCATAATCTGCTAAGGAGTGAGATGCAGAGTGTAAGAGAAAGACATGAGCAAGGACACACCATGGCTTTTGACAACTGGATGCATGGTGTCACTGCCCACTGTGATGGGCAGAGGTGTAGGTGGAGCAGGAAGGGGATATAAGGAGCCCACAGTCATGTGTGACACTAGGACTTTCTTTTAGTCTAAGTGTGGGTGTCAAGCAGCCAGTATAACACATGAGCCTGGAGTCCAGGGGAGAGGTCCCAGCTAGAACTGTAAATTTGTGGATTAAGTTCAAAGTCATGAGACTAGGTGAAGTCACCAAGAAACATGTTGGGTGTGAGTGTGGGCACCTTGGTGTTGGGAGGTTTGTTAGCATTCTCTCAGTGTGCCAAATAATGAGATAATCCACTTAAAAAGGGACAGATTCATCTGAGCTCAAAATTTAAGTTTCCCATCCATGATGAGGCAGACCCTTTGCTCTTAGGCATGGGGGTGGTGGATGGCAAAGTTGGGAGCAGTTGATCAAGAAAAACTGGTCAGCTCAGTCAGGAAATGAAGGAGAGAGGAAGGGCTTGGGTCTCAGAGTCCCCTCCAAGGACTTGCCCGAATGACCTAACTTCTACTAGGCCCCGC
Organism: Marmota monax; assembly: GCF_021218885.2. NCBI lineage: Eukaryota > Metazoa > Chordata > Mammalia > Rodentia > Sciuridae > Marmota > Marmota monax. The sequence continues at coordinate 3,876,267 of NW_026693024.1, read as the reverse complement.
CTCCCAATAGCTCCACACTGTAGATAAAACCTTTAACACACTGGCCTCTGGGGGACACTTGGTGTCTAACCATAGCAGGGGTTTAGGAGGAACCTCATGGCCGTGTTCTAGAAGCTGGGTCAAGAGTGTTCCTGGGGCCCACAGGGGCTACCTCTGTGGAGTTAGTCCACTGTGCCAGCTGGGTCATGTTTCTACTCAACAGTTGTCCATTTCCTTACAGAATGAGGAGAAGCCTGTGCAAATGATGTTTAAGGAGTCTACTTTTAAAATGACCTATATACGGGAAATATTCACCAAGATTCTGGTCCTTCCCTACGTCAGCGAGGAGCTGAATATGATCATCATGCTGACCGATGAGCACATTGACTTGAAAACGGTAAGGAGCACTAAGCCATAACGAGGCCATGATGGCAGGGGAAGGGCATTGGGTTTCTGATGTAGCTGCTTTCCCCCGTTCCCAGTTAGCCTTTTATTATATTTTATTTTTTGTGTCTGTGCTGGGGATGGAACCCAGGGCCTTGCAGATACTAGGCAAGCTCTCCTGCTGAGCTGTCCCTGAGCTCTGTCTAGTTACCTTGGTTACCACTAGCACCACCTCTGGCCAAGGTGAGGCTCCCACTCACAACATGGAGCATCTCCATTATTGCACGTGGCCCTGTGGGACAGCACAAGCTTGGTCTTGACATGTTCAACTCCCTTCTAGGTGGAGAAGGAACTTACTTATGAGAAATACATAGAGTGGACCAACCCAGACCTGATGGATGAAGAGGAGGTGGAGGTTTTCCTCCCTCGGTTTAAGCTACAGGAAAATTATGATTTGGAGGAAGTCCTTCGCAGCCTGGGCATGACCGATGCCTTCGATGAGGCCAGGGCAGACTTTTCTGGAATGTCATCCAGGAAAGACCTGTATCTGTCCAAGGTCGTGCACAAGTCCTTTGTGGAGGTCAATGAGGAGGGTACTGAAGCTGCAGCCGCCACAGCCTGTGGATTCATGGGGCTGTGCAGTCCTCCATGCTTCCGTGCAGACCACCCCTTCCTCTTCTTCATCCAGCACAGCAGGACCAGAGGGATTCTGTTCTGCGGCCGAGTTTCTTCTCCATGAGGAAACAGTCATCCCTAGGTGCAGTCCTCTTCTTTCACCCTCTGACCCACTTTTCTTCCTACACTCTGTGATAGTAGGAGCAAATGTGACTCCATTTTGTTTCATGACTTCATCCTGTAAAACAACCATGCCAAGTAGAAGAGTCATGACTGGGGCAAGATGTTCTTTTCCTTTTGCTATAGAAACCTTTAAGAACATAGAACTACCTAATGGGGTATTGTTTCTGTAACTAGGGTAACGGGGCTCTGTTTCTGTAACTGGGGTGACTGGGCTAACTGTGATTGGTTAGGCTTCCCTCCGCTTGACTGCACTGTCCTGCTTCTGTAACCTGGCTTCCTTGCATTGGCTAGACCCCCTGAACATCCCTTTTGTGGTTTTCAGGCTTATAAGGAGTGCCCTTGCAATTGTTCGGGGCTGATCAGGTGAACAGCTTTATGTTCTGGTCAGCCGCCACCGGTGTGCTTCAATAAAGGCTTGATTCGATTATACTGAGTGGTCTGGAAGTCAGTTTATGAAACCCTGGGACAAAGCCTGAACTATAACATTTGGGGGCTTTCCCTGGATCCATTTCTTCCCTACCCTCACGCCACATTTGCCTCCAATGATGGGCTTTTGGACCTTGTCCCCAGAGTAGGGAGTAGAGGGGAGCTCCTGAGAGACGTTCCTCAGCCTCACTCCAAGGATGACTCCAATCGTCCTAGGATGCTCTGAAAAGCCTCCTGCCGGCTGTCAGTTCAGGTGAGTGGACTCTTCTGGGGGGGGGGAAACGTCAGATTGGACGCAGTCGCTTACACCTTCCCCTGGACAGGACGAGACGTTGTTACTGTCTCCCTGTGAGACCTCATCTGTCTGTATCTGGGGCCCACTGGAGGTCTCCCTGGGAGGCCTCATCTGTCTGGGGGCAGGACGAGACGTCGTCTCTGCCCCATTAGAGGTCTCTCTGGGTAACCTCAGCGATTGTTGCTTGTCCTGTGTCTGTTCTGCTGTTTGTCATTTCTCCAGTGTATTCTGCTGTTGGTCACTTGTCCAGTGTCTGTTTGCCAGTCGTTTGTTCTGTTTGAGGGGTCTCTGCCCCATTAGAGGTCTCCCTGTGTGATCTCAGCGATTGTTGCGTGTCCTGTGTCTGTTCTGCTGTTTGTCGTTTCTCCAGCTGCCGCAGTCCGGCTGCAGCAAAATAACCAGGGGGGTGACGAATAACTTGTGTACCTTGATACAGCAGGAGAGGGAGCCGTTTATTGCAGGACAGGAGCGGTATTTATACATTCCACACAGCTTATCTAATTAGCATAAACTAGATACATCAGTCAACCAATAAGGAATCTCCACACTTAATGGCTCGCTGGCTCCACCTCACAAACCACTCCCTCTGGCATTTTGCCAGGCGCCATCCAGACTTGTTTACAGACTCTAACATTTTTCTGGCAAAATGCCAGGTGCCATCCTGACTTGTTTACAGACTCTAACATCCAGCATCTTCTTGTTGTTTGTCATTTGTCCTGTGTCTGTTCACCAGCCGTTTGTCCTGTTCTTCTATCCAAGTGTTGTGTGTGGGGCCCTTTTCTTGTTCTCATAACTGCTCTTCTTTCATCAGGACTCCTTCGCTCCACCAACATCAGAGACAAGGAAGTGCTACCTGGACTCCTATAACTTGTTTTCTTAACAATTTTCAGGACTTTGTCTGTTGGTTTGTTTTTGTTTGTTCCCTTTGTGTTCTGTGTTAATTTCTACCTCAGTTTGTATCTAATGGAAAAAAATGGTTAAAACGGTTTTAACTGTGCTCACTAATGCTTGCATTAAAATGTAAAGTGCTGCCAACAGGACTAAAAAAATTGTCAAAAGTAAAAGCTAAAGGTAAAAAGAAAAAGGCATTCTAGAGATTATCTTCATTTAGGAACTGGGCCAGGTGGCCAACTGGGTAAATCATGTCAGTTCCTATAGAGGACAAATTAAAACTAAAGCGTTTTATAAAATTATTATTCCTAAATTGTATAACAAAAAGCATTATTTTGTCTAGAAATTTGGCTTTTGTCTCTCAGTATTTGCAAGCATGAATAACTCCCAACTATTAAAAAATTGTCTAAAGATTTTTCAATGTCAGGCTAAAAGTTGGTGGCCGCTATCCAAAAAACCAGAAAAACCAGTTTAGAATGGGATCCCAACCTGGGGGACTCTCCCAAGGAGACCAGTGAAGCTGCATCTTTGAGAAGTTCCTCCAGGGAGAAATAAACCCCCCTCGTTTGTCTGTGTTCCCTCAAATCTTTTCAGCTTTCATGAACAGGACCACCTCAAGGAAAAAAAAAAAGGTCAGAAACTTTTAAAATTCTATATTTGTTAAACTCATAATTTTGATCCAATATGCCTAGGTTAATATGTTTTTCTGATTACACTCTGCTTTATTCTGAGGCCAGTTTACAAAGGCTAACTCTCAATCTAATAGGTTTTTAAACAATAAGCTACAAGACTTTTGTTTGTCTGTTTTTTTTTGTGTGGGTGCACCTGTGTACTATCTGTCTACATGTATGGCCATGTCTACATATATTTGGTACAAAAAATTGACATATGAACTCATAAATTAAAATTTAAAAAAATAGATCCAAATACTTTTGGTTAATATAAGTTAAAAGGTTCAATTCAAATTGAAAAAATAAATAAAAGTACAAATATCTTTAAAGTTACTAATACACAGCTTTGTTTCTAGATGGTTAAACAGCTGTTAAAATGTTAATGTCTATAAAGTGTTTATATCCTTGTTTCTAAGATTTTTATTCAACAACAACAACAAAATAAATTACTAATACTATTCAATGCACTTGTCTGATACCTAGTTTTTAAAAAAAAGATACGTAAATTTTATCTAAATATATATAAAATTAATCATGGATGTGTTTGTTAGAGACATCTAATTGGTTTACAAAGTTAAAATGCTGACTGTTAAACAATGTTGGTGTTTTCATAAATTGGTAAACTAAAAAAGAAATTTAAAATTATTTTGTGTTATTATAAAAACAAGGTTACTCTAAATTACAAAGTCCTAACAGGTATAATTCTACATACAAGGAGTCAAGAGGTTTCAACTGTATTTCAATTAAAGTACTGTAAGTAACAAATGTTTCATCTTATTAAAATAGATCAATTTATCTAAATTCAAAAATTTATAAGGGTTATTTCAAGATATAAACGAAAAAAAGATCAATGAGTTAAAAAAATATTAAAAAGTTCTAAATATAAAAATATATTTAATAAAAAACGTTTCCAGGTTAAAAGTCTTTATGTGGTAAAGTGTAATTATAATACATTTAAGTAAACAACAAAAGGGTCTAATTAAGTAATATAAAGGTCTATAAATAAAAGACAAATATTAAAAGGTTTATATGTAACTAAGTTGGTTATATATGTAACACAATAGTTAAAACTATTCGATGTTGTTCCCTAAGGACTGAAATATTTATATGTTAAATTGACAAAAACTTCTAAAAATTTTAATTACATTATGTCTGTTAAGTTTTATCTCCTAGAACAAGTAATCTTGAAAAAATTAAGGTTTTTACATCTGTGGCTAAACAGCAACTGTTATTTTAAAGTATTGTCCTACATTACAAAGTCTAGATTTTCCTTTAAAAGCTAACCTTGGTTAATATAAAAACATCAATAAAAGTGTGGTACATTACTCTTCTTTACAGATTAAATGTGTTCATATCTTTCAGGTAAACAAGTCTTTAAGGTAAAAGGTTTAAAGGAACATTTTATCAAGCTGGTATTTTCCAAACTAAAATTGTCTATAATGGTAATTTAAACTTATGAAGATAATAGATTTTATTGGGGATTTATTTATATTATTTGATGTTTTGTAACCAAATCTTATGTTACCTTTTACACTAAAATATAAAAATTTGAAGATATTTTTAAAAGTAATGAGAGCCTAACCTATTTAAAGATTAATATTATAAAACATTTTGCCACTTAACACATGGAAAAAAAATGTTAAGGGCTCTCATCTTTTCCTTAATTAATGTTTCAGATGTATGTCATATTGTGCTAGCTAACATTCATACAGAGTACGGAAACAATATATGTAAACTTTATAAAATGAGATCTAAAAAGAGAGACAAAGATCAGCTTTAGAACTAAAATACTTTGCCTAAGATTTGTAAAGAGCCCCACCTTACCTGAGATAAGGGTCTGCCTCCCACCTTACAGTATGTCAAAATAACTTTGAAGTAGGCCAGATTTCAGTTAATTTAAAGATATATTCAAAGATTAATTTTATTGAAAAGATTTCTGTGATATCAAATAGGAAATATAATGTGTAACTCGGCCAAAGTTCAAAATTATATACAAGCTAAATATGTTTTTACTATTGTTAATTTCACTTTGTATTTTCATTATAACTAAAAACAAGTGACCACTACATTCAGAGCAACCAAGAGACCTTTACTGTGACAGTGTCTGATTAACGAGAGAGAGAGAGAGAGAGAGAGAGGGGAAAATGAGAGAAAAAGGAGAGAGCTAGAGAGGAGGACCTGGCAAGAGAGAGTTTTTATAGCCAAAATCTAATGGGGTCTCTAGGTCTGCAAGCTGCCTTGTTGGTATACAGTGATTGGATCACAGTAGATGCTAAGGTGTCATCTTCTGCCTTCAGGCAGATCTTCAGCATTACGTAAATTAATAAATAAAATAAGGATATTGTGTTATGTAAAAATTAACTGTAAAGTTATAAAGATTAAAGTTAAAGCCCAACATTCTTACTTTCAAACTGGTAAAACTGACTTGCTGGATGTTTAAGGCCAAATTTAAATATTAAAGTTAAAATAAAGGGGCCAAAAAAACCCAATATTTGGCTCTTGCCCTCTAAGTCAGCCTAAACTCAGGACAGGGGGAAAAGCTTTGCAACTCTGGGCCACATAACCTCCTGATAAGGGAGATTAATGAGACCCCTGGAGAACAGAAAGCCAATGAGTGTACATGCTGCAAAAGAGGAGGGTCATTTAAATAGGAGACATGCCTGATACTTCCAAGGAAAGCCATCTGGTCAGCAAGACCTTGACCCATCCTAATGCAGATGACACTAACAGAGCTAAAATACTGCTCACAAGTTCCCCAAAAATGTCCTCCAAGGAAACTCAGCTGACTCTTACCAATAGATAGGAACAAGGTCAGTTTGACCAGCTTGGTCTTAAACACCTAGAAAAAACAGTTAAAAACAAAAACACAGCTATTCCTGGACACTTAAAAAGAAACAGCAGTTATTTTAATGTAACTTAAAATGTACACTAGCGTCAACATCCCCCAAAATGAGTAAGACTGGAGACAACAGAAGAGAAATTCTTAAACAAAAATGCCTGATAACTATCAATAAAAAAAACTACCAGAAGTTTTTAGTCAGTTTAAGGCCTACAGATCTTCCTAACTTCCTAAACAGGTAGATATAATCAGTGTTTATTAATATAATTATCTAGCCCTAAGTAACAAAAGGATCTTTACTGAACACAGAGGTCATGCCAAAAAGATATTTTTACAAAAACCAGATGACATTAACTAATTTAACTAAATGTTGTGTCTACATTCCTGATAATTCTGACAATGTTAAAGATTTATGTTCCCTAAAAAGTGCCTTATTAGGCTTTGTTAGGCCTTGTTATGGGGATATTTTCTCAGGTCTTCTGCCTCCTGGTAAACAATTATTAATTTCTGTCATTTTCATGATATTCACGGACAGGTTCCAGATACTACAACTGCTATTTGTATTAATCTTATTTCAGCACTCATGTCTTTTTGTTTCTCTCATAGAAGTGCCCACCCCAGGTGAATTTACATCCTGTTATTCCTGAGCCAGATTTTTACCATGGACTCCTTGACCCACTCAGTTTCTAAAAAGGGACTCCAAACTGCTTGCCCACTGCACATCACCCCCCTTTCAGCTGGAAGTAGCAAGAACAGTCATCACCCTTTTCCCTTAAGGCAGTTGGAGGTCCCTAATATTAGAGGAAAAATTACGGTCAATATAGATGTTCACCAATATGTCTAGCTCAGAATGATGTACCTGGGAAACTGCTCCCAAGATCACCCTGGGTGATCTCCCAGAAAGAGACACTTGCTTCCACAACCCAACTTATAAGTGGGACAACTCCCCATTCACCAAAATTTGTGCTTCCTGGGTCCCACTTCAAACTCCTTGCCTATATCTCCAAACTGTCAAAACTCTGAACTATGTAACCTACTATTTTGATGGAGTAAAAGGAAAAGAATACCTGGACTTATTAAAAGGCCAGGGCCCACTGATTTACCAACATAGACTGGCTGCCCCCATTTTAGTTTCCCTCCTGGCTGGTTTGGGAAGTCCTTCAGCCATCAAATAGATATAAATTTAGAAAAACTAGAAAGGTCAATCTCCAAAGTAAAGATTTCACTAGACTCTCTGACAGAAATAGTCTTACAAAACAGATGAGGTCTAGATGGTCTCTTTCTGAAAAAAGGAGGACTTTGTATGGCTCCAGGAGAAACTTGTTTCTCTGCAAACCATTCTAGGATAATAAAGAACAGTTTGGCGCTTGTGAGAAACAGGTTAAAAGAAAGAGATGAAGCACTAGAAACTTCAGGCAATTGGTTCCAAAACCTATTCTCATGGTCCCCTTGGTTGGCTACCATCATTTCAGCCATAGTTAGGCCCCTAGTCCTTCTCCTGATTGGTATTACTGTAGGACCCTGCCTCTTAGGAAAGAATGTAGGTGAGGTCAGACTTATGGTCTTGCGAGCCCAGTATAGTCCCTTAGACACAGAAGGATGGAAAAAAACTGAGGCCTAATGATGTGCAAGATTGACATCAAACCTACTAAAACCAGTGGGGAATGTGATAGTAGGAGCAAATGTGGCTCCATTTTGTTTTATGACTTCATCCTGTAAAACAACCATGCCAAGTAGAAGAGTCATGACTGGGGCAAGATGTTCTTTTCCTTTTGCTATAGAAACCTTTAAGAACTGGAACTACCTAATGGGGCATTGTTTCTGTAACTAGGGTAACGGGGCTCTGTTTCTGTAACTGGGGTGACTGGGCTAACTGTGATTGGTTAGGCTTCCCTCCGCTTGACTGCACTGTCCCGCTTCTGTAACCTGGCTTGCTTGTATTGGCTAGACCCCCTGAACATCCCTTTTGCGGTTTTCAAGCTTATAAGGAGTGCCCTTGCAATTGTTCAGGGCTGATCAGGTGAACAGCTTTATGTTCTGGTTAGTCACCACTGGTGTGCTTCAATAAAAGCTTGATTCGATTATATGTGAGTTGTCTGGAAGTCAGTTTATGAAACCCTGGGACAAAGCCTGAACTATAACAACTCCACGATGTGCTTGTGACCCAAGTGACCTTATCAGTGCAATGTAACAATTCAGAAATAAAGGGCCCATTTTGGAGTCCCATGTTCACTACTGTTTGCATGTGAGATGTTTTTCCAGGATCTGAAATTGCCCTTCTCTGTGGGTCTGTGGTCACGTTGGCTGCTGGGTTCATTCAACCTTGTTGGGGATCAGCTGTCACCTACCCCATTGCAGCTGGGAAGGACCCTGTGGCTTCACTGTGGACAGATAACTGCCATCACCGTTGGCCCTTCTCCAGGTATAAGAAGATAAGTTGTGCTTCTCTCTTCTCCACTGTGGCACAAAAATCTCATCCCATTTTTAGCGGGAGTCTAGAGTAGAATGCAGAGCTGTGAGGAGGTGTGAGGGGTGAGGGCACATCTCAGGAACCTTCTGTGGGAAGCTCAAAAATTCTAAAATTTCTGTGAGCTTTCTGGAAGACTCCATGGAGGTGTGAGAGCGAGTAACTTGGGCCAGTGAGAAATCAGTCCCTTTTCCACGTGCATCTCTACTTTCCTGTGTTGTGATGGGGAATGGATATATTCACACACACACTGCCCCCTGCCTTGTAAAGTTAAATTGCTCCCAGGGGTTAGAGGTATACCTAACCATTCACAGTAAGGTGGTTTACAACAACTGTGTGGTTACATACCAGGTGGATTTCTTCATGGCACATATTATAAAAAAAAAGTGGCTAAGTTTTCTGCGGCCAGTTGTGTTACTGGCTGGCAATGCAGTTGTAGCATTCAGCATTACAGGGAGAAACGGATGGGCATGGTGGGGAGGACCTCCACTGTCGCCCTCTGACTTCACTGCTGCTAGTCTCATGCTCATTCTGCACCTGGTCCTCTTTCCCTGTGATGTCCAAGCTGTGGTGACAGAATGGAATTGGTGAGCATCGGGGAACATGGAAATTAGGACTGAGGTGAGGAAAGGAAGTTGGGTGGTAAGCAAGGGCTTCCTGGTTTGGTACTCATTGTTGTCTTAGTTTGTTTTCTGTTGCTATAATGAAATGCCTGAGACTGGAAACTTGAATTTTTTAAAAAGCGTGATTTTTAACTCACATTTCTGGAGGCCCAGAGCAAGGTGCTGGCTTCTGCTTGGCTCTGGCGAGGGACTCATGGTGACTGAGATCATAGCGTTGAGAGCAATGCATAAGTGCTAAGTGGAGGGTGGAGGTGCCACATTCCGTGTAACAGCCCATTCTCACAGGAACTAACCCAGTTGCCTGAGACCTGCGTTAATCTTTTTCAAGGGTGGTGCCCTCATGACTTGATTGCCTCCTGAGAGGCCCCACCTCTTAAAGCTTCCCTCCATCTCAACATCTCCACACTGAGGACCACGCCTCCATTACAGGAACCTTTGTGGGGATAAATCACATCAAACAATATCATCCTTTTCCCTCCTCTGTATGACACTCTGGGTATTTTCTGAAGAAATAAGGACACTTGGAACAAGGATTCCAGAGGAGAGTGTGATCAGTTTATATGATGATTTGAGAATTTTGGGAGACAAAACATGAGACAATGACAAACTCCTGGGTACAATAAACTGTCACCCTCTGTAGCATAGCATATTTTTCTCTACTCTTGTGTGCTTTTCACCACAGATCTATCAGCAAGGCTCTCATGAAAACAGAAGCTGAATATTTGCACAAGATGGAATTATTACTAGGGGAATAACTGAAGCAAACCCTATAGCTTTGCCTGTACCTAGTCAACTTAAAAATCACTAATTTTGGAGGTCACACAGCTGGGTGGACACGTTATTGGTTTCCTAGTAGCTTTACTGTAGATGACACCTCTGATGTGGGCTATAATGATAAAGGTGGCCTAGGTTACTTTTCAGGGACCCGAGGGCCACTTTTGTTGAAAACACTGACGTCATTGGGCCTGCAGTAGGTGTATGATAGGTGACTGGGGTGGAATGAAAGGCTGGTTATCTCTGTCTTCATACTAATCTCTGCCCCCTTTGCTGCCTTAGCACTCGGGTCAGTTCCACTCAGCTCTGCTTGTGGACACACTGATTGGTGGGGGGAGCTGCTCTGTGGTTTCTTCTACTCTGCCACCCTGGTGCTTTTCCACCAGCTGCAGCAGCACAAGCATCCAAGGTCCTTCCTAAGACCCAGATCAAGCCACAAGGCCAGGACATTTGCACAGGATGATGGTGGCAGCTTCAAGAGTAGCTCAGCGAATTCTGGGACAACTCTACTATTACTACCTGGTGTCTGAGTCTCATACAAAAAATAGTTTTGGGAACCATGCCCTGAGCCAGTGGTAAACTACCAGACCCTAGCCCACCCCAGAATATCAATTAAAACCTTCCATCTCTGCCGCAGTCTGGCTGGGCACAATTCAGGAGCCACTTGTCAAAAGAAACAAACTTTATTTTTAGAACCACACACACCAAACAAAACAGCTCCTCAGGAAAAACCCTCAGAGCCCAACTGCCACCACCGGCTTCCCACAAGCCTCTCAACCTCCCCCACTCCTCCTGCTCTTGAGGCCGATTGGCTGGGTTGTGTGGGCGGAGCCAAGAATGTCCCCCAATAAGCAGCTCTGTGGTCTGAAAGGGCAGGGAAACAGCCCAATGAGCATCACCGCAGAGGAGCCAATCAGCTAGAAGTTGCTGGGGCCGCTGTGAGCCAATCATCAGCTGGCAGTCTGAAAGTTTGCTGGGGCCCCTTCGGCTGTGGCTCTCAACACATCTCCCTTTGTTAGGGAAGCTGTCTGGTTCCTCCATCATGCTGTTTCCCTTCAGTGGAAGTCCTACTTATTCCACAATTAAAGCCCTGCCTGCAAGTGCTCCGAAACCTTGGCTCAGTTTTGTTCCTACCATTTCTGAATCAAAAGTTCCCATATCCTGTTATACAGAGGGCAGGCTCTTCAGAAAAGAACATCAGAGGAGGTGTGAGGAAGGTAGTGTGCTGAGGTCTGAGCTGAAGTGTGAATCTGGTGGAGCAAGAGGTTAAGGCGAGCAGTCTGAATGCCGGAACAGAATTTGTAACTGCTTGTGTGCTTAGCCTCATTTCCACCATCTACATGGCAGACTTTTGGTATGAATGTTGAGGTCCAGTTCAAGAAAATCAAGTGCTTTGAATAAAAGCATTTGGGAAGACTTTATTACTGATGAGGCAGATGAAAGGACTTCTAATGATGCACATTTTGCAAGGTACCTGTCCCTTACTCTGTTCCCATCAAAGCATGAAAGCTCATCCACAAAATACTGAATGCAAACCCCAAGAAGTGGCTCATGGTCAAGCAAATCTTACAGCACCCATGGCTGAGGCATGGTGAACCATATGTACCCATCACTGTAGCGAGGCACTCCCCAAACACAAACATCCAGATCCCACCACATTCATGATCATCCGGTTTGACATGGGCTTTGATACATACAAAACCTGGGTGTCTCTGGCCAAGAGAAAATTTGAAGCAGCCATGGCCACCTACCTGATCCTCCAGCCCCAGAAAGGGCAGGGGGGAAGGTGCACATTCCAGGGGAAGCCTGTGCCTCCCAGGGTCATGCCTCATCCATGCCCTTAGGATCTCTCTGATGACCCTGACTTCCTGGAGAGGAGCACCAGTGAGCCTGCTCTGAGCACCTGCCCCTTGCCCGCTGACACTCAGCTGCCTGAGGAGGCCCAAAAGCCAGGCCAGAAGGTCATCAGATGTGCCAGCCTACCTGCCATTCCTCTATGCTTCCTGCCTGCCATTCCTCTCTGCTTCCTGCCTGCAGGGCCCAACTCCCAGGGGAGCCTCGAAGTCTGACTCTGGGTCCCTCATGTCCAATCCCTGGATGATGTTCATTAGGTGGGCCAGAACAGGCAGCAGCCACTCCTCCGAAGATACTCCCACAGGCCCAGGCCATAGCCACAGAAATGCCTGGAAGTGGGTGAGGAGGAGGACCACTACCTGTGCCCGAAGCCTCTGCTGCTGCAGACCATGTCAGCAATCAAGTGGCTTCAAAGACAGAAGAAATGTGCCACATCCATAAACAGCGAGGCTCCAAGGAGTGCAGAGCTGAGCCAGGAGATGCCAGCTCAGGGCTTGAGTCTCCTCTGCCTCCACCTGTGGAAGACGTCAGACTGTTCTGCCTGAGACACTTTGCCCTGCCCTGCTCGGCCCTTCTTCCTTTTCCCCATTCTTCTGAGATGTTTCTGAATAAATATGTCTCAGACAAATTGTATCATAAAATTCTTGTTCCAAAGGTTAAAATACTGTCTGATTTAAAGAAAGGTGGGGCCTCAGGATGAGGGCAGGGGCCCACCTCCATCTTCTCCAAGGCCTAGAGCACTGTGCCTCCCTCTGCGGTGTAGAGAGACTCACATGCCTGAGCCAGTGCAGATGGAACTCACTTGCCTTGAGCCAGTGTAGAGCATTCATTTGCTTTGACTTAGGGCAGACAGGCTCACTCCCCCTGACCTGGGTGGATGAAGTCTCCCCTTGAGTCAGTATAGTCTTGACTTTTAGCTGTGACCTTGACCAAAACCCCTCCCTGTGGGTTGTGTACTGAGTGGGTGGCAACTATTGGAGAAGTCACATATGAGAAGGCGGGGGACGTCTCAGTGTCCTCTTACATCAACTTCATGATACTGTGTGCAGGGAAGGAAGAGCTGGGCAGTGGGCAGGGGCAGCCTGCCTGCAGCAGTGGTGGGTGCCTCACCCCCTGCCACACAGCCCCTCACCCCAAATCATCTCATAATTGTGAAAGGTACTGGACAGGGATTGCACGGTATTTCAGGAGAGGAGATGTCAATCCACCATTTGCATCCAGGTTACCGCTTTTCAGCCACCCACTTTTGTGGTACTTTGCTTCAGATCACCACCTAGGACACTAGCACAGGATCCCATGTTGCTTAGAGGAAACCCACCATCCTTAACTTGGTGTCTGTGCAGCAATGATCTACCCCAGGCCCACAGGCTGCCCTGGGTTCCCAGGCTGCATCTGCGGTGGTTAACTCTTTTGATATAACAGGCTGAGCTCCTCCTGCAAGTTTCTCCTTGCCAGGGAAGCTGGGTGCTTCCTCCCCACACACAACAGTGCATGATTCTATCTTGTAGCCCTGACCACAGCTGACCATCATGGACTCATTGCAAAGTAGGGTGAAGAATAGAACCTTCTGAAGAACAAAGTTCTGCTCTTCTATGCACTGCTTTTTCAGCTATATCCAGGACAACGCTTGGCTTTTCATGATAAATACTTGTTTTTCTTCATTTGGTAACTAGATATATTCCTTGTGTGGCAAGAGTCATCTGGGGTAAGATAAGCCTACTTGGCATCTGTGGGCTTAGAGTGGAAGCTAAACCAACAGGACTGAGTGTCAGGAAAGGCTGCTGGGAGGCTGAATCAATATGTTCACTGAACCCTGGGCCTTGAAATGGAGCCAGAGGAGGTGGAGAGAGGAGGGAGGGGCAGTGAAGAGCTCTGGATGGAGGACAGCATGGCCAATGGCATTGCTCACCAGGGGACTGTGCATGAGGCCCTGGCTCTGTATCCATATCCAATGGGCATGTCCTGAATTTGCTTCCAGGATGTCATGCTTTCCTCCATGTTGCATGCATGGATCTGGCATGCACTTTAACACATGGAAACCATACATGCACTCCGGGTTCACGTGCAGGTGAGTTCTTGTGGATGTAATATCACACTTTCAAAGTCTCCACCCCTGTCACTGGTCATATTTCAGGTCCAGAGCTGGAGAGGAGGAGAACCCAGCCCTGCCTTGAGTTGGAAAGAAAGGACCCTTCTCCTAGGAGGGCTCAATCTGCCTGAAGTGCCGGGTGGGCAGATATCAACAAAGCGCAGTGGACGAAGAGTGGGCTTGTGAATTCCTGAGTGAAAATTCTTACTTTGCAAAGCAACTGGTGGGAAAGCCCTGGTAGGTTTTCGTTTGACCTAATGTCCGAAAACAGAATGATCAAGAAAAAGGGAGGGAGTAGAGGTGAGGGTGCACTGTGTTGGCAGTCTTCCCTAGTGAAAGAGATGACCCAGAGGGACAAGCTGAAGGACATGTGGCCTGGAAACATTTACAAATTAGGACAAGAGGTGTGTTCTCAACACCAGGCTGAGCTGGGCTTGTTGGTACACTCATCCTATCTCAGCAGCTTGGGAGGCTGAAGCAGGAGGATGGCAAATTCAAAGCCAGCCTCAGCAATGTAGTGAAGCACTAAGCAACATAGGAAACCCTGTATCAAAATCAAAAATGAATAAATAAAAAAGCCTGGGGACTTAGCTCAGTGGTTTAGTGTGCCTGTGTTCAACCCCGGCTACCAAAACAAATTAATAAAACAAAAACAAAATAAAACAAAAAATGGATGGAACCTTCAGGACAGGGTTCTCTGAGCACCTCTGTTAACCTGTGGTTCAAGCTCTGCCCACTCTGGGGCACCCATCACCAGCCACAGCCCTCAGGAGCTGACATGTTGGAGTCTGTCAGAAGGCCTCAGGGCCTGGGGTGGATTGGCCCCTTGACTTTTCACCTTTTCAGACTCACATTCCAGCAGATACACCACTTCCTGCATTCCCTGCCTCTTCTGGGGAGGAAGAGAGGTGCCACCTACAGCCCCAGAATCAGGTGTTTTGTATCACAGGCCTGGGACAAGGTGCTCAGAGATCTCTGAGACAGTGTCTGTGGTGGCTGGTGTTGGGGCCCAGCCACAAGCAGCCACCTAGACTCGGGCCTGGAAATGGAGGTGGAGGGAAAGTCATCTCTTGCTCTTGGTTTGGACATGAAACTAGAAGAGTCTTCTCTCACTCTTATTTTGTATCAGGTATTTCTCTAGCATCTCTCTCACTTCAGTAAAACACTTTGAGCACTTTACCTTGCTGTGTCAATAATGCCAGTTGGAGCAGCTTTATGGAGGCTGTGGGGTGCAGACCTAGGAGTAGAAGGCTCCAGTCTCCTGGAGAGGCAGCAGGAAATGACCAAGCCCAACCCATTCAAAAGCTCTTTGCTCAAGCCCCAAGAGCTTGCCTTGCTCAAACCTGTTCACAGCCACCTCCCCAGAGAGGGCCCTCGGTTTTTATCACCCTGCCATAGAAAGAAACCAAGCCACCCCTCCAAGAGAGGGCCCACTCTGCTTGGTTCATCTTCTCTGCTTAGGCCCACATGAAAACCCTTTTACAAGGTAATACCTGAACATCAGCTTCTTTTAAAATGCTGCTATGCTGACTTTTGTCAAGTAATAGCTCTCATGGGACCCAGGCTTCTGTCTTAGCCTTGGACATAAGAGACCTCAGAGCCAGCCTCAGCACATGCCAGTGACCTGCAGATTACCATAGCCATGGCCCCAATTGTTGACACAGTCCTTTTCTTTTTATGGTGTACTCTTGACTTCATTATTTCTAGACAGAAATTCATCATTTACCAAATTTTGTAATATATTGTGACACATTTTATTTTTGAAAATCTTGCCTTTTTTAATTGCTCTGAGCAAGTACTCAAGCTCAAGGTCTGTATTTGTTACTGAGCCCTGGGAATTGGGCCATGAGCACTTAAGATGGATACTCCAAGCCAAATCAAAGCTGGTAAAAATTCCAGTGTAGCTAAGGGATTCACCAAGACCTTGTTCTAGCAAATGGTTTTCTGGGTGTTCTATGGCCTAGTTTTTCATGGTGCTTTGCAGCAACCCATGGCTTTAAATATCCTTTGCAAATTAGGAATAATCTCATTATACATGGAAACCAAGAGAAAGATTAAATGGTTTAGGGGCTGAGGCTGGGGCACCATGGTGGAGCACTTGCCTAAAGTGTGTGAGGCACTGGGTTCGATTCTCAGGACTGCATATAAAATAAAGGTTCATCAACAACAACAAAAATTAAAAACAAACAAACAAAAAAGATTTAACAGTTTTCCTTGTAAGCCCATCACAATTCGATACTCCCTAAGCTCTGTGGGCTGGCAGCTCTGGGTGGCCTGGGACCCAGCATCCATGCTTTACCACTGAAGCTGGTGAGAGTCCTTCCTCCAGGCTCTCACCAGGGTGCTTGACACAGCCACAAAGACATCTGTGGAAAAGATGCCTTAAAAAAGGATGAAGCAAGCAGAGAAAGTCCCTGTGTACCTGTGTCAGGGGGAGGAAGCCAGGACAGGGAGTGGCTGTGGGCACTCAGAGCCTCTAGCAGAGGATTCACATTTCCTCATCTGCTTCCTGCTTAGCCACCTCCACACAGTGTGAGTGGATTGGGGGTCTACTCTGGAAGCTGGCATGGTGTGGGGCCTACTCTGAGTGACAAGCTGGGCTCACACATCTCTTCCTGGGTGAAACTGCTGCCCTGGTCTCTAGCCATCTCAGCCTAGCAGGACAAAGGCCAACTTGCCTGGACCCCAGGAGGCTCCTGAGCTGAGGGGACCCAGACACAATGACTGGAGAAGGGCTTCTCATTAGGGTGAGACTAGGGCCCTTAGTAAAGTGTTCCTATGGGGCTCCATGGTCTCACAGCCACTTGGTGTCACCTGTATAGTCAGTCCTCACACCCCCTGTAAGCTGGCACCCACTTTCCACTGCAAGCCCAGGGAGGGGCTCCCTACCCAGCATGTAGATGGCTGTCCTACACGTGGACTGGGGCACTTTCCATACAACAGCGAGCAGAGCACAGTGGTGGCACACAGGCAGATCATCTTGTCACCAACAGATGCCCAGGACACAGGTGCTGAAGGATTGCAGGGAAGCACAAGATGCTGTAAGTCATGCCCACAACCCTCTGTGGCTAAAATCTGAAGCTGTGCTCTGATGCTTAGATCAACTGTCCCTGAGGCAATTGGCACACACCTTGGGCCTGGGCCATTTCTCCAGGCAGCACAGGGGAGCAACACTAGTGTTTGTAGGAAAATCTCCATTGGGATCAGAACTAAGAGATGTTGGACAGACTTCTGCATGTAATTCTCTGTGTATTCTGTGCCATGTGTCACCATCTAGACACTGTTCCACAGAGCACTAGCAGGGACTATCTTATACTGAGCTGATCACTTCCTATTAGGTCTAAAGACAGAAAAAGATGTCTTGAAAATGAGAGTCTAGGAGTTGAGAAGCTGCCCTGCCAGTCCCAGTAAGTCCCCAGGCACCCTCAGCACCACACTGCCATCCCTGGATGGAATCAAGGCAGACCCCCAGAAGATGGGCAAGGGCAGGATATAGCCCACATCTAGACTGCTGGCCAAGCCTGGAGTCACATGACAGCTCTGATGCCTTTGTGGTGTCCAAAATACCAACTGGACATTTTGTTGTCCTGTTTATATCTTTTGAACCTCCAGCCTATCCCTGCAGATTTCCCTAACAGCAGACTTTGCCATATGAAATGTACAACACACAAACATTGCATGGGGCACACTTGTCCCTTAAAGATTCTTGGACTTTGTCTGAAATTCAGATTTCATGGGCAGCTGCCTTACATGGTGCTGGGTTGGCAGTGTTGCCTTGGAGGAAGGATGGATGGGAATGAGGCAGGACGGGGCAAACCTAGGAAGACAGGTCAGGGGACACACAGACTGGTCAGTCCAGCCTTGACCTAGCCTCTGTGGCCTCCTCAATACTGTCTCATGCCCAGGGTGTGTGGTACAATGCTGGCAACTCCTACCCAGGACTCAAGAAGTCCTGTTAGTTGGAAGTTACTCGGAGGCTGCTATCTTGACCACACACTCAGCTATTGCAGGGCTTTGAACTTTGTGGGCCCTGCATGGGTGGCTCTGGAATATTGTGTTCTTAAGGGGCAGATGCAGCAGGGGTATGCACACAGGGGTACTCTGTGTGCTTGCAGGAGAGGAATCCCTGCTGCAGTCCACTGTACATGGGCAACAGGATCAGGAGGCATTCTATGAGTTGGGCCTCCACTCTGTGTAAAGGAAACGGAAGCAAACAGGGAAAGTAGAAAGCATGGCCCTGTCTGATCTCTCCCTGTCCCCTGTACCACATCCATGGAAACAGGGGACCCCGGGAAAACAGGCCAATGAGGCCTCTGCTCATTGACTCCCTCCCCACCTTGCAGTCTGTTCTCCAACCCTCACTCTGGTGTCAAAATCAGCATCCTTGAGGGTGTCCACAGTCTCTTGGTGGTCAAGGCCTGCTGTCCACCCTCCCTCCTGAACCTCCAGGGTCTTCATCACTATTGATTCTCTCATACCCACTCCCTACAGCTTCTGCCACTGTGGGTCCTCCCAGACTCCCAGTTTCATTTTCTTTCTTCTTCAAGGACTCCCATGCTCTGCCCAGCCCATCAACATTGGTGTGCCCAGGCTGTGTCCAGTTCTCACTAAATTCCTTCCTACTTCTTCCTCCCTAAAAACTCATCTCCTCCTCTAAAGATAGGCCTCTAAAGATGCCTCCACACCCACCCCTGCATGTAGTCCATTGTACACTCTGAAGAGTGCTGCCCCTTCAAGCCAAATGCCTCCCAGGCTGGTAGACCTCAGCCATTTCTCTCCACACTGTGTCTGCAGACAATCCCACAGGTCTTGTTTTTAAGATCCCGATGCTGCCAGTGTCCCTTGTTGCTGTTCTGGGTTGTGGCTCCAAGATGAATGGCCACCACCAGCTTTCCTCCACCTCCAAACCAGGTTGATGAGAGAATCTTCCCAGGAAACATATTGGCCCTTGTTCAGACCCTCTTTCATAGCAGCCTTGACCAGTCTGACCATCTGTCTCTGATACCCCATCATGCTACCCCCAAGTCACAGATGTCCCTGCACCTCCCTCCCCTCTAATTCTGCCCTTAGCACCTCTGCCTAGTCTTCCAGAGCAAGTGTGGGGACAGCCTCTCTTAGAAGCTTCCCTAGAGCAGATTCCAGGAGCATCACGTGGCAGCTCTGAGGAGCTCAAGTTCTGTTACATTCAGATTAGCAGAATGTGACTTCATCCCCTCCTCCACACTCTAAGAGATGTTGGACCGATTCTGCAAGGAGTTCTCTGTATGTTCTGTGCCATGTGTTACCATCTAAGCACAGTTCCACAGAGCACTAGTAGAGACTAGTGCTCTAAGATGACTGGAAGGTGCCTTCTTGCTGTCTTTGCCTAGAATTTTGCATGGCACATGTCACTGTGAGCTGTCAGCTACACTAGCTGTAAAGCTAGAGCCCCTAGGCTTTGTTCATTGATTGTTCATTGATGAGCTCAGTACCTCTGACTTGGGCAGCTCAAGGGTACCTGAGTGTGATGTAGCTTGTCTCAGTATGAAGATAGTACTCCACTACATGTGCTCAACTTCCTGACCGTCTAGTTCCATAGAGTGCAGGACTCAGTTCCACATCAGACCTTTGATCTTTTATTTATTTCATTAATTAATTCATTCATTTAAATTATGCATATATGACAGAAGAATGCATTTTGATTCCTTGTACACAATTGCAGCATAATTTTTCATATCTCTGGTTGTACATGATGTAGCGTCATACCATATGTGCAGTTATATGTGCACCTAGGGTAATGATGTCCATCTCATTCTACCATCTTTCCTGTCCCCATGCACTCTCCCCACCTCCTCCCTCCCTCTTGCCCAATCAAAGTTCTTCCATTTTTCCCATGTCTGCCCCCACCTGTTATGGATTAGCATCCACTTACGAGAGAGGACATTTGGCCTTTGGTTTTTGGGGATTGGCTTAATTCACCTAGCAAGATATTCTTCAACTCCATCCATTTATTTACAAATGCCATATTTTATTTTCTTTTAATGCTGAGTAATATTCCATTGGGTATATATACCATGGTTTCTTTATCCATTCATCTATTAAAGGACATCTATGTTGTTTCCACAGTTTAGCTATTATTAATTGAGCTTCTATGCAGTCCCACTAGCAATGTATGAGTGTACCTTTCCCCCCACATTTTTGCCAACATTTATTGTTGTCTGTATTCTTGATAACTGCCATTCTGACTGGTGTGAGATGAAATCTTTGGAATAGTTTTGATTTGCATCTCTCTAATTACTAGAGATGTTGAAATGTTACATATATTGGTTGATTGCATATCTTCTTCTGAGAAGTGTCTGTTCAGCTCCTTAGCCCACTAATTTATTGGGTTGTTTATTTTTTGGTGTTAAGTTTTTTGAGTTCTTTATATATCCTAGAGAATAGTGCTCTATCTGATGTTCTTGTGGCAAAAATTTGCTGATAAAATGTAACCTCTCTCTTCACCTCATTGATTTTTTTCTGGGAAGAAGCTTTTTAGTTTGTGTCAATCCCATTTATTAATTCTTGATTTTATTTATTGTTCATTAAGAGTCTTGTTAAGGAAGTTGGGGCCAACTATGACATGGTGAAGATTTGGGCCTGCTTTTTCCTTTATTAGGAGCAGGGTCTCGGGACTAATTCCTGGGTTCTTGATCTGCTTTGAGTTGAGTTTTGTGCATGGTGAGAGATACAGGTTTATTTTCATTTTGTTACATATGAATTTCCAGTTCTCTCAGCACCATTTATTGAAGAGGCTATCTTTTCTCCAATGTATGTTTTTGGTACCTTTGTTTAATATGAGATAACTGTATTTATACGGGTTTGTTTCTGTGTCTTCTATTCTGTACCATTGGTCTACATGTCTGTTTTGTTGCCAATACCATGCTGTTTTTGTTTTTATAGCTTTGTAGTATAGCTTAAGGTCTGGTATTGTGATGCCTCCTTCTTCACTCTTCTTGCTAAGTATTGCTTTGGATATTATGGATCTTTTATTTCTATAAGGAATGATGTTGGGATTTTAATTGGAATCACATTGAATCTGTATAGTGCTTTGGGTAGTGTGGGGCCATTGGCTGTATTAATTCTGTGTATCCAAGAGCATTGGAGATCATTCCATCTTATAAGGTCTTCTTCTATTTCTTTTTTTAGTGTTGTGTAGTTTTCATTGTAGAGATCTTTCACCTCTTTTGTGAAACAATTCAAAAAATTGTCAAAAAATACCGATTCTTTGAAAAAATAAATAAAATTGACAAACCCTTAGCCATCCTAATAAAAAGAAGGAGGGAGAAAACTCAAATTACTAAAATTTGTGATGAAAAAAGAAATATAACAACAGACACTATTGAAATACAAAAGACAATTAGAAATTATCTTGAAAATTCACACTCCAGTAAAGTAGAAAATCTTGAACACGCTGACAAACTTCTAGAGGCATATGATCAACCCAACCTGAGTTAAGAGGATGTACACAGTTTAAACAGATCAATTTCAAGCAAGGAAATAGAAGGCTCCATTAAAATACTACCAACCAAGAAAAGTCCAGGACCAGATGGATTCATAGCTGAGTTCACCAAGACCTACAAAGAAGAATCAATGCCAATGCGCCTCAAATTATTCCATGAAATAGAAAAGGAAAGAACCCTTCCAAATTCATTCTATGAAGCTAGTATCATTGTAATGTCAAAACCAGGCAGAGACACATCAAGGAAAGAAAATTTCAGACCAATATTCCTGATGAACATTAATGCAAAAACTCTTAATAAAATTCGGGCAAATCAAATACAAAAACATATTAAAAAATAGTGCACCATGATCAAGTGGGGCTCATTCCAGTGGTGCAAATTTGGTTCAACATATGGAAATCAATAAACATAATTCTTTACATCAATAAACTTAAAGAACCATATGATTATAACAATTGATGCCAAAGAAGCATTTGACAAAATACAGCACCTTTCATGTTCAAAACGCCACGAAAACTAGGCATAGTAGGAACATGCTTCAACATTGTAAAATCTATCTATGCTAAACCCAAGGCAACATCATTTTAAATAGAGAAAAATTGGGAGCATTTCCTCTAAAAACTGGAACAAGACATGATGCCCTCTTTTACCACATGTATTCAACATAGTCCTTGAAACTCCAGCCAGAACAATTAGACAGATAAAAAAAAAATTAATGGGATACAAATAGGAAAAGAAGAACTCAAACTATCATTGTTTTCCAATGACATGATTCTATACTTAGAGGATCCAAAAATTCCATCAGAAAACTTCTAGAATTAATTAATGAATTCAGCAAAGCAGCAGGATCAATACCCATAAATCAAATGCATTCCTATACATCAGTGATGAATCCTCTGAAAGAGAAATTATGAAAACTACCTCATTCACAATAGCCTCAAACCTTTGATCTTTAAGGACACATCCCAAGGCCTTTTGGACTTCCAAAATTCAAGAGTTACAGAAGATACGTTTAAACACCTTTCAAAATGGTTTTTAGAAACATTTAAATGTATCCTTTTCAAATGAGTAATGAATCTATGAATATGCATAAATTCTTGAAGAAATCTCTCCATAAAAGTTTTTTCATTTTGTTGTATCTCCAAGAAAAAGATTCACTGTGACAATTTCTCTTGGCAAGCACTTATTTGTGAATGTGCAAAATCTATGCACCCTCAGTGGTTTGGTGACAGTGATGAAGATCCACAGAGCTCATCTTGGTGCCACTAGGGTCAAATGCTTTCCTCAGAGGAAATAATAATTTCCAGAGAATCTGACCTTTCAGGGTCACTTGGGCATGTTGGTCCACAATGCCCTGGTCCCCTGGGTAGTATCTGTTATGGTAGCTGCTAGTCCTGAGTGGCCATTGAGCATGGGGAGTGTGACTGGGGAGACTTAGAAACAGACTTTGGGTTTTGATTAGTTAGAATGCAAATACTACATTGGCTGATGGCTACTTCATGGGACTCTGGAGATGTGAGGAGATTTGGGTGTCATGGATACCCCACTGGATAGCCCTAGCCCATGGTGCCTGTTTTCCTAAGAGAAGTCACCCAGGACCCCACAGGCCTACACAGGGGAGGGACACTAAATGGCAACAGCTGGCTTGGGATCTGTGGATGCTTCTCGTCAACCTAGGAAGAGGCTGGGCTTTGCTTTGCTCAGGACCCTCCCCTGAGGCTGAGTGCACATTCCAGTGCAGATGCACAGAAGAGTGTAGATCAGCTCCTGGGAAGGGTGGTAGATATTGTTGTTGGGTGCTATGGTCAGTAGGCAGTCATTGGCACCACAGTAGTCCAGGTGCTCCTCTGGGTGGCCTCTGTGGAGTCAGGAGCACACAGCCCAGATGAGAGTACTTATGATAGAATGTAGGCACCTGAAGGAAAGCATCAGGGAGAGGGTGGTGGAGTCTCTGAGGCAGGAACTAGAGAGACCTGGCTGTATTTGACAAGGACTCCAGGGGACACTCATGCTAAGGCACACTGTCTGCAGACTTGATGTCAAGACCTCTTGTCTGGAAGGTGGAGAATAAAATCAGCATTCCCTCAAGACCCAGAGAAAAATAGACATGGAATGGGCCCTGGCTACTTGTTATCCCACTTTCCTTACATAACACAATCAGGGTTTGATGGTTTTCATGATGCAAACCTCATGACATCAACCTTGCAGCATCTTCTGGGCTGGTGAGAGGTGTGGCAGAGGAAATGGAAGGCAGTGGAAGCTGAGGGCACAAGGTGGTGCAGAAACCCTGCCAGCCCTGAGAATGCATGTACCCTTTTGTTCCTGCCCTTAGCTCTCAGCCTGAATGTCCAGTGAGCTGCTGCTCCACTGTCCCAGCCACACAGACTGATCCCTCACTGCAGTGGGACAGCAAGAATGAGCATCAGCGGCACCTGAGACACTGTGGTTTCCCTGTGGGGATGCGTGTAGCCAGTGATGACCACGCTCAGGGAAAGAGCAGGATGCATTGGCTACAGAGCTTCACAAAGGTGGGCTCCATCTGGGAGAACAGGTTGCTGGGCCAGGCTGCAGGAGAGAATCCACCCTGATAGCAGCAGCATGGCCAGAGCTTTTTATCCTGGGTGGGGCTCCTGAGAGAACTGAAGGACTGATCTCCCCTGGCCAGTCTCAGATCCTCAACCAAGCGATGTACAATTCACGCCTATTTCACATCATGGCTGGGCAAGGTCTTGTGAGGCAGGTGCAGGAGGGCTCTGCCATGAGTGGGCCCCTCATTTCAGGAAGGGGTGGAGCACAGACTTTAAAAAGCTGCTTAATGGATTAATTCCATAAGGAAATAATCAGGCAAACCTGTTCTTAGCCTCGAAAGTAAGCCATGACTCCATGGATACTTGTTCCCCTGGAAGGGATACCCTCTGGAGATGCATCTTCAGATCCCTGACTGTCCTTGGAGGAGAAGGGTCTACCTGACTCCACAGCACAGGGAGGCTGAGGGCCGCCCTTGGCAACAAATACAAGTGTGTATATGGTTATGGGCCCTCTCAGTGGTCACCAAGGAGACCCTGTTCCTTGTCACAACAACTTGCTTACCACTCTTCCCTGTACCTTAAATGGAAGTCTGGCCAAACACCAGAGAGGAGATCAAGTTGCCCCACACACCAAAGGACCAGAATATGAGAACAAACATGCCAACTACTGGTTCACCACATCACCATCCGGCTTGCCCACTTCTTGTGCGTGTGTTCCCCATGACCGTGAGGTAGGTGCACTGAGCCAACCACAGGGGAGCTGCTCCCGGCCCCAGCAACATGGGGCTGGTGATCAGGATGTACCTGCAAGAGATGCAAGTGGTTGACACCTTCCTCCCTACCCTTGAAGGGGGTAAAGGAACAGTTTCTGGTCATCAGTCACATCCTGGCCACATCTCTCTGAGGTTCACCCTCCTCAACTGAGTTAGGTTCTACCTGCCATTACTGGGGCCATGAGAGTCAGGTGTGCAAGGGACATTGAGGGCTACAGAGAGATCACAGGAAGAGGTCAGTGCTGGGAGTCAGGAGCAAGAGAGGGAGCCAGCAGGGAAGGCAAGGAAGTCCTGGTGGGAACATGGGGAGGAGACTGCCAATCATTCTTCCTGCAGAAACTACAGGGAACCGAGCACGGATGACAGCAGTCAAGGTGCCAACTTGGGCCTGCAAACACAGATGTGGGCGGGCTAAGAGGGGTGGCGCCAGATGGCACAGAAGTTGCCCAGAGAGAAGGTCACGAGGCAGCCCGTGGAACCGACAATGGTCCACTTGCAGCCACATCTTTTGGGAGGCCAACCTTATGGGTGACTGAGTTACACTCCCCAGCTGGGTGCTGAGGCACTCAGTCACAGAAATGGGTGTGTCTTGCTACAGCCCCATGGGTGAAGCTATGCTCACCTGTTCCTTTGTAATATAACCCCTTGCCCTGTTTAGGATAGAATCTTCCATGGAAGTGCCTTGTGTGTGTCCCCTCCTCTTACTGTGCCCTTGGGTGTGGCCTACCCAGGTGTCAGTCAACCTGCTGACAGTGGACATCATGAAGATAGACTCAGCTCCCTGAAACCTGACCCCTTGCCTCATTTGAATAGCTTCTCCTGAATAAAAGGGGTCAGCGCGTGCTCTTGCTCTCTCTCTTTCTATGGAACCTTAAGGTCAGAGGAGCCGTCACAGCAACCCCAAAGAAAAAGGTATTTGTGTCTCTTGTGTGGTTATTTCATGCAACCCAGTTAGCCCAGTTTAACTAGAGTGACCCCTGAGCCTTTTAGTCGTGAGAACAGAAACCCGGCAACATCTCTTGATGAGGATGGGTGGGAGGAACATGGGGGACAGGAGCACAGCGCCATACAGCATGCTGAACGTTCCTACCCCCATGTCATCCTCCAGGTAGAGGCTTCTCTATGGGAACAAGAACAGCCTGTCAGAGGAGGGGGCAGGGAAGATGCACAAGAATTATGTGGCTGGTTGCTGAGGACCTGTGGGCTAAAGGCCACCTTGGGTTCCCAACTACTAGCAACAGGCCCTCTTGGTTAAAGACACTGCATGTGAGTGGCTTAGGGCCATCAATCTCTAAGCAGCAGGGAGGTGCACCAGGACTTCCTGAAAGAGTTGGGGTGGGACTCCCACCAGTCTCAGAGCTTGAGAGGAGAACAAGAAAAAGCTGTGACAAGGCCTCACTCTGCACAGAGGCAGAAGGCCATTCTTTCGATGCTCCCATAGCACAGAGCAGTGACAGCAAATGCTATTCTCAGTGCAATTTCATGAGTGTGGCTGGCACAGCTCCTGTAGGATCCAACCACAGATCAAATAGGTAAACCAGAGCTGAACTAGCAGAAGCCATCCCAGGGTGATGCCTGGTGTCCAGTGCTCTTTGTCTCCTCTTATCACTTAGAAACATACTAGTCTCTCCTGCAGCCTTCTCCCCTCTCCCTCTGCACCTTCTTATTTCTTGATATTTCTGTTTCCACATCATGGGGGAATTTGGTCTTCCCAATCCCTGTGACAGTGTCTTGCTGAATTCCTGAGGCTGGCCTTCAACTTGCAATCCTCCTGCCTCAGCCTCCCAATTTGCTAGGATTATAACTTGGCACCACAGCAGATATGGGGACATGGCTTGTCATGCAGTACAAATTCAAGGGAGCTTAGTGAAGCCAGCATCAGTAATCCAGCATTAAAATACCACATCTGGCTGAGGCAACTAATTGTAAGCACACACTCCAAAAGAAACTACCAAACACATGAGAATGAGTGTTTTCCAACATGTTTTGTCTTTGGAAAAAAGAATATACCCAACCTGTACAATTTTCAGAAGTAATTTCATCTGAAGCTATCTATTATCCCAGGGTTCCTTGTTCAAGTCATTCATTGGAATTCAGTATTAGTTATTCGTTGACCCTTAGGCATCTTTGTACAATTTTTGACAAAGACTTTGTTTGCCCAAGAGTAATTTTTATGTGAATATAAAGAAGGGAATTAGAGTAATTATTCGTATGTCTCAGGGAGAAAGAAAACCAACATTCTTATTACAATCATGTTAAACATCTACAGAGCAATTTTATAATTTTGTAGGGCTATTTATCACACTTTCTGTATTTTTAGCAGATACATTTTTCTGAAGATTCTCATTCCAGGTGTTGTGGTGCACACCTGTAATCCCAGCAGTTTAGGAGGCTGAGGCAGGAGGATTGCAGATTCAAAGGTAGCTACAGCAATTTAGAGGTGCTGTAAGCAACCTAGTGAGACCCTGTCTCAAAATAAAAATTAAAGAAAAGGTTGTGGATGTGGTTCAGTGCTTAAGCACCTTGGATTTAATCCCTGGAACAAAAAAAAAAAAAAAAAAAAAAAAAAGAAAAAAGAAAAGAAAGGGTAAGTTCTAATGAGTTTTGAGAAGTTATTTTATATTCTAGGTTATTCATCTGCAATGTTCATTAAAATTCTAGAATACCTTCAGACCTTCTTGAAGGTGTTGAAATAAGTTCTCTCTGGGTTTCTCACAAACACAAGACACTCAGAGAATATACTTCAGCCCCAGAGCATGTAGCATAGTCTTCACAGCCTGGTCTCTCTCTCATTTCCCTCATTCAAGCACCTTCCTAGTGACTGATGCTGGGGCTGGCTTGGGACTGGTGACCACGACAGTGGCTGCCTGCTTATCACCAATGCCTGGGGGGCCAGGAAAGTGGGCCACATCGTTGGGCTCTGGGTACTCACCATTGTCCTGCATCAGCCAGACAGCATCCCCATTCCCCACAGGCAGGGAGCAGGAAGGGCTGCAATGTGGGCTGAGTGTGGGCATCACAGCAAGAGGGCGATGATCCAGGAGAGGTGGGTTGCTTCACCTGGGTCAGAGGGAAGAAGCCAGGACAGGGAGTGTCATGGGCACTCAGAGCCCCCAGGAGGAGCCACATTTACTCATCTACTTCCTGCTTAACCATCTCCAGAATATGTGAGTGGATTGTTGGTCTACTCTGGAAGCTGGTGTGGTGTGGGGGCTACTCTGAGCTGTCACTCTGGGCTCCACACACCTCCTGGATGAACATGTTTTCCTGGTCTATAATCTCTAGCTGCCTCAGCCTGGTGGGCTGGGGACTATCTTGTCTGTTCCCCAGGAGTCTCCTGAGCTGAGGGGACCCACAGAGTGACTAGAGAATGTCTTTTCATTAAGGTGAGCCTAGGACCCTATTAAAGTGTTCCTACAGGGATCCTTGGCCTAGAAGCCACTGGGTGGCACTGTGCAGTCAATCCTCATGCCCACTCTTGAGTTAGCACCCTCTTCCCACTGAAAGCCCTGTGACGTAGCCACCTACCCAACATGTAGATGACTGTCCTGCCTGTGTACCTGGAGACCTTCCCACACAACAGGAAGCAGAGTGCAGTGGCGGCACACAAGCACATCATCTACCATGTCACCAACAACCAGGATGCCCAGGATGCTGGCAGTGAAGAAAATCAGGGAAACCCAAGGAGCTCTCTGCAGTGCTCATAATCATCTGGGGCTCAAGTCTGAATCTGACCTGAGCTGCTTAGAAAACCTGGCCCTGTGACAGCTGGCACACTCCTTGGGACTGAGCCATTTGTCCAGGCAGCACAGGGGAGCAACAATAGTGTTTGTAGGAAAATCCCTGTGGGGGTCAGAAATGAAATAGGACATTTCAGACAGACTTCAGCATGGAGTTCTCTGTGTGTTCTGTGTCATGTGTCACCATCTAGGCACTGTTCCACAGAGCACTAGCAGGGACTATCTTCTACTGAGCTGATCACTTCCTATTAGATCTAAAGACAGAATAAGGTGTCTTTAAAATGAGGAAACTAAAAGTAGAGGATAGGAGTTGAGAAGCTGCCCTGCCAGTCCCAGTAAGTCACCAGGTACCCTTAGCACCACACTGCCATCCCTGGACTGAATCAAGGCGAACACCCAGAAGATGGGCAAGGGCATGAGCCCGCCCACATCTAGACCACTGGCTGAGGCTGGAGTCACATGACAGCTCTGATGGCTTTGGGGTGTCCTGTTCATCTCTTTTGAACTCCAAGCCTATCCCTACAGATTGCCCTAATAGTGGTCTTATCATATGAAATGTACAATACCCAAATATTGCATGGGACACCCTTTTCCAGAAAAGATTCTTGTAGTTTTCCAGAAATTCAGATTTGATGAGCAACCATCTTATATGGCACCCTGATGGGAGGAAGGGGAGATGGGAATGAGGTAGGAGGTGGCAAGCCTCAGAGGGCAGGTATATGGGACACAGGATGGTTAGTTCCAATTTGACCTAGCCTCCATGATCTCCCCATGGCTATCTCATGCCCAGGGTGTGCTGGATATGGGGATGGCAATTCTCACCCAGTACTTAAGAAGTCTATTAGTTGTAAGTTACTTGAGGGCTGGTGGCAATGTGTAAATACGTGGATGTGTAATCGATGTGATTCTGCAATCTGTATATGGGGTAAAAATGGGAGTTCATAACCTACTTGAATCAAATGTATGAAATATGATATGTCAAGAGCTTTGTAATGTTTTGAACAACCAATAATAAAAAAAATAAATTGCATACTCAGCCATTGAAGGGCTGGAACTCCTTGTACCATTCCCACCATGGACCCTGCCTGGATGGGTGACCCTGGGATATTTTGTGTCCTTAAGGTGCAGACACAGCATGCATAGCAGCAGCATGGTGATTGCATGAGCTGCTGCTGCTGTCTACCTGCTGGTTTTCACCCAAGAGGAATCCCTGCTGCTGTATACATCAACATCAGAATCAGGAGGCATAGGTACTTGTTCCTAAAGAGGGTGAAGGTTGAAAGTACAGTGAACCAAAAGGGCAGTGGTGTAAAAAAAACAAAAGGAGATAGAAGCAAGGTGTAGGAGCAAAGTAAAAGTGCTGCTCATCTGAGCTGCCAGCTTTATTTATATCCACAGGTTACATTAGGTCATTGACATCATTAGTACATATTGCTCACTGTATAAAGTTACCCTTATGTGGGCAGGTTTAGGCATAGTGACACATTGGTGTTGTCTAAGAGAGTTCCTTTATTCCCAAAAGCTGAGTATCTGAGATTAAGGTTGAGGCTGATAAGACTCTAGCACAGAGCCTCCTCTCAAAGGACATTACCACAGCAGCTAGGCATTGAGCAAGTATTAGTCATCTTATGAGTTCCACAGGGAAACTGTAGAATATTCCAAGTGTGGAAAACAGGGCTCCTGTTACCCTCTGGGAGTTTGCTCACCAGAGGAACACTGGTGGTTTCATCTCATCCTCACTCTAGGATTTGCTCTCCTCTATGAGTCTGAGATACATGACTATTGGCAGGATTGCCTGGGCACCACTTGCAGAAAGGAACAGAGGGGCAGGGAACTTCAGTGTGGACAGGACTCATCCCACCTTCCTCCATCTCCAGATATTTCATTCAAACCCAGATGGAGGTGCTGTCAGTCACACCACACTAAACCAAAGTCTGTGATCCCAAATGCCTAGCCATAATGACCACAGGTGTCCATGCTGGTGAATGTAGGGCCTCGGGACTTCCACAAGGAACCTGCCATGGGCCAGCATTCTCTTTGCTGGCATAAGCTACAGAATAGTTGGCAGAGACCCCAGATGCACTCAGAGGATATAGCTATTGCCTCTGTCTTTCCTGAATCCTTGAATCAATTTCCACCAACAGGAAGCTTTTTTGTCATGTGGGAAACCGTTCTCGCACGTGATTGGGCACCTCCCTGACTGGGTGTGAGGCGTTCCAGCCAACCTGTGTCAGAACAAATCCCCACCCTTTTTAGGTGTGAGAGCCCGTCCGTGTGGGGGTGTGACTGACCATTGACCCTGAGACCGATCACTGACCCTGACCTTGGAATGCTGTCCCCATGGACCTTCATTGGATGGAATTTCCCCCTGAATTTCTTGTTCCCCAATAAAAGGCCACTCCCTGGTGAACCCTTCCTCTCTCTCCTGCTAGTCTCTTGTTTAAACCTTGCTACCCACCAGGTGGCTCGAGGAGCAGGAGCCAGGGAGGGCCATTTCAGACCTGGTCAAGAAAAAGGTAAATTGAGTTTATGTGTGTTCATTTTGATCTCATTAGTTAATTTCTATGCTTAGGACCTCTAGTATGAGGCTAGCATGCTGGTTGCGTGACAGACTGTCATTTTTTAGGATATCAATTTCCATCAGGGTACCATGTGGTACATTTTTTGCTTATTTCATTTCTTTTACCTCAATATCCATTGGTGGGAACTGGTTAAATATAGTGGATGCCATTGCAGTGGGTCATGGTGTACTGCTGAGGATAAAGATGTAACTCTATTTCCCAAGATGGAAGAGGCCCCCCAGATCTGTGATAAAGAGACAAAGAGAAAGGTGCTCAGCTTGGTGCTGACTTACCACTCCGTGCACTCAGCAAGGTGAGCATAAGGATTTATGACCATATGTGCATTGAACGTGCTAGAGAGATAAGCAGACTGGGTGGCTGAGGGACAGTGCTGAGGGCGCTTGCAGAGCATTTGTATCTTGAACCATGTCAATAAGGTACTAATGCAAAAAAAAAAAAGGTTTTAAAATGATTGATTCGCTCCTGTGGGAGCTTCCTGTACTCCCAATTTCCAGGCCTCATGGGAGAATCCATGCCTCCCTGCCTGACCTCCTTGCCCACCTGCCTGTGCCTCAGCTCTGAGCTGCATGGAGCCAAAGCTTGTGCAGGTGCTTTCTCTCCATGGAGCTCCATTGGGTCCCTGTGGGTCCTCTGCTTTCTGGCAACACTGATGACCTGGGAGAGGGTGTCACAAACTAGCTAGAGGGAGTCTACCTCTATCCCTTTCTTCTGGCACTGGTGGTTCTCAGAACAATTTTCAAGGCCTCATTTGCAGT
This sequence comes from Marmota monax, assembly GCF_021218885.2. NCBI lineage: Eukaryota > Metazoa > Chordata > Mammalia > Rodentia > Sciuridae > Marmota > Marmota monax. Next base: position 3,844,318 of record NW_026693024.1, on the reverse strand, counting down.
GTGAGTATCTCAGACCTGCCCTCCTTTAAGGTGGTGTGAATAATTTGATCTCTTTCTCACTGACCTTGCCTGATCCATCTTCCCCATTACACTGCCACTGGTTCCTCTGTGGAATCACTGTGGCCGGCTTGCTGTGCCCCTGGGCTGCAGCTGCTCTGTTACTGGATCTATGAGGTTTCACAAAGCCAACTGTTGTCCAGATTCCTGGCAGAAATGGTGAGACCTGGACTAGAACCCTCTCAGGAAGCTCCCCAGTCATGCCTTATGTAGTACTCCTTTACTTCTGGGAGGCATAAGCTGAGATTTGGACACCCTTCCCATTTCATGACAGAGAGGCATTGGTGAGGCCCCCAAAGTGTTATCAGCTGACCAGCTCTCACCCCTGCTTTCAGGGTCACCCTTCATCCCCTGTCACCCAACAAACAGCTGGTTGAATGGGGCGTGGAAGCTCCCTGGCATCCCCAGGTATAAGGCCCTTAGCCAACCAACCCCATAATCTGGGTTGTGTAAATCAGGTGGAAAACATGGGTTCTAGTCCTCTAATGGGACAGGAGAGCTTGTTGCCACCTTACAGATTGCACATCCATACATGTGTTTATGTGACTGTGGAGTCAACAGGACACAGTCAGACAACTTTCCTAAGTGTGACCTCCAGGTGGTTTTCTCCTTCACTCTGACACCCCCATTCCTGTGAGTTATTTACAGATATTTTCCAGGCCTAGGTGCTGCCCGAGTTTTTAAAAATCAACTCTGAAACTCACAACCAATGATGGGTTGTACAGTTATTTTGGAGCCAAGGAAAGTGACCAGGCACAAGCACTATCTGGACCCAGATTGTGGGAGGCCAACATAGCATGTGACCAACATTTGCCTCCCCTTTTGATTGGTGTGGCACTGTCGGTCACCCTGTGATCTGGTTGCTTAAGTAACCAAAGATAGTAGCCCCAATCTTTAGGGTTGAGAAAATGGAAATGTGTCTTCGTGCATGGGTGTGCCTTTCTGCAGCCCCATGGGTGGAGCTACGCCCACCTATTCCTTTGTGATATTACCTCTTGCCCTGTTTGGGATAGAATGTTCCATGGAAATGCCCTTTTTTTTTTAAAATTGTTTTATTTTTTTTATTGGTTGTTCAAAACATTACAAAGCTCTTGACATCATATTTCATACATTAGATTCAAGTTGGTTATGAACTCCCAATTTTACCCCAAATACAGATTGCAGAATCACATTGGTTACACATCCACATTTTTACATAATGCCTTATTAGTAACTGTTGTATTCTGCTACCTTTCCTATCCTCAACTATCCCCCCTCCCCTCCCCTCCCATCTTCTCTCTCTACCCCATCTACTGTAATTCATTTCTCTCCTTGTTTATTTTCCCATTCCCCTCACAACCTCTTATATGTAATTTTGTATAACAATGAGGGTCTCCCTCCATTACCATGCAATTTCCCTTTTCTCTCCCTTTCCATCCCACTTCATGTATCTGTTCAATGTTAATCTTTTCTTCCTGCTCTTCCTCCCTGCTCTGTTCTTAGTTGCTCTCATTATTTCAAAGAAAACATTTGGGGAAATGTCCTTTTTGAGTCCCCTTCTCTTACTCTGCCATTGGGTGTGGCCTACCTAAATGTCAGTCTACCTGCTGACAGTGGACATCCTGAAGCTAGACTCAGCCTCCTGAATCCTGACTCCTTGCCTCATTTGAATGGCTTCTCCTCAATAAAAGAGGTCAGTATGTGTGGCTTCTCTCTCTTTCTGCGGACCCTTAAGGTCATAAGTGCCATCACAGAACCCATAAATAAAAAGGTATTTCTGTCTCTTTTGTGGTTATTTTGTGCAGCCCAGTTATTTCAGTTCCCCTGGAGTGAATCCTGAGTGTTTACGTCACCGGGAACATGACACCAGATTGCCTAGATTAGTGATTTAATCCACCTTGAATTTACTTGACAGTTTGTAATCTTTTCATTACTTGAAATGTCCTTGTGTGCGCCCAAGGCTCTGTGCTCACACTCTGGGTGTCTGGGCTGAGAGGAGAAGGGAGCTCCACAGCCTGGAGCCCTTGCTGAGCATATAGGCCACGGAGAAATGTGGCTTGCATTCCCTGGATGAGAGCACATCCCCAGTACAGTTGTTCTTCTCTGCCTCCTTTCCGCATGACTCATTTCTCCTGATGGCTGAGCTCCCTGTGTCTCAGCTGCAGAAGGCATAAAGATGGCTGATGCTCCTAGTGATGGAATGCAGAGAACCTGGGATTTGTGGTCAGTGCACTTGCCCTGAGGAGCACTGGTGGCCCCATGGCCCAGGGTCACCTGTGTCTCTCTTTAATTCTAAAGAAAATGATGCACACTGGGGCTCTCATGTACAGATGTATGGACCTAAAGAATGGCCACCATGATGGTGTCGGTCCACCCACACTCTCTGGTCTGCTCCAGGTCACTTACTTCACTGCCCTCCTGAAGAGTCAAGGGGTTGATGCATTGTGGTGCTTAGATCTAGAAGTTGACCTATATCCAAACACCACTGCACCAGTAAGTGGAATTGTCCCACTACACGGGCCTCCATCCTATCCCAAAGTGAGTGCAAAGACTCACAACAAGGTAGTAAACAGGAAAGAACCACTGCCATCTACCACCTCAGGGAGAAAACCATGGAAAATCATTCACCAGAACTGGAATATGTTGTTTGCTCCCACCAGGTGACAGAGCTTCAGCATCCCTGGAGGACCCCAGGTGGCACAGCTGGAAATGCTGGCATATACTTGGGAGTGGATATTTGTTAGTTGGCATGGACACTTGAGACTAGTGGGAATGTAGTATGTTCCACACAGCTGGAGCCGGCACCAGGTCAAGAATGACTGCAGAGGGAATGCACAGGGGTCAGGAAGGGAGGGGCATTAAGATTGTTCTAGTTCATATGACTCAAGTGGTACTGATGAGAACAGCAAGGACTGGGGGTCTTGTGACACATCAGAATTAGCACCCACAGTCAGAGAGATGCTTCTGGAAATAAGCCACATCCTGTCACCTCTGATCACAGCCTCTGGTGGGTTCTGCACGGGGTGGATGGTTTCTGTGCCAGATCCCCAAAATACCACCTGCTTTGGGAATAGTGTCACTGCCCTCAAAATTAGTTAAGTGGAGCTTATGCTGAAATAGGGAGCCCTTTGGCCAGTGGGCTGGTGTCCTTCCAAGAATGGACACACAGACACAGAGAGGAAGGTGATCTGTGAAGACAGTAGTACAGGGAAAGTGTCACATGAAGATGGGCAATGGCCACAGAGGTGCACCTACACACCCAGGAACACCAAGGGTTGCTGGTCGCACCAGAAGCTTGAAGCAAGTGTGATGCTGCCCTGGAGCTTGTAGATCCTGGAAAATGACTGAATTTGGAATAGAATCTCTATAGAGCTATCTAAATTAAAATGAGTCCATTAGAATGTGCATTATCCAATCTGACAGATGTTCTCAAAAGCAGAATAGTTCAGACATACCTCCAGAGACAGAGCAAGAAGGTGGGCAGCTGCAAGTCAATGAGAGAGGCCTCAGGAGAAAACAAACCTGCGGACACCTTGATCTTGGGCTTCAGGCATCTGGAACTGTGAGAAAATAAATTTTTGTTTTTTCAGCCACCCAGCATGTGACAACTATGGAAGTCCAACAAACTAATCAGACAGACAGATCAATAGATAGATAGATTGAGAGATGACAGCCATATGTATTTGCTATCCGGCCTCTTTGGACAAACAACAAACAGATTCAGAGGGTCTGGTGGATGTTTGAGTTTTTGCAGTTTCTAACAAGTTTTTGTGTTAATGTTGATGCCACTGAAGCAGCAGCTCCTTCCTAAGATGTTTCTTCTATTTCTGTTAATAGATAAAACTCAGTTGATAGAAAATGCAACCTGCCAGTTTCTCTTTCTGTTAACATGCTTGCTCAGCAGCTATGGAAGGAACCAAAGATGCCTAGAGAAGGGGGGAGACCTCAAGGTTACTTGCATGAGAAAGTGTTGAAACCCAGAAGTCTGTACTCTATAAAAGATTCTGAGAACAAAGGGCAGTGGTCAGCTTTTGGAGAAGACTCTGCTGAGCTGCAGCAGTGCTGAAGAAACCTTGCTCTTCTATTTCTCCAAGTGCTGCTTGTCTCTTTCCACGAACATTATTTTTGGTATTTTTCCATATTTTCCTTAACATACATTGGGGGGCTTTGTCTAGGAACCTGACAGAGGGATAGGCATCGCCTGGTCACATGCCAGATCCTGACTCTCACAGGAGCTATGATGGCCCTTGCTCTCACTACTTCCTGAATGAACTCAGAAGAAGAACAGAAGCAGATTTCATGACTGGAAATTAAACTGGTTAGTCCCCCAAAATCATTTGCCCAAGTTAGGAGCTGCCTGAAGTGGAAAGGGAACCTAATCACTTCCCAGTGACTGAAGTGTCACTCAGTACAGGTTTGCCTACTGGGGAGGTCTGTCTGTCAGTTCTGTTATGTGCATGAATGTGACTGAGCGACTTAGTCTTTGCTCCACCATCTTCAGACTATGGAGCCTGAATGAGTCCTGATTGTGGTTCCATGGTGACATCATAAGTTTAAGACAGCACCAATTCCAAGATGATCAAAAGTCCCTCCATGAGAAGTTAGTCTAGGTCAGGGGCTTATACTAACCTGATATCAATGCAAAGAGCCATCTAATTCTCTACAAAGAGAGTGACCAGGCAGACCAAGGTGTGCATTCTCCCCTTGTTGTGAGACACCATCTCAAGGTGAGAACTTTCACATAATGGTCACATGACAGCCACTCATGTCATGATGTTAAGGAAATATAAACAATTAAATCAGGATGATGTTCTTTAATGCTAAAAGGACCCAAACATCAAAGGGGGAAATACAGTAGAGATTTTCTAAGAACACCTCCCCCTCCCCCCAAAAAAACCACAGTGCTTGCTTTCTTATTCCCTCCCACAGCCATTCTTCCTCATCTTCTTTTGCAGGAGCTCTCAATCCCTAAATGTAATGATTCCTCAGCCATCCTCTCTCAATAAAATACAAGTTGTCCAGGTGTCAAAAATTGCCCAGTGTTTGCTTACTCACATGTAAAAGGAGTAAAAGGCTTCCCTTTTGAGAAGAACATATTTTGACTAAATGTTGTCAGGGAAATATAACTAAAATAAAAAAAATAACATGATGATATCAGTATCAGTGAGCCTTCCACAACTTGGTTTTAACATTGTTTGCCTTAGAGAGAGAGAGAGAGAGAGAGAGAGAGAGAGAGAGAGAGAGAGAGAGAGAGAGAAAGAAAAGAAAAACCCACAAACAGGAACTAAGAAACAGCTCATTTATATGAGACTCCCTCAAGGATGCAGGAACTCACCTACACTCTTCAGCAGAGGCTTAGCCACTGACTTGACTGGGTTTCCAGGACAGAAACTCATGTCTGTCATGTTACAACATGTTAATATCCTTCTGATAGACAGCTCAACAGAGGCTCAATGCCTAGAAGGAAAAAAGGTCCTCCTTTCCCTACTAACAGGGGCAAGATATTGCATATCAAAATAAATGAAGACACAAATCTGTCAGAGACAAATTCAGTCATTAGGTTTTAACATGATACAAGGATGGCGAATTCTGGATCTAAAAAAAGAAACAATAACAACAACAAAAACAATGTGCATTTTTTGCTATTGCTAACCCCACCATTGTCAAAAATTCTGAGAGTTCCTAGGAACAACAGGATGCTGCAGGGTATAGAGACTGGATTTTCAGACATAGACAGACACCTGTAGGAGACCTTGAAAGGAGGGGGAAAAAAAGTCCCATTGAGTGAGGAACAAACCAGGAGGTGGTCTTTCAGACAATCAAGGCCAAAATCTTGAGGCCCCAGCCCAGAGAACTCCTGATGTAATAAGAGAGTTTAACCTCTTTGTTCAGGACAAGAACAGAATGAATTTGGGAGTCCCTACCCAAGAACTGCGATCTTGGCAAAGGCCAGTGGGGTAGTTATCTAAAGAAACTAACTCAGTCACAGCTAGATGGGGCCCTGAGTCAGAGCCCCTGGCAGTCACTACTTTGCTGATAAGGGAAGCTGACAAGCTGAGACTGCAACAAAACCTCAATGCTAAAGTCCCACACTGAGTTGTAACCCTGAAGGATAACAAAGGTCACCATCTGCTTCTATTGCACAAAGGTCACCATGTGCTCATACTTCACAAATGACCTGATCTCAAGGCCACTCCAAGAGAATTCACTCATAAAACTGCAAGTTATACAAACTCTAAAGTCAGCTACCTTCTGAGTGGGTGAGGCAGGGCCCCTGAGCATAACTGTTTGGAAATAGTAGATAAAATAATTTCCAGCAGACCAGACCTGACTGACAGCCCACTCCAAATCCCAGACATGGTCCTTTATACTAATAAAAGCAATTTTATAGAAGATAAAAAGAGGATGGCTGGGTATGCTGTGGTGTATGAGTCTAAAGGGATGGAAATAGAGTCACTTCTCCAAGGATGGTCAGCATAAAGAGCATAAATATGGACATTAACCAGGACATTAGAACTCAGCCAAAACCAGTGAGCCAACACTGAGCCTACGTCTACACCAAGTCTGGGGATGACTTCCTACTCCTCATGTCCATGGAGTCTTCAACAAGGGAAGAGGACTCCTTACCACAGAAAAAATAGGGATCAAGTACCCACCTAAAAATTTTAAAACTTCCATAAATAGTATGGGAACCAAAGGAGGTGGCAATTGTCCACTACAAAGGTCCAGTGGCAAAAAATGGAACGGCCAAACTGATGCTGCCATCAAACAGGTTGCCCAGAGGCAGCCACCAGAAAAAGCCAAAACCTAGCTAGCACCAGAAATGCCACCAGAGGAAAGGGAAACCAAAGCCAAGACAGGATGGTGGCTCTCACAAGACCACTGAGTTTAGATTTTAGAACAACTAGCTTACAGACGGGTCCACCAACACCCAGAGACCTGACCAGGCCAGCACTAGCTCACTGCTTATCTCCCTGCACTCTGCTCTCTGTCTGCCAGCATTGCAGTAGAAGGCACTGGTGAGACGCTGTGAGGACCTAGTGGAAAGGCACTTCCCTTTCAGGTTCTGGAAGGGAATAATCAGGGTAGGGCCCAACAATCCACAATGACCATCTCTAGGCTCACCCTCAAGCTGACCCTGTGCAATGGCCATTTCAGGAGTCACAATGCTGCAACCTCAATCAACTGTATGAATACTTGGCAAATAGTTTGTATAGACCAGCTCCATCTAGCCTGCCATACCCTGCTGCTGCAGCAGCAGACAGCTTCTATGGGCCAGCTGCCCTCAGTCAGTGCCTTTGCCAGAGGTCAGCTTCTTGTTCCAGTGGCAGCCTTGTCAACTTCAAAAGCCTGAAGTCTGTGTATGTGTGTGCATGTAGGTCCCTGGTGACCCCAGACGGTTCATTGTTCACTTGACATTGGCCTGAGATTATAGCTGCCCCCTTTTTAACATGCTATTTCTCCCCTTTCCCTAAAGAACAATTTTATATTAAATCTCCTCTGGTGAAATAACTGATGTGGTTTTATTTTTTAAGTGGTCCCTGCCTGAAGGTCAGCACTGGTACATCATATTCTCTTAGGAACGACTGTGGCAGAAACCTGAACCATCAGTGTAGTAGTACTCCTTATCCATGGTTTTTATTTCTGTGGTTTCAGTTGCCTGCAGCCAACCAGGTTTGAAAATTATTCAATGAACTTGAGCACCATTCTATGTATCATGTTAAATCCTACACCATCCTGCTCTGTTCTGCCTGGAATGTGAATCATCCCTTTATCCAGGGAATCTACACTCTATGGTGTACTTGCGTATGAATCACTTAGTGGCCATACTTAACATGACAGCATGGCAATCAATCCTTGGGGTATAAAACTAAGGTTCAAGTAACCTTTAGTTTACTTAATAATGTCCTCAAAGTACAACAGTAATGATGCTGACAAGTTGAACACAGCAAAGAGAAGCTCTAGAGTCCTTCATTTAAGTGAGGAGTTGGAAATCTTTGACCTAAAGAAAACACATGGTATCTATAGGGTTCAATATTATCTGTGGCTACAGGTATCCACTGGGGATCCTGGGATCCCTCTGATGGATAAGGGGACTGCTGTAAAGATCTGCCACAGTTTCTCTTGTAGCTATTAATAAAAGACACTTCATTATTAATGGAAAAATCATGTCCATTGCTGAAATGGGAAAGGCACCATGGTCACAAATACAACTGAGACCTTATACAAACCAGGTTGTATGGTCATCCTGTTGATATGCTGTAGTCCAAGAGAATATGAGGATCACATTTCCTATGTAACTTTTCTATCTGTAGACCACCCAATCAAGGAACCCCGAAAGTAATGGACATATTTAGAAAACAAACAGATCCCCCTTTTTAGCTTCCCAAACCTTGTCATTTGATACCTCCAGATATTCCCTTACTTAATGGACAGAATAGCAATGGCAGATGCCTGATGGTGTCACGTGAGAAAAACTTGTTTCTCTCACAATTTCCTTCAGATCCAAAATCTAATTAACTAACTAATATGACGCTTTCAAATTGAGGTCCCCACTATATTCCTAGGTCAGTGATGAGTTCCCTTCATTTCTCTCTAACAGCATGCTCTCATTTAGGGAACATTGTAAATATTTTCATGTTTTGGATTATCTACATGACCACTTTATAGCTGAGGACTCAACTTTCAGACTGTGTTGATGATGAAGAGTATTAATTTAAATGTGGCAGAGAATAAAAAGGACAGCAGTAGATCTTAAATAAATGATGCATCAATTCTATGGACTCACCAAGCAGTATGTAAAAAGGTTCTATAATCATTTAAATAGTCAGAGTGGTGTGAAGAGAGAAGAGATATGGGTCAATTGAATATACACCTTAGTATAGCCGTACTGAACTCAATCAAATTGGCATCAAAAAGTCCATATCATTTTTTGTTGAAATAGCAACTAATCTTCTACAAAATGGCATCACAGATCACATAGAGGAAGCCATTCAGCTTGACTGCTCTTGGAGAAAATGAAAATTCTATTCCTTAAAAGGTTCTCAACTAACAACCTCCTCTTCCTCTTTCCCCTACTCCTGTTCCTCCATCTCCTCCTCCAGGGTTGGGGGAGAGGAAACCCAGGGCCTCACATAGGCTAAGCTTGTGTCTACCACTGAGCTGTGCCCCTACTCTGGCCCCTGATTTTTTATCAATTCATCTCATCATAATTATACTCTTTTCTCCTCACTGAATATGGGGAACACTTTTGTAGTTTTGTGTAATATTATTTCACAGGGCTTGAAAGAGAAAGTTCTGTTCTGGCAGGGAGGACACAGGGACCTTGGACTTCTTTCTTCCACAAAGTCTCCATGGGATCCCAATCAAATCCCAAAGACTCCTTCACCATTCCTCTCCCCTGGAAGACACAAGAAGCACAGTCAACAATCCACTTAGCACTCTCAAGATTCTGCAGTTTGTAATGTTCTCCTGGGATTAATTAACAGGTGAATGTGTTTTTATCTTGAAACCCTGATGGAAATCTGATGGAAGGAAACAGGCATGAACATAGGGAGTGGCCATTGCTGAAGAACATGGCCAGTCATTGAGTTCAAAAGTTGAGATCTAGTGGGAAGCCACATATGCTGCTGTATGAGTAGTCCTACTTGTTCTTTTTCAGGCATGGGGTTTCTTTATCTTACCACAAGAAGTAAAGGGATTTCATCACATCCTGGGGACACTGATGCTATCTGGCTCCACTCCTCCCCTGGGCCAGCAGAAGTCTGAGGTAGAGATGCTGGAAGCCCAGCCTGAGGTTTCCTTAGATCTGCAAAGTCTGAAGCTGAGGGAATTGGAAAACCTATGTCCAAGTTTTTTGGGGATGAGCAACAGTAATCATACAGACTCTTTTCTGGACCAAGCAGGCAGGCTCTGCTGAACTTCCTTCTCAACTAGGTCTCAACTATGGCTTATAAAAACTCCACACATGATTTTCTTTATTGCTTTCTTCTACATTAAAAGACTCAAACAAACACTCACATGGTTTTCAATAGTTCAAGGCCATATCTGCAGGATGAACCTAGCCCTTTCCCTTAAAGTACCTGCCTCAGAAAACTCAAGACTGCTCAAAGAATTCACCATTTTTTATAGCTAACATTTCATGAAAGGGCCTGCCCTCTCTTTCTCAAAGCAATTACTCTAAAGGATTTACCATTGTGAGTCTTCCCTCTGTCCCTTTGCATATAGAAATGTGTATCTCCTACAACCCATAGTGCATTTCTCAAGGACCTGAAAACCATTCCTTTGGAATGCAATCATCAGGAAGAACAGGGCCTCTGCCTTAGTCTCTGTGGGAGGACAGAATCTGAACTTGGACAATTACACTTTGTACTTTTAAATTTTTGTTCCTCAGCCTTCTCCCCACCCTCCCTCTTACTAGTTCAGTTCTCCATTTAAAATATCCAGTCCTTTCTGCACAAAGTTTAATTTGGTTCTTGTTGGAACCTCTTCACTAATTCCATTGTATAATATTGATTAAAACCTTGACTGGTTTTATTTATCTTTGACATAGATATGCCCAAGTCTTGGTTGAAGAGCTGTGAATGACATCCGAGAAGCTGGGACTTCACTGGGGACTGTGTTTTCACCACTGGCTGAGGACTCTACATCCTGCCTGCCTTGACTCCATTTCATCTTTCCTCTTTCTCACCATTGCCCATGACTGCGGCCTTTCATGATATACTTTTCATAATGCATCCTGGGAATCTTTCTAAATCACAGCTGTGATCATTTTTTTCCCCTTTTAGAATTATTTGGTGTTCACCCAGAGATCATAAGAGAGAGGACAAAAAGAAACCCACTTTCTGTGTTGATTACTTTTGTGTGTCAACTTGGTCATCATACCCAGAAAGTCAATCAAACACCAGTCTGGCTATTGCTGTAAAGGTATTCTTTAGATGTAATGAACATTTATGTGAGCAGATTGCCTTCCAAAGTGCTCATGGTCCTCAACTAATCAGCTGAAGTCCTTAAGAGGAAAAGACTGAGGTTGACAATAAAATGTCATTCCACACAATGGAATTGCTCAGCCCTATAAAGAAATAACCTATCAAGCCACAAAAAGGCACCAAGGAAATTTGCACTCATATTTTAATTGAAAGAGGCCAATTTGAAAAGGTACATAGTGTAATGTCTCTGGGAAAAGTAAAACCATGGACATGGTAAAAAGATCAGTGTTTTCCAGGGGTGTGGTACTAGCTGGCCTTTTGCATTTTCTTTTCTTTCTTTCACCCCAAAAGAGCACAAATATAACATGTACTGCTCAGAAAAGTGTTTTGATCATTCCATTTCCAAAAGACAGTTATCTCCTTATGGATTTTATAAACAAATATATCTATAAAATGTTTTATTTACTACCTCAACTTTTAACACACTTTGTGCACTTCTAAACATCCAGAAAGACTAAATTTTTCAAATAAGGACTTAAGTGTGTCCAGTAGTGTTGAAAAAACTCCACACATGACAATGGTTATATCTGAAAATGTCTTCAAAATTAGATCATTCTGACCTAGAATCCTTCATTTCTTCCTATTTATTTCTCCTATGTCACATCTGACATAGGCACATGTGTCACTCAGATGTGATGTTACAATTTCACTTATAAAAGTTCTTTTCAGAAGAATGTCTTTCTATGAATTTTAACACACACTACAGAAAATGTATTCGTTTACCAGCTCTACTTTTGTTATATAATGTCAACTTCTTTCATATATAGAGACTAAACATTATAAAATTATGACTTCATTTCCAGGATATACATACTATATACAGTACAGCAAAGATAAATGAAACACACCTTACAAGGCAAGGAGTTACCTGAGATTTTATAGCACACTCTAACAAAAAACCTTATGTAGCCTCTTCCCTTCCTCCTCCCTTAACCCAGTGAACAATAATAGGCAGTAAACCATTCAGAGGTGGTTTAACAATTCCATTCAGAAGTGGTTTAACAATTGCAAACATAGTATTTTGAATCAGTTTTTAAGAGCTATTTTAAAAAAAACTTTTATTCAATTACTTCTACTTTTAAATGTGTCAAGCACTTCTAAATATATAGAAGGACTAGACACTCCACATAATAAGCTGTCCTCTATGTACATAGCACTGGTAAATAAAATTGCTCACATAGCAATGGTTATAATCCTAGGTATCTTCTAATATGACCAGTTGTCCTTGAACATTTCCTCTCTCACATCCTTCTCTCTACTTTTTGTCCAGTGGACAATACAGGCATACATAACACTTAAAGATGGTTGAACAACTTTATGTCCAACAGTAATTTACAGAGGACAAGCTTTCTTATGAATTCCAACAAAAAATGTACTCATTTTACTAACAACTTGGTCATACACTGGCAACCTCTTTAACACCTAGAGACTAGATGTTGCAATGGCGATGCATTTGTCCACTATATAAACTAAATACACAGCAAAACAAAATGCAAGAAAGCATCCAGCAAACTGATGTCTGAAAATGTCCACGTGTGAACATACTAACATATTACCTTTTGCAATTGCATCCCTCCCACCTCCTCCACATCACTGAATATGTACAGACAGTACTATACTGATCACAGAGGTGGCTTAAGAGTTCTATTCCCAAAAGACAATATTTCATATGAAGTTTAGCAAAAAAAAATTTCGAAGTGATCTTTTGCTACCTCTATATTTAACATATATTGGGTACCTCTAAACATCTAGAAAGACTGGATGTTTTAAGTAGGGACTCAATTTGTCCACTTTGTATATGACAGTCTGGAATAAACTACACACATGTAACAATAGTTCTAATTTGAAAATGTCTTCAAAATATGAGCATTCTGGCCCTTCACCCACTTGGTGGGCTACAATGCTTAAATTTTCAGAAGACAATACTTCCTAGGAATTTTAACACAACACACACACATAACTTGTTTATTAATTCTACTTTTGTCATACAGTGGCAACCTCTTTAACATCTAGAAAGATTATATGTAGATTAGGCTCATTTGTCCTTTATATACACTACATACTCAGCAAAGTGAAACAAAACCCATAGATGTAAGGAACAACTCTGGCCTCATTGTAAGCACATTGGCAAGGTGTTCCCAAGGACCTACTCAACAAGGGGTTTGCTACTGCCTCCCCAAAATATTTCATGAGAATTTTAACCAAAAAAATTTACAAAATGTGTTATATTTTACCACTTCCACTTTTACCATGTAGCAGGCACTTTAAAACTTTAGAAAGTCTAGATATTTAAAAAAATACTTATCATTGTCAACTATATATTCAGTAATGAATAAAATGCACACACAAAATGATGTTTATAATATGAAAAATGTTTTTTAGGTACAACCACTCTGGCATAGGACCTCCTTCTCCTTTTCAGGGTTAAAATATTCTTCATGTCCTCTAACCCACTGATCAAATATGAACATGTGTGCCTCCTAGAGGGGGCCTTATGACTGCATTTCAAATCACTTCTGAAAATATTTTGGATTTTTAAAAAATAAATGGGTATTTACAAGACTTCACTCACCTTCCAAAGCAGAATGGCAATCATCAAGAACACAGACAACAATATATGTTGGCAAGGATGTGAGGGAAATGGTATACTCATACATTGTTGGTGGGACTGCAAATTGATGCAACCATCATGGAAAGCATTATGGAGAAACAGAACCACCATTTGACACAGCTATCTCATTCCTCAGTTTATACCCAGAGGACTTAAAATGAACACACTATAAGGATGCCGCCACATTAATGTTTATAGCTGCTCAATTCATAGTAGCTAAACTAGGGAACAAACCTAGGTGCCCTTCAATAGATGAGTGGATGAAGAAAATGTGGTTTATATATACAATGGAATATTACTCAGCCTTAAAAAGAATGAAAATATGGCATTTGCAGGTAAATGGATAGAGTTGAACAATATGCTAAGTGAAATAAGCCAATCACAAAGAACTCAAGGCCAAATGTTTTCTCTGATATGAGGATCTTAATTAATAATAAGGTTGATTAAGACTCATTTGTCCTTTATATACACTAATTACTCAGAAAAGAGAAACAAAACCCATAGATGTAAGGAACAACTCTGACCTCATATTGTAAGCACATTGGCAAGGTGTTCCCAAGGACCAACACAAGGCTGGTCCATTGACCACACCTTGAGTTGCAAGGGTCTAATGTAAATCTGAGCTATTCTCCTTGGTCAAAAAGAGAAATTAATCTTCCACAGTGGAAGAGGAAACTGTCTAGGGTGATAGTAAACTTGTGTGGTAGGAGGTACAAGAACTGTATACTGTGCTGGCCAACCTGCTCTCTGGGTAAAATAGAAGCCTTGATTAGTAAAGGCCAAATGTTTTCTCTGATATGAGGATGCTAATTAATAATAAGGGTAGAGGGCTAGGGAAGAACAGAGGTACTTTGGATTAGACAGAGGGGAGTGAAGGGAGGGGAGAGGTTATGGTGGTAGGAAATGTACAACACCCAAACGAGTATTCCATGGGACATACTCGTCCCTTAAAGATTCTTGGACTGTATCTGAAATTCAGATTTTATGGGCAGCTTCCTCACATGGTGCTGGGTTGGCAGCGTTGCCTTGGAGGAAGGGTTGATGGGAATGAGGCAGGATGGGGCAAGCCTAGGAAGGCAGGTCAGGGGAAACAGAGTAGCCTTGACCTAGCCTCTGTGGCCTCCTCAAGACTGTCTCGTGCCCAGGGTGTGCTGTGTACAAGGATGGCGACACAGATGTGGGTGGGCTGGAAGGGATGGCACCAGCTGGCGCATAAGTTGCCCAGGGAGAAGGCCATGTAGCAGTACATGGAGCATCAATGGTCCACTTGTAGCCACATCTCTTGATGAGGATGGGTGGGAGGAACATGGGGGACAGGAGCACAGCGCCATACAGCATGCTGAACGTTCTTACCCCCATGTCATCCTCCAGGTAGAGGCTTCTCTATGGAAACAAGAACAGCCTGTCAGAGGAGGGGACAGGGAAGATGCACAAGAATTGTGTGGCTGGGTGCTGAGGACCTGTGGGCTCAAGGCCACCTTGGGTTCCCAACTACAATCAATAGGCCCTCTTGGGCTAAGGACACTGCATGTGAGTGGCTTAAGGCCAGCAGTCTCTCAGCAGCAGGGAGGTGCACCAGGACTTCCTGAAAGAGTGGTAGTTAGGACCCCCACCAGTCTCAGAGATTGGGAGGAGAAGAAGAAAAAGCTGCAGGAAGCCTCACTCTGCACAGAGGCAGAATGCCATTCTCTCTATCCTCCCATAGCACAGAGCAGTGACAGCAGATGCTATTCTCAGTGCAATTTCACGAGTGTGGCTGGCACAGCTCCTGTAAGATCCAACCACAATTCAAATAGGTAAACCAGAGCTGAACTGGCAGAAGCCATCCCAGGTGATGCCTGTTGTCCACAGCTCTTTGTCTCCTCTTATCACTTAGAAACATACTAGTCTCTCCTGCAGCCTTCCCCCCTCCCCCTCTGCCCCTCATCATTTCTTGATATTTCTGAGCACTGGGAGTTTTCACCAGCATGGGGGATTTGGGTCTTCCCAAGCCCTGTGACAGGGTCTTGCTAAATTTCTGAGGCTAGCCTTCCACCTGCAATCCTCCTGCCTCAGCCTCCCAAGTTGGTGGGATTATAGCTGCGCACCACAGCAGATATGGGGACATGGCTTGTCATGCAGTACAAACTCAAGAAAGCTTAGTGAAGCCAGCATCAGTAATCCAAAATTAAAACACCACTTCTGGCTAAGGCAACTAACTATAAGCACACACTCCAAAAGAAACTATCAAACACATGAGAATGAGTATTTTCCAACATGTTTTGTCTTTGGAAAAAAGGATGTACCCAACCTGTACAATTTTCAGAAGTAATTTCATCTGAAGCTATCTATTATCCCAGGGTTCCTTGTTCAAGTCATTCATTGGAATTCAGTATTTGTTATTCATTGGCTCTTAGCATCTTTGTACAATTTTTGACAAAGACTTTCTTTGCTCAAGAGTAATTTTTATGTGAATATAAAGAAGGGAATTAGAGCAACTATTCATGTGTCTCAGGGAGAAAGAAAACCAACATTCTTATTGCAATCATGTTAAACATTTACAGAGCAATTTTACAGACTCTTGTAGGGCTATTTACCACACTTCCTGTATTTTTAGCAGATACATCTTTCTGAAGATTCTCATTCCAGGTGTGGTGGTGCCCACCTG
Source organism: Marmota monax (assembly GCF_021218885.2). Lineage (NCBI taxonomy): Eukaryota > Metazoa > Chordata > Mammalia > Rodentia > Sciuridae > Marmota > Marmota monax. Next base: position 3,828,036 of record NW_026693024.1, on the reverse strand, counting down.
TAATCCCAGCAGTTTAGGAGGCCGAGGCAGGAGGATGGCAGATTCAAATATATCCACAGCAATTTAGAGATGCTGTAAGCGACCTAATGAGACCCTGTCTCAAAATAAAAATTAAAAAAAAGGTTGTGGATGTGGCTCAGCACTTAAGCACCTTGGATTTAATCCCTGGAACAAAAAAAAAAAGGGGGGGAGGGGAAATTCTAATGAGTTTTGAGAAGCTAGTTTATATTCTAAGTTATTCATTTGCAATGTTCATTAAAATTCAGACCTTCTTGGAGGTGTTGAAAAAAGTTCTTTCCGAGTTTCTCACAAACCCAAGACACTCAGAGAATACACTTCAGCCCCAGAGCATGTTGCAGAGTCTTTACAGCCTGGTCTCTCTCTCATTTCCCTCATTCAAGCACCTACCCACTGACTGATGCTGGGGCTGGCTGGGGGCTGGTGACCATGACAGTGGCTGCCTGCTTATGGCCAGTACCTGGGGGGCTGGGCCAGTGGGCCCACATCATTGGCCTCTGGGTCCTCACCATTGTCCTGCATCAGCCAGACAGCATCCCCATTCCCCACAGGCAGGGAACAGGAAGAGCACTGCAATGTGGGCTGAGTGTGGGCATCACAGCAAGAGGGCGATGATCCAGGAGAGGTGGGTTGCTTCACCTGGGTCAGAGGGAAGAAGCCAGGACAGGGAGTGTCATGGGCACTCAGAGCCCCCAGGAGGAGCCACATTTACTCATCTACTTCCTGCTTAACCATCTCCAGAATATGTGAGTGGATTGTTGGTCTACTCTGGAAGCTGGTGCAGTTGGGGGCTACTCTGAGCTGACACTCTGGGCTCCACACACCTCCTGGATGAACATGTTTTCCTGGTCTATAATTTCTAGCTGCCTCAGCCTGGTGGGCTGGGGACCATCTTGTCTGGACCCCAGGAGTCTCCTGAGCTGAGGGGACCCACAGAGTGACTAGAGAATGTCTTTTCATTAAGGTGAGCCTAGGGACCCTATTAAAGTGTTCCTACAGGGATCCTTGGCCTAGAAGCCACTGGGTGGCACTGTGCAGTCAATCATCATGCCCACTCTTGAGTTAGTACCCGCTTTCCACTGAAAGCCTGTGACGTAGCTACCTACCTGTGGTGAGCCGCTTCTGCCGTTTCTGCAGACTATGGTCGCCATTACAAGATGGCGCTGGCTCCGCTGTGGTCTGTGACAAACAACTCCTTATTTGGGAGAGTTGGCGCATGGTTTTTCACCACCCTATGAGAAAGCTCCACGTGGCAGCTTCGCATTGGGGCTTGAGATGCTTTATTAAGGCTGGGAGGGGCATCCGAGAGGGAGAAGAAGGAATATCAAGGGCCTGAATAAACTGCTGAAAGAAGATTCCTGAGTTGCGTCTTCCTTGCGGGCAAGGGGTCGCGACAAGTGATGCCGAAACCTGGGAACAAGAACTTTCAGCAGTCAGGGGTGGTGCACCGTTTAGTCCCAGGTAAGTGGGATCCGCGACCAAAGCGGGGTTAGTCCCAATAAGTGGGATCCGCGATCAAAGTGGGGTTAGTCCCAGGTAAGTGGGATCCGCGACCAAAGTGGGGCAGCTCCTCTGTAAAGAAAGAGAGAGCATTACATTTTATTGCAGCTGCACTGTGTACTTTCGCTTTTGTTTTCTGTGTTTCTTTTGTTGTGTCATTTCGCTTTTGTTTTTTGTGCTTCTTTTGTTGTTGTGTCATGAGTGCCACATCTTCAAGTCCGCTTCTCCTGGCCCTAGATGGCCTGTTACGTTCCAAGGGACTGGAAGTGAAACATAGTACTTTACAGAGATTTTTACAGAAGATAGATATCGCTGCACCGTGGTTTGCATTTTCGGGCAGCCTTACTGTGCCTAGTTGGGATAAATTAGGCAAAGATCTTGACTTTGCTTCTGAGCAGGGCATATTAGAGGGTGGGGTGATACCCCTTTGGAAAATGGTCCGTAGTTGCCTTACAGATGGCAGATGTCAGGAAGCACTTACTAAAGGACAGGAAGTTCTAGAGCAATTACATGAGGAGAAATCGGAGACGGCAGGAAGTGAGGTGCCTCAGGAGGATGGGAGTGTGCGGAGCGTGAAACAGGGGAGGAGACGATTGTATCCAGATCTCAGTACGCTGCGCACACCCCCATGTGAAAGTGGGTCAGAGGAAGAGGAGGATGAGGAGGAAGAGCTCGGGAGGCTGTCTCGTCAGCTAGAGAGTTTAGCTATAGGAGAAGGGAACAGAAATAAACAGGGGCTCAAGAAAAGCGATCCCCCGGATCCACCGCCGTATGGTGGGAGTGTTTCGGGGAGAGCTTTCCATGCCCAAACATGGAGGGCTGTTAACGCTGAGATGGGTCTTGCTTATCCAGTTTTTCAGGATGACAATAGGGGAAGATTCCATGAACCCTTAGATTTTAAAATTGTGAAGACCCTGGCGGAGTCTGTGCGCACTTATGGGGTGGATGCCGCCTTCACACTAACTCAGGTGGAGAGTCTGTCTAGATACTGCATGACTCCCTCTGATTGGGCTAGCCTTGTTCGGGCTTGTGTTTCCCCGGGTAAATATTTGGACTGGAGAGCATTTGTGCTAGAGGGCGCAATAGAGCAGGCCGCCCAAAACCATGTGGCGGGACACCCCCATTGGGACAAGGATATGCTTTTGGGGCAGGGTAGATTTGCAAATCAACAGACAGGATTTCCTCTTGAGGCATATGATCAAATTAACAACATTTGCATTCGGGCATGGAAGTCACTTCCAAATAGAGGAGAGGTGTCTGGTAATTTGACCAAGATTCTACAAGGCCCTACAGAACCCTTTTCAGATTTTGTAGCAAGGATGGTGGATGCCGCTGGAAAGATTTTTGGGGATCCTGATAGATCCATGCCCCTTATCAAGCAATTGGTCTTTGAGCAATGCACCAAGGAATGTAAAGCGGCAATCACTCCTTATAAAAATAAGGGCATAGAAGCATGGATGAAAGTGTGTAGAGAGATTGGAGGACCTTTAACTAACGCAGGTCTTGCAGCTGCTGTCCTTCGGATTGCAAAAGGGGGCAGTCCTGGTGCCAGAACATGCTTCCATTGTGGTCAACCCGGTCATTTCAGACGTGAATGTCCCAAAAAAGACAATTTTACTGGACCTCCTCACGGTGGCCCTTCCAATGGCCTTCGTCAACCGGGGCTGTGTCCAAAATGTAAAAAGGGGAAGCATTGGGCAAAAGAGTGTAGATCAGTGAGGGACATCCATGGACAGCCAATTTCAGCTGGGCCAAAAAACGGCCGAAGGGGCCCCCGACCCCAGGGCCCACAAATATATGGGGCAGTGGAGAATGTCACACCCGAACCGGAGACATGGCCATCTCTGCGCCATCCCATGAGACGCGGAGAGCCACTACAGGTGCCGCGGGATTGGACCTCTGTTCCACCTCCAGACTCGTATTAACACCTAAGATGGGAGTCCAACTGGTGGAAACTGAGTTCAAAGGGCCTTTACCACCTGGCACTGTAGGTTTGCTAATTGGACGTGCATCCTCTATCTTACAAGGTCTTCATGTCTTTCCCGGAGTCATTAGCCCTGATACTGTAGGGGCAGTAAAGGTTATGGTGGAGGCTCCAAGGGGCATTGTGTCTATCTCCCCAGGGGATCAGATTGCTCAATTACTAATTTTGCCTAGCTTACATAATCACTTCCCTGCTGACTCAAGGTCACGGACGGGAAGTGAGATTGGTACCACCGGAGGGAATTGTGCCTATTTGTCACTAGATATGAGCAATCGCCCCACTTTGGAAGTAAGCATAGAAGGTAAATCTATTGTGGGATTGCTGGATACAGGAGCAGACCGTAGTATCATAGCCCTTAAGGACTGGTCTAAGGGATGGCCAGTGCAGACTTCTGATCAATCCCTGAGAGGACTTGGATATGCCCAAGCCCCTCAAATCAGCTGTAGACATCTATCTTGGAAGGACCCGGAAGGACACAATGGCACCTTTCAGCCGTATGTACTTGATTTACCTATCTCTTTATGGGGCCGTGATCTGATGAAAGACATGGGGTTCACTCTTAGTAATGACTTTTCCCCAGTGTCTCAACAAATTATGCAAAATATGGGGTATAGGCCAGGTCTAGGACTAGGAAAACACCTACAGGGGCGTAGGCATCCTGTGCAAGGTCATCAAAAGCTTAACAGATTTGGTCTGGGTTTTTCCTAGGGGCCACTGGGGCTCAAATACCCATAACATGGCTCACCAAGGAGCCTGTTTGGGTGCCTCAGTGGCCTCTTCCCTCGGTTAAATTGGCAGCAGCCCATGATCTAGTCAAAGAACAACTTGACTTGGGTCACATCCAACCTTCTACTTCTCCATGGAATACTCCCATATTTGTTATTAAGAAAAAATCAGGAAAGTGGCGCCTACTGCATGATCTACGAGCAGTTAATGCTCAAATGCAACTTATGGGGCCCATTCAAAGAGGGCTGCCTCTGCTCTCCTCTGTTCCTCAGGGCTGGCATATTATTGCTATTGACATTAAAGACTCTTTCTTTTCTATTCCTTTGCATCCTAAAGACTCACAGCGGTTTGCCTTCACCCTTCCCTCGTGTAACCACGAGGAACCAGATCAAAGGTTTGAGTGGGTAGTGTTGCCGCAGGGAATGGCTAATAGTCCCAAGATGTGCCAGATGTATGTGGGGAAGGCACTCGCACCTCTCAGACATAAGTATTCCTCCATCAAGATCATTCATTATATGGATGATGTGTTATTGGCCGCTAAGTTAGAGCAGACATTTAATGAGGCCTATAAAGAATTAGTAAAGCTGTTAGCTCAATATGGGCTACATATCACACCTGAAAAGGTTCAAACAGGGAATTCTATTGAGTATTTGGGAGCGATAATTGGGTATGACAAATTAAAACCACAAAAAATCACCATAAGAACTCAGGATCTCCAAACTCTAAATGATTTTCAAAAACTGCTGGGAGATGTTAATTGGATAAGGGGATATTTACATATTCCTAATGGTGTGCTCCAGCCTTTGTATGCTACCCTTAAGGGTGATCCAGATCCTGCTTCTCCTCGTAGCCTCACCAAAGAGGCTAGAGCGGCCCTTATAACAGTAGAAGAAGCTATACAACATGCTACTCTATGCAGGCTCCAGAGTGATAAACCTTTCCAGTTATGTGTGCTTGCCACTATGCGGCAGCCTACTGGAGTACTGTGGCAAGATGGGCCTTTACTATGGATCCACCCACATGTATCCCCAGGAAAATCCTTAGAATACTATCCTGATGCTGTTGCAGTGTTAGCACTTAAAGGGATTCAACAAAGCATTCAATTTTTCAGACAATCACCTTCTTCTCTTATTATACCCTACACTAAAGCTCAACTTAATGTTTTGTGTGCTACTCTAGACAACTGGGCTATTCTATGTTGCTCGTTTCAAGGGGATATTGATAATCATTACCCTTCCCATCCATTACTCCATTTTGTTAAAGAACATCCCATCATTTTCCCTAAGGTAACTTCACCCAGTCCAATTCCGGGGGCTGTTAATATTTTTACTGATGGTTCCAAGTCTGGAATGGGAGCTTATGTAATTAATGATTCTCCCCCTGTTCAGCATCAATTTGCTCCTGGAAATCCACAATGGGTGGAACTGCAAATTGTTATTGAGGTTTTCAAACAGTGTTCTTTTCCTTTTAATCTTATTTCGGACTCCATCTATGTGGTACAAGCACTAAAAGTCCTGGAGGCCGTGGGAGCTATTAGTAATGCCCATAATGCATCTGCTTACTTTAATCAGCTTCAACAGCTTATCTGTAGCTGCACTGCTCCTTTTTATCCAATGCACATCCGGGCTCACACCTCTCTTCCTGGTCCGTTATCACAGGGTAATGCCTGTGCGGACTCAGCCACTAGAGGTCAGTTGATATGCTTGGCTTCCTCCTTAGAGGGGGCTAAATTATTTCACCAGAATTTCCATGTTAATGCTTTATCGCTGCACAGGCGTTTTTCCATTTCAAGAGCGGATGCTCGTCAGATAGTATTACAATGTCCCCATTGTGTCACATTTCTTCATCCCCCTAATTATGGAGTGAACCCACGGGGATTGAAGCCATTGGTTGTCTGGCAAATGGATGTGACACACATACCTGACTTTGGTAACCTCAAGTATGTGCATGTTTCCATTGATACGTGCTCTGGAGTTATTCATGCTTCTGCTTTATTGGGAGAAAAGGCACGTAATGTTATTACTCATTGCCTAGAAGCATGGGCAGCATGGGGTGCTCCTGCATCCCTTAAGACTGATAATGGACCTGCTTATACTGGCAGACAATTTACATCCTTTTGTTCTACCATGGGAGTGCAACTTACTCATGGTCTGCCTTACAATCCTCAAGGACAAGGCATTGTTGAGCGTGCTCATCGCACCTTAAAGGAAACTTTACAAAAACAAAAAGGGGGAATAGGAGCTGAACACACTCCTAAAGAACGCCTGTCCTTAGCTCTCTTTACCATTAATTTTTTGAATTTGGATATTCATGGTCGCTCTGTGGCTGATAGACATGTGTCCCCTCAGCCCTCTGTGATTGGCTATGTTAAGTGGAAGGATGTTCTTACGGGCCAATGGAACGGCCCCAACCCCGTGCTGACATGGGCGCGAGGATCTGTATGTGTTTTTCCCCAGGATCGCACGGAACCGTTGTGGGTCCCTGAACGCCTGACAAGAAGAGTCTTGACATCAACCGACCAGCAAGAAGAGATACCACAGCAGTCCCGTGATGAGGATCTTCACTCTGCTACGTGCTCTGGTTCTGGTGCTGGTGCCGATGGCACAGACGACACCAATGCAGTGGTGGGCAGTGGCACGGGCTTGGCCAATGCCGACGCCGGTTCATGGTAATTCTAGTGTCCTCCCCACTCTTTTCTCTACCTCATGTGAGATGTCTGCTCCCTGTGCCTCTCCTAGAGGGGACATGGAGAGCATTTTTAATCAATCTCAAGTTAATCTCACAGGAGTTTTTTGTTTCAGCCTTGGAAATGCTAATTGCATCAGCCTTAAGACCAAAAATTTGACTAACTGGGAGGACCCATTGCGGTCCAGTCAGGTCTCAGGGAGCATTATCAGTGCCGTACTGAGCCAAGTAGTTTCGGGGAAGCAATCAGGCTCAGGGACCCCCGCAAATAGCTCTGCTTTAAACATAACTACCTTGGCTATTATCTCCAAGGTTCTAATCCCAGTGCCTCCTTCTTCTAATAGTACTTACAATGCCACTCATTTCAAGGCCTCCCCTTACTGTACCCCTAATCTTGGTTTCCCCCCAACATTTACGCCTTGTCAGGATCATTCTTAGGAGAAACATCAAGTTGCTAAAGGTTTCTCCCTTTCCCCCTCTCTTAAGAGGCATGTTTATAACTTTAACAACAGTGCCAACTCCTCTACAGGAGTAGGTTGGTCCTGGTTTCAATGGCTGATTTCCAATGAGAAGGGGGCTTCAGCCGATATTTCTGCATTGGCTCAATTGCTGGGAGCCAAAAGCTGGCTGGCTAATGTTTCTGGCACTGTTAGGGAGAGTGAACGAGGTAATAGACTTACATCTGTTTCGTTCAACTCTCTGCTATATAATGCCACATTGCCCCCTGCAATGGTCTGTGTCCAATCCCCGTTCTTGCTCCTTTTGGCTAATGACACCTCGTCGGGGATGCTGGATTGTTCTAATGTTACCTGTCTCTTATCTGAGTGTTGGAATGGTTCTTGGACTGTAGCAGTGGTTATGAAAATTCCAACTTTTGTCCCAATCCCAGTCACTGCGGACCCAGATAAATTCCCCATTGTTGAGCTACTTAGAGTCCGCAGGGATTTTGGAATTACGGCAGCTATAGTGACAGCTGTGGCAGTGTCTGCTGCTGCAGCGGTTATGGCCGGAGTGGCCATGGCCAGTCAAGTACAAACTGCTGCCACCATTAATCAAGTTGTTCAACAAACTTCCACCATACTTGAATCCCAAAATACAATTAATCAACATATTTTGTCAGGGATTTTAGCTGCCAACCAAAGAATAGATTTACTCCAAGCTCAGGTAGAAGAATTGGCTGACTTGGTGCTTTGGGTTGTGTTGACCAACGTGCACATTTATGCATAACCTCTGTCAGATTTAATGATTCTAGGAATGCCTCCCGCATCATTGGCGAATATTTGGCTGGAAATTGGTCCATGGCAGCGGAAGACATGATCCAGTCTCAACTAACCCAGATAGCTGTCTTGAACAGTACCCGTGTCGATCCCGTGACTTTGGGTCAATTCACCGATTGGATATCTTCTGCTTTTTCCTTCTTCAAAGAGTGGGTGGGGGTAGGCATTTTTGGTGCAATGTGTTGCTTCGGTATGTTCCTCTGTTTGTGGTTTCTCTGTCGCCTTAAGGCCCGCAGTGCTCACGATAAGGCTATGATCATACAAGCTCTTGCAGCTTTAGAAAATGGCAACTCACCTCAAGTCTGGCTTGCGCATCTTAAACAGTAAACCTTCGACATGGTCGTTACACCCCAAGTTATTATAACATTGCACTGGGATCGACATGACTCTCCTTGTTATTCTCTTAGTGTTGGAAAGCCCTTGCACTCTGCCGGTCTTACTGCCATTGCACGCAGATGGGTTTCCACACTAGTGCTTTTCTATCGCCTTAAAGTCCGTGCCTTTCTTTCAGGGTGCTGTCAACTTGTTTGTCGTTATAAACAGCCACAGTTCAGCCTCAGCTATCCCCCTTCATCCACCATCGTCACGATACAGGATGCGAGGCAAGGCACTGCACTTGAGTGATCCTTGACGTGGACCTCAAGGAGAGCATGTCCTATTGCATGCGGGTTAGACGCGTCCACGCCCCGCCCCACGAAAAAAGGCGTCGGCTGATATGGCCTCGGATCTGGGGAAGGGCCCTCCTTAGGACTGAGTCATACTATGCAGCCACTTCTGTACAGTGGGATAGGACCTCTACTCTTGCCTGTATTGTTTTAAGAAAACAGAAAGGGGGAACTGTGGTGAGCCGCTTCTGCCGTTTCTGCAGACTATGGTCGCCATTACAAGATGGCACTGGCTCCGCTGTGGTCTGTGACAAACAACTCCTTATTTGGGAGAGTTGGCGCATGGTTTTTCACGATCCTGAGAGAAAGCTCCACGTGGCAGCTTCGCATTGGGGCTTGAGATGCTTTATTAAGGCTGGGAGGGGCATCCGAGAGGGAGAAGAAGGAATATCAAGGGCCTGAATAAACTGCTGAAAGAAGATTCCTGAGTTGCGTCTTCCTTGCGGGCAAGGGGTCGCAACACCTACCCAACATGTAGATGACTGTCCTGCCTGTGTACCTGGAGACCTTCCCACACAACAGGAAGCAGAGTGCAGTGGCAGCACACAAGCACATCATCCACCATGTCACCAACAACCAGGATGCCCAGGATGCTGGTAGTGAAGAAATTCAGAGAAACACATGGAGCTGCCTGCAGTGCCCATAATCATCTGGGGCTCAAGTCTGAATCTGACCTGAGCTGCTTATAACACCTGGCCCTGTGACCGCTGGCACACTCCTTGGGCCTGAGCCATTTGTCCAGGCAGCACAGGAGAGCAACACAAGTGCTTGTAGGAAAATCCCTGTGGGGGTCAGAAATGAAATAGAACATTTCAGACAGACTTCTGCATGGAGTTCTCTGTGCGTTCTGTGCCATGTATCACCATCTAGGCACTGTTCCATACATCACTAGAAGGGACTGTCTTCTAAAAACCCCATCACTTCCTATTAGATCTAAAGACAGAATAAGATGTCTTGAAAATGAGGAAACTAAAAGTAGAGTCTAGGAGTTGAGAAGCTGCCCTGCCAGTCTCAGTAAGTCACCAGGCACCCTCAGCACCACACTGCCATCCCTGGAAGGAATCAAGGCAGACACTCAGAAGATGGGCAAGAGCAGGAGACAGCCCACATCCAGACTGCTGGCCGAGGCTGGAGTTACATGACAGCTCTGATGGCTTTGGAGTGTCCAAAATGCCAACTGGACATTTGGTTGTCCTCTTCATTTCTTTTGAACTCCAAGCCTATCCCTGTAGATTGCCCAAACAGTAGTCTTGCTGTATGAAATGTACAACACCCATACATTGCATGGGGCACCCTGTTTCAGAGAAGATTCTTGTAGGTTTTCACAAATTCAGATTTGATGAGCAACCATCTTATATGGCACCCTGATGGGAGGAAGGGGAAATGGGAAAGAGGTAGGAGGTGGAAAGCCTCAGAAGGCAGGTGTGTGGGACACAGGATGGCCAGTCCCCCCTTGACCTGGCCTCCATGGTCTCCCTATGGCTGTCTCATGCCCAGGGTGTGCTGGAGATGGGGATGGCAATTCTCACCCAGTACTTAAGTATTCTATTAGACAGAAGTTACTTGAGGGCTGGTATCATAAATTGCATACTCAGCCATTGAAGGGCTGGAACTCCTTGGACCATTCCCACCATGGACCCTGGATGGGTGACCCTGGGATATTTTGTGTCCTTAAGGTGCAGACACAGCATGGGGGGCAGCAGCATGGTGATTGCATGAGCTGCTGCTGCTGCCTACCTGCTGGTATTCGCCCAAGAGGAACCCCTGCTGCTGAATGCATCAGCATCAGAATCAGGAGGCACAGGCACTTGTCCCTAACAGCCTGAAAGGTGAAAGTACAGTGAACCAAAAGGGCAGTGTTGTAAAGAAAACAACAGGAGATAGAAGCAAGGTGCAGGAGCAAAGTAAAGTGCTGCTCATCTGAGCTGCCAGCTTTATTTATATCCACAGGTTACATTAGGTCATTGACATCATTAGTACCATTAGTACATATTGCTCATTGTATAAAGTTACCCTTATGTGGGCAGGTTTAGGCATAGTGACACATTGGTGTTGTCTAAGAGAGTTCCTTTATTCCCAACAGCTGAGTATCTGAGATTAAGGTTGAGGCTGAGAGCCTCCTCTCGAAGGACATTACCACAGCAGCTAGGCATTGAGCAAGTATTAGTCATCTTATGAGTTCCACAGGGAAACTGTAGAATATTCCAAGTGTGGAAAACAGGGCGCCTGTTACCCTCTGGGAGTTTGCTCACCAGAGGAACCCTGCCTTGTACATTTCCACAGCCAGAATCCTTACATGGTGTTTTCATCTCATCCTCGCTCTAGGATTTGCTCTCCTCTATGAGTCTGAGATACATGATGATTGGCAGGATTGCCTGGGCACCACTTGCAGAAAGGAACAGAGGGGCAGGGAGCTTCAGTGTGGACAGGACTCACCCCACCTTCCTCCATCTCCAGATATTTCATTCAAATCCAGATGGAGGTGCTGTCAGACACACCACACTAAACCAAAGTCTGTGATCCCAAATGCCTAGCCATAATGACCACAGGTGTCCATCCTGGTAAATGGACTTTCACAAGGAACCTGCCATGGGCCAGCATTCTCTTTGCTGGCATAAGCTACAGAATAGTTGGCAGAGACCCCAGATGCACTCAGAGGATATAGCTATTGCCTCTGTCTTCCCTGAAACCTTGAATCAATTTCCACCAACAGGAAGATTTTCTGTCATTTTTTAGGATATCGAGTTCCATCAGGGTACTATGTGGTATATTTTTTGCTTATTTCATATCTTTTACCTCAATATCCATTGGTGGGAACTGGTTAAATATAGTGGATACCACTGTAGTGGGTCGTGGTGTACTGCTGAGGATAAAGATGTAACTCTATTTCCCAAGATGGAAGAGGCCCCCCAGATCTGTGATAAAGAGACATAGAGAAAGGTGCTCAGCTTGGTGCTGACTTACCACCCCGTGCACTCAGCAAGGTGAGTAGAAAAATATTTGTGTCCATATGTGCATTGAACGTGCTAGAGAGATAAGCAGACTGGGTGGCTGAGGGACAGTTCTGAGGGGGCTTGCACAGCATTTGTATCTTGAACCATGTCAATAAGCTACTTATGCACACACACAAAAAAAGGTTTTAAAATGATTGATTCACTCCCAAGGGAGCTTCCTGTACTCCCAATTCCCAGGCCTCATGGGAGAATCCCTGCCTCCCTGCCTGACCTCTTGCCCACCTGCCTGGGCCTCAGCTTGAGGTGCATGGAGCCAAAACTTGTGCAGATGCTTTCACTCCATGGAGCTCCATTAGCTCCCTGTGGGTTCTCTGCTTTCTGGCAACACTGATGACCTGGGAGAGGGTGTCACAAACTAGCTAGAGGGAGTCTGCCTCTTTCCCTTTCTTCTGGCACTGATGGCTTTCAGAACAAATTTCAAGGCCTCATTTGCAGTGTGAGTATCTCAGACCTGCCCTCCTTTAAGGTGGTGTGAATAATTTGATCTCTTTCTCACTGACCTTGCCTGATCCATCTTCCCCATTACACTGCCACTGGTTCCTCTGTGGAATCACTGTGGCCGGCTTGCTGTGCCCCTGGGCTGCAGCTGCTCTGTTACTGGATCTATGAGGTTTCACAAAGCCAACTGTTGTCCAGATTCCTGGCAGAAATGGTGAGACCTGGACTAGAACCCTCTCAGGAAGCTCCCCAGTCATGCCTTATGTAGTACTCCTTTACTTCTGGGAGGCATAAGCTGAGATTTGGACACCCTTCCCATTTCATGACAGAGAGGCATTGGTGAGGCCCCCAAAGTATTATCAGCTGACCAGCTCTCACCCCTGCTTTCAGGGTCACCCTTCATCCCCTGTCACCCAACAAACAGCTGGTTGAATGGGGCGTGGAAGCTCCCTGGCATCCCCAGGTATAAGGCCCTTAGCCAACCAACCCCATAATCTGGGTTGTGTAAATCAAGTGGAAAACATGGGTTCTAGTCCTCTAATGGGAAGGGGAGCTTGTTGCCACCTTCTAGAGTGCACATCCATACATGTGTTTATGTGACTGTGGAGTCAACAGAACACAGTTGGCCAACTTCTCTTGGGCAAAGTAGAAGGAAACTCTGCAGATTTTGTAATTAACAAACAAGGAGTAAAAGTGACCATGAGAGTGAACTCCAGGTGGTTTTCTCCTTCACTCTGACACCCTCGCTCCTGTGAGTTACTTACAGTCATCTTCCAGGCCTAGGTGCTGCCCGAGTTTTTAAAAATCAAATCTGAAAATCACACAACCAATGATGGGTTGTACAGTTATTTTGCAGCCAGGGAAAGTGACCAGGCACAAGCACTATCTGGACCCAGATTGAGGGAGGCCGAGATAGCATGTGACCAGCATTTGCCTCCCCTTTTGATCACTGTGGCACTGTTGGTCACCTTGTGATCTGGTTGATTAGGTAACCAAAGATAGTAGCCCCAATCTTTAGGGTTGAGAAAATGGAAATGTGTCTTCGTGCATGGGTGTGCCTTCCTGCAGCCCCATGGATGGAGCTATGCCCACCTATTCCTTTGTGATATTAGCCCTTCCCCTGTCTGGGATAGAATGTTCCATGGAAATGCCCTTTGTGCATCCCCTTCTCTTACTCTGCCCTTGAATGTGGCCTACCTAGATGTCAGTCAACCTGCTGACAGCAGACATCATGAAGCTAGACTCAGCCCCCTGAATCCTGACCCCTTGCATCATTTGAATGGCTTCTCCTCAATAAAAGGGGTTAGCACATGTGGGCTCTCTCTTTCTCTTTCTGTGGACCCTTAAGTTCAGAGGAGCCATCACAGAACCCCTAAAGAAAAAGGTATTTCTGTCTCTTGTGTGGTATTTCATGCAGCCCAGTTATTTCAGTTCCCCTAGAGTTACCACTGAGCTTTTAAGTCACTGGGAACGTGACACCAGATTGCCTAGATTAGTGATTTAATCCACCTTGAATTTACTTGACAGTTTGTAATCTTTTCATTAATTGAGATGTTCTTGTGTGCACCCAAGGCTCTGTGTTCACACTCTGGGTATCTGGGCTGAGAGGAGAAGGGAGCTCCACAGCCTGGAGCCCTTGCTGAGTACATGGACAATGGAAAAATGTGCCTTGCATTCCCTGGATGAGAACACATCCCCAGTACAGTTGTTCCTGCTCTGCCTCCTTTCCACATAGCTAATTTCTCCTGATGGCTGATCTCCCTGTGTCTTGCTGTAGAAGGCATAAAGATGGCTGAAGCTCCTAGTGATGGAATGCAGAGAACCTGGGCTTTGTGGTCAGTGCATTGGCCCTGAGGAGCACTTGCGGCTCCATGGCCCAGGGTCACCTGTGTCTCTCTTTAATTCTAAAGAAAATGATGCACACTGGGGCTCTCATGTACAGATGTATGGACCTAAAGAATGGCCACCATGATGGTGTCGGTCCACCCACACTCTCTGGTCTGCTCCAGGTCACTTACTTCACTGCCCTCCTGAAGAGTCAAGGGGTTGATGCATTGTGGTGCTTAGATCTAGAAGTTGGCCTATATCCAAACACCACTGCACCAGTAAGTGGAATTGTCCCACTACACGGGCCTCCATCCTATCCCAAAGTGAGTGCAAAGACTCACAACAAGGTAGTAAACAGGAAAGAACCACTGCCATCTACCACCTCAGGGAGAAAACCATGGAAAATCATTCACCAGAACTGGAATATGTTGTTTGCTCCCACCAGGTGACAGAGCTTCAGCATCCCTGGAGGACCCCAGGTGGCACAGCTGGAAATGCTGGCATATACTTGGGAGTGGATATTTGTTAGTTGGCATGGACACTTGAGACTAGTGGGAATGTAGTATGTTCCACACAGCTGGAGCCGGCACCAGGTCAAGAATGACTGCAGAGGGAATGCACAGGGGTCAGGAAGGGAGGGGCATTAAGATTGTTCTAGTTCATATGACTCAAGTGGTACTGATGAGAACAGCAAGGACTGGGGGTCTTGTGACACATCAGAATTAGCACCCACAGTCAGAGAGATGCTTCTGGAAATAAGCCACATCCTGTCACCTCTGATCACAGCCTCTGGTGGGTTCTGCACGGGGTGGATGGTTTCTGTGCCAGATCCCCAAAATACCACCTGCTTTGGGAATAGTGTCACTGCCCTCATAATTAGTTAAGTGGAGCTTATGCTGAAGTAGGGAGCCCTTTGGCCAGTGGGCTGGTGTCCTTCCAAGAATGGACACATAGACACAGAGAGGAAGGTGATCTGTGAAGACAGTAGTACAGGGAAAGTGTCACATGAAGATGGGCAAGGGCCAGAGAGATGCACATACACACCCAGGAACACCAAGGGTTGCTGGTCACACCAGAAGCTGGGAGCAAGTGTGATGCTGCCCTGGAGCCTGCAGATCCTGGAAAATGACTGAATTTGGAATAGAACCTCTATAGAGCTATCTAAATTAAAATGAGCCCATTAGAATGTGCATTATCCAATCTGACAGATGTTCTCAAAAGCAGAATAGTTCAGACATACCTCCAGAGACAGAGCAAGAAGGTGGGCAGCTGCAAGTCAATGAGAGAGGCCTCAGGAGAAAACAAACCTGCTGACACCTTGATCTTGGGTTTCAGGGATCCTATCCAGAACTGTGAGAAAATAAGCATTTGTTGTTTCCGCCACCCAGCATGTGACACTTAT